>NC_058519.1:382468973-383718973 GCF_904849725.1 Hordeum vulgare subsp. vulgare | reverse complement strand
CACATGACATACTCGATATGCATAGATACAACAATGGCATCACAACATAACCATACAACATCACAACATTTATTTAGAGACTCAGAAGAGCCTTGCATAACAAGTTCATACAGGTAGGGGTCACATGGCCCGACACTCAAGCCAAATAAACAAAGTCATACAAGCCATGCAGAAGCATTAAAGCTGTCTGAGTAGAGATAGATGAAAGGAAAAGGCATAACGCCTGACTATCTACAGACCCCTTCTGAAAGGGGCAGGTCGTAGCTGGGACATCATCTACTCGTCATCATCGACGTCTAGGTAGAACCCACTTGATGGCTCGTGGGTGTCTTCTGCAACATTTATTAAGAAAACATGAGTACAAAATACTCAGCAAGACTTTTAGATCAGATCTATCTACTCATGCACATGTATCAATAAAGGGGGTTGTGGGGTTTCATGCAGCAAGCCAACTTGGACTCTTGGCTAGCCTATACTACAACTTTAAATAGTTTAAAACAACTTTGATAAGTCGTACACGAGTCCACTACCACCACAACAGTACACTATCATGGATTCCTTCCCGTTTCCCTACGGGAATGCCATACATGATACTCACACTTATCTTGATACTTTTATGAGTAGCCATTAAAGTTATCTATGAACAACATATGTCTCCAAGTAGTCCATATCCGTGGACGCGGCTATTCGAATAGATCATAACCCTGCAGGGGTGTACTTCTTCACACACGCTCTCTCCACTTATCGCCATGTGCACTTTACGCACCTCGGCAACCTTCAAGCGGAAGCCCGACGAGGGAGTCGGCCACAGCCGTTAACCATGCTACTACCTAGTCCAGGTTTATCACCTATTTGAGAGTGAACCCACACGGAAGTCTGGCCGAAGTTTCCGCTACGGCCCCAAACGATGTGCGCAGGGTCCCAAGCCCACCATCCGGGTGCCACTTGGTACACCGTGCCACTGCCTACCGCATCATAGCCCACCTCTAAGGTCAGCACTATGCACGGCCTCCAGCATGACTACAAACACCAGAAACTACTTGCAACTCCTGGACCGAGTACTAGGCGATTAATAAGTCGAGAGGGTCCATTGGTTTCGGGCCCAATGTATGGTAGTAGCTAGTCTTGGATTACATACACGGAACTTAGTTCCTAAGGATGGTTCCAATGAAACAACCCGCCATGTACTCGTACATAGCCTTTCATCGGTACCTTTACCAAATCAGGTTCTACACTTATTCTTTTGTCACTAGAACACATTCGTCCATTCCTGTTCATCACCTAGATGAAACAGACCTGACACAACTCGAAGCATAGCAAGCATAGCAGGATAAGACACATCATGGCTCAAGCAACTACCAGGTATGCTAGGTTGCAAGGTTTAGCTATTTACTGTGACAATGGCAGGTCATGCAAAGGAATGGGTTCAACTACCAAAGTAAAAACATTTGAAGCATTTTGTCCTAATGCAATAAGTGAGAGCAGGAGCGGGAACATGGGATTTTATCGGGATGATTAAAAATGGTGCTTGCCTTGAAGATCAGTGAAAGGATACGCTCCTTCAGACGGATGCTCCTGGGTATCCTGTGGAGCGGAGCCTACCGTAACAAACAGTAAAAATCAATACACAGCAAGTGCGGCAATATGATGCATGATCATGGCATGAAAAGAGTAAGATGGATGAGCTAATGCATCTGCAAATGATTTAGTTTGAAGCTGGTTTGAAACATGGTTCCAAATGTCACTTCAAATAATCATTTCCATAAACTTCTTTTAATTGATTTGACCTGATGCTTAGTATAACTTGTTCTATCATGCATGAGAACAACACCATTGGATTCTTTGTATTTTTCCGATCATTTTTCATATATAAATTGTTTTAATCTGAGTTACAGATTATTTGCTATGATTTTTCGAAGTTTTGAACTTATTCTGGAATTTTTTTAAATCAAAATTAGAATTACTGCATCAGCATGACATCAGCAGGTCAATCTGGCCGTTGAAAGTCAAACCTTACCAGTGGGACCCACTAGTGAGTGACTCTGGTTAGAGTTTAGTTAAGTTTTAAGTTAACTAGCTAATTACAAGTGGATGGCCACATGTCAGTGTGTGATTAACAATTATTAAATTAATTATTTCTGTTTAGGTTAATCTTAATTAACCAGTGGCTGGCCCCACCTGTCATAGGCTCAGGGGGGTTGAACCCACCGGCGGTGGGGTCGAACTCACCGGCGGCGAGCCTCCGGTGACACTAGAAACGGCGGAGGGCATCGGAAATGCACCTCCAGCGACTAATCGACCGGCGGAGGGCACTTGGAGAACGACCACTCAATGGGGCGCACGATGGAGCAAGCCCGAGGGGCTGGGGTGGCCGGAATCGACTCCGGCGACGAGCTTGGCGGCGGCCGAAGCTCGGGCCTCGTCGAGGTCATTGCTACGGGGCTCAAGACGCGCGGGGTTTGGCTCCTATGGCACCTACTCGACGAGCTCGAGCCGATGGTGGCCTCGAAAGGACCAACCGTTCACAGGAGCGTCATCGGCGACGAGCTCCCACGGCGGGTCTCGTCGGGCTCCGGTGGAATCGAAGGCTAGGGCATGGGATCGAGGGGGGGATGAGGGGGAAGGATCCCTGAGCTCACAAGGGGTGCAGAGGCATCGAGAGTGGGCTCGGGGATGGCCTGGAGAAGGAGAACGACGACGGCAATCGTCGGCGGCCCCAGGAAGAAGACGACGATGATCTGGCGACTCAGGGGCTCTCGGCGTCGTGCGGCTTGCTGGGAAGCTTCAGTAGGTCACGACGGTTCTTCTGCGCGGCTCTGAGGAGAGAAAGGGTGGCTAGAGCGGCTTGTCGACGGCGAGCTTAAGCTCCGGCCATGGCGGGCAGAGAGGGAGAAGGGGAGAGAGACCGAATGAGGAGGAGGAGACGATGGGAGTGGATTGTGGGGGAGCATATCCAGCTCTCCAGCACATCGGGGTGGCCAGGCAAGCACCGAGGTGCGTGCCGTCGTTGGAGAGAGCGGCGGCTAGCTCCTGTTGCTCGCTGGCAAAGAGGAAGACGACAGGAGGGAGTTGGGCAGGGCCTGGGCGACACGTAAGCTCTATCTCCAATTTTATTTTTATTTCTTTTCTGTTTTACAATTCTGACATTTTATTTATTTATTTTTTGCTCCAAACTATTCCCAAAATTGCTGAATATATTTGTGGGGTGATATTTGGAATGATTCCAAGCTCCACAAAATATTTCAACATTTTATAACATCCTGAAATATTTATAACTAATTGTTTGGGTATTCTCCAATGGATTTTGGGGATTAATTAAAATGCCAAAGGTGTTTTAAAATAATATCCACCCCTGTAATATTGTTTCCAATATTTAACAGAAAAGATGAACATTTTTTAAGGCATTTTGGGTTCATTGAATTTTCACAATATTTGAATTGGGTTGAATAAGTGAGATGCTAGGGTTTCTTCAATCCCCATTTCAGTATTAATGCAAAGATAAAACATGAGGCACAATCTTGCTAAACAACAAAAAATTCTAGGGATGTGACACCTGTCTACATCCGTATGTCGCAGCCAAAGACAATGTGCGTGGAGCGCGGCGTTCAACCAATGCAGGTTTGGAATGCTAAGACCACCGGCCTAGAGTGGTGTTCAAACCTGCTCCCAAGCCACTGAGCATTTACCACCATGGGCCTCTCGCTTTGCGCTCCATAGGAAGCCACGACAAATTTTCTGCAAGGCCAATAATGTCTTCGGTGGTATCTCAAGGGCCATAAGAGCATGTATTGGGATGGCACAAAGAACCGATTGGACCAATGGTAGTCTGCCACTTTTTGGTAGTGAGGTCCCTCTCCATGTTGGTAACTTATTTGCTAGTTGATCCACAAGATATTGGAATTGAGCTGTGGTCAAGTTCTTGATGCTCAGTGGAAGCCCAAGATATTTGCATGAGAAGGAGCCGGTCCCGCAGCCAAGGACCGCCTTTTTCATTTCTCTCTGATGTGATGAACAATGTATTGGCATCGTCACACTCTTCCGAAAATTTACCCGCAATCCGGAGGCCATTCAGAAACTCTCCAGGATCTCGGCACAGTTGCGAAGTTCCACCTCTCTCGCTTCAAGAATATCATCACATCATCCACATATATCAAGAGTCGTTGGTGCAAACCTCTTGGTGCCAGGGTCCAAATCCTATTGTTGATGGCCAACGAAGCAAACAAATTGCATTTGGGAGGAGTCCAATTCTTCCACCCGAAAAGAGGCATATCCGAGTCGACAAGGCCAAGAAATTGTCCACTATACATCGTCGCCACTGAATATTGGCCATCACTGGTGAGCTTACAGGAAATTGAATCGACCACATCGGGGTTGAGTTGAACGTGTGATAGCTTAGTCCAAAGGTTGACGAACTCAGCTATGTGGTTTACATTGAGGTTCCCATCAATGTCCACTTTGGAATCCCATGAGTTAGTATGTAAGGCCTTCTGGACAGTGTAGTTTTTCCTTGTAGAGATCTAAAAAATATGTGGCGCGATGGCTTTGGGTCTCATACCATTCTGCTAAGAAGATTCCCAAAAGGAGGCCCTTATCCCATCTCCAATTAGAACCTTGGTGGCAACAACAAATATGTCTTTATCTTTGTCATCACAAGGGTTCCCCAACTTTACCCAAGGCTTGCTCGGATTCGTCGAAGCTCCCCACAACCACCGAATGCAAAGGGAAGCATCAATTTTTCCAAGTTGAGAATACCTAGGCCACTAGCACGTTAGATTTGCACACTTGCTCCTAGTTGAACTTGCATTTTCCACCACAAACCTTGTCACACCCAGCCCAGTGATATGCACGCTGCAGAGAATCGGTCTTTTTGAGGACCTCAACAGGGAGGTTTAGCAACATGAAGTAATATATAGCATTCGTCATTACAACCGACTAGACAAGCACAACCCTTCCATGCGATGCAATGTTGAGACGCGATCTTATCTTCGAGTGGTTGAAAGTGGGTTCTATTTAATCTCTTGATTGACAACGGCAGTCACAAATATTTTGTATGGAAATATGTGCGGTTGGCTGGGAAGGAGATGTTGGAAATATGCCCTAGAGGCAATGATAAAATAGTTATTATTATATTTCCTGTTTCAAGATAATCGTTTATTATCCATGCTATAATTATATTGAATGAAAGTATATATACATGTGTGGATATATAGACAAAACAATGTCCCTAGTAAGCCTCTAGTTGACTAGTCAGTTGATCAAGGATGGTTAAGGTTTTCTGACCATATGCAATTGTTGTCACTTAAATTATTGGATCACATCATTAGGAGAACGATGTGATGGACAAGACCCAAACTATGAACGTAGCATGTGATCATGTCATTTTGTTGCTATCGTTTTCTGCGTGTCAAGTATTCATTCCTATGACCATGAGATCATGTAACTCACTGACACTGGAGGAATACCTTGTGTGTATCAAACGTCACAACGTTACTGGGTGACTATAAAGGTGCTCTACAAGTATCTCCAGAGGTGTCCGTTGAGTTAGCATGGATCAAGACTGGGATTTGTCACTCCGTGTGACAAAGAGGTATGTCACGCCCAAGATGCGACCCTATCCTCAATTTGCATGAGGGCCTCGTCAGGGATAGAAGCGCATCTCGTCGTGTCGCAAGAATAGATATCGTTAGAAGTACATGTAATGAAAAGAATATATATATATATATATATACAGAATTGGCTTACACTCGCCACAAGCTACATCAGAGTCAGTGCAATACAATACATCAACATCATGAATAAGAGCAGGGTCCGACTACGGACGAAAAGAAACGAGAAAAGAAGAACGACGTCCATCCTTGCTATCCCAGGCTGCCGGCCTGGAACCCATCCTAGATCGATGATGAAGAAGAAGAAGAAGCAACTCCAAATGAACAACCAACGCGCTCGCGTCAAGTAACCTTTCACTGTACCTGCAACTGGTGTTGTAGTAATCTGTGAGCCACAGAGGACTCAACAATCTCATTTCCAAAGGTATCAAGACTATCAAAGCTTAATGGGTGAGGCATGGTTAAGTGGTGAGGTTGCAGCAGCGGCTAAGCATATATATATGGTGGCTAACTTACGAGTACAAGAAATAAGAGAGGGAGGATCTACGCGTAACGGACGTGAACTACTGATGATCAAATGAATGATCCTGAACACCTACCTACATTAGACATAACCCCACCGTGTCCTCGATCGGAGAAGGAACTCACGAAAGAGACAGTCACGGTTACACACACAGTTGGCAAGTTTTAATTAAGTTAACTTCAAGTTATCTAGAACCAGTGTTAAACAAAGTTTCCACGTTGCCACATAACCGAGGGCACGACTTTCTGAAAAGATTTAACCCTGCAGGGGTGCTCCAACTAGTCCATCAAAAATTACCACAAGCCGCATAGAAATCCTCGATCACGAAGCTCACGATCTCGTCGGAATCCTTAGTGGAAAACCTCAACTCTGAGATTACCCAAAGCATCACCGGAATCCGGATGCACAAGATATCTCGTCAAAGGTAAAACTAATCCAGCAAGGCCACCCGGTGTGTCGACGAACCCGAAAGGAGCCGCGTATCTCGTTCTCAGGACACACTGTCTATGCATAGTGGACAGTAACCAAACGCTCGAGTTTCCCCGAGGTGGCACCGCCGACTGCTAGGAGGGTGGACCAACACTCATGAGGAGCACTAGCCCGGGGGTTGATTAAATTTCCTCGGGTTAATTACTCCCTATGCAGTTCATTAGTTATTAGGAAAATGTAGTACCAAAGTTGGGCCTTGCCAGACCAGCTTTAATCTAAAACGAATTATCAAGGGGGTCCCCATAACAACCCCAATCGTGTTAGGAGCGCTCATTTATGGAACATAACACCGGTAGCCGAAACTAAGGTGACAAAGGTGGAACCAAACACCAGGCTAGAAAGGCCGAGCCTTCCACCTTTTACCAAGTATATAGGTCCATTAAATTAAATAGCATTAATATGGTGATATAACAAGGAACCCATGTTTTCACATGGAAGCAACTACACCTGCAACTAGCAACGCTAACAACACAGTTAAGCAAGCAGTAACATAGCCAATCAGTGGTTTGCTAGGTCGAACAGGTTGAAGGTTATCATGGCATTGTAGAGAGGCTGATATTTAACATGCGGTAGGCAACGAGACATAAACGATAGAAGCGGTAAAACTAGCACGACAATGATAGTAATGGTATCTGGGGAAATGGTCATCTTGCCTGAGATTCCGCTTGGAAGAAGAACAACTCCGTGAAGTCGGCGAACCAACGTAGTCGAACGGGTCCTCACATTCCGACACGCTTGCGGAACTCTATCGAGACGGAGCAAACCGGAACAAGCATCAACATAGGTAATCACCACGGCAAATGCACGACATGAAGCACAACCTAATATGATGCATGATCAGTTCAATAATGCAAGGGATGCCATGGCAATTCACCTCATGCAAACACTACACATTAAGTGAAGCTCGATATGCAACGAGTTGCATATCGAAGAAACTCCACGTTTAATTATTTAGTTCACTCCCGTTTATTTACACGCAATATTAAATGTTGTTAACATGACAAGGGGTGAAGCGGTGAAGGAGAACAAAGATCGTCGTGGTCGTCGTGGAAGTAGTTGTACACGGTCTCGTCGACGGTAGTCGTACTCTTGGTGTCGGTAGACGAACATGGGTCTTCAGCGACGGTACACGAACACGGGTCCGTAGATGTTCGGGGTCGTCGAGGATGTCGTGGTACCCGACAATCTTGTCGGATCCACGTTGACGGGGATGGTGCACGCGGTCTTTGGCGACGTTCCAACAGCAACATCGGCGGCAGCAAGCTAGCAGGCCGCTAGCAACAGGCACAACAACGGGTATGGCTAGCAACAACAGCGGCTACAGGCAGACAAGCAACATCAACAACTAGCATCAACGGCGGAATAGCAACAGCAGCAAGCTACGACAGTGGCACCAACTAGCAGACCACAACGACGACGGCATCAAGCATCAGCACGCAGCAGCTAAGCAGGCAAGCAACATGGACTAAAGTAGCAGGTAAGCAGGCAGCAACAGCAGCATCATCAGCACGCAGCAGCTAAGCAGCAACTAGCAATAGCAACAAGCTACCTAGCAGCAACTAGTAGGACAACGACATGGCAACTAGCGGCAGCAGAAAGGCAACACAAGTAACAACATCCAGCATCGGCTAGTAGCAACAGCTAGCAGCAGCATCACAGGCAGGCAAGCACAGCAAGCAGCAACAGGCAGAAGCAGCATGCGACAACAACAGCTAGCAGCTTCGCGGCAGGCAAGCACAACAAGCATCCGGCAGCGGGCAACAACAACAGCAAGCGGCTTCAGGCAAGCGGCAGCATCCAACACATCGGCGGCAGGGCGGGGCGGGAACTGGTCCCAGGGGCGGCGCCGACGTGCTCGGCAAGCGAGCGACGGCGAGGAGACGAGCTCCGGCTGCCGGCGAGGGGAGGCCACAGCGCGGCGGCTGCTTGCAGCAGCAACAACAACAGGCGGTGGGTGAGCCGCAAGGAAGGAGGAGGCCATGGCTGCCGGCGGCAAGCACGGGACGAGGGCGGCGGGTCCTTGCGGCAAGGCGACGGGGCGAGCACCGGCGGGGTTGGCGTTGCAGGCGGGGAAGAGGGAGGCCGCGACACGGGCTGTGGCGGTGCTGAGGATCTCCGGCGGCAGGGAAGTGGGGCTAGGGGAGCGCTGGGAGGCCGAGGAAGGAGAGGATCAAGACTAGGGGGAGGAGAGGGATCGGGAGGAGGCTGGGGAGGACGACGGTGCACGGGCTCGAGGAGGGAGATGGGAGGAGGCTGCGACACAGGGGAGGACGAGACGGATCGAGGAGGGGCCTCCCCTGTCGCTAGGGTTGGAGGCCGGTTGGCCTTGGGCCGGCTGGGCCTTGGGCAAGCTCCTCCTCTCTCCCTTCTTTTGCTTTTTTTAACACAAAAAACTCACACAAAGATAAGAATAAAAAAAAATACTTTTGGGCTCCTAAAACATGCTCCAATAAATAAAATAGTTTGGGACTTTTTTTGAAGAATAAAATAAAACCCCTTTTGTAAATAAAATGAGACTCTATTTTTGCAAATAAACAAAGGAAGATAAAGGAAAACCCAAGGGGTTGCCCCCACATTTAATAAAAGTATTTTTAAAAGAAGACGAACTTTTTAATAGGGGTTAAAACTGAAACTTTAACGCAGCCACAAAATAGAATAAAAGAGGAGAGAAGGGTTTTATGTCCACGGTGCAACAGGGTTTTGAAGTGGCTCTGATGCACCCACTCTTACCACACCAACAAAACAACGCCACACTCACAAAGCACTAACACTCCAACAACAAGGAGCAACAAGCAACACAGACAAAGAACACAGTTGACATGATGCCATGATGCAAACTAAATGAAGATGAAACAAACAAAAATAATCACACGACGGAAACGGAAATAAAGGGGAATCTTCTGGGGCGTCGGCATCGGGCTGTCACAACTCTCCTACACTACAAGAGGATCTCGCCCCGAGATCCAAGAATGAAAGGGGGAGAGGACGAGAAAGCAAGAGGTAAAACTTAGTCGCTTCTTTGACAAACGAGTGAAAACAACGATCCTTGAAGGTTGCAAAGCGATGAGGACTGATATGAGAAACAAGCAAGAATTCACGGAAAATTTCGGCAGCACTTCGGTAGGAAAATGGGACAAAAAATTTGATAAGAAGGAAGAATTAGACAATATTCATAACAAACAACTAAATAGAACAAGGGAACACCACAATCCTGATAGAACAAGATGATAGACCCAAAAGAGCAACATCGAAATGCCTCCGTAACAAGGGAATAGGAACTAGCTCATCGGAAGAAGAGAATGAACTAGTTCATACGGAAGAAGAGAATGAACACTCCAACAACAAGGAGCAACAAGCAACACACACAAAGAACACAGTTGACATGATGCCATGATGCAAACTAAATGATGATGCAACAAACAAAAATAATCACACGACGGAAACGGAAATAAAGGGGAATCTTCTGGGGCGTCGGCATCGGGCTGTCACAAGGTATCTCGGGGCCCACTCGGTAATACAATATCACATATACGCCTTGCGAGCAATGTGACTCAAGTGTTAGTCACGTGATCTTGTATTATGGAACGAATAAAGAGACTTGCCCATAATGAGATTGAAATAGGTATAGGGATACCGGCTATCAAATCTCGGGCAAGTAACGTACGAAGGACAAAGGGAATGGTATACGGGATTATATGAATCCTTGGCACAGAGGTTCAACCGATAAGATCTTCGTAGAATATGTAGGATCCAATATGGACATCCAGGTCCCGCTGTTGGATATTGACCGGGGAGTGTCTCAGGTCATGTCTGCATAGTTCTCAAACCCACATGGTCTGCACACTTAAGGTTCAGTGATGTTTCAGTATAGTTGAGTTATAGGTGTTGGTGACCGAAGATTGTTCGGAGTCCCGTATGAGATCGCGGACGTCACGAGGGTTTCCGGAATGGTCCGGAAACGAAGAATGATATTAGGATTGTTTCATTTGGTCTCCGGAAAGATATCGGGCATTACCGGCAGTGTACTAGGAGTGATGAATGGGTTCCGGGTTTTCACCGGGTGGGGCCCACCCACCCGGGAGTGAGCCTAAGAGCCCAAGGGTGGCGCACCAACCCTTAGTGGGCTGGTGAGGACAGCCCAAGTGGGCTATTGTGACGCCCTCGATTTAACCGTACGCTAATCATACACGCAAATGCGTACGATGAAATTCAAGGACTCACGGGAAGATATCACAACACAACTCTAGACACAAATAAAACATACAAGCTTCATATTAGAAGCCAGGGGCCTCGAGGGCTAGAATAAAAGACCTCGATAAACACACGAGTCAGCGGAAGGAACAATATCTGAGTACGGACATTAAACATGGGGTGATTTGGATAAGGCTAGCACAAAAGATACAACGATCGAATGAGGCGAGGCCTCCTGTCTGGGAACCTCCTAACTACTCCTCGTCTTCAGCGGCCTCCACGTAGAAGTCACCAACGGGGTGGCAGGCGTTGGCAGGAAACTCCATCTCCTGGGCTCCAACATCTGGTCGCAACAACGGATCAAGGGGGATAAGGGGGAGCCAAGCAACAGTGAGTACTCATCCAAAGTACTCGCAAGACTTACATCAAAAGTATGCTAAGTATGCATCAGTATCAAAGAAGGGGTTTATATGTGGACTAACTGCAACAATGCAAGAATAGAGAGAGAAGGCCTAGTCCTATCAAAGACTAGCATCTTCAGGGGTCTTGCAGCAATAGACGAGAGTAGAGCAAGGTAACACAATTAATAGTCATATTGTTGCAGCAATATTAATGTGAGGTCACGCCCAGAGATCCTCCCTCGACTCCCTGTGAGGAAGCAATCCCAGGGCAACAACTAATAGTCATATTGTTGTATAAGATCAGGGCACAACTCCAAGTCGTCCTGTAACCGTGGACACGGCTATCCAAATAGTTAATTTTCATCCCTGCAGGGGTGCACCAAGTTTCCCGTCACGCTCGATAACACTCTGGTCGGACACACTTTTCTGGGTCATGCCCGGCCTCGGAATATCGACACGTCGCAGCCCCACCTAAGCTCAACAGAGAACCCAGCCCGCCGGTCTAAATCCTAAGCACAAAGGGATCGTGGGCCCACTTGCCCTCTGCGCTCATGCACGATGCAAGGGCGGCCGATGTCAGTCCTAGCACCCCTTAATCACAAGCGCGATGCATCTCGGGACCACTCGGGCGCGCGATGCTCCATTGCTGACGTCTGAAGAGCTTCGGCTGATACCGCGACGTCGAGTACCCATAATTCTTCCCGCGTAGTCGGTTAGTGCGAAAAGGTCTCCGACCAACCCATATCAAATACCCAAATCCATTATCATTTTAATTATGTCATCGACACAAACAGGCGGGAATCCACCCGCCTAACATCTATTCATCAAAGATCCCAGTAACATGGTCAAGTAACTGTGTGGTAGAAACATCACGGGGAATCCGAGGTATCACCCTTGTTGGATTCCGAACGATGTATCCATCAAGGTGGACCTAGAGGAAATTACCCTCGAGGGTCCCACACTTGAGGGGTTGCACGACAGAGGCATCGTCGGGAATGGTGAAAGAGGAATCACCCTCGATAACCACGACCGACTAATTACACTACAGAGGTATCATCATGAGTACTTCGCGAGGTGTCACCCTCGGTACCGGATAGTAGCTCAGTAGCGTCATACAACTAAGGGGGTGTAAGTGCTGTGTCAGAACTTGGCTAGTCGATCAGAGATCGAGACTTGACGACAAAGCGGGGCAACTGGACTAAGTGGTCAGAGGGGATGACTGCTCCACCTATACTAAACAGTTTAAAAGATACACTACTAAAAGTACAAGTTCATCAAAAATTAGCTATGCATCAGATATAGGAGCTAACTACAACAGTAGCAAAATTCTAATGCAAGCAGGAGGAAGAAAGACATATGTGATATAGGGATGATCAAGGGGGTTTGCTTGCCTTGTTGCTCTGCGGCAAAGGGCTGGTCGTCAGGGACGTAGATGTACCCGACAACAGCGTCAGTCTCGGGGTCTACCGATAAGAAGAGGGGGGGGGGAGAAACAATAAATAAGAACAACAGGTGCAACACTAAGCATGACATGACAATATGGAGGCTAGGCATGAGCTAACGCAGCCACACATGTCGTAGGTGGGTCGGAAGAATATCTCACGATATTTTCTGGGTCTCTGGTTACTACCGGTGAGACTGAAAACGATGAAAAAGTTTCATGTTTTCTATGCTAACGTGTGAGAGACGAACGGATGGCGTATCCCGGTTCGTCTCGTTCTGCTGATCAACTTTCATGTTGAAAATATTTTGATCTCACTTACGGTTTATTTAATATTAATTTTTAAAGTTTTATTCAATAATTAGGAATTAAAAACATATTTAATTAATTATTAAATACTATTATGATATCAGCATGATGTCATGCTAACATCAACAGTTGACTGGTTAATATGACTAGTGGGTCCCATGTGTCATAGACACAATTTTTAATTAGGGTTAATTATTAATTAATTAGATTAATTTAGTGAGGGACCCACTTGTCATACTCTAATATGATAACTATTTATCTACATTAACATATTACTAATTTATCTATTTAATTAATTAAATAATATATCTCATTATTTATTTACTCGTAATCATTATCACTAATACTTATTTACCTAATTAATTAATTTACAATAATTAATTAATTAACTTAACTATTTATTTATTTATTTTATAATTTATTATTAAAACATATATATATATATATAATTATTATTTATTTATACTCATTTTTTTATAGGGGGTCGTGGGCCCCCTTGTTAGTGGGAGTGGGGGGGTTGGCCCCACATGGAAGCGACCCAACGGCCTAACGCACACACATACACATTCATACATATACCTTATGTATATTTTTCTGTATACATGCATACATCATACGTACATAATACATACATAATAGATACATACACACATGCATCATCTTATCTTATTTTCTTTTCTTCTTTTCCATACATATATTTGCATATACATAGGGGCTAATCCCCCGTGTCAACAGGGAGGAACCAAGGTGCACAACCGGCGGCTCGCCGGAGTAGGGAGAGGAAGGAGAATGTGGGAGGAGCCCGAATGGGCTCACCGCGCGTTGTCGGGAAGAGGGGTGGCGAGGCTCGATGGAGCCGATGTGGATGATGACGAGGAGGCCGGTGCAGTCCGGTGAGGACGAGCTCCCGGTGATGCCGATGGGGAGATGCCCCGGGGCGAGGCACCGCGGCGCCGCCGACGCGACCCCTGTGCGGATCCGGCGCTGTCGGCGCGGGCCGGCGCGGTTCCGGTGCTGGGCAACGTCGAGGTGGAGCACGAGGGAGAGCAGGGAATGGAGTGGGGAGGGCCGGCCGAGGAGGGCTCGGCGGTGGGGCGCAGCGCCGGGGTGCGGTGGCGCCGGGGTGGCACGGGGCGGCGATAGGGAGAAGGCAGGGCGGCTGGGAGCGGGAGCGCCGTGAGATGGGGAAGCACTCGAGGGGAGGGAGCGGGGCGACGGGAGGGTGGCGCAGGGGGGCTCTGGCGCGGTGGTTGTGCGCTGGGAGAGGGAGGGCCGGCTCGAGGGGACGATTGGATCTGGGGAACGGGCCAGGGAGGGAGCGACGGGAGAAGAGGCGATCGCTGGGGTTACGGGGTATACGAGGGAGGAGGGGTGTCGCGCGAGGGAGAGGTGGGGCTCCTGGCGGCGGGGTAGGAAAGAGGAGTGATGGGGTGCTAGGGTTTTCCTCGCGATGGGTGGGGCTGTTGGGTGGCCGGCTGGGCCATTTGGCCCAGTTGGGCTCGGGGCTTTTGTTTTTTTTTCCTTTTTTTGTTGTTATTATTTTTTTATAGTTTCTGCTTTAAATATATATGGGTTTTAAAAAAATCAAAAATGTCTGTTTCAACTTTATAAATTATTAGGGAACTTCTGTAACTCATCCAACATTTTTATTTTAACATTCGAAAACTTTTCTCATCTGACTTTTTTTTAAATTTTGAATTTGACTCGGTTTCGACTAACACGAGATCAACGATAGAAATCACGGTGACGTGCCATCATTAGCGTGGGATCAGTGTAGCTTAATTACATATACTACTATAGCGAAAACTGAGGATGTCACAACTCTCCCCTACTAATAAGAATTCTCGTCCCGAGAATTAAGAGGTAGAAGGAAAGAGCTCGGGTATTCATCACAAAGATGATCCTCGCGTTCCCAAGTGGCTTAATCTTCAGAATGATTTGACCACTGCACTTTAAGGAACTTGGTGACTTTGCAACGAGTCTGACGTTCAGCCTGGTCGAGAATGTGAACCGGATGCTCTTTATAAGAAAGGTCTTGTTGCATCTCAAGCATATCATGATCCGCTGCTCGAATATAATCCTTGAAGCAGCGACGAAGCTTAGACACATGGAAGACATCGTGAACCTGAGAAAGGTTCGCCGGAAGTTCCAATTAATAAGCTACTTTTCCACGCCTTTCGAGAACAGTGGAAGGACCAGTATAGAAAGGAGCTAACTTGCCCTTGGTCCCAAAAAGGTGTTCACCTCTCATTGGTGTGACACAAAGATAAACCTTCTCGCCAGGTTGATAGACCATATCTTGAGGATGACGGTCATACTGACTCTTTCTGACGAGACTGAGGAGCCTTCAGATTGTCATGGATAATGCGGACTTGATCTTCAGCATGTCGGATATATCCGGACCAAAGAGTCATCGGTCCATTTAACGGTGGCTCGGGAATTTCATACGAAGCCAAGTGCAAAGGATACTTTGGAGTCAAAGGATGGACATGAGAGTCAGGTTTCAATCCTGTGGAACTTTGGGTTATGGGTCCACCATGTGGGCCGAGAGTAGGCAGAGGGGTGACATCTTGTATGGTATTGGTAGCAAGACATGTCAGAGGATAACCTGTCAGTTATGTTGGCAACAACATCGGTACCAAGGGCGGGGGACGAATAGAACCATTTTCCCGCTCGTTCAAACGAGGTGGACCAATAGGCAAGGCTCTCGTCCACCAGCAGCTACCGGAATGTTATCCACAATAGTAACAAGATTTTACTGACAGAGTTGTATACTGTGAATTTTACCTAAGCAGGGAATTAACACTGCTTAGATAAGTTATGCCACAAGAAAAGTCAAACAGACCAATGGGAAGGAAAATGTGTTCACGCACACAAGTTTTAGAGTATACCATTCCTGAGGAAAATATAGAGTATGGTATACATGATAGGTCATCAAGTACATAACCGTTTTGATAAAGAGGCAAGAAGAATAACGATGTTTACCCATACCATATGACTTGGATAATTGATCAGGAACAATTTAGCATTGCGATTCCAATGTTCCTGTTGATATAGAAGTACCACATCCGTGCTTCGGGATAGCATCAATATGGTCACCCGATAAAGGTCGGACCAATGGGTACACAAAGAGGATCCATGAGGAACAACTTATGAAACAAGTCATATAGTTTTCCGCATGGTAGAATGGCCAACCTTACATATGGAAGCATTTATAACAATAGGTCCTTCGGCCCGGTGTGTTGGAAAGACAGCACCGTACCGGTTTACCTAAAGACCAAAGTTATAATTATTGGGAAATGTTCCAACCATCACATATGTCTGAGATTTAGATCTGATTGGTGTCGGGACACCTCAGACTCAAGATGCCTGAGAAGAAAAATGAAGATGCAAGATCCTCATGATATGAGCTACACAAGCAATTCTTGAATCATGCGTTCGATTGTAAGACATATGAACACAATGTCAAGACATTCGTGCCCACATATAATTCTTACGTCAAAATGCAACTGAGTTCTGATTTGAGAACCATCATCGAGGATATCAAGGCCCTTGCATAAGCCTCGATTAGTTCTTATGAAGGAACTTCTTTTCCTTGATCAAATCAGTCAGTGGCTAGGGGTGTTAGGAGAAGTTATATTAAGTGAAGATAGCAATCTTCAAAACATATATCACTTTGCACATGCATGAATGAATCGGGATGATCCTAGAGGAAGCAAAACTAAACTTTCACATATTCACGGCGGCAAGACAGGCACAAAGATAGTGCTTTCAAAAGCTTCATCGTGAACATGAAGAAGTTGGGGGTTGATACGTCTCCGTCATATATACTTTTCCGAACTCTTTTGCCCTTGTTTTGGACTCTAATTTGCATGATTTGAATGGAACTAACCCGGACTAACGCTGTTTTTAGCAGAATTGCCATGGTGTTGTTTTTGTGCAGAAATAAAAGTTCTCGGAATGACCTGAAAATTTACGGAGAATAATTCGGAATTAATGAAAAATACCTGCGCAAAGATCCACCGGAGGAGGTGAGCCAGTGGGCCACAAGCCCAGGTGGCGCGGCCACCCCCTAGCCATGCCTGGCAGGCTTGTGGGTCCGACGAGGCTCCACCGCCTCCAATCTGAGCTCTATATATTCCGTTTCGCCTGGAAAAAAATCAGGGAGAAGGATTCATCGCGTTTTACGATACGGAGGCGCCGCCACCTCCTGTTCTTCATCTGGAGGGCAGATCTGGAGTCCGTTCTGGGCTCCGGAGAGGGGAAATCGTTGCCATCGTCATCATCAACCTTCCTCCATCGCCAATTCCATGATGCTCTTCACCGTTCGTGAGTAATCTCATCGTAGGCTTGCTGGACGGTGATGAGTTGGATGAGATCTATCATGTAATCGAGTTAGTTTTGACGGGGATTGATCCCTAGTATCCACTATGTTCTGAGAATGATTTTTCTACTACTTTGCCATGCTTAATGCTTATCACTAGGGCCCGAGTGCCATGATTTCAGGTCTGGACCTATTATGTTGTCGCCAATATATGTGTGTTTTAGATCCTATCTTGCAAGTTGTAGTCACCTACTATATGTTATGACCCGGCAACCCCGGTGTGACAATAGCCGAAACCACTCCCGGAGATGACCATGGTATGAGGAGTTCATGTATTCACCAAGTGTTAATGCGTTGGTCCGGTTCTTTATTAAAAGGAGAACCTTAATATCCCGTAGTTTCCATTAGGACCCCGCTGCCACAGGAGGGATGGACAATAGATGTCATGCAAGTTCTTTTCCATAAGCACGTATGACTACATACATAATACATGCCTACATTAGATTGACGAACGGGAGCTAGTTACTTATCTCTCCGTGTTATAGTTGTTACATGATGAATCACATCCGGCATAATCATCCATCACCGATCCAATGCCTATGAGTCTTTTACTACTGGTCCTTGCTACGTTACTTTGCCGCTACTGCTGTCACTACTGCTGTTACTTGCTACTGCTGTCACTACTACTGTTACTTGCTACTGCTGTCACTACTACTGTTACTTGTTACTTTGCTGTTACCTGCTGCAAGACCTTTTTCTGGCGCCATTGATACAACAAGTCAGGAATAGTCTGCCGTCAACAAACCTTTTTCTGGCACCGTTGCTATCATACCACTTTGCTACTGATACTTTGCTTGCAGATACTAATCTTTTAGGTGTGGTTGAATTGACAACTCAGCTGCTAATACTTGAGAATATTCTTTCGCTTCCCCTTGAGTCGAATCAATAAATTTGGGTTGAATACTCTATCCTCGAAAACTATTGCGATCCCCTATACTTGTGGGTTATCAAGACTATTTTCTGGCGCCGTTGCCGGGGAGGCACAACTATATTCTCTGAGTCACTTGGAATTTACGTCTGCTGGTCACTATGAGGAATCTGATAGATCCAAGAACTAAAGTCTTGCCTTCCACTACGAGGACAGGTAAGGAACTGCCATCTAGCTCTTCACTTGATTCACCTTCAGTTATGAGTAAGTTTGCGACATCACCTCATGCTAGAAATCTTGATATGTCGCATGTGCTTGATGATGCTACTTCTGCTGCCCATGATGCTTATGATGATGCCATGCTTGATACTGCTTTGCTTGATGATTCTATGCTTGATACTATGCCTGATGATACTATGCTAGATACTATGCCTGATGATGCTATGCTTGATACTATGCCTGATGATGCTATGCTTGATACTATTCCTGATGATGCTATGCTTGATACTGCTTTGCCACTAGGTGCATTCCTTGATGCACAAATTGCTAGAGTTGCTGCTAGATGTGATGATACTTCTGAAACTGCTGATACTATTGAAGTAGAACATGTTATTTTGCCTGCTAGAACTAGCTCTTATGATATGCCTGAATTGCCTGTTATGCCTGAGCGTTATATTATGGAGGGAGAGATAGATGAGGATTTTCTTGCATGTAAGGATAGCTATGATGTTGAGAAATTACTGCGCAAGTGGAAAGAAAAATCTCTGAACGCTAGGATGAAATACGACCCGAAGTTTGCTACTTCGCCTATCTTTGTGACCGATAAGGATTATGAATTCTCTGTCGACCCTGAGTTAATCACTCTGGTCGAATCTGATCCTTTTCATGGTTATGAGTCTGAAACGGTTGTAGCCCATCTTACCAAACTGCACGATATAGCCACCCTATTCACTAGTGAGGAAAAGATCCGCCACTACTATATCCTCAAGCTGTTTCCTTTCTCGCTAAAGGATGATGCTAAGACTTGGTTCACTTCTCTTGCTCATGGTTATGTGCGTAGCCCCCAGGATATGGTCTACTACTTCTCTGAAAAATATTTCCCTGCCCATAAGAAGCAAGCTGCCTTGCCGGAAATATACAACTTTGCTCAAGCTGAAGAAGAGAGTCTCCCACAAGCTTGGGGGAGGCTCATCCAGCTACTGGATGCTTTGCCTGATCACCCTCTTGAGAAGAATGAAATACTTGATATCTTCTATAATGGACTTACTAATGCTTCCAAAGACCACCTAGATAGTTGTGTCGGTTGTGTTTTTAGGGAACAAACTGTAGAACAAGCTGAGATTCTACTGAATAATATCTTGTGCAATGAGAATGCTTGGACTATTCCCGAACCACCTCCTAAGCCAACTCCTAAGAAAAGAGGTATTCTATTCCTCAGTCCTGAAGATATGCAAGAAGCCGAAAAATCTATGCGAGAGAAAGGCATTAAATATGAAGATGTCAAAAATCTACCACCTATCGAAGAGATCCATGGTCTTGATAACCCGATACAGGTAGTAGAAGTAAATTATCTGCGTAGGTTTGATGAGAGTGATATTCCTTTTGATAAACCCGCCAGCTTATGCGTGGATGAATTTGATAACTTTGTTGCCAAACAACAGAGTTTCAATGATTATGTTAGCAGACAATTGGAACAGAATGCTCGTATGCTTAGTCATTTAAGTGCTTGTGTGGACAGAAACGTCAACGATCTTAAGCTTCTGGGTAAACATGCCTCTACGGTTACTACTCAGGTAGAACAAGTACTTAAAGCTCAAAATGACTTGCTGAATGAGTTGAATGAGAATTCTGTCAGAGTAGTCACTAGAGGCGGTAGAATGACCCAGGAACCTTTGTATCCTGAGGGTCATCCGAAGAGAACTGAACAAGATTCTCAAGGAGTTAGCACTGATGCACCTAGCCATCCTAGAAAGAAGAAGAAAGATGATAGGAACCTGCACACTAGCAACCCTGTTGCTGCTACACCTGAGATCCCAAACGATGTCTCTGTCTCTGATGCTGAAACACAATCTGGTGATGAACATGAGCCTAATGATAATATCAATAGTGATGTTCATGAAGATGCTCAACCTAGCAATGAAAAGGATGTGGAGATTGAACCTGATCTTGATAACCCACAACCTAAGAATAGAAGATACGATAAGAATGACTTTGCTGCTAGGAAGCATGGTAAAGAAAGGGAACCATGGGTTCAGAAACCCATGCCATTTCCTCCCAAACCATCCAAGAAAAAGGATGATGAGGATTTGGAGCGATTCGTTGAAATGATCAGACCTGCCTTTCTGCAAATGCGTTTGACAGATATGGTCAAAATGTATCTGTATGCTAAGTACATGAAAGATATTGTGACTAATAAGAGGAGGATACCTGAGGTTGAGATTTCCACCATGCTCGCTAATTATACCTTCAAGGGTGGAACTCCTAAGAAACTAGGTGATCCCGGTGTGCTCAATATACCTTGCTCCATTAAAGGCAACTAAGTTAGAACTGCTTTATGCGATCTTGGAGCCGGTGTTAGTGTTATGCCTCTCTCTCTTTATCATAGACTTGAACTGGATAAGTTGATACCCACTGAAATCTCTCTGCAAATGGCCGACAAATCAACTACTTTCCCTATTGGAATTTGCGAGGATGTGCTTGTTGTGGTTGCCAACGTCACTATCTTAACAGACTTTGTCATTCTGGATATATCCGAGGACGATGCCATGGCGGTCATCCTTGAAAGACCCTTTTTAAACACTACAGGGGCTGTTATAGATTAGGCAATGTCACTTTCCATGTCAACGGTAATGAGCATACGGTGCACTTTCCAAAGAAACAATATCGAGTACATTGCATCAATGCTATCGAAAAAACTTCATCTATTCTTATTGGGAGCTTCGAATGCCCTATTCCTCCTGTTAAGATGAAGTATTATTTGCTTGTTGGGAGATACACATCTCCATTGAGGTGACCTAGTGACTATTCGAAAATTCTCCGTTCTCTTTTGCGATTCAAGAAAGTTTGTCAAGGAGACTTGATCAACCTCATTGACGGATTTCTTTCGATGACCATGAAATGGATGAATCGAGGAGTCACAAACCTTTGTTCCAAGCTTTCACCTTCGGTTGCTTAGAAGAAAAATTATAGATTTAGTTTAGTTTTCCCTGTTTTCTGTTTTAGCGTCCCATGGAAAAGTACCCTGAAAATAAAAGTTCTCCCAACGTCCTCAAAATCAAGTATGATTTTTTCTAGATTTTTTGAAAAATACTGGGACGAAGAGCTAGTCTGGGGGCTGCACTAGTGGGCCACAAGCCCTGGAGGCGCGGGCACCCCCTAGTCGCGCCACCCAGGCTTGTGGGGCCCACAGGTACCCCCTCCACTCATTCTTGCTCTCATCTGGTTCTCCTACCTCCAGAAAAAATCGTTTCGCAACTCAAAGCCGTGTTCTTGCTCCTCTTGTTGGGATTTTCGATCTCTTTGCTCAAAGCACCATTCTCCGAACTGTTTTTGGGAAATTACTCCGTGGTAAGTGACTCCTCCATTGGTCCAATTAGTTTTTGCTCTAGTGCCTTATACTTCGCGTATTTTTGTTGCCTTGGTGACCATGTTCTTGAGCTTTGCATGCTATTTTTAGCTGGTCCCAAGTAGTTTTGATGCGTAATATGGCCTCTAGGCACTTGTTGGAGTAGTTGCTATAAGTTTTGTTGAGCCTTGTTCACTTTTCCTTAGAGTCACTAAAAATTTCAGAAATTTTCAGAGATAGAAAAGGGAAAAGACGAGGAGGTTCTTAAGCGGCTCTTCAAGCCGTGACCCCAAGGATGATGGAAGTGAGAAGAAGCCCAAGTATCTGGTCCCTCGAGTCGCAGAAGTTCGAGCGTGCGAGTGGCCAAGCGACGTGTTCTTACGCGCCGCTGGAATTTATGAGGAATTTTATCACTTGGTGGAGAACGCAGGCCTTAATGCCTTCGTTGAAGATAAGTGTCTGCAATACCTCCTCCTCACTAATATCTTCGTACAAAGCTTTAACTTCTATCCGAGGAAGAATCCTCCTATGGTTGAGTTTAAAATTTATGATATCCCCCAGCGCATGCCACTCCAGGATTTTTGCAATGTCTGCAAATTGCCTTTTGTTGGGGATATTCATGAACCTCGTCCACGGGACTTGGAAGCTTTCATCGATACAATTGATGTAGGAGAGGAGGGAGGAGTGTCTTGCGCTAGAGCTGCTAGCATACATTTTCCCGTACTTCGGTACTTCTCATTATTTGTGGGGAAATGTTTGATTGGCCGTGGGAAAGCTGGGTCACTTAGTTCCCCAGATCTTGCGGTCTTGCGCGAAGACCTTTATAATGATAAAACTTATAGCTTGGGCGCTATAGTAGCTCAACGGTTGAACACGAACCGTTCTAAGGGCATTGTCTATGGAGGTATCTATGCTACTCGTCTTGCCAGACACTTTGAGATACCTATTAGACTGGACGAGGAAGAAGAGATTCTTCTTCTCGAGAGATATCTAGATTACGATAGCATGGTTCGCCATGACTTTCTTGATAGAGATATAAATAGAAGGATGATTTATAACCTGGTATTTAGTCAGGGTACTCGTGAGACTATTACTTTGCCTGCTCCTTCTTTGTTCAATCTTCATGCAGGCAGGTACATTATTATGCCCTCGGACATCTACGCATATTGGGGCTTGGCCCAACCACAGGTGCCCGTGCCCGAGCCACCAGTCGAGTACTAGACGCCAGTTTATCAGTGGGAGCCAGAGGATCTCACACAACAGTTGCATCCTCAGTCCACTCCAGAGTACCCTGGAGCTGGTTATTTCCCTCCTTGGGAGCAGACCAACTTAGGCCAAAAGCCTAAGCTTGAGGGAGTACGTGTTTCTCACCGACTTTACATTCTTGCTTACGCTTTCACTTTGTTCGTCGGTGTTCACACTTTGCCACTGTATCATCCATGCTAGTTTAGTTTCTTTTTCTCGTTTTCTTTTCGTGTGTCTGTCTAGTTTGAGAAAAACCAAAAAGATTTTATTTTCTTATTTTTCTTGTTGGAAGCTTTCCCGTGTAAATAGTTTTCTTTTTCTTTGGGTCAAGGTAGAAGACCATGGTTACAATGTTTAGTGGCTCTTGCATGCATACCTGTTTAGCTGTCATAGAGCCATATTACTTTGTCTTCTCCTTTGTGTTTGCCTGCAGATTCCAGCGTAGTCCAATGCACGAGCACTCTTATTATTGTTCACATCATTCGGCCGTGCAAGTGAAAGGCAATAATGACGATATATGATGAAGTGACTGAGCCTGGAAAAGCTGGTATGAACTCGATCTATTTTGTTTTTGTAAATACGACTAGCTCATCATGCCTGATTCAGCTTTGTTGTGAGAGAAACATGTTTGCAATGACAACTTAGAGATCATAGTTGCTTATGCCATGCTTACTTAGCTAGGAGCTTACAATGGTTTGTCTTGGTTGCCAACATGAATTTTGAGATGACTATGATGTAGTATGATAGGATGGTATCCTCCTTTGAATGTTTCTAGTGGCTTGACTTGGCGCTTGTTCACGCATGTAGTTGAAACAAAATCAACATAGCCTCTATGATATTCATGTTCATGGTGATTTATGTCCTACTCATGCTTGCACTCAATGCTATTTAATCTCAATGCATTTTGATGACCGTTGTCGCTCTCTAGTTGGTCGCTTCCCAGTCTTTTGCTAGCCTTCACTTGTACTAAGCGGGAATACTGCTTGTGCATCCACTTCCATAAACCCAAAGTTGTTCCATATGAGTCCACCATACCTACCTATGTGCGGTATCTACCTGCCGTTCCAAGTAAATTTGCATGTGCCACTCTCTAAATCTTCAAGAAATAATTTGTTTTGCATGCCCGAACCGCTCATGTGGTGACATGGGGCTATTAGTATCTTCCATGCTAGGCGTGTTATCTCGGATATGTGTTTATTCACTATCATTCACGAGAAAGGGGCCGGTAATTGGAATTCCCAGTTCCATGCTCAAATCGAAAAGATAATTGCAAACAAAACTCCCCCAGGATTGATGTTGGTATGGACGGTACCCGAGGATTTGGCTAGCCGTGGAGTGTGATTGATTGATGGTGGGGGAGTCAAAACTTTACTTTTATTTTTGGGAACCGCCTATAGCATGTGTAGCGTGGAAGATGTTGAGAACTCTTAGTCATTGCGTTGACAATGAAAGCATGCCACCCAAAATTATTATCTCTGTTTTCAAAGCTTGAGCTTTGGCAACTTTGCAAATCAATGCTTCCCTCTGCGAAGGGCCTGTCTATTTATGTTCCTGTTGAGTCATCCTCCTCTTATAAAAGCACCAATTAGAGAACACCTCTGTCATTTTTGTGCTTTGCTTTTAACTGTGTTGAGTATGACTGTGACTGGATCTTCTTTGCCATGAATTACAATGTTTAGTCAGCCCTTGGTCTTTGAAGGTGCTCTGCATTTATGTTTTGCGGTCTCAGAAAGAGCTAGCAAGATACCATCTGTTCGTACTGCTTCATGTTGTTTTGATTGAAGTGTTGACATTTGAGGCCTATTATTATTTGCTCGCTAGTTGATTATGCCATTGATATGAGTTTACCGTGAGACCTAGATGTCATTTGCTTATGCGGTTTGCTTGTGATCTTGCTGAAACTCTGGATATGAGTCGAACATAGTTGCAACAACAAGATCAAACAGAGTTCGTCGAAGTTTTTCTTTTGTCTCTTTCAGTTTGTCAACTGAATTGCTTGAGGACAAGCAAGGCTTTAAGCTTGGGGGAGTTGATACGTCTCTGTCGTATCTACTTTTCCGAACTCTTTTTCCCTTGCTTTGGACTCTAATTTGCATAATTTGAATGGAACTAACCCGGACTAACGCTGTTTTCAGCAGAATTGCCATGGTGTTATTTTTGTGCAGAAATAAAAGTTCCCGTAATGACCTCAAAATTTATGGAGAATTTTTCTAGAATTAATGAAAAATACCTGCGCAAAGATCCACCGGAGGAGGTGAGCCAGTGGGCCACAAGCCCAGGTGGTGCGGCCACCTCCTTGGTCGCGCCTGCCAGGCTTGTGGGGTCCACAAGGCTCCACCTCCTCCAACCTCAGCTCTATATATTCCGTTTCGCCCGGAAAAAAAATCAGGGAGAAGGATTCATCGCGTTTTACGATACGGAGGCGCCGCCACCTCCTGTTCTTCATCTGGAAGGCACATCTGGAGTCCGTTCTAGGCTCCGGAGAGGGGAAATCGTCGTCATCGTCATCATCAACCTTCCTCCATCGCCAATTCCATGATGCTCTTCACCGTTCGTGAGTAATCTCATCGTAGGCTTGCTGGACGGTGATGAGTTGGATGAGATCTCTCATGTAATTGAGTTAGTTTTGACGGGGACTGATCCTAGTATCCACTATGTTCTGAGATTGATGTTGCTCCTACTTTCCCATGCTTAATGCTTGTCACTAGGGCCCGAGTGCCATGATTTCAGATCTGAACCTATTATGTTGTCGCCAATATATGTGTGTTGTAGATCCTATCTTGCAAGTTGTAGTCACCTACAATGTGTTATGACCCGGCAACCCCGGAGTGACAATAGCCGGAACCACTCCCGGAGATGACCATGGTATGAGGAGTTCATGTATTCACCAAGTGTTAATGCGCTGGTCCGGTTCTTTATTAAAAGGAGAACCTTAATATCCCGTAGTTTCCATTAGGACCCCGCTGCCACGGGAGGGATGGACAATAGATGTCATGCAAGTTCTTTTCCATAAGCACGTATGACTACATAAGGAATACATGCTTACATTAGATTGACGAACGGGAGCTAGTTACTTATCTCTCTGTGTTATAGCTATTACATGATGAATCACATCCGGCATAATAATCCATCACCGATCTAATGCCTACGAGTCTTTTACTACTGGTCCTTGCTATGTTACTTTGCCGCTATTGCTGTTACTTGCTACTGATGTCACTACTGCTGTTACTTGCTACTGTTGTCACTACTGCTATTACTTGCTACTGCTGTCACTATTGTTGTTACTTGTTACTTTGCTGTTACCTGCTGCAAGACCTTTTTCTAGCGCCATTGATACAACAAGTCAGGAATAGTCGGCCGTCAACAGACCTTTTTCTAGCACCATTGCTATCATACCACTTTGTTACTCATACTTTGCTTGCAGATACTAATCTTTCAGGTGTGGTTGAATTGACAACTCAGCTGCTAATACTTGAGAATATTCTTTCGCTTTCCCTTGAGTCGAATCAATAAATTTGGGTTGAATACTCTACCCTCGAAAACTGTTGCGATCCCCTATACTTGTGGGTTATCAGGGGTGCGGCCGATGGGCTCAGCAACAATCCCACAAGATTTTGATAGGGATGAATTTTTGAAATTACCAAAATAATAAGGACAAGGAGGTACCATTTGTCAACTCAAATCATATAATGTCGTATGCTCGAGGGAACAACACAATTAAACATTATTCAAAGGTGCACTCGGAAATACTGAATGAGTAGCACAAGCATTGCTAGAATGGTGAGGCGACATCCAACACACCAAGAATGAAACTATCAATCGTTAACCTCAAGGCAATAGGGTTGCCAGAAGTATTGGAGTCACACATCTGAGTTCACTTGTCGGTATACCGGTTAGAAACCACACGGGACCAAGAAATGAATGGTGATGGCGAGAAGTATTACTATATCAAGAATTCTTAAGATGTGTGCAATTCTCATGACATTATTGACATAAAAGATAGTAATACTCCAAGCTGGAAGATAACATAAGCTAAATATCAAGGAACTTAAGGTACAACACAAAACATGATCAAGTTTGTGTTGGAGGGAAGGCAAACAAGGATGCCGATGATAATACAAATCATCGAGGGGCAAGGATGGTATTTCTCATCATGCATTCGATTGATACCCTGAAGGAGCTCGGAATGCTGATGATGATCACGACACATTTGTCAAGAAGTTTCATGAAGATGTAGTCATTCAATGAAGACATCAAGCAAGGGAATGACGAAGCAAGAGGTTGTCGGAATCACATATAAGACTGGTAGTTTAGAATTGAGATTGCCTTTCAGGACAACCAACATGATGTGGAAAGCTCGATGCAAGCTTAACCACAATTGGAATTGTGTTCCAGGGATAAAGGGTATAGATAGCATGGTCGAGCTCCAACATGACGATGATGATGTAACTTAACAGCTTGGAATGACATGATCGAGTACAAACTCGTAAACAAGAAAGATTACTAAAAGTTGTTCAATCGCAATGCGTACTCGATTCAGTTATCGATGTACTCGCGTGTCCAACAACTCAAACACGAGGAAACTGGAATTAATGAAAATATCATAGTTGATGAGGAGCTCACAAGAAGTTATATAGCTCCACGATATCCTCGAGTTACAAGGATAATACTCGAAGGTAGATCAACATTAAGGCTAGGACCGATGTATTGATCTAGAGAAGACAAGTACTTTAACTCGTCTAAGAATGAATTGAAGGTAGGACAACATGGTCGGAGCCACCATTGCAAAGTACCCAATCACGGATACAAGATCAAATCATACAACAAATGGTTATTGATACGAGAAGCTTCTATGATAGGATCAACGTCGTCTCCATGGGCATGAACACAAAGTTCAAGGTCGACTCCCACTTCATCAATGCATCACCTGCCATTTACTCCTCCCCTTTGATCAGGTTGTAGCTTTGAAAGAATATCCGGCAGAACACCAGAAGAGTAAGACTCATGAAAAACTCTTCGGGTCATATTGATTTAGTAAGGCATAGGTTCAACCCATCGGGCATCTTAGGAACAAATACCACAACTTTAAGAGTAAATAACACATGCTTGAAGAGCATGGCTGACAAAGCCTAGGATACAATTCTATCAGAGGGAGATAAAATGCAAGGCATCAGATTATAGAACATTTGAAAAATATCGATACTTAATTACCAAAGGAATTAGGATTTCCATGTTGGTGTATCATAATCAGATGCTCCGACAATATACAAGTAACTTGAATGGACTTAGATGGACAACCAACCAAAGTTGATTTGTCGAGAACCAGCTCTGTCTGGAAGGACGTCTGAGCCGGAAGATAATTTATGAGTCACACCACACCAAGGTAGAATTAATAAGATCATAGGAAAATCACAAAGGATTTTAATGAATGCGGCTAGACATATGGATTTAACCATAATGCAAGCAGGTGAGAAGGTCAAGAGCAATAGGCTATCGAGGATTCTGGAAGATCGAATAGCGGTTCGAAGAACTTTTGAAACCCATGACAACTGATGATGGACGAATCCCCGATAAGATAATTCGTTGCATCAAATAAAACAAGAGCAATTGGAGAAGAAAGTATGAACGGCATTTGTATGTAGTCATCCATAGTGGTTGACGGAGGAAGGGAAATTGCAAGAGCGATGGGCACAAGTTCTCGAGAGAAACATCAGAGAGTATCATTGGAGTCTTCTAACGGATCAAGCCATGTCTGGAATACGGGGCTCTCCGGGAGGAAGTATTTACGAGAACCTACAGTTAGAGTTAGCAAAATCTTTAACCCGAAAGAGAAGAGAGAGTAGAATCCCACAGTACAGGAAAGAAGTAAAAGATACTAATACCACCCAATTGAAGTGTGGGCTCGTAAGCCACAACATAAGTGTTAGTAAAGTTTTTTAAACACTAGACTCAATTTCGGACAAAGAGTTGGAAAGGGGGCTACCTATAGGCAGTTGGCTCAGATACCAACTTGTGACGCCCTCGATTTAATCGTATGCTAATCATACACGCAAATGCGTACGATCAAACTCAAGGACTCGCGGGAAGATATCACAACACAATTCTAGACACAAATAAAACATACAAGCTTCATATTACAACCAGGGGCCTTGAGGGCTAGATAAAAGAAGCTCGATAAACACACGAGTCAGCGGAAGCAACAATATCTGAGTACAAACATTAAACATGGGGTGCCTTAGAGAAGGCTAGCACAAAAGATACAATGATCGAACGAGGCGAGGCCTCCTGTGTGGGAACTTCCTAACTACTCCTCGTCTTCAGCGGCCTCCACATAGAATTCACCAATGGGTTGGCAGGCGTCGGCGGGAAACTCCATCTCCTGGGCTCCAACATCTGGTCGCAGCAACAGATCAAGGGGGCAAAGGGGGAGCAAAGCAACGGTGAGTACTCATCCAAAGTACTCGCAAGACTTACATCAAAACTATGCTAAGTATGCATCAGTATCAAAGAAGGGGGTTTATATGTGGACTCACTGCAGCAATGCGAGAATAGAGAGAGAAGGCCTAGTACTATCGAAGACTAGCATCTTCAGGGGTCTTGCAACAATAGACGAGAGTAGATCAAGGTAACACAATTAAATGTTGCAGCAATATTAATGTGAGGTCACGCCCAGAATCCTCCCTCGACTCCGTGCGAGGAAGCAATCCCAGGGCAAAAATTCTAGTTAAGTAACGATTATAGTTGTATAAGATCAGGGCACAACTCCAAGTCGTCCTGTAACCGTGGACACGGCTATCCGAATAGGTAATTTTCATCCCTGCAGGGGTGCACCAAGTTTCCCGTCACACTCGATAACACTCTGGTCGGACACACTTTTCTAGGTCATGCCCGACCTAGGTATATAGACACGTCGCAGCCCCACCTAAGCTCACCAGAGAGGCCAGCCCGCCGATCTAAATCCTAAGCACAAAGGGATCATGGGCCCACTTGCCCTCTGCGCTCCTGCACGATGCAAGGGCGGCCGATGTGAGCACTAGCACCCCTTAATCACAAGTGCGATGCATCTCGGGACCACTCGGGTGCGCGCTGCTCCATTGCTGGCGTCTGAAGAGCTTCGGCTGATACCGCGACGTCGAGTACCCATAATTCTTCCCGCGTAGCCGGTTAGTGCGAAAAGGTCTCCGACCAACCCAGATCAAATTCCCAAATCCATTATCATTTTAATTATGTCATCGACACAAACACGCGGGAATCCACCCGCCTAACATCTATTCATCAAAGATCCTAGTAACATGGTCAAGTAACTGTGTGGTAGAAACATCAGGGGGAATTCGAGGTATCACCCTCGTTTGATTCCGAACGATGTATCCGTCAAGGTGGACCTAGAGGAAATCACCCTCGAGGGTCCAAAACTTGAGGGGTTGCACGACAAAGGCATCGTCGGGAATGGTGAAAGAGGAATCACCCTCGATAACCACGACCGACTAGCTACACTACAAAGGTATCATCATGAGTACTTCGCGAGGTGTCACCCTCGGTACCCGATAGTAGCTCTGTAGCGTCGTACAACTAAGGGGGGTATAAGTGTTGTGTGGAAACTTGGCTCGTCGATCAGGGATCGAGACTTGACGACAAAGCGGGCAACTCGACTAAGGGGTCAGAGGGGATGACTGCTCCACCTATACTAAACAGTTTAAAAGATACAGTACTGAAAGTAATAGTTCATCAAAAATTAGCTATGCATCAGATATAGGAGCTAACTACAACAGTAGCAAAATTCTAATGCAAGCAGGAGGAAGAAAGACATAGGCGATATAGGGATGATCAAGGGGGTTTGCTTGCCTTGTTGCTCTGCGGCAAAGGGCTGGTCCTCAGGGGCGTAGATGTACCCGGCAGTAGCGACAGTCTTGGGGTCTACTGATAAGAAGAGGGGGGAGAAACAATAAATAACAGCAACATGTGCAACAGTAAGCATGACATGGCAATATGCAGGCTAGGCATGAGCTAACGTAGCCACACATGTCGGAGACGGGTCGGAAGAATATCTCACGATATTTTCCGGGTTTCTGACTACTACCGGTCAGACTGAAAACGATGGAAAAGTTTCATGTTTGCTATGCTAGGGACGCATGACAGACGAACGGATGGAGTATCCGTGTTCGTCTCGTTGTGCTGATCAACTTTCATGTTGAAAATATTTTGATCTGACTTACGGTTTATTTAATATTAATTTTTAAAGTTTCATTCAATAATTAGGAATTAAAAACAGATTTAATTAATTATTAAATACTATTATGACATGAGCATGATGTCATGCTGACATCAATAGTTGACTGGTCAATCTGACCACTGGGTCCCATGTGTCATAGACATAATTTTTAATTAGGGTTAATTATTAATTAATCAGATTAATTTAATGGGGGACCCACGTGTCATACTCTAATATGATAATTATATATCTATATTAACAGGTTACTAATTTATCTATTTAATTAATTAACTAATTAATTAAATAATATATCTAATTATTTATTTACTCATCATCATTATCACTAATACTTATTTATCTAACTAATTAATTCACAAATTATTTAATTAATTATCTTAACTAATTAATTACTTATTTATTTATTTATTTATTGTATTGTTTATTATTAAAACATATATATATATATATGATTTTTTGTACTTATTATTATTATTTTCATTTTTAGAGGGGGTTCCTCGGCCCCCTTGTCAGTGGGAGTGGGGGGGGGGAGGTTGGCCCCACATGGAAGTGACCCAACGACCTAACGCACACACGTAGACATTCATACATATACCTTATGTATATTTTTCTACATACATGCATACATACATAATACATACGTACATAATACATACATAATACATACATACACACATGCGTCATCTCATCTTATTTTCTTTTCTTCTTTTCCATACATATATTTGCATACACATAGGGGCTAATACCCTTTGTCAACAGGGAGGAACCAAGGTGCACAACCGGCGGCTCGCCGGAGTAGGGAGAGGAAGGAGAAGGTGGGAGGAGCCCGATGGGATCACCACGCGTTGTCGGGAAGAGGGGCGGCGAGGCTCGATGGAGCCGATGTGGAGGATGACGAGGAGGCCGGTGCAGTCCGGCAAGGAGGAGCTCCCGGTGATGCCGATGTGGAGATGCCCCGGGGCAAGGCACCACGGCGTCGCCAGCGCGGCCCCGGTGCGGATCCGACGCTGTTAGCGGGGGCCCGGGTGGTTCCGATGTTGGGCGACGTCGAGCTGGAGCGCGAGGGAGAGCAGGGAACAAAGTGGGGAGGGCCGACCGAGGAGGGCCCGACGGCAGGGCGCAGCGACGGGCGCGGTGGCGACGGGGTGGCACGGGGCGGCGTCAAGGAGAAGGCAGGGCGGCTGGGAGCGGGAGCGCCGTGAGATGAGGAGGCGCTCGAGGGGAGAGAGCGGGGCGACAGGAGGGTGGCATAGGGGGCTCTGGCGCGGTGGCTGTGCGCTCGGAGAGGGAGGGCCGGCGCGAGGGGCCGATGGGATCTGGGGGAACGGGCGAGGGAGGGAGCGACGAGAGAAGAGACGAGCGCTGGGGTTACGGGGCTGACGAGGGAGGAGCGGTGTCGCGCGAGGGAGAGGTGGGGCTCCTGGGGGCGGGGTGGGAAAGAGGAGTCACGGGGTGCTATGGTTTTCCTCGCGGTGGATGGGGCTGTGGGGTGGTCGGCTGGGCCATTTGGCCTAGTTGGGCCGGGGGCTTTTGGTTTTTTTTCCTTTTTTGTTATTATTATTGTTTTATAGTTTCTGTTTTAAATATATAGGGGTTTTAAAAAAACTCAAAAATGTCTGTTTCAACTTTATAAATTATTAGGGAACTTTTGTAACTCATCCGACATTTTTATTTTAACATTCGAAAACTTTTCTCTCCGACTTATTTTTAAATTTTGAATTTGACTCGGTTTCGACTAACACGGGATCAACGATAGAAATCACGGTCACGTGCCATCATTAGCGTGGGATCACTGTAGCTCAATTACATATAGTACTGTAGAAAAAACTTAGGATGTCACACCTATGTTGGCTAGGAAAAGAAAACCAAAAAAAAAGAAAAAAAAGAGGGAGGTGGGAAGGAAGGAGGGGACTCCTCCTCCTCCAAACCGAATTGGAGTTGGAGTTCTCCTCCTCCTCTCTCGGCCGACGCCCTAGGTGCTCTCTTGAGCCCCAAGGCTAGCCCCTCCCCTCCTCCTATTTATACTAGAGGTTTTAGGGTTTTTGAGACAACTTTGCCACGTGCAACTCAAACCTCTACTCCGTAGTTCTTCCTCTAGATCGGTTTTCTACGGAGCTCGGGCGGAGCCTTGCAGGAATAGATCATCACCATCACCGGCGCGCCGTCACGCTGCCGAAGAACTCATCTACTTCCCCGTCTCTCTTTCTGGATCAAGAAGGCGGAGATCATCATCGAGATGTACGTGTGCTGAACGCGGAGGTGCCGTCCGTTCGGCGCTAGACCGGAACGGGTCGTGGGACGACGGTGATTTGAATCATGAAGCTGTTCCACTACATGAACCGGGTTTCTTAACGCTTCCCGCTTAGCGATCTACAAGGGTATGTAGATCCGATCTCCCTCTCGTAGATGAACATCACCATGATAGGTCTTCGTGTACGTAGGAATTTTTTTGTTTCGCATGCAACGTTCCCCAATAGTGGCATCATGAGCTAGGTTCATGCGTAGATATAATCTCGAGTAGAACACAAAAGTTTTTGTGGGCTTTGATGTTCGATTTGCTTGCCTCCTTAGTATTTTCTCGATTTTGTGGTATTATTGGATTGAAGCAGCCTGGACCAACATTACTCGTACGCTTACGAGAGACCGATTTCATCGACCAACATGCAACTCGTTGCATAAAGAAGACTGGCGGGTGTCAGTTTGTTCAACTTTAGTTGAATTGGATTTGACCGAGGCGGTCCTTGGAGAGAGGTTAAATAGCAATTTGCACATATCCGTTGTGGTTTTGTGTAAGTAAGATGCGATCATGCTAGATACTCGCAGCAGCCACGTAAAACATGCAACAACAAATTAGAGGGCGTCTAACTTGTTTTTGCAGGGTATGCTTGTGATGTGATATGGCCAAAGACAAGATGTGATATATTGGATGTATGAGATGATAATATTGTAATAGTTAATATCGACTTGCACGTCGATGCTACGGCAACCGACAGGAGCCATAGGGTTGTCTTTAAATGAACGTTTGTGTTTGCAGAAGCGTTTACTATATTGATAGGTTGTAGCTTTAGTGGTAATAACATAGATAGCACGACAACCTCGATGACGACACGATGATGGAGATCATGGTCTGGCGCCGGTGACGATGAAGATCATGCCGGTGCTTTGGTGATGGAGATCAAGAAGCACAAGATCATGGCCATATCATGTCACTTATGAATTGCATGTGATGTTAATCCTTTTATACACCTTATATTTCTTAGAACGATTGTAGCATTATAAGGTGATCCCTCACTAAAATTCAAGATAAAATTGTGTTCTCCCCGACTATGCACCATTGCGACAGTTCGTCGTTTCGAGACACCACGTGATGATCGGGTGTGATAGACTGAACGTTCACATACAATGGGTGCAAAACAGTTGCACACGCAGAACACTCGGGTTAAACTTGACGAGCCTAGCATGTGCAGACATGGCCTCGGAACACAAGAGACCGAAAGGTTGAGCATGAATCGTATGGTTGATATGATTAGCATAGAGATGTTTACCACTGAAACTATACTCAACTCACGTGATGATCGGACTTGAGTTAGTGAATTTGGATAATGCCACACTCAAGTAACGAGAGGGATGTCTATTTGAGTGGGAGTTTATTAGTAATTTGATTAGTTAAACTCTAATTGTCTTGAACATAGTCTAAGTCCACTTTGCAATATTTTATGTTTTAGATCAATGGCTCACGCAGTAGCAACCGTGAATTTCAACACGTTCCTAGAGAAAGCTAAGTTAAAAGATGATGGTAGCAACTTTGTAGACTCGGCTCGTAATCTTAGGCTCATCCTACAAGTTGGGAAAAAGAATTATGTCCTTGATGCTGCGCTAGGAGATGAACCACCCGCTATGTCTGATCAAGATGTTTTGAACGCTTGGCAAGCACGTAAGGAGGACTACTCAATAGTTCAATGTGCAGTCTTGTATGGCTTAGAACCGGGACTTCAACGATGCTTTGAACGTCATGGATCATATGAGATGTTCCAGGAGTTGAAGTTTATCTTTTGGAAGAACGCCCGGATCAAGAGGTATGAGACCTCCGATAAATTCTATGCTTGCAAAATGGAGGAGAATTCGTGTGTCAGTGAACATGTGCTCAAAATGTGTGGGTACTCAAACCGTCTAGCTGAGCTGGGGATTGAACTCCCGCAAGAGGCTATCACTTACGGAATTCTTCAATCACTCCCACCTAGCTACAAAACCTTTGTGTTGAACTATAACATGCAAGGGATGAACAAGTCACCCGGCGAGATATTCGTGATGCTGAAAGTCGCAGAGTAGAACTCCAGAAAGAATATCAAGTGTTGATGGTCAATAAGACCACTGGTTTCAAGAGTAACGACAAAGGCAAGAAGGGTAACTCCAAGAAGAGCGGAAAAACTGTTGCCAATCCAACGAAGAAACCCAAGGCTGGACCTAAGCCGAAAACAAAGTGCTATTATTGCAAGGGGATGGATCACTATAAGCGCAACAGCCCCAAGTATTTGGCTGATAAGAAGGCGACCAACGCCAAACCAGGTATATGTGATATACATGTTATTGATGCGTACCTAACCAACTCTCGTAGTAGTGCCTGGGTATTTGATACCCGTTTTGTTGCTCATATTGGCAACTCGAAGCAGGAACTGCGGAATAAACGAAGGTTGGCGAAGGATGAAGTGACGATGCGCGTGGGAAATGGTTCCAAGGTTGATGCAATCGCCGTCAGCACAGTCTCACTTCAGTTACCATCAGGATTAGTTATGAACTTAAATAATTGTTATTTAGTGCATGCGTTCAACATGAACATTATATCTGGATCTTGTTTATTGCGAGACGGTTACTCATTTAAGTCAGAGAATAATGGTTGTTCTATTTTTATGAGTAATATATTTTATGGTCATGCACCCAATGTGACGGGTTTGTTCATATTGAATCTTTATTGTGATGACACACATATACATAACATTGAGACAAAAAGATGTAGAGTTAACAATGATAGCGCCACCTTTTTGCGGCACTGCCGCTTAGGTCATATTGGTGTAAAGCGCATGAAGAAATTCCATGCTGATGGGATTTTGGAGTCACTTGATTTCGAATCACTTGGCATGTGCGAACCATGCCTCATGGGAAAGATGACTAAGACTCCGTTCTCCGGAACAATGGAGCGTGCAAGTGACTTTTTGGAAATCATACATACTGATGTGTGCGGTCCAATGAGTGTGGAGGCGCGCGGCGGATATTGTTATTTTCTCACCTTCACTGATGATTTGAGTAGGTATGGATATATCTACTTGATGAAGCACAAGTCTGAAATGTTTGAAAAGTTCAAGCAATTCCAGTGTGAAGTTGAAAATCATCATAACAAGAAGATCAAGTTCCTACGATTTGATCGAGGTGGTGAATATCTGAGTTTCGAGTTTGGTGCTCACTTAAGACAATGTGAAATTGTTTCACAGTTGACACCGCCTGGAACACCACAGCGTAATGGTGTGTCCGAACGTCGTAATCTTACTTTGTTAGATATGGTGCAAACTATGATGTGTCTTACCGATTTGCCGTTATCGTTTTGGGGTTATGCATTAGAGACAGTTGCATTCACTTTAAATAGGGCACCATCAAAATCCGTTGAGACGACACCATATGAGCTATGGCATGGCAAGACGCAAAAATTATCGTTTCTTAAAGTTTGGGGATGCGATGCTTATGTCAAAAAAGCTTCATCCTGAAAAGCCGGAACCCAAAGCGGAAAAGTGCGTCTTCATAGGTTACCCAAAAGAGACAGTTGGGTACACCTTCTACCTCAGATCCAAGGGCAAAGTGTTTGTTGCTAAGAACGGAGCTTTCCTTGAGAAGGAGTTTCTCTCGAAAGAATTGAGTGGGAGGAAGATAGAACTTGATGAGGTTGTGGAACCTCTGCTCCCTCTGGATGGTGGCACAGGGCAGAGAGAAATCTATGTCGAGGCAACACCGGTTGAGGAGGAAGCTAATGATGATGATCATGAAGCTTCGGATCAAGTTACTGTCGGACCTCGCAGGTCGATATGATCACGTACTCATTCTGAGTGGTACGGGAATCATGTCTTATCTATCATGTTGTTAGACAACAATGAACCTGTGGATTATGAAGAAGCAATGATGGGCCCGGATTCCAACAAAGGGTTAGAGGCCATGAAGTCCGTGATAGGATCTATGTATGAAAACAAAGTGGGGACTTTGGAATTATTACTTGAAGGTCGCAAGGCTATTCAGAACAAATGGATCTTTAAGAAGAAGACGGACGTGGATGATAATGTGACCGTTTATAAAGCTCGACTTGTGGCAAAGGGTTTTTCACAAGTTCAAGGAGTTGACTACGATGAGACGTTCTCACCCGTAGCGATGCTTAAGTCCGTCCGAATCATGTTAGCAATAGCTGCATTTTTCGATTATGAAATCTGGCAGATGGATGTCAAAACGGCGTTCCTTAATGGTTTTCTTAAGGAAGAGTTGTATATGATGCAACCGAAGGTTTTGTCGTTCCGAAGAATGCTAACAAAGTATGCAAGCTCCAACGATCCATTTATGGACTGGTGCAAGCATCTCAGAGTTGGAATAAGCGCTTTGATGAGGTGATCAAGGCATTTGGGTTTATACAAGTTGTTGGAGAATCTTGTATTTACAATAAAGTGAGTGGGAGCTCTGTAGCGTTTCTAATATTATATGTGGATGACATATTGCTGATTGAAAACAATGTGGAGTTTTTAGAGAGCGTAAAGGATTACTTGAACAAATGTTTTTCAATGAAATACCTAGGAGAAGCTGCTTACATATTAGGCATTAAGATCTATAGGGATAGATCGAGGCGACTAATAGGACTTTCACAAAGCCCATACCTTGATAAAGTTTTGAAGAAGTTCAGAATGGAGCAGTCCAAGAAGGTGTTCTTGCTAGTGTTACAAGGTATAAAGTTGAGTAAAACTGAGTGTCCAGTAACCGCGGAAGATAGAAAAAAGATGAGTACCGTCCCCTATGCTTCAGCCATAGGGTCTATCATGTATGCAATGTTGTGCACAAGACCAGACGTCATCCTGGCCATAAGTATGGCAGACAGGTTTCAAAGTAATCCAGGAGTGGATCACTGGACGGCGGTCAAGAATATTCTAAAGTACCTGAAAAGGACTAAAGAAATGTTTCTCGTTTATGGAGGTGATGAAGAGCTTGTCGTAAAGGGTTACGTTGATGCAAGCTTTGACACTGATCAGGATGACTCTAAGTCTCAAACCGGATATGTATTTATTCCTAATGGGGGTGCGGTAAGGTGGTGCAGTTCCAAGCAAAGCGTTGTAGCAGATTCTACATGTGAACCAGAGTACATGGCTTCCTCGGAGGCAGCTAAGGAGGGTGTATGGATGAAGCAGTTCATGACGGATCTTGGAGTTGTGCCAAGTGCACTAAATCCAATAACTCTGTTCTGTGACAACACTAGTGCCATTGCTCTAGCAAAGGAACCAAGGTTTCACAAGAAGACCAGACACATCAAACGACGCTTCAACCTCATCCGCGACTACGTCGAAGGAGAGGACATAAATATTTGCAAAGTGCACATGGATCTGAATGTTCAGATCCGCTGACTAAACCTCTTCCACGAGCGAAGCATGATCAACACCAGAACTGTATGGGTGTTAGATTCATTCCAATGTAAATCACATAGCGATGTGAGACTAGATTATTGACTCTAGTGCAAGTGGGAGACTGTTGGAAATATACCCTAGAGGCAATGAGAAAATAGTTATTCTTATATTTCCTGTTTCAAGATAATCGTTTATTATCCATGCTATAATTATACTGAATGAAAGCATAGATACATGTGTGGATATATAGACAAAACAATGTCCTTAGTAAGCCTCTAGTTGACTAGTCAGTTGATCAAGGATGGTTAAGGTTTTCTGACCATATGCAAGTGTTGTCACTTGATGACTGGATCACATCATTAGGAGAATAATGTGATGGACAAGACCCAAACTACGAATGTAGCATGTGATTGTGTCATTTTGCTGCTATTGTTTTCTGCGTGTCAAGTATTCATTCCAATGACCATGAGATCATGTAACTCACTGACACCGGAGGAATACCTTGTTTGTATCAAATGTCACAACATTACTGGGTGACCATAAAGGTGCTCTACAGGTATCTCTGAAGGTGTCCGTTGAGTTAGCATGGATCAATACTGGGATTTGTCACTCCGTGTGACAGAGAGGTATCTCGGGGCCACCTCGGTAATACAACATCACATATAAGCCTTGCAAGAAATGTGACTCAAGTGTTAGTCACGGGATCTTGTATTATGGAACGAGTAAAGAGACTTGCCGGTAACGAGATTGAAATAGGTATAGGGATACCGACGATCAAATCTCGGGCAAGTAACATACCGAAGGAAAAAAGGGAATGGTATATGGGATTATATGAATCCTTGGCACAGAGGTTCAACCGATAAGATCTTCGTAGAATATGTAGGATCCAATATGGACATCCAGGTCCCGCTGTTGGATATTGACCGCGGAGTGTCTCAGGTCATGTCTGCATAGTTCTCGAACCCGCAGGGTCTGCACACTTAAGGTTCGGTGACGTTTCGGTATAGTTGAGTTATAGGTGCTGGTGACGGAAGGTTGTTCGGAGTCCCGAATGAGACCACGGTCGTCATGAGGGTTTCCGGAATGGTCCGAAAACAAATATTGATATATAGGATTGTTTCATTTGGTCTTCGAAAAGATTTTGGGCATTATCGACAGTGTACGAGGAGTGACGAATGGGTTTCGGGTTTTCACCGGGAGGGGCCCACTGCTACGGCAACAAAAGTCCTTCCCCGGCAACGCCAGGAATTTTTCTTGCTACTTCTCTTGCTTGCGTCGGTTTTTCCCTTGAAGAGGAAAGGGTGATGCAGCACAGGAGCAGTAAGTATTTCCCTCAGCTTGAGAACCAAGGTATCAATCCAGTAGGAGAATCTCGTCAAGTCCAGAGTACGTGCACAAACACAAAGAATTTGCACCCACCGCTATAAAGGGGTTGTCAATCCCTTCAAGATTGATTGCAAAGTGAGATCTGAAGGCGGAAAGTGCAACGAAGGAAAAGTGTAAGGCTGAAAATATGGTGTGGAGTAGACCCGGGGGCCATAGTGTTCACTAGAGGCTTCTCTCAAAATAGCAAATATTACGGTGGGTGAACAAATTATTGTCGAGCAATTGATAGAACCGCGCAAAGTCATGACGATATCGACGGCAATGATCATACATATAGGCATCATGTCCGAGACAAGTAGACCGATACTTTCTGCATCTACTACTATTACTCCACACATCGACCGCTATCCAGCATGCATCTAGTGTATTGAGTTCATGACGAACAGAGTAACGCCTTAAGCAAGATGACATGATCTAGAGGGATAATCTCAAACCAATGATGAAAACCCCATCTTTTTACCCTTGATGGCAACAACACGATGCGTGCCTCGCTACCCCTTCTGTCACTGGGTGAGGTCACCGCACGGTATGAACCCAATACCAAGCACTTCTCCCATTGCAAGAATCATAGATCTGGTTGGCCAAACAAAACCCACAACTCGAAGAGAATTACAAGGATATGAAATCATGCATAAGAGAGATCAGAAGACACTCAAATAAGATTCATAGATAATCTGATCATAAATCCACAATTCATCGGATCTCGACAAACACACCGCAAAAGAAGATTACATCGGATAGATCTCCATGAAGATCATGGAGAACTTTGTATTGAAGATCCAAGAGAGAGAAGAATCCATCTAGCTACTAGCTATGGACCCGTAGGTCTATGGTGAACTACTCACGCATCATCGGAGAGGTCATGGTGTTGATGAAGAAGCCCTCCGTGTCTGAATCCCCCCTACGGCAGGGCACCAGAACGTGCCCCAAATGGGATCTTGCGGAGACAGAAGCTTGCGGCGGCGGAAAAGTACTTTCGATGATCTCCTGATTTTTCTGGGATTTTAGGGAATATATAGGCGCAAAACCTAGGGCAGAGGTGGCCCAGGGAGCCCACAAGCCAGGGAGACGCGGGCCTCCCTGGCCGCGCCATGAGGGCTTGTGGGATCCCTGCAGGCCCCCTGCCCTAATTCTCCGGCTTCCCGATCTTTTTGTGTTTCGGAAAAAATCTTTTTGGCAGTTTGGACTCGGTTCAAAATCCTCCTCTCAAAGGGGTAAAACATGGAAAAAACAGAAACCCGCATTTGGCACTGAGTTAATAAGTTAGTCCCAAAAAATATATAAAAGGCATACAAAACATCCAAAGTTTAACAAGATAATAGCATGAAACCATCAAAAAATATAGATACGTTGGGGACGTATCAAGCATCCCCAAGCTTAACTCCTGCTCGTCCTCGAGTAGGGAAGTGATAACGAATGAATTTTTGATGTGGAATGCTACCTATCATAGTTGTCCTTTGCAACTTCTTTCATGTGACATGAATGTTTAGATCCGTAAGATTCAAAACAATAGTTTGCTATTGACATGAAAACAATAATACTTCAAGCAAACTAGTAAGGTAATCATGAACTTTCAAAATAACAAGGCCACGGGAAGTTATCCCTACAAAATCATATAGTCTGCCTATGCTCCATCATCCTCACACAACTAATGTAAATCATGCACAACCCCGGTATTGGCCAAGTAAGTGTTTTCACACTCTTACTTTCTCAAACCTTTTATAACTATCACGCAATACATGAGCGTGAGCCATGGATATAGCACTAAAAGTGGAATAGAGTGTGGTGGTGGTTGTGAGACAAAAAAGGAGGAGATGGTCACATTGACTCGGCGTATCAAAGGGCTATGGAGATGCCCATTAATAGATATCAATGTGAATGAGTAGGGATTGCCATACAAAGGATGCACTAGAGCTATAAGTATGTGAAAGCTCAAAAGTAGAACTAGTGGGTGTGCATCCAACTTGCTTGCTCACGAAGACCTAGGGCAATTTTGAGGAAGCCCATCATTGGAATATCCAAGCCAAGTTATATAATAAAGATTCCCACTAGCATATGGTAGTGACAAATAAAGAAGCTCTCAATCATGAAGAACATGGTGCTATTATGAAGCACAAGTGTGGAAAAAGATAGTATCATTGTCCCTTCTCTCTTTTTCTCTCTTTTTTATTTGGTCTCTTGGGCCTCTTTTTTTCTCTTTTCTCCTTTTTTTATTGGGCACTTTGGCTTCTTTTTATTTATTCCTCACATGGGACAATGCTCTAATGATGATCATCACACTTTTATTTACTCACAGCTCAAAGCTTAGAACGATGATGACTCTATAGGAAATGCCTCCGGCTCTAGCTTAGCGTATGACGTTGAAACATCTCGCTAGCTATCTTACGATCATGCAAAGTCAATATGAGAGTGGCGGCACAAGTCATGAGACGGAACAGTGGGAGTTTCATGGCAATATATCTCGAAATGTCTATGAAAATGCCATAGTAGGTAGGTATGGTGGCTGTTTTGAGGAAGGCATATGGTGGGTTTGTGTACCGGCGAAAGTTGCGCGGCACTAGAGAGGCTAGCAGTGGTGGAAGGTGAAAGTGCATCTATACCATGGACTCACATTAGTCATGAAGAACTCACATACTTGTTGCGAAAGTTTTTATTAGTAATCGAAACAAAGTGCTAAACGCATACTCCTACGGGAAGGGTTGGTAGGTGGTAACCATCGCGCGATCCCGACCTCAACACAAAGGAAGACAATCAATAGATCAATTATGCTCCGACTTCCTAACATAGATATTCACCATACGTGCATGCTACGGGATCACTAACTTCAACACAAGTATTTCTAGATTCACTACACCCTACTAACATAACTCTTAATATTACCAATTCCACGTCTCAAAACTAATTGAGAGGAATCAAAACTTCTCTTTCTACTCAATGCACATGAAGATGGAGGTTTTTGTATCCTCTTGGGTACCTATCACCTTTGGGACTAATTTCATAGCATAAGCCAACTACCAAGTCACGCACCGCCGTGGTCTAAAAGATATAAGCGAAGCACATAGAGCAAAATTATCTAGCTCAAAAGATATAAGTGAAGCACTATGAGCATTCTAGCAAAATCACGATGAGTGCATGTCTCTCTCTCTCAAAAAGGTGTGCAGAAAGGATGATTGTGACACAACAAAAAGAAAAGACTCCTAAGATACAAGACGCTCCAAGCAAAACACATATCATGTGGTGAATAAAAATATAGCTCCAAGTAATGATACCGATGGATTGAAGACGAAAGAGGGGATGCATTCTCGGGGCATCCCCAAGCTTAGGCTTTTTGGTGTCCTTGAATTTGGCTTGGGATGCCTTGGGCATCCCCAAGCTTGAGCTCTTTCCACTCCTTATCTCTTTGTCCATGAGAACATCACCCAAAACTTGAAAACTTCACAACACAAAACTTAAACAGAAACTCGTGATAACATTAGCACAAGAAAACAAACTACCACCTCTTTTGTTACTGTAGCAAACTTGAATTCTATATATATTGGTGTTGGGCTACTATATTCTCACTTCTACATGGCTAGTACCCCCCGATACTAACCACAGTTTCATCAAATCAAGCAACCAACTCAACAAAAACAGAATATGTCAAAAACAGACAAGTTTGTAGCAATCTGTATACTTCGTATACTTCTGGTACCTCAAAAATTCTAAAAAATTACGACTGCCTGGGAAAAAGTCATATAAACCAGAAGAAAAAAGAATCAACTCAAAAGCTCTTTCTAAATAAAAATGTAAAATCATCTCGTGAGCGAAAAGTTTCCGTCTTTTTCCAGCAGGATCAAACAACCATTACCAAGACTAGTCATAAAGGTTTTGCTTGGCTCAAACACAAAAATAAACACAAAAAACACAATCAGAACAGAATTATGATGGTGTGGACGCAAAAAAAACAGAAAGAAAAAAGGTAAATTCATTGGGTTGCCTCCCAACAAGCGCTATTGTTTAACGCCCTTAGCTAGGCATAAAAGCGATAGAATCATGTATTGTCGTCTTTGGTGCTCAAACCATAAGTGGCCCTCATCATGGATTCATAAGGCAATCTTATTTTATTTCTAGGAAAGTGTTCCATGCCCTTCTTTAAAGGAAATTGAAATCTAATATTCCCTTCCTTCATATCGATGATAGCACCGATAGTCCTTAGGAAAGGTCTACCAAGAATAATAGGGCATGTAGGATTGCAATCAATGTCAAGCACAATGAAATCCACGGGTACATAGTTCCTATTTGCAATAATAAGAACATAATTGATCCTTCTCATGGGTTTCTTACCAGTAGAATCCGCAAGATGCAAATTAAGAGAACACTTTTCAATCTCATTAAAACCCAGAACATCACATAAAGACTTTGGAATCGCGGAAACACTAGCACCCAAATCACACAAAGCATTACATTCATAGTTTCTGATTTTGATTTTGATAGTGGGTTCCCACTCATCATGAAGATTTCTAGGGATAGAGACTTCCAATTCAAGTTTCTCTTCAAGAGATTTTATCATAGCTTCGACGATATGATCGGTAAAGGCCTTGTTTTGGCTATAAGCGTGTGGAGAGTTTAACATGGATTGCATCAAGGAAATGCATTCAATCAAGGAGCAACTATAATAATTGAATTCCTTGAAATCCAAGGTAGTAATTTCATTACTACTCAAAATTTTAATATCTTCTACTCCACTCTCAATGCTTTTAGCATCAAGATAGATGGACTCCGAATCATTGGGGCACTTTTCAACCAAAGTGGATTCATATCCAGCCCCATAATCATTAGGTTTGTCACAAGAAAACAAAGATTCAATGGAAGTCACACCAAGCACTTTAAGATCTACGTGATTCTTATCACGAGAACACGCCTTTTTAAGCCATTCATGTCTAGCACGAATTTGGGCGGTTCTTTCTTTGCTCTCAATCATGGAAACACGCATAGCTTTCAAAGTTTCATCCATATTGATCTTGGCAGGAGCACATCTAACTTTCAAAGCATCAGTATCACTAGACATTCTATCAATGCTCTTAGCCAAGTCATCGACTTTGAGTAGTTTTTCCTCTATGGACGCATTAAAAAAATTGCGAGTTGATAAACTCTTTGATATTACTCTCTAGATCAGAGGGTAATATATTGTAATTTCCATGAGTATTGTTGTAGGAGTTGCCAAATTTATTAGAGGAGTTACTAGGAAAAGGCCTAGGAACATAGTTTCCTCTAAAAGCATTGTTGTTGCCAAAATTATTCCTACCAACAAAATTAACGTCCAAGCTAGCGTTGCTACTCTCAATCAAGGAAGAAAAGGGCATATCATTAGGATCTAAAGGAGCACTTCTACTAGCAACCAAATTCATTAACTCATCCATCTTAGCACTCAATGAGTTAATTTCTTCTATAGCATGTACCTTCTTACTAGTAGGTGACCTTTCAGTGTGCCACTAAGAGTAGTTCGTCATGATATTGGCTAGGAGCTTTGTGGCCTCCCCTAACATGATTTCCATGAACGTTCCACATGAGGCGGAGTCCAAGATATTTCTAGAAGCGAAATTCAAGCCAGCGTAAAAGATTTGAATAATCGTCCAAAGACTCAAGCCATGAGCGGGACAATTTCTAATCATCAATTTCATTCTCTCCCAAGATTGTGCAACATGTTCATGATCAAGTTGCTTGAAATTCATGATATCATTACGGAGAGAGATGATCTTAGCCGGCAGAAAATACTTGGAAATATAAGCATCTTTGCACTTATCCCAAGAATCGATACTATTTTTGGGCAAAGACGAAAACCAAGTTTTTGCACAATCTCGCAACGAGAAAGGAAAAAGCTTCAATTTAATCACATCATTATCCACATCTTTCTTATTTTGCATATTGCAAATCTCAATGAAGGTATTGAGATTGGATGCGGCATCTTCACTAGGAAGGCCAGAGAACTCCTCTTTCATAACAAGATTCAACAAAGCGGCATTGATTTCGTATGACTCCGCACTAGTGGCGGTTGCAATCGGAGTACTAATAAAATCATTATTATTAGTATTCGAGAAGTCACAAAGTTTGGCGTTTTCATTCATGGTGACTTCAGCAAGCAAGCAAGCACACAAGCGAACAAAGAGCAAGCGAGGAAAAAGGGCGAACGAAAAGGCGAACGAAAAAGGCAAATTGGTGAAGTGGGGGAGAGGAAAACGAGAGGCAAGTGGCAAACAAAGTAAATGCAAGAGATGAGTTTGCGACACTTACTTGGATGAGTTATTGACTTGATCTCCCCGGCAACGGCACCAGAAATTCTTCTGCTACGGTAACAAAAGTCCTTCCCCGGCAACGCCAGGAATTCTTCTTGCTACTTCTCTTGCTTGCGTCGGTTTTTCCCTTGAAGAGGAAAGGGTGATGCAGCACAGGAGCAGTAAATATTTCCATCAGTTTGAGAACCAAGGTATCAATCCAGTAGGAGAATCTCGTCAAGTCCAGAGTACCTTCACAAACACAAAGAGCTTGCACCCAACACTATAAAGGGGTTGCCAATCCCTTCAAGATTGATTGCAAAGTGAGATCTGAAGGCGGAAAGTGCAACGAAGGAAAAGTGTAAGGCTGAAAATATGGTGTGGAGTAGACCTGGGGGCCTTCTATCAAAATAGCAAATATTATGGTGGGTGAACAAATTACTGTCGAGCAATTGATAGAACCGCGCAAAGTCATGACGATATCTAAGGCTATGATCATACATATAGGCATCACGTCCGAGACAAGTAGACCGATACTTTCTGCATCTACTACTATTACTCCACACATCGACCGCTATCCAGCATGCATCTAGTGTATTGAGTTCATGACGAACAGAGTAACGCCTTAAGCAAGATGACATGATGTAGATGGATAATCTCAAACCAATGATGAAAACCCCATCTTTTTACCCTTGATGGCAACAACACGATGCGTGCCTCGCTACCCCTTTTGTCACTGGGTGAGGTCACCGCACGGTATGAACCCAAAACCAAGCACTTCTCCCATTGCAAGAATCATAGACCTGGTTGGCCAAACAAAACCCACAACTCGAAGAGAATTACAAGGATATGAAATCATGCATAAGAGAGATCAGAAGAAACTCAAATAAGATTCATAGATAATCTGATCATAAATCCACAATTCATCAGATCTCGACAAACACACCGCAAAAGAAGATTACATCGGATAGATATCCATGAAGATCATGGAGAACTTTGTATTGAAGATCCACGAGAGAGAAGAAGCCATCTAGCTACTAGCTATGGACCCTCAGGTCTATGGTGAACTACTCACGCATCATCGAAGAGGTCATGGTGTTGATGAAGAAGCCCTCCGTGTCTGAATCCCCCCTCCGGCAGGGCACCAGAACGTGCCCCAGATGGGATCTTGCGGAGACAAAAGCTTGCGGCGGCGGAAAAGTACTTTCAATAATCTCCTGATTTTTCTGGGATTTTAGGGAATATATAGTCACAAAACCTAGGGCAGAGGTGGCCCAGGGAGCCCGCAAGCCAGGGTGGCGCGGCCCCCCTGGCCGCGCCATGAGGGCTTGTGGGGTCCCTGCAGGCCCCGTGTCCTGATATTCTGGCTTCTCGATCTTTTACTGTTTTGGAAAAAATCTTTTTGGCAGTTTCATTCCGTTTGGACTTCGTTCAAAATCCTCCTCTGAAAGGGGTCAAAAACATGGAAAAAACAGGAACTGACACTTGACACTGAGTTAATAAGTTAGTCCCAAAAAATATATAAAAGGCATACAAAACATCCAAAGTTTGACAAGATAATAGCATGAAACCATCAAAAATTATAGATACGTTGGAGATGTATCCCCCACCCACCCAGGAGTGAGCCTAAGAGCCCAAGGGTGGCGCACCAGCCCTTAGTGGGCTGGTGAGGCCAGACCAAGTGGGCTATGTCGGCTAGGAAAAGAAAACCGAAGAAAAAAAAGAGGGAGGTGGGAAGGAAGGAGGGGACTCCTCCTCCTCCAAACCGAATTGGGGTGGGAGTCCTCCTCCTCCTCTCTCGTACGGCACCCTAGGGGATCCCTTGAGCCCCAAGGCTAGCCCCTCCCCTCCTCCTATATATACTAGAGGTTTTAGGGTTTTTGAGACACAACTTTGCCACGTGCAACTCAGACCTCTATTTTGTAGTTCTTCCTCTAGATCGGTTTTCTGCGGAGCTCGGGCGGAGCCCTGCAGGAATAGATCATCACCATCACCGGAGCACCGTCACTTTGCTGGAGAACTCATCTAATTCCCCATCTCTCTTGCTGGATCAAGAAGGCGGAGATCGTCATCGAGCTGTACATGTGCTGAACGCGGAGGTGTCGTCCGTTCGGTGCTAAATCGGAACGGATCGTGGGACGACAGTGATTTGAATCAAGTTGTTCCACCACATCAACCGCGTTTCTTAACGCTTCCCACTTAGCGATCTACAAGGGTATGTAGATCCTATCTCCCTCTCATAGATGAACATCACCATGATAGGTCTTCGTGTGCGTAGGAAATTTTTTGTTTCCCATGCAACGTTCCCCAATAGGAGAGGAGGATATCATTCACATCCAAGTTGTCACATCGGATTGGGGCAACTAGGCTTTTTGAGTAGTTGGTATTCAGGCCTGTAACCTCTCCAATGTGAGCAAGCGTGCCCACAAAGAACTTGACATCGGTTTTGATCGGAGCAAGGAAAACAACTACATCATCCGCATAGAGGGAATCCTTGATCATCATAGTGTTACCGCCAAGAGAGTGCATCTTTCCTTGGGCAGTAGCCTTCTTGAGAATATGGTGTAGGGGATTGACGACCATAATGAAAAGGTGGTGGGATAGAGGATATCCTTGCCTCAAGACCTTCCCAAGCCTGATAGGGTTTCCCGGAATACCATTGAGCAAGACTCGTGACGATGTCAAAGACAAGATGGTCGAAACCAAACCTCGAAAGCACGGAGGAACTCCAAGCGGTGTTTGAGAAGGTCGAGGAGATAGTCCGAGCAAACCGAGTCAAAGGCTTTCTTGATGTCAAGCTTGAAGAGTAATGTCGATGTTTTATTGTGGTGAAAATGCCTAGCAAGATTCTACACATACATGAAGTTATCAGGTATACATCATCCTTTGATGAATGCACTTTGAGCATAAGAAAAAAGGTTGTTCATGTGCGGGGCAAGTCGGTTGGACATCACTTTGGCAATAATTTTCGCGATGGCATGGATAAGAATGATGGGACAAAAATTATTCTTATGCATGCTAGGGTGGCATGGATAAGAATGATGGCATGGATAAGAATAATTTTTGCGAGGACAACCTATCTTCAACACCATCTTTTATAGGAATGAGGATGATATTCGCAGAATTGAGCCAATGGAAATGGGAGGCATGCAAGCCAAATAAGCGATAAATTGCCGACATGGGATCTTCCTTGATAATGTTCCAGCATGCTTCAAAGAAAGCACCGGTGAAGCCATTCGGGCGCTGGGCTTTTTCATTAGGTAAGGCAAAAACCACAGCCTTGACATCATCCTCGGCGATGGCTGCGTCCAACTGTTGAAGGTCGCAACTTGGAGTTGTAATGATCCCCCAATTGATGTCAATGTTACGTGTGGGACCGTTTTTAGCGATGATCTTGAAGTGGCTATGAATCACTTGCTCCTTATGATTGTGTTCCGTGATCTGATATGCTTGTGTGGTTAGAGGAGTATGGAATGAGTCCAGGGTGCATGTTGTTTGAAAGAAATCTTGCATTGTCATTTTCTCGTGTAGTGTGAAGGAATATAGTTAAAGAAATTTGTCTTTGATTCTTTAGTGTCCCCAATCGTCTGGCCACATCAGAATTGTTCTGCCTGATCCTATGACACATCGTGCCATTTTCTTGAAAGATGGAATAAGTTTAGCAATGCTTTTCCACCAAAAAGATCCCACAAGTCTACTCTGAAATGATACTATCTAGACAATAAGAATCCCAAATTAGTTTGACCTAAGGCAGGGTGTCACGTTGGAAAATTTATGTTGGGTGATGATTTGGTTAGGATAGTTCTTCAAGCGACGAATACTTGTATTATTCCTTCAGGGTGGAATGAGACCGCGATTGTGATGATTCCTAAAGTAAGTTATTCGAAGAAGGTTACTCAGTTCAAGCCAATTAGTTTGTGCAATGTGGTGTACAAGGTTATTTCAAAAACAGCGGCTACACGATTGAAATTAATCTTACATGAGATATTACCTCTACTTGAAGTTCTTTTCTCTCTCTGAGAATGATTAAGACTAATGGCCTATGAGTGCTATCACATAGTTAAAAACAAGAGGGGAGGCAAGGAGGGCTTGTGTTCTACTAAGGTGGACTTGTATAAAGCCTATGATCATGTTGAGTGGAATTTTTCGATGGAAATTACGTTGAAGCTCAGTTTTTTTTATCAAAATTGGGTTGAAGATTGATTAAATTGGCTTTTTCCCCCGACCCTTCCGCGACGCTCCCACGAGCGATGTGGAGGGAACCCTAGCGTCCGGTACCTCGTCCCCCCACCTCCCTCCCTCCCCCGCTACCGCCGGTAGGCGCAGACGGGCAAAGCCCGGTCGGCACGATGGTGGCGGGGCATCTCCTTCTCCCCAGTCCATCGGGGACGATGCTGGATGATGCCTTGGGGAGGCGGCGCTGGGCTGCCGCGAGGCTGAGCGATGTGATGGTGGGCCTACGGGGTGGTGGTGCGGCCAGCTGGTAGCGGCGCAACGACGACCTGGGGCCTGGGTGTGGTGCGGCGGTTGAAGTGGTTCGCCATGGTGGCGGCGTGCGGGCTGGCGCCAGACAGATCCGGCCAGATCTGGCGCATGGAGGTTGGACGGTGGTGCTGGGTGCTGCTGGGGGCTCGGGTGTGCTCCCAATGGGGTCAGACGTAGGTGCCGCATGCGGTGGCCGGCGGAGCTTCCTGCGGGTGTGTGGAGGCGGGATGGTGGATGCAGGGGTGATTTTGTTTGTTCACAGGAGGCGGGACATGTTGTGAGGAGGCGATGGGGGTGAGGGGCTCGCTCAGGTGCGGCCGCTCGGAGGCCGGAGTTGTCGGCTGCCCTGAGCGCCCCCCATATCGATCTATGTTGCCCAGATCTGATGGGGCGGTACCCGTCATCCTTGGGTGCGATGGCCGGTAGTGGGCTGGTGTCGTGGACTGGCCGCCGGTGCGGAGATTGACATGGTCCTCCGGCTCGGGGTTAGTTTCCTCTCGCATGAGTCACGATGCTCGGTCGCCCTAGAGCTCCTATGCAGCTCTGGGCCAACTCTGGTCAGGGCAATGCGGTATCTTGCGAGTCATTTGGTGGGTCTCTACACGTTATGGCGACGGTGACGATCTGTGGTTGTGGTGGTCGGGGCATCGCGAACCGGCTATCGGGTTAGTGCTAACGGTCGCGGATTTGGCGTCATGTGAGCGGTGGCTCGATGATGGCCGTCGGCAGCCTCTGGGTCGTACTCTCCTCGGTCCACCGAGATTGGAGGAGCGTGTAGGTGTCGGCACCCCTATGACGGTGGTGCTGACCCGGGCCCAGGGGCTAATGCCGGGATTTTCGTACCATGGTCTGTGCACTAAGATGTGGACGGTTGGTGAGGTCTCGCGGCTTGGATGCCGGGGCGGCGGCCCTGGAAGGTGGTCCACATGGTTGGCTCTCCGGCGAGCACCATGGTGGAGGTTGTGTCTGCTTCCCTTGGTCATCTTGGCGATAGGGGTCCTAGAAGCGGGTGACTCGGGTGTGCTCTTTGTCCTTGGCCATGGCAGCGCCCTGATCTAGATCTGGGGTTCATGACTCCTCGGGCTATTCCTTAAGGCCTCGTTGACTCATGGGAGCTACTAGGCAAAAGCCCTGCGCTTTGCACTACAGGAATCAGCTTCTTTGCCGTCTATCATAGCAGACGACAAAGGACCATTCCACGAACGGCAAAATTTTCTCCATAGCTAGGTTCGTTAAAGACCTTCTTTGCTGTCTGTCTGCTTGCAGCAGACGTTAAAGATCTTTGCCATCAGTCTTCCATGACCAGCGCATAGCAAAGGTGTTGGGGAACGTCGCATGGGAAACAAAAAATATCCTAGACTCACCGAGATCAATCTATGAAGACCAACATCTACGAGAGGGGGAGTGAATCTACATACCCTTGTAGATCGCTAAGCGGAAGCGTATATAATGTGGTTGATGTAGTCGAACTTCTTCGCAATCCAATCACGATCCGTCCCGCGATCTAGTGTCGAACGCACGACACCTCCATGTTCAGAACACGTACAGCTCGATGACGATCTCCACCTCCTTGATCCACCAAGCGAGGGTGGATAGGTAGATGAGTTCTCCGTCAGCACGACGGCATGGCGGTGGTGGTGGTGGAGCTGTTTGGGAAGGGTTTCGCCAAGAAATACCGAAAGAGATCTAGAAGAAGACGATCTAGGGAGGAGAGGGCAACCCGTGGCTTTTGAGGGGGTGGCTGCCCTCAAAACCTCCACAATATATAGGAGGAATAGGTAGGTTGGCTGCCTGTGCCCCTCCTCCAAGGACGCAAGGTTCGACCGAACCAAACTAGGGAGAGTCCTCCTCCCACAAGGGAGGTGGACTCCCTTGGAAGGACTCCTCCTCCACCTCCTCTCTTGGTCTTGGCGCATGGGTCTCTTGAGGCTGGCTGCCCAAGCCCACGAGGGGCTGGTGTGCCACCTCCTAGGCCCATGTGCCCCCCGGGTGGGTGGCCCCCTCCCGATCGACCCCCGGAACCCTTTTGGCACTCCTGGTATAATACCGGAAATCCCCAAAACCTTTCCGGAACCCGAATACCATTTTCCTATATATAAATCTTTACCTCCGAACCATTCTGAAGCTCCTCGTGATGTACGAGATCTCATCCAGGACTCTGAACAACCTTCGATCACAAACACACATAACTCAATAATACCGAAACGCCACCGAACCTTAACTGTGCAGACCCTGCGGGTTCGAGAACTATGTAGACATGACTAAGACACTCTCCGGCCAATAACCAATAGCAGGACATGGATGCCCATATTGGCTCCTACATATTCTACGAAGATCTTTATCAGTCGAACCACGATGTCAAGGATTCAATCAATCCCGTATGTTGTTCCCTTTGTCCATCGGTATGTTACTTGCATGAGATTTGATCGTCGGTATCTCTATACCTAGTTCAATCTCGTTACCCGCAAGTCTCCAACGTAAAATTTAGGCAGCACCTTGATATGTCTCGAACGTATCTATAGTTTTTGATGGTTTCATGCTATTATCTTGTCAAACTTTGGATGCTTTGTATGCCTTTTATATATTTTTTGGGACTAACTTATTAACTTAGTGACAAGTGCCAGTTCCTGTTTTTCCATGTTTTTGACCCCTTTCAGAGGAGATTTTGAAACGGAGTCCAAACGGAAGAAAATCCCCGAAAAGATTTTTTTTTGGAACGGAAGAAGATCGGGAGCTTGGGAGCCAAGGCACGGGAGCCTGAGGGGCCCCACAAGTCCCCACCCGGGGCCAGGGGGAGGCCGCGCCATCCAGGCTTGTGGGCCCCTTGGACGCCCTTTGCCCTAGGTCTTTCGCATATATATTCCCATAAATTCCAGAAAAAACGAGGAGATCATCGAAAGTACTTTTCCGCCGCCTCAAGCTTCTGTCTCCGCAAGATCCCATCTGGGGCACGTTCTGGTGCCCTGCCGGAGGGGAGATTCGGACACGGAGGGCTTCTTAATCAACACCATGACCTCTCTGATGATGCGTGAGTAGTTCACCATAGACCTACGGGTCCATAGTTAGTAACTAGATGGCTTCTTCTCTCTCTTGGATCTTCAATACAAAGTTCTCCATGATCTTCATGGAGATCTATTCGATGTAATCTTCTTTTGTGGTGTGTTTGTCGAGATCCGATGAATTGTGGATTTATGATCAGATTATCTATGAATCTTATTTGAGTTTCTTCTGATCTCTCTTGTGCATGATTTCATATCCTTGTAATTATCTTCGAGTTGTGGGTTTTGTTTGGCCAACTAGATCTATGATTCTTGCAATGGGAGAAGTGCTTGGTTTTTGGTTCATACCGTGTGGTGACCTCACCCAGTGACAGAAGGGGTAGCGAGGCACGCATCATGTTGTTGCCATCAAGGGTAAAAAGATGGGGTTTTATCATTGGTCTGAGATTATCCCTCTACATCATGCCATCTTGCTTAAAGCGTTACTCTATTCGTCATGAACTCAATACACTAGATGCATGCTGGATGGCGGTCGATGTGTGGAGTAATAGTAGTAGATGCAGAAAGTATCGGTCTACTTGTCTCGGACGTGATGCCTATATGCATGATCATTGCCTTAGATATCATCATGACTTTGCACGGTTCTATCAATTGCTCGACAGTAATTTGTTCACCCACTGTGATACTTGCTATTTTGAGAGAAGCCACTAGTGAACACTATGGCCCCCAGGGTCTACTCAACACCATATTTTCAGCCTTACACTTTTTACTTCGTTGCACTTTCCACCTTCCGATTTCACTTTGCAAACAATCTTGAAGGGATTGACAACCCCTTTGAAGCATTGGTGCAAGCTTGTTTGTGTTTGTGCACGTACTCTGGACTTGACGAGACCCTCCTTCTGGATCGATACCTTGGTTCTCAAACTGAGGAAAATACTTACTACTCCTGTGCTGCATCACCCTTTCCTCTTCAAGGGAAAAAGCAACGCAAGCCCAGCCTTTGTCAATGTGTCAATTTCTGGCGCTGTTGTCTATGGGATAGCAGAAGAATTTCTGGCGCCGTTGCAGGGGAGGATCAAGTCAAGAACTCATCCAAGTGAGTGTCGCAAACTCATCTCTTGCATTTACTTTGTTTGTCAGTTGCCTCTCGTTTTCCTCTCCCCCACTTCACCAATTTGCCTTTTTCGTTTGCCCCTTTCTTTCGTTTGCCTTTCCTTTGCTTGTGGGCTATGTGCCTTCAATATGCTTGCATCTTCGCTTGGTGAAAATCTATTCATATGGATCCTCATCCACTTGCTAATCTCTTTAAGACATCCAATTATGTTGAACCAATTGCTAGTGAGTTTAGTGCACTTGACTTTCTCTATGGAGTTTTTCTTGAGATGCGTGAATCTGAAAATCGTGATGAAGAAATTCATGAAGTGATTCACGAGGGCTCCTTGAATGAAAAGCATGATTGCAATGGTTTCACTATGAATTCTATTATTGACAATCATGCTAAAAATATGGAAAATCCTAAGCTTGGGGATGCTAGTTTTGCTATGTCCAATACTTGTTGCAATGATCATGATTGGGGTAATGATTTTTCTTATGGTCTTGAACATTTGTTTAACCCTCATGATGATTATGATATTTGCAATAATATTGAAAGTGGGTTTGAAGAAGTCATGACTTTAGTTGATGATAATCCCACTATTTTTGAAGAGCGTCAACTTTGCATGCATGTGGATCATGAAAAGAATATCCTATGTGATAGTCATATAGTTGAATTCGAATATGATCCCACATATAATTGCTATGAGAGAGGAAAATACTGTGGTAGAAACTTTCATGTTACCAAATTACCTCTTGTTATGTTGAGATTGCTATTGTCTCTTTCTTCTTCCTTGCATTTGGTAACTATTGGTTGTCTTGCCAATTTGTTTTCCTATAAAATGCCTATGCATAGGAAGTATGTTAGACTTAGATGTGATTTTCACATGCTTTATGATGCTCTCGTTGTGCTTCAATTCTTGTCTTTTGTGTGAGCATCATTGATTTATCAATGCCTAGCTAAGGGCGTTAAACAATAGCGCTTGTTGGGAGGCAACCCAATGAATTTATCCTTTTCTTTCTATTTTGTTGTGTCCACACCATCATAATTCTTTTATGATTGTGTTTTTTGTGTTCTTTTTGTGTTTGATCCAAGCAAAACCTTTATGACTAATCTTGGTAATGGTTGTGTGATCTTGCTGGAAAAAGATAGAAACTTTTCGCTCACGAGATGATTTTTCATTTTTATTCTGAAAGAGCTTTTGAGTTGATTTTTTGCTGCTGATTGCTATGCTTTTTTCCCAGGCCTTCGTAATTTTTCAGATTTTTTGAGGTACCAGAAGTATACGAAGTATACAGATTGCTACAGACTGGTCTGTTTTTGACATATTTTGTTTTTGTTGAGTTGGTTGCTTGTTTTGATGAAACTATGGTTAGTATCGGGGGGGGGGGGTACAAGCCATGGAAAAGTGAGAATATAGTAGCCCATCATCAATAAAGATAGAATTCAAGTTTTCTACAGTACCAAAAGAAGTGGTAGTTTGTTTTCTTGTACTAATGTTATCACAAGTTTCTGTTTAAGTTTTGTGTTGTGAAATTTTCAAGTTTTGGGTGATGTTCTCATGGACAAAGAGGTAAGGAGTGGAAAGAGCTCAAGATTGGGGATGCCCAAGGCATCCCAAGTCAAATTCAAGGACACCAAAAAGCCTAAGCTTGGGGATGCCCCAGGAAAGCATCCCCTCTTTCGTCTTCAATCCATCGGTAACATTACTTGGAGCTATATTTTTATTCATCACATGATATGTGTTTTGCTTGGAGCGTCTTGTATCATAGGAGTCTGTTCTTTTTGTTGTGTCACAATCATCCTTGCTGCACACCTTTTTGAGAGAGAGAGAGACATGCACTCATCGTGATTTTGCTAGAATGCTCATAGTGCTTCACTTATATCTTTTGAGCTAGATACTTTTGCTCATAGTGCTTCACTTATATCTTTTGAGGTAGATACTTTTGCTCTTGTGCTTCACTTATATCTTTAGAGCACGGCGGCGCGTGATTTGGTAGTTGGCTTATGCTATGAAAGTAGTCCCAAATGTGATAGGTACCCAAAGAGGATAAAAAAACTCCATCTTCATGTACATTGAATAGAAAGAGAAGTTTTGATTCCTCTCAAATACTTTTGAGACATGGATTTGGCAATATTAAGAGTTATGTTCGTAGGGTGTCGTGAATCTAGAAATACTTGTGTTGAAGTTAGTGATTCCCATAGCATGCACGTATGGTGAACCGCTATGTTAGAAAGTCGGAGCATAATTGATCTATTGATTGTCATCCTTTGTGTTGAGGTCGGGATCGCGCGATGGTTAACACCTACCAACCCTTCCCCTCGGAGTATGCGTTTAGCACTTTGTTTCGATTACTAATAAAAACTTTCGCAACAAGTATGTGAGTTCTTCATGACTAATGTGAGTCCATGGTATAAATGCACTTTCACCTTCCACCATTGCTAGCCTCTCTAGTGCCACGCAATTCTCGTCGATGCACAAACCCACCAAATTCCTTCCTCAAAACAGCCACCATATCTACCTACTATGGCATTTTCATAGCCATTCCGAGATATATTGCCATGCAACTCCCACCGTTCCTTCTCATGACTTGTGACGTCACTCTCATGTTGCCATTGCATGATCGTAAGATAGCTAGCGAGATGTTTCAACGTCATACTCCATGCTAGATCGTTGCACATCCTGGTACACTGCCGGAGGCATTTACTATGGAGTCATCATCATTGTGATCTTTGAGCTGTGAGTAAATAAAAGTGTGATGATCATCATTATTAGAGCATTGTCCCATGTGAGGAAATAAAAAAAGAGGCCAAAGACCCACAAAAAGAGAAAATAAAAGAGGCCTAAGAGACCAAATAAAAAAAAGAAGAGAGAAAAAGAGAGAAGGGACAATGCTACTATCTTTTTCCACACTTGTGCTTCATAATAGCACCATGTTCTTCATGATTGAGAGGTTCTTGCTTTGTCACTACCATATGCTAGTGGGAATCTTCATTATATAACTTGGCTTGTATATTACAATGATGGGCTTCCTCAAAATTGCCCTAGGTCTTCGTGAGCAAGCAAGTTGGATGCACACCCACTAGTTTTCCTTTTGAGCTTTCACATAGTTATAGCTCTAGTGCAACTCTTGTATGGCAATCCCTACTCATTCACATTGATATCTATTAATGGGCATCTCCATAGTCTATTGATACGTCGAGTCAATGTGACCATCTCCTCCTTTTTGTCTCACAACCACCACCACACTCTATTCCACCTATAGTGCTATATCCATGGCTCGCGCTCATGTATTGCGTGATAGTTATAAAAAGTTTGAGAAAGTAAGAGTGCGAAAACAATTACTTGGCCAATACCGGGGTTGTGCATGATTTACATTAGTTGTGTGAGGATGATGGAGCATAGGCAGACTATATGATTTTGTAGGGATAACTTTCATTGGCCTTGTTATTTTGAAAGTTCATGATTACTTTGCTAGTTTGCTTGAACTATTACTGTTTTCATGTAAATAGCAAACTATTGTTTCGAATCTTACGGATCTGAACATTCATGCCACGTGAAAGAAGTTGCAAAGGACAACTATGCTAGGTAGCATTCCACATCAAAAATTCATTCTTTATCACTTCCCTACTCGAGGACGAGCAGGAGTTAAGCTTGGGGATGCTTGATACGTCTCCAACGTATCTATAATTTTTTATGGTTTCATGTTATTATCGTGTCAAACTTTTGATGTTTTGTATGCCTTTTATATATTTTTTGGGAGTAACTTATTAACTCAGTGCCAAGTGCCAGTTCCTGTTTTTTTCCATGTTTTGACCCCTTTTAGAGGAGATTTTGAAACGGAGTCCAAACGTAAGAAAATCCCTGAAAAGATTTTTTTGGAACGGAAGAAGATCGGGAGCTTGGGAGCCAAGGTAGGGGAGCCTCAGGGGCCCCACAAGCCCCCACCCCGCTTCCAGGGGGGAGGTCGCACCATCGAGGCTTGTGGGCCCCCTGGGCGCCCTTTGCCCTAGGTCTTTCGCCTATATATTCCCATAAATTCCAGAACAAATCAGGAGATCATCGAAAGTACTTTTCCGCCGCCGCAAGCTTCTATCTCTGCAAGATCCCATCTGGGGCACATTCTGGTGCCCTGCCGAAGGGGAGATTCGGACATGGAGGTCTTCTTCATCAACACCATGACCTCTCCGATGATGCGTCAGTAGTTCACCATAGACCTACGGGTCCATAGTTAGTAACTAGATGGCTTCTTCTCTCTCTTGGATCTTCAATACAAAGTTCTCCATAATCTTCATGGAGATCTATCCGATGTAATCTTCTTTTGGGTGTGTTTGTCGAGATCCGATGAATTGTGGATTTATGATCAGATTATCTACGAATCTTATTTTACTTTCATCTGATCTCTCTTATGCATGATTTCATATCCTTGTAATTCTCTTCGAGTTGTGGGTTTTGTCTGTCCAACTAGATCTATGATTCTTACAATGGGAGAAGTGCTTGGTTTTGGGTTCATACCGTGTGGTGACCTCACCCAGTGACAGAAGGGGTAGCGAGGCACGCATCGTGTTGTTGCCATCAAGGGTAAAAAGATGGGGTTTTCATCATTGGTTTGAGATTATCCCTCTACATCATGTCATCTTGCTTAAAGCGTTACTCTGTTCGTCATGAACTCAATACACTAGATGCATGCTCGATAGCGGTCGTTGTGTGGACTAATAGTAGTAGATGCAGAAAGTATCGGTCTACTTGTCTCGGACGTGATGCCTATATGCATGATCATTGCCTTAGATATCATCATGACTTTGCCCGGTACTATCAATTGCTCGACCGTAATTTGTTCACCCACCGTGATACTATCATCAATTACTATCATCATGACGCACGCCCAGCCTCTGTCAACGTGTCAATTTCTGGCGCTGTTATCTGTGGGATAACACACCTCCCCGATGTTCGCCTGATACACATCTCGACAACAAATAGAGAGGATGTGTACCCGGAAAACAATAGGGAGGCACTGACGAAATTATCCATCGGATCCGGAGCTGAGCATATGGGAAAACGAACCCAATCTACACATACTCGGGTTGTCCATGGATAACGTTGGACAATTTGTAAGGATCACAGTAATAAATATATGCAAATGCATGCATATTTATAATTGTAACCCTTTTGAACGGGAGAAACATACTGATCACGCGTACTGATGATTTAATGTACCTATATCTTGCAGTTTTCATCGGCACGAAGACCGGCCCAAAGAAAATGAAGGGGGAGGAGGATATGTCATTTGTGCTGACCAAGAAACGCAGGGGAGGATCTCGTCGAATGCACGGGGAGGTCGTCAAACACCAGACCCTCGCAGCAACGAAACAACTGCACATGTAAATCCACCCGAACAAGACAAATATTTTGTTTTTTTATAACGAAATCAGAAATATATGACCTAACTCATAATTTACAAAACTATGACCAGTTGGCCTCTAGAAGGCCGAAGAGGACCTTTTCGATCAATTGGAGGCCGAAGCGGCGTCGGGGGTCGGGGGTGAGTGGCGTGAGGGGTGATGTATTAATAGCTGCACGGGGGATTGTAATGGAGATCTATGAATGACATCTTCCCATCACCACACATAGGTGTAGGTGCCTGGTGTCGTGTTGGGGTGTCGTGTAAGGGTGTCGGCGTGTCGTGTCAAGGTGTCGGGGTGTCGGGGCATCATGCTCGGGAATTGTGTCAGAGTGTAGGGGTGTCGTGTAAGGGTGTCGGAGTGTCGTGTAAGGGTGTCGTGGGGTCATTTTCTTCTTCTTCCTATTCTTCTTTCTTCCCTCTTCTTCCTTTTCTTCTTCCTCGTCTTCTTCCTCTTCTTCCTTTTCTTCTTCTTCTTCTTCATCTTCTTTCATTTCTTCATCTTCTTTTGTTTCTTCCTTTTCTTCTTCTTCTTCTTCTTCTTCTTCTTCTTCTTTTTCTTCCTCTTCCTCTTCTTCTTCTTCTTCTTCATAATCATCATCATCATCATCATCATCTTCTTCTTCTTCTTCTTCTTCTTCTTGTTCTTCTTATTCTTATTCTTATTCTTATTATTATTCTTTCTCCTCTTCCTCCTCTTCTACTCCTTCTTCTTTTCCTTTTTCCTCTTCTTCTCCTCCTCCTCTCCTCTTTTTGTTCTTATCCTTTTTTTCGTGCCCTCCTCCTCCTCTTCTTCTTCTCTTCTCTTCTTTTTCTTCTTCTTCTTATTCTTCTTCTTCTTCTTCTTTTCTTCTTCTCCTCCTCTTCTTCTTCTTCTTCTTCTTCTTCTTCTTCCTCTTCTTCCTTTTTTTCCTTTATCCTCTTCTTCTTTTCTTCTTATTTTTTTCATCTTTCTTCTTCTTCTAATTATCTCAATCTAAACCTAAACCTAAACCTAGCACTAACCTAAACCAAACACTAATTACCCTAAACCTAAAGAGTAAAAAATAGAAAAACAGAAGAAAAAAAGCTCCCCTTGAGGGCCGGTGGAGGGGGCGGCGCGATGGTGAAAAGACCTCGATGACGCCTAGAGGGGGGTGAATAGGCTATTTAAAAACTTCTTTGGATTAGGCATGAAACTAATGCGGAAATAAACCAAGAGGGTACTTGTCAAGCACAAATCCTAAATGCACTAGGTACTGCAACGTGTATCAACAACACGATCTACCAAGATGGGCACAATATAGTTACTAACACGTACAAGTAAGTTACACAAACTTACTTGAGCTATATCACACGACAAGTAGGTGAACAACACAAGATACTAGATCACACTACATCACACAATATATCAAAGGCTGCAAGTATGAACGTGTGGATATAGAAGGTATGCTTGGATGATTAATCTTGTACAAGAAATAGCCAACACAATATAATGAGCACAAACAATATGCAATGTATGTATGCTCAAGTAACACAAGTAAACCACAAGTAAGGAGTTAGGCTTAAGGATAACCAAGGTCACTGAGACGAAGATGTATCCCGATGTTCACTTCCTTGGAGGGAAGCTAGTCACCGTTAGAGAGGTGGATGTTACCACGAAAGCACACCAACGCCACGAAGGCTCACCCTATTCTCCCTTTGAGACAATACCACGAAGGCGTTTCTCAACCACTAGTGGTAAGCCTTTGAGGTGGCTTCCAAACCCTCACAAACTTTTCCGGGGGGTAATCAAACGGATTGATTCCTCTCCGAAGAACTCCTACCGCCTAGGATTCTCCAACCTCCAAGAGTAACAAGATCACGGGGATTGCTCAAAACTTTCTCAAATCACAAATCACTTTGGTGGGAAGAAGGAGAGGGAGACGATCTATCTTTTGATTGGAACAACTCTCAAAGGGGTTCACAAATTCTCTTGGGATCTAAGATTAGGTGTGAGCAAATGTGTGTGAGGTGGAAATGTCTTCTTATGAGGATATGGCTGTGTTGGACACCCTCTCACGAAGTGGGTGAGGGTTATATATAGTGGGGAGTGTAAAACAGCCGTTGGGGACACTTTAAGTCACACAGGGTCCGGACGTCCGACAGTTTCCGGAAGTTCGTGCGTCCGCAAGGGTTCGGACGTCCGACAGGGGTTGGTCGTCCGAGGCCTGTAGATATGACTGAAAACACTGTGAATTGAACAGCGACCGGACGTCCGGAGAAGACCGGAAATCCGAGTTATTCGACTCAACTTCTTCTGGTGGGAGGTTCCTGATTTCCAAAAGAGGACGGACGTACGGCCCTCGGACGTCCGGAGGGAGCCGGAAATCTGAGTTATAGAGCTCATGTTCTTCTGGTGCAGGGCTCCGGATTTCCGACGCTGGTCGACGTCCGGCCCTCGGATGTCCGGAGGGAGCCGGAAATCCGAGTTATATGACTCAAATACTTCTGGTGGAGGGCTCCGGATTTCCGAAGCCTGCCGGTCGTCCGGCCCTCGGATGTCCGGGGGGAGCCGGAAGTCCGAGGCAATAGACCTATTTTGAGATAGGAGCAGAGTAGAGAATATGTGGTATTGAGTAGGATAGTGAATATCTAGTTTGAGCAAGTTCATCACAAAAATCTGTGATCCCCTCTTAATAGTGCGGGATCCCTAAAGACTCAAGAATTGTAAAAGGGATACCGATGATCCATACTTGAGTGTGTACTTTTATTCGTTGATCATCACTCCGCACCGCTAACATCAAAGTAACTGATACCTTGAGTTAGCCCTTTCACTTGAGCTTGATGTTGTTGTTTCTTCTTGGCTCAATGTTGAAAGCAAGACATGATGAAGTCCTCAAGTAGCTCTCCCATACACAATCTAGAAAGCCTAGCTTATATGTTTATCTTCATTTGTCCACCATGTGAACATCCACAAGGATCAATCATGTAGTGCTCAAGAATGCTTACCTTGATCTTGTCCTTGTTAGCACATGAGCTTGTCCTCATCAACACATGATCATTCGCAATAGCTTAAGAAGGGTTAGTGATTAATTATCTATATGTGTGTTGTCAGCAACACCAAAACATGATTAAGGGCATGACTGCACTTTCAATCTCCCCCTTTTTGGTAGTTGATGACAACATACATATAGCTCTCAACAATAGTAATAGACATGTGTGGCTTAGGAGAGTTCTGTTACGATGCTTATGAGGCTCCCCCTTATTATATGCATAGTAAAATAGGTAAGTGCGGGAGCTCCCCCTTAATGTGTGCATTGAAGATAATAGCATGATATAACACCATAATAGTTCAACAATACATAGCATAACATATGAATCAATAGGATAGCATAAAACATTCGACAATACATCATCCATGGGTGATGGCATAGCACACCATCCATAAGTATCGTTACATGATGATACATCATTAAGTTCGACATAATACATCAAATCATACATTGTGAGAGGAACTAAAATCGAAAACTAAGATAAGATAATGTTCTCCCCCTTTGGCATCAAGAACCAAAAAGGAGGAAAAACCGACAATGCTATCACATACTCAAGGATCACCCTCATCAATATCATCATCCATCAGGCATCATCCTCAACACCATCATCCTCATCATCAGGAAAACCACTGCCACCAGCCTCGTCAAGGAAATCCGCCCACTCAGGACCAGATGGGAAGCCAAAGTCAGACGGAGGAGCAGCAGGAGGGGCCTCATCATCACTCACATCAAGAGCGCCCGAGACTCTCAGACGAGCCTTGAGGGCATTCTTGGAGGAGACTAAGCGAGAAACCACATCATGGGTTTGACCACACTGGAAAGAGACGGCCTTCATCATAGCAGAATGTGCCTTGCCAAGGAATTTGGCAATGCGACCGAGAGTAGCGGAGCTAGATGAGGGGGTGACTGACCGGGCAGCAGTGCGGCGAGTGGATGTGGAGGATGGGGCTTTCTTGGGAGCATAGTTATCCGCCATGTGAGCGGGAATGACCCACTTGCGATGTGTGTGAGTGACAGCAACAGAGAAATCAGCAACATGATTAATACGAGACTCGATGAAGGGGGCATGAGGAAAGGCTTGCTTGTATTGAAAGCTAGCAAGCCGAATCTCATGCCATAGAAAGTGAGGCACATTAATTGTGCTCTTGGGGTGCTCATGCAAGTGAGACATGATGTCAGTACAATAGCCACTGCAAGAGCCCTTATCACCCATCTTGGGATAGATGGTGCGGATGAGACACTGAAAAATGATGAAGTAAGGTGAGCGCTAGATGGATACCTGGTTAAGGTCCTTCATGCGTTCATCCGCATCAAGCTCACTTAGTGGTTTGAGAAGATACCCACAGGCCTCAATGGACTTAGGCGCATGGTTAGGATCATCCCTATGTATTTTGAAGCCGGAGTTGGGGAAACCAAGTGCGGCAACAAATGTATCATAAGTAGCTGTGAAGCGAACGACATAGGTGATCCAGCTGACAGTGTGGTTTGGAGCAAAGTAGCATGTGGCATAGAAGTGGTGAATGGCAGCAGCATTAAAATCGCGATGAAAAGCAAATGGGGCGGCAAGCCCTGATGCCTCAATAAGCTCAATGGCACCCGGGTATTTCGCCGGGTGCATGCGAATATGCTCAAGATCTATGTAGAGATGAACAGACAGACCCTTAGGAACTATGACTGTAGTAAAAATGTCCGCCTGGACGTGTGTGCAGAAACGTGAGTCCGTAGAGTCATGTAGGACAGCGTATTGATCAATGTCGTGGCGGAATATGAGGTATGATGACTTGGCAAGTGTGGTGAAGTTCGTGATTGCACGACCTAAGGTAGCAGGGGGTTCTAGTGAGATGCGACGAGCTTCACCTGCGGGCTGAGCAGGAGGAGGTGGTGGCATGTAGGACGCCCTGCGAGTCCCGGGCTTTGGCTTGGACCTCCAATCGACGGGCTAGTCAGGAAGGTCCTCGGCGGCAAGCTCATCCTCGAAGTCGGGGTCATCACCATCAGACGACAAGGGGAGCTGTGGAGACGGAGAATGTCGGGCCGGAGAACGCCGAGCAGTCCGTTTGAATGGATGACGTGGCCCATCCGAGCCCGACCCCGTGCTAGTAGGGGCGCGAGAGGATGAGCCAGCAACGTTCCTCCGTGCGGCGTGTTTGGTCTTGGGCATGGTGCACAATATCCTACACGGATGGAAATCCCAATTAAGGAACGAACATGGTCAAACCATAGGAACGAACATGTAGGCTTGGGAGCGAAGGGAACCAAACGCGAGGGGAACAGAGGAGTACCTGTAGACGGACCCCCTGGACGAAGAAGAGGAAGGAAAGAAGGATCCGCAGAGGAGATCGGGCAGATCTCGGGAGAAGCGGCGCTGGCGAGAGCTCCTGGAGCTGGCGGCGGCGGCAGGGGAAAAAGGGGCGCGTGAGGGCTAGGGCAAAGCCCAGCCCCGCGCCCAGCTATTTATAGGCCCCGAAGCGTCGAACGTCTGACAGTCGTTGGACGACCGGAGAGAATTGTGTCATCGGACGAATGAAATGAGATTTGCCGCCGGACTTCCGAGACACGTCGGACGACCGAGAGAGAGGAGGAGGCAGAAGCTGATTCTGGAATTTTTTATATGATGAGGTGATACTAAGTATTCTCGCATGTGTAGCAGCCAAAGGAACCTCTCAACTAACATATTTTGGACATGGTCTGATGTAAGTTTTTTTTAATACGATTACTACGATAAATGTGGGTCCAAAATACGTCAAACGCATGAGTGCATAGAATCATGCACAAGTTATCCTCTTATAAGAGCAAGGCACATGACACAAGGGTCATGGCACAAATTTGTCTCATTCATATGACCATGAAGAGCTAAGAGAACACCAACACTAAGCATTTTATCAATGTGATTGACAAGGACATGCAGGAAATTACAAAGTGGAAAAAGTATTATGTTCATGCCATGATGCAACCTACACGGTGTTGACTCTAATATTGTACATGCATGAAGTAAATACTTGTTACCGGAAAAGCATTGGTATGACGTAGAGGTAGCCGAGTCCTGTCTTGACTCTAATTTCTTCATGACTAGCACCATCCTTTTTCGAGAATAAGTCAAGATAGCAATGCTTCTCCAAAGTACCTAAACCACCAATTAAGCACAATATGGTCCCCAAACTTATTGGGTCCGAAGTAGTTAGTCCAACTACAATATATATATATAGGGTAAGATCACTCAATTATGTGCATATAGATATAAGTTTTACTTACAAGCACACCCTAAGCTTTTTAATGAATACGTCTAATTTACCATATACATATATTGGATCAAAGATACGATAGACACGGCATGTGCATCTACACATAGTAGATATGCCTACACAATCCTATCAAAATCCAAGGATATACAATTTGGACGAATGAACACATAATTTTCTATTACATAACATTCATGTCATCCAAAATGGACCAGGGTGACAAATCAACACATGGTAGCACCCCAAGTTCAACACATGAACTGGTCAAGGCATCAAGCCATGTAAGGCATGCATTTTGCACAACCTTACATGTATGTCTCACCCCAGTAGATTTATAAGTGTAGGTAATATGATTATAACTCCCACAACATTATGAAATAAATAGTGCGAGCTCTACCGGGAGACACATGAATTGCTCGGCAGGTTGTGTAGGTCAACTGAAGATAGAGCCAAAATAAAATGACCATGAAAAACACTACCAAGTCAGAGATATCATGTGTGAGAGAACATAGTGACATTTAGAGTCATCAGTGGTGGTAGGTGCCAAACGAGCACAAGAATCGTTTTATACTTACACAAGTGTGATATGGGAGTTCAACCATAAGCATAATGTTTAGATGACATACATTAACATCCCAATTAGTTAGATCATAGTGTGGAGGATTAATTCGAAAGGCATGTATCAACAATGCCCTTCTTTTAGATACGATCTAGCGGCCAAGCCATCAGCATTGGTGTAGTAGGACATTATACTCACGCACATTTAAGGAATTTAGATACCAATAGGGCTTATTATGCGAATTAAGATATGTGTAGCATGACACACCACACAGTTATAGGATAACCACAGGTGGTGGATTCTGAGTGGCATGCATCGGATGTTTTGTCTTACCAGGGGATGTGACATGCACAAAGCATATCATCCTCACATAATGTGATAATCCATGTATTTATCATACAAGGCAATCAATCGACCAACTAAAGTGATAAGTGGATGCCAATTTAAACTTTGGATGGCTTTGACATCAAACTGATTGATTGGATAATCTTGCACCGAATACTACATGGAGTCCAATACATATGTACACATCTTGGGTTAGTGATGAGCGTAGAGCAGAACACTCCCCCTTAATGTGATGAGCTATTAACGTCTCAAAAGACCCACACAACGGTGCAACTAGGATGCAAGTAATGATCGGGACTACACACAACTATATGACATACATAGCGACCTACACATAATAGATAACATATAACAATCATACTAGTAGGCGCAACATGTCAAAGTACATGCTAGGTACCAAACCTAAACATGAGAAGGAGTGGGGCAGGCAACTTTCAATGTAAACAATTTAAGTACAAGTCACCGCAAAGAGGCACATTGGATATGGGATATGGGCTCGATAATCCAAGTGACTTGGCTTGAGATGATACGAATGATGAAGAGTCCTCAAATCTTCATTGTGTATCCAAGTCTCCAATGTCCTCCAAAGTCACCTATTGATCAAGTTTGAGTTTGTTGGTCCCCAACTACGTTGGGTCCTAAGAAGTTAGTCACAATAGGCTTGGCAACCCAAATGGTTCTTTTCTTGACACCATTTTGAGTTCCAACAAACTTGGCAAACACATTGCCAACCTTATCCCTCCCAAGGGAATAGCTATCATCAATAGTGATTGGGTTGGATAAATTACCTCTCGTGCAAGACGAAGCGACGTGACCCTTCTCACGACATAAGTAGCAACATCTACCCTTTGTTTTCTTCCCAGTTGATATCTCACCTCGGGGAGTGTTGGCTTGGGTCTTATTGGGAAGAGGCCTTCCTTCAACTTGTAGCTGAGTGTGTGATTGAGTTTGTGGCTGCTTCCCTTGTTGCTTGTGACTTTGTGACTTCGTCTTCAGAGGGCAAGATCTAACATGGTGCCCTTTAACTTTGCACTTGAAGCAAATGATTTTGGCCGAATTCTTAACTCGTTCTAGGCCACTCTTGTTCTTGTTTGAGTTTACTCCAACATCATTTTTGTCATTCGGAGATGTTTGCTGACACAGGACGTTGTTGAGTGTGGACATCCCTTCATGACTCTGTTCCAAGTCTTTCTTAAGAGAAGTGACTTGGGCCTTGAGCTCTCTGATTTCCTCTGCACGGTTAGTGTCAATAAAAGTACTAGAGGAAGTGTAAGTTTCATTGTTAGAGCAACAAGGCAAAGAAAGTAATTCATCACACGAGGTAGCAACATTATGAGTAGACGAATTACGAGATTGGGCACATGGAGATATAGTACTTTGATTAGAAGTGGTGCCATTGTCCACATGAGGCTCACTTGATGTTACCTTGGTGATGATAGCCTCATGAGCTAACTTTTGCACATTATGGGATGTTAGAAGATCGGCATGAGAGCTTGTGAGCATTGCATGGTTTTCTTCCAACTTCCCATAATTGCTAGTTAGTAAATCAAATTGAGCACATAGCTCAACATTCTCCTTCAATGTTGATACTTCAAAAGAGATAGGGTTAGGTATACAAGTATCATCAACAATATGAGAGGAGTAAGTAGCGATTAGAGACTTCTCATGAGTAGATTGAAGCTCCTCATAGATCTTAGAGGTTTTGATGAGCTCTCCCTTGACATTCTTGCATTCAAGGAGAAGGACCTCAAAATCCTTTTAAAGTTTATCATGAGAAACTTCAATCTCTCCTTTTGAAGATCTTAAGTTTCTACATGCTTGGTGACTCTTCTCAAGTTCATGTTCAAGTTGTTCACTTTTAGCTTGTTCATGATTAAGCGAATCATTACAATTTTCAAAGTAAGCAAGAATATCTTGGAATCTTTGAAGAGCGTTATTTTTAGCTTTATGAAGAATTTTGCTGATCACATAGATGTTTTCAGTCAAGTCATCATCATCATCCTCATCGCAAATATCATCGTTATTGCACAGGGAAGATGATACCTCATTATTACCTCTTGCCATGAGGCACATGTGAACTGGAGGAGTTGATGATGATTATTTTGGTGAATCATATTCTTCATTAGTCAAAAGTACTTCATATTTCTTAATTTCCCCTAAATGATTAGTCATAGAACAAGTAGGGAGAAACAAGATATTTTGATCAAGAGGACACGGGAAAGCAAGCATATCACCACAGACATTTGTCGAGGGATCTTTAGGTGAAATGCATGACCTATTAGCACAATAATTTACACTATGTGTGGTGCTAGATATGCTCGTGTCCATGGAGGCTATGACATTTTCATCAACATGTATTTCTTCACTCACCATATCGTTACCTTGTGAGATTGAAGATGCTGAGGTGTGCAAGCAATCTGATATGGAAGTAGTGGTGGACTCTTTATGATCGAAAAGAGTGAAGAGCTCATGCACCAACTCCTTCATCATAATATCGTCTTCATCAAGATTGGACCCACCATATATATCTTCAAGTTTAGTCCAAACTTCATGAGCTGACTTGCAAGTCGATATAGACTTAAACACTTCAGGACTTAGGGTTTGATGAATGGCAAGAAAAGCCTCACAATCAAGATACATTTCATCAGTAGATGAAGATGCATCATTCCTTTTTTCGGCAATCCCTACAAGAACAATTCGTAAAGTATTTGGGCCCATGGCCCGAAAGTGATGAAGTATACGAATTCTCCATAGGGTATAATTTGTGCCATCAAAGTCAAAGGTGTCATTGTGCACTAATCCAATAGTCGACATCGATACTCTCTAGGTCGTGAGACCTAATTAGAGAGAGACCTTGCTCTGATACCAATTTAAAAGACCTCGATGACGCCTAGAGGGCGGGTGAATAGGCTATTTAAAAACTTCTTCGGATTAGGCTTGAAACTAATGAAGAAATAAACCAAGAGGGTACTTGTCAATCACAAATCCAAAATGCACTAGGCACTACAACGTGTATCAACAACACGATCTACCAAGATGGGCACAACACTTCTTCTTGTTCTTGTTCTTCTTATTATTCATATTCTTATTATTCTTTCTCCTCCTCCTCCTCTTCTACTCCTTCTTCTTTTCCTTTTTCCTCTTCTTCTCCTCCTCCTCTCCTCTTTTTGTTGTTATCTTTTTTTTTCGTGCCCTCCTCCTCCTCTTCTTCTTCTCTTCTCTTCTTTTTCTTCTTCTTCTTCGTCTTCTTCTTCTTCTTCTTCTTCTTTTCTTCTTCTCCTCCTCCCCTTCTTCTTCTTCTTCTTCTTCTTCCTCTTCTTCCTTTTTTCCTTTATTCTCTTCTTCTTTTCTTCTTATTTTTTTCATCTTGCTTCTTCTTCTAATTATCTCAATCTAAACCTAAACCTAAACCTAGCACTAACCTAAACCAAACACTAATTACCCTAAACCTAAAGAGTAAAAAATAGAAAAACAGAAGAAAAAAAGCTCCCCTTGAGGGCCGGTGGAGGGGGCGGCGCGATGGTGAAAAGACCTCGATGACGCCTAGAGGGGGGTGAATAGGCTATTTAAAAACTTCTTTGGATTAGGCTTGAAACTAATGCGGAAATAAACCAAGAGGGTACTTGTCAAGCACAAATCCTAAATGCACTAGGCACTGCAACGTGTATCAACAACACGATCTACCAAGATGGGCACAATATAGTTACTAACACGTATAAGTAAGTTACACAAACTTATTTGAGCTATATCACACGACAAGTAGGTGAACAACACAAGATACTAGATCACACTATATCACACGATATATCAAAGGCTGCAAGTATGAACGTGTGGATATAGAAGGTATGCTTGGATGATTAATCTTGTACAAGAAATAGCCAACACGATATAATGAGCACAAACAATATTCAATGTATGTATGCTCAAGTAACACAAGTAAACCACAAGTAAGGAGTTAGGGTTAAGGATAACCAAGGTCACTGAGACGAAGATGTATCCCGATGTTCACTTCCTTGGAGGGAAGCTAGTCACCATTAGAGAGGTGGATGTTACCACGAAGGCACACCAACGCCACGAAGGCTCACCCTATTCTCCCTTTGAGACAACACCACGAAGGCGTTTCTCAACCACTAGTGGTAAGCCTTTGAGGTGGATTCCAAACCCTCACAAACTTTTCCGGGGGGTAATCACACGGATTGATTCCTCTTCGAAGAACTCCTACCGCCTAGGAGTCTCCAACCTCCAAGAGTAACAAGATCACGGGGATTGCTCAAAACTTGCTCAAATCACAAATCACTTTGGTGGGAAGAAGGAGAGGGAGACGATCTATCTTTTGATTGGAACAACTCTCAAAGGGGCTCACAAATGCTCTTGGGATCTAAGATTAGGTGTGAGCAAATGTGTGTGAGGTGGAAATGTCTTCTTATGAGGATATGGCTATGTTGGACACCCTCTCACGAAGTGGGTGAGGGGTATATATAGTGGGGAGTGTAAAACAGCCGTTGGGGACACTTTAAGTCACACAGGGTCCGGACGTCCGACAGTTTCTGGAAGCCCGGGCGTCCGCAAGGGTTCGGACGTCCGACAGGGGTTGGTCGTCCGAGGCCTGTAGATATGACTGAAAACAATGTGAACTGAACAGCGTCCGGACGTCCGGAGAAGACCGGAAATCCGAGTTATTCGACTCAACTTCTTCTGGTGGGAGGTTCCGGATTTCCGAAAGAGGACGGACGTCCGGCCCTCGGACGTCCGGAGGGAGCCGGAAATCTGAGTTATAGAGCTCATGTTCTTCTGGTGCAGGGCTCCGGATTTCCGACACTGGTCGGACGTCCGGCCCTCGGATGTCCGGAGGGAGCCGGAAATCCGAGTTATGTGACTCAAATACTTCTGGTGGAGGGCTCCGGATTTCCGAAGCCTGCCGGAAGTCCGAGGCAATAGACCTGTTTTGAGATAGGAGCAGAGTAGAGAATATGTGGTATTGAGTAGGATAGTGAATATCTAGTTTGAGCAAGTTCATCACAAAAACCTGTGATCCCCTCTTAATAGTGCGGGATCCCTAAAGGCTCAAGAATTGTAAAAGGGATACCGATGATCCATACTTGAGTGTGTACTTTTATTCGCTGATCATCACTCCGCACCGCTAACATCAAAGTAACTGATACCTTGAGTTAGCCCTTTCACTTGAGCTTGATGTTGTTGTTTCTTCTTGGCTCAATGTTGAAAGCAAGACATGATGAAGTCTTCAAGTAGCTCTCCCATACACAATGTAGAAATCCTAGCTTATATGTTTATCTTCATTTGTCCACCATGTGAACATCCACAAGGATCAAGCATGTAGTGCTCAGGAATGCTTATCTTGATCTTGTCCTTGTTAGCACATGAGCTTGTCCTTATCAACACATGATCATTCACAATAGCTTAAGAAGGGTTAGTGATTAATTATTTATAGGTGTGTTGTCAGCAACACCAAAACATGATTAAGGGCATGACTGCACTTTCAGATTGTAGTGGTGGGGCGGCGCGATGGTGGTGGGCGGCGCGGTGGTGGCGTCGCCGGAAGGGGGAAGCCGCGGGGAGTGGGCCGACGTGGGGGAGCCGACATTGGGAGGGGGCGACACGATGAAGGGGCGCGGTGCACGGAGGGGGCGGCATGGTGTGGGGGGGCGGCGCGAGGGAGGTGCGGCGTGGGGAGGGGGCTGGCACGGGGAAGTGGGGCGGTGCAGGAAGCGGCCCATGCAGGGAGGGCGGCGGCACCGGGAGGAGGTAGCCGCGGGGAGGGGGCCAGCAAAGGGGAGCCGGTACGGGGAGGGGGCGGCGCAGGAAGGGGAGCCGGCCCAGGGAGGGGTCCGACGTGGTGATGCGGGGCGGGGAAGGGGTGGCGCGATGGTGGTGATGAGGCGGTGCGGGAAGGAGAGGCAGATAGAGTGGGGATCGGGGAGCGCAGATGAGGGGTGGGGAGATGGAGTTTGCAGCCGTTAGTGGCCGTCCCCTTTGTCGTCCGCCTGGGGATCGAGCTGACGAGAAAGATGTGGAGGCACACAGCAAAGAGGGTTGCGGCAGACGGCAAAGAAGCACGTAACGACCAAGGGGACGGCTCCAGCTGCGGTGACTCCTTGCCGTCTGCCCGGTCCATCTTTGCCATGAGTGAGTTCTTTGTCGTCTGTCTAGTCCATCTTTGTCGTCCGCTAGGAGACGCAAAGCACGCACTGATGGCAAACAATATCTTTGCCATCAACCAATTCTTTGCCGTCCATTTGTTGGCAGCTAACGACAAAGAATCTCTTTGCCATCAGCCAGCAGACGGCAAAAATCAGGCAGATGGCAAATTCCGTGATTCCAGTAGTGTTGGCGTCGTTGACGGTGACGAGTGTGCGCGCCATTCTCTTCTTGAAGACATCGTCGTGGTGCTCCTTTCCCTGCCTGAGTTCCAGGTGAAGAACTTTGATCGTGTGGACTCGGCAATGGCAACGCTTTGCGCCGTTCCCCCTCCCGAGGGCGTTATCGTGGAGCTTAGGTCTAGTAGGTCGTAGTGTGACGGTGCTCCCAGATCTTCCTTTGCTTTGTTTCATTTCGATAGCGTAGCCGCTTGCGGTTTATGTGATCCGTGTATCTTGGGATCAGCTTTGTAAGAAGGTCACTGATACGTCTCCATTGTATCTACTTTTCCAAACTTTTTTGCCCTTGTTTTGCACTCTAATTTGCATAATTTGAATGGAACTAACCCGGACTGACACTGTTTTCAGCAGAATTGCCATGGTGTTGTTTTTGTGCAGAAATGAAAGTTCTCGGAACGTCCTGAAAATTTACGGAGAATATTTCTGGAAAATATGATATATATACCTACACAAAGATCCACCGGAGGGGACGGGCCAGTGGGCCACAAGCCCTGAAGCCGCCGCCCCCCTGGTGGCGGCTACCAAGCTTGTGGGGCCCACGTGGCTCTGCCGCCCCCAATTCCAGCACTATTTATTCCCTTTTGTCCCAGCAAAAATCAGGAGAGAAGATTTCATCGCGTTTGCGATACGGAGGCGCCGCCACATCCTGTTCTTCACATGGAGGGCAAATCTGTAGTCCGTTTTGGGCTCCGGAGAGGGGAAATCGTCGCCATCGTCATCATCAACCTTCTTCCCTCTCCAATTCCATGAAGATCTTCATCGTTCGTGAGTAATCTATTCGTACGCTCGCTGGGCGGTGATGAGTAGGATGAGATCTATCATGTAAGCGAGTTAGTTTTGACGGGTATTGATCCCTAGTATCCACTATGTTCTGAGATTGATGTTGCTACTACTTTGCCATGCTTAATGCTTGTCACTAGGGCCCGAGTGCCATGATTTCAGATATGAAATTATTATGTTGTCACCAATATATGTGTGTTTTAGATCCGATCTTGCAAGTTGTAGTTACCTACTATGTGTTATGATCCGGCAACCCCGGAGTGACAATAACCGGAACCACTCCCGGTGATGACCAGTTTGAGGAGTTCATGTGTTCACCAAGTGCTAATGCGTTGTTCCGGTTCTTTATTAAAAGGAGAACCTTAATATCCTGTAGTATCCTTTTGGACCCCGCTTCCACGGGAGGGATGGACAATAGATGTCATGCAAGTTCTTTTCCCTAAGCATGTATGACGACACACGGAATGCATGCCTACATCACATCGACGAACGGGAGCTAGCCACATATCTCTCCGTGTTATAATTGTTGCATGATGAATGTCATCCAACAAATCACAGACCCATTGCCTACGAGTTTGTCCCACTGCTGTTGTTACTTGTTTTGCTTTGCTGCTGTTACTACTGTTGCTGCTACTGTTACTTGTTGCTACTGTTACTTGCTTTGCGCTACTGCTGCTGCCACTATTGTTACTTACTGTTGCTACTTGCTACTGCTGTCACTACTGTTGTTCCTTGCCACTGTTGTTACTCATTACACTACTACTACCTGCTACAATACTTTTTCTAGCACCGTTGCCGGGAAAGAATATTTCCCGTCCACGGGCAACTTCTGGCGCCATTGATACGACAATTAGGAATAGTCTGCCTTGTCACCAGATCGTTTCTAGCACCGTTGCTATCATACTACTTTGCTGTTGAAACTTTGCTTGCAGATACTAATCTTTCAGGTGGTTGAATCTGACACATTCAGCTGCTAATACTTGAGAATATTCTTTCACTTCCCGTCGTAAGAACCAACAAATTTGGGTTGAATACTCTACCCTCGAAAACTGCCTCGATCCCACGCGCTGGTGGGCTATTGCAAGACAATTTCTAATTGTTGAGCAATCGGGAACAACATTTTTCTGGCCATTGTCGGGGATCTGCTAACAACATTTTTCTGGCGCCGTTGCCGGGGAAGGGATAGCTATATTCTTTGAGTCACTTGGGATTTATATCTGCTGATCACTATGAAGAATCTGAAAGATCCAAAAACCAAAGTTTTGCCCTCAACTACGAGGGGAGGTAAGGAACTACCATCTAGCTCTTCACTTGATTCACCTTCAGTGATGAGTAAGTTTGCGACACCACCTCCTGCTAGAAATCTTGATATGTCGCCTGTGCTTGATGATGCTTACGATGCTACTATGCCTGATACTGCTAGAGATGCTATGCCTGATACTGCTTTGCGTGATGATGCTAGAGATGCTATTTTTCTTGATGATGCTATGCTTGATACTGCTAGAGATACTACTTTGCCTGATATGCCACTAGGGGTATTCCTTGATGCTCATATTGCTAGAGTTACTGCCAATGCTCGTGATGCTTCTGAAACTGCCGATACTATTGAGATAGAACCTACTTTTGCTCCTGCTAGATCTAGCTCTCCTAGATATGAATTGCCTGATATACCTGAGGCTTACGTTATGGAGGGAGATATATGAGGATTTCCTTGCGTGTAAGGATGCCTATGACGCTGAGAAATTACTTCTCAAGTGGAAGGAAAAATCTCTGAAAGCTAGGATGAAATACGACCCGAAGTTTGCCACTTCACCTATCTTTATCACCGATAAGGATTATGAATTCTCTGTCGACCCTGAGATAATCTCTCTAGTCGAATCTGATCCTTTCCACGGTTATGAGTCTGAGACGTTCGTAGCCCATCTTACCAAAATACACGATATAGCCACCCTTTTCACTAGTGAGGAGAAGATCCGCTACTACTATATCCTTAAGTTGTTTCCTTTCTCTCTAAAGGATGACGCTAAAGCGTGGTTCACTTCTCTTGCTCCTGGATGTGTGAGTAGTCCCCAGGATATGGTCTATTACTTCTGTGAGAAATATTTCCCTGCCCATAAGAATCAAGTTGCCTTGCAGGAAATATACAACTTTGCTCAACTCAAAGAAGAGAGTCTCCCAAAAGCTTGGGGAGGCTCATCCAGCTACAGAATGATTTGCCTGATCACCCTCTTAAGAAGAACGAGATACTTGATATCTTCTATAATGGACTTAGCGATGCTTCTAGAGACCACCTAGATAGTTGTGCGGGTTGTGTTTTTAGGGAACGAACTGTATAACAAGCTGAGATCCTACTGAATAACATCTTGAACAACGATAATGCTTGGACTATTCCCGAACCACCTCCTAAGCCAACTCCTAAGAAAAGAGGTATTCTATTCCTCAGTCCCGAAGATATGCAAGAAGCCAAGAAATCTATGCAAAAGAAAGGCATTAGATCTAAAGATGTCAAAAACCTACCACCTATCGAAGAGATCCATGGTCTCGATAACCCGATACAAGTAGTAGAAGTGAATTCTCTATGTAGGTTTGATGAGAGTGATATTCCTTTTGACAAACCTGCTAGCCTATGCTTTGATGAATTTGACAACTTTGTTGCCAAACGACACAGTTTCAATGATTATGTTAACAGACATTTGGAACAAAGTACTCGTATGCTTAGTCATTTAAGTGCTTGTGTAGACAGAAATGTCAATGATCTGAAGCTTGTGAGTAAACATGCTTCTATCATTACTACTCAGGTATAACAAGTACTTAAAGCTCAGAATGACTTGCTCAATGAATTAAATGACAACTCTCTCAAAGTCACTACTAGAGGAGGCAAAATGACTCAGGAACCTTTGTATCCTGAAGGCCATCCTAAGAGAATTGATCAAGATTCTCAAGGAATTTATGTTGATACATCCGGTGATCCTAAGAAGAAGGATGATAGAAACCTACATGTCTGTTCACCAAATACTGTCACACCTGAAGAACCAAATGATATTTATGCGTCTGATGCAGAAACACAATCTGGTGATGAACATGAACCTGGTGACAATATGGACATCGATGTTCATAATAATGCTCAACCTAGCAATGATGAGGATGTGGAGATTGAACCTACGGTTAATCCTGATAACCCACAACCTAAGAGATACGATAAGAATGACTTCGCTGCTAGGAAGCATGGTAAAGAAAGGGAGCCATGGGTTCAGAGACCCATGCCCTTTCCTCCTAAGCCTTCCAAGAAAAAGGATGATGAGGATTTTGAGCGCTTCGTTGAGATGATAAGACCCGTCTTTCTGCAGATGCGGTTAATTGATATGCTCAAAATGTCTCCATATGCCAAGTACATGAAAGATATCCTGACTAATAAACGGAAGATACCAGATCTTGAGATCTCCACCATGCTTGCCAATTACACTTTCAAAGGTGGAACTCCTAAAAAACTTGGTGATCCCGGAGTGCCCACTATACCTTGCTCCATTAAAGTAAACTACATAAGAACTGCCTTATGTGACCTTGGAGCCGGTGTTAGTGTTATGCCGCTCTCTCTTTATCGTAGACTTGAACTGGATAAGTTGACACCCACTGAAATTTCTCTGCAAATGGCCGACAAATCAATTGCTTTCCCTATCGGCGTTTGCGAGGATGTGCATGTTGTGGTTGCTAACACCACTATCTTAACAGACTTTGTTATCTTGGATATTCCCGAGGACAATGCCATGGCTGTCATCCTCGGAAGACCCTTTTTAAACACAGCAGGGGCTGTTATAGATTGCAACAAAGGCAATGTCACTTTCCATGTCAACGGTAATGACCATACAGTGCACTTTCCGAACAAACGATATCAAGTACATTGCATCAATGCTATCGAAAAAACTTCATCGGTTCTTATTGGGAGCTTTGAATGCCCTATTCCTCGTGTCAAGATGAAGTATGATTTGCTTGTTGGGGAGATACATATCCCCATTGAGGTGACTTAGTGGCGATTCGAAAATTCTTCGTTCTCTTTTGCGATCCGAGAAGGTTTTGTCATGAGGATTTGATCAACCCATTGACGGATTTCTTTCGATATGACCATGCAATGGATGAATCAAGGAGTCACATACCTGTGTTTTAAGCTTTCACTTTATCTTTCCTAGAAGAAAAATGATAGATTTAGTTTAGTTTTTCCTGCTTTCTGTTTTAGCGTCCCGGAGAAAAATATCCCAAAAATAAAAGTTCTCCGATGGTCCTGAAAATCAAATATGATATTTTCTGGAATATTTGAAAAATACTGGGACTGAGAGCTGGCCTGGGGGCCAGACAAGTGGGCCACAAGCCCTGTAGCCCCCCCCCCCCCCCCGGTGGCGGTTACCAAGCTTGTGGGGCCCACATGGACCCCCTCCACTCATTCCAGCTCCTATCCTCTTCTTCTACCTCCAAAAAAAATCGTTTCGCAGCTCAAACCCATGTTCTTGCTCATTTGGCTGAGATTTTCGATCTCCTTGCTCAAAGCACCATTCTTCGAACCGTTTTGGGGAAATTACTCCTTGCTAAGTGACTCCCCCATTGGTCCAATTAGTTTTTGCTCTAGTGCTTTATCCTTCGCGTATTCTTGCTAGCTTGGTGACCCTGTTCTTGAGCTTGAAATGTTGATTTTAGCTGGTCCCAAGAAGTTTTAGCGCGTGATACGGTCTCTAGGCACTAGTAGGAGTAATTGCTACAAGGTGTGGTTGGTCTTTATTCACTTTTATCTTGAACTTCAAAAAATTTAGCAAAAGGAAATTATGTTCAGGAAGAAGTTTCATGGTGGTTCCTCAAGTAAGAAGGGTCCCCGTCTTTCTATTCGGGAGCCCGATCCTTATCAACTAAGGGACGCACCGGTACAACCATGTGAATGGCCTTCCGATGAGTTCATGATCGAAGCAGGCTTCAAGGATGAGTTTGATACACTAGTCCAAAATTCTAGGTTAGAAGAATTCCTCTCAAATAAATGTGAACAATATGCTATGCTCACTGCCTCTTTCGTTTGTAGATTTAAATTTTTAGTTGGCCGTGACTCATCCATACTGTTTGATCTGTATGATAAATCCTACACCATGGATTTGGAGGGTTTCAATAGGATTTGCAAGATACCCGATGGGGGTAGTCTTAATGATCCTGCTAAGTCCTCGGTTAGAGATTTTGTCACTAGTATAACAATTGGAGAAACTAGAGACATCACGCAAGCTACCATAGGAAGCATTCATTTCCCTGCCTTGCACTACTTTGCCCACTTCATAGGTAGATGCATTAACGGCAAGCTTGCACATTGTCACCTATGCGCATCCGACCTGAGTATCCTTAAGAGCGCAGTAACAGGTGACAGGAGCTTCAATATGGGAGCTATAATAGCAAGGAGGCTGAATAATAATGCCATTGATGGGGATTTCTTTGGTGGAATTTATGCTACGCGCTTAGCAAATTTTCTTGGAGTACCCATCCGTTCAGGAGACCCCTGATACGTCTCCAACGTATCTACTTTTTCAAACTTTTTTGCCCTTGTTTTGGACTATAATTTGCATGATTTGAATGGAACTAACCTGGACTGACGCTGTTTTCAGCAGAATTGCCTTGGTGTTATTTTTGTGCAGAAATCAAAGTTCTCCAAACGTCTTGAAAATTTACGGGGAGCAGTTTTGGAAAATATCAAAAATATCTGCGCCAAGTTCCACCTCAGGGGGTGGGCCAGTGGGCCACAAGCCCCTGCTACGCCACCACCCCCTGGTGGCGGTGGGCAGGCTTGTGGGGCCCACAAGCACCTGCCGCCCCCAACTCCAGCTCTATAAGTTGCATTTCGTCCCAGAAAAAATAAAGAGAGAAGTTTTCGTCGCGTTTTCGATACGGAGGCGCCGCCACCACCTGTTCTTCATCTGGAGGGCAGATCTGAAGTCCGTCTTGGGCTCGAGAGAGAGGAAATCATCATCATCAACCTTCTTCCCTCTCCAATTCCATGAAGCTCTTCGTCGTTCGTGAGTAATCTATTCGTAGGCTCGCTGGGCGGTAATGAGTAGGATGAGATCTATCATGTAATCGAGTTAGTTTTGATGGGGATTGATCCCTAGTATCCACTATGTTCTGAGATTTGATGTTGCTACTACTTTGCCATGCTTAATGCTTGTCACTAGGGCCCGAGTGCCATGATTTCAGATCTGAAATTATTATGTTGTCACCAATATATGTGTGTTTTAGATCCGATCTTGCAAGTTGTAGTTACCTATTATGTGTTACTTTCTCGCAACCCCGGAGTGACAATAACCGGAACCACTCCCGGTGATGATCATAGTTTGAGGAGTTCATATGTTCACCAAGTGCTAATGCGTTGGTCCGGTTCTTTATTAAAAGGAGAACCTTAATATCCCGTAGTTTCCTTTTGGACCCCGCTGCCACGGGAGGGATGGACAATATATGTCATGCAAGTTCTTTTCCCTAAGCACGTATGATGACACACGAAATGCATGCCTACATCACATTGACGAACGTCAGCTAGCCACATATCTCTCCGTGTTATAGCTGTTGCATGATGAATATCATCCAAATAAATCACCAACCCATTGCCTACAAGTTTGTCCTACTACTGTTGTTACTTGTTTTGCTCTGCTGCTGCTGCTACTACTGTTGCTACTGTTGTTACTTGTCTTGCTGTGCTGCTGCTACTATTGTTGCTACTACTGTTACTTGTCTTGCTCTGCTGCTGCTACTATTGTTGCTACTACTGTCGCTTGCTACTATTGCTACTTGCTACTGCTGTCACTACTGATGTTCCTTGCCACTGCTATTGCTCGTTATAGTGCTACTACCTGTTACACTATTGATTCGCCTGACCGTTGACGGGAATGTACAACTTCCGTCAACGCGGCAACGGAAGCGCCATTGATACAATCGTTAGGAATAGTCTGCCGTCAACGGATCGTTTCTAACACCATTGTTATCATACTACTTTGCTATTACTATTGTGCTTGCAGATACTAATCTTTCAGGTGTGGTTGGATCCGATAAATTCAGCTGCTAATACTTGAGAGTATACTCTCACCTCCTTTAGGCGACCTACAAATTTGGGTCGAATACTCTACCGTCGAAAACTGTTGCGAACCCACGCGCTGGTGGGCCATCAACAACATTCTTCCAGTTTCATTGCCGGGGAGTGCTATCAGCATTCTTCTGGTGCCATTACAGGAGAAGGTTAGTTGTTATAAGCATTCGTCTAGCTAACGCCAGAGATTGCAGGATCAGCCCTTTTCTGGAGCCATTGCAAGGGAAGCACAGCTGACGTCAGCATTTTTCTGGCGCCATTGCCGGGGAGGTATTGCTATATTCTCTGAGTTACTTGGGATTTATATCTGCTGATCACTATGAATAATCTAAAGGATCCGAAGACCAAAGTCTTGCCCTCAACTACGAGGGGAGGTAAGGAATTGCCATCTAGCTCTGCACTTGATTCACCTTCAGTTATGAGTAAGTTTGCGACTTCACCTCCTACTAGAAATCTTGATATGTCGCCTGTGCTTGATGATGCTTGTGATACTACTGCTAGAGATGCTATGCTTGATACTATGCCTGATGATACTATGCTTGATACTACTGCGAGATGTTATGCTTGATACTGTGCCTGATACTGCTAGAGATGCTATGCTTGATACTGCTTTGCCTGATGATGCTAGAGATGCTATTTTGCCTGATGATGCTATGCTTGATACTGCTAGAGATGCTCCTTTGCATGTTCCACTAGGAGTGTTCCTAGATGCTCATATTGCTAGAGTTACTGCCAATGCTCGTGATGCTTCTGAAATTGCCGATGCTATTGAGATAGAACCTGCTTTTGCTCCTGCTAGATCTAGTTCTCCTATATATGAATTGCGTGATATACCTGAGGGTTACGTTATGGAGGGAGAGAAAGCTGAGGATTTTCTTGCGTGTAAGGATGCCTACGACGCTGAGAAATTAATTCTCAAGTGGAAGGAAAAATCTCGGGAAGTTAGGATAAAAAATGATCCGAAGTTTGCCACTTCGCCTATCTTTGTCATCGATGAGGATTATGAATTCTCTGTCGACCCTGAGATAATCTCTCTAGTCGAATCTGATCCTTTTCACGGTTATGAGTCTGAGACGGTCATAACCCATCTTGCCAAACTATCCGAAATAGCCAACCTTTTCACTAATGAGGAGAAGATCCGCCACTAATATATCCTTAAGTTGTTTCCTTTCTCTCTAAAGGATGATGCTAAAGCCTGGTTCACCTCTCTTGCTCCTGGATGTGTGCGTAGTCCCGAGGAGATGGTCTATTACTTTTGTGAGAAATATTTCCCTGCCCATAAGAAGCAAGATGCCTTGCAGGAAATATACAACTTTGCTCAACTCCAAGAAGAGAGTCTTCCACAAGCTTGGGGGAGGCTCGTCCAGCTACAGAATGCTTTGCCTGATCACCCTCTTAAGAAGAACGAGATACTTGATATCCTCTATAACGGACTTACCGATGCCTCTAGAGACCACCTAGATAGTTGTGCCGGTTGTGTTTTTAGGGAACGAACTGTAGAACAAGCTGAGACCCTACTGAATAACCTCTAGATCAACGATAATGCTTGGACTATTCCCGAACCACCTCCTAAGCCAACTCCTAAGAAAAGAGGTATTATATTCCTCAGTCCCAAGGATATGCAAGAAGCCAAGAAATCTATGCAAGAGAAAGGCATTAGATCTAAAGATGTCAAAAATCTACCACCTATCGAAGAGATCCACGGTCTCGATAACCTGGTACATGTAGTAGAAGTGAATTCTCTGCGTAGGTTTGATGAGAGTGATATTCCTTTTGATAAACCTGCTAGCCTATGCTTTGATGAATTTGACAACTTTGTTGCCAAACAACAGAGTGTCAATGATTATGTTAGCAGACATTTGGAACAAAGTGCTCGTATGCTTAGCCATTTAAGTGCTTGTGTAGATAGAAATGTCAATGCTCTGAAGCTTCTCAGTAAACATGCCTCTATGATTACTACTCAGGTAGAACAAGTACTTAAAGCTCAGAATGACTTGCTCAATGAATTAAATGACAACTCTGTCAAAGTCATTACTAGAGGAGGCAAAATGACTTAGGAACCTTTGTATCATGAAGGTCATCCTAAGAGAATTGATCAAGATTCTCAAGGAATCAATGCTGAGACACCCAGTCATACTAAGGAGAAGAAGAAGAATGATAGAAACCTGCATGCCAGTTCACCAAATACTATCACACCTAAAGAACCTAATGATATTTCTGCGTCTGATGCAGAAACACAATCTGGTGATGAACATGAACCTGGTGACAATATGGACAGTGAGGTTCATAATAATGCTCAACCTAGCCATGATGAGGATGTGGAGATTGAACCTACGGTTAATCCTGATAATCCACAACCTAAGAGATACGACAAGAATGACTTTACTGCTAGGAAGCATGGTAAAGAAAGAGAGCCACGGGTTCAGAGACCTATGCCCTTTCCTCCTAAGCCATCCAAGAAAAAGGATGATGAGGATTTTGAGCGCTTCGTTGAGATGATAAGACCCGTCTTTCTGCAGATGCGGTTAACTGATATGCTCAAGATGTCTCCGTATGCCAAGTACATGAAAGATATCGTGACTAATAAACGAAAGATACCAGATCTTGAGATCTCCACCATGCTTGCCAATTACACTTTCAAAGGTGGAACTCCCAAGAAACTTGGTGATCCCGGAGTGCCCACTATACCTTGCTCCATTAAAGGAAACTATGTAAGAACTGCCTTATGTGACCTTGGAGCCGGTGTTAGTGTTATGCCGCACTCGCTTTATCGTAGACTTGAGTTGGATAAGTTGACACCCACTGAAATTTCTCTGCAAATGGCCGACAAATAAACTGCTTTCCCTATCGGCATTTGCGAGGATGTGCCAGTTGTGGTTGCTAACACCACTATCTTAACAGACTTTGTTATCTTGGATATTCCCGAGGACGATGCCATGGCTATCATCCTTGGAAGACCCTTTTTAAACACCGCAGGGGCTGTTATTGATTGCAACAAAGGCAATGTCACTTTCCATGTCAACGGTAATGAGCACACGGTGCACTTTCCGAAGAAACGATATCCAGTACATTGCATCAATGCTATCGAAAAGACTTCATCGATTCTCATTGGGAGCTTTGAATGCCCTATTCCTCGTGTCAAGATGAAGTATGATTTGCTTGTTGGGGAGATTCATATCCCCATTGAGGTGACTTAGTGGCTATTCGAAATTCTCCTTTCTCTCTTGCGATTCGAGAAGGTTTTGTCATAAGGACTTGATCAACCCCATTGACGGATTTCTTCCGATGACCATGAAACGGATGAATCAGAGAGTCACATACCTCTATTTTGAGTCTTCATTTTCTGTTGCTTAGAAGAAAAATGATAGAATTAGTTTAGTTTTTCCTGTTTTCTGTTTATAGCGTCCCGGAGAAAAATACCTCAAGAATAAAAGTTCTCCGATGGTCCTGAAAATTTAGTATGACTTTTTTTGGAATTTTTGAAAATTTCTGGGCCTGAGAGCTGGTCAGGGGGCCTGACCAGTGGGCCACAAGCCCCCCACCGCCACCTACCCCCCCCCCCCTGGTGGCAGGGTGCAAGCTTGTGGGGCCCACAGGCATCCCCTCCACTCATTCTAGCTCCCAACCTCTTCTTCCACCTCCAGAAAAAATTGTTTCGCAGCTCAAACCCGTGTTCTTGCTCATTTGGTTGTGATTTTCGATCTCCTGGCTCAAAGCACCATTCCCCGAACCGTTTTGGGGAAATTACTCCTTGGTAAGTGACTCCTCCATTGGTCCAATTAGTTTTTGCTCTAGTGCTTTATCCTTCGCGAATTCTTGCTACCTTGGTGACCTTGTTCTTGAGTTAGAAATGTTGATTTTAGCTAGTTCCAAGTAGTTTTAGTGCGTGATACAGTCTCTAAGCACTAGTAGGAGTAGTTGCTATAAGTTGGGTTAATCTTCATTCACTTTTCTTTCGAAGTCTCTAAAAATTTCAGAATTTTCTAGAGCTAGAAAAGGGAAAATATGAGGAGGTTCTTGAGAGGCTCTTCAAGCCGTAACCACAAGGAGGATGAGAAGAACCACCCCAAGTACATAGTCCCTCGAGTCACATAAGTTCGAGCATGCGAGTGGCCAAGTGATGAATTTTTGCGCGTCGCCGGACTTTATGAAGACTTTTATTACTTGGTGGAGAACGCAGGTCTTACTGTGTTCATTGAAGATAAGTTCCCACAATATCTCCTCCTCACCAATATTTTCGTTCAAAGCTTCAACTTTTATCCGAGGAAGAATCCTCCCACGGTTGAGTTCATGATATACGATGTCCCCCAGTGCATGATGCTGCAGGATTTTTGCAATGTATGCAAATTACCTTATGTTGGGGATATCCGTGACCCTCGTCCACGGGACTTGGAGGATTTCATTGGTTCTATTGCTGTTGGAGAGGAGAGAGGAGTGTCTCGCGCTAGAATTGCTAGCATACATTTTCCTGTGCTTCGATACTTCTCACTATTTATGGGAAAATGTTTCATTGGCCGTGGGAAGGCTGGATCACTTAGTTCTCCAGACCTTGCGGTTTTGCGTGAAGGCCTTTATAACGATAAGACTTATAGCTTGGGCGCTATAGTGGCTCAACGGTTGAACCTGAACTGTTCTAAAGGTGTTGTCTATGGAGGTATCTATGCTACCCGTCTTGCGAGACACTTTGAGATACCAATTAGACTGGGATAGGAAGGAGAGATGCTTCTCCCTGAGAGATATCTGGATTATGACAGCATGGTTCGCCATGATTTTCTGGATAGAGATGCTAGTAGACGGATGATTTATAACCTCGTGTTTAGTCAGGGTACTCGAGAGACTATTACTTTGCGTGCTCCTTCTTTGTTTGGTCTTCATGCAGGCAGGTAAACTATTATGCCCGCGGACATCTACGCATATTGGGGCTTGGTCCAATCACAGGCGCCCGTGCCCGAGCCGCCAGTCGAGTACCACACGCCAGTTTATCAGTGGGAGCTAGAGGAGCTCACACAGCAGTGGCATCCGCAGTCTGCTCCGGAGTATCCTGGAGCTGGTTATTTCCCACCATGGGAGTAGACTAAGCTAGGCCAAAAGCCTAAGCTTGGGGGAGTATGTGTTCTCACCGACTTTACATTCATGCTTATGCTTTCACTCTGTTAGCCGGTGTTTACACTTTGCCATTGTATTATCCATGCTAGTTTCTTTTCGTTTTCTTGTTTTCTGTCCTTTTGAGAAAACCCAAAAAGATTTTTATTTCTTCTTTTGCTTGTTGGGAGCTTTCCCGTCTAAATAGTATTCTTTTTCTTTGTGTCAAGGTAGACGATATTGGTTACAATGCTTAGTGCTTCTTACATGCTTACCTGTTTAGCTTTCAAAGGGCCATATTATTTTGTCTTCTCCTTTGCGTTTGCCTGCAGATTCAGCTTAGTCCAATGCGCTTATTATCGTTTTCATCGTTCGATCGTGCAAATGAAAGGCAACAATGATGATATATGATGAAGTAACTCAGACTGAAAAGCTGGTATGAACTCTATCTATTTTGTTTTTGTAAATATGACTAGCTTGTCGACCCAGATTTAGCTTTGTTGTGAGAGAACCATGTTTGCAATGACAACTTAGAGATCATAGTTTCTGATGCCATGCTTATTTAGCTGAGAGCTTATAATGGTTTGTCTTGATTGCCAACATAGATTTTGAGATGACTATGATGTAGTATGATAGGATGGTATTCTCCTTTGAATGTTTCAAGTGGCTTGACTTTGCGCATGTTGATGCATGTAGTTGAAACAAAATCAACATAACCTCTATGATGTTCGTGTTCATGGTGATTTATATCCTGTTCATGCTTGCATTCAATGTTAGTCAAACTCATTGCATCTTAATGACTGTTGTCGCTCTCTAGTTGGTCGCTTCCCAGTCTTTTGCTAGCCTTCACTTGTACTAAGCAGGAATACTGCTTGTGCATCCACTCCCATAAACCCAAAAGTTTTTCCATGAGAGTCCACCATACCTACCTATTTGCGGTATCTACCTGTCGTTCCAAGTAAATTTGCATGTGCCATTCTCTAAAACCTTCAAGAAATAAATCTGTTTTGCATGCCCGAACCCCTCATGTGGTGACAGAGGGCTATTGGTATCTTCCATGCTAGGAGTGTTATCCTCGACATGTGTTTATTCACAGTCCTTCACGAGAAAGGGGCCGGTATTTGGGATGCCCAGTTACATGCTTAAATCGAAAACATAATTGTAAAACAAGACTCCCCCCGGATTGATGTTAGTATGGACGGTACCCGAGGATTCGGCTAGCCGTGGAGTGTGATTGATTGGTGGTGGGGGAACTAAAACTTTACTTTTCTGTTTGGGAACCGCCTATAGCATGAGTAGCATGGAAGATATTGAGAACTCTTGGTCATTGCGTTGACAATGAAAGCATGCCACCCAAAATTATTATCTCTCTTTTCAAAGCTTGAGCTCTGGCACCTCTGCAAATCAATGCTTCCCTCTGCGAAGGGCTTGTCTATTTATTTTCCTGTCGAGTCATCCTCCTCTTATATAAGCACCAATTAGAGAGAACCTCTGTCATTTTTATGCTTTGCTTTTGATTGATATTGAGTATGACTATGACTGGATCTTCGTTGTTATGAATTACAATGTTAAGTCAGCCCTTGATCTTTGAAAGTGCTCTGCATTTATGTTTTGCGGTCTAAGAAAGAGCTAGCGAGATACCACCTATTCATATTGCTTCATGCTTGGTTTGGTTGAAATGTTGGTATTTGAAACTCATTATTATTTGCTCGTTAGCTGATTATGCCATTGATATTAGTTTACCGTGAGATCTTTGTGTCATTTGCTTATGTGGTTAAATTGTGATCTTGCTGAAATTCTAGTTATGAGTTAGACATAGTTCCAACAACAAGATCAAACAGAGTTTGTCAAAGTTTTTCTTTCTCTCTCAGTTTGTCAACTGAGTTGCTTGAAGACAAGCAAGGTTTTAAGCTTGGGGGAGTTGATACGTCTCCAACGTATCTACTTTTCCAAACTCTTTTGCCCTTGTTTTGGACTATAATTTGCATGATTTGAATGGAACTAACCTGGACTGACGTTGTTTTCAGCAGAATTGCCTTCGTGTTATTTTTGTGCACAAATCAAAGTTCTCCAAACGTCCTGAAAATTTACGGGGAGCAGTTTTGGAAAATATCAAAAATATTTGCGCCAAGTTCCACCTCAGGGGTGGGCCAGTGGGCCACAAGCCCCTGCTCCGCCACCACCCCCTGGTGGCGATGGGCAGGCTTGTGGGGCCCACAGGCACCTGCCGCCCCCAACTCCAGCTCTATAAGTTGCCTTTCGTCCCAAAAAAATAAAAAGAGAAGTTTTCGTCGCGTTTTCGATACGGAGGCGCCGCCACCACCTGTTCTTCATCTAGAGGGCAGATCTGGAGTCCGTCTTGGGCTCCGGAAAGGGGAAATCGTCGCCATCGTCATCATCAACCTTCTTCCCTCTCCAATTCCATGAAGCTCTTCATCGTTCGTGAGTAATCTATTCGTAGGCTCGCTGGGCGGTGATGAGTAGGATGAGATCTATCATGTAATCGAGTTAGTTTTGATGGGGATTGATCCCGAGTATCCACTATGTTCTGAGATTTGATGTTGCTACTACTTTCCATGCTTAATGCTTGTCACTAGGGCCCGAGTGCCATGATTTCAGATCTGAAATTATTATGTTGTCACCAATATATGTGTGTTTTAGATCCGATCTTGCAAGTTGTAGTTACCTACTATGTGTTATGATCCGGCAACCCCGGAGTGACAATAACCGGAACCACTCCCGGTGATGATCATAGTTTGAGGAGTCATGTGTTCACCAAGTGCTAATGCGTTGGTCCGGTTCTTTACTAAAAGGAGAACCTTAATATCCCGTAGTTTCCTTTTGGACCCCGCTGCCACGGGAGGGATGGACAATAGATGCCATGCAAGTTATTTTCCCTAAACACGTATGACGACACACGGAATGCATGCCTACATCACATTGACGAACGGGAGCTAGCCACATATCTCTCCGTGTTATAGCTGTTGCATGATGAATATCATCCAAATAAATGACCGACCCATTGCCTACGAGTTTGTCCTACTACTATTGTTACTTGTTTTTCTCTGCTGCTGCTGCTACTACTGTTGCTACTGTTGTTACTTGTCTTGCTCTGTTGCTGCTACTACTGTTGCTAATGTTGTTACTTGTCTTGCTCTCCTGCTGCTGCTACTACTGTTGCTACTACTGTTGCTACTTGCTACTGCTGTCACTACTGATGTTCCTTGCCACTGCTATTGCTCATTACACTGCTACTACATGTTACACTGTTGATTCGCCTAACCGTTGACGGGAATTCACAACTTCCGTCAACGCGGCAACGGAAGCGCCATTGATACAATCGTTAGGAATAGTTTGCCGTCAACAGATCGTTTCTAACACCGTTGTTATCATACTACTTCGTTGTTACTATTGTGCTTGCAGATACTAATCTTTCAGGTGTGGTTGGATCCGATAAATTCAGCTGCTAATACTTGAGAGTATACTCTCACCTCCTTTAGGCGATCTACAAATTTGGGACGAATACTCTACCCTCGAAAACTGCTGCGAACCCACGTGCTGGTGGGCCATCAACAACATTCTTCCAGTTTCATTGCCAGGGAGTGCTATCAGCATTCTTCCGGTGTCGTTGCAGGAGAAGGTTAGTTGTTATAAGCATTCGTCTAGCTAACGCCAGAGATTGCAGGATCAACCCTTTTCTGGAGCCATTGCCACGGAAGCACAGTTGACGTCAACCCCCCTCTCCGTACAGCCTACCTTGATCGTGTCGCTCTAACACGCTACCAGTTCCTTGAGAGGGATGATGAATCCCTCTTATACCGTTTGATATTTAACCGACAGCGTGTTTTCCATATTACCCTTCCTGCTCCTGGTTTCTTTGACTTTCAGGTAAAACGGAGATACTACATAACCATAGGAGAGGCAGAGGAGTATGAGAGGGAGGCGACGGCTGCTCATCTTCGTGAGGCAGCTATTCAGGCAGTGGTTGCAGCACTCCCGTATAACACCCATTATGATTTTGGGTTTCGCCAGGACCATCCATGGGAGTAGACCAAGCTAGGCCAAAAGCCTAAGCTTGGGGGAGTACGTGTTCTCACCGACCTTACATTCATGCTTATGTTTTCACTTTGTTAGTCGGTGTTTACACTTTGCCACTGTATTATCCATGCTAGTTTATTTTTGTTTTCTTGTTTTCTTGTTTTGTGTCCTTTTGAGAAAACCCAAAAAGATTTTCCTTTCTTCTTTTGCTTGTTGGGAGTTTTCTCGTGTAAATAGTTTTCTTTTTCTTTGGGTCAAGGTAGAAGATATTGGTTACAATGTTTAGTGGCTCTTGCATGCATACCTGTTTAGCTTTCAAAGAGCCATATTACTTTGTCTTCTCCTTTGTGTTTGCCTGTAGATTCAGCTTAGTCCAATGCACGAGCACTCTTATTATTGTTCACATCGTTCGATCGTGCAAGTGAAAGGCAATAATAATGATATATGATGAAGTGACTGAGACTGGAAAAGCTGGTATGAACTCTATCTATTTTGTTTTTGTAAATATGACTAGCTTGTCGTCCCAGATTCAGCTTTGTTGTGAGAGAACCATGTTTGCAATGACAACTTAGAGATCATAGTTTCTGATGCCATGCTTAATTAGCTGAGAGCTTATAATGGTTTGTCTTGAATGCCAACATAGATTTTGAGATGACTATGATGTAGTATGATAGGATGGTATTCTCCTTTGAATGATTCAAGTGGCTTGACTTGGCGCATGTTCATGCATGTAGTTGAAACAAAATCAACATAGCCTCTATGATGTTCGTATTCGTGGAGATTTATATCCTGCTCATGCTTGCACTCAATGTTAGTCAAACTCATTGCATCTTGATGACTGTTGTCGCTCTCTAGTTGGTCGCTTCCCAGTCTTTTGCTAGCCTTCACTTGTACTAAGCAGCATACAGCTTGTGCATCCACTTCCATAAACCCAAAAGTTTTTCCATGACAGTCCACCATACCTACCTATTTGCGGTATCTACCTACCGTTCCAAGTAAATTTGCATGTGCCATTCTCTAAACCGTCAAGAAATAATCTGTTTTGCATGCCCGAACCGCTCATGTGGTGACAGGGGGCTATTGGTATCTTCCATGTTAGGCGTGTTATCCTCGACATGTGTTTATTCACTGTCATTCATGAGAAAGGGGCCGGTAATTGAAATGCCTAGTTCCACGCTGAAATCGAAAACATAACTGTAAAACAAGACTCCCCCCCGGATTGATGTTAGTATGGACGGTACCCGAGGATTCGGCTAGCCGTGGAGTGTGATTGATTGGTGGTGGGGGAGTTAAAACTTTACTTTTATGTTTGGGAACCGCCTATAGCATGAGTAGCATGGAAGATATTGAGAACTCTTGGTCATTGCGTTGACAATGAAAGCATGCCACCCAAAATTATTATCTCTGTTTTCAAAGCCTGAGCTCTGGCACCTCTGAAAATCAATGTTTCGCTCTGCGAAGGGCCTGTCTATTTATTTTCCTATTGAGTCATCCTCCTCTTGTATAAGCACCAATTAGAGAGCACCTCTGTCATTTTTATGCTTTGCTTTTGATTGATATTGAGTATGACTATGACTGGATCTTCGTTGCTATGAATTACAATGTTTAGTCAGCCCTTGATCTTTGAAAGTGCTCTCCATTTATGTTTTGCGGTCTCAGAAAGAGCTAGGGAGATACCACTTATTCATATTGCTTCACGCTTGTTTTGATTGAATTGTTGGTATCTGAAACTCATTATTATTTGCTCGCTAGTTGATTATGCCATTGATATTAGTTTACCGTGAGACCTTTGTGTCATTTGCTTATGTGGTTAACTTGTGATCTTGCTGAAATTCTGGTTATGAGTTAGACATAGTTGCAACAACAAGATCAAACAGGGTTTATCAAAGTTTTTCTTGCTCTTTTAGTTTGTCTACTGAGTTGCTTGAGGACAAGCAAGGTTTTAAGCTTGGGGGAGTTGATACGTCTCCATCGTATCTACTTTTCCAAACTCTTTTGCCCTTGTTTTGGACTCTAATTTGCATGATTTGAATGGAACTAACCCGGACTGACGTTGTTTTCAGCAGAATTGCCATGGTGTTGTTTTTGTGTAGAAATGAAAGTTCTCGGAACATCCTGAAAATTTACGGAGAATATTTCTGGAAAATATGAAAAATACCTGCGCAAAAATCCACCGGAGGGGACGGGCTAGTGGGCCACAAGCCCTGTAGCCCCCGCCCCCCTGGTGGCGGCTACCCAGCTTGTGGGGCCCATGTGGCTCTGCCGCCCCCAATTCCAGCGCTATTTATTCCCTTTCGTCCAAGAAAAAATCAAGAGAGAAGATTTCATCGCGTTTGCGATACGGAGGCACCGCCACATCCTGTTCTTCACCTGGAGGGCAGATCTGGAATCCGTTTTGGGCTCTGGAGAGGGGTAATCGTCGCCATCGTCATCATCAACCTTCTTCCCTCTCCAATTCCATGAAGCTCTTCATCGTTCGTGAGTAATCTATTCGTAGGCTCGCTGGGCGGTGATGAGTAGGATGAGATCTATCATGTAATCGAGTTAGTTTTGACGGGGATTGATCCCTAGTATCCACTATGTTCTGAGATTGATGTTGCTACTACTTTGCCTTGCTTAATGCTTGTCACTAGGGCCCGAGTGCCATGATTTCAGATCTGAAATTATTATGTTGTCACCAATATATGGGTGTTTTAGATCCGATCTTGCAAGTTGTAGTTACCTACTATGTGTTATGATCCGGCAACCCCGGAGTGACAATAACCGGAACCACTCCCGGTGATGACCATAGTTTGAGGAGTTCATGTGTTCACCAAGTGCTAATGTGTTGTTCCGGTTCTTTATTAAAAGGAGAACCTTAATATCCCGTAGTATCCTTTTGGACCCCGCTGCCATGGGAGGGATGGACAATAGATGTCATGTAAGTTCTTTTCCCTAAGCACGTATGACGACGCACGGAATGCATGCCTACATCACATCGACGAACGGGAGCTAGCCACATATCTCTCTGTGTTATAACTGTGGCATGATGAATGTCATCTAACAAATCACCGACCCATTGCCTACGAGTTTGTCCCACTGCTGCTGTTACTTGTTTTGCTCTACTGTTGTTACTACTGTTGCTGCTACTGTTACTTGTTGCTACTGTTACTTGCTTTGCCCTGCTGCTGCTGCCACTACTGTTACTTGATGTTGCTGCTTGCTACTGCTGTCACTACTGCTGTTCCTTGCCACTGCTGTTACTCGTTACACTGCTGCTACCTGCTACAATACTTTTTCTCGCACCGTTGCCGGGAAAGAATATTTCCCGTCCACGGGCAACTTCTGGCGCCATTGATACGACAGTTAGGAATAGTCTACCTTGTCACCAATTCGTTTCTGGCACCGTTGCTATCATACTACTTTGCTGTTGACACTTTGCTTGCAGATACTAATCTTTCAGGTGTGGTTGAATCTGACACATTCAGCTGCTAATACTTGAGAATATTCTTTCACTTCCCGTCGTGCGAACCAACAAATTTGGGTTGAATACTCTACCCTCGAAAACTTCCTCGATCCCACGCGCTGGTGGGCTATTGCAAGACAATTTCTAATTGTTGAGCAATCGGGAACAGGATTTTTCTAGCCATTGCCGGGGATCTGCTAACAGTCACCTCACCAACTTGTATCATTCGGCCGTGTACTTGGGTCGGTTGTTGCTTTATATATAAAGCGGGGTGAAAGCATGTTTCGATGTCATGCATGTCAACTGTGGAGTGTCGGGTCTGGTTTAATTAGAAAGGAAGTGAAAGTTTCAACCTACGAGGGGTACAAGGCAGGGAGTGTTGTTATGCACGGAGGGTTTGACTGCTCTTTTATTGCACATTGAGGAAAATGGAAATGTTTCTGGAATTATGATATGCAAAGATGCCCCTTCCATCATAAACATTCACATTGCCGAAGACTCTTCGATTCTCATGAAAGCAAATTATCAAAATGATTCCTTGAGAAAGATTTTCGATTCTCATTCTTCGGCATCGGAGCAATTAGTAAGTGTAGAGAAACCGAGTATTTTCTTTGGTTCTAGTACGAGGGTGGAGATTCGAGACAATTTTTGCTTCGTTGAATATCGTGGCACATGCTATTTCTTATAGATATTTGGGTTTACCGGTTATCGTGGGAATTGATAAAGCTGGTTATTTTTGGTATTTAATTTATCAGTTTAATATGAGGATCAACGGATGCAAAGAAAAACTTCTAACCTCAAGTCTGTTACACGATCTATCCCCACTTATGTGATGTCTATCTTCAAAATTCCAAAACATTTGTACAAGCTACCCCAACTTATGTGTCTTCAGTCTTTATAATTCCGAAACAAACTTGCAACGAAGTTACTAATGGAATATCATATTATTGGTGAGGATATGAAGGCAATCAAGGATGCCCTCGATGGCTTGGTTGAAAATGTGTGTTGTGAGAAGACCAGGAGGTATTAGATTTCGTGATATAGACTGCTTTAATTTATTTATTTTTGAAGGAAAACTGTAAGGGAACCCCCCCCCCCCCCCCACAGCGAGTTTTTTTTAAATAATAAGAAACCAAATTCGCGTCCGTGAGGACTTCAACCTGGATGGCTGGGTTATACATCCACTCCACTAGCCAAGTGAGCTAGGCTCACTTCCTTAGACTGCTTTAATTTAGCCATGTTGGCCAAACAGCTTGGCGCCTAATTGGGAATCTTGAATCATTATGCACTACAATGTTAAGAGCCAAATATGTTTTGAATGGACTTTTTTGAATGCCAAATTAAAGATTGAGATGATGCTCAATAGGAAAATTATGGCACCCAAGGTGGACACTTGTTGATTAAGGTGTTTGTTATTGATCCAATCACTAATAGGTGGGATGAATATCTTTTGAGGCAAATGTAACCTCTAGATGCTCAACATTTTATTTGTATTCCACTTGCTCACAATAATATGATGGATTTATTGTGTGGAGTCGTAAAAAGCGGTTTTCATTGTTCGGTCGACATATTATGTGGAATCGACTATCAACATGGCAGAAAGCTTAGGCGTAAAAACGCGATGGGAGCAACCTCTATTAGTTCCATTTGGACAAATTGTGACTTGACATGTCCGACTAGGTGAAGATTTTTTTATGGCATACACTACATGGCACACTTTGAAATCGTGGCATTCTTTCTAGTAGGCATTTGAAAGTATCGCCACAATGCCTGTCTTTCTCCAAAGGGCCCGAGGATATGAAACACTTGTTAATTATTGCAGTGTTAGAAAGCAAAGGAGGTTTTCTTGCCACCACGATCGACCTAATACACTTGATCTTTCTCTCTAATTGATTTCCCACTTCAGCCTTATAGATTTTACAGTAGTCTAAACCTTCATGTTTAATTTGCAACAAATAAACATAGCAAAATCTCGTCGCATTATCAATCACTGTCATGAAATATCTCTTTTCACCTTTTGTCAACACAACATTCATCTCATATAGATTAGAATGTATGATTTCTAGAGGTGCGAAGTTTCTCCCCTCGGTTGTTGTGTGAGGCTTCCAAAGTTGCTTCTATTTCACACAATATGTCACTTAGAACATTTGGCAATGTGAAATCCCGAATTAAACTCACACTGGATAGCCAAGAAATTAAACAATAACTAATGTGCCATAAATAAGAGTGCCAAACACGTGCATCATCATTAATACCAACAGAAAATTGGTTTACTTGACTTATTGCTAGCGGTCACCATATTGACATTCTTGATGCCCGTTTTCTTTGTGTGGTCTGCATGTTCTAGGCATTCCTTAAAAAAGTGTGTAAGATTTTCACACGCATAACACTCTAGCTCAGTCTTGTTCATCTTCTTTTTGAAGGTAGTAGTCTTAACACGCTTGTTGAGAATAAGGGTGTCCTTCCATTTGTTCTTGTTATGTCGGTATCTCAACACCATATTGGTGCTAGGATGAAACTCACCTCCTTCGTCAGTAGTGTCTTTAGCGCTCCTCAACATCAAGAGACGCTATCCAATTTTCAACTCATATTTTTTTCTCTTATGTTTCATTGGCGAAACTCCACCATGAAGGAGGTAGCTTTGCAATCATGCACCCAACTATGAATTTTATGGGTAAATCACACTTCAAGGGTTCGAGTTCCTTTACAATGCAGTGTATATTATGAGCTTGTTCTGTTACAAAGATATACAATTGTCAGTCCCTACATCTATTGCATCAAATTTAGCATTCAATGCACCCCACAATGTCTTCCCATCTTGTATGTGCATGAATCACAACACAGACGGTCAACAACATCCCACACAAAGATAGTATCGGCCTCGTGGAATTTTCTTTGATCTTCATAAGAGATTCCCTCTAGCACGCTAGTACTACGTGGAAAACTTCGAGAACAGTAAGCCAGAGCGTGGACTTAACTTGCCACCTCTTGAAATGCACACCGATAAACTTATCTGGCCTCTCAATGCCTCATCGAATTCATCCATAACTAACTCATGAAATTGCCTACAATTATGTTTTTGAATTGTTGGAAAATTAGGAAAATTCGTGCGAGTAAATAATTCATGACTAGAACAGTAACTAGCATAGATAGCTCTATAATACTAGATGAACAAAATACCAGCATCACACATGCAACATAAACCATAATTAGAGACATGACTAAATCACGACGCACTTACTATTCTTTTGTAGCTATGACTGCTGTAGAAGCGATATGCTGACCACGACGTTGGTGCAGAATGGTCGAAGTAGACGATATTGTAGGCACTCGTACGTAGCGCTGCCTAACTTGGATGGAAGACGACCCCTAGTGAAAACGCGAGCAGTTGCGCTTCACAAAAAGCTATTCCGTCCTCTCCCAGTGAGAGATCAACTTGTTTCGATGTGTCTTTAGCTGTGGCAGTAATATATATATATATATATATATATATATATATATATATATATATATATATATATATATATATATATATATATATATATATATGAGCCGCGCTCATTCAAGCCCACATATCTGATTTTGGCGGACCATTCAAATGCATGCAGCACACGCTCACATCCTTTCCCCTAGCCGCTATCCATGCACGTGCCCCGAGTCTGTCTAGGCGATGTGTGCGTGCGTGGTGTTGTCTTTCTCTCCTCATACCCATCACTTAGTACTATTTAAGTTGGTCTTACACCTACTCCACTTGCCATTACACTTGGAAATCCAAAAACTCTTCATGGACCAAATCCATTTATGTCGAACACTAAATGTTGCCAATGAATCACATGGTGTTGCGACAAGGCCCATGGTGATTCCATGAAGCCAATGATGTTGCGAAAACTTGCAACAATGGTTCGATGAGGTTGATGATGTTACGACGGTGAGGCGACGGTCGCGAGCACTACGCAATATGTTGCAAGGGCACGACGCTGGGTGATGCATGTTGGGTGTGTGAGCAGTGCAAGAAAAGTTCATAGGCACAAGGGTGCCTAGGCGGATGATTATTACCTCCCCACAACCGGCTGGTGCTTAGAGCATCTCTAGTCGTTTCACCCCCTCACGGGCATGAAATAGCGTCGTCTGGGGGCGCGCCGGCGAAAAAATCAGCATAGGGGGCTCGGGTTTGAGTCGTCCCCTCAAAGGTCGCCCCAACCGGTTTTCCAAAAAAACAAACTCGAGCTAAATTCGGTCAAAATCGACTCAAATTTGAAGAAAATTCATAGTTTTTCATTGATATTTGTACAAAAGTGAAATAAAACATAATTAAACCCTAAATGGAAACTATGTCGCCGCTGCCGCCCGATGCCGCCGCCTTCTACATGCCGAGAAGCTTGTAGAAGTTGGTTCAGTCACCGTCGTCGTCATCGTCGTCGTCCTGCGCTACGCTGCCGTCCTTGCTGCACCCCTACTCTGGTTCACCGTGACGAACGGGGTTGGAAGGCCCGGGCACCTCCTCATTGTTGTCGTTGAGGATGACGATGTTGCACTCCTCGCGGCCGCGGCGCCGGGCAGCGATATCCTCAAGGATGCGGAGCTGGCGCTCCATCTCCTCCAAGACGTAGTCGTCCCGTGCCCATTTGAGGGTGGTCTCGTCGGTGGCGGCCATGGCCAGGTGATCCTGCTTGACAGGAAGGAGCCCCGGCTCCGTCTTCGTCTTGACGAGGCGGGAGTAGGCGTCGGGCTCGTTGATGACGATGTCGCCGCTGTACGTGTGTTGCCCTAGCGGTGTCTCCTGCGGCTCCGGTTTGACGGGGAGGAGCGTCGACGACCTGGAGGAGCGGGAGCGGGAGCCAGACAAGGAGGAAGACGACGTCTCCATCTGCCTCGACGCCCAAGAGCTGCCACAGTGGCGGGAAAAGGCGGGTGGCGGCGGGTACTCGTACCAGGGCGAGTCTTCACCCTCAATGTGCTCGAGGATGACCTCCAAGGTGCGCTTGGGGACGCCCTACCATTGGCGACGCCCCTCGGAGTTGTGGCGCCTCCAGCGTTTGACCGCGTTGGTGGCGGCGAGTTGGTCGGCTGTCAGCGTTCGAAGTACGCTGTCCACATCCTGTTGCTGTCGAGGCTGTACCTCGACAAGTTCCGCGAGCTCTCCGGTAGCGACGACCGGATGCACATGATCTCCGCCCCTCGGGTAGCTCCAGAGGGCGGCGATGGCACGGGGACTCTGTCGACGCTCAGCCTCCACGAGCCCGGCACCCGCAGGTCAGGTGGCGTCGGGTAGTCCGCCTCGTAGAGGAGGCGGGCCTCGTCCTCACGGAGGTGACGACGGTCGAATCCATTGGCCGCCGCTCCATTGTCGGGGAAGCGTTTGGCCATTTGGGGGAGAGAGAGAGAGAGAGGAGGCGCCGACGATGAAAGGGGCAAAAGAGGAGAGGGCGTCAACAATGAGATTCTGGCGAGAGAGGTGTGTGGCCACCAGCAAGGGGAGGGGCGGCTTATATAGTCGCGGGTGGGCGGCACGCGAAGCGACGCCATGCAAACGCGTGGCGGGAGTGGACGGGACGGGCAACGCCGGGACGCGCGTCGCCGCGCCTTCACTGAGCATCCTTCGCATTGATTCCCATGGGAAACGAGGCGATGAGGACGACGACTGCGTGCTAGTCGCTAATTCAGCGGGTCCACGGCTGTTTCGTGCCAAAAATGTTTCCACCGGCACCCTCGGGCGCCCCCTAGCGCGCTGGGTTCGGCCTGGGACCGCCGGGGCCAATTTCGGCCCTAACCGACAAAAAACGACCTCCTAGGGGCGCGACTAGGCCGTTTTCCCCGCCCGCGAAAAAATGGCCTGGGGGCTATTGGGGCCGAGGCTCAAGATGCTCTTAGAACATCTATATTCAAATGCTCAAACAAGCCTCAAACGTGTGGGTGGACGGCTCTGTCAAAAAAAGACGACCCAGATGGACGCCTCATGCTGGCCCTAAACATCCGGACTAACCGACACCTCTCATATCCCGTTCAAATCTGGTGCACATTTGGAAAGGCTCGGACGTGCCCGGGCACGTCCGACACGTCGGATCGGGCCCATGCTGGTCCACCTGATCCCACATATATTCGTCTCCATTCGTTTGTCCGATCAAACCTTAGCCACTACTCTCCACTCCACTCTGCCGCCAAGCTCTTTACCGGCAAACTCCAGCCTTCTCGTTCGTGGCAGACAGTGGATCCAGGTCCCCCATCACCCGATTTCCCTACTTGGATCTCATACGAGTCGGGCTCGAGGAGGAGATGACCGTCTGCAAGCCTCCATCACGCGTGCTAGTAGAACACCCGACATCAGCCACACTTGATCCACGGGGAATCCATAGCGGCCGCCCAAGCGTGGCTCGGAACCGGCACGAGGTGTGTCGTCGCTGCCTCACCGAAGGCGGTGCTCTCCATTTCTCATCCGAGCGTTGTGGCAGACGCGCAACCCCTTCATTGGTGACTCGGAGGCCATGTGTGACCCATACACGGAGTGTATGGCGCGACGTGCCCGTCAAGCGAGGCAGATGGCGCGGGAGGCCGCGACATCCCTCCTGGCATACGTCTGTGACACGGAGTCGCACACTCTGACACTGATATGGATGGCCGGCAACCCCAGGTGCCGCAACCGCGTCGTGATGGACGTGTCGGCCTCCGACCATGACAGATCCATCGTTGACGTCACATGAACTGGCGATTTGCAGGCGACGGGCTCGGACGAGGATGATCAGGACATGGGAGACAACAACGCCCCAACTCCTATGAGTTGGTGCGTGTCATGTCGTAATATACCTGATCGGCGATCACACCAACACTGCAGGGGGCGCAACCACCCGCCTCACATGGACATGACAGAGCCGGATGGGCTCCGTTTAAGATTTACGTTCAACATGCATGCAATTCTATGGATTTGAGGACTCTGAATTGAGGTGTCTCGTTGTAAAAATGATTATTTGAGATATGAGAGCATCTATAGCGGGGCGCCTCAAACCACCTCTCTTATGTCCACGGGCGCGCGTGGTTAGTGTCCGAACATGAAAGAGAGAACGAAAAAGATGACCCAACCGGACCCCTTATATCATCCATATATGTGTCGGTTGTCCACGAACCCTCGTATTGACGATAAATGTAGAGAGGATATGAGGGCTCGCGGACGCGTCCGAGCAGTCCGTCACGTAGGACACGGCCCCACTCGGACCAATTTTTTTCTTTATTTGTTATTTTCTTTCTGTGCTTTTATCTCCATCAATTATGTATAAGTGATTAAACATATGAGAAAGAAAATAAAAAATATGACTGGATAAACTGATGTATATGAGATTTAAAACGGACATATCCAATTACTGACCGAAGGCATCCACGGAGTGTTCGGGAGGTTATATTTGCTTCGTCTGTTTGTAAATGCTGTGAGCGCATTCGAGTGGCCAGATTTGCATCACAGATGCTCTTAACGCCTTTGCCTTTTGTACCGGAACTATTTTGGCTCGTGGTTAACTGAAACATGGGTGTTGCGAATGGAACACTTGATCCGTGTCAAGAAACAAGATACTCCCTCTGTAAACTAATATAAACGTGTTTAGGTAATTAAAATAGTGATCTGAACGTACGGAGGGAGTATTTTTTTTACACCGACAACAATGATGATTGACGGTACCATCTTAATTAATGCAAGAATTAATCTTGGAGCACAAACGGAAGCACACGGTTTGACCTAAGCATCTAGTACGAGGACAAACAAGGCAGGCATCGAAGAAAGAAAGAAGAAGAGCAATTAATGTACACGACGGAGGGAGCAGAGCAGGTAGGGAATGGGAATCTATGCGATGGCGGCGCCCTTGCCATTGTTTGCGCCGACGTGGACGTCGGCGTCTCCGATGTACCTGCGCCAGAACCAGTGTCCCTTCCATACGAGCACCATCTCCTCGATGGGCACGTTCTTGGTCTCCGGCAGGAAGAGCGCGATGAAGACGGTCATGATCACCACCCAGCCGGCGAAGAAGTAGAAGAGGCCGAACTTCATGTGGCAGAGCATGGTGAGGAATGCCTGCGCGATGACGAAGGTGAAGAGCATGTTGACGGAGACGTTGATGCTCTGCCCCGCCGGCCTGATCTCCAGCGGGAAGATCTCGCTGGGCACCAGCCATCCCAGGGGCCCCCACGACCACGCGAACCCGGCCACGTAGAGGCAGATGAAGAGCACCACCGCCGCCGCGTACCCCTTGGGCATCTCCCCGACGCCGCTCGTCCCGAACTTGACGGCGATGAGGGTGCCGACCACCAGCTGGCTCAGCAGCATCTGCGTGCCGCCCTGCAGGAACAGCTTCCGGCGCCCCAGCCGGTCGACGGTGAAGACGGACACGAGCGTGGCGAAGACGTTGACCAGGCCCGTGATGACGGCCGACATGAGCGACGCGTCGCCCTTGAACCCCAGCGTCTCGAACAGCACCGGCGCGTAGAACATGATGACGTTGATGCCCGTCAGCTGCTGGAAGAAGGGGATCATGATGGCCATGGTCAGCTGGGGACGGTACTTGCGCTGCAGGATGTTGCGCCACGGGTGCTGCACCAGCTTGGACTCCTCGCTCGCCACCACCAGGTCCGCGTACTCCTCGCTGATGTCCACGTCGTTGCCGCGGATGCGGTTGAGCATGCGGCGGGCAGCCTCAGGGTGGCCACGCTCGATGAGGGAGTTGGGGGTGTCGGGGAGGAAGAGGGAGCCCAGGGTGATGATGCCCGCGGGGACGGCAGCCAGGGCAAGGCTGATGCGCCACCCGTACCCGGCCTTGATCTTGTTGGTGCCGTAGTTGATGAGCGCCGCAGCAAGGATGCCGATGGTGATCATCAGCTGGAAACCGATGTTGAGCATGCCACGGAGACGCGCAGGCGCCATCTCCGACAGGTACACCGGCACAGACTGCATGCATCAAACGACCAATGTTAGACCAAATTAATACAGTTCTTTTTTCCTTTCCTTTCCTTTTATTACTCTTCATTAGAATAAATTAAATTTATTAAATGCAGAAAGTAATTAATAACATGACACTTCATTAGACAGACATGTTGGAGATACATTGCTATCAGAATAAATTAAATTGCAACAGTAGGAGTGTTTACTCTTCCTATGTTTTGTCTGCGTTGCTTTTGGTACGTTTTTCCTTGCTTCTTCCTCACATGACCATTGCTCTGAAAACGATGCCGTTGATCTAACGGAGTCAAAGTCTTGGGAGGACTATAGAAAGCAATGGCCCGTGGAAAATGCCAACTTGCGTACTACCACAATTCTCACAATTTTTTTGAAAGAAAATTCTCGCAATTTTATATCATACTTATTCTGTATCTAAATAATTATCTAATTTTTTAAACTATTCAACTATAATTATTTAGATGCAATACTACAAGGACGTCCACGAATCTCTTTCCGTGGTTCCTACTTGCTTGTGATGCTCTTTTTTCGTACTGTACATATTTCTTTTGGAAGAGTAGTAGATGCAAGGCAAGGAAGGTTTAATCAGTTTCACATGCATCAACACCGCATGCACGTGAATCCTCGGATGGACTTGCACAGTTGCACCCCCATCTACAGCTAGTCGGCCGGCCCAACGAATTGAACCAGTACACGAGTACCAGCTACTAAAATGAATACTACTCCCTCTGACTAGTTTTCCTTAACTACAAGTATTTAGATATAAAAAATACTATTAATAAAGTATACTTTCAAGTTTCATTAGCTCATCGTAGTTTAATGGAAGATTTAATATGTACACGAGATCAATCAGGATACGTACGTAGTAGCATTAGCAGAAGTGCTAAATTTTTTTCTAATAAACTTAGCAGAAATGCTAGTTTAGTGCATTATATACATTTCTGAAGGATAGTAGCTAAAAAGAGTCAAAATTAGCAGCTGGTACATATACAGATTTGGTCAAGGAAGCAAGTAATCAAATGAAGCAAAACAGCAAAGCGGTCGTCAACATCTTGCAAGTAAACATCACCTACGCTAAGCTTGGACTTTGGGGAGCATCAAAGTGGGCCCCTTTTCCCCTTGCTTGAGGGTGAGATACCAATTAATTAATTGAATTTTATTAGTATTTGCTAGATAAAATAGCCTGCTAGCTTGGACTTTGCACATGCACGGTGGTTGCAACTTCCTATAAATTAGAATCTCGCTATCTTTTGAAAACTCTTCCATTGATGTATTTGATGGATACCTTGGACACGCATGATCAGAAGAATCACTGCATATTTCTCTCTCGTCTCATTAGATGGCTCGACATCGATGGATATGAGGATGACATGTACCAGTAGTAGTATATAGCTGTAAATTCATTTCATTTTGCCGGCTACTGTTGTCTACTTAATTTGTGTACGCTACTTTCTGAAGAGTTTATTAACAAAATTATACTCCCTTCGTCATAAAATAATTGTCTCAACTTTATACTAGCTCTAGTATTAAGTTGTAATAAGGTTAAGACACTTATTTCGGAACGGAGAGAGTACTACTTAAGTTATGTATTGGCGCGCGATTGATCCAACTAAAAAAACAGTATGGTCGGCGGTTGAACTTGGAGTAGTACGTACGTAGTATACGCGTACATCACATGGGCTGCCTTTGACGTTAATTACAACGAGGACATAAGCTGGCCACAGAGACCTTGGAAAATACGTAGAAATGAACGAGCTAACGGAGTATTATAGGTTACCTGATTGGCGAAACCGACGCCGACACCGAGGAGGATGCGCCCGACGATGAGCATGGCGATGTTCTCCGCGGCCCCGTTGAGCGCGGCGCCGATGAGGAAGGTGAGCCCTCCGGTGAACATGGACCACTTGCGACCCACCGCGCGTGTGACGGTGGCGGCGAAGAAGGAGGAGACGAGCGCCGCCAGGTAGAGGGAGGAGGTGAAGGTCTGGAGCAGCTGGTTGTCGTACTTGCAGTACTGGTTGGCGGAGTCCTTCATCTGCTTCCGGTGGTACACCTCCGGGAAGAACTTCTTCAGGAAAGGGTTCATGGACGTCACACCCCCTGTTCGTACGTACGTACATCGAGAACGAATCAAACGACGTATTGTCGGTCAGCAATCTCGCTTGACGAGTAGATTAGAGTAGAGGATGTGCATGCGTGGGTGATCCATCATCCATGTACATAACATACCAGAGATGCCGATATCATATCCGAAGATGAGGCCTCCTGTGGCCGCGACCACGCAGGTGAAGAAGACGAAGAGGGTGAGCCTGCCGGGGTAGTCCTTGCCGCCGGACGTGTTCACGACGGCGCCGCCGGCCATGGTTGGTCGGCCGGTAAGAACTCAGAGCACTAGAATGATTAAGCAGCAGGCTCAAAACCTGATGATCAAGGCACGTATGGGATGTGGTGAGAGGACGGGGAGGCTCAAGCCCCTTATATAGAATTTTGCTTGGGTAATGCTACTAGCTAGTAGCTAGCTAACAGCTAGATTGCGCTGTGTGTAATGTGTATGGTTGCAAGTAGTAGGGCAAGCAGGTCAACGGTTGAGGTGGTGGTCAAAATTGGGACTAGATAGATAGGAGATGGAGGCAAATATGAATGCTGAGTTGGAAGAATTATCTTAATCCCGCGCGCTGGCCGGCCGTCATGCGGCTGTCAAGTTGGTTGCCAGGTTTTGACTTGATCGATATGATTCCATCCAGCACCGGTGGTTCAAACTCATTCGTCTCCCGGCCCAGGGAGTAGTGCGCGAGTTGTGTTGATCGATTGAGGGTCGAATAGTTAATCTAATGCAAGTCCAGAGAATCTGCTGAGTTGCAATCTGAAACAAATCATGCATATTCATATTGTTTCCCACGCGGAAATATAATATGTCAGCTGCTATGATTCAGCAAACCTTGGCACCCAGATACGGACGCCATCCGGTTGTCACAGCATCTACAGCCGGATTCTTCATGCCTTCTTTAATCGTTTGCATACGCATCTCGACCATTGACCGGTCACAAAATATCGACCTAACTGATCTTCTTAAACGGATCTCAAACGATCGGGCTAACCGACACCTTTCATATCCAGCCTAAATATGAGGCGAATATGAAGGAGCCCGGGCGCGTTCGGGCACGTCCGCCTGATCCGCATGGACCCGCATCGACCGTACATATATTCGTCATTTTCCGTTCGTCGGATCAAATCCTAGCTACTTCACTCCACTCTCCTCCATCGACTCGGGGGGGCGTCCCCTGCGGAGTGGAGGAGGCAATAACGGTTCACTTTGCACTTCGTCGCTCCCGCGAGGACATCGCATGGCCGACGACACGATCTGTCCGTCACGACTTCATAGCGTCCACTCAAAGGGCGCTCAGTTCCTCTGTAGTGGGGTCATCAAGGTCCCGGTGGGCGGAATCATGAACCGGTCCGATGGACTTCCAGTCCCATCAGGAACGGCTGACCGTCGTGGGAAGAAGAGGATAAGGGTCGCCGAGGCCTATCTCGCGGAAGAAATGACGGAGGCGGAGGCGGCTGATGCGGCGGAGTGGGAGCGCAGAGGAAGAAGCCATCCGCGCCCGCATTTTGAAGAAACGGTAGCGGAGGAATATGCGCGCCCTCGTCCGCAAGCAGAATCGCGCGATCTGTGAAATAGTTGAATTGCCATCAAAGGAGGTGTAGGAGGTGAGCGACGACGGCACAACTCCCGTGACGAGCAAATTCGTCTGGACCTGTACTGCGTCTTTAGCCGATACTTTGGCGAGAAGGACGGCAAAGGCTCGGGGAAAGGCAAGGACAGTCGTGGCTCATGTCCATTATAACCAAACATGTTAAATTTTGATAGTCCGATAACATATTTGTAGTGATGGAGTGGTCGGACGATGTGTGTAAATACATCGACGTAGTTGTATAGTTTATACGGATTTAAGATATGAGATTTAAGTTGTTTTATAAAATGCATTATTTAAGATGTGATCCGCCAGTGTCCCTGAATACGTCCGGACGCGTCCACGGGAGTAGATGCTCTTTAAGTAGATTTTTCTGTGCTTTCTATTTTTCAGAGAAAAACCCAGCGAGTAGCTTTTCGTGGGAGAATATTCTACAAGAAACTGGCGGTTTCCTCGTGATGGTGAGTCATGAGCAAATCTTTTTGGCTGCTTTACTGCACGCATGGACCATGAATTCGGACCCTAAAGTTGATCCAACGATTTCATTCAAGGGTATCTCGTGTGCTCCCTCTTATTCTTATCCCTGTGATGGATGGATGGTCAGTATATCGATCGATCATGCTGTTCCTTTCTCCAGAGGTGCATATAATACAAGAACTAAGAAGTAATTAAACGAATGGAAGCTTCCTCATTTCGGATCATTCGATAGACCCCAAATGTATATAACGTAACCGAAGGGGCGATGACTCGATGTTGATATACAAGTCGGCCGCTGCGCTAACTAGCTGCCGAGCCTGACAAAACCAACGGCTCCTTCGTCTTGTTCAGTTCAGAGATACTTGCAAATAATTAAGACAAGTGCATACGCAACTCTGCCCTAGCACTGCTGACAAGAAGAATTTCGCGCGCAATTGTTTACTGCCTGCGCACATGCTTAACAACCGGTTGGATGCATGATTAGCTGCACGAATCACGGAGCACGATTACTTTTTTTTTCTCTGACGGAGATGGAAGAGAAGACTCTCCGGGTCCGGGTGCACGTGCTGCCTGTGAAGCATTGGCTGTGTGCTCCACCGCGTTACAGATGTGCAATGGGGAGAAGGAAATATATGTATCTGGATATGGATGGATCGTTGACTTTGTACTACAGTAGTACTCCATTCGTTCCTAAATATAAGTCTTTTAAGCGATTTCATTAAGGGACTACATACAGAGCAAAATGAATGAATCTACATTTTAAAGTATGTCTATATACATCCATATGTAGTCCTCTAGTGAAATCTCTAAAAAGACTTATATTATCGAACGGAGGGAGTATTTGCAAAGGCAACGGCTATTTCTTTTTTTTTGTAGAGTACAGTAATGTGGATAAGAAGAAGAATACCCAGTCTGCTCGTTAGTCATGCCTGCATGCGTATGGCCGTAGAAACGGAAAGATGGATTATGTATCACTTGTCTGCACGCCGCCGCTATCCGTTGGAACAGAGACCGAGCTAGGTTAGCCTCGTTGGTTACTTATATAATCTGCAGACTGCTAAGCCGCGCAATCCGCAGACTTGTGGCCCTTCATCCACATGCATCCTAGTTTGTTCAGCATACGCAAGCTCTCCATATGTCATGCAGTGTATAGCAATAGTTGTATGTACAGCTGATGAACCATGCACTTGCCGTCTTGATGCGCGATAGGGACATGGAGAGACTAGTTTTTCCTCTTCTCCTGAGCAAGGTTGCTGGTTGAAACAAGGTACTGTAGCAGACAAGGAGCACGGAGGCAGAAACCGGGAAAATATCATCAAACCACTCTTGAATTGTCAAACGCACGCGTCTGCAGATTAAGGCATGTCACTGTCGGTCAAGTCTTTGCTACTCCTGTGCCGCTCTTCTTTCTTCCTTTCTTTCACACCCACGCTGACCGCTGACTACGGAAACCACGCTAGCTACCAACCTACTCTTCTTCTATCCAAACTGCTGCTGCTTCCTACGAAGCCATCGATGAAAGTTGCAGATCGTCCGGAACGGCAGAAGGAGCTGCTGCAACAGGTCGATTATAAATGGGCTGGCCCATTTAGCGGGGTGCAGCGTCCCAGTTTTGAGAACCTTTTTCAAATGTTTTTTCCCAGTTTCACGAAACTTCTACAAGGTTTTCTGAACCAGTTTTTCTCTTTTTTATTTTTCTTATTCTTTTCCTTTTTTTCCTTTTTGTTTCTGTTTCAGGAAATGCTTTGGGCTTTTAAAAAATGTTTTTGGATTTTCAAAAAATGTTCTAGATTTTAATAAATTTTTCAATTTTTCTAAAAATTGTTCTCGGTTTTCAAATTTGTTTTCAGTTTCAAAATATGTTCTTAAGATTTTAAAAATGTTTGTGATTTAAAAAATTGTCCGCGCGTCCAAATTTGTCCGGGTTTTTTCTTAATTTTCTTTGTTTCAAAATTTTGTTCTCAAGACTAAAAAAATATTCGTGCTTGAAAATTGTTCGCGCTTTCATATTTGTTCAGGATTTTCAAAATTGTTCTCAGTTTCAAATTTTGTTCTCATGATTCAAAAAATATTTGAGTATTAAAAAATTGTTCGCACTTTTAAATTTGTTCAGGGTTTTTAAAAATTGTTCTTAGTTTTAAAAAAACTTAAGATTTAAAAAATGTGCGTGCTTCCAAATTTCTTAAGGATTTTTCTAAATTGTTCTCGGTTTCTAAATTTGTTCCCAAAATTCAAAAAGGTTTGTGCTTTAAAATTTTGTTTGCGCTTCCAAATTTGTTCGGGGTTTTTCAAAATTGTTTTCTGTTTTAAAATTTTGTTCTCAAGATTCAAAAAATGTCCGTGCTTTAAAAAATTGTTTGCGCTTCCATATTTGTTCATTATTTTTCAGAACTGATCTCAATTTCAAAATTTGTTCTCAAAATACAAAAAATGTTCGTGTTTTAAAAAATTGTTCGCACTTTCAAATTTGTTCGGCGTTTTTCAAAATTTTGTTCTGAAAATTCAAAAAATGTTCGTGCTTTCAAATTTGTTCATGATTTTTCAAAATTCTTCTCGATTTTAAAATTTATTCTCAAAATTTAAAAAATGATCGTCATTTAAAAATTTGTTCACACTTCTAAATTTGTTCGGGGTTTTTAAAAATTGTTCTGCTTTTCAAAATTTTGTTCTCAAGATTCAAAAAATGTCCGTGCTTTAGAAAATTGTTTGTGCTTCCATTTTTTAAAATTGTTCTTCAAATTCGAAAAATGTTTTTGCTTCATATACAAAAAGAAAAGAAAAATATGGAAAGAAAAAACGAACAAAAAAAGAAAATAAGCAGAAAAGGAAAAAGGTAAAAGTAAAAAAAAACGTCAATCCTATGCGGTGGGGTGTCCGTGCCGCAATGAGCGGCAGGTAGGAGCTCCCGCAAGAGGCCGACCCACGGGAGAGAGAAAGCCGTGTCATAAGTTTAGTGGGCCTCAATGGTTTTCATACATGTTTGCCAAGAGCATCGTGTCGACGGCTGATATGTAGTAGTGTGTAGTAGGTGAGAGGAGGGTATCCTCGGTTGGATCATTCTAAGCTACAACGACGGCTTGTAACCCGATTCCCTTTTCCCCTCTATATTTTATCTTCTTCCCTGAGCGACTTTTTTTTTAGGAAAGAGGATGACCCACGGCCTCTACATCTCGTAGATGCATGCAACCACTTTTATTAATTATTTACAAAGATCTTACAAAAGTAATACATCAATACATCTGAAGGCTCCATCTTGACAATATTTGTCAATAATCCTATTCATTGATGAAGGGGTGCCAAATGTCCGAGCCGAAGACCAAACAGACATCGCATCAAAGCTTAACATCTAAAGCCAAATGCCCCAACAAAGCAACATATCGGGTATGGGGTCAAACAGTTGCGACGAACTCTCAAAGGTCGTCGCTGCCATCTTCAATCAATCCATTTTTAAAGCAGGTATCGGCGCATCAACCTTGTGAGGCCTGCCGTCGACGCCCCCATGGCGCCACACAACGCTTCCTCCCTATGCACATTCATCATCATGCATCCATCGCCGAGACTTTGTTGCGCCTCGTCGTCGAGACTCCACGATGTCGGTGCTTCATAGGGAACGCCGCTCCACCGCAGAAGTCGTCCACTGGTCCCTCGAGCCTATGCACGCCTCCAAGAATGACACCCTCAAGAGGGGTATGACAGATGAGTGTAGCTGTCATCCGATTGACTGATCTAGGGATTTCCCCAGAGGTAGCATATAGGGGTTTAGAGTTTCTCCATGACGACGCCTTCAAGAAAAGGATGACGCTGAAAATCGTTGTCATCGCCGACCTTAGCAACATGCTAAGAGTAGGGTTTTCACCCAGATCTGCTCGAAGACCCGTCATCCATCATTGTGTGCACGGGACTGCTACCTCTTGAGCTTGTGTTGGTTTTTCCCTTGAAGAGAAAAGGGTGATGCAACATAGTAGTAGTAAGTATTTCCCTCAGTTTGAGAACCGAGGTATCAATCCAGTAGGAGTATCAAGACAAGTCACCAATGTACCTGCGCAAAAACAAACAAACTTGCACCCAACCCTATAAAGGGGTTGTCAATCCCTTCACGATTAATTGCAAGGTGAGATCTGAAGGTGGAAAGTGGAACAAAGTAAAAGTGTAGAGCTGAAAATATGATGTGAAGTAGACCCGGGGGCCATAGTGTTCACTACAGGTTTCTCTTATGATAGCAAGTATTACGGTGGGTGAACGAATTACTGTCGAGCAATTGATAGAATCGCGCAAAGTCATGATGATATCTAAGGCAATGATCATACATATAGGCATCACGTCCGAGACAAGTAGACCGATACTATCTGCATCTACTACTATTACTCCACCCACCGACCGCTATCCAGCATGCATCTAGTGTATTGAGTTCATAACAAACAGAGTAACGCCTTAAGCAAGATGACATTATGTAGAGGGATAAATTCATGCAATAGATATAAACCCCGTCTTTTTACCCTTGATGGCAACAACATGATGTGTGCCTCGCTACCCCTTCTGTCACTGGGTGAGGACAGCACACGGTATGAACCCAAAACCAAGCACTTCTCCCATTGCAAGAATTATAGATCAAGTTGGCCAAACGAAACCCACAACTCGAAGAGAATTACAAGGATACGAAATCATGCATATAAGAGATGAGAGGAGACTCAAATAATATTCATAGATAATCTGATCATAAATCCACAATTCATCGGATCTCGACAAACACACCACAAAAGAAGATTACATCGGATAGATCTCCATGAAGATCATGGAGAACTTTGTATTGAATATCCAAGAGAGAGAAGAAGTTATCTAGTGACTATCTATGGACCCGAAGGTCTGTGGTGAACTACTCACGCATCATCGGAGAGGCAATGGTGTTGATGAAGAGCCCTCCATGTCTGAATCCCCCTCCGGCAAGGCACCAGAACGGTCCCCAGATGGGATCTTGCGGAGACAGAAGCTTGCGGCGGCGGAAAAGTATTTTCGTGTCTCTCTCTGGCAGTTTTTGGATTTTTAGAGAATTTATAGGCGGAAGAAGTAGGGCAAAGGAGCCACGGGGGGCCCACAAGCCTGCTAGGCGCCCCCCAGGCCGCGGCTAGGGGGCTTGTGACCTCCCCCGGGGTCCTTTGCCTTGGTTCTCAAGTCCCATGCGTATCTTCTGTCATGGAAAAAATCATTTTGTAGGTTTTATTCCGTTTGGACTCCGTTTAATATTCTCCTCTGAAAAAGGTCAAAAACACGGAAAAAACAGAAACTGGCACTTGGCAGTGAGTTAATAGGTTAGTCCCAAAAAAGATATAAAATAGCATATTCATGCATACAAAACATCCAAAGTTGACAAGATAATAGCATGGAACCATAAAAAATTATAGATACATTGGAGACGTATCAAGCATCCCCAAGCTTAACTCCTGCTCGTCCTCGAGTAGGGAAGTGATAAAGATTGAATTTTTGATGTGGAATGCTACCTAACATATTTTTCCTTTGTAACTTCTTTCTTGTGACATTAATGTTCAGATCCGTAAGATTCAAAACAATAGTTTACTATTGACATGAAAACAATAATACTTCAAGCAAACTAGCAAGGTAATCATGAACTTTTGAAATAACAAGGCCAAGGAAAGTTATCCCTACAAAATCATATAGTCTAGCTATGCTCCATCATCCCCACAAAATGATTTTAAATCATGCACAACCCCGGTATTGGCCAAGTAATTGTTTTCGCACTCTTACTTTCTCAAACTTTTTCAACTCTCACGCAATACATGAACGTGAGCCATGGATATAGCACTATAGGTGGAATAGAGTGTGGTGGAGGTTGTGAGGCAAAAAAGGAGGAGATGGTCACATCGACTCAGCGTATCAACGGGCTATGGAGATGCCCATCAATAGATATCAATGTGAATGAGTAGGGATTACCATGCAACGGATGCACTTAGAGCTATAAGTGTGTGAAAGCTCAAAAGGAGAACTAGTGGGTGTGCACCCAACTTACTTGCTCACGAAGACCTAGACCAATTTTGAGGAAGCCCATCATTGGAATATACAAGCCAAGTTATATAACGAAAATTCCCACTAGTATATGGAAGTGTCAAAACAAGAGACTCTCAATCATGAAGAACATGGTGCTATTGTGAAGCACAAGTGTGGAAAAAGTGTAGTAGCATTGTCCCTTCTCTCTTTTTCTCTTTTTTTGTTTGGGCTCTTTGACCTCTTTTCATCATTTTTTTGGTGGGCATCTTTGGCCTCTTTTTTTTTATTTCCTCACATGGGACAATGCTCTAATAATGATGATCATCACACTTTTATTTACTCACAACTCAATACTTAGAACAATGATGACTTTATAGGAAATGCCTCCGGCAGTGTACCGGGATGTGCAACAATCTAGCTTAGCGTATGACATTGAAACATCTCGCTAGCTATCTTACGATCATGCAATGGCAATATGTAAGTGACGGCACAAGTCATGAGACGGAACGGTGGGAGTTGCATGGCAATATATCTCGGAATGGCTTATGAAAATGCCATAATAGGTAGGTATGGTGGCTGTTTTGAGAAAGGTATATGGTGGGTTTGTGTACCGGAGAAAGTTGCGCGGCACTAGAGAGGCTAGAAATGGTGGAAGGTGAAAGTGCATCTATACCATGGACTCACATTAGTCATGAAGAACTCATATACTTATTGCGAAAGTTTTATTAGTAGTCGAAACAAAGTGTTAAACGCATACTCCTACGGGAAGGGTTGGTAGGTGTTAACCATCACGCGATCCCGACCGCCACACAAAGGATGACAATTAATAAATCAATTATGCTCCGACTTCCTAACATAGCGGTTCACCATACCTTCATGCTACGGGAATCACTAACTTCAACGCAAGTATTTCTAGATTCAGAAACCCTACTAACATAACTCTAATATTACCAAATCCATGTCTCAAAACTTAATTGTTAGGAATCAAACTTCTCTTAATAATCCATGCACTTGAATATGGAAGTTTTTGTTATATCCTCTTTGGATGCCTATCATCTTTAGGACTACTTTCATAGCACAAGCCAATTACCAAGTTACTGAGAGAGAGCACTCTCAAAAAGATATAAGTGAAGATCGAGTGTTTTTATTTCTTCAAAATATGACACCGCCATGCTCTAAAAAGATCTAAGTGAAGTACTAGAGAAAAATTATCTAGCTCAAAGATATAAGTGAGGCACATGTGAGCTAAATTGCCTAACTCAAAAGATATAAGTGAAGCTCAATGAGTATTCTAGAAAATTCACGATGAGTGCATGTCTCTCTCAAAAAGGTGTGCAGCAAGCATGATTGCGACAAAACAAAAAGCAAAGACTGCTATAATACATGACGCTCCAAGCAAAACACATATCATGTGGTGAATAAAAATATAGCTCCAAGTAACGTTACCGATGGATTGAAGACGAAAGAGGGGATGCCTCCCGGGGCATCCCCAAGCTTAGGCTTTTTGGTGTCCTTGAATTTGGCTTGGTATGCCTTGGGCATCCCCAAGCTTGATCTCTTTTCACTCTTTATCCCATTGTCCATGAGAACATCACCCAAAACTTGAAAACTTCACAACACAAAACTTAAACAGAGACTCGTGATATCATTAGCATAAGAAAACAAACTACCAACTCTTTAGGTACTGTAGTAAACTTGATTTCTATTTAGATTGATGTTAGATTACTGTATTCTCACTTCTCCATGGCTAGTACCCCCCCCCCCCTGATACTATCCATAGTTTCATCAAAATAAGCAATCAACACAACAAAAACAGAATCTGTCAAAAACAGACCAGTCTGTAGCAATCTGTATACTTCGTGTACTTCTGGCAATGTGACCGTTTCTAAAGCTCGACTTGTGGCAAAGGGTTTTTCACAAGTTCAAGGAGTTGACTACGATGAGACATTCTCACCCGTAGCGATGCTTAAGTCCGCCAGAATCATGTTAGCAATAGCTGCATTTTTCGATTATGAAATCTGGCAGATGGATGTCAAAACGGCGTTCCTTAATGGTTTCCTTAAGGAAGAGTTGTATATGATGCAACCCGAAGGTTTTGTCGATCCTAAAAATGCTAACAAGGTATGCAGGCTCCAGCAATCCATTTATGGACTGGTGCAAGCATCTCGGAGTTGGAATAAACGCTTTGATGAGGTGATCAAAGCATTTGGGTTTATACAAGTGGTTGGAGAATCTTGTATTTACAAGAAAGTGAGTGGGAGCTCTGTGGCGTTTCTAATATTATATGTGGATGACATATTGCTGATTGGAAACAACGTAGAGTGTTTGGAGAGCATAAAGGATTACTTGAATAAAAGTTTCTATATGAAGGACCTAGGAGAAGCTGCTTACATTCTAGGCATTAAGATCTACAGGGATAGATCGAAACGCCTGATAGGACTTTCACAAAGCACATACCTTGATAAAGTTTTGAAGAGGTTCAAAATGGATCAGTCTAAGAAAGGGTTCTTGCCAGTTTTACAAGGTACGAGATTGAGTAAGACTCAGTGCCCAGCAACTGATAAAGATAGAGAGCATATGAGCACCGTCCCCTATGCTTCAGCCATAGGATCTATCATGCAATGTTGTGCACTAGACCGGACGTTAGCCTGGCCATAAGTATGGCAGGCAGGTTCTAGAGTAATCCAGGAGTGGATCACTGGACGGCGGTCAAGAATATCCTGAAGTACCTGAAAAGGACTAAGGAGATGTTTCTCGTGTATGGAGGTGACGAAGAGCTCGCCGTAAAGGGTTACGTCGATGCAAGCTTTGACACAGATCCGGACGACTCTAAGTCGCAGACCGGATACGTATTTATTCTTAATGGGGGTGCGGTAAGCTGGTGCAGTTCCAAGCAAAGCGTCGTAGCTGATTCTACATGTGAAGCGGAGTACATGGCTGCCTCGGAGGCGGCTAAGGAGGGTGTCTGGATGAAGTAGTTCATGACGGATCTTGGAGTGGTGCCAAGCGCACTGAATCCAATAACCTTGTTCTGTGACAACACGGGTGCCATTGCCTTAGCAAAGGAACCATGGTTTCACAAGAAGACCAGACACATCAAACGACGCTTCAATCTCATCCGCGACTACGTCGAAGGGGAGGACGTAAATATATGCAAAGTGCACACGGATCTGAATGTAGCAGACCCGCTGGCTAAACCTGTTCCACGGGCAAAGCATGATCAACACCAGAACTGTATGGGTGTTAGATTTATTACAATGTAAGTCACATGGTGATGTGAGGGCTAGATTATTGACTCTAGTGCAAGTGGGAGACTATTGGAATTATGCCCTAGAGGCAATAATAAATATAGTTATTATTATAATTCCTGTATCAAGATAATCGTTTATTATCCGTGCTATAATTGTATTGAATGAAGACTTATATACATGTGTGGATACATAGACAAAACACTGTCCCTAGCAAGCCTCTAGTTGGCTAGCCAGTTGATCAAAGATAGCCAGGGTCTTCTGACTATGTACAAGGTGTTGTTGCTTGATAACTGGATCACGTCATTAGGAGAATCATGTGATGGACTAGACCCAAACTAATAGACGTAGCATGTTGATCGTGTCATTTTGTTGCTACTGTTTTCTGCGTGTCAAGTGTTTGTTCCTATGACCATGAGATCATATAACTCACTGACACCGGAGGAATGCTTTGTGTGTATCAAACGTCGCAACGTAACTGGGTGACTATAAAGATGCTCTACAGGTATCTCTGAAGGTGTTCGTTGAGTTAGTATGGATCGAGACTGGGATTTGTCACTCCGTGTGACGGAGAGGTATTTTGGGGCACACTCGGTAATACAACATCACACACAAGCCTTGCAAGCAATGTATCTTAGTGTAAGTTGCGGGATCTTGTATTACGGAACGAGTAAAGAGACTTGCCGGTAAACGAGATTGAAATAGGTATGCAGATACTGACGATCGAATCTCGGGCAAGTAACATACTGAAGGACAAAGGGAATGACATACGGGATTATATGAATCCCTGGCACTGAGGTTCAAACAATAGATCTTCGTAGAATATGTGGGATCCAATATGGGCATCCAGGTCCCGCTATTGGATATTGACCGAGGAGTCACTCGGGTCATGTCTACGCAGTTCTCGAACCCGTAGGGTCTGTACACTTAAGGTTCGACGTTGTTTTATGCGTATTTGAGTTATATGGTTGGTTACCGAATGTTGTTTGGAGTCCCGGATGAGATCACGGATGTCACGAGGGTTTCCGGAATGGTCCGGAAACGAATATTGATATATAGGATGACCTCATTTGATTACCGGAAGGTTTTCGGAGTTACCGGGAATGTACCAGGAATGACGAATGGGTTCCGGGTGTTCACCGGGGGGGGGGGGGAGCCCACCCCGGGGAAGCCCATAGGCCTTGGGGGTGGCGCACCAGCCCTTTGTGGGCTGGTGGGACAGCCCAAGAAGGTCCTATGCGCCATAGATAGAAAAATCAAAGAGAAAAAAAAGGAGGTGGGAAGGGAGAGAAGGACTCCACCTTCCAATCCTAGTTGGACTAGGATTGGAGGAGGACTCCTCCTCCCCTTGGTGTGCAGCCCTTGGGGCTCCTTGAGCCTCAAGGCAAGCCTCCCCTCCCTCCTCCTATATATATGGAGCTATTAGGGCTGATTTGAGACAACTTTTTCAAGGCAGCCCGACCACATACCTCCACGGTTTTACCTCTATATCGCGTTTCTGCGGAGCTCGGGTGGAGCCCTGCTGAGATTAGATCACCACCAACCTCCGGAGCGCCGTCACGCTGCCGGAGAACTCATCTACCTCTCCGTCTCTCTTGCTGGATCAAGAAGGCCGAGATCATCGTCGAGTTGTACGTGTGCTGAACGCGGAGGTGCCGTCCGTTCGGCATTAGATCGTGGGATGGATCGCGGGACGGTTCGTGGGACGGTTCGCGGGGCGGATCGAGGGACGTGAGGACGTTCCACTACATCAACCGCGTTCACTAACGCTTCTGCTGTGCGATCTACAAGGGTACGTAGATCGGAAATTCCCTCTCGTAGATGGACATCACCATGATAGGTCTTCGTGCGCGTAGGAAATTTTTTGTTTCCCATGCGACGTTCCCCAACAGTGGCATCATGAGCTAGGTTCATGCGTAGATGTAATCTCGAGTAGAACAGAAAATATATTGTGGGCGGTGATGTGCGTCTTGCTGCCCTCCTTGGTCTTTTCTTGATTCCGCGGTATTGTTGGATTGAAGCGGCTTGGACCGACTTTACTCGTACGCTTACGAGAGACTGGTTTCATCGCTACGAGTAACTCCGTTGCTCAAAGATGACTGGCAAGTGTCGGTTTATCCAACTTTAGTTGAATCGGATTTGACCGAGGAGGTCCTTGGATAAGGTTAAATAGCAATTCATATATCTCCGTTGTGGTGTTTGCGTAAGTAAGATGCGATCCTACTAGATACCCATGGTCACCACGTAAAACATGCAACAACAAATTAGAGGACGTCTAACTTGTTTTTGCAGGGTATGCTTGTGATGTGATATGGCCAACGATGTGATGTGATATATTGGATGTATGAGATGATCATGTTGTAATAGATAATATCGACTTGCACGTCGATGGTACGGCAACCGGCAGGAGCCATAGGGTTGTCTTTAAACTAACGTTTGTGCTTGCAGATGCGTTTACTATATTGCTAGGATGTAGCTTTAGTAGTAATAGCATGAGTAGCACGACAACCCCGATGGCGACACGTTGATGGAGATCATGGTGTGGCGCTGGTGACAAAGAAGATCATGCCGGTGCTTTGGTGATGGAGATCAAGAAGCACGTGATGATGGCCATATCATCTCAGTTATGAATTGCATGTGATGTTAATCCTTTTATGCACCTTCTTTTTCTTAGAACGACGGTAGCATTATGAGGTGATCTCTCACTAAAATTTCAAGACGAAATTGTGTTCTCCCCGACTGTGCACCGTTGCTACAGTTCGTCGTTTCGAGACACCACGTGATGATCGGGTGTGATAGACTCAACGTTCACATACAATGGGTGCAAAACAGTTGCACACGCAGAACACTCGGGTTAAGCTTGACGAGCCTAGCATGTGCAGACATGGCCTAGGAACACATGAGACCGAAAGGTCGATCATGAATCATATAGTTGATATGATTAGCATAGGGATGCTTACCACTGAAACTATACTCAACTCACGTGATGATCGGACTTGAGCTAGTGTAAGTGGGTCATGAACCACTCAAATGACTAGAGAGATGTATTTTTTGAGTGGGAGTTTAGCAAGTAATTTGATTAAGTTAAACTCTAATTATCTTGAACGTAGTATAAGTCCACTTTGAATATATTTGTGTTGTAGATCATGGCTCACGCGACAGTCACCCTGAATTTTAATACGTTCCTAGAGAAAGCTAAGTTGAAAGATGATGGAAGCAACTTTGTAGACTGGGCTCGTAATCTTAAGTTGATCCTACAAGCTGGGAAGAAGGATTATGTCCTTAATGCTGCGCTAGGAGATGAACCACCCGCTACGGCTGACCAAGATGTTAAGAACGCTTGGTTAACATGTAAGGAGGACTACTCAGTAGTTCAATGTGCATTCTTGTATGGCTTAGAGCCGGGACTTCAACGTCGCTTTGAGCGTCATGGAGCATATGAGATGTTCCAGGAGTTGAAGTTTATCTTTCAGAAGAACGCCCGGATCAAGAGGTATGAGACCTCCGATAAATTCTATGCTTGCAAGATGGAGGAGAATTCGTCTGTCAGTGAACATGTGCTCAAAATGTCTGGGTACTCAAACCGTCTAGCTGAGTTGGGGATTGAACTCCCGCAAGAGTCTATCACTGACAGAATTCTTCAATCACTGCCGCCAAGCTATAAGGGCTTTGTGTTGAACTACAACATGCAAGGGGTGAACAAGTCACCCGGCGAGTTGTTTGCGATGCTGAAAGTCGCAGAGTCTGAACTCCGTAAAGAGCATCAAGTGTTGATGGTGAATAAGACCACTAGTTTCAAGAGAAACGGCAAAGGGAAGAAGGGTAATTCAAAGAAGAGCGGAAAGCCTGTTGCCAATCCGACGAAGAAACCCAAAGCTGGACCTAAGCCTGAAACAGAGTGCTACTATTGCAAGGGTATGGGTCACTGGAAGCGCAACTGCCCCAAGTATGTGGCTGATAAGAAGGCGGTCAAAGAAAAATCAGGTATATTTGATATACATGTTATTGATGTGTACTTAACCGGCTCTCGTAGTAGTGCCTGGGTATTCGATACCGGTTCTGTTGCTCATATTTGCAACTCGAAACAGGAACTGCGGAATAGGCGAAGGCTCGCGAAAGATGAAGTGACGATGCGCGTAGGAAATGGTTCCAAGGTTGATGCAATCGCCGTCGGCACAGTTTCACTTCAGTTACCATCAGGATTAGTTATGAACTTGAATAATTGTTATTTAGTTCATGCGTTGAGCATGAACATTATATCTGGATCTTGTTTATTGTGAGACGGTTACTCTTTTAAGTCAGGGAATAATGGTTGTTCTATTTCTATGAGTAACATCTTTTATGGTCATGCACCCAATGTGAGAGGATTGTTCATATTGAATCTTGATAGTGATAATACACATATACATAACATTGAGACCAAAAGAGTTAGAGTTAACAATGATAGCGCCATGTTTTTGTGGCACTACCGCTTAGGTCATATTGGTGTAAAGCGCATGAAGAAACTCCATACTGATGGACTTTTGGAGTCACTTGACTTTGATTCACTTGACACGTGCGAACCATGCCTCATGGGCAAGATGACTAAAACTCCGTTCTCCGGAACAATGGAGCGTGCCAGTGACTTGCTGGAAATCATACATACTGATGTGTGCGGTCCGATGAGTGTGGAGGCACGCGGCGGATATCGTTATTTTCTCACCTTCACTGACGATTTGAGTAGATATGGTTATGTCTACTTAATGAAGCACAAGTCTGAAACATTTGAAAAGTTCAAACAATTTCAGAGTGAAGTTGAAAATCATCATAACAAGAAGATCAAGTTCCTACGGTCTGATCGTGGGGGCGAATATCTGAGTTTCGAGTTTGGTGCTCACTTAAGACAATGTGGAATTGTTTCACAGTTGACACCGCCTGGAACACCACAGCGTAATGGTGTGTCCGAACGTCGTAATCGTACTTTATTAGAGATGGTGCGATCTATGATGTCTCTTACCGATTTGCCGTTATCGTTTTGGGGTTATGCATTAGACACAGCTGCATTCACTTTAAATAGGGCACCATCAAAATCCGTTGAGACGACACCATACGAACTGTGGTATGGCAAAAGGCCAAAGTTGTCGTTTCTTAAAGTTTGGGGATGTGATGCTTATGTCAAAAAACTTCAGCCTGAAAAGCTGGAACCCAAAGCGGAAAAGTGCATCTTCATAGGTTACCCAAAAGAGATAGTTGGCTACACCTTCTATCTCAAATCCGAGGGCAAAGTGTTTGTTGCTAAAAACGGAGCTTTTCTCGAGAAGGAGTTTCTCTCGAGAGAATTGAGTGGGAGGAAGATAGAACTTGATGAGGTTGTCGAACCTCTCATCCCTCTAAATGGTGGCGCAGGGCAAGGGGAAACCCCTGTCGTTGCGACGCCGGTTGAGGAGGAAGTTAATGATGATGATCATGAAACTCCGGTTCAAGTTCCTATCGAACCACGCAGGTCGACGAGACCACGTGCTGCTCCAGAGTGGTACGGTGATCCTGTTTTGTCAATCATGTTGTTAGACAACAATGAACCTGCAAATTATGAAGAAGCAATGGTGGGCCCAGATTCCAACAAATGGCTAGAAGCCATGAAATCCGAGATAGGATCCATGTATGAGAACAAAGTGTAGACTTTGGAGATACTACCTGAGGGCCGCAAGGCTATGCAGAACAAATGGATCTTTAAGAAGAAGACGGACGCTGACAGCAATGTGACCGTTTATAAAGCTCGACTTGTGGCAAAGGGTTTTTCACAAGTTCCAGGAGTTGACTACGATGAGACTTTCTCACCCGTAGCGATGCTTAAGTCCGTCAGAATCATGTTAGCAATAGCTGCATTTTTCGATTATGAAATCTGGCAGATGGATGTCAAAACGACGTTCCTTAACGGTTTCCTTAAGGAACAGTTGTATATGATGCAACCCGAAGGTTTTGTCGATCCTAAAAATGCTAACAAGGTATGCAGGCTCCAGCGATCCATTTATGGACTGGTGCAAGCATCTCGGAGTTGGAATAAACGCTTTGATGAGGTGATCAAAGCATTTGGGTTTATACAAGTGGTTGGAGAATCTTGTGTTTACAAGAAAGTGAGTCGGAGCTCTGTGGCGTTTCTAATATTATATGTGGATGACATATTGCTGATTGGAAACAACGTAGAGTTTTTGGAGAGCGTAAAGGATTACTTGAATAAAAGTTTCTATATGAAGGACCTAGGAGAAGCTGCTTACATTCTAGGCATTAAGATCTACAGGGATAGATCGAAACGCCTGATAGGACTTTCACAAAGCACATACCTTGATAAAGTTTTGAAGAGGTTCAAAATGGAATAGTCTAAGAAAGGGTTCTTGCCAGTTTTACAAGGTACGAGATTGAGTAAGACTCAGTGCCCAGCAACTGATAAAGATAGAGAGCATATGAGCACCGTACCCTATGCTTCAGCCATAGGATCTATCATGCAATGTTGTGCACTAGACCGGACGTTAGCCTGGCCATAAGTATGGCAGGCAGGTTCCAGAGTAATCCAGGAGTGGATCACTGGACGGCGGTCAAGAATATCCTGAAGTACGTGAAAAGGACTAAGGAGATGTTTCTCGTGTATGGAGGTGCCGAAGAGCTCGCCGTAAAGGGTTACGTCGATGCAAGCTTTGACACAGATCCGGACGACTCTAAGTCGCAGACCGGATACGTATTTATTCTTAATGGGGGTGCGGTAAGTTGGTGCAGTTCCAAGCAAAGCGTCGTAGCTGATTCTACATGTGAAGCGAAGTACATGGCTGCCTTAGAGGCGGCTAAGGAGGGTGTCTGGATGAAGCAGTTCATGACGGGTCTTGGAGTGGTGCCAAGCGCACTGAATCCAATAACCTTGTTCTGTGACAACACGGGTGCCATTGCCTTAGCAAAGGAACCACGGTTTCACAAGAAGACCAGACACATCAAACGACGCTTCAACCTCATCCGCGACTACGTCGAAGGGGAGGACGTAAATATATGCAAAGTGCACACGGATCTGAATGTAGCAGACCCGCTGGCTAAACCTGTTCCACGGGCAAAGCATGATCAACACCAGAACTGTATGGGTGTTAGATTTATTACAATGTAATTCACATGGTGATGTGAGGGCTAGATTATTGACTCTAGTGCAAGTGGGAGACTGTTGGAATTATGCCCTAGAGACAATAATAAATATAGTTATTATTATAATTCCTGTATCAAGATAATCGTTTATTATCCGTGCTATAATTGTATTGAATGAAGACTTATATACATGTGTGGATACATAGACAAAACACTGTCCCTAGCAAGCCTCTAGTTGGCTAGCCAGTTGATCAAAGATAGTCAGGGTCTTATGACTATGTACAAGGTGTTGTTGCTTGATAACTGGATCACGTCATTAGGAGAATCACGTGATGGACTAGACCCAAACTAATAGACGTAGCATGTTGATCGTGTCATTTTGTTGCTACTGTTTTCTGCGTGTCAAGTATTTGTTCCTATGACCATGAGATCATATAACTCACTGACACCGGAGGAATGCTTTGTGTGTATCAAACATCGCAACATAACTGGGTGACTATAAATATGCTCTATAGGTATCTCCGAAGGTGTTCGTTGAGTTAGTATGGGTCGAGACTGGGATTTGTCACTCCGTGTGACGGAGAGGTATCTTGGGGCCCACTCGGTAATACAACATCACACACAAGCCTTGCAAGCAATGTAACTTAGTGTAAGTTGCGGGATCTTGTATTACGGAACGAGTAAAGAGACTTGCCGGTAAACGAGATTGAAATAGGTATGCAGATACTGATGATCGAATCTCGGGCAAGTAACATACCGAAGGACAAAGGGAATGACATACGGGATTATATGAATCCCTGGCACTGAGGTTCAAACGATAAGATCTTCGTAGAATATGTGGGATCCAATATGGGCATCTAGGTCCCGCTATTGGATATTGACTGAGGAGTCAATCGGGTCATGTCTACATAGTTCTCGAACCCGCAGGGTCTGCACATTTAAGGTTCGACGTTGTTTTATACGTATTTGAGTTATATGGTTGGTTACCTAATGTTGTTCGGAGTCCCGGATGAGATCATGGACGTCACGAGGGTTTCCGGAATGGTCCGGAAACGAATATTGATATATAGGATGACCTCATTTGATTACCGGATGGTTTTCGGAGTTACCGGGAATGTACCAGGAATGATCAATGGGTTCCGGGTGTTCACCGGGGGGGCAGCCCACCCCGGGGAAGCCCATAGGCCTTGGGGGTGGCGCACCAGCCCTTGTTGGGCTGGTGGGACAGCCCAAGAAGGCCCTATGTGCCATAGATAGAAAAATCAAAGAAAAAAAGGGAGGTGGGAAGGGAGAGAAGGACTCCACCTTCCAATCCTAGTTGGACTAGGATTGGAGGAGGACTCCTCCTCCCCTTGGTGCGCAGCCCTTGGGGCTCCTTGAGCCTCAAGGCAAGCCTCCCCTCCCTCCTCCTATATATATGGAGCTATTAGGGCTGATTTGAGACAACTTTTTCAAGGTAGCCCGACCACATACCTCCATGGTTTTACCTCTAGATCGCGTTTCTGCGGAGCTCGGGCGGAGCCCAGCCGAGATTAGATCACCGCCAACCTCCGGAGCGCCGTCACGCTGCCGGAGAACTCATCTACCTCTCTGTCTCTCTTTCTGGATCAAGAAGGTCGAGATCATCGTCGAGCTGTACGTGTGCTGAACGCGGAGGTGCCGTCCGTTCGACACTAAATCGTGGGACGGATCGCGGGACGGTTCGTGGGACGGTTCGCGGGGCGGATCGAGGGACGTGAGGATGTTCCACTACATCAACCGCGTTCACTAACGCTTCTGCTATGCGATCTACAAGGGTACGTAGATCGGAAATCCCCTCTCGTAGATGGACATCACCATGATAGGTCTTCGTGCGTGTAGGAAATTTTTTGTTTCCCATTCGACGTTCCCCAACATCAATTTCTGGCGTTGTTGTTTGAGAAGTAGCAGAAGGATTTCTGGCGCCGTTGCCGGGGAGGATCAAGTCAAGAACTCATCCAAGTAAGTGTCGCAAACTCATCTCTTGCATTTACTTTTTTGCCTCTCGTTTTCCTCTCCCCCACTTCTGAAAAACAAAACTTTACAAAAATATTTGCCCTTTTCTTCGTTTGCCTTTCATTTGCTTGTGTGCTATGTGCCTTCAATATGCTTGCATCTTCGCTTGCTGAAAATCTAGTGATATGGATCCTCACCCACTTGCTAATCTCTATAAGATATCCACTTATGTGGAACCAATTGCTAGTGAGTTGAGTGCACTTGACTTTCTCTATGGAGTTTTGCTTGAGATGCGTGAATCTGAAAATCGTGATGAAGAAATTTATGAAATGATTCACGAGGGCTCCTTGAATGAAAAGCATGATTGCAATGATTTCATTATAAATTCTATTAATGACAATCATGCTAAAAATATGCAAAACCCTAAGCTTGGGGATGCTAGTTTTGCTATGTCCTCTACTTGTTGCAATAATCATGAATGTGGTGATGATTTTTCTTACGATCTTGAAAATTTGTTTAAGCCTTATGATGAATATGATGTTTGCAATAAGATTGAAAGTGGGTTTGGAGAAGTCATGACTTTAGTTGATGATAATCCCACTATTTTTGAAGAGCGTCAACTTTGCATGCATGTGGATCATGAAAATAATATCCTATGGGATAGCTGTATTGTTGAATTTTATTTTGATCCCACATGTAATTGCTATCAGAGAGGAAAATATTGTGGTAGAAACTTTCATGTTACCAAATTACCTCTCGTTATGTGGAGATTGCTATTGTCTCTTTCTTCTTCCTTGCATATGGCAACTATTGGTTGTCTTGACAATCTGTTTTCCTATAAAATGCCTATGCATAGGAAGTATGTTAGACTTAGATGTGATTTTCACATGCTTTATGATGCTCTCGTTGTGCTTCAATTCTTGTCTTTTGTGTGAGCATCATTGATTTATCAATGTCTAGCTAAGGGCGTTAAACAATAGCGCTTGTTGGGAGGCAACCCAATGAATTTATCTTTGCTTTTTTGCTTTCTGTTTTGTTGCGTCCACACCATCAAAATTCTGTTATGATTGTGTTTTTTTGTTTCTTTTTGTGTTTGAGCCAAGCAAAATCTTTATGATTGTTTTGGTGATGGTTGTTTGATCGTGCTGGAAAAAGACAGAAACTATTCGCTCACGAAATTATTTTTCATTTTTATTCGAAAAAGCTTTTGAGTTGATTCTTTTTGCTGCTGGTTAATATGCCTTTTTCCTAGGCAGTCGTAAGTTTTCAGAATTTTTGAGGTACCAGAAGTATATGAAGTATACAGATTGCTATAGACTGGTCTGTTTTTGACAGATTCTGTTTTTGTTGAGTTGGTTGCTTGTTTTGATGAAACTATGGATAGTATCGGGGGGTACTAGCCATGGAAAAGTGAGAATACAGTAATCTAACACCAAGATAAATAGAAATCAAGATTGCTACAGTACCTAAAGAGGTGGTAGTTTGTTTTCTTGTGCTAATGTTATCACGAGTTTCTGTTTAAGTTTTGTGTTGTGAAGTTTTCAAGTTTTGGGTGATGTTCTCATGGACAAAGAGATAAGGAGTGGAAAGCGCTCAAGCTTGGGGATGCCCAAGGCATCCCAAGACAAATTCAAGGACACCAAAAACTTAAGCTTGGGGATGCCCCGGGAATGCATCCCCTCTTTCGTCTTCAATCCATCGGTAACATTACTTGGAGCAATATTTTTATTCACCACATGATATGTGTTTTGCTTGGAGCGTCTTGTATCGTAGGAGTCTTTTCTTTTTGTTGTGTCACAATCATCCTTGCTGCACACCTTTTGAGAGAGACATGCACTCGTCGTGATTTTGCTAGAATGCTCATCGTGCTTCACTTATATCTTTTGAGCTAGATAATTTTGCTCTATGTGCTTCACTTAGATCTTTTAGAGCATGGAGGTGTGTGACTTGGTAGTTGGCTTGTGCTATGAAAGTAGTCCCAAAGGTGATAGGTACCCAAAGAGGATACAAAAACCTCCATCTTCATGTGCATTGAGTAGAAAGAGAAGTTTTGATTCCTCTCAATTAGTTTTGAGACGTGGATTTGGTAATATTAAGAGTTATGTTAGTAGGGTGTTGTGAACCTAGAAATACTTGTGTTGAAGTTAGTGATTCCCGTAGCATGCACGTATGGTGAACCGCTATGTTAGGAAGTCGGAGCATAATTGATCTATTGATTGTCATCCTTTGTGTTGAGGTCGGGATCGCGCGATGGTTAACACCTACCAACTCTTCCCCTAGGAGTATGCGTTTAGCACTTTGTTTCGATTACTAATAAAAACTTTCGCAACAAGTATGTGAGTTCTTCATGACTAATGTGAGTCCATGGTATAGATGCACTTTCACCTTCCACCATTGCTAGCCTCTTGAGTACCGCGCAACTTTCGCCGGTACACAAACCCACCATATGCCTTCCTCAAAACATTCACCATACCTACCTACTATGGCATTTTCATAGCCATTCCGAGATATATTGCCATGCAACTCCCATTGTTCTGTCTCATGACTTGTGCCGTCACTCTCATATTGCCATTGCATGATCGTAAGATAGCTAGCGAGATGTTTCAACGTCATACGTCAAGCTAGATCGTTGCACATCCCGGTACACTGCCGGAGGCATTTCCTATGGAGTCATCATCGTTCTGAGCTTTGAGCTGTGAGTAAATAAAAGTGTGATGATCATCATTATTAGAGCATTGTCCCATGTGAGGAAATAAAAAAAAGAGGCCAAAGATCCCAAATAAAAAAGAAAAAAGAGAGGCCCAAGAGCCCAAATATAAAAAGAGAGAAAAAGAGAGAAGGGACAATGCTACTATCTTTTTCCACACTTGTGCTTCATAATAGCACCATGTTCTTCATTATTGAGAGCCTCTCATTTAGTCACCACCATATGCTAGTGGGAATCTTTATTATATAACTTGGCTTGTATATTCCAATGATGGGCTTCCTCAAATTGCCCTAGGTCTTCGTGAGCAAGCAAGTTGGATGCACACCCACTAGTTCTCCTTTTGAGCTTTCACATACTTATAGCTCTAGTGCATCCTTTGTATGGCAATCCCTACATATTCTCCTTTTGAGAAAGAAAGAGTGCGAAAACAATTACTTGGCCAATACCGGGGTTGTGCATGATTTAAATTAGTTGTGTGAGGATGATGGAGCATAGCCAGACTATAGGATTTTGTAGGGATAACTTTCCTTGGCCTTGTTATTTTGAAAGTTCATGATTACCTTGCTAGTTTGCTTGAAGTATTATTGTTTTCATGTTAATAGCAAACTATTGTTTTGAATCTTACGGATCTGAACATTCATGTCACGTGAAAGAAGTTACAAAGGACAACTATGCTAGGTAGCATTCCACATCAAAAATTCAGTCTTTATCACTTCCCTACTCGAGGACGAGCAGGAGTTAAGCTTGGGGATGCTTGATACGTCTCCAACGTATCTATAATTTTTGATGGTTTCATGTTATTATCTTGTCAAACTTTGGATGTTTTGTATGCCTTTTATATCTTTTTTGGGACTAACTTTATTAAATTAGTGCCAAGCGCCAATTCCTATTTTTTCCGCGTTTTTGACCCTTTTCAGAGGAGGATTTTAAACGGAGTCCAAACGGAACGAAACTTCCAAAAAGATTTTTTACGAAACAGAAGACGATCGGGGAACTGGAGGACCAATGCAGTGGGCCACCAGGGACCCCACAATCCCCCTATCCGCGGCCATGGGGCCGCGCCTCCCAGGCTTGTGGGCTCCCTCGGCCTCCTCTGCCCTAGGTCTTTCGCATATATATTCCCAAAAATTCCAGAAAAAATCAGGAGATCATCGAAAGTACTTTTCCGCCGCCGCAAGCTTCTATCTCCGCAAGATCCCATCTGGGGCACGTTCTGGTGCCCTGTCGGAGGGGGGATTCGGATACGGAGGGCTTCTTCATCAACACCATGACCTCTCCGATGATGCGTGAGTAGTTCACCGTAGACCTACGGGTCCATAGCTAGTAGCTAGATGGCTTCTTCTCTCTCTTGGATCTTCAATACAAAGTTCTCCATGATGTTCATGGAGATCTATCCGAAGTAATCTTCTTTTGTGGTGTGTTTGTCGAGACCAATGAATTGTGGATTTATGATCAGATTATCTATGAATCTTATTTGAGTTTCTTCTGATCTCTTATATGCATGATTTCATATCCTTGTATGTTTGGCCAACTTGATCTATGATTCTTGCAATGGGAGAAGTGCTTGGTTTTGGGTTCATACCGTGCGGTGACCTCACCCACTGACAGAAGGGGTAGCGAGGCACGCATCGTGTTGTTGCCATCAAGGGTAAAAAGATGGGGTTTTCATCATTGGTTTGAGTTTATCCCTCTACATCATGTCATCTTGCTTAAGGCGTTACTCTGTTCGTCATGAACTCAATACACTAGATGCATGTTGGATAGCGGTCGACGTGTGGAGTAATAGTAGTAGATGCAGAAAGTATCGGTCTACTTGTCTCGGACGTGATGCCTATATGTATGATCATTGCCTTAGATATTGTCATGACTTTGCCCGTTTCTATCAATCGATCGATAGTAATTTGTTCACCCACCGTAATATTTGCTATTTTGATAGAAGCCTCTAGTGAACACTATGGCCCCCGGGTCTAGTTCACACCATATTTTCAGTCTTACTCTTTTACTTCGTTGCACTTTCCGCCTTCAGATCTCACTTTGCAATCAGTCTTGAAGGGATTGACAACCCCTTTATAGCGTTGGGTGCAAGCTCTTTTGTGTTTGTGCAGGTACTCTGGACTTGACAAGATTCTCCTACTGGATTGATACCTTGGTTCTCAAACTGAGGGAAATACTTACTGCTCCTGTGCTGCATCATCCTTTCCTCTTCAAGGGAAAAACCAACGCAAGCAAGTCTCCGTCAACATGTCAATTTCTGGCGCTGTTGTTTGAGAAGTAGCAGGATCATATTCAAATTCAACAATATAGCTATCGCATAGGATATTCTTTTCATGATCCACATGCATGCAAAGTTGATGCTCTTCAAAAATAGTGGGATTATCATCAACTAAAGACATGACTTCTCCAAACCCACTTTCAATATTATTGCAAATACCATATTCATCATGAGGCTTAAACAAATTTTCAAGATCATAAGAAAAATCATCACCCCAATCTTGATCATTGCAACAAGTAGGGGACATAGCATAACTAGCATCCCCAAGCTTAGGATTTTGCATATTTTTAGCATGATTGCCATTAATAGAATTCATCGTGAAACCATTGCAATCATGATTTTCATCCAAGGAGCCCTCGTGAATCACTTCATAAATTTCTTCATCACAATTTTCAGATTCACGCATCTCAAGCAAAACTTCATAAAGATAATCTAGTGCACAAAACTCACTAGCAATTGGATCAACATAATTGGATCTCTTAAAGAGATTAGCAAGTGGATGAGGATCCATATCTATAGATTTTCAGCAAGCAAAGATGCAAGCATATTGAAGGCACATAGCACACAAGCAAAGGAAAGGCAAACGAAAAAGGCAAATATTTTTGTAAATTTTTGTTTTTCAGAAGTGGGGGAGAGGAAAGCGAGAGGCAAAAGGCAAAAAAAAGTGAATGCAAGAGATGAGTTTGCGATAGTTACTTGGATAAGCTTCACTTAGAATAGTCCCTGACGCCAGAAATTGACACGTTGAAGGGAGACTATTCTTGACTTGATACTCCCCGGCAACGGCGCCAGAAATAGGCACGTTGACGGGAGACTATTCTTGACTTGATCCTCCCAGGCAACGACGCCAGAAATTCTTCTTGTTACCTCTTGACCTTGCGTTGGTTTTTCCCTTCAAGAGGAAAGGGTGATGCAGCACAATAGCAGTAAGTATTTCCCTCAGTTTGAGAACCAAGGTATCAATCCAGTAGGAGTATCAAGACAAGCGCTATAAAGGGTTGTCAATCACTTCACGATTAATTGCAAGGTGAGATCTGAAGGTGGAAAGTGCAACAAAGTAAAAGCATAGAGCTGAAAATATGATGTGAAGTAGACCCGGGGGCCATAGTGTTCACTAGAGGCTTCTCTCATGATAGCAAGTATTACGGTGGGTGAACGAATTACTGTCGAGCAATTGATAGAATCGCGCAAAGTCATGATGATATCTAAGGCAATGATCATACATATAGGCATCACGTCCGAGACAAGTAGACCGAAACTGTCTGCATCTACACTATTACTCCACACATCGACCGCTATCCAGCATGCATCTAGTGTATTGAGTTCATAACGAACAGAGTAACGACTTAAGCAAGATGACATGATGTAGAGGGATAAATTCATGCAATAGATATAAACCCCGTCTTTTTACCCTTGATGGCAACAACACAATGCGTGCCTCGCTACCCCTTCTGTCACTGGGTGAGGACACCGCACGGTATGAACCCAAATCCAAGCACTTCTCCCATTGCAAGAGTTATAGATCAAGTTGGCCAAACGAAACCCACAACTCGAAGAGAATTACAAGGATACGGAATCATGCATATAAGCGATCAGAGGAGACTTAAATAATATTCATAGTTAATCTGATCATAAATCCACAATTCATCGGATCTCGACAAACACACCGCAAAAGAAGATTACATCGGATAGATCTCCATGAAGATAATGGAGAACTTTGTATTGAAGATCCAAGAGAGAGAAGAAGCCATCTAGTGACTAGCTATGGACCCGAAGGTCTGTGGTGAACTACTCACGCATCATCGGAGAGGCAATGGTGTTGATGAAGAAGCCCTCCACGTCCGAATCCCCCCTCCGGCAGGGCACCAGAACGGTCCCCAGATGAGATCTTGCGGAGACAGTAGCATGCCGCGACGGAAAAGTATTTTTGTGGCTCTCTCTGGCAGTTTTTGGATTTTTAGAGAATTTATAGGCGGAACAAGTAGGGAAAAGGAGCCACGGGGGGCCCACAAGCCTGCTAGGCGCCCCCGAGGCCACGACTAGGGGGCTTGTGACCTCTCCCGGGGTCCTTTGCCTTGGTTCTCAAGTCCCCTACGTATCTTCTGCTATGGAAAAAATCATTCCGTAGGTTTTATTCCGTTTGGCTTCCGTTCAATATTCTCCTCTGAAAAAGGTCAAAACACGAAAAAACAGAAACTGGCACTTGGCACTGAGTTAATAGGTTAGTCCAGAAAAGATATAAAATAGCATATTCATGCATACAAAACATCCAAAGTTGACAAGATAATAGCATGGAACCATCAAAAATTATAGATACGTTGGAGACGTATCAGGGACTGCCACCAATCATCGCCATCGCGCATGAAGGTCGTATCGGGTCTGGCCGGAGACGAGGCCCAATGCCTCCGTGATACGTCTCCAATGTATCTATAATTTTTATTATTCCATATTGATATATTATCATTTTAGAATACTTTTGGGGTATTTACTTACTAATTTATATTATTTTTAGCACTAACTTATTAGCCCAGTACGAGTGCTAGTTGTTGTTTTCTGCATGTTTTTCACTTTTCAGGTTTTCCATACCAAACGAAGCCCAATTGACCTGAAGCTTTTTGGTGATTTTTTCTGGACCAAACAAGATCGAGGAGTATCGTCAGATGGCTGGAGACCGCACGAGGGGCCCATAAGCCAATAGGACACAACCTGGGGAGTGCATCGTAATGGCTTGTGGCTCCCTCATGGCCCTCCCGACTCCGCTCTTTGGCTTGTAAATTCTCTTATACCCTAAAAACATGAGAAAGAGTCTCGAAACACTTTTTACGCTGCCGCAAGTCTGTCTTCCGACGGGAGGCCATCTCGAGCTCCGTTTCGGCACCCTGCCGAAGGGGGGGATTGATTACGGAGGCCCTCTTCATCAACCTTGTTGCCCTCACGAGGATGTGTGAGTACTTAACCACACACCTATGGGTTGAAAGGACGTGGATGTCGCCTAGAGGGGGTGAATAGGCGCTTTAAAATAATTACGGTTTAGGCTTGAACAAATGCGGAATAAAACTAACGTTTAATTTGTCAAGCACAAAACCTAAAACAACTAGGCTCACCTATGTGCACCAACAACTTATGCTAAGCAAGATGAACAGCTAAGTGATAGCAAGATATATGAGAATAAATAATATGGCTATCACAAACTAAAGTGCATAAGTAAAGGGTTCGGGTAAGAGATAACCGAGGCACGTGGAGACGATGATGTATCCCGAAGTTCACACCCTTGCGGATGCTAATCTCCGTTAGAGCGGTGTGGAGGCACAATGCTCCCCAAGATGCCACTAAGGCCACCGTAATCTCCTCACGCCCTCGCACAATGCAAGATGCCGTGATTCCTCTAAGGGACCCTTGAGTGCGGTCACCAAACTAGTACAAATGGAAACCCATGGGGGCGGTTACCGGTACCCGTACAAATTGCTCGGGGCAATCTCCACAACCTAATTGGAGACCCCGACGCTTTCCCGGAGCTTTACACCATAATGATTGAGCTCCAAGACACCACCAAGCTTCTAGGAGCCAAAGCATCCACGAAGAACAATCTATAGGGTACTAAGTACCAAAAGGTAATATGGCTTCTCAAACTTCACTTCCACTGTTAGGGCATATTTTATGCCTAAGTAATTTTGGTGATTGACGACGGTACCGCAAAGGACTAATCGTGTGTGTTAAGATTTCAGATAACACATGTCAACGGCACAAGACGACTCGCCCCCTCTTTCCATGGAACAGAAGCACGGTGTACTCTATGATTCTACTTCTTTGAGTCATAGGAACGCCGTACTATTAAGAGGGGGTCCGTAGTGGAAAGGTTTGGGTGGAATCAATTTTGCACGCACACACTTTGTCTCCTTTCCCTTTACCTGCAACTTTGGAGTGGCTCCCGCCTCTGTTTTTATCTCATCTAAGCAAAAGGTCTCTCAGCGGTAGTACCGCTGTGCCTAGCGGTAGTACCGCTGGAACTGGCGGTAGTACCGCTAGTGCTGGCGGTAGTACCACTGTGCTGGCGGTAGTACCGCCCCTCGTCAGTGGTAGTACCGCTCCATGAGCTTAGTACCGCCTTCCTAGCGGCTGTACTTCGTCGGACCTTTTTCCGAAGACTTTCTTGGCGGTGGTTGGCCCGGTAGTGCTTCTGCACTACCATGGGCCCAGCGGTAGTACCGCTGCCGCCAGCGGTAGTACCGCTTGGCTCGGGCTGTGAGTGGGAAAACGGTTGGATTCCCCCCCCCCACTATATAAGGGGTTCTTCTTGCTGTAGAACCCTACCTTTTGACCCTCCCAAGCTCCATTGTTGCTCCCTAAGCTCAAAAGTGCCCGATCTCTCTCCCTAGCCAATCAAACTTGTTGATTCTTTAGGGATTGGTTGAGCAGGCCTAGATCTACACTTCCACCAAGAGAAAAGTTGATTCCCCCACCAAGAGAATTTGCTGCACTAATGACTGAGAAATTTGAGATGTCCATGATGGGAGAGTTGAAGTTCTTCCTCGGATTCAAGATTAAATAAGGCCTAGAAGGGACCTTCATCAAACAAGCCAAGTACACTCAAGACATGCTCAAAAGGTTCGAGCTCGAAGATGTCAAACCAGTCAAGTTCCCCATGCCAACAAGATGCAAGCTTGACAGTGGTCCCAATGGTAAAGCAGTGGATCAAAAGGTATATCGCTCCATGATTGGATCCCTCCTTTACCTTTGTGCATCTAGACCAGTTATTATGTTGAGTGTAGGGATATGTGCACGGTTTCAATCCGCACCAAAAGAAAGTCATTACATGGTTGTTAAGCGAATCTTTCGATATTTGGCTCATACCCCCAACTTTGGTCTATGGTATCCCAAAGGAGCAAACTTCAACCTAGTGGGCTATTCTGACTCAGATTGGGCAGGAGATTATGTGGAGAGGAAGTCAACTTCTAGAGGATGCCAATTCCTTCGTCGCTCACTGGTAAGTTGGTCTTCAAAGAAGCAGAATTGTGTCTCACTATCATCCACCGAAGCTGAGTATGTGGCAGCTGTAAGCTGTTGTGCACAGTTGCTATGGATGAGGCAAACTTTAAAGGATTACGGTGTCACTTGTGACAAAGTGCCTCTTCTATGTGACAATCAAATTGCTATCAAGATTTCCCTCAACCCAGTGCAACATAGCAAGACCAAGCATATTGATATTCGCCATCACTTCATTCGTGAACATATCAATCTTGGTGATATTGAGGTTCACTTCATCCACACTGAAGAGCAACTTGCAGACAATTTCACTAAGCCCCTAGATGAAGCAAGGTTCCGGGAGTTAAGGCATGAGCTAAATATCATTGATTCAAGTAATGTGGATTCAAGCTAGGCGCTTTGCACCTCACTATGCATTCAATCTTGTTCTAGATGTAGGCATGGACATAGGGGGAGTGTTGTTCTCTCAATGAACTTTTCCTCCCCCATTATGCATAAATTGATCAAGTCTTTCACTTTAGCCATTACCAAATGGCACTTGTGCTTCAAAGACGAGCATTGGTCATGAACCCAAGGATAATTCTTCACAGTGTCATACCTTTGTCTCAAACATAGGTGGCCTCGGCCACCGCCCCCACCTTTCTCTCATATGGAAGAAAGGATACAACATGACGAGTCAGTATATCTTGCTGGTGCTATCTTCTTATTCACTGACTTGTTGTTTGCCCACGTCTTTCTCATGCAATCCTATGTCTCGTTGTGCCATTTGGAGCGGTACTACCGCCAGGGGTAGCAGTACTACCGCCAGGGGTAGCGGTACTACCGCCAGGACCCCAGCGGTACTACCGCTCGGGATAGCGATACTACCGCCGCGACCCCAATCTACCACGGCCTGACTAGGGCTTTTAGGGCTGTCTCAAGGGGGAGCGGTACTACCGCCAGGGGGAGCGGTACTACCGCCAGGACCCGAGTGGTACTACCGCTACAGGCAGCGGTACTACCGCGCGGTCAGTGGTACTACCGCCAGGACCCCAGCGGTACTACCGCTGGCCCGTACCCCTTGGGCTATATAAAGGAGGGGGAGCCCGTTTTTCCTACCCTCTTTCTTCTTCCTCGTGGCTCTTCCCTCCCCAACCCCAAACTTCCCCCGTTTGGATCTCTATCTGTGGAGCCCCTTCTCTCCGTTGAGTTGGAGGGTTTGCTCCACTCCTCCTTCCTCCACCAAGTGCCATGGACTCTGGTAAAGCTCCTCCCTTTATTCTCTTGGTTGGTGTTTTCTTGTTCTAGGGTTAGGAGCATTGGTGATTTGTATCCATGGCTATGGTGTTGTGCTTTGTTCTTGGATGGAATGAAAGAGATATTCTAGGGGAGTGTAGGTCCTATGATTCGTTGCGTTTATATTGACATGCTCTAGGTTCTTCATGTTTTAGATCAAGCACTTCTTCTCTTATTTTGGATTAGATCTAAAACTTGGATCCTCTTGACTAGGCATGTCTTTATCTAGATGATTCTTGAGATCCTCATCTGTTTAGGGCTACGGTGGTTTTTGTAGTGATTCTATGCAGTACCCATGGCCCTCGTAAATCCAATCTAGCCGTTCCTATGGGTCTTTTTCTATTTGAGATCTGAAAGTCAACCCCCTAGCGGTACTACCGCCCGGCTAGCGGTACTACCGCTAGGACCCCAGCGGTACTACCGCCAGGGGTAGCGGTACTACCGCTAGGACTCCGGCGGTACTACCGCCAGGTGTAGCGGTACTACCGCGAGGAGGATATTTTTTTCTTTTCCATTTTCTTGGCAATGTGAGTTTACTTTTATGCCTATTTTTGTTCATTGCCTTGACTCCTCCTGTCGCTCTTTTTCGGTGTGTGTCTTGTGTGTCATAGGTGGTGCTCGCCGCTCGAATCCCCCATGGGACACCCAGCCGAAGCAGTATCGCACTCCAGATGCTCCAGAGGGCTCCGCCACTTCCGGTCTGAATCCCAAAAAGAAGTATTTCAAGAAGAGAACTCACAAGACCAAGGGGATCATCGTTCGCAATATCCCCCCTAAGGATTTTCTGCGGTTCCGCACCCACAATCCCTATCTAGAAGAGAAGGCTCATATCAAGAATGTCGATCATGTTTGGTCACGGGATCACTGCATGATCTATTGCGACATCATCAAGCACTTCAAGAAGATGTTTGTTCCAGTTCAGTGGATTGACTTGGCTCACCTTCAGCGGAACCCGAATTACTTTGGTGAGGCTCTCTCTTTGATTGACAAGCTTGGCATTAAGGAGATCATCACCTTCAAGCGCGACTTTGATCCAGATGGTGTGGCCCAATTCTATGTCATTGTTCACTTCTCCCCTGATGAAGAGCGCACCATGACTTGGATGACTGGTACTCAGAAGATGACAGGTTCCTGGTCAGAATTCATGAAGTTTCTCAAGGTTGACTTTCAAGGAGCTGACGATCCTCTTGGGTTGTGTCCTCATGCTCCATCTTCATCTACTACCACCCACAAGAACGGGCTGCAACAACTTTATGTGAAGAAAGGTGTGCTCCCCAAGCATCTGGATATCATGCATCGGATCTTCCGCAACACTCTCTTTCCTCGCATTGGCAACTTTGACGAGGTGCATGGTTATCTAGCTGAGATGCTTCTGCTTTGTGAGGAGGCTAGGACTAAGGAATCTGCCTCTCTCGATATTTCTGACGTGATGTTCAATGAGTTCTGGAACTGCATCATGAACCGCAAGGTTCCCATCTACGGGCCCTACTTGTTTGCCTATATTCGCTAGAGGTGGCACGACGTCTATTTGATTGAGGAGTTCCACCTTCAGGCTGATTACTTTGTGCACGATCCTATCAGGCTCCGCATCAAAGACAAATGGGCCAACCCATCCACTTCGTCTCAGCACATGGACACTGACACAGAGACTGCTGCTGACAGAGGCCCCACTTCTCAGTCCCAATCTTCTGCTATGCCATCTTGGGCAGTGAAACTGAAGGAGAAAATGAAGACTCTCTTCTGTATGCAGGCCAAGGGAAAGTATCAGACTCATGTGGCCCAGAAGGAGAACCGTCAGAGGCACAAGCGTGTCCTGAGGACACTTGATGTTGATATCTCCAGCGGCTCAGAGGACGACATCACTCCAGAGTCTGATTGGATGCGGGCTCAAGGTTATCAATGGTCTGATGCAGAGGAGGAGGCGTCTGAGGAGGACAATGAGGAGGAGCAGGACGATCCGGATGCCACGGACGAGTCTGGGGCTGATGAGGATGAGGAGTGACCACCTGTGTCATTAGGTGTCCCCCTTTTTGGTGTCTTGTGCCAAAGGGGGAGAGAGTCTAGGAGTTGGATTTGAGATTTGAGCTTTGCTTATCTTATCGTGTTTGCTTTGAACTTGGTTTGCTCTTATTTGCTATCTTTGCTTTGTGTGATGTGAGACTTGAACTAGTGTGAGATTTATTTCTATCATATGATGTGAGTCATATGCTCCTTAATTTTCTATACCACTATCTTTATGTTCACATGCTATTCACTGTGCAAATCCGGTATTGTCATCAATCCACCAAAAAGGGGGAGATTGTTAGGGCATATTTTATGTCTAAGTAATTTTGGTGATTGATGACAGTACCGCAAAGGAGTAATCGTGTGTGTTAAGATTTCAGATAACACATGTCAACGGCACAAGACGACTCGCCCCCTCTTTCCATGGAACAGAAGCACGGTGTACTCTACGATTCTCCTTCTTTGAGTCATAGGAACGCCGTACTATTAAGAGGGGACCCGTAGTGGAAAGGTTTGGGTGGAATCAATTTTGCACGCACACACTTTATCTGCTTTCCCTTTACGTGCAACTTTGGAGTGGCTCTCGCCTCTGTTTTTATCTCATCTAAGCAAAACGTCTCTCAGCGGTAGTACCGCTCGACCTAGTGGTGGTACCGCTGGAACTGGCGGTAGTACCGCTAGCCCTAGCGGTAGTACCACTGTGCCACTGTGCTGGAGGTAGTACCGCCCCTGGTCAGCGGTAGTACCGCTCCAGGAGCTTAGTACCGCCTTCCTAGCGGCTGTACTTCGTCGGACCTTTTTACGAAGACTTTCTTGGCGGTGGTTGGCCCGGTAGTGCTTCTGCGCTACCATGGGCCCAACGGTAGTACCACTGCAGTCAGCGGTAGTACCACTGGAGTGCCAACGGTAGTACCGCTGGAGTGCCAGCGGTAGTACCGCTAGGCTCGGGCTGTGAGTGGGAAAACGGTTGGATTCCCCCCCCCCACTATATAAGGGGTTCTTCTTGCTGTAGAACCCTACCTTTTGACCCTCCTAAGCTCCATTGTTGCTCCCTAAGCTCAAAAGTGCCCGATCTCTCTCCTTAGCCAATCAAATTTGTTGATTCTTTAGGGATTGGTTGAGAAGGCCTAGATCTACACTTCCACCAAGAGAAAAGTTGATTCCCCCATCAATCCCTTGTGGATCTTGTTACTCTTGGGTGTTTGAGAACCCTAGACGGTTGAGGTCACCTCGGAGCCACATTCCATTGTGGTGAAGCTTCGTGGTCTTCTTGGGAGCCTCCAAGCTTTGTGTGGAGTTTGCCCCAACACTACTGGAATCAGAGATTTTGCCGTCTGCCTATTCTTTGCCGTCTGCTATTTGACGGCAAAGACACTCTTTGCCATCAGCTTTAGCAAAACTGACGGCAAAGAACTGGCTGATGGCAAAGAAGGTCTTTGCCAGCAGTCAACTCTTTGCCGTCTGCCGTAGACGGCAAAGAAGGCGCCAGCAGACGGCAAAGAAGCTCATCTGGCCGGGGGAACCTTAGGTCAACCTACTCCCTTCTTTGCCATCTGCTGGCGGACGGCAAAGATGCCAGAGGCAGACGGCAAAGAGTATAGACCCCTTTGCCATCCGCCAGCAGACGGCAAAGGTCCTGAATCTACTAACGGTTGTCCCGCCCCCACCGCGGCCCTCTCTCTCTCTCAAACGGCACCTCCCTCTCTCTCTCCTCCCCCGACGCCCAACGCCGCCATCACTGTCGCCCGACCACCCCCGGCGCCGCCCCGGTGCCCCTGGTGCCGCCCCCGAAGCCCCACAACCCCCCCGGCGCCCCCTGGTGCCGCCCCTGAAGCCCCACCGCCGGCTCCCCTGGTGCCGCCCCCTCAGCCCCACCGCTGGCGCCGCCGGCCCAGCCACTGCCCCGCAGGCCTCGGCGCCACCCCCGCAGCCCCACTGCCGGTAAGCCCATCCACCCCCGCCCCCTTGTTCTTTATTTTTTGATTTTTTATTGTTTGGTATTTAGTTTTTTGGAATTATATTATAACTACCGGCATGATTTTTTATTGTTGTTGTAGTAGTTGTTCTTGTTATTGTAGTTGTTGTTGTTATTGTAGTTGTTGTGGCATACATAGTTTAGTTGGTAGGTTAGTTAATTAGTAGTTTTAGTGGTAGTTTAGTTAGTTGGTAGATTTAGTTATTTAATTAGTAGATTTAGTAGGTAGTTTAGTGGTAGATTTTGTTTTGTTATTTAGTGGTAGCTAGATTATTTTTTAGTTACTTAGTGGTAGATTCTGTTTTTGTTATTTTTTTGCTGTTTAGTGCTATCTAGGTTTAGCGATAGGTTTAGTTAGCTTCGTTAGTTAGGTTAGTTAGTTAGTTAGCTTAATAGAAAAAATAGGAAGAAGAAGAGGAGGAGGAGGAGGAGAAGAGGAGAAGAGGAGGAGGAGAAGAAGAAGAAGAAGAGGAGGAGGAGGAGGAGGAGGAGAAGACAAAAATAAGAAGGAGAAGAAGAAAAGAAGAAGAAAAGAAGAAGAGATGAAGAAGAGAAGAAGAGAAGAAGAATACCTTCTCCTCCTTCTCCTTCTTCTCCTCCTTCTTCTCCTCCTCCTCCTTCTCCTTCTTCTTGATTTCTTCTTCTTCTCCTCCTCCTCCTCTTTCTTCTCCTCTTTCATATTATCCTTGCTTTAATTAACCCAACAATGACATAATTAGCCCATTTAGCTCCAAAATACCATAATAAGCTCAAAATGGCATAAGAACCTTGGTTAGCTCATTAATATTATATACTTAGCTTGTTTTCCTCTAAAATGGGATAATTAGCCGATTTAGCTCAAAAAAGACATAATTAGGTAATTTAGCTCCAACAAGAGGAGAAGAGGAGAAGAAATAGGCAAAATGAAAAGAAAGAAGAAGAAGAAGAAGAAGAAGAAGAAGAGAAGGAGAAGGAGGAGGAGGAGGAGGAGGAGGAGGAGGAGAAGGCCAAGGACCTTCTAGTCCTTGTCCTCCTCCTCCTTCTCCTCCTTCTCCTCCTTCTTCTTGATTTCTTCTTCTTCTCCTCCTCCTCCTCTTTCTTCTCCTCTTTTATATTATCCTTGCTTTAATTTCCGCAACAATGACATAATTAGCCCATTTAGCTCCAAAATGCCATAATAACCTCAAAATGGCATAAGAACCTTGGTTAGCTCATGAAAATTATATATTTAGCTTGTTTTCCTCTAAAATGACATAATTAGCCCATTTAGCTCAAAAAACACATAATTAGGTAATTTAGCTCCAACAAATGATATATAGTTCACCACACATATACTTAGCTTGTTTTCCGCTAAAAATGACATAATTAGCTGAAAAACATCATATTTTGTTCTTCTTCTAACTTTCTTATTCACATTTTTGCAGATTGGATATACTACATGCATGGAAGCTGGCATTCATGGAGTTGAATAATGTCGATGGATGAACTTTATATGTATATCATCTAGTTTTCATTTGAGTTGATGAACAATGTCGAACTATATGTATATGTATATATGGATAAACAGTGCAATACTTGGTATGTTGGTTCTTTGGATATATGGGGATGTACATTGGTGAATCATATATGTGTGGTGAATTATATATATGTGTTGGCAAGTATATGTGTGGTGAACTATATATCATATATGTGTGGTGAATTATATAAATGTGCTGTCAAATATATATATATATGTGTGTGTGTGTGTGTGTGTGTGTGTGTGTGTTGTGAAATAATATAAAACAAAAAAAAGGAACTATATAGTCTCTTTGTCGTCTGCCAGCTGATGGCAAAGACCTGTGCCATCAGCTGGCCGACGCAGAAATTTTGCCGGCCGTGAGAATCTTTGCCGTCTGTGATATTGTCTTTGCCGTCCGGGATATTGTCTTTGCCGTCTGTGATGGCAGACGGCAAAGAAGCTGATTCCTGTAGTGCAACCTTGTTTGTAAAGGTTCGATCGCCGCCTTCAAGGGCACCTATAGTGGAATCACGGTACCTTGCATCGTGTGAGGGCGTGAGGAGAATACGGTGGCCCTAGTGGCTTATTGGGGAGCATTGTGCCTCCACACCGCTCCAACGGAGACGTACTTCCTGTCAAAGGGAAGGAACTTCGGTAACACATCCTCGTCTTCATTGGTTCCACTTGTGGTTATCTCTAACCTTTACTTTATGTATGCTTATGTTGTTGTCTATCTCTTACTTTTCTTAGTTGTTCTTGTTGTTAGCATCATATAGGTTCACCTCGTTGTTGCTAGTTTAGTGAACCCATATGTTGTTTACCCTAACTTGTTAAGATTAATTAAAAAGTGGTCGTTGCCTATTCACCCCCCCCCTCTAGTCAACCATATCGATCCTTTCATCCACGTATCACCGTGGAGAACTCAAACCGATGCAACTCATGCAATGGCAGAACACACAAAGTGGTCAAGTCCCTCACAGTTAAATCCCTCCACAACAACAAAATCTATGGAGAAATATGAGAGAAAGAACAAGGAGCTCACAAAGAACTCCAAGATCTAGATCCAAGGGGTTCCACTCACATAGAGGAGAAAGTGATTGGTGGAGATGTGGATCTAGATCTCCTCTCTCTTTTCCCTCAAGAACTAGCAAGAATCATTGGAGGGATTGAGAGTTAGCAAGATCTAAGAAGGTCAACAATGGGGGAAGAACACGAGCTCAACGGATAGATTCGTCCAAGGGGGAAGAAGACCCTCTTTATATAGTGGGGGAAGAAATGAGACCGTTACCCCCACTTACAGCCTGAGCACAGCGGTACTACCGCTAGCCCTGGAGGTACTACCGCTAGCCCCTGGCGGTACTACCGTTAGCCCTCGCGGTACTACCGCTAGAGAAAGTCTTTGCAAAAAGTCCGACGAAGAACAACCGCTCAGAGAGAGGTACTACCATCCCGAAGTGGTACTACCGCCCACCCGGAGTGGTACTACCGCTCCTAGAGCGGTACTACTGCTAGGGAGCGGTAGTAAGAAATAACTACCGCTCCGGGGGCGGTACTACCGTTACACGAGCGGTACTACCGCTGGCACCAGGAGCGGTACTACCGCTGGATAGTGAAACTGCTCTAACTTTCGCATACGGACTCCGAATTCAACGAAACCAAGTTTGTTGGAAAGCTAACGACATGGGCTAACAAAATCTTGATAGAAATATAAATAAGAAGCAAGTGAGAAAAGTCCCATAATAAAATGGTGAGAAGCCTTCTTTGAATAAGACCGGTAAAAACTCCCAACATCGAAAACATCATAGAAGATGCATATGGAGTCAATTTTCGATGAACTCGAGCTTGTCATGAAGATGACCGTAAGCTCTAAAACTGACAAAAAGAAACATCAAACAAGAACCAAGAAGTATGATGCAAGGATGCAAATGGTTTGAGCTCTCAACGAACGATACGATCAAGCTACTCACTTGAGAGCCCCCCTTGACAGTACGGTAATCTATCCTAAAATAGAAAACCTATCAAGGGCAAACCTATACCTTGCACCTCGTTCTCTTGAGCTAGATGATGATGATCTTGGCTTCCTCAAAATGGACCACCTTTCTTGATTGCGTTGGCTTGATGAAGACTAGTTGATTGCTCCCCCATACTCACTATGGGTGAACCACTCTTCAGCATATCTTCACAAGTCCATTTCCACCACAATGGACGGCAAGCTTCAAGCATGATATATTCGTGCTGATCCACTTGAACTTGCACACCGCAATCTTGATGACGATCACCACTTGACGTCATACTTCATGGGTTGTATGAGATCTTCCTTTTGACGCAAGCCCATGGAAACACACCTAACCCCCACATAGAACTCTCACGAAGACCATGGGTTAGTACACAAAACACGTAATGGACAATGCTTACCATACCATGGGATCACTTGATCCCTCTCGGTACATCTTGTATGCTTTGTGTGAGATCTTCCTCTAGATGCAAGCCCATGGAGACACACCTAAACCCACATAGAACTCTCACGAAGACCATGGGTTAGTACACAAACACGTAATGGACAATTCTTACCATACCATGGGATCGCTTGATCCCTCTCGGTACATATTGTACGCTTTGTGTGTTGATCACCTTGATTTACTCTTTGTCTGAGATCTTGATCAAACTTGTGTCTCTATGACCATTATTTGGATAATACCTTGAATACCATCTTGGTCATCATATAAACTCCTTGAACCCAACAGATGGACTTCAAGAAGTGCCTATGGACAAACCCTATAAATATAACTTAAGGCAACCGTTAGTCCATAGGAATTATCATCAATTACCAAAACCACATATGGAGATATATGCTCTAACAATCTCCCCCATTTTGGTAATTGATGACAACCACTTCAAGAGAGTTTATATAAGAAAATAAGCATAATCAAGCGCACACATACAAAGCAATAATGCATGTGTGCAAGATGTAAATGCTTACGCAATAAAAGCAAAACCCTCTAAACATATCCAAAGTAAACTCTCTAAACTTCTCCCCCATTGGCATCGATTGCCAAAAGGGACGAAAAGTTTAGAAAGCCAATGTAGTAGGTGGTCCTCTAAAAGTTGTGTACTTCTCAGCAAATGAGTGCAAAGAAATACACAGATACAATGATAAGTACTTGGAGGAAAACAAACTATATAGAGGACCCAAAGATTGCAAATAAAAGGATCGTATGCCACAAAGACATACAAAAATAGAGGCAAGCAATCAAAAGATACCAGATGTAACAAACAATCATATGGTCCTTCGAACTACATGAATAAAAGATATTATGATAAAGGCAACATAGTGTTTTATCAAAACTAGAGAAGCTCTGCATGATTTGTGCACTAATAAGAGATTTTTGTATTTGATACAAGTGCACAAAATAGGATCGTTGATCCTCCAAAATTAATAAAAACGCACAACGAGTGCAAGAATATAGATGAGACAATAAGCATATCACTTGCACAAAACAAATGGTTGAGCAACATGTAAAAGAAGCAACTTAAGAATAGGCTCAACCAAAATAATGTGTGTGAGTCATGGAAAAGCACTTGAGAAGACTAAGGTAAGGATGAGCATTACTCATCAACATAGTCTTGATGAAATGAGAAACAAAGTGCAAGACATATCATTCCCACACACACATACTAGAAAATGGGTTCACAAGCTTACTAATAAACAAAATAAGAACCAACGCTTACCGCAACCCATGGTGAAGATAGGAAATAAGAACCTTGTCAAGAGGAGGGATACCAATCGAAATGGCAAAACCCTCATCAAGACAAGCATGAGAAAAAATAATCTTGACGGCCAAAGAGTGCATCAAGATGTAGGAAAATAAGATACGCACTCAAGACAAATCCTTTCACGAAGCCACCAAAATTGAAAAAGGAAATGCAACGGTGGACGTGAAAGAAAAGAGGATATCAGTTAGAGATGTAACTTCTCTCATGTGTAAAAGATTCTAAGTAGAAGACAATCATGATGATATATATCCACAAAGAAGGATGTACACACGAAATGGTTACAAGAAGGAACAAATGAGATATCCAAAAGGAAGTCATAAATATATCAATAAGATATTTGCTTGGAAGCATAGCACATGGCCTAATATTTTCTTATTGTACAATATGAACTTCCAACATACGAACATCAAAGACATTCAAACTAGCACTAAGACATCATTGTTCGGATGCTTTGAGAAAGGAAACAAGTACTACAAGAACGAATCAAGAGATTCATGCCATGATGCAACCTGGAAAAGAAAAGACAGGTTTGGGCCTTTGCAAGAAATGAATGCATGAAGTAGATACTTGTTACCGAGACAACATTGGATTGATGTAGTAGATAGTTGTTAGTTGATCATCCTAACTTGGCTCCAATAATCACATGGTCTCAACACCTTCCTTATAGGTGATCCGAGCATCCAACGCATCTCCAATTGTTCCTGGAACAACAAAACAAACAAAATGGTGCCCAAGCCCATTGGGACCAAAGAGTTATAAAACCAACAATACATAGGACAAACTCTACATACATATGTGCACATAGATATGAATTTGAATTTCATGCACACTTTAGCCAATTTATGACAAGGTGGAGTTTCCCCTATATATTGGGTCAAAGAAGGAAAGCAAGCAAAACAAGCTATATATAGTAAATATGCATGCTCAAGGCTTTCAAGAATCAACTCAACACAAAGTTGATAATACATCAAAAGACAAGGTATCAAGTGATAATAAGATACCAAACGAAAAACTATCACTTGAAGGATATCAATTAAAAGATACCTCAAGGAATGAGATATCCATTTACACATGCCAAATAAAGGAAATAAGATACCAATTGAAGGAAAAAAACACGAGGTATCTAGTTTCCAAAAGAGAGCTAGGTTCCAACAAACCAAACCCTCGACAAATTTTCGTGATGGCACAAAGCATCATAAAGTGCAAGACTTGCCTCCCATCAACACACACTTGATGGGGATCAAAAGATTTTATGATGGGCGAATAAAGAGAGTGTTCTAACCAAAATATGATAGCTCCCCCAAGGGATGTGCATTATATAAAATTTGCATTTAAATACAAAATGCACAAGATGGGATCATCACTTTATCTATATCTATAAAAACACTAGACATGTTAAAATAGATCCACAAGAGGTAAGGAAGACAAACAAAACACAAAATCCAATGTAAAGACGATTAGCAATTCCTACCACATGATGGGAATACCAATTGTCAAGGACAAGAAGTATTTTGGAAATGATACTCATTGGTAGATCGCAAATATATCCAAGATCATCTTTACCCATAAAACGCAAGCAAATGACACTTGTAGAGCTAACATGCCACCTAGGAACAAGATAATTTACAATATCAACACTAAGTGGCAATACCTCAAATGTACACATTTTCTAGGCTTGTAATATGCACATAGCATATTAATCCCCCATAATGTGATAACCCAACAATATTAACAAGTGGCAAATTAAAACCAACAAGAGATACTTAATGGACCATATAGAATTTGAATTTCTCATAAGTAAGACATACCACATAGAAACTAGATAATCTTGAAATATCAATACTAAGTGGTATTCCCCATGTATACATATTTATAGGATTGTGAGGTGTGCAAAGCACATCACTCCCCCACAATGGGATAATCCATTAATCTCTCACAAGAGACAACAAAGATACAAACAAGATGCAAAAAGGCTCAATACAAGACTCACATGTACATGATATGCAAACCAACATACACATACTCGATTACTTAAGATAAGCAAGTTGGAAGCACAACATATACAAACACATGCAAGGTACAAAACCACAACATGCAAAGGGGCAAGCAACTAACAATGTACACAGTTTAAGTACAAGTTACCTTAAGGAGGCACATTGGATATAAGATAGAAACTCGATAATCCAAATGACTTGGCTTGAGATAATATGAATGATGAAGACCCCTTAATTCTTCATTATGTATCCAAGTCTCTAATGTCCTCCACATTCACCTATTGATCAAGTTTGAGCTTGTTGGTCCCCAACCACGTTGGGTCCTAAGAGGTTAGTCACAATAGGCTTGGCAACCCAAATGGTACTTTTCTTGACACCACTTTGAGTACCAACAAACTTGGCAAACACATTGCCAACCTTATCCTTCCCAAGAGAATAGATATCATCAATAATGATTGGGTTGGATAAATTACCTCTCGTGCAAGAAGAAGTGAAGTGACCCTTCTCACGACATAAGTAGCAACATCTACCCTTTAATTTCTTCCCTATTGATTTCTCAACATGAGGAGTGTTGGCTTGGGTCTTCTTGGGAAGGGGCCTTTCTTCAACTTGTAGTTGAGTATGTGATTGAACTTGTGGCCGCTTCCCTTGTTGCTTGTGACTTTGGGGCTTCTTCTTTAGTGGGCAAGATCTAACATGGTGCCCTTGAATTTTGCACCTGAAGCAAATAAGCTTGGTCGAATTCTTGACTTGTTCTTAGCCCTTCTTCTTGAAGCTTTTGGACTTATTCTTCTTGTTGGAGTTGAATCCAAGTCCATCTTTGTCATTTGGGGATTTTTGCCCACACAAGACATTGTTGAGTGTGGACATTTCTTCATGACTCTTTTCCAAGTCTTTCTTCAAGGAAGTGACTTGGGCCTTGAGCTCTTTGATTTCCTCTACATGGTTAGTATTGATACATCTCCGTCGTATCTACTTTTCCAAACTCTTTTGCCCTTGTTTTGGACTCAAATTTGCATGATTTTAATGGAACTAACCCGGACTAACGCTGTTTTCAGCAGAATTGCCATGGTGTTGTTTTTGCGCAGAAATAAAAGTTCTCGGAATGACCTAGAAATTTACGAGGCTTTTTGTGGAATATATAAAAAATACTGGCGCAAGAATCAACTGGAGTCGTGGAGCGAGGAGCCCACAAGCCCAGGAGGCACCCCCCCTGGCTGCGCCTAGCAGGCTTGTGGGGCCCTCGGGGCTCCGCCGCCTCCAACTCCAACTCTATTTAGTCCCTTTCGTCCGGAAAAAATCAAGGAGAAGAGTTCATCGCGTTTTACTATACGGAGGAGCCGCCACCACCTGTTCTTCCTGTGTAGGGCAGATCCGGAGTCCGTTCTGGGCTCCAGAGAGGGGAGATCGTCACCGTCGTCATTACCAACCTTCCTTCATCGCCAATTCCATGATGCTCTTCACCGTTCGTGAGTAATGTCATCGTAGGCTTGCTGGACGGTGATGGGTTGGATGAGATCTATCATGTAATCGAGTTAGTTTTGATGGGGATTGATCCCTAGTATCCACTATGTCCTGAGATTGATGTTGCTACTACTTTGCCATGCTTAATGATTGTCACTAGGGCCCGAGTGCCATGATTTCAGATCTGAACCTATTATATTCCGTCAATATACATGTCTTCTTAATCCTATCTTGCAAGTTGTAGTCACCTACTATGTGTTATGACCCGGCAACCCCGGAGTGACAATAGTCGGAACCACTCCCGGAGATGACCATAGTATGAGGAGTTCATGTATTCACTAAGTGCCAATGATTTGTTCCGGTTCTCTATTAAAAGGAGAACCTTAATATCCCGTAGTTTCCATTAGGACCCCGCTGCCACGGGAGGGATGGACAATAGATGTCATGCAAGTTCTTTTCATAAGCACGTATGACTATATACGGAATACATGCCTACATTACATTGATGAACTGGAGCTAGTTACTTATCTCCCCATGTTATAACTGTTGCATGATGAATATCATCCGGCATAATTATCCATCACCTATCCAATGCCTACGAGTTTTTCCTACTGGTCCTTGCTACGTTACTTTGCCGCTACTGCTGTCACTGCTGCTACTATTACTGCTACTGTAGTCACGGCTGCTACTGTTACCGTTGCTACTGTCTCTATTGACGTCAGTTGTGCTTCCCTGGCAATGGCTCCAGAAAAGGGTTGATCCTGCAATATCTTGTGTTATCTAGACGAATGCTTATAAACAACTAACCTTCTCCTGCAACGGCACCAGAAGAATACTGATAGCACTCCCCGGCAATGAAACTGGAAGAATGTTGTTGATGGCCCACCAACGTGTGGGTTCGCAGCAGTTTTCGAGGGTAGAGTATTCGACCCAATTTGTAGGTACGCCAGACAGGAGGTGAGAGTATACTCTCAAGTATTAGCTGCTGAATTTGTCAGATTCAACCACACCTGAAAGATAATTATCTGCAAGCACAATAGTAACAACGAAGTAGTAACAACGAAGTAGCGGGTATCGGCAGTGTAACGAGCAATAACAGTGGCAAGGAACAGCAGTAGTGACAGCAGTTGCAAGTAGCAACAGTAGCAAGCGGCAGTAGTAGCAACAGCAGCAGCAGCAGAGCAAGACAAGTAACAGCAGTAGCAATAGTAGTAGCAGCAGAGCAAGACAAGTAACGACAGTAGCAACAGTAGCAGCAGAGCAAGACAAGTAACGGCAGTGGTAACAGTAACAGCAGAGCAAGACAAGTAACGGAAGTAGCAACAGTAACAGCAGTAGCAAGACAAGTAACGACAGTGGTAACAGTAGGACAAACTCGTAGGCATTGGATCGGTGATTTGTTTGGATGATATTCATCATGCAACAGCTATAACACGGAGAGATATGTGGCTAGCTCCCGTTCGTCAATGTGATGTAGGCATGCATTCCGTGTGTCGTCATACGTGCTTAGGGAGAAGAACTTGCATGACATCTATTGTCCATCCCTCCCGTGGCAGCGGGGTCCAAAAGGAAACTACGGGATATTAAGGTTCTCCTTTTAATAAAGAACCGGACCAACGCATTAGCACTTGGTGAACACATGAACTCCTCAAACAATGGTCATCACCGGGAGTGGTTCCGGTTATTGTCACTCCGGGGTTGTCGGATCATAACACATAGTAGGTAACTACAACTTGCAAGATCGGATCTAAAACACACATATATTGGTGACAACATAATAATTTCAGATCTGAAATCATGGCACCGGCCCCTAGTGACAAGCATTAAGCATGGCAAAGTAGTAGCAACATCAAATCTCGGAACATAGTGGATACTAGGGATCAATCCCCATCAAAACTAACTCGATTACATGATAGATCTCATCCTACTCATCACCGTCGAGCGAGCCTATGAATAGATTACTCACGAAACGACGAAGAGATTCATGGAATTGGAGAGCGAAGAATGTTGATGATGACGATGGCGATGATTTCCCCTCTCCGGAGCCCAAGACGTACTCCAGATATGCCCTCCAGATGAAGAACAGGTGGTGGCGGCGCCTCCGTATTGAAAACGCGATGAAAACTTCTCTTTTTATTTTTTTGGGACGAAAGACAACTTATAGAGCTAGAGTTGGGGGCGGTAGAGGCCTGTGCGCCCCACAAGCCTGCCCACCGCCACCAGGGAGTGGTGGCGGAGCAGGGGCTTGTGGCCCACTGGCCCACCCCCTTAGGTGGATTCTGGCGCAAGTATTTTTGATATTTTCCAAAACTGCTCCCCGTAAATTTTCAGGACGTTTGGAGAACTTTGATTTCTGCACAAAAATAACACCAAGGCAATTCTGCTGAAAAAAGCGTTAGTCCAGGTTAGTTCCATTCAAATCATGCAAATTATAGTCCAAAACAAGGGCAAAAGAGTTTGGAAAAGTAGATACGTTGGAGACGTATCAACTCCCCCAAGCTTAAAACCTTGCTTGTCCTCAAGCAACTCAGTTGACAAACTGAGAGAGAAAGAAAAACTTTGACAAACTCGGTTTGATCTTGTTGTTGCAACTGTGTCTAACTCATAACCAGAATTTCAGCAAGATCACAACTTAACCACATAAGCAAATGACACAAAGGTCTCACGGTAAACTAATATCAATGGCATAATCAGCTAACGGGCAAATAATAATGAGTTTCAAATACCAACACTTCAATCAAAACAAGCATGAAGCAATATGAATAGGTGGTATCTCGCTAGCTCTTTCTGAGACCACAAAACATAAATGCAGAGCACTTTCAAAGATCAAGGGCTGACTAAACATTGTAATTCATAGCAACGAAGATCCAGTCATAGTCATACTCAATATCAATCAAAAGCAAAGCATAAAAATGACAGAGGTGCTCTCTAATTGGTGCTTATATAAGAGGAGGATGACTCGACAGGAAAATAAATAGACATGCCCTTCGCAGAGGAAAGCATTGATTTGCAGAGGTGCCACAGCTCAAGCTTTGAAAACAGAGATAATAATTTTGGGTGGCATGCTTTCATTGTCAACGCAATGACCAAGAGTTCTCAATATCTTCCATGCTACTCATGCTATAGGCGGTTCCCAAACAGAAAAGTAAAGTTTTTAACTCCCCCACCACCAATCAATCACACTCCACGGCTAGCCGAATCCTCGGGTACCGTCCATACTAACATCAATCCAAGGGGGAGTCTTGTTTTACAGTTATGTTTTTTATTTAAGCATGGAACTGGGCATCCCAAGTACCGGCCCCTTTCTCGTGAATGACTGTGAATAAACACATGTTGAAGATAACACTCCTAGCATGGAAGATACCAATAGCCCTCTTTCACCACATGAGCGGTTCGGGCATGAAAACAGATTTATTTCTTGAAGGTTTAGAGAATGGCACATGCAAATTTACTTGGAACGACATGTAGATACCGCAAATAGGTAGGTATGGTAGACTCTCATGGAAAAACTTTTGGGTTTATGGAAGTGGATGCACAAGCAGCATTCCAGCTTAGTACAAGTGAAGGCTAGCAAAAGATTGGGAAGCGACCAACTAGAGAGCGACAACAGTCATCAAGATGCAATGAGTTTGACTAACATTGAATGCAAGCATGAACATGATATAAATCACCATGAACATGAACATCATAGAGGCTATGTTGATTTTATTTCAACTACATGCATGAACATGCGCCAAGTCAAGCCACTTGAAACATTCAAAGGAGAATACCATCCTATCATACTACATCATAGTCATTTCAAAATCTATGTTGGCAATCAAGACAAACCATTATAAGCTCTCAGCTAAAGAAGCATGGCAGAAACTATGATCTCTAAGTAGTCATTGCAAACATGGTTCTCTAACAACAAAGCTAAATCTGGGTTGACAAGCTAGTCATATTTACAAAAACAAAATAGATAGAGTTCATACCAGCTTTTCAGTCTGAGTCACTTCATCATATATCATCATTGTTGCCTTTCATTTGCACGATCGAACGATGAAAACGATAATAAGCGCATTGGACTAAGCTGAATCTGCAGGCAAACACAAAGGAGAAGACAAAGTAATATGGCTCTTTGAAAGCTAAACAGGTAAGCATGTAAGAACCATCAAGCATTGTAACCAATATCTTCTACCTTGACACAAAGAAAAAGAAAACTATTTACACGGGAAAGCTCCCAACAAGCAAAAGAAGAAAGAAAATATTTTTGGGTTTTCTCAAAAGGACACAAAACAAGAAAACAAGAAAACGAAAAGAAACTAGCATGGATAATACAGTGGCAAAGTGTGAACACCGGCTAACAAAGTGAAAGCATAAGCATGAATATAAAGTCGGTGAGAACACGTACTCCCCCAAGCTTAGGCTTTTGGCCTAGCTTGGTCTAGTCCCATGGTGGGAAATAACCAGCTCCAGGATACTCCAGAGTAGACTGTGGATGCCACTGCTGTGTGAGCTCCTCTGGCTCCCACTGATAAGCTGGCGTCTGGTACTCGACTGGCGGCTCGGGCGCGGGCGCCTATGGTTGGGCCAAGAACCCAATATGCGTAGATGTCCGCGGGCATAATAGTGTACCTGTCTGCATGAAGATCAAACAAAGAAGGAGCAGGCAAAGTAATAGTCTCTCGAGTACCCTGACTAAACACCGGGTTATAAATCATCTGTCTACTAGCATCTCTATCTAGAAAATCATGGCGAACCATGCTATCATAATCCAGATATCTCTCAGGGAGAAGCATCTCTCCTTCCTCTCCCAGTCTAATGGGTATCTCAAAGTGTCTAGCAAGATGGGTGGCATAGATACCTCCATAGACAACACCTTTAGAACGGTCCAGGTTCAACCGTTGAGCTACTATAGCACCCAAGCTATAAGTCTTATCGTTATAAAGGCCTTCGTGCAAAACCGCAAGGTCTGGAGAACTAAGTGATCCAGCCTCTCCACGGCCAATCAAACATTTTCCCACAAATAGTGAGAAGTACCGAAGCACAGGAAAATGTATGCTAGCAATTCTAGCGCGAGACACTCCTCTCTCCTCTCCAACAGCAATAGAACCAATGAAATCCTCCAAGTCCCGTGGACGAGGGTCACGGATATCCCCAACATAAGGTAATTTGCATACATTGCAAAAATCCTGCAGCGTCATGCACTGGGGGACATCGTATATCATGAACTCAACCATGGGAGGATTCTTCCTCGGATAAAAGTTGAAGCTTTGAATGAAAATATTGGTGAGGAGGAGTTATTGTGGGCACTTATCTTCAACAAACGCAGTAAGACCTGCATTCTCCACCAAGTACTAAAAGTCTTCATAAAGTCCGGCGGCGCGCAAAAATTCATCACTTGGACACTCGCACGCTCGAACTTCTGTGACTCGAGGGACTACGTACTTGGGGTGGTTCTTCTCATCCTCCTTATGGTTACGGCTTGAAGAGCCTCTCAAGAACCTCCTCATCTTTTCCTTTTTCTAGCTCTGAAAAATTCTGAAATTTTTAGAGAATTTGAAAGAAAAGTGAACAAGGATCAACCCAACTTGTAGCAACTACTCCTACTAGTGCCTAGAGACCATATCACGCGCTAAAACTACTTGAGACCAACTAAAATCAACCTTTTAAGCTCAAGAACAGGGTCACTAAGGCAGCAAGAATTCGCGAAGGATAAAGCACTAGAGCAAAAACTAATTGGACCAATGGAGGACTCACTTACCAAGGAGTTTCCCCAAAACGGTTCGGAGAATGGTGCTTTGAGCAAGGAGATCGAAAATCACAGCCAAATGAGCAAGAACATGGGTTTGAGCTGCAAAACAATTTTTTCTCGAGGTGGAAGAAGAGGCTGAGAGCTGGAATGAGTGGAGGGAGTGCATGTGGGCCCCACAAGCTTGCACCCCGCCACCAGGGGGTAGGTGGCGGTGGGGGGGTGGCTTGTGGCCCACTGGTCACGCCCCCTGACCAGCTCTCAGGCCCATAAATTTTCAAAAATTCCAGAAACAATCATACTAAATTTTTAGGACCATCGGAGAAATTTTATTTTCGAGGTATTTTTCTCCGGGACGCTAAAACAGAAAACAGGAAAATCTAAACTAATTATATCATTTTTCTTCTAAGAAAAAGAAAATGAAGACTCAAAACAGAGGTATGTGACTCTGTGATTCATCCGTTTCATGGTCATCGAAAGAAATCCGTCAATGGGATTGATCAAGTCCTTATGACAAAACCTTCTCGAATCGCAAGAGAGAACGGAGAGTTTTCGAATAGCCACTAAGTCACCTCAATGGGGATATGAATATCCCCAACAAGCAAATCATACTTCATCTTGACACGAGGAATAGGGCATTCAAAGCTCCCAATGAGAATCGATGAAGTCTTTTCGATAGCATTGATGCAATGTACTGGATATCGTTTCTTTAGAAAGTGCACTGTGTGCTCATTACCGTTGACGTGGAAAGTGACATTGCCTTTGTTGCAATCTATAACAGCCCCTGCAGTGTTTAAAAGGGTCTTCCGAGGATGATAGCCATGGCATCGTCCTCGGGAATATCCAAGATAACAAAGTCTGGTAAGATAGTGGTATTAGCAAACACAGCAGGCACATCCTCGCAAATGCCAATAGGGAAAGCAGATGATTTGTCAGCCATTTGCAGAGAAATTTCAGTGGGTGTCAACTTATCCAACTCAAGCCTACGATAAAGAGAAAGTGGCATAACACTAACACCAGCTCCAAGGTCACATAAGGCAGTTCTTACGTAATTTCATTTAATGGAGCAAGGTATAGTGGGCACTCCGGGATCACCAAGTTTCTTAGGAGTTCCACCTTTGAAAGTATAATTGGCAAGCATGGTGGAGATCTCAAGATCTGGTATCTTCCATTTATTAGTCACGATATCTTTCATGTACTTGGCATACGGAGACATCTTGAGCATATCAGTTAACCGCATCTGCAGAAAGACGGGTCTTATCATCTCAACGAAGCGCTCATAATCCTCATCATCCTTTTTCTTGGATGGCTTAGGAGGAAAGGGCATAGGTCTCTGAACCCATGTCTCTCTTTCTTTACCATGCTTCCTAGAAGTGAAGTCATTCTTGTCGTATCTCTTAGGTTGTGGATTATCAAGATTAACCGTAGGTTCAATCTCCACATCCTCATCATGTCTAGGTTGAGCATTATTATGAACATCACTGTCCACATTGTCACCAGGTTCATGTTCATCACCTGATTGTGTTTCTGCATCAGACGCAGAAATATCATTAGGTTCTTCAGGTGTGATAGTATTTGGTGAACTGGCGTGTAGGCTTCTATCATCCTTCTTCTTCTCCTTAGGATGACTAGGTGAATCAGCATTGATTCCTTGAGAATCTTGATCAATTCTCTTAGGATGACCTTCAGGATAAAAAGGTTCCTCAGTCATTTTGCCTCCTCTAGTAACGACTCTGACATAGTTGTCATTTAATTCATTGAGCAGGTCATTCTGAGATTTAAGTACTTGTTCTACCTGAGTAGTAATCATAGAGGCATGTTTACTCAGAAGCTTCAGAGCATTGACATTTCTGTCTACACAAGCACTTAAATGGCTAGGCATACGAGTACTTTGTTCCAAATGTCTGCTAACATAATCATTGAAACTCTGTTGTTTGGCAACAAAGTTGTCAAATTCATCAAAGCATAGGCTAGCAGGTTTATCAAAAGGAATATCACTCTCATCAAACCTAAGCAGAGAATTCACTTCTACTACCTGTATCGGGTTATCGAGACCGTGGATTTCTTTGATAGGTGGTAGATTTTTGACATCTTCAACTCTAATGCCTTTCTCTTGCATAGATTTCTTGGCTTCTTGCATATCTTCGGGACTGAGGAATAGAATACCTCTTTTCTTCGGAGTTGGCTTAGGATGTGGTTCGGGAATAGTCCAAGCATTATCATTGATCAAGATGTGATTCAGTAGAGTCTCAACTTGTTCTACAGTTCGTTCCCTAAAAACACAACCAGCACAACTATCTAGGTAGTCTCTAGAGGCATCGGTAAGTCCGTTATAGAGGATATCAAGTATCTCGTTCTTCTTAAGAGGGTGATCAGGCAAAGCATTATGTAGCTGGACGAGCCTCCCCCAAGCTTGTGGAAGACTCTCTTCTTGGAGTTGAGCAAAGTTGTATATTTCCTGCAAGGCAGCTTGCTTCTTATGGGCGGGGAAATATTTCTCACAGAAGTAATAGACCATCTCCTGGGGACTACGCACACATCCAGAAGCAAGAGAGGTGAACCAGGCTTTAGCGTCATCCTTTAGAGAGAAAGGAAACAGCTTAAGGATATAGTAGCGGCGGATCTTCTCCTCATTAGTGAAGAGGTTGGCTATTTCGGATAGTTTGGCAAGATGGGCTATGACCGTCTCAGACTCATAACCGTGAAAAGGATCAGATTCGACTAGAGAGATTATCTCAGGGTCGACAGAGAATTAATAATCCTTATCGGTGACAAAGATAGGCGAAGTGGCAAACTTCGGATCATTTCTCATCCTAACTTCCCGAGATTTTTCCTTCCACTTGAGAATTAATTTCTCAACGTCATAGGCATCCTTACACGCAAGAAATCCTCAGCTATCTCTCCCTCCATAACGTAACCCTCAGGTATAACAGGAAATTCATATCTAGGAGAGCTAGGTCTAACAGGAGCAAAAGCAGGTTCTATCTCAATAGCATCGGCAGTATCAGAAGCATCACGAGCATTGGCAGTAACTCTAGCAATATGAGCATCAAGGAACGCTCCCAGTGGAACATCAGGCAAAGGAGTATCTCTAGCAGTATCAAGCATAGCATCATCAGGCATAATAACATCTCTAGCATCATCAGGCAAAGCAGTATCAAGCATAGCATCTTAGTAGTATCAAGCATAGTATCAAGCATACCATCATCAAGCATAGCATCTCTAGCAGTATCAAGCATAGCATCTCTAGCAGTAGTATCACAAGCATCATCAAGCACACACGACATATCAAGATTTCTAGCAGGAGGTGATGTCGCAAACTTACTCATAACTGAAGGTGAATCAAGTGCAGAGCTAGATGGCAATTCCTTACCTCCCCTCGTAGTTGAGGGCAAGACTTTGGTCTTCGGATCCTTCAGATTCTTCATAGTGATCAGCAGATATAAATCCCAAGTGACTCAGAGAATATAGCAATACCTCCCCGGCAACGGCGCCAGAAAAGTGTTGACGTCAGCTGTGCTTCCCTGGCAATGGCTCCAGAAAAGGGCTGATCCTGCAATCTCTAGTGTTAGCTAGACGAATGCTTATAAACATCTAACCTTCTCATGCAACGGCACCAGAAGAATGCTGATAGCACTCCCCAGCAATGAAACTAGAAGAATGTTGTTGATGGCCCACCAGCACGTGGGTTCGCAGCAGTTTTCTAGGGTAGAGTATTCGACCCAATTTGTAGGTACGCCAGACAGGAGGTGAGAGTATACTCTCAAGTATTAGCTGCTGAATTTGTCAGATTCAACCACACCTGAAAGATTAGTATCTGCAAGCACAATAGTAACAACGAAGTAGTAACAGCGAAGTAGCGGGTATCGGCAGTGTAACGAGCAATAACAGTGGCAAGGAACAGCAGTAGTGACAGCAGTAGCAAGTAGCAATGGTAGCGAGCGACAGTAGTAGCAACAGTAGCAGCAGCAGCAGAGCAAGACAAGTAACAGCAGTAGCAACAGTAGTAGCAGTAGAGCAAGACAAGTAATGGCAGTAGCAACAGTAGCAGCAAAGCAAGACAAGTAACGGCAGTGGTAACAGTAACAGCAGAGCAAGACAAGTAACGGCAGTAGCAACAGTAACAGCAGTAGCAAGACAAGTAACGGCAGTGGTAACAGTAGGACAAACTCGTAGGCATTGGATCGGTGATTTGTTTGGATGATATTCATCATGCAACAGCTATAACACGGAGAGATATGTGGCTAGCTCCCGTTCGTCAATGTGATGTAGGCATGCATTCCGTGTGTCGTCATACGTGCTTAGGGAAAAGAACTTGCATGACATCTATTGTCCATCCCTCCCGTGGCAGCGGGGTCCAAAAGGAAACTACGGGATATTAAGGTTCTCCTTTTAATAAAGAACTGGACCAATGCATTAGCACTTGGTGAACACATGAACTCCTCAAACTATGGTCATCACCGGGAGTGGTTCCGCTTATTGTCACTCTGGGGTTGTCGGATCATAACACATAGTTGGTAACTACAACTTGCAAGATCGGATCTATAACACACATATATTGGTGACAACATAATAATTTCAGATCTGAAATCATGGCACTCGGGCCCTAGTGACAAGCATTAAGCATGGAAAAGTAGTAGCAACATCAAATCTCATAACATAGTGGATACTAGGGATCAATCCCCAACAAAACTAACTCGATTACATGATAGATCTCATCCTACTCATCACCGTTCAGCGAGCCTACGAATAGATTACTCACGAACGACGAAGAGCTTCATGGAATTGGAGAGGGAAGAAGGTTGATGATGACGATGGCGACGATTTCCCCTCTCCGGAGCCCAAGACGGACTCCAGATCTGCCCTCCAGATGAAGAACAGGTGGTGGCGGCGCCTCCATATCGAAAACGCGACGAAAACTTCTCTTTTTATTTTTTCTGGGACGAAAGACAACTTATAGAGGTGGAGTTGGGGGCGGCAGAGGCCTATGGGCCCGACAAGCCTGCCCAACGCCACCAGGGGGTGGTGGCGGAGGAGGGGCTTGTGGCCCACTAGCCCACCCCCTCAGGTGGATTCTGGCGGAGGTATTTTTGATATTTTCCAAAACTGCTCCCCGTAAATTTTCAGGACGTTTGGAGAACTTTGATTTCTGCACAAAAATAACACCAAGGCAATTATGCTGAAAAAAGTGTCAGTCCAGGTTAGTTCCATTCAAATCATGCAAATTATAGTCCAAAACAAGGGCAAAAGAGTTTGGAAAAGTAGATACGTTGGAGACGTATCAGCTATCACACTACCTTGCTACTGAAACTTTGGTGTAGATACTAAGTCTTTCAGGTGTGGTTGAATTGACAACTCAACTGCTAATGCTCGAGAATATTCTTTGGCTTCCCCTTGTGTCGAATCCACAAATTTGGGTTGAATACTCTACCCTCGAAAACTGTTGCGATCCCCTATACTTGTGGGTTATCAAGACTATTTTCTGGCACCGTTGTCGGGGAGGCATAGCTCTATTCTCTGAGTCACTTGGGATTTATGTCTGTTGATCACTATGAGGAATCCGAGAGATCCGAAAACTAAAGTCTTGCCCTCAACTACGAGGACAGGTAAGGAACTGCCATCTAGCTCTACACTTGATTCACCTTCAGTTATGTGTAAGTTTGCGACACCACCTCCTGCTAGAAATTTTGATGTGTCGCCTGTGCTTGATGATGCTACTTCTGCTATCCATGATGCTTGTGATGATGCTTTGCTTGATATTGCTTTGCCACCAGGTGTATTTCTCGATGCACAAATTGCTAGAGTTGCTGCTGAATGTGATGATACTTCTGAGACTGCTGAGATTATTGAAGTAGAACCTGCTATTTCACCTGTTAGAACTAGCTCTCCTAGATATGAATTGCCTGATATACGTGAGGGTTATGTTATGGAGGGAGAGATAGCTGAGGACTTTCTTGCTTATAAGGATAGCTATGATCTTGAGAAATTACTGCGCAAGTGGAAGGAAAAATCTTTGAACGCTAGGATGAAATACGATCCTAAGTTTGCTACTTCGCCTATCTTTGTGACCGATAAGGATTATGAATTCTCTGTCGACCCTGAGTTAATCACTTTGGTCGAATCTGATCCTTTTCATGGTTATGAGTCTGAAACGGTTGTAGCACATCTCACTAAGTTGCACGATATAGCCACCCTATTCACGAGTGAGGAAAAGATCCACCACTACTATATCCTTAAGTTGTTTCCTTTCTCGCTAAAGGATGATTCTAAGACTTGGTTCACTTCTCTTGCTCCTGGTTGTGTGCGTAGTCCCCAGGATATGATCTACTACTTCTCTGAGAAATATTTTCCTGCCCATAAGAAACAAGCTGCCTTGCAGGAAATATATAACTTTGTGCAAGTTGAAAAAGAGAGTCTCCCACAAGCTTGGGGGAGGCTTGTCCAGCTACTAAATGCTTTGCCTGATCACCCTCTTGAGAAAAATGAAATACTTGATATGTTCTATAATGGACTAACCGATGCTTCTAGGGACCACCTAGATAGTTGTGATGGTTGTGTTTTCAGGGAACGAACTGTGGAACAAGCTGAGATTCTATTGAATAATATCTTGTGCAATGAGAATGCTTGGACTATTCCCGAACCACCTCCGAAGCCAACTCCGAAGAAAAGAGGTATCCTATTCCTCAGTCCTGAAGATATGCAAGAAGCTAAGAAATATATGCAAGAGAAAGGCATCAAATCTGAAGATGTCAAGAATCTACCACCTATCGAAGAGATCCATGGTCTTGATAACCCGACACAAGTAGTAGAGGTAAATTCTCTTCGTAGATTCAATGAGAGTGATATTCCTTATGGTAAACCTGCTAGCTTATGCTTAGATGAATTTGATAACTTTGTTGCCAAACAACAAAGTTTCAATGATTATGTTAACAGACAATTGGAACAGAATGCTCGCGTGCTTAGTCATTTAAGTGCTTGTGTGGATAGAAATGTTAATGACCTTAAGCTTTTGAGTAAACATGCCTCTATGGTCACCACTCAAGTAGAACAAGTACTTAAGGCTCAAAATTACTTGCTCAATGAGTTGAATGACAATTCTGTTAGAGTCGTCACTAGAGGCGGTAGAATGACCCAGGAACCTTTGTATCCTGAGGGTCATCCTAAGAGAATTGAACAAGATTCTCAAGGAGTTAGCACTGATGCACCTAGTCATCCTAGGAAGAAAAAGGAAGATGATAGGAACTTGCATGCTAGCAAACCTGCTGCTGTTACACCCGAGAATCCAAACGAGGTCTCTGTTTCTGATGCCGAAACATAATCTGGTGATGAACATGAGCCTAATGATAATATCGATAGTGGTGTTCATGATGATGCTCAACCTAGCAATGATAAGGATGCGGAGATTGAACCTGTTGATCTTGATAATCCACAACCTAAGAATAGGAGATATGATAAGAATGACTTCATTGTTAGGAAGCATGGTAAAGAAAGGGAACCATGGGTCCAGGAACCCATGCCCTTTCCTCCCAAACCATCCAAGAAAAAGGATGATGAGGATTTTGAGCGCTTTGTTGAAATGATTAGACCTATCTTTCTGCAAATGCGTTTGACAGATATGCTCAAAATATCTCCTTATGCTAAGTACATGAAGGATATTGTGACTAATAAGAGGAGGATACCTGAGGTTGAGATTTCCACCATGCTCGCTAATTACACCTTCAAGGGGGAACTCCTAAGAAACTAGGTGATCCCGGAGTGCCCACTATACCTTGCTCCATTAAAGGTAATTATGTTAGAACCGCTTTATGCGATCTTGGAGCTAGTGTTAGTGTTATGCCTCTCTCTCTTTATCGTAGACTTGAATTAGATAAGTTGACACCCACTGAAATATCCTTGCAAATGGCCGACAAATCAACTGCTTTCCCTATTGGCATTTGCGAGGATGTACCTGTTGTGGTTGCTAACGTTACTCTCTTAAGAGACTTTGTTATTCTGGATATTCCCGAGGATGATGCCATGGCGGTCATCCTTGGAAGACCATTTTTAAACACTGCATGGGCTGTTATTGATTGCAACAAAGGCGATGCAACTTTCCATGTCAATGGTAATGAGCATACGGTGCACTTTCCGAAGAAACAATATCGAGTACATTGCATCAATGCTATTGAAAAAACTTCATCGATTCTTATTGGGAGCTTTGAATGCCCTATACCTAGTGTTAAGATGAAGTATGATTTGCTTGTTGGGGATATGCACATCCCCATTGAGGTGACCTAGTGACTATTTGAAAAATCTCCGGTTTTATGCGATTCAAAAAAAGTTTGTTAAAGAGACTTGATCAACCTCATTGACGGATTTCTTTTGATGACCGTGAGATGGATGAATCTAGGAGTCACAACCCTCTGTTCCAAACCTTTACCTTCGGTTGCTTAGAAGAAAAATGATAGATTTAGCTTTAGTTTTTCCTGTTTTCTGCTTTTTGCATCCCGTAGAAAAGTGTCCTGAAAATAAAGGTTATTCGAATGCCCTGCAAATCAAGTATTTTTCTGGAATTTTTAAAAAATTCTGAGACAGAGAGCTAGTCAGGGGATGCACCAGTGGGCCACAAGCCCAGGAGGCGCGGGAACCCCCCTGGCCGCGCCTACCAGGCTTGTGGGGCCCACGTGGCCCCCCTCCACTTATTCCAGCTCCCATCTCCTTCTCCTACCTCCAGAAAAATTCATTCTACAGCTCAAACCCGTGTTCTAGCTCTTCTTCCTGCGATCTTCGATCTCCTTGTGCAAAGCCCCATTCACCAAACTGTTTTGGGGAAATTGTTCCTTGGTATGTGACTCCTCCATTGGTCCAATTAGTTTTTGCTCTAGTGCCTTATTCTTTGTGTATTATTGTTGCCTTGGTGACCCTGTTCTTGAGCTTTGCATGCTAATTTTAGCTGGTCCCAAGTAGTTTTGATGCATGATATGGCCTCTAGGCACTTGTAGGAGTAGTTGCTATGAGTTTCGTTGAGCCTTGTTCACTTTTCCTTTGAGTCACTAAAAATTTCAGAAAAGGAAGATGTTCAGGAGAAACTATCATTTTGGTTCCTCAAGCAAGAGGGGTCCCCGTCTCGCGATTCGGGAGCCCGATCCTTACCAACCGAGGAACGCAAAGGTACAACCATGTGAATGGCCTTCTGATGAATTCATGGTTGATGCAGGTTTCAAAGACGAGTTTGATACATTTGTTCACAACGTCGGGCTCGAAGAATTCATCTCCGATAAATGTGAACAGTATACTACTCTCACTGCCTCTTTTGTTCGTAGATTCAAATTTTCAGCTGGTCGTGACACATCCATACTGTTTGATCTGTATGACAAATTGTATACCATGGATTTAGAAGATTTCAATAGAATTTGCAAGATACGTGATTGGGGTAGTCTCAATGATCCTCCTAAGTCTTCGGTTAGAGATTTTATCTCTAGTATAACTGTCGGAGAAACTAGAGATATTACGCAGGCTACCATGGGGAGCATTCATTTTCCTGCCTTGCATTACTTTGCCCTCTTCATAGGTAGATGCATTAACGGCAAGATTGAGCATTGTCACCTCTACGCACCTGACCTTAGTATTCTTAAGAGGCAGTAATGGGTGATAGAAGTTTCAACATGGGAGCTATAATCGCGAGGAGGCTAAATAATAATGCTAATGAAGGGGATTTCTTTGGTGGGATCTATGCCACTCGCATAGCAAATTTTCTTGGAGTACCCATCCACGGAGGAGATCCCCCGCTCCATACAACTTTCCTTGATCGCGCCGCTATGACACGTTATCAGTTCCTTGAGAGGGATAATGAATCCCTCCTATACCGGTTAATATTTAACCGACAACGTGTTTTCCATATTAACCTTCCTGCTCCTGCCTTCTTTGACTTTCAGGTAAAACAGAGATATTACATAACTAGAGGAGAGGCAGAGGAGTATGAGAGGGAGGCAAAGGTTGCTCGCCTCTGTGAGGCAGCTATTCAGGCGGTAGCTGCCGCGTTCCCGTACAACCCCCATTATGATTTTGGATATCGCCCGGACCAGTCATGGGAGTAGACCAACTTAGGCCAAAAGCCTAAGCTTGGGGGAGTACGTGTTTCTCACCGACTTTATATTCATGCTTACGCTTTCACTTTGATAGTCGGTGTTCACACCTTGCCATTGTATCATCCATGCTAGTTTATTTCTTTTTCTCGCTTTCTTCTTGTGTGTTTGTTTAGATTGAGAAAACCCAAAAAGATTTCCCTTTTCTTATTTTGCTTGTTGGGAGCTTTCCCGTGTAAATAGTTTTCTTTTTCTTTGGTCAAGTTGGAAGACCATGGTTACAATGTTTAGTGGCTCCCACATGCATATCTGTTTATCTGTCAAAGAGCCATATTACTTTGTCTTCTCCTTTGTGTTAAGAACACAATTAAGGATTTCATTAATTCTCAAAAAAATCAATACTATGGTAGAAGAAAAATTGCATGTTGTTGATTGATGACCCACAAGTATAGGGGATCAATCATAGTCCTTTCAATAAGTAAGAGTGTCGAACCCAACGAGGAGCAGAAGGATCTGACAAGTGGTTTTCAGCAAGGAAATATCTGCACGCACTGAAATTGTTGGTAACAAGTGATTGTGTGGTGAGATGATTCGTAGCAAGCAATAAGTAACAAAAGTAGCAACGGCGCAGCAAAGTGGCCCAATCCCTTTTGTAGCAAAGGGACAAGCCTGAACAAAGTCTTATAGGAGGAAAAACGCTCCCGAGGACACACGGGAATTTCTGTCATGCTAGTTTCATCATGTTCATATGATTCATGTTCGTTACTTTGATAGTTTGATATGTGGGTGGACCAGCGCTTGGGGACTGCCCTTACTTGGACAAGTATCCCACTTATGATTAACCCCTCTTGCAAGCATCCGCAACTACGAAAGAAGTATTAAGACAAAGTCTAACCATAGCATTAAACTAGGGTATCCAAATCAGCCCCTTACGAAGCAACGCATAAACTAGGGTTTAAGCTTCTGTCACTCTAGCAACCCATCATCTACTTACTACTTCCCAATGCCTTCCTCTAGGCCCAAATAATGGTGAAGTGTTATGTAGTCGACGTTCACATAACACCACTAGAGGAAAAACAACATACAACACATCAAAACACCGAACGAATACCAAATTCACATGACTACTATTAGCATGACTTATCCCATGTCCTCAGTGTAACGACCAAGATGCGGTCCTTTCCGATCTGGGGGTCGAGGCCCCCGAATAGGAAAGAAGCGCATCTAAGCGTTTCGCAAGCAAGTAACATAGCACAAATAATAATACAAGTAGACAATTCGGGATTCAACTGTCTTCTTATTAATAACTCAGAGTACAACACAGATACAAACAAGGTAGTTCCGCTACGGACTACAAAACATGGAAAATGCTATGCTACCCTGCCTGCACGCCCACGATCACGACCACGCCTCAGTCCTCTGGATAGTTCACGTAGAGGCGGTCTGTCTCCTCGTCGTACAGCCACGCCAGCTGGGTGCCGTCGGGATCATCTGTCTCTGGGGTACCTGTACTTGCTGGGAGTTTCGGAGGAATCCGTGAGCCACGGGGACTCAGCAATCTATGACCTTGGTGCCAGAACTAGTCATGTTGTTAGGTAGGGTAAGGATGAAGGGTATCAGGCTGCAGCATCCTATGCTTGATTAAGTGGCTAACTTATGCAAAGTAGAAGTGAAGGTGGTCTATACTAACGGTCGGGACTACTTGATCAGTAAGTGATCCTGAACACCTACCTACGGCATTCATAACCCCACCATGTTCCCGATCGAAGAGAGATCTTCGAAGGGACAGTCACGGTTACGCACACAGTTGGTAGTTTTATTAGTTTAAGTTTAAGTTCTCTAATACCGGATGTTAACAAAATATTCCACGTTGCCACATAACCGCGGGCACGACTTTCTGAAAGATTAAACCCTGCAGGGGTGCTCCAACTAGTCCATCACAAACGAACACAGGCCGCAAAGGCACCCTCTATCACGAATCTCGTGATCTCGTCGGATTCCTTAGAGGAAAACCTCAACTCAGGGGGAACCCAAAGCTTCACTGGGATTCCTATACGCAAGATATACCGCTAAGGTAAGACAAGGCTAGCAGGACCTCCCGACGTGTCGACGACCCCGATAAGAGCCGCTTATCTCAGTCTCAGGACACGCCGGATGGAACTAGCTACATGTACCAAACCTCAAGTTTCCTTGTGGTGGCCCCGCAGGCAGACCAGTTTGGACCAACACTCATGAGGAGCACTGGCCCGGGTTTGTTGATTAAAGATCCTCGGGGTAGCTACTCCCTATGCAGATTATTATTAAGTTATTAGCAAATTAACACCAATGTTGGGTCCTGCGGGACAAGCCTTAGCACTACGCGATTTATCAAGGGGGTCCCCATAACAACCCCGAATGTGTTAGGAGCGATCATTATGGAATCAAACACCGGTAACCGGTAACTAAGGCGGCAATAACGGGACAAAGCACCCGGCAAAAGGCTAGGCCTCCCGTCATTTACCAAGTATATAGGTGCATTAATTAAATAACAGAATTTAAGATAATGATATCAAGCTCATGTTATCACATGAGGCAAAGCACCTGCAACTAGCAATGTTACCATTAGTAGCTGAGCAAGCCTACTTAGCCACACAAGTTTTGCTAGGAAGGAGAACGGTGTTTGGGCTCATGGCATAAGTAGAGGCAATTTAATTTAAGTGGTAGGCAGCGAGCAATATGACATGGAAACGAAACTAACATAACAAGTCTAGAGATGGAATCAAGGTCATATCATCTTGCCTGTGATATCCTCAGCTTGGAATGGTTCTGGTTCGTCCTGCACGTACTCTCCTGACTCCACATATTCGTTCTCCGATCCCGGTGCTACCCAACATAAGAATAACAGCCAATGAACAGGAGCACCACAAGATGCAACAATCACATGATGCATGAGATGCAAATTGAGCATGCACCACTATTTCTATCACTAGCACAAGCAAAATAAACTTCTGCAAGTTTCTGGACATAACTATACACTAAGCTATTTTTCAACAGAATGACCAGCACATCGTCATCTATAAGAGAAGAAAATGTTTCCAGGATCCCAGACTTAGTGAAATTTCAGGTTTAACTAATCTGGAATTTTTCAGCCACATGCCCACTTTGTCTAGGCATAGTTTGCACACACATAACACCAAGTGATAAATGACACCACTATGGTGTAGAGCAAAACCCCTACTACTATCACACAAAAACTCATGCCCTTGGGCTCCACCTATTCCATGGAATCAAGGGTCAAACTTGCAACAAAACTGAATATGTCAACTCCATAGGGTATCCTACTAAGACAACAACTACAAAGGTTGGGTTCATGTGCACAATGACAAGGTGACATGGGGGTTTGAACCCCATGTTTGTGTCATGCACATCAACATCACAAGCACATCTACCAAACTATCCCCACACACAAACACCATGCCCTCTCACATATAGACATGTGAAGGTGCATAGTTTTGCAAAGGTGGGGAAGTTCCACACACACACATATATTCCACATCATTCACAACAACATCATGCTCTTACCCAAGAACAACTTGAGGGGAAAAAATACTAAGCAAGTAACTTGGAAGCATCACCTCTCAACACTTTTAGTAGGTACCACAAGTGGTGTGCACTCACTACAACACATCTCCATACCTACCCCATCAACTTCACTTACAACCTCTATGCACACAAGCCTATTTGCAATCACACCAACAACATAATCTAACAAGACCACATGCACACACCTACCACTTAAGCCACCAACACCATCTATCATCATACTAGTGTCTAAAACACACACACAATACAATCTGCACCCATCTACACCAGCAGGAAAAAATATTAACTAGGACACCTTGCTGTCTATGCATAAGGAAAAGGAAGTAACAAAAAAAAATAAAGGAAAGCAAAAAGAAAACAGAAATATGCATCAGGCTCCTGGGAATCGAACCCAGTACCCCTGATACACAGCAGCAACTCCTAGCCACTACACCACTGCCACTGTGTCGACAGGTTAGGGGAAGAAAACAGGGTATCATGACCCTGATGCTACTGTGCAGGAAATCAGAAAACAAAAATAGCGCCGAGGGGGGATCGAACCCGCGCCCTCCAACAGGCACGCAACGCTAGTTACCACTGGGCTACGAAACGGTGTCTGAACCACTACGCGCTGCGAAACAGAAGAGGTAACCTCCCTGCTCATCTGCTACCGGTGACTGACCGGAACAGGGGAGGGGTCTCGCCGGCGATGAGAGCCAAATTCAGCTCCGGCTCGTGGAGGGGAGGAAGCCCACACCCACATTAATCCATCCCCGCAATCATCTATGCCCAAGGAGCTCTACAGCGACGTGGTCACGGCGACCAGCGGCTCCGGCGACAGGGACAACTCGCCGACGAACTCTACTGCTTCGGCGCCCGATCTAAGACAGGGAGGAAGGAGGAGGTGCACTACCTCGCGTACGGGTCAAGGAGGGAGTGACCGTAGAGGAAGTAGCAGGAAGAAGAGCGCGGTGCGGCGGAGCTCGTCGGAGATGCGTTGCCGTCGGGAAGTAGTGGAAGCCGAGCGGGGGAAGGCGATCCAGCGGCGGGAACGGGCTCCTGGAGACGCCCTCGAGCTGCTGGCGTCTTCAAAGAGGAAGCAGGGGTAGCAGAACGACGGCGGCGACGATCTTCATCCGTCGGCCATGGCGGACCTGAGCTCCTCCTACCTTGCTGCGACGAGAGAGGGAGAGGGGATCGAGATCTGGACGGTGCGGCAGCGGGGAGGAACCCTAACACGGATGCACGGACGCCAAGGGGGTTAAATAGAGGGAAGGAGAGGTGAGGATCGCGACGCTGCCATGTGCGTGCGGGGAGCTTCGGTGGAAAGCAGAGAGGAGCGAGGTGAGAGGCTGACTTGTGGGGCCGCCTGCCTCGCTGGAAAGGGGAGGAGGACGACGCCCGCGCGCGTGAGCTGGGAAGGAGTGGGCCGGGCCGCGCTGGTTTGCTTGCCACCGGCGTCAGATAGAAGAGAGGGGCTGAGAGGGATTTGAACCTTTTTAAATAAACACAACTAGGACTTAAATCCACTCGCAGTTCTGTTGGGGTAAAAATCAAAGAAAAAATGCCCCTGGCCATAAGGAATTATGGCCTATTAGAACAAAATAGGAAAACAATATTTGGAGCAATTTGGAATAAATGCAAAACAGTAATTAATTTACTGTTTTGGGTTTATTTGCACCCTTAAAAATCAAGATACAATACAGCAAATACACACATCATCATTCCCACAATAAACTCTAATCACAAGACATTTTAGAACAACTTTTGGGAAGATGGAATTTTGAACATGAGATAAAAGGAAAGGAAAAGGGTTTGAAATAGCAAGGAGCTTTGAAATTACATAGCACTCACTCCTACACTCCACACACCATCATCACATGTGCATCAACACAAGAAATTACAAGACCACAACATCACACCTAGCAAGATCACATGCAATCATAACAGGACATAGAATCATAAGGTATGGCAAGGATGGTATGGCATGGATGCATGCATGCAAAAGAAGAATAGAAGGTGACACATGAAATCATACATGCCTAGAAACTCTCATGACAAAGTCAAGGTGGTCCCACATGGAAGGTTACAAAAAGGGAAAGTCCTACACTTGGGGCACTACACTCAGGAACAAAAGTAACTACTCACAAAGCATAATCATATTAATGACCAGAGAGGTAATGAGTAGCATCAAGGATCTGAACATAAACTCTTCCACCAAATAATCCAACTAGAATCAACTACAAAGAGTAATCAACACTACTAGCAACCTTACAAGTACCAATCGGAGTCGCGAGACGGAGATTGGTTACAAGTGATGAACTAGGGTTTGGAGATGAGATGGTTCTGATGAAGATGTTGATGGTGACGAGTCCCCTCTGATGAGAGGAGTGTTGGTGATGACGATGGCGATGATTTCCCCCTCCGGGAGGGAAGTTTCCCCGGCAGGATCGTCCTGCCGGAGCTCTAGATTGGTTCTGCTCAGGTTCCGCCTCGTGGCGGCGGCGAATCCATGAAAAAGTTCCTCCTTTATTTTTTTCCTGGACGAAACCCTTCATATAGCAAAAGAGGGGCGAAAGTGGGCGAGCAGGTTGCCCACAAGCCCTCATGGTGCGGCCTGGGGGGTGGCCGCGACGTGCAGGCTTGTGGCCAACCTCTGGCGCCCCTCTGGCACTTCTTCGGCCCAGTATTTTTGATAAATCCGGAAAAAAATCCTCGTTGATTTTTGCGGCGTTTGGAGTTGCGCAGAATAGGTATCTCAACTTTGCTCCACTTTTAGGCCAGAATTCCAGTTGCCGGCATTCTCCCTCTTCATGTAAACCTTTCCCTTGTATGTAAGAGAGAAAAGGCATAAGAATTGTACCTTGAAGTGAAATAACAGCCAAAGAAGCGATAAATATCAACATGAAAACATGATGCAAAATGGACGTATCAACTCCCCCAAGCTTAAACCTCGCTTGTCCTCAAGCGAAAGCCTAGCTCAATAAATGTGTCCACATGTTTAGGGAGACAGGTGTTGACAAAACAAGATACGAACATGCATGCATCATGATCAAGATCAGAACAGCAATACCAACATATAATCTCTCATGCTAAAGTGACAGTTCCTTCACAAAGTAAAGTATGTATCAAGAACCTTACCGAGAAATAGCAACCGATAGCCTTTAGTCATTGAAGCAATTGCAATTTATCACAACATCAGAAAGAGTCAAATAAGAGCTTGTAAAGCAAATCTGCACAATCAATCATTCTTTCGTTCTCTACAATTGCTACAACTCACATGGTACTCATGAGATCAAAGTTTCAGCTGGACACAGAGAAAGATAGGGGCTTACAGTTTTGCCTCCGAACTACTTACCTCAAGGGTAATGTCAACAATAATAATTCATGAATACTTACCTCCAAGTTGACATATGAATATAGATCTTTCCCAAGCATATGACGTTAGCCAAGATAAAGGTGAAACAAGGAATTGGTGAAGATCACCATGACTCTTTCAAGGGCAAAAATTAAAGGTAAAAGATAGGCCCTTCGTAGAGGGAAGCAGAGGTTTTCATGCGCTTTTGAGGTTTGGATGTGTGTCCTCTTAGTGCGGAGGAACGTCACTTTATATTGCCTCCTGTGATAAAGAACTTTATTATGCAGTCTGTCACTTTTATGTCTTCCTCATCACAGGTTCGTACAAAGTTTATTTTCCACACACTAATAGATCATACATATTAGAGAGCAATTTTTATTGCTTGCACCGATGACAACTTACTTGAGGGATCTTATTCAATCCATAGATAGGTATGGTGGACTCACATGGCAAAACTGGTTTGATGGTTTATGGATGCACAAGTAGTATCTCTACTTAGTGCGGGAGTTTTGGCTAATATGAGGTGGAAGCAATCGTCGCATGCTAAGGGATCTCTAATCATATAACATTGTTCGAAGCCAAGCAAACACAATTCATTATGTTGTCTTCCTTGTCCAACATCTACTTCTAGGCATGCAATAGTTTAGTGAGTGTTCACAATCATAGATGATGTTAGAGATGATATATTTATATGTGAACCTCTCCTTATTTATCACTTCCTATTAATTGCAACAATGACCAAGGTCTACGTTTGTCTACCCTCGACAAGTTTCAATCCTCATTCTTTTTATATGTGAAGCCATCACTTCCCATAAGATCATTACATGATCTTTCATGCTTTTGTTCTATTCTCACTCTTTTGATCATGGCAAGAGGCAAAGCCCTTCAACTAAGACACTCTTTATTATATGGCTCACGAGCAAGAATACATCGGGGGTGACACAAAGCAAAACTCAAGACTAAAACACTAAGACTTTTAATCTACTTGAGAAAAAGAAAACTGAAAAGGAAAACTAAAACAAAGGTAAAGGCAAAAGATGTGATGGTGATATGATACCGGGGCAACTCCCCCAAGCTTGGCACGAGCCAAGGGGATTGCCCATACCAATGCTCAGTTGTCTTCCTTTGGTGGTGATGGTGGTGGAGTTGTTGCAACATGAGTTTGATCCTCCGTCTTCCAAGGCATAGGTGCTCCATCATGGAAAGATGAACGAGTCTCCGGAATCCTCAAATCTGCAGCCAACCGTATTGATTTAAATCTATACTCATACTCACAGTTTTGGTTCTGCAGGTCATAGATCTGGGCCTGGAGTTGATCAATCCTGTCATAGAGCCTGGAGAGGTGCTTCCCAATGTCATTGGCATCAATCCTGTGCTTGTTGGTGAACTCCGTGATCATCATGTGGTTGGCGTTGAGTCCACGCTCCACCATCCCTTGGCATTTGAAGACTTGTTGCTCCATTGCTTCGAGCCTCGTCTCAATGCTTCCAGTCTTCTTAGGCCCCTCAACATCACGGATGTGCAACATTCCCTCACACATCTCGATAGATTGAGGGTGTTGCAGCACTCTCGTGAGGTAGGGATTGATGACCTTCTTGAAGAACTTGTCCTTCTAAGCTTTTGGGGAAGTCATAGCGACCTAGATCTGCAACAGAAATAGGCTCGAAATGAAAAACAGAGGAAATCTGCGTGATGCAGGGGTTGTTGGAAATATGCCCTAGAGGCAATAATAAAATGGTTATTATCATATTTCCTTGTTCATGATAATCGTCTATTGTTCATGCTATAATTGTATTAACAGGAAACAGTAATACATGTGTCAATAAATAGATCACAATGTGTCCCTAGCAAGCCTCTAGTTGGCTAGCTTGTTAGTCAATAGATGATCATGGTTTCCTGGTCATGGGCATTAGATGTCATTGATAACGGGATCACATCATTGGGAGAATGATGTGATGGACAAAACCCAATCCTAAGCGTAGCACTAGATCATATTGTTCGTATGCTAAAGCTTTTCTAATGTCAAGTGTATTTTCCTTCGACCGTGAGATTGTGCAACTCCCGGATACCGTAGGAGTGCTTTGGGTGTATCAAACGTCAAAATTTAACTGGGTGACTATAAAGGTGCACTACGGGTACCTCTGAAAGTGTCTGTTGGGTTGGTACGAATCGAGATCGGGATTTGTCACTCCGCGTGACGGAGAGGTATCTCTGGGCCCACTCGGTAGAACATCATCATGAGCTCAATGTGACTAAGGAGTTAGTCACACGATGACGTGCTACGGAATGAGTAAAGAGACTTAGCGGCAACGAGATTGAACAAGGTATAGGTATACCGATGATCGAATCTCGGGCAAGTTCTATACCGACAGACAAAAGGAATTGTATACGGGATTGATTGAATCCTTGACATCGTGGTTCATCCGATGAGATCATCGTGGAGCAAATGGGAGCCACCATGGGTATCTAAACCCCGCTGATGGTTATTGGCCGGAGAGGTGTCTCGGTCATGTCTGCGTGTCTTCCGAACCCGTAGGGTCTACACACTTAAGGTTCGATGACGCTAGGGTTATAGGGAATTGTTATAAGAGGTTATAGAAATTTGTTCTAAGTCCCGGATGAGATCCCGGACGTCACGAGGAGCTCCAGAATGGTCCGGAGGTAAAGATTGATATATAGGACAGATGGTTTCGGACACCGGAAGTGTTTCGGGCGTCACCGGTAACGTACCGGGATCACCGGAGGTGGCCCCAGGGGTCCACCGAAAGGGGGCAACGACCCCGGGAGGCTAGATGGGCCAAGTGGGGAAGGGAACCAGCCCCTAGGTGGGCTGGTGCCCCCCCCTCAGCCCATGGCACAGGAAGAGGGGGATGGGGGAACCCTAGCGCAGGTGGGCCTAAGGCCCACCAGAGGGGTGCGCCACCCCTCCTCCCTGCCCTGGCCGCCGCCCCCTCTCCCATCTGGGGCTGCCGCACCACCTAGGGGGGAACCCTAGGGGTGGTGCACCCCCCTCCCCTCGTCCTATAAATAGTGGGGTTTTTGGGGCTGTTGGAGACAGACTTTTCCCTTTCCCTCGGCGCAGCCCTGCCCTTCTTTCTCCTCCTCTCTGTCGGTGCTTGGCGAAGACCTGTCGGGAGACCTCGTCTCTCCATCGACACCACGTCGTTGTGCTGCTGGAGTTCTTCCCCAACCTCTCCCTCCTCCTTGCTGGATCAAGGTGCGGGAGACGTCACCGGGCTGCACGTGTGTTGAACGCGGAGGTGCCGTAGTTCGGCACTAGATCGGAATCACACCGCGATCTGAATCGCCGCGAGTACGACACCATCAACCGCGTTCTTGTAACGCTTCCGCTTAGCGATATTCAAAGGTATGAAGATGCACTCACCCCTCTCTCGTTGGTGGTCTCTCCATAGGAAGATCTGAATATGCGTAGGAGTTTTTTTGAATTTATGCTACGTTACCCTTTAGTGGCATCCGAGCCAGGTTTTCTATGCGTAGATTCTATGCACGAGTAGAACACAAAAGGTTGTGGGCGATGATTTGTCAATTGCTTGCCACTACTAGTCTTATTCTTTTCCGGCGGTATTGTGGGATGAAGCGGCTCGGACCGACTTTACACGTACGCTTACGTGAGACTGGCTCCACTGACAGACATGCACACCGTGCATAAAGGTGGCTAGCGGGTGTCTGTCTCTCCTACTCTAGTCGGATTGGATTTGATGAAAAGGGTCCTTATGAAGGGTAAATAGATTTGGCATATCATCGTTGTGGCTGTCACGTAGGTAAGAAAGCGTTCTTGCTAGAAACCCAAATCAGCCACGTAAAACTTGCATCAACAATTAGAGGACGTCTAACTTGTTTTTGCAGGGTTTGACATGTGATGTGATATGGACAAAGTTGTGATGTTGCATGTATGATGTATGAGATGATCATGTTATTGTAATAGGTTTCACGACTTGCATGTCGATGAGTATGACAACCGGCAGGAGCCATAGGAGTTGTCTTAATTTATTGTATGAGATGCAACGCCATGTGCTTACTACTTTTACTTCATTGCTAACGGTTAGCTATAGTAGTAGTGATAGTAGTAGTTGGCGTGACGACTTCACGGAGACACGATGATGGAGATCATGATGATGGAGATCATGGTGTCACGCCGGTGAAGATGATGATCATGTGATGCCTGAAGATGGAGATCAAAAGAGCAAAGATGATAATGGCCATATCATGTCACTATATGATTGCATTGTGATGTTTATCATGTTTTTCATCTTATTGCTTAGAACGACGGTAGCATAATAAGATGATCCCTCTTAAAATTTATAGAACGTATTCCCCTAAGTGTGCACCGTTGCGAAGGATCGTTGTCTCGAAACACCATGTGATGATCGGGTGTGATAGATTCTAACGTTCGCATACAACGGGTGTAAGCCAGATTTACACACGTGAAACACCTAGGTTGACTCGACGAGCTTAGCATGTATAGACATGACCTCGAATACAAGAGACTGAAAGGTCTAACATGAGTCGTATGGTTGAATACGATCACCATGAAGTTGCTCACCATGGTGACTAGTCCGTCTCACGTGATGATCGGACACGGGTTAGTCAACATGGATCATGTATCACTTAGATGACTAGAGGGATGTCGATTTAAGTGGGAGTTCATACTTAATCTGATTAAATGAACTTAATTGTCATGAACTTAGTCTAAAAGTTGTCTTTATAAATATTGTAGATGGCCAACGTCAACCTCAATTTCAACGCATTCCAAGAGAAAAACAAGCTGAAAGATGATGGTAGCAACTATGCGGACTGGGTTCGCAACTTGAAGCTCATCCTTGAAGCACCTAAAAAGGCTTATGTCCTTGATGCGCCGCTAGGTGACCCTCCCGCTCCCGCAGCAGCCCAGGACATTCTGAACGTCTGGCAAACACGGAGTGATGACTACTCTCTGGTTAGGTGTGGCATGGTATACAGTTTAGAAACGGGGCTCCAAAGGCGTTTTGAGCAACACGGTGCATATGAGATGTTCCAAGAGCTGAAGCTAGTTTTTCAAGCTCATGCCCGTGTCGAGAAATATGAAGTCTCCGACAAGTTCTTTAGCTGTAAGATGGAGGAGAACAGTTCTATCAGTGAGCACATACTCAAAATGTATGGGTTACACGGTCGTCTGACTTCACTTGGAGTCGAACTTCCGAATGATGCTATAATTGACAGAATCCTCCAGTCTCTCCCACCAAGCTACAAAGGCTTTGTGCTTAACTACAACATAAAAGGGTTGGAGTAGACCATTCCCGAGTTGTACTCAATGCTCAAGTCTGCAGAAGTAGAAATCAAGAAAGAGCATCAAGTGTTGATGGTCAACAAGACCACTAGTTTCAAGAAGGGCAAGGGTAAGAAGAACTTCAAGAAAGACGGCAAAGTCATTGCCGCGCCCGGTAAGCCAGATGCCGGGAAGAAGAAAAAGAATGGACCCAAGCCTGAGACTGAGTGCTTCTATTGCAAGGGAAAGGGTCACTAGAAGCAGAACTGCCCCAAATACTTAGCGGACAAGAAGGCCGGCAACGTTAAAGGTATATGTGATGTACATGTTATTGATGTGTACCTTACCAGCGCTTGTAGTAGCTCCTGGGTATTTGATACCAGTTTTGTTGCTCACATTTGCAACTCAGAGCAGGAACTGCGGAATAAGCGGAGACTGGCAAAGGACGAGGTGACGATGCGCGTCGGGAATGGCTCCAAGGTCGATGTGATCGCCGTCGGCACGCTACCTCTACATCTACCGTCGGGATTAGTTTTAAACCTTAATAATTGTTATTTAATACCAGCTTTAAGCATGAACATTGTATCAGGGTCTTGCTTAATGCGAGACGGCTACTCATTTAAGTCAGAGAATAATGGTTGTTCTATTTATATGAGTGATATGTTTTATGGTCATGCTCCGCTGGTGAATGGTTTATTCTTGATGAATCTCAATCGTGATATTACGCATATTCATAGTGTGAGTACCAAAAGATGTAAAGTTGGTCATATCGGCGTTAAGCGCATGAAGAAGCTCCATACTGACGGACTATTAGAGTCTCTTGACTTTGAATCATTTGACACATGCGAACCGTGCCTCATGGGCAAGATGACTAAGACTCCATTCTCAGGAATAATGGAGAGAGCAACCGACTTATTGGAAATAATACATACTGATGTGTGTGGTCCAATGAACGTTGAAGCTCGCGGTGGCTATCGTTATGTTCTCACTCTCATCGATGATTTGAGTAGGTATGGGTATATCTACTTGATGAAGCACAAATCTGAGACATTTGAAAAGTTCAAGGAATTTCAGAGTGAGGTCGAGAATCAACGTGACAGAAAAATTAAGTGTCTATGATGATTGTGGAGGAGAATATTTGAGTCACGAGTTTGGCACACACCTAAGGAAGTGTGGAATCGTTTCACAACTGACGCCGTCTGGCACACCGCAACGCAACGGAGTGTTTGAACGTCGTAATCGCACTTTATTAGATATGGTACAATCTATGATGTCTCTTACCGACTTACCACTATCATTTTGGGGATACGCATTAGAAACTGCACCATTCACTTTAAATAGGGCACCGTCTAAATCCGTTGAGACGACACCGTATGTACTATGGTTTGGCAAGAAACCTAAGTTGTCGTTTCTTAAAGTTTGGGGCTGTGATGCTTATGTGAAGAAACTTCAACCAGAAAAGCTCGAACCCAAAGCGGAGAAATGCGTATTCATAGGATACCCTAAGGAAACTATTGGGTATACCTTCTATCTTAGATCCGAAGGTAAAACCTTTGTTGCCAAGAACGGATCCTTTCTAGAGAAAGAGTTTCTCTCGAAAGAAGTAAGTGGGAGGAAGGTAGAACTTGATGAGGTAATTACACCCCCTCTCGAACAGGATAGTAGCGCAGCGCGGGAAGTTGTTCCTGTGGCGCCTACACCAACTGAAGAGGAAGTTAATGATAATGATCATGAAGCTTCGGATCAAGTTACTACTGAACCGCGAAGGTCCACGAGGGCACGCTCCGCACCAGAGTGGTACGGCAACCCTGTGATGGAAATCATGTTGTTAGACAACGGTGAACCTTCGAACTATGAAGAAGCGATGGCGGGCCCGGATTCCAACAAATCGCTTGAAGCCATGAAATCCGAGATAGGATCCATGTATGAGAACAAAGTATGGACTTTGGTGGACTTGCCCGATGACGGCGAGCCATAGAAAATAAATGGATCTTCAAGAAGAAGACTGATGCAGACGGTAATGTAACCGTTTATAAAGCTCGACTTGTCGCAAAGGGTTTTCGACAAATTCAAGGAGTTGACTACGAAGAGACTTTCTCTCCCATAGCAAAGTTGAAATCAGTCCAAATCATGTTAGCGATTGCCTCCTTTTATGATTATGAAATTTGGCAAATGGACGTCAAAACAGCGTTCCTTAACGGGAACCTTAAGGAAGAGTTGTATATGATGCAACCAGAAGGTTTTGTCGACCCTAAGGGTGCTAACAAAGTGTGCAAGCTCCAGCGCTCCATCTATGGGCTGGTGCAAGCATCTCGGAGTTGGAACATTCGCTTTAATGAGGTGATTAAAGCGTTTGGGTTCATACAGGTTTACGGAGAAGCCTGTTTGTACAAGAAAGTGAGTGGGAGCTCTGTAGCTTTCCTCATACTGTATGTGGATGACATATTATTGATGGGGAACAATACAGAAATGTTGGAGAGCATAAAGGCCTATTTGAACAAGAGTTTTTCAATGAAGGACCTTGGAGAAGCTGCATACATATTAGGCATCAAGATCTATAGAGATAGATCGAGACGCCTCATAGGTCTTTCGCAAAGTACATACCTTGACAAGATATTGAAGAAGTTCAATATGGAAAACTCAAAGAAAGGGTTCTTGCCAGTTCTGCAAGGTATGAGATTGAGTAAGACTCAGTCGCCGACCACGACAGCAGATAGAGAGAATATGAGTTGTGTCCCCTACGCTTCAGCCGTAGGCTCTCTAATGTATGCCATGCTGTGTACCAGACCTGATATAAACCTTGCTGTTGGAGCATATATCTCCATATGTGGTTTTGGTACTTGATGACAATTCCTATGGACTAATGGTTGCCTTAAGTTACATTTATAGGATTTGTCCATAGGCACTTCTTGAAGTCCATCAGTTGGGTTCAAGGAGTTTATATGATGACCAAGATGGTATTCAAGGTATTATCCAAAGAATGGTCATAGAGACACATGGTTGATCAAGATCTCAGACAAAGAGTAAATCAAGATGATCAACACACAAAGCGTACAAGATGTACCGAGAGGGATCAAGTGATCCCATGGTATGGATTTATCCATAGGCACTTCTTGAAGTCCATCAGTTGGGTTCAAGGAGTTTATATGATGACCAAGATGGTATTCAAGGTATTATCCAAAGAATGGTCATAGAGACACATGGTTGATCAAGATCTCAGACAAAGAGTAAATCAAGATGATCAACACACAAAGCGTACAAGATGTACCGAGAGGGATCAAGTGATCACATGGTATGGATTTGTCCATAGGCACTTCTTGAAGTCCATCAGTTGGGTTCAAGGAGTTTATATGATGACCAAGATGGTATTCAAGGTATTATCCAAAGAATGGTCATAGAGACACATGGTTGATCAAGATCTCAGACAAAGAGTAAATCAAGATGATCAGCACACAAAGCGTACAAGATGTACCGAGAGGGATCAAGTGATCCCATGGTATGGTAAGCATTGTCCATTACGTGTTTGTGTACTAACCCATGCTCTTCGTGAGAGTTCTATGTGGGGGTTAGGTGTGTTTACATGGGCTTGCGTCAAAGGGAAGATCTCATACAACCCATGGAGTATGACGTCAAGTTGTGATCATCATCAATGGTTGATCAAGATCTCAGACAAAGAGTAAATCAAGATGATCAACACACAAAGCATACAAGATGTACCGAGAGGGATCAACTGATCCCATGGTATGGTAAGCATTGTCCATTACGTGTTTGTGTACTAACCCATGGTCTTCGTGAGAGTTCTATGTGGGGGTTAGGTGTGTTTCCATGGGCTTGCGTCAAAGGGAAGATCTCATACAACCCATGGAGTATGACGTCAAGTCGTGATCGTCATCAAGATTGCGATGTGCAAGTTCAAGTGGATCAGCACGAAGATAGCATGCTTGAAGCTTGTTGTCCATTGTGGTGGCAATGGACTTGTGAAGATATGCTGAAGAGTGGCTCACCCATAGTGAGTATGGGGGAGCAATCAACTAGTCTTCATCAAGCCAACACAATCAAGAAAGGTGGTCCATCTTGAGGAAGCCAAGATCATCATCATCTAGCTCAAGAGGACGAGGTGCAAGGTATAGGTTTGCCCTTGATAGGTTTTCTGGTTAGGATAGATTGTTGTTCTATCAAGGGGGGCTCTCAAGTGAGTAGCTTGATCGTATCATTCGTTGAGAGCTCAAACCATTTGCATCCTTGCATCATACTTCTTGGTTCTTGTTTGGTGTTTCTCTTTGTGAGTTTTAGAGCTTATGGTCATCTTAGTGACAAGCTCGAGTTCATCGAAAACGGAGTCAATATGCATCTACTATGATGTTTTCGATGTTGGAGTTTTTTGCCGGTTCTTCATTCATAGAGGACTCACATCTCTATATCTTTGGCATTTTCATAACCGCATGGTCTTAAGATTTCCATTCGCTGTTTGGATAGCCCTTGTCGTCCTGAATCCAACAAGCTTGGGTTTGCTCGATTCGGAGCTCGTATGCGAAAGTTATGGCTGTTTCAGTGGCGAGCGGTAGTACCGTTGGATCTAGCGGTAGTACCGTTGGACCTAGCGGTAGTACCGCTAGAGTTGGCAGTAGTACCGCTGGCCCTAGCGGTAGTACCGCCCCTGGTCAGCGGTAGTACCGCTCCAGGAGCTTAGTACCGCCTGCCTAGCGGTTGTTCGTGGACGGACCTTTTTGCGAAGACTTTCTTGCCGGTGGTAGTGTCGTTGCACTACCAGGGGCCCAGCGGTAGTACCGCTGGGGCCAGCGGTAGTACCGCTGGAGTGCCGGCGGTAGTACCGCTGCAGCCAGCGGTAGTAACCCATGGCTGGCGGTAGTACCGCTGGCGTGCCAGCGGTAGTACCGCTGGAGCTCGGGCAGAAAGTGGGGGTAACGGTCTGATTCCTTCCCCCACTATATAAAGGGGGTCTTCTTCCCCCTTGGTCTTATCCATCCGTTGAGCTCTTGTTCTATCTCCATTGTTGACATTCTTAGAGCTTGATTACTCTCTATCCCTCCAATGATTCTTGCTTGTTCTTGAGGGAAAAGAGAGAGGAGATCTAGATCCACATCTCCACCAATCACTTTCTCCTCTATGTGAGGGGAACCCCTTGGATCTTGATCTTGGAGTTCTTTGTGAGCTCCTTGTTCTTCCTCTCATATTTCTCCATAGCTTTTGTTGTTGTGGAGGGATTTGAGTGTGAGGGACTTGACCACTTCGTGTGTTCTTGCCATTGCATTAGTTGCATCGGTTTGAGTTCTCCACGGTGATACGTGGAAGTGAGAAGTTGAGAAGCTTACTACCTTTGGTACTTAGTACCCTTGATATTGTTCTTCGTGGATGCTTTGGCATCCTAGAAGCTTGGTGGTGTCTCGGAGCTCAATCAGTGTGGTGTGAAGCTCCGGGAAGCGTCGGGGTCTCCAATTAGGTTGTGGAGATTGCCCCGAGCAATTTGTACGGGTACCGGTAACCGCCCCCAAGGGTTGCCACGTGTACGGGTTCGGTGACCGCCCCCAAGGGTTGCCATTTGTACGGGTTCGGTGACCGCCCTCAAGGGTCCCTTAGTGGAATCACGGCATCTTGCATTGTGCGAGGGCGTGAGGAGATTACGGTGGCCTTAGTGGCATCTTGGGGAGCATTGTGCCTCCACACCGCTCTAACGGAGATTAGCATCCGCAAGGGTGTGAACTTCGGGATACATCATCGTCTCCCCGTGCCTCGGTTATCTCTTACCCAAACCCTTTACTTATGCACTTTACTTTGTGATAGACATATTCTTTATTGTAATATATCTTGCTATCACTTAGTTGTTTATCTTGCTTAGCATAAGTTGTTGGTGCACATAGGTGAGCCTAGTTGTTTGTAGGTTTTGTGCTTGACATATTAAACGATTAGTTTTATTTCGCATTTGTTCAAGCCTAAACCTTAACTATTTTAAAGCGCCTATTCTCCCCCCCCCCCTCTAGGCGACATCCACGTCCTTTTCACTTGCCATAAGTTTGGTAGGGAGGTACCAAAGTGATCCCGGTATGGAACACTGGACAGCGGTCAAAAATATCCTTAAGTACCTGAAAAGGACTAAGGAAATGTTTCTCGTTTATGGAGGTGATGAAGAGCTCGTCGTAAAGGGTTACGCCGACGCCAGCTTTGACAAAGATCCGGATGACTCTAAGTCACAGACCAGATACGTATATGTTTTCAATGGTGGGGTAGTGAGCTGGTGCAGCAGCAAGCAAGAAGTCGTGGCAGCATCCACTTGTGAAGCGGAGTACATAGCTGCTTCAGAAGCGGCTCATGAAGGAATTTGGATGAAGGAGCTCATCACCGACCTTGGAGTGGTTCCAAGCGCGTCGGGTCCAATGACACTCTTCTGTGATAACACTGGGGCCATTGCCATAGCCAAGGAGCCCAGGTTTCACCGGAAGACGAAGCACATCAAACGCCGCTACAACTCCATCCAGGACTATGTCCAGAGTGGAGTGATAGATATTTGTAAAGTACACACGGATCTGAATATTGCAGACCCGTTGACTAAACCTCTTCCACGAGCAAAACATGATCAACACCATAATGCTATGGGTGTTCAATACATCACAATGTAACTATATTATTGACTCTAGTGCAAGTGAGAGACTGTTGGAAATATGCCTTAGAGGCAATAATAAAATGGTTATTATCATATTTCCTTGTTCATGATAATCGTCTATTGTTCATGTTATAATTGTATTAACAGGAAATAGTAATACATGTGTGAATAAATAGATCACAATGTGTCCCTAGCAAGCCTCTAGTTGGCTAGCTCGTTAGTCAATAGATGATCATGGTTTCCTGGTCATGGGCATTAGATGTCATTGATAACGGGATCACATCAATGATGTGATGGACAAGACCCAATCCTAAGCGTAGCACTAGATCGTATTGTTCGTATGCTAAAGCTTTTCTAATGTCAAGTGTCTTTTCCTTCGACCGTGAGATTGTGCAACTCCTGGATACCGTAGGAGTGCTTTGGGTGTATCAAACGTCACAACGTAACTGGGTGACTATAAAGTTGCACTACGGGTACCTTTGAAAGTGTTTGTTGGGTTGGTACGAATCGAGATCGTGATTTGTCACTCCGCGTGACGGAGAGGTATCTCAGGGCCCACTCGATAGAACATCATCATGAGCTCAATGTGACTAAGGAGTTAGTCACACGATGACGTGCTGCGGAACGAGTAAAGAGACTTACCGGCAACGAGGTTGAACAAGGTATAGGTATACCGACGATCGAATCTCGGGCAAGTTCTATACCGATAGACAAAAGGAATTGTATACGGGATTGATTGAATCCTTGACATCGTGGTTCATCCGATGAGATCATCGTGGAGCAAGTGGGAGCCACCATGGGTATCCAGACCCCGCTGATGGTTATTGGCCGGAGAGGTGTCTCGGTCATGTCTGTGTGTCTCCCGAACCCGTAGGGTCTACACACTTAAGGTTCGATGACACTAGGGTTATAGGGAATTGTTATACGAGGTTATCAAAAGTTGTTCGGAGTCCCGGATGAGATCCCGGACGTCGCGAGGAGCTTCGGAATGGTCCGGAGGTAAAGATTGATATATATGACGGATGGTTTCGGACACCGGAAGTGTTTCGGGCGTCACCGGTAACGAACCAGGACCACCGGAACCACCGGAGGTGGCCCCGGGGGTCCACCGAAAGGGGGCAACAACCCCGGGAGGCTAGATGGGCCAAGTGGGGAAGGGAACCAGCCCCTAGGTGGGCTGGTGCCCCCCCCCTCAGCCCATGGCACAGGAAGAGGAGAGAGGGGGGAACCCTAGCGCAGGTGGGCCTAAGGCCCACCACAGGGGTGCGCCACCCCTCCTCCCTGCCCTTGCCGCCACCCCTCTCCCATCTGGAGCTGCTGCACCACCTAGGGGGGAACCCTAGGGGTGGCGCACCCCCTCCCCTCCTCCTATAAATAGTGGGGGTTTTGGGGCTGTTGGAGACAGACTTTTTCCTCTCCCTCGACGCAGCCCTGCCCTTCTTTCTCCTCCTCTCTGTCGGTGCTTGGCGAAACCCTGCCGGGAGACCTCGTCTCTCCATCGACACCACGCCGTCGTGCTGTTGGAGTTCTTCCCCAACCTCTCCCTCCTCCTTGGTGGATCAAGGTGCGGGAGACGTCACCGGGCTGCACGTGTGTTGAACGCGAAGGTGTCGTAGTTCGGCACTAGATCGGAATCACACCGCGATCTGAATCGCCGCGAGTACGACGCCATCAACCGCGTTCTAGTAACGCTTCTGCTTAGCGATCTTTAAAGGTATGAAGATGCACTCACCCCTCTCTCGTTGTTGGTCTCTCCATAGGAACATCTGAATATGCGTAGGAATTTTTTTGAATTTATGCTACGTTACCCTCCAGGGGTCAAACCAAACGGAAGTATATATAATGATTTTTTTTTCATACCAGAAGGAGTACCTTCAACCAAAACGGAGTCTGGGAGGCGCACGAGGTGACCACAAGCCCTCACGGCGCGGCCAGGGGGTGGCCCCGCGCCGTGCAGGCTTGTCGCCTCCTCGCGCACTTTCTGGACTACTTCCAAATTTTTTATTTTTCAAATATTCCAAAACGGAGAAAAATTCCTACTGGAAAAGTTTTGGACTCTCTTTTCTTACCGAATCACATACCTCTTCGTTTTCGGAGTCTGAAACAGGCTGATAAATGTCCCTTAGGTATTCTTCTGGAGTTATGGTATTGATGATATTGCTTTCAACATTTATGGGAGTACCTGAGATATAATGCTTGATTCTCTGCCCATTTACCACTCTCGGACAATTACCTTCCGTGTTGTTGATCTTGATAGCACCAGAAAGATATACTTCCTCAACAACATAGGGACCTTCCCATTTAGAGAGAAGCTTGCCTGCAAAGAATCTTAAACGAGAGTTATATAGCAAGACATAATCACCTACATTGAACTCACGCTTTTGTATCCTCTTATCATGCCACCTCTTAACCTTCTCTTTGAACAGCTTGGCATTCTCATATGCCTGAGTTCTCCACTCATCAAGCGAGCTAATATCAAATAACCTCTTCTCACCGGCAAGTTTGAAATCAAAGTTGAGCTCTTTGATTGCCCAATAAGCTTTATGCTCTAGCTCAAGAGGTAAGTGACATGCTTTCCCATACACCATTTTGTACGGAGACATGCCCATGGGATTCTTATAGGCAGTTCTATAAGCCCACGGTGCATCATCGAGCTTCTTAGACCAATTCTTTCTAGACCTGTTGACAGTATTTTGCAGAATTAGTTTAATGTCTCTGTTGCTTAGCTCTACTTTACCACTGGACTGAGGGTAATAGGGAGACGCAATTCTATGGTTGACATCGTACTTAGCAAGCATTTTATGGAAAGCACCATGAACGAAGTGTGAACCACCGTCGGTCATTAGATATCTAGGGACTCCAAATCTAGGGAAGATAACTTCTTTCAGCATCCTGATAGAGGTGTTGTGATCAGCACTACTAGTGGGGATAGCTTCTACCCACTTAGTGACGTAATCAACAGCAACTAGGATATGAGTATACCCGTTGGATTTTGGAAAAGGTCCCATATAATCAAAGCCCCAGACATCAAATGGTTCAATAACAAGTGAATAGTTCATAGGCATTTCCTGATGTTTGCTAATATTACCGATTCTTTGACATTTGTCACAAGACAAGACAAACTTACGAGCATCCTTGAAGAGAGTGGGCCAATAGAAACCTGATTGCAATACCTTGTGTGCAGTTCTATCTCCCGCATGGTGTCCTCCATAGGCCTCGGAGTGACACTTCTGTAGGATCTGTCCATGTTCATGTTCAGGTACACAACGTCTAATAACACCATCTACTCCTTCCTTATAAAGGTGAGGATCATCCCAAAAGTAATGTCTCAAGTCAAAGAAGAATTTCTTCTTTTGCTGGTATGTGAAACTAGGTGGTATATATTTGGCAACAATATAGTTTGCATAATCAACATACCACGGTACACTACGTGAAGAATTGATGACATTCAATTGCTCATTAGGAAAGCTATCATCAATAGGTTGTGGGTCATCAAGAACATTCTCCAACCTAGACAAGGTATCTGCTACTAGGTTATCAGCACCTTTTCTGTCGACAACGTGCAAATCAAATTCTTGTAGAAAGAGAACCCATCTGATAAGTCTAGGTTTAGCGTCTTTCTTCTCCATGAGGTACTTAATAGCTGCATGATCAGTGTGAATAGTTACTTTGGAATCAACTATGTAAGACCTGAACTTTTCACATGCAAACACGACTGCTAAAAGTTCCTTCTCCGTAGTAGCATAGTTTCTTTGGGCATTGTCTAGAGTTTTACTAGCGGAGTGAATAACATTCAACTTCTTATCGACTCTTTGCCCTAGAACAACACCAACAGCATAATCACTAGCATCACACATGATCTCAAAAGGCAAGTTCCAATCAGGTGGTTGAACAATAGGTGTAGTTATCAAAGCCCTCTTAAGTATTTCGAAGGCTTCCTCACAATCATCGTCAAAAACAAAAGGAATATCCTTTTGTAAGAGATTGGTAAGAGGCCTAGAAATCTTAGAGAAGTCTTTAATGAACCTTCTATAGAAACCAGCATGACCAAGGAAACTTCTTATCCCTTTGATATCTGTGGGATATGGTATTTTCTCGATTGCATCAACCTTATCCTTGTCGACTTCAATACCTCTTTCAGAAATTTTATGTCCTAAGACGATGCCTTCATTAACCATAAAGTGGCATTTCTCCCAATTCAAGACAAGATTGGTGTCTTTACATCTCTGTAAGACTCGATCAAGGTTGCTGAGGCAATCATCAAAAGAAGACCCGTAAACGGAAAAGTCATCCATGAAGACCTCGACAATCTTTTCACAAAAGTCAGAGAATATAGCCATCATACATCTTTGAAAGGTGGCAGGTGCATTGCATAAGCCAAAAGGCATACGTCTATAAGCAAAGGTACCGAAAGGGCAGGTGAAAGTGGTTTTCTCCTGATCAAATTGTGCAACTGGTATTTGGGAGAAACGAGAATATCCGTCTAGAAAGCAGAAGTGTGTGTGTTTGGACAGCCTTTCTAGCATTTGGTCGATAAAAGGCAAAGGGTAATGATCTTTCCTAGTGGCTTTATTCAATTTCCGAAAATCGATCACCATCCTATAGCCAGTAATAATCCTCTGTGGGATCGATTCATCCTTATCATTAGGGACAACGGTAATGCCTCCCTTCTTAGGAACACAATGCACCGGACTCACCCAATCGCTGTGAGCAACAGGATAAATGATACCTACTTCCAGGAGCTTTAGTATTTCTTTTCTCACTACTTCTTTCATCTTAGGATTTAATCTCCTTTGATGATCAGCAACTGGTTTGAAATCATGATCGGTTTTAATCTTGTGCTAGCATAGGGTAGGACTAATGCCCTTAAGATCATCAAGAGTATATCCAATAGCAGCACGGTGCTTCCTCGGAGTTTTTAGTAACTTCTTTTCTTCATGCTCTGAGAGTCTAGCATTAATAATAACAGGATATATCTCTTTTTCATCAAGATAAGCATACTTAAAAGTATCAGGCAACTGTTTAAGCTCGAACACAGTATCACCCTTTTGTGGGGGTGGATCCCCAAGCAGTTCAACGGGCAAGTTATTCTTAAGGATAGGATATTGTTCTAAGACAACTCTATCTATCTCATTCCTTTCATCCGTATGCATATCATTTTCATGCTCAAGCAAGTATTGCTCTAAGGGATCAGTAGGAGACACGGCAATAGAGGCTAAGGCAATAGTTTCATCCCTACTAGGCAACTCCTTTTCATGAGGTTGTCTACCAAACTTAGAGAGATTGAACCCATGTGACAGACCTTCAAAGCCAACAGTGACAGTTTGCTTCTCACAATCAATATGAGCATTAACAGTATTGATAAAAGGTGTGCCAAATATGATGGGACAAAAGCTATTTTGTGCGGTAGCAAGAACGAGGAAATCAACATGATACCTTGTTTTACCACACAAGACTTCAACATCCCTAACAATTCCCATAGGGCAGAAAACATCTCTATTGGCAAGCTGAATAGTGACATCAATAGGCTCTATCTCAAGAGGTGCAATCTCATCTTTGATTTCATCATATAAGGATTGAGGTATTGCACTAACACTCGCACCCACGTCACATAAGCCATGATAACAATGATCTCCTATCTTAACAGAAACCAGAGGCATGCCAACAACAGGCCTATGTTTGTCTCTAACGTGAGGTTTAGCAATTCTAGCAGCATCTTCACAGAAGTGAATATTATGTCCCTCAACATCGTCGTACAGAAGATCTTTGATAATAGCAATGCTAGGTTCAACTCTAATTTGCTCAGGGGGTGTAGGTGTTATAATATAGCCTCTACGTATCACAGTTGAAGCTTTAGAATGATCCTTTATCCTAACAGGGAAAGGTGGTTTCTCAATGTAAGCAGTGGGAACAACAGGATCATTATAGGCAATGACTTTCTCTTCAACTGGAGTGGGTTTAACTACATTGACTTCTAAAGGAGGATGATATTTAAACCACTTCTCTTTGGGGAGATCAATATGAGCAGAAAAGGATTCACACAATGAAGCTACTATCTCAGAGTCAAGTCCATACTTAGCGCGAAAATCACTAAAGGTATTTGTCTCAACAAAGGATTTAACGCAATCAAACGTGAAATTCATACCTGACTCATTACCTTCTTCAAGCTCCCAATCTTCAGAGTTGCGTTTAATTCTCTCCAATAAATTCCATTCGAAGTCAATATCTCTCTTCATAAAAGAACTGGTACAAGAAGTGTCAAGCATGGTGCGATCATCATGAGAAAGCCGGGCATAGAAGTTCTGAATGATAATTTCTCTCGAGAGCTCATGATTGGGCATGAATATAACATTGATTTAAGCCTCCCCCAATCTTGAGCGATGCTTTCTCTGTCACGAGGCCAAAAATTGTAAATATAATTTCGATCACGATGTACTAAATGCATAGGATAAAACTTTTGATGAAATTCCAATTTCAACCGATTGTAGTCCCATGATCCAGTATCATCACATAGCCTATACCATGTCAACGCCTTATCCTTCAAAGATAAAGGAAAGACCCTCTTCTTGACCTCATCCTCGGGAAAACCTACAAGCTTAAATAAACCACAAACTTCATCTACATAGATTAGATGCAAGTCTAGATGTGATGTTCCATCTCCTGCAAAAGTATTAGCCAGCAGTTTCTCAAGCATACCCGAAGGAAATTCAAAGCAAATATTTTTTAGTAGGTGCAACAGGTTGAGGAGAAACTATTTGTGCTTCCGTTCGAGGTGAAGATATCCCGAACAAGCCCCTCAAAGGATTAGTATCCATAGTGACAAGTGACAATAAATTTCAGCACACTATATGAATGTTTCCTTACCAAGTTCCACTTACCAAAGGCGCTTCACTCCCCGGCAACGGCGCCAGAAAAGAGTCTTGATGACCCACAAGTATAGGGGATCAATGGTAGTCCTTTCGATAAGTAAGAGTGTCGAACCCAACGAGGAGGAGAAGGATCTGACAAGTGGTTTTCAGCAAGGAAATATATGCACGCACTGAAATTGTTGGTAACAAGTGATTGTGTGGTGAGATGATTCGTAGCAAGCAACAAGTAACAAAAGTAGAAACTGTGTAGCAAAGTGGCCCAATCCCTTTTGTAGCAAAGGGAAAAGCCTGAACAAAGTCTTATAGGTGGAAAAACGCTCCCGAGGACACATGGGAATTTCTTTCATGCTAGTTTCATCATGTTCATATGATTCACGTTCGTTACTTTGATAGTTTGATATGTGGGTGGACCAGCGCTTGGGTACTGCCCTTACTTGGACAAGCATCCCACTTATGATTAACCCCTCTCGCAAGCATCCGCAACTACGAAAGAATAATTAAGACAAAGTCTAACCATAGCATTAAACTAGTGGATCCAAATCAGCCCCTTACAAAGCAACGCATAAACTAGGGTTTAAGCTTTTGTCACTCTAGCAACCCATCATCTACTTACTACTTCCCAATGCCTTCCTCTAGGCCCAAATAATGGTGAAGTGTTATGTAGTCGACGTTCACATAACACCACTAGAGGAAAAACAACATACAACACATCAAAACACTGAACGAATACCAAATTCACATGACTACTATTAGCATGACTTATCCCATGTCCTCAGGAACAAAAGTAACTACTCACAAAGCATAATCATATTCATGACCAGAGAGGTAATGAGTAGCATCAAGGATCTGAACATAAACTCTTCCACCAAATAATCCAACTAGCATTAACTACAAAGAGTAATCAACACTACTAGCAACCTTACAAGTACCAATCGGAGTCACGAGACGGAGATTGGTTACAAGTGATGAACTAGGGTTTGGAGGTGAGATGGTGCTGATGAAGATGTTGATGGTGACGAGTCCCCTCCGATGAGAGGAGTGTTGGTGATGACGATGGCGACGGTTTCCCCCTCCGGGAGGGAAGTTTCCCCGGCAGCATCGTCCTGCCGGAGCTCTAGATTGGTTCTGCTCAAGTTCCGCCTCGTGGCGGCGGCGAATCCACGAAAAAGCTCCTCCTTTATTTTTTCCTGGACGAAACCCTTCATATAGCAAAAGAGGGGGGCAAGTGGGCCAGCAGGTTGCCCACAAGCACTCATGGCACGGCCTGGGGGGGTGGCCGCGCCGTGCACGCTTGTGGCCAACCCATGGCGCCCCTCTGGCACTTCTTTGGACCAGTATTTTTGATAAATCCAGAAAAAAAATTCATGTTGATTTTTATGGCGTTTGGAGTTGTGCAGAATAGGTATCTCAACTTTGCTCCACTTTCAGGCCAGAATACCAGTTGTCGGCATTCTCCCTCTTCATGTAAACCTTGCAAAATAAGAGAGAAAAGCCATAAGAATTGTACCGTGAAGTGAAATAACAGCCAAAGAAGCGATAAATATCAACATGAAAACATCATGCAAAATGGACGTATCATTGATACCTTGGCTAAAAACATGGATAGGATTGCTCCTGATGTAGAAACTCTTGAAAAAACCTTGCCTCCTACGCATGATTTTAGTGAGACTATTAAATTTATCCAAGTTTCTATTAATGTCTACTCCTAAAGGGGGACTTGGTAGTTTCCGTTTGATGACCCACAAGTATAGGGGAAATATCGTAGTACTTTTGATAAGTAAGAGTGCTGAACCCAACGAGGAGCAGAAGGATCTAACAAGTGGTTTTCAGCAAGGAAGTATATGCAAGCACTAAAATTATCGGTAACAAGTAGTTGTGTGGTGAGATGATTCGTAGCAAGTAGCAAGTAACAAAAGTAACAATGGTGCAGAAAAGTGGCCCAATCCCTTTTGTAGCAAGGGACAAGCCTAGACAAAGTCTTATAGGAGGAAAAACGCTCCCGAGGACACATGGGAATTTCTGTCAAACTAGTTTTCACCATGTTCATATGATTCGCGTTTGTTACTTTGATAGTTTGATATGTGGGTGGACCGGCGCTTGGGTACTGCCCTTACTTGGACAACCATCCCACTTATGATTAACCCCTCTCGCAAGCATCTGCAACTACGAAAGAAGAATTAAGACAAAGTCTAACCATAGCATTAAACTAGTGGATCCAAATCAGCCCCTTACGAAGCAATGCATAAACTAGGGTTTAAGCTTCTCTCACTCTAGCAACCCATCATCTACTTACTACTTTCCAATGCCTTCCTCTAGGCCCAAATAATGGTGAAGTGTTATGTAGTCGACGTTCACATAACACCACTAGAGGAAAAACAACATACAACACATCAAAATATCGAACGAATACCAAATTCACATGACTACTTATAACATGACTTATCCCACGTCCTCGGGAACAAAAGTAACTACTCACAAAGCATAATCATATTCATGACCAGAGAGATAATGAGTAGCATCAAGGATCTGAACATAAACTCTTCCACCAAGTAATCCAACTAGCATCAACTACAAAGAGTAATTAACACTACTAGCAACCTTACAAGTACCAATCGGAGTCGCGAGACGGAGATTGGTTACAAGAGACGAACTAGGGTTTGGAGATGAGATGGTGCTGATTAAGATGTTGATGGTGATGAGTCCCTTCCGAAGAGAGGAGCGTTGGTGATGACGATGGCGACGATTTCCCCCTCCGGGAGGGAAGTTTCCCCGGCAGGATCGTCGTGCTGGAGCTCTAGATTGGTTCTGCTCAAGTTCCGCCTCGTGGCGGCGGCGAATCCTCCGAAAAGCCTCCTCCTGATTTTTTCCAGACCGAAACCCTTCTTATAGCAAAAGGGGGGAGCCAGAGGGCCAGCTAGGAGCCCACAAGCCCCCTAGGCGCGGCCTGGGGGTGGCCGCGATGTGCAGGCTTGTGGCCCCCTGCTCGCGCCCCTCCGACACTTCTTCGGCCCAGTATTTTTTATAAATCCCAAAAAATCCACGTTGATTTTCATGGATTTTGGAGTTGCGTAGAATAGGTATCTCTAACTTGCTCCTTTTTCAGGCCAGAATTCCAGCTGCCGGCATTCTCCCTCTTCATGTAATCCTTGCAAAATAAGAGAGAAAAGGCATAAGTATTGTACCGTGAAGTGAAATAACAGACCAAAAAAGGATAAATATCACCATGAAAGCATGATGCAAAATGGACATATCAACTCCCCCAAGCTTAGACCTCGCTTGTCCTCAAGCAAAAGTCGAGCTCAATAAATATGCCCACATGTTTAGGGAGAGAGGTGTCGACAAAACAAGATACGAACATGCACGCATCATGATCATGATCAGAACAACAATACCAACATATAATCTCTCATGCTAAAGTGACAATTCCTTCACAAAGTAAAGCATGGATCAAGAACCTTACCAAGACTTAACAACCGGTAGCCTTTAGTCATTGAAGCAATTGCAATTTATCACAACATCAGAAAGATTCAAATAAGAGCTTGTAAAGCAAATCCACATACTCAATCATCCTTTCGTTCTCTACAATTGCTACAACTCACGTGGTACTCATGAGATCAAAGTTTCAGCTGGACACAGAGAAAGATAGGGGCTTATAGTTTAGCCTCCCAACCATTTACCTCAAAGGTAATGTCAACAATAATAATTCATGAATGCTTACCTCCAAGTTGACATATGAATATAGATCTTTCCCTAGCATATGATGTTAGCCAAGATAAAGGCGGAACAAGGAATTGGTGAAGATCACCATTACTCTTTCAGGGGCAAAAAGTAAAGGTACAAGAAAGGCCCTTCGCAGAGGGAAGCAGAGGTTGTCATGCACTTTTGAGGTTTGGATGTGTGTCCTCTTAGTGCGGAGGAATGTCACTTTATATTGCCTCCTGTGATAAAGAACTTTATTATGCAGTCTGTCGCTTTTATGTCTTCCTCATCACAGGTTCGTACAAAGCTTATTTTCCACATACTAATAGATCATACATATTAGGGAGCATTTTTTATTGCTTGCACCGATGACAACTTACTTGAGGGATCTTATTCAATCCATAGGTAGGTATGGTGGACTCTCATGGCAAAACTGGGGTTGAAGGTTTATGGATGCACAAGTAGTATCTCTACTTGGTGCGGGAGTTTTGGCTAATATGAGGTGGAAGCAATCGTCACATGCTAAGGGATCTCTAGTCATATAACATTGTTTGGAAACAAGCAAACACAATTCATCATGTTGTCTTCCATGTCCAACATCTACTTCTAAGCATGTAATAGTTTAGTGAGTGTTCACAATCATAGATGGTGTCCAAAATGATATATTTATATGTGAACCTCTCCTTCTTTATCACTTCATATTAATTGCAAGAATGACCAAGGTCTACGTTTGTCTACCCTCAACAAGTTTCAATCATCATTCTTTTTATATGTGAAGCCATCACTTCCCATAAGATCATTACATGATCTTTCATGCTTTTGTTCTTTCTCAATCTTTTGATCATGGCAAGAGGCAAAGCCCTCAACTAAGACACTCTTTATTATATGGCTCATGAGCTCGAATACATCGGGGGTGACACAAAGAAAAACTCAAGCCTAAAACACTAAGACCTTTAATCTACTAAAGAAAGAGAAAACTGAAAAGGAACAAACTACAACAAAGGTAAAGGCAAAAGATGTGATGGTGATACGATACCGGGGCAACTCCCCCAAGCTTGGCACAAGCCAAGGGTATTGCCCATACCCATGCTCAGTTGTCTTCCTTTGGCGGTGATGGTGGTGGAGTTGTTGCAGAGGTCTTGAGCTTATTTAATTTCCACTTGAGCATAAAATTTTGCTCCCTCAGATCATCATTTTCCTCTTCAAGCTTCAACACCCTTTGGCATAATTCTTGCTTACTCTCCTGCAAGAAACGAGAAGGGATAAACAAAGTCTTAGGATTCTTCCTTGAGTCAGGGAGGCTCGACTTCTTGAACTCCACATGCGTGTGTCCAGGTTGAGGTAGAGGAGCCTCCTCTTTATCGGAACTTGTTTGTTCCTTCCCCTTGGGATCATAATCTTCTTCCTCATCAGTCGTCCAGCCATAAGGATCGAAGTCCCCATAGACCTTGGGGTTAGCAAGGTAATCGGCCACATAGCTCTCCCCCTCTGAATCTTGACAAGACATCTTGCCCTAAATTTGCGGCAGAAAACAAGATCGAAACGAAAACAGAGGAAAATTGCGTGATACGAGGGTCAGACTTTACGGGAGAATATATAATGATTTATTCCGACCAGAAGGAGTACTCCGCACGAAAACGAAGTCCGGGAGGCACACGAGGTGGCCACAAGACCCCCACGCGTGGCCATGGGGGTGGCCCGCGCGGGGCAGGCTTGTCGCCTCCTTGTGCGCTTTCCGGACTACTTCCAATTTTTCTATTTTTCTAAAAATTCCAAAACGGAGAAAAATTCCTACTAGAAAAGTTTTGGAGTCTGTTTACTTACCGAAACACATACCTCTTTGTTTTCGGAGTCTGAAACAGGCTGATAAATATCCCTTAGGTATTCCTCTGGAGTTATGGTATTGATAATATTGCTTTCAACATTTATGGGAGTACCTGAGATATAATGCTTGATTCTCTACCCATTTACCACTCTCGGAAAATTACCTTCCGTGTTGTTGATCTTGATAGCACCGGAACGATATACTTCCTCAATAATGTAGGGACCTTCCCATTTAGAGAGAAGCTTGCCTGCAAAAAATCTTAAATGAGAATTATATAGCAAGACATAATCACCTACATTGAACTCACGCTTTTGCATCCTCTTATCATGCCACCTCTTAACCTTTTCTTTGAACAACTTGGCATTCTCATATGCCTGAGTTCTCCATTCATCAAGCGAGCTAATATCAAATAACCTCTTCTCACCAGCAAGTTTGAAATCAAAATTGAGCTCTTTGATTGCCTAATAAGCTTTATGCTCTAGCTCAAGAGGTAAATGACATGCTTTACCGTACACCATTTTGTACGGAGACATGCCCATGGGATTCTTATAGGCAGTTCTATAAGCCCACAGTGCATCATCGAGTTTCTTAGACCAATTCTTTCTAGACCTGTTGACAGTCTTTTGGAGAATTAGTTTAATCTCTCTATTGCTTAGCTCTACTTGACCACTGGACTGAGGGTGATAGGGAGACGCCATTCTATGGTTGACATCGTACTTAGCAAGCGTTTTACGGAAAGCACCATTGTGACATCCTCGACTTTTGCTACAGTAAATATTGTAATTAAGCTACAGTGATCACCCGCAAATGATGCCACATCATCGAGAATTACCGTCGTTGACCCGCATTGAATTTCTATCTGGATTCAGAAATTGAAAACAAAAGATGATTAAAATTATAAATTCATATTAACTATTAAAGAAAGAAAGTATTAAAAAAATGACAAAATAAAGAAAAGAAATTAAAAAGAAAAAAAAGAAATTCGAAAGAAGGAATAATAGAAAAGGAAAACAAAACAAAAAAAAGGAAAAGAGGAAACCCCCCACCCCCCGTGGCCGACTGGGCCAAAGTGGCCCAGCCGAGCCAGCCCACCCCGCACCCCCCTCAAACCCTAGGGCGAGGGAGCCCCTCCCGTGCCTCGCTCCCTCCCCCCCCCTTGCGCCGCCGCCCAGGGGCTCCTTCCCCTCGTCGCCCGCACCACCCCTCGTGAGGGGGCCCACCTCCCACCGACACCCTCCCTCTCGTAACCCCCCTCCCCACGAGAGACTCCCCCCGATCCACCCCCCACCTTCCCCACGAGAGCCCCCTCCTCTCTCGGCTCTCTCCCTCTCCACGCACCAGACCCCCACGCCCGAGCCTCCCATCGAGCCCTCCTCTCCACCTCGCCCCCACCCCGGCCGGCGAGCTCCCCCCCACCGCCGGCCTCTCCCTCCATCGGCCTCTTCCTCCTCCTCCCGCCGGCGAGCCCCTCCCCCACCGAGGCCCTCCCCTACATCTCCATCTCCCTCCCGGCCTCCTCCACCCGCCGGCAGCAAGGCCCCCTCGGCCCCTTCAACCACCTCGGCCGCCCCCCCCCCCCCCCTTCAACTCCAGCGACCACCATGACCGGCCGGCCTCCCTCCCCTTGAGGCCGGGGCAACCCTCGCCGGATCCGGCCGGCCCCTTCTTCACCGGAGGGCTCTCCTCTCCAGCCACGACTCCGGGAGGCCCCCTCCGGCGACCGTCACCGCTGCCACCACGTCCTCACCGGCACCACCGTCATCACCGCGTCATCACCATCGTCGCCTCTGCCTTCCCGCGAACTCCGGCTTCACCGGGCCGTCTCATCAACGTTGGTGAGCCCCTCCTCGGGCTCCTCCCACCATCGCGTTCCCCTCACCGTCCCGGTTCCGTTCCGGCAAACGGGGCTCCGATCCGTCGACGTTTGACTCCGGTAGGAGGAGTTGAAGTTGGCTCTCTTCTATGTTGAGGAGGTTAACATAGACTCTGTGTTGTGTTCTCTGTTGTTTGTTAACACAGAGAGATGGGAGTGTTGAAAGTTAAAAGATAATAAAACAAAAGATGTATTAGATGTCGTATGTATGTATGTATGTATGTATGTATGAGATGCGATGTATGTATTTTCGTATATAGATATTTGGAGGAATACGATATTTACATGATTATGTATCTGTGAATAAAATCGGGTATTTGGCCTAAGGTCACTTACCGGTGGGGCCAACGCACCCGTTGTCTATGGCAGGGAGGCCCTACGCGATAGTTAAAATAAATAAATAAAAATAATGTTAATGTTTTTATTAAATAAATAAATAGATATATTAGTTAAATTAATTAATTAGAATAATTAGAGTATGACACGTGGGTCCCCCACTAAATTAATCTGATTAATTAATATTTAATCTTAATTAAAATTTGTGCCCATGACGTTCGGGACCCGCTGGTCAGTTGACCAGTCAACTGTTGATGTCAGCATGACATCATGCTGATGTCATAATAGCTTTTTACTAAATTATTTAAATCTGTTTTTAATTCCTAATTATTGAATAAAACTTTAAAAATTAAAATTAAATAATCCGTAAGTCAGATCGAAATATTTCCAACATGAAAGTTGATCAGCAGAACGAGACGAACCCGGATACACGCCTTGTTCGTCTATCACACGTCCCTAGCATAGCAAACATGGAACATTTCCATCGTTTCCAGTATAACCGGTAGTAGCCCGAGACCGAGAAAATATCATCAGATATTCTTCCGACCCGTCTATGACGGATGTTGCTGCGTTAGCTCATGTCTAGCCTGCATCTTGCCATGTCATGCTTTGTGTTGCACCGTTACTATTATTTATTGTTTCTTCCCCCTCTTCTTACCGGTAGACCCCGAGACTGACGCTGCTGTCGGGTACATCTACGACCCTGCCGATCAGTCCTTTGCCGCAGAGCAGCAAGGCAAGCAACCCCCCCCCCTTGATCATTCCTATACCGCCTATGTCTTTCTTCCTACTGCTTGCATTAGTATTTTGCTACTTTTGTAGTTAGCTCATATATCTGATGCATAGCCTGTTTTTGATGAACTGCTACTTTCAGTCCTGTACCTTTAATATGCCTAGTATAGGTGGAGCAGTCATCCCCTCTGACCCCGTAGTTCAGTTGCCCCGCTTGTTTTCAATTCTCGATCTCTGATCGACGAGCCAGACCCGACACAGCACATACACCCCCCCTTCGTTGTACGACGCTATAGAGATACTATCGGGTACCAAGGGTGACACCTCGCTAAGTACTCCTGATGATATCTCTGTAGTATAACTAGTCGGTCGTGGTTATCGAGGGTGATTCCTCTTTCACCATTCCCGATGACGCCTCTGTCGTGCAACCCCTCAAGTGTGGGACCCCCGAGGGTGATTCCTCTAAGCCCACCTTGACGGGTACGTCATTCGGAATCCAACGAGGGTGATACCTCGGATTCCCCCCTCCCCCCATGTTACAACCCCACAGTTACTCGACCATGTTACCGGGATCATTGCTGATTAGTTGTAAGACGGGTGGATTCCCGTGAGACTGTGTTGATGGCCTAATTAAAATGTTAATGGATTTGGGTATTTTGATCAGGGTTGGTCGGAGACCTTTTCGCACTAACCGGCTACGCGGGAAGAATTATGGGTACTCGGCGTCGCGGTATCAGCCGAAGCTTTTCAGATGCCAGCAATGTAACGGCGCGCGCCCGAGTGGTCCCGAGATGCATCGCTCTTGTGATTAAGGGATGCTAGGACTGACGTCGGCCGCCCACGCCATGTGCAGGAGCGTGAAGGGGAACTGGGCCCACGAATCCTTTGTGCTTAGGAGTTAGACCGGCGGGCTGGCCTCTCTGATTAGTCTTAGGTGGGGCTGCGACGTGTCGATATTCCGAGGCCGGGCAGGACCCAGAAAAGTATGTCCGGCCAGAGTGTTATCGAGCGTGACGGGACATGTGGTGCACCCCTGCAGGGATGAAAATTAACTATTCGGATAGCCCTGTCCACGGTTACAGGACGACTTGGAGTTGTGCCCCGATCTTTTACAACTACAATTGTTACTTAACTGGAATTAGTTTGCCTCGGGATTGCTTCCTCGCAGGGAGTTGAGTGAGAATCTTTAGGCGTGACCTCACTTTAATATTGCTGCAACAATATGACTATTAATGTGTTACCCCTGTTCTACTCTCGTCTATTGCTGCAAGACCCTGAAGATGCTAGTCTTCGATAGGACTAGGCCTTCACTCTTTATTCTCGCATTGCTGCAGTCAGTCCACATATAACCCCCCCCCCCTTCTTTGATACTGATGCATAATTAGAATAGTTCTGATGTAAGACTTGCGTGTACTTTGGATGAGTACTCACCGCTGCTTTGCTCCCCCCTTGTCCCCTTGATCCGTTTGCTGCGACCAGATGATGGAGCCCAGGAGATGGAGGTCCCCGCCGCCGACGACTGCTACCCCGACGGTGCCTACTACTACGTGGAGGCCGCTGATGATCAGGAGTAGTTAGGAGGTTCCCAGGCAGGGGGCCTCGCCTCGTTCGATCGTTGTATATTTTGTGCTAGCCTTCTCTAAGGCACCCCATGTTTTATGTCTGTACTCAGATATTTGTTGCTTCCGCTGACTCGTGTGTTTATCGAGCTTCCGTATTCTAGCCCTCGAGGCCCCTGGCTTGTAATATGAAGCTGATGTTATTTTATTTGTGTCTAGAGTTGTGTTGTGATACCTTCCCGTGAGTCTTTGGGTTTGATCGTACACATTTGCGTGTATGTTTAGCGTACGATTAAATCGAGGGCGTCACAAGTTGGTATCAGAGCCAACTGCCTGTAGGTAGCCCCCTTTCCAACTCCTTGGCCGAAGTTGAGTCTAGTGTTTGAAAAACTTTACTAACACTGATGTTGCGGCTTACGGGCCCACATCTCAATTGGGTGGTATTAGTATCTTTTACTCCTTTCCTATACTCTCGGCTCTACTCTCTCTTCTCTTTCGGGTCAAAGATTTTACTAACTCTAACATTAGGTTCTCGAATCACATCGACCCGGAGCGCTGGACTATCTACTCTTTTTCTCCTGAATATGTATTACACACACTGTCATTGACATCCGTCAATCTTCTTTTAAGATGCGTCCCGCAAGACAGCACGTGCGCCTGACACAGGCCACTGAGACGACTGGGTTCCCGACCATTTTGGTCGATCTCCTGACCAGGCTGGGATATCGCTCGTACCCCGAGTACACTGTGTTCGAGGATTTCCGCGAGTACAACCAGTACCAGTACCAGGCTGAGGTTCGCATCTTCGACCAGAGGGGCAGCAAGACCCTCGAGCGCCACGTCTTCTGTGGTATTGGAGTGTCGGTCGAGATGGCCGTCCATGATGCGGCCTACGTCGCCATCACCCGTCTTCGTGGAGCGTACCCTCACCTGGAGGAGAGCCCTTTCAGATACATCCCGCATGCTCCTGCTGGGGATGAGACTGGGTCTGATCTCACTGCCTACGCTTCTGACGTTCGGGAGCGCAGCGACCGTTCCTACGTTGTTGTCTGCGCCCCCTACGTGACGCGTCGCTACGACGCGCGGGTTCTGGTGCAGTACACTGAGGCAATGGATCGTGCTTTCCGAGCTCTGACTGTGGAGTTGTATGCTACGCGTGCTCGTCTTTACGACGCGTTGACAGAGCTGCAGCCATCACACTGTCCGAGGGTTCCCCCTATGCGCATCCGCGAGCCGAGCAGGACAGAGCTACCATCAGCTCTCGAGTGGACTGATGTTGGGGGTAGAACCCCTGCACTTGGACCTCAGCTCCTCGACTGGATGCGGTACCCTCACCAGAGTCACAACGGGACACAGGGTCCTGTCCCTACCTTCTATCACCGCCAGCTACCAGGATTCGATCGTCCTCTCCGACGTTGATGTAGCCTTATCGCTACATCTCGTTGTGGTACTCTTCCACCGCGTGCCTGCGCGCCGCCTAGTGAGTCCAGGGTATCGTCTAATGCGTCTGGGTTATCGCCAAATTTCGAATTTGTAATCGTTAGTCTGTAATCGAACTTATGTATGGGTCTGTATGTCGAACTCAACTACTATGGAGTATCTATCGCATTTCCCTTTCATTATGCTTAATTACTTCATGAATGCGTGCGATGCCTTTGCAATTACTTTAAGCTAAACTACTCCTGCTAAATATTTAACAGGATGGTTAGACCAGCTGGCCGCCCGCGTGCCCCTGCCAACGATGCACCACCCCGCCTCCTGAGTATATGGCGGGGATGATCCAACAGTTTGAGCTGAACCGCTAGTTTATGCAAGGGCTCATGGATCAGTTCCAAAGGCCGAACATGAACCAACCGCAAGGCGTGACATTGCAAGACTTCTGCCGTCTCAACCCTGCGATCTGCCGTAGCTCAACTCAGACTCTTGATGCTGATGACCGGCTCCGTGACATTTCTTATGAGCTAGAGTCTGCCAATGTGCCCCTGGCGAGCTATGTCAACTTTGCCGCCTACTTTCTGAAGGGTCCCGCTGCTCAATGGTGGGACAACCACATGCACTCTCAGCCCGATGGAACTATCATCACTTGGGCAGAGTTCAAGGCTGCTTTCCGTTCTCGATACATTCCCCAGAGAATCATGGACCGAAAGAAGCGTGAGTTCCGCAACTTGGTCCAGGGCAACAAGACTGTGGATGCTTATCAGCGGGAATTTCTGGAATTATCTTGCTATGCTGAAGAAGACATTGCGACTGATGCACGTAGGCAGGAGAAGTTCCGTGAAGGCCTCCGCCCTGATATCAAGCTGACACTCCTCGTTCAGGACTATGCTGATTTCGCCACCCTGGTGAACAAGGCTATTCAGGTTGAGACTGGTCTGCAGGAATACAAAGATAGCAGCAAGCGCAACCGTGACATGGGCTCATCTTCGGGCTCATCTGCACAGAAGCGGAAGATCTGGATTCCCAACAACATGTACCATGCACCTGCTCCTACTCCGAGGCCGTCCTATGCTGCACCTCACCTGCCTCCTCCACCACCTAGGCAGCCGAGGCTTCGAGCTCCACCGCCTCGAGTTCCTCCTTCCCGTCCTGAGGACGGGCTGTGCTTCAAGTGTGGCCGTCCAGGTCACCGTGCTAGAGACTGCAGGCAGAATCCGAATCAGCTTACACTTCCCGCAACTGGCAGTGGCAACAACCAGAACCGCAATTTCAACGCTAAGCCTGCTTATGTTCGTGGTCAGGCCAACAACATTGATATGAGTCAAGCTCAAGACCAGCCTGCTACTGTGATGGGTACACTTCTCGTTAACTCAGTACCTGCTTCTGTATTGTTTGATATAGGAGCATCACATTCCTTTATGTCGGAAAATTTTGCATACATGCATGACATTAGGAGCGAAGAGATGAACATCTCGATAGTGGTAAACACCCCTGGGGTGAATGCCGAACCTCTGTGGTTTGCCCCCATGTTCCAGTTGAAATTGAAGGATTAGAATTCCTTGCCGACCCCATCCTACTAAAGTCATCCAACATTGATCTCATATTGGGGATGGACTGGTTGAAAGCTCATACGACATCGATCGTTTGTACCACCAAAACCGTCCACCTTCTACACCCTTCAGATGAACTAGTAAGCTACCATGCTCACCTCGTCCGAAATGCTGAGGCACGGCTGTATGCTTTGAATGCATTAAATGTGTCGCCTCTTGAAGGGATTGAAAACATACCAGTGGTCCGAGAATTTCAAGATGTCTTTCCAGAAGAACTTCCGGGGATTCCCCCTGCTCGAGCTGTCGAGTTTGTCATTGACTTGGTACCCGGTACCACTCCTATTGCCAAGCGTCCTTATAAAATGCCACCACATGAACTCCTTGAACTTAAGCAAGAAATTGACAACTCGCTCCGTCTGGGTTTCATCCGTCCGAGTTCCTCTGCTTGAGGGAGCACCTTCTCTCTTTGTTAAGAAGAAGGATGGGACAAATCGATTGGTTCAAGACTATCGTCCTATCAACCAGGCCACTATTCAGAACAAATATCTTCTCCCTCGGATAAATGATTTGTATGATCAACTTGCTGGTTCCACCGTTTTCTCTAAGCTCGACTTGAGATTGGGATACCACCAGATCTGTGTTCACAAGGAGGATATTCCAAAGACCGCCTTTGTTACTCGATATGGATCATACGAGTACACCGTCATGTCCTTCGGCTTAACCAATGCACCGGCAACCTTCTCTAAATTGATGAATTATATATTCATGGACTACCTCGACAAATTTGTCGTGGTATATCTGGATGATATTCTGGTGTTTTCGAAGAACAAAGAAGAGCATGCTGAACATCTTCGTCTTGTACTGGATAAGCTTCGGGAGCATAAACTCTATGCGAAGTATTCCAAATGTGAGTTCTGGCTAGACGAAGTGACTTACCTTGGTCATGTGATTTCCAAGGATGGTATTGCGGTCAACCCCGAACGAATTCAAGCTATTCTTGACTGGACTCCCCCGAAGAATGTCAAGCAAGTCAGAAGTTTTCTCGGACTCGCCAGCTATTGCCGTCAATTCGTCGAGAACTTCTCCAAGATTGCGAAGCCCTTAACCAACCTGCTTCACAAATGTGTTAAGTATGAATGGACTGATAAATGTCAGGAAAGTTTCCAGGCACTCAAGGACAAACTGACGTCCGCTCCAGTACTTGCTCCTCCAGATATGAAAAGGGATCTCGTCATATACTGTGATGCTTCTCGTCAAGGAATAGGTTGTGTCCTAATGCAGGATCGCAAGGTGATCGCTTATGCTTCACGTCAACTGCGTGCTCATGAAGAGAACTACCCAGTTCATGATCTCGAGCTTGCCGCAGTCATTCATGCATTGAAGGAATGGCGACAATACCTTGTCGGTAATCGCTGTGAAATCTACACCGACCATCAAAGTCTGAAGTACTTGTTCACTCAACCGGAGCTGAACCTATGTCAACAAAGATGGATGGAGCGTATAGCAAATTTTGACTGTAGTATATCATATACCCCTGGAAAGGCTAACGTAATGGCTGATGCCTTGAGTCGCAAGTCATACTGCAACCACCTCCAGGTTCATCAGGTTCACGATCGTCTGCAAGAGGAGTTCCGTAAGCTGAACCTCCACGTTGTTCCTCAGGGTTACCTTGTTCCCCCTCCTGAAGAGTGTCAAAAGATGAACCTTCGTGTTGTTAATCAGGGTTCCCTCAATAACCTAGTGGTTGAACCAGATCTTGTGAGCTCCATAAAGAATCTGCAAGATTTTGACGATGATGTCGATAGGATTAAGGGCTATATTGCGAAGGGTAATCCCTCCTTTTTCACTGTTGATGAAGGTGGCGCCTTGTATTTCAAGGGTCGCCTATTCGTCCCAAATAAGAAGGAAAATCTCAGGATGACTGGGAAGGTGATGGAAGAAGCTCATGACACACCATTGTCTATTCACCCGGGTAGTACCAAGATGTACCAAGACATCCGGCAAAGATTCTGGTGGCCCAATATGAAACAAGACATTGCATGCTATGTGGCAGAATGTGATATATGCCGGCGTATCAAAGCAGAACACCAAAAGCTTGCTGGAACTCTGCAACCTATCTCTATTCCCGAGTGGAAATGGGACCATGTTGAAATGGACTTCGTCACTGGTTTTCCCAGATCTCAGAAAGGTAATGATGCTATTCTTGTCGTCATTGATCGACTGTCCAAAGTTGCACATTTCCTGGCCGTCAAAGAAACAATTAATGCTAGTCAGCTGGCAGATCTTTATATGTCAAGAGTTGTTTCACTTCACGGTATTCCGTTGGTAATCAGTTCGGACCGTGGCAGCTTGTTCACTTCAAAATTCTGGGAAAGTTTTCAAAAGGCTATGGGGACTCATATGTCCTTCAGCACTGCATTTCATCCTCAATCCTAGGGACAAGTTGAACGAGTTAACCAAATTCTCGAGGACATGCTTCGAGCTTGTGTCATTTCTTTCGGTAAGAAATGGGAGGAATCTCTCCCGTATGCCGAGTTCTCTTACAACAATAGCTATCAAGCTAGTCTGAAGATGGCCCCTTTCAAAGTATTGTATGGGCGAAGGTGTCGAACTCCTCTGAATTGGTCAGAAACTGGGGAACGATCACTCTTCGGTCCGGATATTATTCAACGTGCCGAAGATCAAGTCCGCATTATTCATGAGAATCTGAAGGCTGCTCAGTCTCGTCAGAAGAGTCAGTATGACCGTCATCATCAAGATATGGTCTATCAACCTGGCGAAAAGGCTTATCTTCGTGTCACACCAATGAGAGGTGCACACCGTTTCGGAATCAAGGGCAAGTTAGCTCCTCGTTATATTGGTCCTTTCACTGTTCTCGAAAGGCGTGGAAGAGTGGCTTATCAATTGGAACTGCCGGCGAACCTTTCTCAGGTTCACGATGTCTTCCATGTTTCTCAGCTCCGTCGCTGCTTCAAGGACCCTATTCGAGCAGTGGATCACGATATGCTTGAGCTACAACAAGACCTCTCTTATAAAGAGCATCCGGTCCGCATTCTCGACCAAGCTGAACGTAAGACTCATCGCAAGGTCACCAAGTTCCTTAAGGTGCAGTGGTCAAATCACTCTGAAGATGAAGACACTTGAGAACGCGAGGATCATCTTCGTGATGAATACCCCGCGCTCTTTCCCTCTACCTCTTAATTCTCGGGACGAGAATTCTTGTTAGTAGGGGAGAATTGTGACATCCTCGACTTTTGCTACAGTAAATATTGTAATTAAGCTACAATGATCAACCGCAAATGATGCCACATCATCGAGAATTACCGTGGTTGACCCGCATTGAATTTCTATCTCGATTCAGAAATTGAAAACAAAAGATAATTACAATTATAAATTCATATTAACTATTAAAGAAAGAAAGTATTAAAAATAATAATGACAAAAGAAAGAAAAGAAATTAAAAAGAAAAAAAAAGAAATTTGAAAGAAGGAATAATAGAAAAGGAAAACAAAACAAAAAAAGGAAAAGAGGAAACCCCCCACCCCCCTTGGCCGACTGGGCCAAAGTGGCCCAGCCGAGCCAGCCCACACCGCACCCCCCTCAAACCCTAGGGCGAGGGAGCCCCTCCCCTGCCTCGCTCCCTCCCCCCCTTGCGCCGCCGCCAGGGGCTCCTTCCCCTCGCCGCCCGCACCACCCCTCGTGGGGGGGCCCACCTCCCACCGACACCCTCCCTCTCGTAACCCCCCTCCCCACGAGAGACTCCCCCCGATCCAGCCCCCACCTTCCCACGAGAGCCCCCTCCTCTCTCGGCTCTCTCCCTCTCCACGCACCAGACCCCCACGCCCGAGCCTCCCATCGAGCCCTCCTCTCCACCTCGCCCCCACCCCGGCCGGCAAGCTCCCCCCACCGCCGGCCTCTCCCTCCACCGGCCTCTTCCTCCTCCTCCCGCCGGCGAGCCCCTCCCCCACCGAGCCCCTCCCCTACATCTCCATCTCCCTCCCGGCCTCCTCCACCCGCCGGCAGCAAGGCCCCTTCAACCACCTCGGCCCCCCCCCTTCAACTCCGGCGACCACCATGACCGGCCGGCCTCCCTCCCCTTGAGGCCGGGGCAACCCTCGCCGGATCCGACCGGCCCCTTCTTCACCGGAGGGCTCTCCTCTCCGGCCACGACTCCGGGAGGCCCCCTCCGGCGACCGTCACCGCCGCCACCACGTCCTCGCCGGCACCACCGTCATCACCGCGTCATCACCATCGTCGCCTTCGCCTTCCCGCGAACTCCGGCTTCACTGGGCCGTCTCATCAACGTTGGTGAGCCCCTCCTCGGGCTCCTCCCACCATCGCGTTCCCCTCACCGTCCCGGTTCCGTTCCGGCAAACGGGGCTCCGATCCGTCGACGTTTGACTCCGGTAGGAGGAGTTGAAGTTGGCTCTCTTCTATGTTGAGGAGGTTAACATAGACTCTGTGTTGTGTTCTCTGTTGTTTGTTAACAGAGAGAGATGGGAGTGTTGAAAGTTAAAAGATAATAAAACAAAAGATGTATTAGATGTCGTATGTATGTATGTATGTATGAGATGCGATGTATGTATTTTCGTATATAGATATTTGAAGGAATACGATATTTACATGATTATGTATCTGTGAATAAAATCGGGTATTTGGCCTAAGGTCACTTACCGGTGGGGCCAACGCACCCGCTGTCTATGACACGGAGGCCCTACGTGATAGTTAAAATAAATAAATAAAAATAATGTTAATGTTTTTATTAAATAAACAAATAGATATATTAGTTAAATTAATTAATTAGAATAATTAGAGTATGACACGTGGGTCCCCCACTAAATTAATCTGATTAATTAATATTTAATCTCAATTAAAATTTGTGCCCATGACGTTCGGGACCCGCTGGTCAGTTGACCAGTCAACTGTTGATGTCAGCATGACATCATGCTGATGTCATAATAGCTTTTTACTAAATTATTTAAATCTGTTTTTAATTCCTAATTATTGAATAAAACTTTAAAAATTAAAATTAAATAATCCGTAAGTCAGATCGAAATATTTTCAACATGAAAGTTGATCAGCAGAACGAGACGAACCCGGATACACACCTTGTTCGTCTATCACGCGTCCCTAGCATAGCAAACATGGAACATTTCCATCGTTTCCAGTATAACCGGTAGTAGCCCGAGACCCGGAAAATATCATCAGATATTCTTCCGACCCGTCTATGACGGATGTTGCTGCGTTAGCTCATGTCTAGCCTGCATCTTGCCATGTCATGCTTTGTGTTGCACCGTTACTATTATTTATTGTTTCTTCCCCCTCTTCTTACCGGTAGACCCCGAGACTGACGCTGCTGTCGGGTACATCTACGACCCTGCCGATCAGTCCTTTGCCGCAGAGCAGCAAGGCAAGCAACCCCCCCCCTTGATCATTCCTATACCGCCTATGTCTTTCTTCCTACTGCTTGCATTAGTATTTTGCTACTTTTGTAGTTAGCTCATATATCTGATGCATAGCCTGTTTTTGATGAACTGCTACTTTCAGTCATGTACCTTTAATATGCCTATTATAGGTGGAGCAGTCATCCCCTCTGACCCCGTAGTTCAGTTGCCCCGCTTGTTTTCAAATCTCGATCTCTGATCGATGAGCCAGACCCGACACAGCACATACACCCCCCCTTCGTTGTACGACGCTACAGAGATACTATCGGGTACCGAGGGTGACACCTCGCTAAGTACTCCTGATGATATCTCTGTAGTATAGCTAGTCGGTCGTGGTTATCGAGGGTGATTCCTCTTTCACCATTCCCGATGACGCCTCTGTCGTGCAACCCCTCAAGTGTGGGACCCCCGAGGGTGATTCCTCTAAGCCCACCTTGACGGGTACATCGTTCGGAATCCAACGAGGGTGATACCTCGGATTCCCCCCTCCCCCCATGTTACAACCCCACAGTTACTCGACCATGTTACCGGGATCATAGCTGATTAGTTGTAAGACGGGTGGATTCCCGTGAGACTGTGTTGATGGCCTAATTAAAATGTTAATGGATTTGGGTATTTTGATCTGGGTTGGTCGGAGACCTTTTCGCACTAACCGGCTACGCGGGAAGAATTATGGGTACTCGGCGTCACGGTATCAGCCGAAGCTTTTCAGATGCCAGCAATGTAGCGGCGCGCGCCCGAGTGGTCCCGAGATGCATCGCTCTTGTGATTAAGGGATGCTAGGACTGACGTCGGCCGCCCACTCCACGTGCAGGAGCGTGAAGGGGAACTGGGCCCACGAACCCTTTGTTCTTAGGAGTTAGACCGGCGGGCTGGCCTCTCTGATTAGTCTTAGGTGGGGCTGCGACGTGTCGATATTCCGAGGCCGGGCAGGACCCAGAAAAGTATGTCCGGCCAGAGTGTTATCGAGCGTGACGGGACATGTGGTGCACCCCTGCAGGGATGAAAATTAACTATTCGGATAGCCGTGTCCACGGTTACAGGACGACTTGGAGTTGTGCCCCGATCTTTTACAACTACAATTGTTACTTAACTGGAATTAGTTTGCCTCGGGATTGCTTCCTCGCACGGAGTTGAGGGAGAATCTTTAGGCGTGACCTCACTTTAATATTGCTGCAACAATATGACTATTAATGTGTTACCCTGTTCTACTCTCGTCTATTGCTGCAAGACCCTGAAGATGCTAGTCTTCGATAGGACTAGGCCTTCTCTCTTTATTCTCGCATTGCTGCAGTCAGTCCACATATAACCCCCCATCTTTGATGCTGATTCATAATTAGAATAGTTCTGATGTAAGACTTGCGAGTACTTTGGATGAGTACTCACCGCTGCTTTGCTCCCCCCTTGTCCCCTTGATCTGTTTGTTGCGACCAGATGATGGAGCCCAGGAGATGGAGGTCCCCGCCGCCGACGACTGCTACCCCGACGGTGCCTACTACTACGTGGAGGCCGCTGATGATGAGGAGTAGTTAGGAGGTTCCCACGCAGGAGGCCTCGCCTCGTTCGATCATTGTATCTTTTGTGCTAGCCTTCTGTAAGGCACCCCATGTTTTATGTCTGTACTCAGATATTTGTTGCTTCCGCTGACTCGTGTGTTTATCGAGCTTCCGTATTCTAGCCCTCGAGGCCCCTGGCTTGTAATATGAAGCTGATGTTATTTTATCTGTGTCTAGAGTTGTGTTGTGATACCGTCTCGTGAGTCTTTGGGTTTGATCGTACACATTTGCGTGTATGTTTAGCGTACGATTAAATCGAGGGCGTCACAACCATGAATGAAATGTGAACCACCGTCGGTCATTAGATATCTAGGGACTCCAAATATAGGGAAAATAACTTCTTTAAGCATCCTAATAGATGTGTTGTGATCAGCACCACTAGTGGGAATAGCTTCTACCCACTTAGTGACGTAATCAACAGCAACTAGGATATGAGTATACCCGTTGGATTTTGGAAAAGGTCCCATATAATCAAAGCCCCAGACATCAAATGGTTCAATGACAAGTGAATAGTTCATAGGCATTTCCTGACGTTGACCAATATTACCTATTCTTTGACATTCGTCACAAGACAAGACAAACATACGAGCATCCTTGAAGAGAGTGGTCCAATAGAAACCTGATTGCAATACCTTGTGTGCAGTTCTATCTCCCGCATGGTGTCCTCCGTAGGCCTCGGAGTGACACTTCTGTAGGATCTGTCCCTGTTCATGTTCAGGTACACAACGTCTAATAACACCATCTACTCCTTCCTTTTAAAGGTGAGGATCATCCCAGAAGTAATGTCTCAAGTCAAAGAAGAATTTCTTCTTTTGATGGTATGTGAAACTAGGTGGTATATATTTGGCAACGATATAGTTTGCATAATTAGCATACCACGGTGCACTACGTGAAGTATTGATGACATTCAATTGCTCATCGGGAAATCTATCATCAATAGGTTGTGGGTCATCAAGAACGTTCTCCAACCTAGACAAGTTATCTGCTACGGGGTTATCAGCACCCTTTCAGTCGACAACGTGCAAATCAAATTCTTGTAGGAAGAGAACCCATCTGATAATTCTAGGTTTAGCGTCTTTCTTCTCCATGAGGTACTTAATAGCAGCGTGATCAGTGTGAATAGTGACTTTGGAATCAACTATGTAAGACCTGAACTTTTCACATGCAAACACGACTCCTAAAAATTCCTTCTCCCTAGTAGCATAGTTTCTTTGGGCACTGTCTAGAGTTTTACTAGCATAGTGAATAACATTCAACTTCTTATCAACTCTTTGCCCTAGGACAGCACCAACAACATAATCACTAGCATCACACATGATTTCAAAAGGTAAGTTCCAATCAGATGGTTGAACAATAGGTGCAGTTATCAAAGCCTTCTTAAGTATTTCGAAGGCTTCCTCACAATCATCGTCAAAAACAAAAGGAATATCCTTTTGCAAGAGATTGGTAAGAGGCCTAGAAATCTTAGAGAAGTCTTTAATGAACCTTCTATAGAAACCAGCATGACCAAGGAAACTTCTTATACCTTTGATATCTGTGGGGTATGGCATTTTCTCGATTGCATCAACCTTAGCCTTATCGACTTCAATACCTCTTTCAGAAATTTTATGTCCTAAGACGATGCCTTAATTAACCATAAAGTGGCACTTCTCCCAATTCAAGACAAGGTTGGTGTCTTTACATCTCTGCAAGACTCGATCAAGGTTGCTGAGGCAATCATCAAAAGAAGACCCATAAACGGAGAAGTCATCCATGAAAACCTCAACAATCTTTTCACAAAAGTCAGAGAATATAGCCATCATACATCTTTGAAAGGTGATAGGTGCATTACATAAGCCGAAAGGCATACGTTTGTAAGCAAAGGTACCGAAAGGGCAGGTGAAAGCGGTTTTCTCCTAATCAGATTGTGCAACGGGTATTTGGGAGAAACCAGAATAACCGTCTAGAAAGCAGAAGTGTGTGTGTTTAGACAGTCTTTCTAGCATTTGGTCGATAAAAGGCAAAGGGTAATGATCTTTCCTAGTGGCTTTATTCAATTTCTCAAAATCGATCACCATACTATAGCCAGTAATAATCCTCTGTGGGATCAATTCATCCTTATCATTAGGGACAACGGTAATACCTCCCTGCTTAGGGATGAAATGCACCGGACTCACCCAATCACTATGAGCAACATGATAGATAATACCTGCTTCCAGGAGCTTTAGTATTTCTTTTCTTACTACCTCTTTCATCTTAGGATTTAATCTCCGTTGATGATCAACAACTGGTTTGGAATCAGGATCGGTTTTAATCTTGTGCTAGCATAGAGTGGGACTAATGCCCTTAAGATCATCAAGAGTATATCCAATAGCAGCACGGTGCTTTCCCAGAGTTTTTAGTAACTTCTTTTCTTCATGCTCTGAGAGGCTAGCACTAATTATGACAGGATATATCTCTTTTTCATCAAGATAAGCATACTTAAGAGTATCAGGTAACTATTTAAGCTCGAACACAGGATCACCCTTTGGTGGGGGTGGATCCCCAAGCAGTTCAACAGGCAAGTTATTCTTAAGAATAGGATATTGTTCTAAGACAACTCTATCTATCTCATCCCTTTCATCCATATGCATATCATTTTCATGCTCAAGCAAGTATTGCTCTAAGGGATCAGTAGGAGGCACGTCAATAGAAGCTAAGGCAATAGTTTCATCCTTACTAGGCGACTCTTTTTCATGAGGTTGTCTACCAAACTTGGAGAAATTGAACTCGTGTGACACACCTTCAAAGCCAACAGTGACAGTTTGCTTCTCACAGTCAATATGAGCATTGACAGTATTGAGAAAAGGTCTGCCAAATATGATGGGACAAAAGCTATCTTGGGTGGTAGCAAGAACTAGGAAATCAGCAGGATACTTCGTTTTACCACATAAAACTTCACATCCCTAACAATTCCCACAGGGCAGATAGTATCTCTATTGGCAAGCTGAATAGCGACATCAATAGGTTCTATCTCAACAAGTGCAATCTCGTCTTTGATTTCATCATATAAGGATTGAGGTATTGCACTAACACTAGCACCCACGTCACATAAACCATGATAACAATGATCTCCTATCTTAACAGAAACATCACGCGTGCCAACAACATGCCTATGTTTGTCTCTAGCGTGTGGTTTAACAATTCTAGCAGCATCTACACAGAAGTGAATATTATGGTCATCAACATTGTCGGACAGGAGATCTTTGATAATAGCAATGCTAGGTTCAACTCTAATTTGCTCAGGGTGTGTAGGTGTTCTAATGTAGCCTCTACGTATCACAGTTGAAGCTTTAGAATGATCCTTTATCCTAACAGGGAAAGGTGGTTTCTCAATGTAAGCACTGGGAACAATAGGATCATTATAGGCAATGACTTTCTCTTCAGCTGGACTGGGTTTAACTACATTGACTTCTAAGGGAGGATGATATTTAAACCACTTCTCTTTGGGGAGATCAATATGAGGAGCAAATGATTCACACAATGAAGCTACTATCTCACAGTCAAGTCCATATTTAGCGCTAAAATCACAAAAGGTATTTGTTTCAACAAAGGATTTAACGCAATCAAACTTGAAATTCATACATGACTCCTTACCTTCATCAAGCTCCCAATCTTCAGAGTTATGTTTAATTCTCTCCAATAAATTCCATTTGAAGTCAATATCTCTCTTCATAAAAGAACCCGTACAAGAAGTGTCAAGTATGGTGCGATCATCATGAGAAAGCCGAGCATAGAAGTTCTGAATGATAATTTCTCTTGAGAGCTCATAGTTGGGGCATGAAAATAACATTGATTTAAGCCTCCCCCAAGCTTGAGCGATGCTTTCTCTATCACGAGGCCAAAAATTATGAATATAATTCCGATCACGATGTACTAAATGCATAGGATAAAACTTTTGATGAAATTCCAATTTCAACCGATTGTAGTTCCATGATCTAGTATCATCACATAGCCTATACCATGTCAATGCCTTATTCCTCAAAGATAAGGGAAATACCTTCTTCTTGACCTCATCCTCGGGCAAACCTGCAAGCTTAAATAAACCACAAACTTCATCTACATAGGTTAGATGCAAGTCTGGATGTGATGTTCCATCTCCTGTAAAAGGATTAGCCAACAGTTTCTCAAGCATACCCGAAGGAAATTCAAAGCAAATATTTTCAATAGGTGCAGAAGGTTGAGGAGAAACTCTTTGTGCTTCCGTTCAAGGTGAAGATACCCCAAACAAGCCCCTCAAAGGATTAGTTTCCATAGTGACAAGTGACAATAAATTTCAGCACACTATATAAATGTTTCCTAACCAAGTTCCACTTACCAAAGGCACTTCACTCCCCGGCAACGGCGTCAGAAAAGAGTCTTGATGACCCACAAGTATAGGGGATTTATCGTAGTCCTTTTGATAAGTAAGAGTGTCGAACCCAACGAGGAGTAGAAGGATCTGACAAGTGGTTTTCAGCAAGGAAGTATCTGCAAGCACTGAAATTATCGGTAACAAGTAGTTGTGTGGTGAGATGATTCGTAGCAAGTAGCAAGTAACAAAAGTAACAAGGGACAAGCCTGGACAAAGTCTTATAGGAGGAAAAACGCTCCCGAGGACACATGGGAATTTCTGTCAAACTAGTTTTCATCATGTTCATATGATTCACGTTCGTTACTTTGATAGTTTGATATGTGGGTGGACCGGCGCTTGGGTACTGCCCTTACTTGGACAACAATCCCACTTATGATTAACCCCTCTCGCAAGCATCCGCAACTACGAAAGAAGAATTAAGACAAAGTCTAACCATAGCATTAAACTAGTGGATCCAAATCATCCCCTTATGAAGCAACACATAAACTAGGGTTTAAGCTTCTATCACTCTAGCAACCCATCATCTACTTACTACTTCCCAATGCCTTCCTCTAGGCCCAAATAACGGTGAAGTGTTATGTAGTCGACGTTCACATAACACCACTAGAGGAAAAACAACATACAACACATCAAAATATCGAACGAATACCAAATTCACATGACTACTTATAGCATGACTTATCCCATGTCCTCAGGAACAAAAGTAACTACTCACAAAGCATAATCATATTCATGACCAGAGAGATAATGAGTAGCATCAAGGATCTGAACATAAACTCTTCCACCAAGTAATCCAACTAACATCAACTACAAAGAGTAATTAACACTACTAGCAACCTTACAAGTATCAATCGGAGTCGCGAGACGGAGATTGGTTACAAGAGATGAACTAGGGTTTGGAGATGAGATGGTGCTGATGAATATGTTGATGGTGATGAGTCCCCTCCGATGAGAGTAGTGTTGGTGATGACGATGGCGACGATTTCCCCTCTGGGAGGGAAGTTTCCCCGGCAGGATCGTCGCGCCGGAGCTCTAGATTGGTTCTGCTCAAGTTCCGCCTCGTGGCGGCGGCGAATCCTCCGAAAAGCCTCCTCCTGATTTTTTCAGACCGAAACCCTTCTTGTAGCAAAAGGGGGGAGCCAGAGGGCCAGTTGGGAGCCCACAAGCCCCCTAGGCGCGGCCACGGGGGTGGCCGCGCCTAGCAGGCTTGTGGCCCCCGTGCTGGCGCCCCTCCGGCACTTATTCGGCCCAATATTTTTTATAAATCCCCAAAAAAAATCCACGTTGATTTTCACGGCTTTTGGAGTTGCGCAAAATAGGTATCTCTAACTTGCTCCTTTTTCGGGCCAGAATTCCAGCTGCCGGCATTCTCCCTCTTCATGTAATCCTTGCAAAATAAGAGAGAAAAGGCATAAGTATTGTACCTGAAGTGAAATAACATCCCAAAAAAGCGATAAATATCAACATGAAAGCATGATGCAAAATGGATGTATCACCGTTCCATTTTTTTTGTCTCACCTCCCACCTCGTCTTTTTTTTCCGTCTCTCCTCCCCTTCGTCTGTTTTTTTGTCTTTGCTCCCACTACCTTCTAACCCATGCACATAATGCATGAAAAAAAGACCACGACCACTACCTTCTAACCCATGCACGTAATGCAAATCTCCAGATCAAGATGAAGAAACTACTGAAATTACAACAAATGCAAGATAACCTAATAGAGCTATATGGAGTACTCCAAGAAATTACTGCTTTAAAAGAAAGCATCTATCAGGGAAATCTATTATAGAAATGAGGAGGGTCATGAATAAATGGAAGTAACAATAACATCCATACATCCATCATTCAAGCAACTAGGAGTAGATCATATACCAAAACTCCAACAACTAAAAACATCATTCATATCCAGCAGTAGCAATCGTTCATCCTCTATCCAGCAGCAAATCTGTAGTAAGAACATATGAGAAAATCATCTTGCAAGAAAACTAAATATGCACCATCCATCAAGCAAGCAACTACTAGTATATCATATACCAAATCTCTAGCAAATAACAACATCATTCATCTGCCGCAACAATAATCATTCAACATTTGTCCAACAGGAAATCTGTAGCAGCAGCATCAAAGATAGAGATGAGGAGGAAGATGAGCTTGCTAGCGATACCCACGAGGGAAATGACACCCTTGGACATCACCATTCAGCGTGTAGGGGAGCTCGCTCGAGGCTAGGGGGCGCCGAAGGTGGTGGGCTTTCTCGGAGGAGGCAGAGGACGAAGGGCAGAGGGCTATCGACGAAGGGGAGGACGATGAAGGGGATGGACGACAGAGGGGGCGGACCATGGAGGGGGCGAACAACGAGGGGCGGACGACGGAGGGAGCCGAGGGCGAAGGACGCGGCGTCGTCATATGCTATGTCGGTCTTCAAAATCCCTAAAAAAATTGTAAGTGAATTACAGATGCGATGGCGCAATATTGGTGGGGTGATGATGCTACCCAAAAGAGAATGCACTTTGTTTGCCTGGTGGAAAATGTGTGTACCAAAGAAAGAAGGTGGAATGAGGTTCAGAGATATACACAATTTCAATCTTGCTCTATTGGCCAAACAAGCTTGGCGCTTGATAGATAATCCCAAGTCTCTTTGTGCCACAATACTTCGTGCGAAATACTTTCTTGATGGCGACTTGCTTAATGCCACTTTGAAGAAGAAGGAGTCCTATACATGACAAAGCATTATGGAAGGAGTGAATACACTAAAGCTAGGATATGTTTGGCGAGTTGGAGATCGACAAAATATTAATATTTGGTTTGATGCATGGATACCATAGTCCCATCTAGATTGTCGGTGGGTGGGAGGGGCAATCAATTGCTCTCTAAGGTGGCTGATTTGATATCTGATTTGATATTCGACCACAGGTTAATGGATTATACAACTAGTTGAGCAGATTTTTTGGCCGGTGGATGTGATTTGTATCCTCTTTATCCCGCTACCATCATATGATATGACAGATTTTGTTGCTTGGAACCTCACAAAAACTGGAGCCTTTTCGGTTAGGTCGGCTTACTATGCAGTATGGAATGATAAATATTTATCAAGGGCTGCAACATATCGTCCTAGTCCGTGAATATAAACCCAATTTGGGATGTTGTGTGGAAACTGGGTTACCCTGCCAAGGTGGATTTTTTCCTTTGGAGAGCTCTTCATGGTACCCTGCCATGCCGTTGTAACCCTAGCTGATAGACATATGAAGGTAAGTACAAAATGCCCAGCCTGCGAGTTGTCTGAGAGCGTTAAACATATGCTTTTCCAATGTCAGAAAACTAGACAGGTTTGGTTGGGTTTGGGATTTGAAGATGCTATTGAGCATGCTTGTAAAGTGGATCATGTGGGCGAGGCGATGCTTGAATATCTCCTTTGTCTTCATGCAGACGAAACACGTGTCCTTGGGCAAGTTAGATCAGACCATCTCATGGCTGTTGCGGTCTGGTACTTATGGTGGGAAAGAACAAAGTTGGTACACGACGAGCAAACGCAGCAACCTACAAATAATCTCTGCTATCCGAGCTGTGACATACAACTTTTCAGCAGCCTATAAGCCTAAGGCAAAGGTGAAAAGGATCATATGGACTCGCCCTAGTGCTGGCTTTGTAAAACTTAACGTGGATGTTGCTTATGATAGTGATTCACTCCGAGCCATTGTGGGTGCTGTATTACGTGACAGTTCCGGAAAGTTCTTGGCGGCAGGGAACAATAATCTAGGGGTTTGTGTGGATGTTCTCATGGTTGAAGCTACTGCTCTTCGCTTTGGTCTGAATCTTGCCCAGTCATTCGAATGCTCTAGGTTAATCATCAATTCTGATGTAATCGCCGCAATGCAAGATGGTGGTACTTTCTCGGGATTGTGTGCTGCTATTTTCGACGATTGTTATCATATGGCTCGATCTATCACAAATCCACTACAAACAATGTCATAAAGAAGAAAATTATGTAGCACATGAATTGGCGAGGATTGCTAGGTTTTATCCACGTGGTACCTGGTTTGATGAGGCACCTACTGCCATTGCCCCTGTGCTTGTAAATGATGCTATTTTGATTGCCACTTAATAAAGGGGTTTGCATTTTTTGTTGTTGCAAAATGGTGCGAGTAAAAATAAGAAATGGCCTCAAGTGGCTAGCCCACCAAGGGCCCGAAGTTTGACCCAACTTGCGTTGCCTCAGCCCAGCAGCCCGCTCAACAGACACCATCCCCTCTCCCACAGCGACGGCGCGACCACCCCCTCTCACTCTTTTCTCTACCATCCTCGTTGCCGTGGCGGCCCTCCCCTCCCCACCCTCCACGCCGCAACCAAAACCCTAAACCCTAGCATCAGCTCCACCGCGCCAGCGCCGAGATGGCGGACGCGGTGCAGTACCGCCTCGAGCGGATGTCCGATGAGCTCGACGACCTCGAGCGCCGGGGCCTCTTCACCCGCGCCGAGCTCGCCGAGGTCGTGCGCCGCCGCCGCGACTTCGAGTTCCGCCTCCGCCGTCACTCCCCGCGCAAGGCCGACTTCCTCGACTACATCGCCTACCTGCTCCGCGTTGACGCGCTCCGCGACCTGCGCAAGCGCGCCATCATACGCGCCACGCCCAACCCTACCCACTCCGACGAGGACAAGGACACAAACGAGGATGGCAAAAAGAGGAGGAGGAAGAAGAAGAAGTGGGCCAAGTCCATCTCCGACTTCGCGGGAGTCCTCCGCGTCCTCGACGTCTACAGGATGGCCACCGTCAGGTTCAAGGGCGACCTCGACCTCTGGTTCCGCTACCTCGAGTTCTGCCGCCAGAAGGGCCACGGCCGGATGAAGCAGGTACGCATCAAATACTTACCTGGCCACAATAGGGCATCAAATAGTTGTGTCCGCGAGGATCAAAGTTGTCAGCTTTTCTATGTAGAGCTCTTCCTGCAGCAACTAATTCGTGGGAAATTGTAGTATTTAGGACTGCAGCGTGGGCACATACAGTGAGGGGTTATGATTGGGTTTCGTCATGCTTGTTTTTCATCGCTGCTGAGTTGCCCTTGTTCTTGACTTGAAAAGTTAAGGTATTAAGTAGCGGGCTAAATAGTTTAGCGGCGGCCTTCCCAGAAGCTATAATAGCTACAGCGAGCTAGAGGAACCTAAACTATCTAGCGGTTTGTAGAAAAAAACATGTCATATATGGTCTAGAAATCAGGAATTTCACCACATTTAGATGAAACAAGGAGGACGAGACAGAGTCGAAGACGAAGGGGAGAAGCAAGTCCCGCTGCCGAAGATTGAAGTCGCCGCCTTCGCTTCCTCTGATCTGATTCGCCGCCGCTGCCAAGAACTGATGTTGGGTTTGTCCTACCGCTAGAGGTGAGCGAGTAAGTGTGTGTGTTTGTGTGTGTGTGTGTTGGGGGGGGGGGGATGCATGATTTTGTACCATCCTGGGTCGGCGGATTTTGGTCTTCCGCCATCTCCACGCCTATTCCTCCCTGCACCGCCTCGTATGCCATGCGCCCTTCTGCACTTGACTCAGCCTAGCTCGCTGGAAACGGCATATTCGAGCGTTCCTAGTTTGGGCTGCTTTAAGGTTCGTGAGAGTGCAAGCCTGTGTATGGTATCAAACGCGTTTTTCTTGCACCCAGTGGGCCAAATGCCTCCCCAATAGATGGATCTAAGCTGCTAAAAACAACGAACACACTCTTACAACCGGGACCCACTCGTCCAATCCGTCCACGATGCACCAGAGAGCTACATTTCTAGGGAGCTTAGTATATTTAGAGATGTAAATTTGTAAACTCATAAATATTTGTCATGGTGTCAGTGAAGGCCAGAGTCCTATGTGGGCACTCACTGCTAGTTGCAGCCTCAGGTGTAGCAGCCGCAGTATGCAGCCTCCTCAGACCCACAGTCTTTTGGGTGCAGAAGAGAGGGGAATGGTTAGTCTAGTCTTTCTAATCATTGGTGCTGGTTTATCGATTGTGTTTTGGGCCGCTGCATGATGGAAACTGGCGCGGGCTTCTTTTCTAGCATTCTGACTGGCAAATTTGGAATAGCGGCGCTAAGCTCCTCCAACTGCTATGGTATTTAGCAGAGGTTAGCCGTGCTTCAGTGGGCGTAGCTGCAGTAGCAGTAGAAACCGCATCGCTGTAGCGGGAGCTCGTCTAAAATGTTATACAGGTGCTATAGCCCGCTATTTTTCCATGCTTGAAACTATGCGATTTTGGGATGAGCACAAACATTTGTTTATGTTTGGGAACTTTGGAAAGTTGAGATGGCTTTCTGAGCACTTTGTATTTGTGAGCCTAGAAATTTAATGCCAATGTAGGATGTGCATTGTAATTTTGGGTGAATATTTATGCCAGGTAAATTGCCTTATGCGTCCAATTGCTATAAATTAGACCGGGAAATCCAACTGCTAGTTCCAGACGTGCATGAAATTTATTAAGGCGCCAGTTCAGTTCTGAAAGTGGTCATGACCTTACTAATTTGGAATGGCCTATGCTGAATGTTTGCCCTCTACAAGCTGGTAAACAGTTGTTGCCGCCCAATAATTCTTTCCTGGTTAATGATGAGTACCCTGATTTGCCTCTCAAACAAGGTGGGGTTACAAGGGTGCCATCTGGGGTTTCAATTCTCAGCAGTAATGTGCATATATATTACCAAGAATGTATTGACAAAGTTGAATCTGGGGTTCCTAGAATAGGCGTAGGGACATCTTGAGCCAAAAGTTAAACCCCTGTACCACTAGCTATGGATTATGGAGGTGGGCCATGTGGCAGTGCTAGTGCTGGCAGCTATCTTGGCGGTGGTTGCTTGGGCGGATACAGGGATATAGGTGGTGATAATGGGATGAATACTTCACGTGATAGGTGCAGCAATTGATCATGGATCCAGATTTGGTGAATAATCACCTATTAGGTGTTGCCGTATCAGTTTGCGGATTTCTGTATGCATTGCCCTCTGAGGGATAAGACAAGAAAGCTGTAGTGGAAACGATTGTGGAGTGTTTCATTTCGGATTATCATGTAAGCTTATAAGAAGTTTTATGGCGTTATGAGTTCACCATGTAGGAGTGTGTATTTGATTTAGAAATGTGATGTGTATTTTGCGCCATTAATTGACAAAAGGCTGGGGTTTTCATGTTCTTTTTATGCCAGTCGTTGTTGAGTGTGGAATCTGCAATAAGATTTAGGTTAGAGTCTAATAAACCATCAAGGTTAAGAGACTTTCTTGTTCTTGTGCCTGCTTATAGTTGCATTTTAGGTTGGTGCCTGTTGACAAGATAAGTGGATTTTCAAAAATTCATTTTGTGGGCCAGTGCAAGATAAAACTGTTAAATGCAGGACTGACTTAGTATTAATGTTAGTATTCTCATGTTTGTTGTATTATTTGCAGGTTATGGCGCAAGCCATTCGTTACCATCCCAAGGTTCCTGGGCTTTGGATGTATGCAGCAGCATGGGAATTTGATCAGAACTTGAATGTTGCTGCAGCACGTGCACTTATGCAGAGTGGTCTCAGATCCTGTCCAGAATCTGAAGATATGTGGATTGAATATCTTCGCATGGAGCTTACCTATCTTAACAAGCTTAAGGCTCGAAAGGTAGCACTTGGGGAGGATGTGAAGACACTGGAGAAAAGTAGTGATGATTCGGGTCAATGGAAAGAGGAGAACAAAGAACTGTTCATGTCACTTGATGAACAAGGTGATAGTCCCAAGGAGTCTGGCTTGCAGGATGTTGCTTTGGAGGACAAGGAAGATCTATTTTGGCAGCAAGGAGTGTTAATCATCCGAACAATTTATCATGGTGCTATGGAAGCTCTTCCCTCAAGCTTAACTTTGAGGAAGAAAATTTTGGAGATATTAAATAGTGTTGAGCTGGCACATTCTGAAGAGCTGAGATTAGAGGTCATGGATGACCTGAAGAAAGATTTCTCTCATAGTGAGGACTATTGGGATTGGCTCGCTAGGCTTCAGCTTAGTGACTCCACTAATTCCAGTACTTTGAATAAAAAGGACTCTGTATTGAATAAGCTTAACAAATCTATCCAGGTGAAGAATTATGCCATCACTTTATTACTTATTCTCCATCACGAATTATCAATGAAAGTAATCTTTTTGAATTTCTTCGGATGAAAAAGGCACATACTTGTTGATTAATGTGCCTTGGCCATCTTTTCCTGTAATGAAATGCTTGCTGGATAGTAGCTTTGCCCATGACTAGATTAGTGCTAAGTTGATGTTCATGGTAAGTATTAAGTATCACTATATGCTTGTTATAAGAAGTGTCAGTCAAAATTTGATATTTCAGCTGGACTTATCCATACAGTAGATTGCTTACCCTAGCTACCCATATATAGCATAAACCCAGTCAGCACAAACAGCACCGATTTTGATACGCCATCTCACAGTATTTTTTCCAAGATATCAGTGTCACTAATTGCTCATTGAACACAATATTTTGAATGTTCTTAATACGCGTCTTTGATTCTAGGTGTATGATGAAGCTGTCAGAAAGTTGCCTACTTCCAAAATGTACTCCCTGTATGCAAACTTTTGGTTGGGTGTTGTATTCTCCGACAGAGAGGACTCCATCTCATTGTTCCATGATGCTGATTTTGATGCTTCAGAATTCACTTCATCTATACTGAAAGTTTTTGAAAATGCTGAATTGTGTGGATGTCTCTCCGAGGATCTTGCCTGCCAATATGTCTCACTTTATTTGAAACTTGGAAGATCGGAGGAAGCTAAGAATCTCGCAGAAAAGCTCTGCAGTGGTCCTCTTTCACAGGCTGCAAATCTGTGGAACTTAAGAGCTTCTATAGAGATAAAGTCACTTGCTACTGCTACTGGCAGTGCTTCCTTTAGTGAGGAGAATCTAAGTTCTCTGTTTGATTTATTTAATATTGTACTTCCGAAGTTATCCATAACCAAGGCTGAGGGACTCTGGCATACGGTATGTCTAGCGTTATCTTGCGCTTTCCTAATTATCATGGCTCTCTAGTTTCCAGAAATTTATTCCATTGTCTCTGGACCTATGCTACCAAAAATATAAATTTTGCTCCTCTGTTTCTAGTGTGGATGTGTGATTATTGTTATGGATTTAGTACTTATATATCGACTTTAGTATGGCATATGCTCTTTGTCTTCTATTTCATTTGTCTCATTGATATGCGTTTTACTTTCTATGTCAATACCTTGCATATTGTTATACTGATTGGACTACTTGTCTGTAAATGTGATGAAATTGCTTGTAATTGCATTGCAGGCGATGAAATTGTTTTCTCATGAAAAGATATATTTTGAAAAGCTGGTGAAATGTGCAATGCTATCATTAAGTTCCGCTGGTGGGAGTGACTGTGGAGCTTCAGTTTCTTCAGCTTTTGTTGGATGGGTTTTGCAGAAAGATGGTATTAAGCAAGCTAGGAAAATGTATAAGAGGTATGAAAATAATGGTCCTTCAGTGATTCATTTGTGATGCTAATGTTGAGTTGCCATGCTCATTACACGAGCGAAATGAGCAGTTGGCATTTCTAGCAATTTCTCAGTGTTTTGACATTGATCCTAACATGCTATGAATTAAAGATTTTAGATATTGGCATAGTTGCAGAAAGGTTCCTTAAAAAAGAAATCTTGTACTTAGTTCAGATGTATTACCAGTCTTCATTGCCCCCTTTCGTTACATTGTACTGATGCATTGAAGATCTAACAGAGATGAGATATTGTTTGTTGGGAGATCTAAGATCGTACTGATGCAGTGCGTTGGGTTGCTGCTTGTGTGACGTTGAGGGGGCATGTTTCTGACACTTGTGTGTCCATGCAGATTTTTGGCTTTACCACGCCCCAGTCTTAAGTTCTTCCAGTTCTGCATAGAGCTGGAAGCTAACCTTGCATCAATCGGAAACAGCGATGGCCTTGCAAACGCGCGCAAGCTATATGATTCAGCAACCAGCCTCTATCCACAAGAAAGGGAACTATGGAGGAAGTACTACAATATGGAGTTGACGGTATGTTTACATATTGGCAAACAGACTCTTTTCCTCGTTTGCTTGCTCGTACATCAAAATTAATTGCTTACTGGTTGAGACATTTGTATTATATAAACCAGGTGGGAACATCAGAAACATCAAATGCTATCTACTGGCGTGCCCGCAAGGTGCTCAATGACTCCACGGTGCTTGACATTCCCCGTAGTTAGCAACGTGTGCCCATGTGTACCATGTAATACCATTTTTGATTGTATTGATTTGTCTGTTGCTATAGGCATATGTAAGTCAACTTGACATAAGTTTTGGCTCTTTCTTTTGTTGGTCCGAAGAATTTTATATGCTTGTGGGGATGTTTTGTGTAAACTGGAATAGCTTGTGTTTGCTAAAACAGTCTATCTACAAGCAGCCTAGCACAGGCTGCAGTACATGTCCACCTGTTTAGCTACTACTGTAAACGATAAGGGCAGTTAGAGTGTTGTCAGAGCTTTCATTTGTGCGACAAGGGCAGTTTCTGTTATAGCAATAGGAATCTGTGCTGTTAGTCTCAGCTAGATTAGAGGTTTAGCATCGACTAAATTCCAGACATATATGTTGAATGAATAGTGATATGATTACTCGACAATACCAGCAGCTTGGAGCAAGTAAAGCGGTTACTAGTCAATACATGAAAAAATATTCATATTAGCTCGTTTATATGGTCCAAGCTGCTTATAGCTCGTTTATATGGTAATTTTGTCCATGTAAAGAAGAAGACATGAAAAAATAACAGTGAACTCTTATGCAAAAGTCAAAATGCATGTATGTTCCTAGACAAAGGTAATATTCATATTAGCACATATGTCTGTGCATTGCAATGGAAAAAAAGTAAAGTTAAGATGTCCATTAAAACGACACTTCCTAAATTTTAAACCCATTTGGGTTTGGTTTAGTTTGACTTTAAATTCAAACAAGTTTGTATTGAATTAAACTTATTTAAATTAAAGTCGATAAAATTTCCCAAATCACTTCATTTTTCCTCATATTTCCGAGATCCTACAAAAATATGGAAACATTTGATGCAACCGGCTGTAAACACGAAAAAAACAACCGTCCTGAATGGGCCATCTGCCTTTTACCTTATCTCCAGTCGAAGAACCTCCTTCAAATATTCTTTATTGCATCTTTGAATTCCCGTGGGTCTTCCTTCTCTCCCTCTCCTTCTGCACCTCACCGGTAAAGGGAACAAGAAGGGGACGTACCCGTTCGAAGTCCGGTCTCCATTCCTGGGTTGCATATATATATATATATATATATATATATATATATATATATATATATATATATATATATATATATATATATATATATGCTCTCTCTATATCTACACACACAAACAACGGATTGGTGAGGTGGCTAGCGCAAGTTTGCCGGAGGCGATGTTTCTGTGTTCCAATCATGATCTGTGCAATTTATTTTTTTAATTCATGCCAAATTGGACGGGTGGGTGTCTGTTTTTTTTAATTTTTTGACATGGAACACTCATATTCCATTTAAGACAAGCATAATTTCCGGTTACAAGACGGGTTACATCAGCAGAGAAATCGTCCAGCCAAACTTGCATTTCTCTAGTAGCTAACCCTGCACCCATTGCCGCCAACACATGTCCTGGCTTATGACATTCACGATGGACATGAACTACATCCGCATGGACAAACTGATTATTGAACTTAGCCTTGATATCTCTAAACACTTGTCCTAGTGGGGCGAAGTCATATAAACTGATGACCACTGATTGCTGCAACGTGAGACTATCCGTCTAAAAAAGCACTCAACCCACTCCAGTTGATCAGCTAGCTGAACGGCGTTAGAGAGGGCCATGGTTTCAGCATGAAGTGCATCCGCAAGATTACTAACAACACCGGCCGCCAAAAACCGAATATCTGATGCCGAATCTCTCCATATAACACCTAACCACCCTGCATAGATGTTGCTTCGAACGCAACGTCCACGTTAATCTTGAAAAACTCTTCCTGTGGTGGCTGCCATCTTGCGTGCAACGGTGATGGTAGAGTAATTCTTGGGGTAAAAAATTCAAGCCATTCTCCAACATGCCGTCGAACTGTGAATTTGAAAGCATCAACATCAAGACGTTGCTTTCGGTGATTCCCCCGATTTCGTTCAGACCACCATTGCCACAAGCACGCAACAATTAGAAGTTTCTTTTCCGTCGGTAATTGCAGGACCGCCAGAATCACATCTTTTGGAGAGGTTAGTTGGGTGAGTTGTATACGGATATCATCCACCGAAAGGGCTCTCCAACACTGCTTAACCCATTTGCACTTAAAAAGTTAATGGCCTCCATCTTCAAATTATGCCCCACATACGTCCAGTTCTACACCACTTATTTCAATATTCATATACATGGGATGAGAATTGTGCACAAACCTCCACAAGAAATGGTGTACTTTTGGCAGGCACTTTAGTTTCAAGAGTGATGTGAACATAGCTGATAATTGATCATTAGTTTATGAACTTTGACCCACCTGCCTACCAGCCTTCCTTTTAGCATTTGCACATGAATTATAGGCAAATTTAACTGTAAACAATCCCTTATTGTCAAAATTCCATGTCAAAAAAATCCTCCTCTTGATTGTTGACTGGAATGTTCAGAATAACGCCTACATCGTCACGGTGAAAACAACTCTCAACCAATTCTTTATTCCAGGTTCCGGAATTTGGATCAATGAGTTCAGAAACGCGAGACAAAGTGCGATGTACTTGATGGGAAGAGGGACACCTCGTAGTTCCTCTAGGTATCCAAGGATCCTCCCAAATTCACACGTTCGTACCATTCCCGATCCGCCAAATCCGACCCTCTTTTAGGACTTCTAAGCCCTTAAGAATGCTTCTCCAAACATAACTCATTCCTTTGGTAGGCTCAACAGAAAGCACATCTCTATGTGGGAGATACTTAGCTCGAAGGATTTGCGCACATAATGACTCCGATGCTTGGATCAACCTCCACCCTTGTTTTGCCAACATTGCCATGTTAAATGAGTACAAATCTCAGAAACCTAGACCCCCTCCTTCTTTGACAATTTCAGCTTCTCCCATCCAACCCAATGCATTTTGTTCTCTTCTTGTTGCCTGTTCCACCAGTAGTGGTTTATGTTGGAAATATGCCCTAGAGGCAATGATGAAATAGTTACTATTATATTTCCTGTTTTAAGATAATCGTTTATTATCCATGCTATAATTGTATTGAATGAACGCATAGATACATGTGTGGATATATAGACAAAACAATGTTTCTAGTAAGCCTCTAGTTGACTAGCCAGTTGATCAAGGATGGTTAAGGTCTTTTGACAATATGCAAGTGTTGTCACTTGATGACTGGATCAAATCATTAGGAGAATGATGTGATAGACAAGACCCAAACTATGAACGTAGCATGTGATCGTGTCATGTTGTTGCTATTGTTTTCTGCGTGTCAAGTATTCATTCCTATGACCATGAGATCATGTAACTCACTGACACCGGAGGAATACCTTGTGTGTATCAAACGTCGCGATGTTACTGGGTGACTATAAAGGTGCTCTACAGGTATCTCCGAAGGTGTCTATTGAGTTAGCATGGATCAAGACTGGGATTTGTCACTACGTGTGACGGAGAGGTATCTCGGGGCCCACTCGGTAATACAACATCACATATAAGCCTTGCAAGCAATTTGGCTAATGTGTTAGTCACGGGATCTTGTATTACAGAACAAGTAAAGAGACTTGCCAGTAACAAGATTGAAATAGGTATAGGGATACTGGCGATCAGGCAAGTAACATACCGAAGGACAAAGGGAATGATATACGGGATTATATGAATCCTTGGCACAGAGGTTCAACCGATAAGATCTTCGTAGAATATGTAGGATCCAATATGGACATCCAGGTCCCGCTGTTGGATATTGACCGGGGAGTGTCTCAGGTCATGTCTGCATAGTTCTCGAACCCATAGGGTCTGCACACTTAAGGTTCGGTGACGTTTCGGTATAGTTGAGTTATAGGTGTTGGTGACCGAAGGTTGTTCGGAGTCCCGGATTAGATCATGAACGTCACGAGGGTTTTTGTAATGGTCCGGAAACAAAGATTGATATATAGGATTATTTCATTTGGTCTCCGGAAAGATTTTGGGCATTACCGGCAGTGTACCGGGAGTGACGAATGGGTTCCGAGTTTTTATCGGGAGGGGCCCACCCACCCGGGAGTGAGCCTAATATCCCAAGGGTGGTGCACCGACCGTTAGTGGCTAGTGAGGCCAGCCCAAGTGGGCTATGGCGCCAAGGAAAGAAATCCGATCTAGAGGAAGAACTACGAGGTATAGGTTTGAGTTGCACGTGGCAAAGTTGTGTCTCAAAAGGAGGAGATGGACTCCCACTCCAATTCGGTTTGGAGGAGGAGTCAACTACTTTCTTCCCACCCCCCTCTCTCTTTTCTTTTCTTTTCTTTTCTTGTGGCTTTTCTTTCCTTGGCGCCATAGCCCACTTGGGCTGGCCTCACCAGCCAACTAAGGGATGCTGCGCCATCCTAGGACTATTGGGCTCACTCCCGGGTGGGTGGCCCCATCCCGGTGAATACCCGGAACCCATTCATCACTCCCGGTACACTGCTGGTGTTAGAGCATATATCTCCATATGTGGTTTTGGTAATTGATGACAATTCCTATGAACTAATGGTTGCCTTAAGTTATATTTATAGGATTTGTCCATAGGCACTTCTTGAAGTCCATCTTTTGGGTTCAAGGAGTTTATATGATGACCAAGGTGGTATTCAAGGTATTATCCAAAGAATGGTCATAGAGACACATGGTTGATCAAGATCTCAGACAAAGAGTAAATCAAGATGATCAACACACAAAGCGTACAAGATGTACCGAGAGGGATCAAGTGATCCCATGGTGTGGTAAGCATTGTCCATTACGTGTTTGTATACTAACCCATGGTCTTCATGAGAGTTCTATGTGGGGGTTAGGTGTGTTTCCATGGGCTTGCGTCAAAGGGAAGATCTCATACAACCCATGAAGTATGACGTCAAGTTGTGATCGTATTATCCAAAGAATGGTCATAGAGACACATGGTTGATCAAGATCTCAGACAAAGAGTAAATCAAGATGATCAACACACAAAGCGTACAAGATGTACCGAGAGGGATCAAGTGATCCCATGGTATGGTAAGCATTGTCCATTACGTGTTTGTGTACTAACCCATGGTCTTTGTGAGAGTTCTATGTGGGGGTTAGGTGTGTTTCCATGGGCTTGCGTCAAAGGGAAGATCTCATACAACCCATGAAGTATGACGTCAAGTTGTGATCGTCATCAAGATTGCGATGTGCAAGTTCAAGTGGATCAGCACGAAGATATCATCCTTGAAGCTTGCCGTCCATTGTGGTGGCAATGGACTTGTGAAGATATGCTGAAGAGTGGCTCACCCATAGTGAGTATGGGGGAGCAATCAATTAGTCTTCATCAAGCCAACGCAATCAAGAAAGGTGGTCCATCTTGAGGAAGCCAAGATCATCATCATCTAGCTTAAGAGGACGAGGTGCAAGGTATAGGTTTGCCCTTGATAGGTTTTCTGGTTAGGATAGATTGCTGTACTATCAAGGGGGGCTCTCAAGTGAGTAGCTTGATCGTATCGTTCGTTGAGAGCTCAAACCATTTGCATCCTTGCATCATACTTCTTGGTTCTTGTTTGGTGTTTCTCTTTGTGAGTTTTAGAGCTTATGGTCATCTTCGTGACAAGCTCGAGTTCATCGAAAACGGAGTCCATATGCATCTACTATGATGTTTTCGATGTTGGAGTTTTTGCCGGTTCTTCATTCATAGAGGACTCACATCTCTATATCATTGGCATTTTCATATCTGCATGGTCTTAAGACTTCCAGTAGCTGTTTCGATAGCTCTTGTCGTCCTGGATCCAACAAGCTTGGGTTTGCTCGATTCAGAGCTCGTATGCGAAAGTTATGGCTGTTTCAGTGGCGAGCGGTAGTACCGCTGGACCTAGCGGTAGTACCGCTAGAGTTGGCGGTAGTACCGCTGGCCCTAGCGGTAGTACCGCTGGCCGGCGGTAGTACCGCCCCTGGTCAGCGGTAGTACCGCTCCAGGAGCTTAGTACCGCCTGCCTAGCGGTTGTTCGTGGACGGACCTTTTTGCGAAGACTTTCTTGGCGGTGGTAGTGCCTTTGCACTACCAGGGGCCCAACGGTAGTACCGTTGGGGCCAGCGGTAGTACCGCTGGAGTGCCAGCGGTAGTACCGCTGCAGCCAGCGGTAGTACCGCTAGCTGGCGGTAGTACTGCTGCAGTCAGCGGTAGTACCGCTGGAGTGCCAGCGGTAGTACCGCTGGAGCTCGGGCAGAGAGTGGGGGTAACGGTCTGATTCCTTCCCCCACTATATAAAGGGGGTCTTCTTCCCCCTTGGCCTTATCCATTTGTTGATCTCTTGTTCTACCTCCATTGTTGACATTCTTAGAGCTTGCTTACTCTCAACCCCTCCAATGATTCTTGCTTGTTCTTGAGGGAGAAGAGAGAGGAGATCTAGATCCACATCTCCACCAATCACTTTCTCCTCTATGTGAGGGGAACCCCTTGGATATTGATCTTGGAGTTCTTTGTGAGCTCCTTGTTTTCCTCTCATATTTCTCCATAGCTTTCGTTGTTGTGGAGGGATTTGAGTGTGAGGGACTTGACCACTTCGTGTGTTCTTGCCATTGCATTAGTTGCATCGGTTTGAGTTCTCCACGGTGATACGTGGAAGTGAAGTTTGAGAAGCTTATTACCTTTGGTACTTAGTACCCTAGATATTGTTCTTCGCGGATGCTTTGGCGTCCTAGAAGCTTGCTGGTGTCTCGGAGCTCAATCATTGTGGTGTGAAGCTCCGGGCAAGCGTCGGGGTCTCCAGTTAGGTTGTGGAGATTGCCCCGAGCAATTTGTACGGGTTCGGTAACCGCCCCCAAGGGTTGCCACGTGTACGGGTTCGGTGACCGCCCCCAAGGTTTGCCATTTGTACGGGTTCGGTGACCGCCCTCAAGGGTCCCTTAGTGGAATCACGGCATCTTGCATTGTGCGAGGGCGTGAGGAGATTACGGTGGCCTTAGTGGCATCTTGGGGAGCATTGTGCCTCCACACCGCTCTAACGGAGATTAGCATCCGCAAGGGTGTGAACTTCGGGATACATCATCGTCTCCCCGTGCCTCAGTTATCTCTTACCCGAACCCTTTACTTATGCACTTTACTTTGTGATAGACATATTGTTTATTGTAATATATCTTGCTATCACTTAGTTGTTTATCTTGCTTAGCATAAGTTGTTGGTGCACATAGGTGAGCCTAATTGTTTGTAGGTTTTGTGCTTGACATATTAAACGTTAGTTTTATTCCGCATTTGTTCAAGCCTAAACCTTAATTATTTTAAAGCGCCTATTCACCCCCCATCTAGGCGACATCCACGTCCATTCAGCTGGTAATGCCCGAATCTTTCCGGTGACCAAATGAAACCATCCTATATATCAATCTTCGTTTCCGGACCATTCTGGAAACCCTCGTGACATTCGTGATCTCATCCGGGACTCCGAACAACCTTCGGTCACCAACACCTATAACTCAACTATACTAAAACGTCACCGAACCTTAAGTGTGCAGACCTTGCGGGTTCGAGAACTATGCAGACATGACCCGAGACACTCCTTGGTCAATATCCAATAGCGGTACCTGGATGTCCATATTGGATCCTACATATTCCACAAAGATCTTATCGGTTGAACCTCTGTGCCAAGGATTCATATAATCTCGTATAACATTCCCTTTGTCCTTCGGTATGTTACTTGCCCGAGATTTGATCGTCGGTATCTCTAAACCTATTTCAATCTCGTTACCGGCAAGTCTCTTTACTCGTTCCGTAATACAAGATCCCCTAACTTACACTTGAGTCACATTGCTTGCAAGGCTTATATGTGATGTTGTATTACCGAGTGGGCCCCGAGATACATCTCCGTCACACGGAGTGACAAATCCCAGTCTTGATCCATGCTAACTCAACGGACACCTTTGGAGATACTTGTAGAGCACCTTTCTAGTCACCCAGTAACGTTGTGACGTTTGATACACACAAGGTACTCCTCCGGTGTCAGTGAGTTACATCATCTCATGGTCATAGGAATGAATACTTGACACGCAGAAAACAATAGCAACAAAATGACACGATCACATGCTATGTTTATAATTTGGGTCTTGTCCATCACATCATTCTCCTAATGATGTGATCTAGTTATCAAGTGACAACACTTGCATATGGTCAGAAAACCTTAACCATCCTTGATCAACTGGCTAGCCAACTAGAGGCTTACTAGGGACATTGTTTTGTCTATATATCCACACTTGTATCTATGCTTTCATTCAATACAATTATAGCATGGATAATAAACGATTATCTTGAAACAAGAAATATAGTAACAACTATTTTATCATTGCCTCTAGGGCATATTTCCAATAGTCTCCCACTTGCACTAGAGTCAATAATCTAGTCTCACATCTCTATGCAATTTACATTGAAATGAATCTAACACCCATACAGTTCTGGTGTTGATCATGCTTCGCTCGTGGAAGAGGTTTAGTCAGCGGATCTGCTACATTCAGATCCGTGTGCACTTTGCAAATATTTACGTCCTCTCCTTCGACATAGTCACGGATGAGGTTGAAGCGTCATTTGATGTGTCTGGTCTTCTTGTGAAACCTTGGTTCCTTTGCTAAAGCAATGGCACGAGTGTTGTCATAGAACAGAGTTATTGGATTTAGTGCGCTCGGAACCACTCCAAGATCCATCATGAACTGCTTCATCCAGACACCCTCCTTAGCTGCCTCCGAGGCAGCCATGTACTCCGCTTCACATGTAGAATCAGCTACAACGCTTTGCTTGGAACTGCACCAGCTTACCGCACCCCCATTAAGAATAAATACATATCCGGTTTGATACTTAGAGTCATCCTGATCAGTGTCAAACCTTGCATCGACGTAACCCTTTACGACGAGCTCTTCGTCACCTCCATAAACGAGAAACATTTCCTTAGTCCTTTTGAGGTACTTCAGAATATTCTTGACCGCCGTCTAGTGATCCACTCATGGATTACTTTGAAACCTGTCTGCCATACTTATGGTCAGGCTGACGTCCGATCTAGTGCACAACATTGCATACATGATAGACCCTATGGCTGAAGCATAGGGGACGGCACTCATCTTTTCTCTATCTTTCGCAGTTACTGGACACTGAGTCTTAGTCAACTTTATACCTTGTAATACTTGCAAGAACCCCTTCTTGTACTGCTCCATTTTGAAACTTCTTCAAAACTTTATCAAGGTATGTGCTTTGTGAAAGTCCTATTAGACGCCTTGATCTATCCCTATAGATCTTAATGCCTAATATGTAAGTAGCTTCTCCTAGGTCCTTCATTGAAAAACATTTGTTCAAGTAATCTTTTACGCTCTCTAAAAACTCCATACTGTTTCCAATCAACAATATGTCATCCACATATAATATTAGAAACGCCTCAGAGCTCCCACTCACTTTCTTGTAAATACAAGATTCTCCAACAACTTGTATAAACCCAAATGCTTTGATCACCTCATCAAAGCGTCATTCCAACTCCGAGATGCTTGCACCAGTCCATAAATGGATCACCGGAGCTTGCATACTTTGTTAGCATCCTTTGGATCGACAAAACCTTTGGGTTACATCATATACAACTCTTCCTTAAGAAAACCGTTAAGGAACGTCGTTTTGACATCCATCTGCCAGATTTCATAATCGAAAAATGCAGCTATTGCTAACATGATTTAGACGGACTTAAGCATCGCTACCGGTGAGAATGTCTCATCGTAGTCAATTCCTTGAACTTTTGAAAAACCCTTTTCCACAAGTCGAGCTTTATAAACGGTCACATTACCGTCTGCGTCAGTCTTCTTCTTGAAGATCCATTTGTTCTGAATAGCCTTGCGACCTTCAGGTAATACTTCCAAAGTCCACACTTTGTTTTAACTTGATCTGAAGCTTCATGATCATAATCATTAGCTTCCTCCTTAACTGGTGTGGCCTCGACAGAGGTTTCCCCCTGCCGTGCGCCACCATCTAGAGGGAGCAGAGGTTCTACAACGTCATCAAGTTCTATCTTCCACCCACTCAATTCTTTTGAGAGAAACTCCTTCTCAAGAAAAGCTCCGTTCTTAGCAACAAACACTTTGCCCTCAGATCTGAGATAGAAGGTGTACCCAACTGTCTCCTTTGGGTAACCTATGAAGACACACTTTTCCGCTTTGGGTTCCAGCTTTTCAGGCTGAAGCTTTTTGACATAAGCATCGCATCCCCAAACTTTAAGAAACGACAACTTTGGCCTCTTGCCATACCATAGGTCATATGGTGTCGTCTCAATGGATTTTGACGGTGCCCTATTTAAAGTGAATGCAGCTGTCTCCAATGCACAACCCTAAAATGATAACGACAAATCGGTAAGAGACTGTAACGACCAAGATGCGGTCCTTTCCGTTTTGGGGGTTGAGGCCTCGAATTGGAAAGAAGCGCATCTAAGCGTTTCGCAAGCAAGTAACACATCACAAATAATAATAAAAGTAGACAATTCGGGATTCAATTGTCTTCTCATTAATAACTCAGAGTACATCACAGATACAATCAAGGTAGTTCCGCTACGGACTACAACACATAGAAATGCTATGCTACCCTGCCTGCAGGCCCACGATCACGACCACGCCTTAGTCCTCTGGATAGTTCACGTAGAGGCGGTCTGTCTCCTCGTCGTACTGCCACGCCAGCTGAGTGCCGTCGGGATCATCTGTCTCTGGGGTACCTGTACCTGTTGGGAGTTTCAGAGGAATCCGTGAGCCACGGGGACTCAGCAATCTAAGACCTTGGTGCCATAACTAGTCATGTTATTAGGTTGGGTAAGGGGATGTGTATAAGGTTGCATCATCCTAAGCTTGATTTAGTGTTTAACTTACGTAAAACAATTATGAAGGTGGTCTAACTAGCGGTCGTGAGTACTTGATCACTAAGTGATCCTGAACACCTACCTACGACATTCATAACCCCACCGTGTTCCCGATCGAAGAGAGATCTTCGAGGGGACAGTCACGGTTACGCACACAGTTGGCAATTTTATTAGCTTATGTTTAAGTTCTCTAATACCGGATGTTAACAAAATATTCCAAGTTGCCACATAACCGCAGGCACGGCTTTCCGAAAGATTAAACCCTACAGGGTTGCTCCAACTAGTCCATCACAAACGTACACAGGCCGCAAGGGCATCCTCTATCACGAATGTCGTGATCTCGTCGGATTCCTTAGACGAAAACCTCAACTCTGGGGGAAACCAAAGCTTCACTGGGATTCCTATACGCAAGATATACCGCTAAGGTAAGGCAAGGCTAGCAGGACCTCCCGACGTGTCGACGACCCCGATAAGAGCCGCGTATCTCAGTCTCAAGACACGCCGGATGAGCACAACATACAGTGGCCTGATAGACATCTCCTGAGTTGCCCCGGGTTGGCCCCGCACACGACTCTAGTTTGGACCAACACTCATGAGGAGCACTGGCCCGGGTTGTTGATTAAATCCTCGGGGTAGCTATTCCCTATGCAGTTTATTATTGAGTGATTAGCAAATTAACACCAATGTTGGGTCCTGCCGTACAAGCCTTAGCACTAAGCGATTTATCGAGGGGGTCCCCATAACAACCCCGAACATGTTAGGAGCGATCATTATGCAATCAAACACCGGTAACCGGTAACTAAGGCGGCAATAACGGAACAAAGCACCCGGCAAAAGGCTAGGCCTTCCGTCATTTACCAAGTATATAGGTGCATTAATTAAATAAGAGAATATAAGATAATGATATCAAGCTCATGTTTTCACATGAGACAAAGCACCTGCATCTAGCAACACTAACATTAGTAGCTGAGCAAAGCCTACTTAGCCATACAAGTTATGCTAGGAAGGGATCAGTGTATGGGTTCATGGCATGTCAAGAGGAAATTTAATTCAGTGGTAGGCAGCGAGCAATATGACATGGAAACGCAAACTAGCATAACAAGTCTAGGGATGGAATCAAGGTCATATCATCTTGCCCGTGATATCCTCAGCTTGGAATGGTTCTGGTCCGTCCTGCACATACTCTCCTGACTCCACGTATTCATTTTCCAATCCCGGTGCTACCCAACATAAGAATAACAACCAATTAACAGCAGCACCACAATATGCAACAAGCACATGATGCATGAGATGTAAAATGAGCATGCATCACTATTTCTATCACTAGCACAAGCAAAAGGAACTACTATAAGTTTCTGGACAGAACTGTACACTAGGATATTTTTACATGCATGAGAATGGCATGAACAGATGCGTCTCGTGAAAACGGTGCAAAAACATATAAAGAACAATACAATCGGAGCTACGGATCAACGGGAATCAACAAAACAAGATATGAAGCTCTACGTGTAAGAATCAACACCACACCCACAATTGGCACAAATCTGGTATTCCCAGGTTGCCAAGACATATAACAACCCAACATGAATGGATTGGAGCAAGGAAGAACACCACAATATCAACTAAGCACACACAATCATCAAAATGACTATACTACAGAATCTGCCATAATCTGCATCTTAGCTCTTTGTGAGCTACATGCAACATAGCTACTGCCCTCAAAATATGACAAATAATATATGTGGCTGTTGCCAACCAAGAACACTACAATCACCAGCAAGAACCACACCAAAAGTAATTAAACTCTAGAAGATACAAGGCCACAAACTTTCCCAAAACCATCAGATCTCAGGGACTGAAAATTCCTGCACCCGACTTTCTGTCTTTGTTCTGAAGCTTTTTGACAACAATCAAAACACAACCTACATGACTCCAAATGAGATGAAATTTGACAGGAAGCTTCACAAACATATCAGGTCCAAAATCCTAGCACTGATCTAAGGCTAGTTCACAACACAATGACCAGCACAACCTCATCTATAGGAGAAGAAAATGTTTCCACATTCTCAGACTTTGTGAAATTTCAGATTTCACTAAGCTGGACTTTTTCAGCCACATGCCCACTTTGTCTAGGCATAGCTTGCACACAAATAACACCAAGTGATAAAGGACACCACTATGGTGTAGAGCAAAACCCCTACTACTATCACACAAAACCTCATGCCCTTGGGCTCCACCTATTCCATGGAAACAAAGAGCAAACTTGCAACAAATCTGATTATGTCAACTCCATAAATATCCCAATGGCAAAACTAACTTCACCACTGGATTCCTTGGGAGATTCTACCCAAAAATAATATATAATATGTGGGCACTTACCTGGAACAAGTGACCACATATTAGGGAAGAGGAAACCACTTCAAATCATGCCTAGTGAATAGGGCATCATTTCATGTAGTTCCACTATATCAACAACTACAAAGGTTGAGCTCATGTGTACAATGACAAAGTGACATGGGGGTTTGAACCCCATGTTTGTTTCATGCACATCAACTTCACAACCACTACTACTAAGCTTCCCACACAAACAACATACCATGCCCTCTCACATATGGTCATGTGGACGTGCAAGGCTTGCTTGCCAAGGTGGGATGCTACTCACACACACACCTAGTCCACATCCCCCACAAGCACATCATGCTCAATATCAACACCACACACTTACACATGTTATCATAGCAACCAACTAGAACAAGGTCAACTATATTTATTCACACACAACCTAGTGCAACATCAAGTGCTAGTACCTATAACAAAGAAGAACCTACACATGCTACAACTACACTTGCTATCATAATCTAAGGATCAACTAATAAGAAGCATCACCATACACACAATCACTCACATGTGACCAACATCATGTGTATGCACACACATCACATACACCTCTCACAAGCACATCCACACACACTACATCACCTAGCACGAATATAACAGGAAATGAAAATTAAAAGAAATGCCATTGCCACCTATGCTTTTGTCACAAGAACAACAACAACAAGATAGGGAGTAAAAATTACAGCAAAAGGAAAAACAAAAGGAGGGCACCCTGGGATTCGAAGCCAGAATCGTCTGGTACTGTCATGTAGTGCATACCACCCTGCTAGAGCCTTGTGTTCGACAGAAACAGACCCGCTGCGAGGATAAGCTGATCTGCTGCGCTAGCATACTACTGCATCGCAATAAACCAAAAAAAGGGGGAGCACCCCTGGGATTCGAACCCACGACCTGATGCATCAACACACAGACGCACTCCACTACGCTACAACTGGGAACCTGACAAAGGAGGATACTTTGGCAAGGTAAACTTCCCCTACCGCGAGCTCTGCCCTGCACGTATAGAGACGCGCCTCGACAGGAAGGAACGCCGGCTCCTCGTCGAGCTGCTACTGCTGCTACGCCATGACAGAGAGGCGGCCCTACAACTGATCGCTACCAGGGGAGGGAGGAGCCCCTGCTATGCCGCTCCCTACCGCACACAAGCCTGATAGAGAAGATACACACATGCATCGCTACGGCTCTGGTCTACCCTGCATCAGAGAAGAACACGGCGAACTCTACCTCGTATCCGACCGATCTATGGGGGGAAGAAGGAAGGGGGAAGGTACCTCACCTTGGGGAAGGAAGGAGAGGACCAAACGGAGGAAGAGGCGACGGAGAGGAAGCAGTCTGGCATGGAAGAAGCCCCCTGCTGCAGGTCGACGGGGAGGAAGAAGTTCACCGCGGACGACGCGGTGACGAGCTCCTGGCCGTCGAGGAGTGCGCTCCCCGACCTCAGCGTGGTCGGGAATGGGACGCGGGGAGTCTTCCCGAGCTCCTGGACATGGTGGTGGCGCTGCTCGACGGTGTAGACGGGGATAGACGGCAGCGGTCCTTCTCCTCTCTCTCTGCTTAACTCCTACATCAGCTTACCTGCGGGGAGGAAGAGAGATGGGGAAGGTGGCGGCCAACTAGAGAGGGAGAGGGAACCCTACGGAGGAGGAGGAAGACCTGGGGCTTTATTCACCTCGGGGAATGAGTTTGAGCCGCTGGATCGGGGGGAAAGGCGATCGGGAGGTGGAGCGAGGTTCGTACATGCGTGACGTTGCCAGGAGGAAGATGAGCGACGGTGAGGTGGGCTACTGCTGCGCTACTGGGAGAGATGGGCCTCTCTGATGGGAGGAAGCCCACCAGAGCATCACTTAAAAGAAAAAGGCCCTCCCTGCAAATTCCTATTAGATAAAACCACAGAGAAAAGGGAAAAGGCAATAGAGAAAAAGAAATAATATAAATTAAAAACAAAAATGTTCCTCGGCCTGAAAAATAGCAATCTAATTGAATAAAATAACAGAATGATTTTTGGGGCATATGAAATAAATACAAAACAACATTATATATACTTTTTTGTGTTTATTTTCACCTTCAAAACACTTTTCAAAACACCAAATTTAGCACCCCAAATATACCCACAATATTTCCTTAATAAAAGACATTTTTTAAAAATAGCTTAGGAGCAAGTAGAATTTGAACTTGAGAACAAAAGAGAGAAAAGGTTCTTTTGATTTAGAGAAGGGCTTGAAGTAAACAACCACCACAACAATTCTACTCACTCCAACATCTCATGAGCATCCCACATGAATTCACAAACTCACAAGCATCACAAGGTACATAACCACAAGATCACAACCACCACATGAAATGCTATGACCATATTGCAACAACACAAGACAAGGGCATGCAATGGTATGGTATGCATGCATGCATGAGAGGGAAGTAGTAAGGAACAAACATGAAATCATGGTACCAAATATAACATCATAATCTCTGACAAGGTGGACCCACTAGAAATAGGTTCCAAATAAGGAAGGTTTACATATGGGGCACTATAGAGACATCATAGATCGCACCATATCTAACAAAGTATGATTACGACGTTCGAACACACCATTACGTTGTGGTGTTCCAGGCGGTGTCAACTGTGAAACGATTCCACATTGTCTTAAGTGATCACCAAACTCGAAACTCAGATATTCTCCCCCTCGATCAGAACGTAGGAACTTGATCTTCTTGTTACGATGATTTTCAACTTCACTCTGAAATTGCTTGAACTTCTCAAATGTTTCAGACTTGTGCTTCATAAAGTAGATATATCCATACCTACTCAAATCATGAGTGAAGGTGAGAAAATAACGATATCCGTCGCGTGCCTTCACACTCATTGGACCGCATACATCAGTATGGATGATCTCCAACAAGTCACTTGCACACTCTATTGTTCCGGAGAACGGAGTCTTAGTCATCTTGCCCATGACGCATGGTTCGCACGTGTCAAGTGATTCAAAATCAAGTGACTCCAAAAGCCAATCGGTATGGAGTTTATTCATGCGCTTTACTCCAATATGACCTAAGCAGCAGTGCCACAAAAACATGGCGCTATCATTGTTAATTCTACATCTTTTGGTCTCAATGTTATGTATATGTGTGTCATCACAATCAAGATTCAATATGAACAAACCACTCACATTTTGTGCATGACCATAAAAGATATTACTCATAAAAATAGAACAACCATTATTCTATGACTTAAATGAGTAACCGTCTCGCAATAAACAAGATCCAGATATAATGTTCATGCTTAACGCAGGCACTAAATAACAATTATTTAAGTTCATAACTAATCCTGATGGTAATTGAAGTGAGATTGTGCCGACGGCGATTGCATCAACCTTGGAACCATTTCCCACGCGCATCGTCACTTCATCCTTCGCCAGCCTTCGTTTATTCCGCAGTTCCTGCTTCGAGTTGCAAATATGAGCAACAGAACAGGTATCAAATACCCAGGCACTACTAAAAGAGTTGGTTAAGTACACATCAATAACATGTATATCACATATACGTGATTTTTCTTTGGCTGCCTTCTTATCACCCAAATACTTGGGGCAGTTGCGCTTCCAGTGACCCATCCCTTTGCAATAATAGCACTCTGTTTCCGGCTTAGGTCCAGCCTTCGGTTTCTTCGTCGGATTGGCAACAGTTTTGCCGCACTTCTTGGAGTTACCCTTCTTGCCTTTGCTTTTTCATTTGAAACCAGTGGTCTTATTGACCATCAACACATGATCATCTCATACATCCAATATATCACATCATGTCTTTGGCCATATCACATCACAAGCATACCCTGCAAAAACAAGTTAGACGTCCTCTAATTTGTTGTTGCATGTTTTACGTGGCTGCTATGGGTATCTAGTATGATCACATCTTACTTACGCAAAAAACACAACGAAGATGTGGAAATTGCTATTTAACCTCTCGCCAAGGACCGCCTCAGTCAAATCTAATTCAACTAAAGTTGAAGAAACCGACACCCGCGAGTCATCTTTATGCGACGAGTTGCATGTTGGTCGATGAAACCGGTCTCTCGTAAGTGTACGAGTAATGTTGGTCCGGGCCGCTTCAATCCAACAATACCGCCAAATGGAGAAAAGACTAAGGAGGGCACCAAATCGAACATCAACGCCCACAAAAACTTTTGTGTTCTACTCAAGATTACATCTACGCATGAACCTAGCTCATGATGCCACTGTTGGGGAACGTTGCATGGAGAACAAAAATTTTCCTACGCACACAAAGACCTATCATGGTGATGTTCATCTACGAGAGGGAGAGCGGATCCACATACCCTAATAGATCTCTAAGAGGGAAGCGTTAAGAAGCGCGGTTGATGTAGTGGTACAGCTTCGTGATTCAAATCACCGTCGTCCGACGATCCGTCCCGATTTAGCACCGAACGGACGGCACCTCCGCGTTGAGCACACGTACAACTCGATGACAATCTCCGCCTTATTGATCCAGCAAGAGAGACGTGGAAGTAGATGCGTTCTCTGGCAACGTGACGACGCACCGGTGATGGTGATGATCTACTCCTGCAAGGCTCCGCCCGAGCTCCGCAGAAATCCGATCTAGAGGAAGAACTACGAGGTATAGGTTTGAGTTGCACATGGCAAAGTTGTGTCTCAAAACCCCTAAAACCTCTAGTATATATAGGAGGAGGGGAGGGGCTAGCCTTGGGGCTCAAGAGAGTCCCTAGGGCGCCAGCCGAAGGAGGATATAGACTCCCACTCCAATTCGGTTTGGAGGAGGAGGAGTCCACTCCTTCCTTCCCACCTCCCTCTTTTTTTTTCTTTTGGTTTTTATTTCCTTGGCGCCATCGCCGAGATGGGCTGGCCTCACCAGCCCACTAAGGGATGGTGCGCCACCCTAGGACTATTGGGCTCACTCCTGGGTGGGTGGGCCCCTTCCGGTGAATACCCGGAACCCATTCATCACTCCCGATAATGCCCAAAATCTTTCCGGTGACCAAATGAAACCATCCTATATATCAATCTTTGGTTCCGGACCATTCCCGAAACCCTCGTGTGACAGCCGAGACTGACGGCCCAGAAGATTCCCCCCTTATTTCGTTTCCGTCGTGTGGATTCATTTTATTGTCGCATCATCATCGCATCATGCGCATCATCCGCATTGCATATGCATCCCGTTGCCGTCAGTTTTCAAAAGTGCATCCGTTATTAGTTGCCGGTTCTCGTCATTGTCCGTTCTCAGCCCGACCACACACACACGCGCCTGCGTCGTCGTCAAAACCCTGTTTGAAAAGTGTATGTTAAACTTACTCTAATTGGGTTGGAACTTGACGTACGGTCTTATTTTAATATAGGTAGGTCGCCTGTCAAATTTCATTGCAATCGGAGTCCGTCTCGTACCCGACCAGTCGACCGTAGCGGCACCGTATCCGGTCTATCCTCGGACGTTTTATCGGTGTTTTAAAATACGTTGTCGGCTGCCGTTTCCCTCTCTTATCCGGCTAACCTACTCTACATGGCCACTTAACCCATCCCGCGTTTGGAATTGTTCGATTCCGACCACGTGGTTCAAACCGGGGCGAAAAACTGCTAAACCTAGCCCCCCATTGTCTATAAATAGACCTCCCAAGCATTTTAGACACCAACCCTAGTCTGCCTCGGGATCCGTGCAACCCTAGCCGCTCTCTCCTCCCACCTCCTCACTCCTCAGCCAGCAGCCGTCGCGGGCCGGCCCGAGCCCATCCGAGGCCCGCCCGGGCCCGATCCGGGCTAGCACCACCACCGGCCTCCGCTGGCAGCGTGCCCGATCTCTCTTCCCATGCTCCACCCCGCCTCGTCGTCGGCGCCGTGCGCCCTGGCCGTCCTGGGCAGGTCCTCCTCCTCCTCCGCTGCCGGCAGTCCATCGGAGGCCGCCGGGACCAAGCCCCGTCGGATCCAAGGTCGGCCTCGCTGGATCCGACGTCCGCTGTGCCGCCACCGGGCACCTTCGCCGCCGGGACCCCTCCTGCGGTGCGCCGCTCCATCGCCCGTATCTCCGGCCGCAACCGCCTCCAGCTCCGGCCACTACCCTCACCGGCGCCAGCCCCCGCGCCAGATCCCTGCACCGCCGCCCCTGACGCGCTCGGGAGCAGGGCGACGGGAGGATCGACGAGGTGCCAACGCCAACCGCTCACGAGCTGGGCCCCGCGCCGGCCCAGGCCAGCTCGGCCCACCCCCGCGTCACCGCCGCCTCGGCCACTCCGCCCCCAAGCCGGACCGCCTCCCCGAGCCCATCACCAGGCCGGCTTGGGCTAGGCCCAAGGTGAGCCCCTGCCTCTATCCTGCGCTCGTGGCACGATTTAGCACTTGCGCCCAAGCTCCTGTTGGGCCCTGTTCAAATTAGGCCCGTTAGCTATTTTTTTAGGGTTTTGGTTTTATTTAGTTTCACGAGAATAGCTATTTTAAAATGCCCGTAGTTTCGAAACCGTAAGTCGGATCGAGGCAAGTTATATATGGTACTCGTGTAGAATTTTGCGTAGATTACGAATTTGCAACTTGCATAAATGTTTGAAGTAGTTTGAACTGCCAAATGCCTAGTTTTGTGTGCTGTCCCAATAGGATTTGTTCCGTATTTATTTTTCGCGCATGTCCGGATTGCTCAAACCCCGTAGATAAAATGTTCATGTTTTAGGAACCCCTTTACCATGTATTTTAGTGTTGTTGTTGGTATTTTTACATGTAGGATTTCGAAGCTAGTTTGCTATACCGTGTTTAGGATATATTCCCGCATATACGGTGGCGTTGTTTTTATTTTGCAACCGCACATGTTATATATGTTTTCGGGGTAGAAAAATCCATAGAATTTAACTGTGCATTTAGTTTTAGCTTTTGAGAAAGTTAGTTTGCATGATATTTTGCCGTGATGCCCTTTTGTTTATTTTGTGGTGTTTTGTTCCGCCTTTGCCCCCCTAGTTTTGGCTACCGGTGTTATGTTCCATAATTGAGCGCTCCCAACACAATCGGGGTTGTTATGGGGACCCCCTTGATAATTCGTTTTAGATTAAAGCTGGTCTGGCAAGGCCCAACATTGGTTTTACATTTACCTAATAACCTAATAAAATTGCATAGGGACTTTCCGGACCCCGAGGATAGTTAATCAACCCCCCGAGCCTTTGCTCCGGATGAGTGTTGGTCCACCCACCTAGCAGTCAGCAGTGCCACCTCGGGGCAACTCGAGCATTTGGCTACCGTCCACTATGCATAGACGGTGTGTCCTGAGAACGAGATACGCGGCTCCTATCGGGTTCGTCGACACACCGGGTGGCCTTGCTCGATTAGTTTTACCTTTGACAAGATATTTTGTGCATCGGGATTCCGGTGATGCTTTGGGTAATCTCAGAGTTGAGGTTTTACAGTAAGGAGTCCGACGAGATTGCGAGCTTCATGATCGAGGATTTCTATGTGGCTTGTGGTAATTTGTGATGGACTAGTTGGAGCACCCGTGCAGGGTTAAATATTTTCGGAAAGCCGTGCCCGCGGTTATGTGGCAACGTTGAAACTTTGTTTAACACTGGTTCTAGAGAACTTGAAGTTAACTTAATTAAAATTATGCCAACTGAGTGCGTAACCGCGACTGTCTCCTTCGTGAGCTCCTTCTCTGATCGAGAACACGGTGGGGTTATGTTTGACGTAAGTAGGTATTCAGGATCATTCGTTTGATCATCAGTAGTTCACGTCCGCTATGCGTAGATCTTCCCCCTCTTTATTTCTTGTACTCGTAAGTTAGCCACCTCATATATGCTTAGTCGCTTGCTGCAGCCTCACCACTTAAACATATCTCACCTTTGCTAGTCTTGATACCTTTGGAAATGAGATTGCTGAGTCCCCTTTGGCTCACAGATTACTACAACACCTGTTGCAGGTACAGGTAAAGATTACTTGACGCGAGGGCGTTGATTGTTCATTTGGAGTTGCTTCTTCTTCTTATTCTTCGTCGATCTAGGATGGGTTCCAGGCTGGCAGCCTCGGATAGCAAGGATGGACGTCGTTCTTCTTTTCTCGTTTGTTTACGTTTGTAGTCGGACCCTGCTCTTCTTCAAGATGTTTATGTATTGTACTGCTGTGACTCTGATGTAGCTTGCGGCGAGTGTAAGCCAATTCTATGAATCTCATCTTTTAAATACATGTATTTGTAACGATATCCATTCTTGCGAAACGACGAGATGTGCTTCTATCCCTGACGAGGCCCTCGTGCCAAATTTAGGATAGGATCGCATCTTGGGCGTTACACCTCGTGATGTCCATGATCTCATCCGGGACTCCGAACAACCTTCGGTAACCAACACCTATAACTCAAGTATACTAAAATGTCAGCGAACCTTAAGTGTGCAGACCCTGCGGGTTCGAGAACTATGCAGACATGACCCGAGACACTTCTCGGTCAATATCCAATAGTGGGATCTTGATGTCCATATTGGATCCTACATATTCCACGAAGATCTTATCGGTTGAACCTTTGTGCCAAGGATTCATATACTCCCGTATAACATACCCTTTGTCCTTCGGTATGTTACTTGCCAGAGATTTGATCATCGGTATCTCTATACCTATTTCAATCTTGTTACTGGCAAGTCTCTTTACTCGTTCCGTAATACAACGTCCCGTTACTTACACTTGAGTCATATTGCTTGCAAGGCTTATACGTGATGTTGTATTACCGAGTGGGCCCCGAGATACCTCTCCGTTACACAGAGTGACAAATCCCAGTCTTGATCCATGCTAACTCAACGGACACCTTCGGAGATACCTGTAGAGCACCTTTATAGTCACCCAGTAACGTTGTGACGTTTGATACACACAAGGTATTCCTCCGGTGTCAGTGAGTTACATGATATCATGGTCATAGGAATGAATACTTGACACGCAGAAAACAATAGCAACAAAATGACACGATCATATGCTACATTTATAATTTGGGTCTTGTCCATCACATCATTCTCCTAATGATGTGTTCCAGTTATCAAGTGACAACACTTGCATATGGTCATAAAACCTTAACCATCCTTGATCAACTCGCTAGCCAACTAGAGGCCTACTAGGGACATTGTTTTTTCTATAAATCCACACATGTATCTATGCTTTCATTCAATACAATTATAGCATGGATAATAAACGATTATCTTGAAACATGAAATATAGTAACAACTATTTTATCATTGCCTCTATGGCATATTTCCAACACAGACATGGCCTCGGAACACAAGAGACCGAAAGGTCGAGCATGAATCGTATAGTTGATATGATTAACATAGAGATGTTTACCACTGAAACTACACTCAACTCACGTGATGATCAGGCTTGAGTTAGTGAATTTGGATCATGCCACACTCAAGTAACTAGAGGGATGTCTATTTGAGTGGGAGTTTATTAGTAATTTGATTAGTTAAACTCTAATTGTCTTGAACATAGTCTAAGTCCACTTTGCAATATTTTATGTTGTAGATCAATGGCTCACGCAGTAGCAACACTGAATTTCAATACGTTCCTAGAGAAAGCTAAGATGGAAGGTGATGGTAGCAACTTTGTAGACTGGCTCGTAATCTAAGGCTCATCCTACAAGTTTGGAAAAATAATTATGTCCTTGATGAAGCGCTAGGAGATAAACCACCCACTACGTCTGACCAAGATATTTCGAACGCTTGGCAATCACGTAAGGAGGACTACTCAATAGTTCAATGTGCATTCTTGTATGGCTTAGAACCGGGACTTCAACGACGCTTTGAACGTCATGGAGCATATGAGATGTTCTAGGAGTTGAAGTTTATCTTTCATAACAACGCCCGGATCGAGAGGTATGAGACCTCCGATAAATTCTATGCTTGCAAGATGGAGGAGAATTCGTCTGTCAGTGAACATGTGCTCAAAATGTCTAGGTACTCAAACCGTCTAGATGAGCTGGGAGTTGAACTTCTGCAAGAGGCTATCACTGACAGAATTCTTCAATCACTGCCACCTAGCTACAAGAGCTTTGTGTTGAACTATAACATTCAAGGGATGAACAAGTCACCCAGCAAGTTATTCGCGATGCTGAAAGTCGCAGAGTCAGAGCTCTGGAAAGAACATCAAGTGTTGATGGTCAATAAGACCACTGGTTTCAAGAGAAATGACAAAGGCAAGAAGGGTAACTCCAAGAAGAGCGGCAAAACTGTTCCCAATCCAACAATTAAACCCAAGGCTGGACCTAAGCCAGAAACAAAGTGCTATTATTGCAAGGGGATGGGTCACTCGAAGCACAACTTCCCCAAGTATTTGGCTGATAAGAAGGCGGACAACCCCAAACCAGGTGTATGTGATATACATGTTATTGATGTGTACCTAACCAACTCTCGTAGTAGTGCTTGGGTATTTGATACCGGTTCTGTTGCTCATATTTGCAACTCGAAGCAGGAACTGCGGAATAAACGAAGGTTGGCGAAGGATGAAGTGACGATGCGTGTGGGAAATGGTCCCAAGGTTGATGCAATCGCCGTCGGCACAGTCTCACTTCAGTTACCATCAGGATTAGTTATAAACTTAAATAATTGTTATTTAGTGCGTGCGTTAAGCATGAACATTATCTCTGGATCTTGTTTATGGCGAGACGATTACTCATTTAAGTCAGAGAATAATGGTTGTTCTATTTTTATGAGTAATATCTTTTATGGTCATGCACCCGATGTGAGGGGTTTGTTCATATTGAATCATGATTGTGATGACACACATATACATAACATTGAGACCAAAAGATGTATAGTTAACAATGATAGCGCCACCTTTTTGTGGCACTGCCGCTTAGGTCATATTGGTGTAAATCATATGAAGAAACTCCATGCTGATGGGCTTTTGGAGTCACTTGATTTCGAATCACTTGACACGTGCGAACCATGCCTCATGGGCTAGATGACTACGACTCCGTTCTCCGGAACAATGGAGCGTGCAAGTAACTTGTTGGAGATCATACATACTGATGTGTGCGGTCCAATGAGTGTGGAGGCACGCGGCGGATATTGTTATTTTCTCACCTTCACTGATGATTTGAGTAGGTATGGATATATCTACTTGATGAAGCACAAGTCTGAAACGTTTGAAAAGTTCAAGCAATTTCAGAGTGAAGTTGAAAATCATCGTAACAAGAAGATCAAGTTCCTACGATCTGATCGAGGGGGCGAATATCTGAGTTTTGAGTTTGGTGCTCACTTAAGACAATGTGGAATCGTTTCACAGTTGACACTGCGTGGAACACCACAGCGTAATGGTATGTCCGAACGTCGTAATCGTACTTTGTTGGATATGGTGCAATCTATTGTCACGCCCAAGATGCGACCCTATCCTTAATTTGGCACGAGGGCCTCGTCAGAGATAGAAGCGCATCTCGTCGTGTCGCAAGAATGGATATCGTCACAAGTACATGTACTGAAAAGAACAGATATATAATAGAATTGGCTTACACTCGCCACAAGCTAAATCAGAGTCACATCAGTACATTACATAAACATCATGAAGAAGAGCAGGGTCCGACTACGGACGAAAACAAACGAGAAAATAAGAACGACGTCCATCCTTGCTATCCCAGGCTGCCGGCATGGAACCCATCCTATATCGATGATGAAGAAGAAGAAGAAGAAGCAACTCCAAATGAACAAACAACGCGCTCGCGTCAAGTAACCTTTACCTGTACCTGCAACTGGTGTTGTAGTAATCTATGAGCCACAAGGGACTCAGCAATCTCATTTCCAAAGGTATCAAGGCTAGCAAAGCTTAATGGGTGAGGCATGGTTAAGTGTTGAGGTTGCAACATCGGCTAAGCATATATATATGGTGGCAAACTTACGAGTACAAGAAATAAGAGGGGATGATCTACGCATAACGGACGTGAACTGCTGATGATCAAATGAATGATCCTGAACACCTACCTACGTCAGACATAACCCCACCGTGTCCTCGATCGGAGAAGGATCTCATGAAAGAGACAGTCACGGTTACGCATACAGTTGGCATGTTTTAATTAAGTTAACTTCAAGTTATCTAGAACAAGTGTTAAACAAAGTTTCCACGTTGCCACATAACCGCGGGCACGGCTTTCCGAAAGATTTAACCCTACAGGGGTGCTCCAACTAGTCCATCACAAATTACCACAAGCCGCATAGAAATCCTCAATCACGAAGCTCGCGATCTCGTCGGATTCCCTAGTGGAAAACCTCAACTCTAGATTTCCCAAAGCATCACCGGAATCCCGATGCACAAGATATCTCGTCAAAGGTAAAACTAATCCAACAAGGCCACCCGACGTGTCGACGATCCTGATAGGAGCCACGTATCTCGTTCTCAGTACACGACGGATAAGCGAAAGGTACGGTGGCCTGATAGACATCACTCGAGTTGCCCCGGGTTGGCCCCGCATGGTGCTCTGTTTTGGACCAGCACTGGCCCTACCTGTATTATGTAGAATTACTCCTCGGGTAGCGCTAACTCCCTATGCGTTTCAGTTTAACAGAATTATTATGTTGGGAAAATAGTACAAATGTTGGGCCTTGCCAGACCAGCTTTAATCTAAAATGAATTATCAAGGGGGTCCCCATAACAACCCCGATCATGTTAGGAGCGCTCAATTATGTAACATAACACCGGTAGCCAAAACTAAGGGGGCAAAGGTGGAACAAAACACCAGGCTAGAAAGCCGAGCCTTCCACCTTTTACCAAGTATATAGGTGCATTAAATTAACTAGCATTTAATAGGGTGATATAACAAGGAATCCTGGTTTTCACATGGAAGCAACTACACCTGCAACTAGCAACGCTAACAACATGGTTGAGCAAGCAGTAACATAGCCAATCAGTGGTTTGCTAGGTCGAACATGGTTGAAGGTTTGCTAGGTCGAACAAGTTGAGGCTGATATTTAACATGTGGTAGGCAACGAGACATAATCGATAGAAACGGTAATGCTAGAATGACAATGATAGTAATGGTATCTGGGGAAATGGTCATCTTTCCTGAGATCCCGCTTGAAAGAAGAATGCCTCCGTGAAGCAGACGAACCGATGTAGTCGAACGGGTCCTCACAATCCGGCACGCTGCGGAAATCTATCGAGACGAAGCAAACCGGAAACAAGAATCAACACACGAGATTCACCACACGATGCACAACACATATGATGCATGAGCAGCTGGATACATGCAAGTCACGGCATGACAATTCACACAATCAAACACTACACATTAAGTGAAGTTCAATATGCAACGAGTTGCATATTGACGAAACTCCACGTTTAATTATTTAGTTCTATCCCGACTAGATACACGGCAATATTAAATGTGGTTAAACATGGCAAGAGGTGAAGCGTAATTAAACTACCTATCTAGGCATTTTAAATGAGGTCGGAAATGACATATAGCATCTCCGAGACGACCTCACATGTTAGCTTACAATTCTTTCCAGATCTGAACTAACACATTTAAGTAGTTGTTAAACAGCAAAACAAATAGGTTCACGTGATTCTACGCGTCGAGAAAAGCAATTTACACATAGAGAACATCTCCAAAGGAGCTACGGATCAAAAGTTACAAGCACCGCAAGATATGATGGCATGAATGCAAAATGTGTGCAACGACGGTCACGAGCACTTCAAAACATACAACCAGCAAGAGAAAATGAAACAACACGAGATTCTAAGCAAGTTTCATGTAGGACACGATGAAGTCGGAGCTACGGTTCAACAACTACGAGCAAAACAAGAAATCACTACAATCTGCCAAAATCAGCCACATAGCATTTTCTACACCCCACAACTACGAGCTACTCAACTCAAATATAATCAACCAAGGCATGACACGAAAGAGGGCAAGAAGCACTACAACAAACAACTAACAGCAACTAGCATGGCATCATGGATCACTAGGGAAAGAAGTCACCAAATGACATCTCACACACTATTTCAGACTTGGTGAAAATAACACTTCATGAAAGTGCAGTTTTCTGTCCGAAGGCATATTGACAGCAGCAAAACCCTAAGCTACAAGACTCCAAATGACATGAAAATTCGCGGCATGCTAGAGAATTACAAGGTCTACAACTATATCCATTGCACCAACCTCAAAAGAGCTACAGATCACAAGATAGAAGCAAGACAAGACAACAACAAAATATAACAGATTACAGACTTAGAAATATTTCAGCACCTCCAAATCAGCACTATTTCTAGCAACTTGAGAGCAAGCAAACCACACCTAAACATGCATTTCTATTGCAACTAAAAATACCAGGGGCTAGACTAAACATCAAAGAACAACTCCGTAGTTGACAACTTAATCAAACGAAGCACGGAATAAATCCTACGAAATAGACAAGAGGGCAACATGGCAAAATATCGCACGAACTAATTTGCTCAAAAGCTAAAACTAATTGTACAGAAAAATCCCATGGATTTTTCTACCCCGAAAACATATAAAATATGTGGGGTTGCAACACAAAAATATTGCCACATGTAAATGCGAGATAATAACCTATACACGGAAAATAAACTAGCGGCAAATCCCTACACGCAAAAATACCAATGATCGCTCTTAAATACATGGCAAGAGGGTTCCTAAATCATCGACATTTCTACTATGGCATACGAGCAACCCGGTCTTGCATGAAAAATAAATGCGGGCGTCTATCCTATTGGAACATCACGTTAATCTATGCATATGGCGGCTTAAACTACGTCAAACAATTGTGCAAGTTGCAAATTTGGATTCTACGCGAAATTCTACACTAAAACCATATGCTACATGTCTTGTTCCGACGCACGGTTATAAAGATACAAACATTTAAATATATCCCTATTTTTCTGGAATTTTAATCAATTCCGAAAAAATCACCTAAAATATCTAGCGGGCCGATCAGTGGCGCGAGATAGCAACAGGGTGCACGGGGCGCTAGATACCTTGGGCCGGCTTGACCGGGGAAGGAGGCCGAGGCCTGCTCGCGGGCTGGGGAGGCCTGCTGCGCTGGGGATGGCAGATCGGGGCCTGCTGGGCCAGCCCACAGCGGGCGGCGGCGGTTGCGGGAGCAGGGCGACGCTCCCCGACGCTCCCGACCAGGGGCTGCTGACGGTGGCTCTTGCCGGCGACAAGCAGTTGCGGTAGCGGCCGAGGGACTGCGGGGATCGACCAAATCTGGCCGGACCTCGCCGGATCCGGCCACCGGTGGGACGAGGGAGCAAGGCGCGCGCGAGCACCGGCTGCCGGCGAAGTGGTGCGCTCCGGCTGGGATCGAGGGCGCCGCGAGGCCAGCGGCTCGGCTGCTCGGCGCTGGTGGCTGCCGGAGGCGAGCGGGGCCACCGGCGGCATGCAGGAGGCGGCGGCCGACGGGGCTCCGGTGAGGTGGTGCTCGGCATGGGAGGCAGCTGCCATGGGAGGCGTTGCTCGGTGCCAAGGGCACGGGAGCACGGGAGCACGGGAGGCGGCGGCGGCGGTTCGGGCCCGACAGGCCTCGGATGGGCTCGGTGGGCCCGCGGTGGCTGGCGGCTGGTGGGAGGAGAGAGAGTGAGGGGAGCTAGGGTTTCGGGGGGCACAGATTTCGAGGCAGGGTTAGGGAGAGGTTAAAAATGGAAGGGGAGGTCTGTTTAAATACGGAAGGGAGGCTATGTTTAGCGGAATTCCGTTCCGGATCCAACCGTGCGGTCGGATTCGGACAATTCCGCACGCGGGAACGGTTACGATGTCGTGTAGAGGGGACATCCGGAGACGAGAGGGAGAACGGGCGTCGCGACAACGCATTTTAAAACACCGACAAACGTCCGATGCTAGACCGAATACGGAGCCGCTACGGTCGACCGTTCGGGTACCAGACGGACTCCGATCGCGACGAAATTCGACAGGCGGCCTAGCTATAACTAATCACGACCGCATGCCAAGTTTCACCTCGATCAGATAGAGTTTTCAACACACCTTTAAAACAGGGTTTTGACGATGCCGCGGGCGCGTGCGTGTGCGGTCGGGCTCAGAATGGAAAACGACACGAACCGGCAACTAATAATGGATGCAAGTTTTGAAAACTGGCGGCAACGGAGATGTCGATGCAATGCTGATGATGCGCATGATGATGCGACAAAAGAAAATAGACACACGACAAAAACGGAATAGAAGGGGAATCTTCTGGAACGTCGGCATCGAGCTGTCACAACTCTCCTACACTACAAGAGGATCTCGCCCCGAGATCCAAGAATGAAAGGGGGAGAGGATGAGAAAGCAAGAGGTAAAGACTTAGTCGCTTCTTTGACAAATGAGTGAAACCAACGATCCTTGAAGGTTGCAAAGAGATGAGGAATGATATGAGATAGAAGCAAGAATTCACGGAAAATTTCGGCAGCACTTCGGTAGGAAAATGGGACAAAAAATTCGATAAGAAGGAAGAATTAGACAATATTCATAACAAACAATTTAAATAGAACAAGGGGACACCATGATCTTGGTAGAACAACATAATAGACCCAAAAGAGCAACATCACAATGCCTCCGGAACTATAGAATAGGAACTAGCTCATACGGAAGAAGAGAATGAAGAAAAGAATGACAACTACTATCTCAAATGAACTTGGCAAGCATCCTTGCGAGAAGAATTGAACGGAGTTGTTGGAAAAACAACAACGAAAAGAACAAGATAGTAGTGGGCTTATGGAAATCATCTCAACATTTATGAGGTGACAACCAACCACTAAAAGAAACAAGGATTGATGAAAGCAAAGATACCGAAACTTCTTACACCAAGAGGATACATGAGAACTAGGGTTAATGACAAGCACCATGATAGCAACAATCCATATGAAAGGCTTTAAGTGTAATCCAAACCAAGATAGTTCAATGAAGAATTTGTGGGTTGAAAATATCTCATGATCATAAAATTGGTGGGTTTAATTATCTCATTCTTGAAAGGAAAACTCTTCGAGGCTCCTACACTAACAAGAATTCTATAATACCACCTCAAATGATAAAGGAGGAAGAATTGCACTTTGAAATGCAAGAGAAAGGGTACTTGAGGTTCTCCAACAAGAATCTTGAAGAAGACTTGAGAATGAATTGATATCATGAGCCACTCCGGAAGAAGAATTGAAATCTCTTGAAAGATGGAAGAACAAGAATAAGAATTATGTTATGCTCATCCTTCATCAAGTTTAATTGATGACAAGCAACGGATTTAGCAAACACTTAATCTTCTTGAAATGATTGAGGAGAGATATGAGCACAAACTAGAAGAAATCTTGAAAGAGGCACCGGTGAGAATTGAAATGAATGAGGCAACCATGAATAATGGAGATACATGATAAAGAAGAGATCTGAGCCACTTGAGAGAAAACTAGAACAAGGCACCGGATAATCGAGAGACGAACGAAGAGACAACAATTGAGAAGAATTGAGGATGAAAGCTGAAAGCTCAGAATGAAAAATCTTCTAAAATGATGGCCTTCGGAGGATCGAGAATGAAAACAATTCAGAAAAGCACCGGATAGCAAGAAAGGAATACTCATGACTGGGAACAATTCAAGATAATGCCACCAAGCTGAAATGATGAATCTGCAAGAGAATAGACCAAGATTTGAGAGAAACACTCCTTCGAATTTGCAAGTTGAGAATGATGACGAGGAACAAGACCAAGAAAGCTGAGACACTCCGGAATAAGAACAAGGAAAAAATTAGCCAACGAAGACAAATAAATTTTAAGCGATCTTGAAGAAGGAATAAGACTCATGAAAATCATACTTACGTCATAGTTGAAAATAATTAGAAATCTCCGAAAAAAGAATAACACAACCAGGAAAGATCCTGGGAAAGAACCTATGGGTTATGGGCCCACTCCAAGAAATCACCGTTGAAAGGATTGCTAGAAAGAGAGATATTGCACCGGTACAATGAAAACTAGATGAGATGAGACCCTCGAAATAACTGAAGGATTGAAAAGCAGAACTTCTGAAATATCTTCAACGCCCGGATAGAAAATAGGGAATGAATAACAAGAAGACTGATAAGAATTTTCTGTTTCAAGATAATTGCTTATTATCCATGCTATAATTGTATTGAATGAATGCATAGATACATGTGTGGATATATAGACAAAACAATGTCCCTACTAAGCCTCTAATTGACTAGCCATTTGATCAAGGATGGTTAAGGTTTTCTGACCATGTGCAAGTGTTGTCACTTGATGACTAGATCACATCATTAGGAGAATGATGTGATGGACAAGACCCAAACTATGAACGTAGCATGTGATCGTGTCATTTTGTTGCTATTGTTTTCTACGTGTCAAGTATTCATTCCTATGACCATGAGATCTTGTAACTCACTGACACCGGAGGAATACCTTGTGTGTATAAAACGTCGCAACGTTATTGGGTGACTATAAAGGTGCTCTACAGGTATCTCCGAAGGTTTCCATTGAGTTAGCATGGATCAAGACTGGGATTTGTCACCCCGTGTGACGGAGAGGTATCTCGGGGCCCACTCGTTAATACAACATCACATATAAGCCTTGCAAGCAATGTGGCTAATGTGTTAGTCACGGGATCTTGTATTACAGAACGAGTAAAGAGACTTGCCTGTAACGAGATTGAAATAGGTATCGGGATACCGACGATCAAATCTTGGGCAAGTAACATACCGAAGGAGAAAGGGAATAATATACTGGATTATAGAATCCTTGGCACAGAGGTTCAACCGATAAGATCTTCGTAGAATATGTAGGATACAATATGGACATCCAGGTCCAGCTGTTGGATATTGACCGGGGAGTGTCTCAGGTCATGTTTGCATAGTTCTCGAACCCGTAGGGTCTGCACACTTAAGGTTCGGTGACGTTTTGGTATAGTTGAGTTATAGGTGTTGGTGACCGAAGGTTGTTCGGAGTCCCGAATGAGATCACATACGTCACGAGGGTTTCCGGAATGGTCCGGAAATGAAGATTGATATATAGGATTATTTCATTGGTCTCCGGGAAGATTTCGGGCATTACCGATAGTGTACCGGGAGCGACGAATGGGTTCCGAGTTTTTACCGGGAGGGTCCACCCACCCGGGAGTGAGCCTAATAGCCCAAGGGTGGCGCATCAACCATTAGTTGGCTGGTGAGGCCAGCCCAAGTGGGCTATGTAGGCTAAGAAAAAAACCAAAGGAAAAAAAGAGGGAGGTGTGAAGGAAGGAGGGGACTCCTCCTTCCCAAACCGAATTGGAGTTAGAGTCTCCTCCTCCTCTCTCGGCCGGCGCCCTAGGGGATCCCTTGATCCCCAAGGCTATCCCCTCCCCTCCTTATATATACAATAGGTTTTAGGGTTTTTGAGACACAACTTTTCCACGTGCAACCCTAAACCTCTACTTCGTAGTTCTTCCTCTAGATCGGTTTTCTGCGGAGCTCGGGCGGAGCCGTGCAGGAATAGATCATCACCATTACCGGCGTGCCGTCACGCTGCCGGAGAACTCATCTACTTCCCCGTCTCTCTTTCTGGATCAAGAAGGCATAGATCGTCATCGAGCTGTACGTGTGCTGAACACAGAGGTGCCGTCCGTTCGGCGCTAGATCGGAACGGGTCGTGGGACGATGGTGATTTGAATCACGAAGCTGTTCCACTAAATCAATCGCGTTTCCTAACGCTCCCCGCTTAGAGATCTACAAGGGTATGTGGATCCGATCTCCCTCTCGTAGATGAACATGACCATGATAGGTCTTCGTGTGCGTAGGAATTTTTTTGTTTCCCATGCAATGTTCTCCAACACTATGAGCTGGCTAATTTCGTCACAAAGGGTCTTTGTTAAATCAAAGCATGACATGGAATATGTTGGAATGGATTGGGCTATAGCCTTGAGATAAACCTCCTTCCCAGCCATTGATAAGCACCTGTCGAGACCCCCTTGTAATCGCCCCACAACATTATCCTTGATGTATGCAAAACATTGCTTCTTCGATTTGCCAATATATCTCGGCAGCCCAAGATATTTCCCACCATGAGATGATGTACTCAACTCTAATTCTTGCATCATAAAATTTTGAAAGTCTGACTAGCATTAGCACTAAACATGGCTGAGGACTTCTCCCTGTTTATAATTTGATCTGAACACTCCTCATAATTCCGAAGGATGGATTTGATTGCTTGTGCGCCTTGAATTGTTCCTTCTACAACCAACAGAGAGTCATCCGCAAACAATAGGTGATTGACCATCGGTGCACTTGGGGCAAGCTTGATTCCATGTAATACTTCCTCTTCACTGACCTTATTAAGTAACGCCGAAAAACCTTCAGCACATAGTAGAAATAAGTAGGGAAAGATTGGATCACCCTTTCTTAGGTCTCTTCCCGGTATGACCACGTTTGTAACATCACCATTTACACAGAAACGATATAACACCGTGGAGACACACTTCATCACTAGATTCACAAAATCAGCAACAAACCCCATTTTCAGCATCGTACCTTCCAAGAAAGGCCACTCAACCCTATCATATTCCTTGCTCATGTCAAGCTTTAGGGCCATGTACACATCCTTTCCTCTTCTCTTCCGTCTCGTAAAGTGTGACATTTCATAGGCAAGAATGGTGTTATCCGAAATAAGTCTTCCGAGAACAAATGCACTTTGATTGGCTAAAATCAACTTATCAATTATTAGCTAGAGACGATTAGCAATCACTTTGGAAACAAGCTTGTACACAACATTACACAGACTAATAGGGCGAAGATCTTTGATACACTTTGGATTTTGAACCTTTAGGATAAGAACCACAATGGTTTCATTCCGTCCCTCTGGTATACTGCCGCCTCTGAGAACATTAAGTAGTGTTTGTACTAGTGAGTCACCAACCGTACTCCAAAATTTCTTGTAAAAAATCTCGGCATTCCATCCGCCCCAGGGGCTTTAAGATCTCCCATATCATCCAATGCCCTCTTGATTTTGGCTGGATTTTGTGAGCGCGCGTAGGCCCACCAGGAGCGCCAGGCGATAGCAATAGCGAGCAGGTACGATACCCTATGTGCGAATGAAATGACTTAAAAAAAGATGACAATGAACACGACAGAAGCAAAAGCCACTTTATTATTAGGAAAAGATAGCCAATATTATAGTTAATTTTATTGTTTGAACGACTAAAAGTTATGATTATATATGCCATGGCAACATCATATAGCCAGTGGTAACTATATTATTAACCATGCTCTAAATGCCACCTCAAATCTATCATCCTAAATCCATGCGAACCAACTTATGATTGAATGGTTTGGAGGATAGTGTATCCCTATCCTGTTAGGATTCAAGTCCTGTTGCTCGCATTATCGTTAATTTATTTTAGGATTTCCGAAGATGCATGTTTAATGAAAGACGATTGTGATGACTTCATCAGTTTTAAGATGATATGATGGTTGAGTCTATCGAAGGTGCTCATATGGATAGGATCTATGTGTGTTTATAAGGATGCGTGTATGTATGAGCCTGCACGTGTACTACATTTAAAAAATCATGCTATCCATGCAACATGAATTAAACCACATAGATGATCATACCAAAGAAACGCAATAAATGGACAAAGATCAACATAATTCCATTCGAGCATAAAATCAACCGAAAGAGGCATTTCATTGTGTGCAGACGGATACATATCTAAACTAAATGAACTCCCTGAAAAAAGCAAAAATAAATGAACTACTCTCTCCGTTCCTAAATATAAGACTTTTTAAAGATTCCACAAGAGGACTATATACGGAACAATATGAGTGAATCTACACTCAAAAGTATGTTATACATCTGTATGTAGTTTTTTTAGTGAAACCTCTTAAAATACTTATATTTAGGAACAGAGGGAGTAAATACTAAGACGGAAACGGAGAAGGGTGGAGAAAATTCATCATTTGCTCGTCGACCCCTTCCGCTTGTGATAGTAGGTGCGGCTGTAGCACTTAGTGTTGACGTCTTATGGTGGAAAGGGCATTGTTAGAGTTGTCGGAGGAGATGATGTTGGCCATCCTCTCAACGTCGTGCTCCTCCTCCTTGATGAGCCGGAAGGCCTTGGCTTTGGCCAACTTATCTGCTGTCGACTCGCGCTCTGACTATTCGATGACGAGCCAGAGCGCCTTGGCGTTCTTGCGGCAGAGCCGCCGGGCGTCGGTCTCTGTCGTGGTGAGAGAGCGGTAGAGGATCGTCACGAGCAGTTAGTCCTATGGATACATCGGCACGCACGCTCGTCTTGCGAAAGAACAAGGCCTCCACAACCACCGCCCCCTCCATCGCCACCGCCTCTCACGACGTGCGGCCTGTGCTTCAGATTCCATCGCTAGTGCCATGCTGGCACCAACACGAGCACGAAGAGCGAGCAGTGGCCGGGGACGCAAGCTAGACCCCGTTGAGTTGAGGCTCGAAGAGGGGCAAGTAGCGCTTGGAGTTGCACGGACGCGATGAGCTTGTTGAGTATCGTGATTGTTTAGGGAAAATAGATATACTAGGATTTGTTCCTGCCTTGACTTGTACTCCAAGATGATCATGTACTCCTATATATATGCCCATGAGGCTGAAGCAATACAACAACTATTCAACCAATCCCTCTATTCCCTTTCAACATGGTATCTGCCGCAAGTTTCTAGACCTAGCCACCACCCACCGCTTCCGCACCGCGCGCCACCCCCTGGGCGGTTGGTCTCCATGACCGCCGTCGGGCGCCGCCCGTACCTAGAGTTCATCCGCCGGTCTTGTTAACCGACTGCCCTAGAGAGTTTTTTCCCGATTTCTTGATCTGAGTTTTCTCTCTTTCTCTTGATCGGCGTTCTTCATTTTTGGTTTTTCGATCTAAGATCGGTTTTTGCCTCTACTTCGACATTGGCGCGATCCGGCCTCTACACTGACCCGACGGCCTCACGTGACGCGGCGGCCCCTTTTGGCCGTCGATTGCGCGTCTTCCCGTCGTTGTCCTACACCAGCCGTCGCCGTCCTTCTCCGACCGGGACTTCTTCATCACGAGCCTCCATGTCACTTTGTACGTTCGCACACCAGCTGCGTTGGGCCGACTCCCGACTCTGTTTGCGTCGGCCTTGTCGGCCTTGAGCCGGCCGTGCCGGCCTTGCCGGCTGCTGTTGGCTGCGTCGGCCTCGTCAGCTCCTGGCTGACAGCCGGCTCCGACCGTCCACCTCGTCGGCTCCCTCGGGCCGGCCGTGTCTGCCTCGCCGGCTGCCTCTGGCCGTCTGGTAGCTGTCGGTTGCGTCGTCCTTGCCGGCTGCCTCTGGCCGAGTGCCGGCTCCGACTACGATCGTCATCGACGGCTCCATCTCGGACGCCGCCACACCGCCTCCATCGAGCGACGTCCCCGACCTCGCGCATGGTCGGATCGATCACCCGCCCGTACGCGATCCACCTCAGCTATGCCGTGTGACCGATCTGGCTCGTCGGTTGTGCGCGCCTTTGCAGGTCCCGTGAAGACTGTCCCGAGTAAAGCGCGCCCCTCCATCGATAGAGCACCGGGCTGCCACTGCGTCGCCCCGTCGGGCCGTAGCGCCACCGTCCCATGGTTCTTCTCGCGGTTGCACCGACTCGTGACCCGTCGCTACTCCGCCCTTTCGGGTTGTAGCGCGGCGGCACGCGGTCCCAGCGGCCTCCTGAGGATGTCCCCGTGGCTGCACCGACCTGCGCACCGCCGCTGCATCGCCCATTCGGGCCGTAACATCACGACACGAGGTGTACGCCGCCACCCCGAGGTTTTCCCATCGTCGCCTCGACCCACCCGCTGCCGCTTTGTCGCCCCATCGGGTCGTAGCGCCGCTTGCGCGTGGTCCACTCCGCCGTCCCCGCGCGTCGACTTTGTGTGGTATGCGCCGTGCCGTCTCCTTCGGCGCGGGAACGCCATTGTCTGCGCCAGTCTTCGTCATGCTGTTGGGCTCTTCCTTGCCTACTTCGAGCATCGCAACCGCGCTCCTAACCAGCTGCCGCTGCCACCACCATCAACCCGCCGCCACCGCTCTCCTTTGGCACTGCTGTAGCTCACTCACCCGAGCCGCGTCGCTCGTCCACCTCCTTCATGTTCATCCAACACCAGCTCATCGCCAGCGTCGCCGTCATCTTCCCCGACCAGTTCCTCTACTCTGACAAACACGGGCTACATCGGCCCCCGCTGATTTGCTCGACAACCGTTGTCGAGTCCTTCTCTACTAGCCTCCTTGACATGGTGTACAAGTTCTGTGCAGGTCCTCGTCTATGCATTCCCGGTGCTGGCAACATTGCCGCGTGCCTTCGTCCCCGGTGTGTTCCCGGGCCTGGCAAACCTGGAGTGATGCATCATCAATATCGTCTTGATCCGTCTACTCATGCCCGGTGCTGGCAACACCCATGCGTGCCTTCGTCCACGAAGTGTCCCCGGGCTTGGAAAACTCGGCGCGACGCGTCGTCAACTACATCTCCATCCCGGCGCATCACTACTTCAACACTACTGCGCTGATGACTAACTCAACGCCTCCTTGCCCTCGCGGCTTCACGGCAACTTCCTCGACACTGGCTACCCCGACTCGACATCAACCATGACATTCTTCGCACGGCTACCTCAACCACGGCTACACCACCCTACGCTCTCGGCTACCTCGACAAATGCACAAAGGGCTACCGCCTTGCGTGAGCAACCTCGTCGGTTTCCACTCCAGCCACAACTTCCGCGATACATCGACCGTTACAACTGTGGGGGGATGACCGTCGGCTTACCTTCGGAATCTTCTTCAGCCTTACCGTCTGCGTCGCTAGCATTGTGACTGCGGGGGGATGTTGAGTATCGTGATTGTTTAGGAAAAATATATATACTAGGATTTGTTCCTACCTTGACATGTTCTCCAAGATGACCATGTAATCCTATATAAATGCCCATGAGGCTCAAGAAATACAACAACTATTCAACCAATCCCTCTATTCCCTTGTTGGGAAACGTAGCATGGGAAACAAAATATTTCCTACCCACACGCAATACCTATCGATGGTGATGATCATCTATGAGAGGGGAGAGTGAATCTACATACCCTTGTAGATCGCTAAGCGGAAGCGTATATAACGCGGTTGGTTGATACGTCTCCAACGTATCTATAATTTTTGATTGTTCCATGCTATTATATTATCAACTTGGGATTTTTTATATGCATTTATATGCTATTTTATATCATTTCTGGGACTAACCTATTAACTCAGTGCCCACTTCCAGTTTCTGTTTTTTCCATGTTTTTGACCTTTTTCAGATAAGAATATTAAACGGAGCCCAAACAGAATAAAACCTTCAGGATGATTTTTTCCATAATAGAAGGGATCCAGAGGACTTGAGAACCAAGGCAGAGGGCCACGGAGGAGGCCACGAGCCCCCTAGGTGCGCCTGAGGGGGGCGCCTAGCAGGCTCGTACCTCCTTTGCCCTACCTCTTTCGTCTATAAATTCCCTAAAATCCCCAAACCAACAGAGAGAGCGACGAAAATACTTTTCCGCCGCCGCAAGCTTCTGTTTCCGCGAGATCCCATCTGGGGACCGTTCTGGTGCCCTGCCGGAGGGGGATTCAGACATGGAGGGCTTCTTCATCAACACCATTGCCTCTCTGATGATGCATGAGTAGTTCACCACAGACCTTCGGGTCCATAGTTAGTAGCTAGATGGCTTCTTCTCTCTCTTGGATCTTCAATACAAAGTTCTCAATGATCTTCATTGAGATCTATCTGATGTAACTTTCTTTTGCGGTGTGTTTGTCGAGATTCAATGAATTGTGGATTTATGAACAGATTATCTATGAATATTATTTGAGTCTCCTCTGATTTCTTATATGCATGATTTCGTATCCTTGTAATTCTCTTCGAGTTATGGGTTTCGTTTGGCCAACTTGATCTATAATTCTTGCAATGGGAGAAGTGCTTGGTTTTGGGTTCATACAGTGCGGTGTCCTCACCTAGTGACAAGTGGGGTAGCGAGGCACGCATCGTGTTGTTGCCATCAAGGGTAAAAAGATGGGGTTTATATCAATTGCATGAATTTATCCCTCTACATCATGTCATCTTGCTTAAGGCGTTACTCTGTTTGTTATGAACTTAATACACTAGATGCATGCTGGATAACGGTCGATGTGTGGAGTAATAGTAGTAGATGCAGAAAGTATCGGTCTACTTGTCTCGGGCGTGATGCCTATATGTATGATCATTGCCTTAGATATCGTCATGACTTTGCGCGATTCTATCAATTGCTCGACAGTAATTCTTTCACCCACCGTAATACTTGCTATCATGAGAGAAGCCTCTAGTGAACACTATGGTCCCCACGTCTATTTTACACATTATATATTCAGATCTACATACAAAAATACCAAAAATACCTTGCTGTGCTTTTATTTATTTATTTATATTTACCTATTATCACTATCAGATCTCACTTTGCAAGTAATCGTAAAGGGATTGACAACCCCTTTATCGCGTTGGGTGCAAGTTTGTTTGTCTTTGCGCAGGTGCCTTGGTGCCTCATCTTGATACTCCTACTGGATTGATACCTTTGTTTTCAAACTGAGGGAAATACTTATCTCTACTTTGCTGCATCACCCTTTCCTCTTCAAGGGAAAAACCAACGCAAGCTCAAGAAGTAGGAGGAAGAATTTCTGGCGCCGTTGCTGGGGAGTATTCAAGTGAAGCATATCTACCAAGTACCTATCGCAAACTCATCTCTTGCATTTACATTATTTTCCATTTGCCTCTCGTTTTCCTCTCCCCCACTTCTAAAACAAAATTTAGAAAAATATTTGCCTTTCTTTATTTTGCCTTTTTCTTTTGCCCCTTTCTTTCGCTTACTTTCTGTTTTCTTGTGTGGGTTAGTCTACTTATCCTTATGGATAGTCCTATCGCTATGATCATTACTCCTGAGAGCGAGGTTCTTAACTTTAAACAAAATGAGGGAGAAAACTAAAAAGATGCTCGGTATAGAAATTGCAATGCTCAGAATAGATCTACTCATAAGCAATCTACTACCGTTCTACTTCACAATTTTTATGTGGGTATTTCCCCTTGGAATACGTATGTTCTTGACTCCATCATAGGCGTAAATTTCTTGGGTAGCCATACCGTTAATTCTGATGGTGCTTTAATAAATTTGGTAGGCTCACCCCCACTCATGGTTAATGGAACTTACTTTAACTTTGGAACATGTGATGCGTAGGCTGGATATTATTAAAAATAAAGTTGCTACGATAGAACTCATTGAAAATTCGGATAAAAATGTCCACAATCAAATCACTCAATATGTATCCAAGGTGGAAATGACTTTGAAAAATTTAAAGGAGAAGGAACACATAGTTAACGAAAAACTAGATCATGATTCCGCTAGAATTGGCAAACTAGAGGATGTTATAACCAACTTGCGTTCTGCTTTTGCTGCTGTTCAGAACACTCCAAATTTTGCCTACAATAAAGCCACTAAGCTTGTTTATGTTCCTAAAAACAATGGTGAACCATATAGTAAGAGAGATGAAGATCTTAAAATGTTGAGTGTTCACCCTACCTACCTTGATATCTTAAAAAAACCTACCATCACTAATGATTATCTTTGTTGCCTATCTAGAAGTATAATTATTGATAAAATTAAAGAACTCCCTAGTAATGATGATGGTATGAGTGGTTTGAGCACTAAAGATGACAATAGTTGATTTTATTGCCTTACGCCTAGCTAAGGGCGTTAAACGATAGCGCTTATTGGGAGGCAACCCAATAAATAAATTTATTTTTGCTTTTTTACTTTCTGTTTTGTTGAGCCCACACCATCATGATTCTGTTATGATTGTGTTTTTTATTTTTTAATTAGTGTTTGTGCGAAGTAGAACCTTTATGATTAGTTTTGGTGATAGTTGTTTAATCATGCTGAAAAAAGACAGAACCTTTGTGCTCACGAAATTATTTTTAATTCCTATCCAAAAAGAGATTTTGAGTTGATTCTTTTTGCTGTGGATTGATATGCACATTGCCCTAATTTTCATATTTTTGTTAAGAATTTTTGGGATAGCAGAGGTATACGAAATATACAGATTGCTACAGACTGTTTTGTTTTTGATAGATTCTGTTTTTGTTGTGTTGATTGCTTATTTTGATGAAACTATGGTTAGTATCGGGGGGTACGAGCCATGGAGAAGTGAGAATATAGTAAGATAACATCAATATAAATGGAAATTAAGCTTACTACAGTACCTAAAAGGTTGGTGGTTTGTTTTCTTATGCTAATGATATCACGAGTTTCTGTTTAAGTTTTGTGTTGTGAAGTTTTCAAGTTTTGGGTGATGTTCTTATGGACAATGGAATAAAGAGTGGAAAGAGCCTAAGCTTGGGTATGCCCAAGTCATCCCAGTCCAAATTCAAGGACACCAAAAAGACTAAGCTTGGGGATGCCTCGGGAAGGCATCCCCTCTTTCGTCTTCAATCCATCGGTAACGTTACTTGGAGCTATATTTTTATTTACCACATGATACATGTTTTGCTTGGAGTGTCGTGTATTATAGGAGTCTTTGCTTTTTTTATCAGAATCATTCTTGCTGCACACCTTTTGAGAGGGACATGCACTCATCGTGAATTTGTTAGAATACTCAATGAGCTTCACTTATATCTTTTGAGTTAGGCAATTTAGCTCGCGTGTGCTTCACTTATATCTTTTGAGCTAGATAATTTTGCTCCCATGAGCTTCACTTATATCTTTCGAGCAAGATAATTTTGCTCTAGTGCTTCACTTAAATTTTTGTAGAGCACGGCGGTGTCATATTTTGTATAAATAGAAACTCTCGATCTTCACTTATATCATTTTGAGAGCGCTCTCTCTAAGTAACTTGGTAATTGACGTGTGTTATGAAATTAGTCCTAAATATGATAGGTATCTGAAAAGGATATAATAAAAAATTTCATATTCAAGTGCATTGATTAGTAAGAGAAGTTTGATTCCTCACAATTAGTTTTGAGATATGGATATGGTAATATTAGAGTTATGATAGTAGGGTGTTGTGAATCTAGAAATACTTGTGTTGAGGTTAATGATTCCCGTAGCATGCACGTATGGTGAACCGCTATGTTATGAAGTCAGAGCATAATTGATTTATTGATTGTCATCCTTTGTGTGGCGGTCGGTATCGCACGATGGCTAACTCCTACCAACCCTTCCCCTAGGAGTATGTGTTTAGCACTTTGTTTCGATTACTAATAAAACTTTCGCAATAAGTATATGAGTTCTTCATGACTAATGTGAGTCCATGGTATAGATGCACTCTCACCCTTCCATCATTGCTAGCCTCTCTAGTGCCGCGCAACTTTCGCCGGTGCACAAAACCACCATATACCTTCGTCAAAACAGCCACCATACCTACCTATTATGGCATTTTCATAGCCATACCGAGATATATTGCCATGCAACTTCCATCGTTCCGTCTCATGACATGTGCCATCACTTTCATATTGCCATTGCATGATCGTAAGATAGCTAGCGAGATGTTTCAACGTCATACGCTAAGCTAGATCGTTGCACATCCCGGTACACTGCCGGAGGCATTTCATCTAGAGTCATTATTGTTCTAAGTATCGAGTTGTAAGTAAATAAAAGTGTGATGATCATCATTATTAGAGCATTGTCCCATGTGAGGAAATAAAAAAGAGGCCAAAGATGCCCACAAAAAAAGGAAAAAAATGAAATGAAAAAAAGAGGCCAAAGAGACCATACAAAAAAATGGGAGAAAAAGAGAGAAGGGACAATGCTAATATCTTTTTCCACACTTGTGCTTCAAAATAGCACCATGTTCTTCATGATAGAGTCTCTTGTTTTGTCACTTTCATATACTAGTGGGAATTTTCATTATATAACTTTGGTTGTATATTCCAATGATGGGCTTCCTTAAAATTGCCCTAGGTCTTCGTGAGCAAGCAAGTTGGGTGCACACCCACTAGTTTTTATTTTTGAGCTTTCATACACTTATAGCTCTAGTGCATCCGTTGCATGGCAATCCCTACTCATTCACATTGATATCTATTGATGGGCATCTCCATAGCCCGTTGATGCCCGAGTCGATGTGACCATCTCCTCCTTTTTGCCTCACAACCCCACCACACTCTATTCCACCTATAGTGCTATATCCATGGCTCACACTCATGTATTGCGTGAGAGTTGAAAAAGTTTGAGAAAGTGAGAGTGCGAAAACAATTACTTGGCCAATACCGGGGTTGTGCATGATTTAAATTCGTTGTGTGGGGATGATGGAGCATAGCCAGACTATATGATTTTGTAGGGATAACTTTCTTTGGCCTTGTTATTTCAAAAGTTCATGATTACTTTGGTAGTATGCTTGAAGTATTATTGTTTTCATGCAATATTAAACTATTGTTTTGAATCTTATGGATCTGAACATTCATGCCACAATAAAGAAGTTACAAAGAAAAAATATGTTAGGTAGCATTCCACATCAAAAATTCGGTCTTTATCACTTCCCTACTCGAGGACAAGCACGAGTTAAGTTTGAGGATGCTTGATACGTCTCCAACGTATCTATAATTTTTGATTATTCCATGCTATTATATTATCAACTTGGGATGTTTTATTTGCATTTATGTGCTATTTTATATCATTTTTGGAACTAACCTATTAACTCAGTGCCCAGTGCCAGTTTTTGTTTTTTTCCATGTTTTTGACCTTTTCCAGATAAGAATATTAAACGGAGTCCAAAGGGAATAAAACCTTCGGAATGATTTTTTCCATAACAGAAGGGATCCAGAAGACTTGAGAACCAAGGCAGAGGGGCACGGGGGGGCCACGAGCTTGCTAGGCGCCGATCCAGAAGACTTGAGAACCAAGGCTGAGGGCCACGGAGGAGACCACGAGCCCCCTAGGCGCGCCCCCCCGGGGGGGGGGGGGGGTGCTACGGCAACAAACAACAGCGCCAGAAATTGACACGTTGACGGAGACTGGGCTTGCGTTGGTTTTTCCCTTGAAGAGGAAAGGGTGATGCAGCACAAGAGCAGTAAGTATTTCCCTCAGTTTGAGAACCAAGGTATCGATCCATAAGGAGGGTCTCGTCAAGTCCAGAGTACCTGCGCAACCACAAACGAGCTTGCACCCAACGCTTCAAAGGGGTTGTCAATCCTTTCAAGATTGTTCGCAAAGTGAGATCTGAAGGCGGAAAGTGCAACGAAGTAAAAAGTGTAAGGCTGAAAATATGGTGTGGAGTAGACCCGGGGGCCATAGTGTTCACTAGAGGCTTCTCTCAAAATAGCAAATATCATGGTGGGTAAACAAATTACTGTCGAGCAATTGATAGAACCGCGCAAAGTCATGACGATATCTAAGGCAATGATCATACATATAGGCATCACGTCCGAGACAAGTAGACCGATACTTTCTGCATCTACTACTATTACTCCACACATCGACCGCTATCGAGCATGCATCTAGTGTATTGAGTTCATGACGAACAGAGTAACGCCTTAAGCAAGATGACATGATGTAGACGGATAATCTCAAACCAATGATGAAAACCCCATCTTTTTACCCTTGATGGCAACAACACGATGCGTGCCTCGCTACCCCTTCTGTCACTGGGTGAGGTCACCGCACGGTATGAACCCAAAACCAAGCACTTCTCCCATTGCAAGAATCATAGATCTAGTTGGCCAAACAAAACCCACAACTCGAAGAGAATTACAAGGATATGAAATCATGCATAAGAGAGTTCAGAAGAAACTCAAATAAGATTCATAGATAATCTGTTCATTAATCCACAATTCATCGGATCTCGACAAACACACCGCAAAAGAAGATTACATCGGATAGATCTCCACGAAGATCATGGAGAACTTTGTATTGAAGATCCAAGAGAGAGAAGAAGCCATCTAGTTACTAGCTATGGACCCGTAGGTCTATGGTGAACTATTCACGCATCATCGGAGAGGTCATGGTGTTGATGAAGAAGCCATCGTGTCTGAATCCCCCCTCCGGCAGGGCACCAGAACGTGCCCCAGATGGCATCTTGCGGAGACAGAAGCTTGCGGTGGCGGAAAAGTACTTTCGATGATCTCCTAATTTTTTTGGGATTTTTAGGGAATATATAGGCGCAACCCGTAGGGCAGAGGGTGCCCCGGGGGCCCACAAGCCTGTGGGCCGTGGCCTCCCCCTGGCCGTGGGGTGAGGGCTTCTGGGCCCCCCCCGGGTGCGTTGGCTCTCGAGCTTCCCGATCTTCTTCCGGTACGAAAAAAATCTTTTCAAGGATTTTCTTCCGTTTGGACTCTGTTTCAAAATCTCCTCTGAAAGGGGTCAAAAACATGGAAAAAACAGGAACTGACACTTGGCACCGAGTTAATAAGTTAGTCCCAATAAATATATAAAAGGCATGCAAAACATCCAAAGTTTGACAAGATAATATCATGAAACCATCAAAAATTATAGATACGTTGGAGACGTATCAAGCATCCCCAAGCTTAACTCCTGCTCGTCCTCGAGTAGGTAAGTGATAAAGAATGAATTTTTGATGTGGAATGCTACCTAGCATAGTTGTCCTTTGCAACTTCTTTCACGATACATGAATGTTCAGATCCGTAAGATTCAAAACAATAGTTTTCTATTGACATGAAAACAATAACACTTCAAGCAAACTAGCAAGGTAATCATGAACTTTCAAAATAACAAGGCCAAGGAAAGTTATCCCTACAAAATCATATAGTCTAGCTATGCTCCATCATCCTCACACAACTAATGTAAATCATGCACAACCCCGGTATTGGCCAAGTAATTTTTTTCGCACTCTTAATTTCTCAAACTTTTTATAACTATCACGCAATACATGAGCGTGAGCCATGGATATAGCACTATAAGTGGAATATAGTGTGGTGGTGGTTGTGAGACAAAAAGGAGGAGATTGTCACATTGACTCGGCGTATCAAAGGGCTATGGAGATGCCCATTAATAGATATCAATGTGAATGAGTAGGGATTGCCATACAAGAGATGCACTAGAGCTATAAGTATATGAAAGCTCAAAAGGAAAACTAGTGGGTGTGCATCCAACTTGCTTGCTCACGAAGATCTAGGGCAATTTTTGAGGAAGCCCATCATTGGAATATACAAGCCAAGTTTTATAATGAAGATTCCCACTCGCATATGGTAGTGCCAAAGCAAGAAGCTCCCAATCATGAAGAACATGGTTCTATCTTGAAGCACAAGTGTGGAAAATGATAGTAGCATTGTCCCTTCTCTCTTTTTCTCTCTTTTTTTCATTTGGGCTCTTAGGCCTCTTTTTTTATTTTCTCCTCTTTTTTATTTTTGGGCTCTTTGGCCTCTTTTTTTTATTTCCTCACATGGGACTATGCTCTAATAATGATGATCATCACACTTTTATTTACTCACAACTTCAAAGCTCAAAATGATGATGACTCTATAGGAAATTACCTCCGACAGCGTACCGGGATGTGCAACAATCTAGCATGGCGTATGATGTTGAAAACATCTTGCTAGCTATCTTACGATCATGCAATGGCAATATGAGAGTGACGGTCATGTGACGGAACGGTGGGAGTTGCATGGAAATATATCTCGGAATGGCTATGAAAATGCCATAGTAGGTAGGTATGGTGGCTGTTTTGAGGAAGGCATATGGTGAGTTTGTGTACCGGCGAGAATCGCGCGACACTAGAGAGGCTAGCAATGGTGGAAGGTGAAAGTGGATCTATACCATGGACACACATTAGTCATGAAGAACTCACATACTTGTTGCGAAAGTTTTTCTTAGTAATCGAAACAAAGTGCTAAACGCATACTCCTAGGGGAAGAGTTGGTAGGTGTTAACCATCGCGCGATCCCGACCTCAACACAAAGGATGACAATCAATAGATCAATTATGCTCCGACTTCCTAACATAGAGGTTCACCATACGTGCATGCTATGGGAATCACTAACTTCAACACAAGTATTTCTAGATTCACAACACCCTACTAACATAGCTCTTAATATTACCAAATCCACGTCTCAAAACTAATTAAGAGGAATCAAAACTTCTCTTTCTACTCAATGCACATGAAGATGGAGGTTTTTGCATCCTCTTTGAGTACCTATCACATTTGGGACTACTTTCATAGCATAAGCCAACTACCAAGACACACACCGCCGTGCTCTAGAAGATATAATTGAGGCACATAGAGCAAAAGTATCTAGCTCAAAAGATATAAGTAAAGCACTATGAGCATTCTTGCAAAATCATGATAAGTGCATGTATCTCTCTCTCAAAAAGGTGTGCAGCAAGGATGATTGTGACACAACAAAAATAAAATACTCCTACGATACAAGACGCTCCAAGCAAAACACATATCATGTGGTGAATAAAAATATAGCTCCAAGTAATGTTACCGATGGATTGAAGACGAAAGAGGGGATACCTTCCCGGGGCATCCCCAAGCTTAGGCTTTTTGGTGTCCTTGAATTTGTCTTGGGATTCCTTGGGCATCCCCAAGCTTGAGCTCTTTCCACTCCTTATCTCATCGTCCATGAGAATATCACCCAAAGCTTGAAAACTTCACAGCACAAAACTAAAACAGAAACTCGTGATAACATTAGTACAAGAAAACAAACTGCCGCTTCTTTTGGTACTGTAGCAAACTTGAATTCCATCGATATTGGTGTTGGACTACTGTATTCTCACTTTTCCATGGCTAGTACCCCCCGATACTAACCGTAGTTTCATCAAAAGAAGCAAGCAACTCAACAAAAACAGAATCTGTCAAAAACAGACTAGTCTGTAGCAATCTGTATACTTCCCATACTTCTCGTACCTTAAAAAATCTTAAAAATTACGACTGCTTGGTAAAAAGGAATATCAACCAGCAGCAAAAAGAATCAACTCAAAAGCTCTGTCTGAATAAAATGAAAAATCATCTCGTGAGCGCAAAGTTTCTGTCTTTTTCCAGCAGGATCAAACAACCATTACCAAGACTAGTCATAAAGGTTTTGCTTGGCTCAAACTCAAAATGAAAGACAAAAAACACAATCACAACAGAAATATGATGGTGTGGACGCAACAAAACATAAAGAAAAAGATAAATTTATTGGGTTGCCTCCCAACAAGCGCTATTGTTTAATGCCCTTAGCTAGGCATAAAAGCGATAGAATCACGTATCGTTTTCTTTGGTGCTCAAACCATAAGTGGCCCTCATCATGGATTCATAAGGAAATCTTATTTTCTTTCTAGGAAAGTGTTCCATGCCCTTCCTTAAAGGAAATTGAAATCTAATATTCCCTTCCTTCATATTGGTGATAACACCGATAGTCCTTAGGAAAGGTCTACCAAGAATAATAGGGCATGTAGGATTGCAATCAATGTCAAGCACAATGAAATCCACGGGTACATAGTTCCTATTTGCAATAATAAGAACATCATTGATCCTTCCCATGGGTTTCTTGACAGTAGAATCAGCAAGATGCAAATGAAGAGAACACTCTTCAATCTCATTAAAACCCAGAACATCACATAAAGACTTTGGAATCGCAGAAATACTAGCTCCCAAATCACACAAAGCATTGCATTCATAGTTTTAGATTTTGATTTTGATGGTAGGTTCCCAATCATCATGAAGCTTTCTAGGGATAGAGACTTCCAATTCAAGTTTCTCTTCAAGAGAGTTTATCATAGCTTTGATGCTATGATCGGTAAAGGCCTTGTTTTGGCTATAAGCGTGTGGAGAGTTTAACATGGATTGCATAAAAGAAATGCATTCAATCAAGGAGCAACTATCGTAATTGAATTCCTTGAAATCCACGGTAGTAATTTCATTACTACTCAAAGTTTTAACATCTTCTACTACACTTTCAATGCTTTTAACATCAGGATAGATGGACTCTGAATCATTGGGGCACTTTTCAACCAAAGTGGATTCATATCCAGCCCCATAATCATTAGGTTTGACACAACAAAACAAAGATTCAACGGGAGTCACACCAAGCACTTTAAGATCTTCGTGATTCTCATCACGAGAACACGCCTTTTTAAGCCATTCATGTCTAGCACAATTTTGGGGGTTCTTTCTTGGCTCTCAATCATGGAAACACGCATAGCTTTCAAAGTTTCATCCATGTTGATTTTGGGAGGAGCATATCTAACTTTCAAAGCATCAACATCACTAGACATTCTATCAACGCTCTTAGCCAAATCGACAATTTTGAGTACCTTTTCCTCTATGGACGCATTGAAAATCTTTTGAGAGTTCATGAACTCTTTGATATTACTCTCTAGATAAGCGGGTAATCTATTGTAATTTCCATGGGTATTGCTGTAGGAGTTTCCAAAGTTATTAGAGGAGTTACTAAGAAAAGGCCTAGGAACATAGTTTCCTCTAAAAGCATTGTTGTTGCCAAAGTTATTCCTACCAACAAAATTAACGTCCAAGCTAGCATTGCTACTCTCAATCAAAGAAGACAAGGGGATATCATTAGGAACCAAAGGAACACTTCTACTAGCAACCAAATTCATTAACTCGTCCATCTTAGCACTCAACGAGTTAATTTCTTCTATAGCGTGTACCTTCTTACTAGTAGGTGACCTTTCAGTGTGCCACTGAGAGTAGTTCATCATGATGTTGTCTAGGAGCTTTGTGGCTTCCCCTAACGTGATTTCCATGAACGTTCCACCTGAGGCGGAGTCAAAGAAATTTCTAGAAGCGAAATTCAAGCCAGCGTAAAAGATTTGAATAATCATCCAAAGACTCAAGCCATGAGCGGGACAATTTCTAATCATCAATTTCATTCTCTCCCAAGATTGTGCAACATGTTCATGATCATGTTGCTTGAAATTCATGATATCATTACAGAGAGAGATGATCTTAGCCGGCGGAAAATACTTGGATATATAAGCATCTTTGCACTTATCCCAAGAATCGATACTATTTTTAGGCAAAGAAGAAAACCAAGTTTTTGCATGATCTCGCAACGAGAAAGGAAAAAAGCTTCAATTTAATCACGTCATTATCCACATATTTCTTCTTTTGCATATCGCAAAGCTCAATGAAGGTATTGAGATGGGATGCGGCATCTTCACTAGGAAGGCCAGAGAATTGCTCTTTCATAACAAGATTCAACAAAGCGGCATTGATTTCATATGACTCCGCACTAGTGGCGGGAGCAATCGGACTACTAATAAAATCATTATTATTAGTATTCGAGAAGTCACAAAGTTTGGTGTTTTCATTCATAGTCACTTCGGCAAGCAAGCAAGCACACAAGCGAACAAAGAGCAAGCGAGAAAAGGCGAACGAAAAGGCAAACGGAAAAAGGCAAATTGGTGAAGTGGGGGAGAGGAAAACGAGAGACAACTGGCAAACAAAGTAAATGCAAGAGATGAGTTTGCGACACCTACTTGGATGAGTTCTTGACTTGATCTTCCTCCCCGACAACGGCGCCAGAAATTCTTCTGCTACGGCAACAGACAACAGCGCCAGAAATTGACACGTTGACGAAGACTGGGCTTGCGTTGTTTTTTCCCTTGAAGAGGAAAGGGTGATGCAGCACAGGAGCAGTAAGTATTTCCCTCAGTTTGAGAACCAAGGCATCGATCCAGAAGGAGGGTCTCGTCAAGTCCAGAGTACCTGCGCAAACACAAACGAGCTTGCACCCAACGCTTCAAAGGGGTTGTCAATCCCTTCAAGATTGTTTGCAAAGTGAGATCTGAAGGCGGAAAATGCAACGAAGTAAAAAGTGTAAGGCTGAAAATATGGTGTGGAGTAGACCCGGAGGCCATAGTGTTCACTAGAGGCTTCTCTCAAAATAGCAAATATCATGGTGGGTAAACAAATTACTGTCGAGCAATTGATAGAACCGCGCAAAGTCATGACGAGGATCATACATATAGGCATCATGTCCGAGGCAAGTAGACCGATACTTTCTGCATCTACTACTATTACTCCACACATCGACCGCTATCCAGCATGCATCTAGTGTATTGAGTTCATGACGAACAGAGTAACGCCTTAAGCAAGATGACACGATGTAGAGGGATAATCTCAAACCAATGATGAAACCCCATCTTTTTACCCTTGATGGCAACAACATGATGCGTGCCTCGCTACCCCTTCTGTCACTGGGTGAGGTCACCGCACGGTATGAACCCAAAACCAAGCACTTCTCCCATTGCAAGAATCATATATCTACTTGGCCAAACAAAATCCACAACTCGAAGAGAATTACAAAGATATGAAATCATGCATAAGAGAGATCATAAGAAACTCAAATAAGATTCATAGATAATCTGATCATAAATCCACAATTCATCGGATCTCGACAAACACACCGCAAAAGAAGATTACATCGGATAGATCTCCACAAAGATCATGGAGAAATTTGTATTGAAGATCCAAGAGAGAGAAGAAGCCATCTAGTTACTAGCTATGGACCTGTAGGTCTATGGTGAACTACTCACGCATCATCGGAGAGGTCATGGTGTTTATGAAGAAGCCCTCTGTGTCCGAATCCCCCTCCGGCAGGGCACCAGAACATGGCCCAGATGGGATCTTGCGGAGACAGAAGCTTGCGGCGGCGGAAAAGTACTTTCGATGATCTCTGATTTTTTTGGGATTTTTAGGGAATATATATGCGCAACCCCTAGGGCAGAGGGTGCCTAGGGGGCCCACAATCCTGTGGGCCGCGGCCTCCCCCCTGGCCGCGGGGTGGGGTCTTGTGGGGCCCCTGGGGCCCCCTACCTTGGCTCTCGAGCTTCCCGATCTTCTTCCGTTACGGGAAAAAAAATCTTTTCGGGGATTTTCTTCCATTTGGACTCTGTTTCAAAATCTCCTCTGTAAGGGGTCAAAAACATGGAAAAAACAGGAACTGGCACTTGGCACTGAGTTAATAAGTTAGTCCCAAAAAATATATAAAAGGCATGCAAAACATCCAAAGTTTGATAATATAATAGCATGAAACCATCAAAAATTATAGATACGTTGGAGACGTATCAGGGGGCGCCTAGTAGGCTCGTGGGCACCCCGTGCCTCCTTTGCCCTACCTCTTTCACCTATAAATTCCCTCAAATCCCCAAACCAACAGAGAGAGCCACGAAAAAACTTTTCCGCCGCCGCAAGCTTCTCTTTCCGCAAGATCCCAACTAGGGACCGTTCTGATGCCCTGTCGGAGGGGGTTTCGGACACAGAGGTCTTCTTCATCAACACCATTGCCTCTCCGATGATGCGTGAGTAGTTCACCACAGACCTTCGGGTCCATAGCTAGTAGCTAGATGGCTTCTTCACTCTCTTGGATCTTCAATACAAAGTTCTCCATGATCTTCATGGAGATCTAGCCGATGTAACTTTCTTTTGCGGTGTGTTTGTATAGATCCGATGAATTGTGGATTTATGATCAGATTATCTATGAATATTATTTGAGACTCCTATGATTTCTTATATGCATGATTTCGTATCCTTGTAATTCTCTTCGAGTTATGGGTTTCGTTTGGCCAACTTGATCTATAATTCTTGCAATGGGAGAAGTTCTTGGTTTTTGGTTCATACCGTGCGGTGTCCTCATCTAGTGACAGGAGGGGTAGTGAGGCACGCATCGTGTTGTTGCCATCATGGGTAAAAAGATGGGGTTTATATCATATTGCATGAATTTATCCCTCTACATCATGTCATCTTGCTTAAGGCGTGATGTCTACTACGCAACCTTCTCCTTGTAGACGTTGTTGGGCCTCCAAGTGCAGAGGTTTGTAGGACAGTAGCAATTTTCCCTCAAGTGGGTGACCTAAGGTTTATCAATCCGCGGGAGGCGTAGGATGAAGATGGTCTCTCTCAAGCAACCCTGCAACCAAATAACAAAGAGTCTCTTGTGTCCCCAACACACCCAATACAATGGTAAATTGTATAGGTGCACTACTTCGGCGAAGAGACGGTGATACAAGTGCAATATGGAAGGTAGATATAGGTCTTTGTAATCTGAAATTACAAAAACATAGGGTAACTAGTAACAAAAGTGAGCACGAACGGTATTGCAATGCGTGGAAACAAGGCCTAGGGTTAATACCTTCACTAGTGAAGTTCTCTCAACAATAATAACATAATTGGATCATATAACTAGCCCTCAACATGCAACAAAGAGTCACTCCAAAGTCACTAATAGCGGAGAACAAACGAAGAGATTATTATCGGGTATGAAACCACCACAAAGTTATTCTTTCTGATCGATCTATTCAAGAGTCCGTAGTAAAATAGCACGAAGCTATTCTTTCTGTTCAATCTTTCATAGAGTTCGTACTAGAATAACACCTTAAGATACATATCAACCAAGACCCTAATGTCACCTAGATACTCCATTGTCACCTCAAGTATCCGTGGGCATGATTATACGATATACATCACATAATCTCAGAATCATCTATTCAACCAACACATAGAACTTCAAAGAGTCCCCCAAAGTTTCTACCGGAGAGTCAAAACGTGTGCCAACCCCTATGCATAGGTTCCCAATGTCACGAACCCGCAAGTTGATCACCAAAACATACATCAAGTACTCACATGAATCAAACGTGTGCCACCCCATATGCATAGGTTCCCAATGTCACAAACCCGCAAGTTGATCACCGCAGATAGACACGTGCAAGACATACATCAAGTGTTCTCAAAGACTCAATCCGATAAGATAACTTCAAAGGGGAAACTCAATTCATTACAAGAAGGGAGAGGGGGAAGAACATCATAAGATCCAACTATAGCAGCAAATCCCGCGGTACATCGAGATCAAGACATCTCAAGAACACGAGAGAGAGAGAGATCAAACACATAGCTACTGGTACATACCCTCAGCCCCGAGGGTGAACTACTCCCTCCTCATCATGGAGATCGCCGGGATGATGAAGATGGCCACCGGGGATGGATTCCCCCTCCTGCCGGGTGCCGGAATGGGCTCCAGATTTGTTTTTGGTGGCTACAGAGGCTTGCGGCGGCGGAACTCCCGATCTAGGTTTCTTTCTGGGGGTTTCTGAATTTATAGGAATTTATGGCAGTGGAATTACGTCGGTTGGGCCCACGAGGAGGTCACAAGCCTGGTAGGTGCGGCCTAGGGGGGTGGTCGCGCCTCCCGGGCTTGTGACTCCCTGGTGGCTCTTCTGGCCTTCTTCCAAACCTTCGGGGGTCTCTTTTGATCCACAAAAATCATTGTAAAGTTTTATTCCATTTGGACTCCGTCTGAAAAAGGGTCAAAAACACGAAAAAAATAGGAACTCGCACTTGGCACTGAGTTAATAGGTTAGTACCAAAAAAGATATAAAATAGCATATTCATGCATATAAAACATCCAAAGTTGACAAGATAATAGCATGGAACAATAAAAATTCTAGATACGTTGGAGACATATCAAGCATCCCCAAGCTTAACTCCTGCTCGTCCTCGAGTAGGGAAGTAATAAAGACTGAATTTTTGATGTGGAATTCTACCTAACATATTTGTCCTTTGTAACTTCTTTGTTGTGGCATGAATGTTCAGATCCGTAAGATTCAAAACAATAGTTTACTATTGACGTGGAAACAATAATACTTGAAGCAAACTAGCAAAGTAATCATGAACTTTCGAAATAACAAGGCCAAAGAAAGTTATCCCTACAAAATCATATAGTCTGGCTATGCTCCATCATCCTCACACAACTAATTTACATCATACACAACCCCGGTATTGGCCAAGTAATTATTTTCGCACTCTTATGTTCTCAAACCTTTTACAACTATCATGCACAACCCCGGTATTAGCCATGGATATAACACTATAGGTGGAATAGAGTGTGGTGGTGGTTGTGAGACAAAAAAGGAGGAGATGGTCACGTTGACTCAGTGTATTAAAGGGCTATGGAGATGCCCATTAATAGATATCAATGTGAATGAGTAGGGATTGCCATGCAATGGATGCACGAGAGCTATAAGTGTGTGAAAGCTCAAAAGAAGAACTAGTGGGTGTGCACCCAACTTGCTTGCTCACGAAGACCTAGGGCAATTTTGAGGAAGCCCATCATTGGAATATACAAGCCAAGTTATATAATGAAAATTCCCACTAGTATATGGAAGTGTCAAATCGAGAGACTCTCTATCATGAAGAACATGGTGCTTTTTGAAGCACACGTGTGGAAAAAGATAGTTGCATTGTCCCTTCTCTCTTTTTCTCTTTTTTTTATTTTTTGTTTTATTTGGGCTCTGAGGCCTCTTTTTTTCTCTCTTTTTTTGGGCTCTTTGGCCTTTTTTTATTTCCTCACATGGGACAATGCTCTAATAATGACGATCATCACAGTTTTATTTACTCACAGCTCAAAGCTCAGAACGATGATGACTCTATAGGAAATGCCTCCGGCAGTGTATCGGGATGTGCAACGATCTAGTTTGGCGTACGACGTTGAAACATCTCGCTAGCTATCTTACGATCATGCAATGGAAATATGAGAGTGACGACACAAGTCATAAGACGGAACGGTGGAGTTGCATGGCAATATATCTCGGAATGGCTATGAAAATGCCATAGTAGGTAGGTATGGTGGCTGTTTTGAGGAAGGCATATTGTGGGTTTGTGCACCGGCAAAAATTGCGCAACACTAGAGAGGCTAGCAATGGTGGAAGGTGAAAGTGCATCTATACCATGGACTCACAATAGTCATGAAGAACTCACATACTTGTTGCGAAATTTTTTATTAGTAATCAAAACAAAGTGCTAAACACATACTCCTAGGGGAAGGGTTGGTAGGTGTTAACCATCGCGCGATCCCGACCTCAACACAAAGGATGACAATCAATAGATCAATTATGCCCCGACTTCCTAACATAGTGGTTCACCATACGTGCATGCTACGGGTATCACTAACTTCAAAAGAAGTATTTCTAGATTCACAACACCCTACTAACATAACTCTTAATATTACCAAATCCCTGTCTCAAAACTAATTGAGAGGAATCAAAACTTCTATTTCTACTCAATGCACATGAAGATGGAGGTTTTTGTATCCTCTTCGGGTACCTATCACCTTTTGGACTACTTTCAAAGCGCAAGCCAACTACCAAGTTACGCACCGCCGTGCTCTAAAAGATCTAAGTGAAGCACATAGAGCAAAATTATCTAGCTCAAAAGATATAAGTGAAGCACGATGGTCATTCTAGCAAATTCACGATGAGTGCATGTCTCTCTCAAAAGGTGTGCAACAAGGATGATTGTGACGCAAAAAAAGAAAAGACTCCTACGATAGAAGACGCTCCAAGCAAAACACATATCATGTGGTGAATAAAAATGTAGCTCCAAGTAATGTTACCGATGGATTGAAGACGAAAGAGGGGATGCCTTCCCGGGGCATCCCCAAGCTTAGGCTTTTTGGTGTCCTTGGATTTGGCTTGGAATGACTTGGGTATCTCCAAGCTTGAGCTCTTTCCACTCTTTATCCCTTTGTCCATGAGAACATCACCCAAGACTTGAAAACTTCAGAACACAAAACTTAAACAGAAACTCGTGATATCATTAGCATAAGAAAACAAATTACCACCTCTTTTGGTACTGTAGCAATCTTGATTTCTATTTATATTGGTGTTAGATTACTGTATTATCACTTTTTCATGGCTAGTACCCCCCGATACTATCCATAGTTTCATCAAAACAAGCAACCAACTCAACAAAAACAGAATCTGTCAAAAACAGACTAGTCTGTAGCAATCTGTATACTTCGTATACTTTTGGTACCTCAACAATTCTGAAAAATTACGACTGCCTGGGAAAAAGGCATATCAACCAGTATAAAAAAGAATAAACTCAAAAGCTCTTTCTGAATAAAAATGAAAAATAATCTCGTGAGCGAAAAGTTCCTGTCCTTTTCGAGCGAGATCAAACAACCATCACCAAGACTAGTCATAAAGGTTTTACTTGGCTCAAACACAAAAAGAAACACAAAAGACACAATCATAACAGAATTATGATGGTGTGGACGCAACAAAACAGAAAGAAAAAGATAAATTCATTGGGTTGCCTCCCAACAAGCGCTATTGTTTAACGCCCTTAGCTAGGCATGATGATTTCAATGATGCTCACATAAAAGATAAGGATTGAAGCACAACGAGAGCATCATGGAGCATATGGCTAGCACATTTAAGTCTAACCCACTTCCTATGTATAGGGATTTTGTGAACAAACAACTTGTTGGAGCAAGAATGAACTAGCATAGGAAGGCAAAACAAGCATAACTTCAAAAATTTCAACACATGGAGAGGAAGCTTGATACTGTTGCAATAAGTAGAAGCATATGACCCTCTCTCATAGTAATTTTCAGTAGCATCATGAATGAATTCAACAACATAACCAACACCTAAGGCTTTCTTTTCATGATCTACAAGCATAGGAATTTTACTACTCTCCACATAAGGAAATATATTCTCAAGAATAGTAGTGGGAGTATCGTAAAAGACTTGAGCACTACAAATTGTGTCCTCAATGAAAAAGCAAGGTTTAGCAAACGGTTTCTCGAGAGTATGACAAGTTTTATCATCCCTCTTCTTTATAACATAAGTATCCTCACAATAATCATCACAGATAGGGGGCATGCTTTCATTAAAATGATTTTGATCATTCAAAGTGGAAGAACTAAAAAGATCATCTTCATCAAATATAGCATCCCCAAGCTTGTGGCTTTGCATATAATTAGCATCATGGGTATTCATAGAATTCATGCTAAGAACATTGCAATTATGCTCATCATTCACATATTCTTTGCCAAGCATTCTATGTCATTCTTTTTTCAGCACTTGAGCACAATTTTCCTTCCCATCATGCTCACGAAAGACATTGAAAAGATGGAGCATATGAGGCATCCTGGATTCCATTTTTTTGTAGTTTTCTAGAGAAAGAACAAGAAACAAAAAGATTCGATTGCAAGATCTAAAGATATACCTTCAAGCGCTAACCTCCCCGACAACGGCGCGAGAAAAGAGCTTCGTTGACGGGATGTTAGTGCCACTTACCTAGCCTCCGCGGCAACGGCGCCAGAAAATAGCTTGATGTCTACTACGCAACCTTCTTCTTGTAGACGTTGTTGGGCCTCCAAGTGCAGAGGTTTGTAGGACAGTTGCAATTTTCCCTCAAGTGGGTGACCTAAGGTTTATCAATCCGTGGGAGGCGTGGGATGAAGATGGTCTTGCTCAAGCAACCTTGCAACCAAATAACAAAGAGTCTCTTGTGTCCCCAACACACCCAATACAATGGTAAATTGTATAGGTGAACTAGTTCGGCAAAGAGATGGTGATACAAGTGCAATATGGATGGTAGATATAGGTCTTTATAATATGAAATTACAAAAATAGCAGGGTAACTAGTAACAAAAGTGAGCATGACCGGTATTGCAATGCGTGGAAACACGGCCTAGGGTTCATACTTTCACTAGTGAAGTTCTCTCAACAATAATAACATAATTGGATCATATAACTAGCCCTCAACATGCAACAAAGAGTCAGTCCAAAGTCACTAATAGCGGAGAACAAACGAAGAGATTATTGTCTGGTACGAAACCACCACAAAGTTATTCTTTCTGATCGATCTATTCAAGAGTCCGTAGTAAAATAGCACGAAGCTATTCTTTCCGTTCAATCTTTCATAGAGTTCGTACTAGAATAACACCTTAAGATAAATATCAACCGAGACCCTAATGTCACCTAGATACTCCATTGTCACCTCAAGTATCCATGGGAATGATTATATGATATGCATCACATAATCAGAATCATCTATTCAACCAACACATAGAACTTCAAAGAGTGCCCCAAAGTTTCTACCGGAGAGTCAAAACATGTGCCAACCCCTATGCATAGGTTCCCAATGTCACGAACCCGCAAGTTGATCACCAAAACATACATAAAGTACTCACATGAATCAAACGTGTGCCAACCCACATGCATAGGTTCCCAATGTCACAAACCCGCAAATTGATCACCGCAGATAGACACGTGCAAGACATACATCAAGTGTTCTCAAAGACTCAATCCGATAAGATAATTTCAAAGGGAAACTTCATTTATTACAAGAAGGGAGAGGGGGAAGAACATCATAAGATCCAACTATAGTAGCAAAGCCCGCGGTACATCGAGATCAAGATATCTCAAGAACACGAGAGAGAGAGAGAGATCAAACACATAGCTACTCGTACATACCCTCAGCCCCGAGGGTGAACTACTCCCTCCTTGTCATGGAGATCGTCGGGGTGATGAAGATGGCCACCGGAGATGGATTCCCCCTCCGGCAGGGTGCCGGAACGGTCTCCAGATTGGTTTTTGGTGGCTACAGAGGCCTGCGGCGGCGGAACTCCCGATCTAGGTTTCTTTCTGGGGGTTTCTGAGTTTATAGGAATTTATGGCGGTGGAATTACGTCGGTTGGGCCCACGAGGAGGTCACAAGCCTGGTAGGTGCGGCCTAGGGGGGTGGTCGCGCCTCCCGGGCTTGTGACTCCCTCGTGGATCTTCTGGCCTTCTTCCAAACCTTCGGGTGTCTCTTTTGGTCCAAAAAAAATCATCGTAAAGTTTTATTCCATTTGGACTCCGTCTGAAAAAGGGTAAAAACACGAAAAAATAGAAACTCGCACTTGGCACTGAGTTAATAGGTTAGTACCAAAAAAGATATAAAATAGCATATTCATGCATATAAAACATCCAAAGTTGAAAAGATAATAGCATGGAACCATAAAAAAATATAGATATGTTGGAGACATATCAAGCATCCCCAAGTTTAACTCCTGCTCGTCCTCGAGTAGGGAAGTAATAAAGACTATTTTTTTGATGTGGAATGCTACCTAACATATTTGTCCTTTGTAACTTCTTTCTTTTGGCATCAATGTTCAGATCCGTAAGATTCAAAACAATAGTTTACTATTGACATGGAAACAATAATACTTCAAGCACAGTAATCATGAACTTTCGAAATAACAAGGCCAAAGAAAGTTATCCCTACAAAATCATATAGTCTGGATATGCTCCATCATCCTCACACAACTAATTTAAATCATGCACAACCCCGGTATTGGCCAAGTAATTGTTTTTGCACTCTTACTTTCTCAAACCTTTTACAACTATCACGCAATAAATGAGCATGAGCCATGGATATAGCACTATAGGTGGAATAGAGTGTGGTGGTGGTTGTGAGACAAAAAAGGAGGAGATGGTCACATTGACTCGGCGTATTAAAGGTCTATGGAGATGCCCATTAATAGATATCAATGTGAATGAGTAGGGATTGCCATGCAATGGATGCACGAGAGCTATAAGTGTGTGAAGCTCAAAAGAAGAACTAGTGGGTGTGCACCCAACTTGCTTGCTCACGAAGACCTATGGCAATTTTGAGGAAGCCCATCATTGGAATATATAAGCCAAGTTATATAATGAAAATTGCCACTAGTATATGGAAGTGTCAAAATGAGAGACTCTCTATCATGAAGAACATGGTGCTTTTTGAAGCACAAGTGTGGAAAAAGATAGTAGCATTGTCCCTTCTCTCTTTTTCTCTCTTTTTATTATTATTATTTTTTGTTTTATTTGGGCTCTTAGGCCTCTTTTTTTCTCTCTCTTTTTTGGGCTCTTTGGCCTTTTTTTATTTCCTCACATGGGACAGTGCTCTAATAATGACGATCATCACAATTTTATTTAGTCACAGCTCAAAGCTTAGAACGATGATGACTCTATAGGAAATGCCTACGGCAGTGTACCAGGATGTGCAACGATCTAGCTTGCGTACGACGTTGAAACATCTCTCTAGCTATCTTACGATCATGCATTGGCAATATGAGAGTGACGGCACAAGTCATGAGACGGAACGGTGGGAGTTGAATGGCAATATATGTCAGAATGGCTATGAAAATGCCATAGTAGGTAGGTATGGTGGCTGTTTTGAGGAAGGCATATGGTGGGTTTGTGCACCGGCGAAAATTGCGCGGCACTAGAGAGGCTAGCAAAGGTGGAAGGTGAAAGTGCATCTATACCATGGACTCACATTAGTCATGAAGAACTCACATACTTGCTGCAGAAGTTTTTATTAGTAATCAAAACAAAGTGCTAAACACATACTCCTAGGGGAAGGGTTGGTAGGTGTTAACCATCGCGCGATCCCGACCTCAACACAAAGGATGACAATCAATAGATCAGTTATGCTCCAACTTCCTAACATAGCGGTTGACCATACGTGCATGCTATGGGAATCACTAACTTCAACACTAGTATTTCTAGATTCACAACACCCTACTAACATAACTCTTAATATTACCAAATCCACGTCTCAAAACTAATTGAGAGGAATCAAAACTTCTCTTTCTAATCAATGCACATGAAGATGGAGGTTTTTGTATCCTCTTTGGGTACCTATCATCTATGGGACTACTTTCATAGCACAAGCCAACTACCAAGTTATGCACCGCCGTGCTCTAAAAGATCTAAGTGAAGCACATTGAGCAAAATTATCTAGCTCAAAAGATATAAGTGAAGCACGATGATCATTCTAGAAAATTCAGGATGAGTGCATGTCTCTCTCAAAAGGTGTGCAGCAAGGATGATTGTGACGCAACAAAAAGAGAAGACTCCTACGATACAAGACGCTCCAAGAAAAACACAGATCATGTGGTGAATAAAAATATAGCTCCAAGTAATGTTACCGATGGATTGAAGACGAAAGAGGGGATGCCTTCCCGGGGCATCCCCAGGCTTAGGCATTTTGGTGTCCTTGGATTTGGCTTGGGATGCCTTGGGCATCCCCAAGCTTGAGCTCTTTCCACACTTTATCCCTTTGTCCATGAGAACATCACCCAAAACTTGAAAACTTCACAACACAAAACTTAAACAGAAACTCGTGATATCATTAGCACAAGAAAACAAATTACCACCTCTTTTGGTACTGTAGCAATCTTGATTTCTATTTATATTGGTGTTAGATTACTGTATTCTCACTTTTCCATGGCTAGGACCCCCCGATACTATCCATAGTTTCATCAAAACAAGCAACCAACTCAACAAAAACAGAATCTGTCAAAAACAGACTAGTCTGTAGCAATCTGAATACTTCGTATACTTTTGGTACCTCAACAATTCTAAAAAATTACGACTGCCTGGGCAAAAGGCATATCAACCAGATTGGTTTTTGGTGTCTACAGAGGCTTGCAACGGCGGAACTCCCGATCTAGGTTTCTTTCTGGGGGTTTCTGAATATATAGGAATTTATGGCGGTGGAATTACATCGGTTGGGCCCACGAGGAGGTCACAAGTTTGGTAGGTGCGGCCTAGGGGGGTGGTCGCGCCTCCCGGGCTTGTGACTCCCTCGTGGCTCTTCTGGCCTTCTTCCAAACCTTCGGGGGTCTCTTTTGGTCCAAAAAAAATCATCGTAAAGTGTTATTCCATTTGGACTCCGTCTGAAAAAGGGTCAAAAACACGAAAAAACAGAAACTGGCACTTGGCACTGAGTTAATAGGTTAGTACCAAAAAAAGATATATAATAGCATATTCATGCATATAAAACATACAAAGTTGACAAGATAATAGCATGGAACCATCGAAAATTATAGATACATTGGAGACGTATCAAGGCGTTACTCTGTTTGTTATGAACTTAATACACTAGATGCATGGTGTATAGCGGTCGATCTGTGGAGTAATAGTAGTAGATGTAGAAAGTATCGGTCTACTTGTCTCGGACGTGATGCCTATATGTATGATCATTGCCTTAGATATTGCCATGACTTTGCGCGATTCTATCAATTGCTCGACATTAATTCGTTTACCCACCGTAATACTTGCTATCATGAGAGAAGCCTCTAGTGAACACTATGGCCCCCGGGTCTATTTTACACATTATATATTCAGATCTACATACAAAAATACCAAAAATACCTTGCTGCAATTTTATTTATTTATTTATATTTACCTATTATCACTATCAGATCTCACTTTGCAAGTAATCGTAAAGGGATTGACAACCCCTTTATCGCATTGGGTGCAAGTTTGTTTGTCTTTGCGCAGGTGCCTTGGTGCCTCATCTTGATACTCCTACTCGATTGCTACCTTGGTTCTCAAACTGAGGGAAATACTTATCTCTACTTTGCTGCATCACCCTTTCCTTTTCAAGGGAAAAACCAACGCAAGCTCAAAAAGTAGCATTGATGTAGTGGAACATCTTCGCTATTCAAATCGCAACCCATCCTGCAATCTCATCATGATCCGTCCCGCGATCCCATCACGATCCATCCCGATCTAGTTCCGAATGGACGACACCTCCACGTTCAGCATACGTACAGCTCGATGACGACCCCTGCCTTCTCGATCCAGCAAGAGAAATGGGGAAGTAGATGAGTTCTCCGACAGCGTGACGACGCGTCGGTGATGGTGGTGATCTATTCCTGCAGGGCTTCGCCTAAGCACCGCAGAAATACGATCTAGAGGAAGAACTACAAACTAGAGGAGAGGGTAGCACGTGGCTGAAATTGTGTGTCTCAAAAACCATCAATACCTCTAGTATATATATAGGAGGGACGGAGGGGAGGAGGCAGCCTCAAACCCTCAAGTTTTGGCCGAAATTGGAGGTGGAGGAGTCCTACTCCAATCCTACTAGGAGTAGGATTCCTCCTTTCCACTTGGAAACCCTTTCCACCTTTTCCACCTTTGGGTTTTTGCCTCTCAAACCTCATGGGCCTTAGTGCGAGCTTATGTCAGCCCACTAGGGGTTGGTTTGTATCCTCCCACATCACATAAGGCTCCTCGGGGCATGACACTGATACGTCTCCAACGTATCTATAATTTTTGATGGTTACATGCTATTATCTTGTCATCTTTGGATGTTTTGTATGCATGAATATGCTATTTTATATCTTTTTTAGGACTAACATATTAACTCAGTGCCAAGTGCTAGTTTCTGTTTTTTCTGTGTTTTTGACCTTTTTCAGAGAAGAATATTAAATGGAGTCCAAACGGAATAAAACCTACGGGATGATTTTTTCCATAACAGAAGAAACGCACGGGACTTGACAACCAAGGACGGAGACCTCGGGGGAGATCACAAGCCCCCTAGCCACTGTCTGGGGGGCGCCTAGCAGGCTTGTGGGGCCCACGTGCGTCCTTTGCCCAACCTCTTTCGCCTATAAATTCTCTAAAATTCCAAAACTTCCACAGAGAGCCATGAAAATACATTTCTGTCGCCGCAAGCTTCTGTCTCCGCAAGATCCCATCTGGGGCACGTTCTGGTGCCCTGCCGGAGGGGGAATCGGACACGGAGGGATTCTTCATCAACACCATTGCCTCTCCGATGATGCGTGAGTAGTTCACCACACACCTTCGGGTCCATAGCTAGTAGCTAGATGGCTTCTTCTCTCTCTTGGATCTTCAATACAAAGTTCTCCATGATCTTCATGGAGATCTATCCGATGTAACCTTCTTTTGCGGTGTGTTTGTCGAGATCAAATAAATTGTGGATTTGTGATCATATTATCTATGAATATTATTTGAGTCTCCTCTGATCTCTTATATGCATGACTTCGTATCCTTGTAATTCTCCTCCAGTTGTGGGTTTCGTTTGGCAAACTTGATCTATAATTCTTGCAATGGGAGAAGTGCTTGGTTTTGGGTTCATACCGTGCGGTGTCCTCACCCAGTGACAGAAAGGGTAGCGAGGCACGCATCATGTTGTTGCCATCAAGGGAAAAAGATGGGGTTTATATCATATTGCATGAATCTATCCCTCTACATCATGTCATCTAGCTTAAGGCATTACTCTATTTGTTATGAACTCAATACACTAGATGCATGCTGGATAGTGGTCGATGTGTGGAGTAATAGTAGTAGATGCAGAAAGTATCTGTCTACTTGTCTCGGACGTGATGCCTATATGTGTGATCATTGCCTTAGATATTGTCATGACTTTGCGCGATTCTATCAATTTCTCGACAGTAATTCGTTCACCAACCGTAATACTTGCTATCAAGAGAGAAGCCTCTAATGAACACTATGGCCCCCGGGTCTACTTCACATCCTATTTTCAGATCTACAAATTTTCGCGGAGGTACATTGGTGCCTCATCTTGATACTCCTACAGGATTGATACCTTGGTTCTCAAACTGAGGGAAATACTTATCGCTACTTTGCTGCATCACCCTTTCCTCTTCAAGGGAAAAACCAACACAAGCTCAAGAGGTAGCAAGAAGAATTTCTCGTGCCGTTGCCGGGGAGTATTCAAAGTGAAGCATATCCAAGTAACTACCGCAAACTCATGTGTTGCATTTACATTATTTGCCTTTTGCCTCTCGTTTTCCTCTCCCCCACTTCTGAAAAAACAAATTTACAAAAGTATTTGCCTTTTTCGTTTGCCTTTCCTTTGCTTGTGTTCTATGCGCCTTCAATATGCTTGCATCTTCGCTTGCTGAAAATCTATTGATATGGATCCTCATCCACTTGCTAATCTCTTTAAGAGATCCAATTATGTTGAACCAATTGCTAGTGAGTTGAGTGCACTTGACTATCTTTATGAAGTTTTGCTTGAGATGCGTGAATCTGAAAATTGTGATGAAGAAATTTATGAATTGATTCACGAGGGCTCCTTGAATTAAAAGCATGATTGGAATGGTTTCACTCTAAATTCTATTAATGTCAATCATGCTAAAAATATACAAAACCCTAAGCTTGGGGATGCTAGTTTTGCTATGCCCACTACTTGTTGCAATGATCATGATTGGGGTAATGATTTTTCTTATGATCTTGAAAACTTGTTTAAGCCTCATGATGAATATGATATTTGCAATAATATTGAAAGTGGGTTTGGAGAAGTCATGACTTTAGTTGATGATAATCCCACTATTTTTGAAGAGCGTCAACTTTGCATGCATGTGGATCATGAAAATAATATCCTATGTGATAGCTATATTGTTTAATTTTAATATGATCCCACATGTAATTATTATGAGAGAGGAAAATATGGTTGTAGAAATTTTCATATCACTAAATCACCTCTCGTTATGTTGAGATTGTTATTGTCTCTTTCTTCTTCCTTGCATATGGTAGCTATTGGTTGTCTTGATAATTTTTTTTCCTATAAAATGCCTATGCATAGGAAGTATGTTAGACTAAGATATGTTTGTCACATGTTTCATGATGCTCTCTTCGTGTCCGATTGCTATCTTTTATGTGAGCATCATTGAATTATCAATGCCTAGCTAAAAGGCTTTAAAGAAAACCGCTTGTTGGGAGGCAACCCAATAAATTTATTTTTGCTTTTTACTTTCTCTTTTGTTGTGTCCACACCATCATAATTCTGTTATGATTGTGTCTTTTTATGTTTCTTTTTGTGTTTGTGCCAAGAAGAACCTTTATGATTAGTTTTGGTGATGGTTGTTTGATCTTGCTGAAAAAGACAGAAACTTTGCGCTCAGGAAATTATTTTTAATTCCTATCCAGAAAGAGATTTTGATTTGATTCTTTTTTATGCTGGTTGATATGAGAATTGCCCTAATTGTCATAATTTGTCATAAGTTTTGGGATACCACAAGTATACGAAGTATACAGATTGCTACAGACTGGCCTGTTTTTGACAGATTCTGTTTTTGTTGTGTTGATTGCTTATTTTGATGAAACTATGGGTAGTATCGGGGGGGGGGGGGTACTAGCCACGGAAAAGTGAGAATACATTAATATAACATCAATCTAAATATAAATCAAGTTTACTACAGTACCTAAAGAGTTGGTGGTTTGTTTTCTTATGCTAATGATATCATGAGTTTCTGTTTAAATTTTGTGTTGTGAAGTTTTCAAGTTTTGGGTGATGTTCTCATGGACAATGGAATAAAGAGTGGAAAGAGCTTAAGCGTGGGGATTCCCATGTCATACCAAGCCAAATTCAAGGACACCAAAAATCCTAAGCTTGGGGATGCCCCGGGAAGGCATCCCCTCTTTCGTCTTCAATCCATCGGTAACGTTACTTGGAGCTATATTTTTATTCACCACATGATATGTGTTTTGCTTAGAGCGTCGTGTATTATAGGAGTCTTTGCTTTTTGTTTTGTCACAATCATCCTTGCTGCACACCTTTTTGAGAGGGACATGCACTCATCGTGAAATTGTTAGAATACTCAATGAGCTTCACTTATATCTTTTGAGTTAGGCAATTTAGCTCGCATGTGCTTCACTTATATCTTTTGAGCTAGTTGATTTTTCTCTAGTGTTTCACTTAAATCTTTTTAGAGCACGGCGGTGTCATATTTTGAAGAAATAAAAACTCTTGATCTTCACTTATATCCTTTTGAGAGTGCTCTCTTTAAGTAACTTGGTAATTGGCGTGTGCTATGAAATTAGTCCTAAATATGATAGGCATACAAAGAGGATATAATAAAAACTTCCATATTCAAGTGCATTGATTTTTAAGAGAAGTATGATTCCTCACAATTAGTTTTGAGATATGGATATGGTAATATTAGAGTTATGTTAGTAGGGTGTTGTGAATCTAGAAATAGTTGTGTTGAAGTTAGTGATTCCCGTAGCATGCACGTATGGTAAACCGCTATGTTAGGAAGTCGTAGCATAATTTATTTATTGATTGTCATCCTTTCTGTGGCGGTCGGGATCGCGCGATTGTTAAACACCTACCAACCCTTCCCCTAGGAGTATGCGTTTAGCACTTTGTTTTGATTACTAATAAAACTTTCGCAATAAGTATATAAGTTCTTCATGACTAATGTGAGTCCATGGTATAGATGCACTTTCACCTTCCACCATTGCTAGCCTCTCTAGTACCACACAACTTTCGTCGGTGCACAAACCCACCATATACCTTCCTCAAAACAGTCACCATACCTACATATTATGGCATTTTCATAGCCATTCCGAGATATATTTCCATGCAACTCCCACCGTTCCGTCTCATGACATGTGCCGTCACTTTCATATTGCCATTACATGATCGTAAGATAGCTAGCGAGATGTTTCAACGTCATACTCTAAGCTAGATCGTTACACATCCCGGTACACTGTCGAAGGCATTTCCTATAGAATCATCATTGTTCTAAGAATTGAGTTGTAAGTAAATAAAAGTGAGATGATGAGCATTATTACAGAATTGTCCCATGTGAGGAAATAAAAAAAAGAAAAGAGGCCAAAGATGCCCACCAAAAAAATGAAAAAAAGAGGCCAAAGAGCCCAAACAAAAAAAATGAGAGAAAAAGAGAGAAGGGACAATGCTACTATCTTTTTCCACACTTGTGCTTCAAAATAGCACCATGTTCTTCATGATAGAGAGTCTCTTGTTTTATCACTTCCTTATACTAGTGGGAGTTTTGCATTATATAAGTTGGCTTGTATATGGCAATGATGGGCTTCCTCAAAAAATTGCCCTAGGTCTTCGTGAGCAAGCAAGTTGGGTGCACACCCACTAGTTTTCTTTTTGAGTTTTCGTGCACGTATAGCTCTAGTGCATCCGTTGCATGGCAATCCCTACTCATTCACATTGATATCTATTGATGGGCATCTCCATATCCCCGTTGATACGCCGAGTCGATGTGACCATCTCCTCCTTTTTTCCTCACAACCTCCATCACACTCTATTCCACCTATAGTGCTATATCCATCGCTCACGCTCATGTATTGCGTGAGAGTTGAAAAAGTTTGAGAAAGTAAGAGTGTGAAAAAAATTACTTGGCCAATACCGGGGTTGTGCATGATTTAAATTCGTTGTGTGGGGATGATGGAGTACAGCCAGACTATATGATTTTGTAGGGATAACTTTCTTTGGCCTTGTTATTTCAAAAGTTCATGATTACCTTGCTAGTATGCTTGAAGTATTATTGTTTTCATGTCAATAGTAAACTATTGTTTCGAATCTTACGGATCTGAAGATTCATGCCACAAGAAAGAAGTTACAATGGACAAATATGTTAGGTAGCATTCCACATCAAAAATTCAGTCTTTATCACTTCCCTACTCGAGGACGAGCAGGAGTTAAGCTTGGGGATGCTTGATACGTCTCCATCGTATCTATAATTTTTGATGGTTCCATGCTATTATCTTGTCATTTTTGGATGTTTTGTATGCATGAATACGCCATTTTATATCTTTTTTTGGGACTAACCTATTAAATCAGTGCCAAGTGCTAGTTTCTGTTTTTTCCGTGTTTTTGACCTTTTTCAGAGAAGAATATTAAACAGAGTCCAAATGGAATAAAACCCGCGGGATGATTTTTCCATAACAGAAGATACGCAGGGGACTTGAGAACCAAGGCATGAGACGTCAGTGGAGATCACAAGCCCCCTAGCCGCGGCTTGGGGGGGACTGCGCCTAGCAGGCTTGTGGGGCCCACGTTCCTCCTTTGCCCTACCTCTTTCGCCTATAAATTCTCTAAAATTCCAAAACTTCCAGAGAGAGCCACGAAAATACTTTTCCGCCGCCGCAAGCTTCTGTCTCCGCAAGATCCTATCTGGGGCACGTTCTGGTGCCCTGCCGGAGGGGGATTTGAACACGGAGGGCTTCTTCATCAACACCATTGCCTCTTCGATGATGCGTGAGTATTTCACCACAGACCTTTGGGTCCATATCTAGTAGCTAGATGGCTTCTTCTCCTTCTTGGATCTTCAATACAAAGTTCTCCATGATCTTCATGGAGATCTATCCGATGTAACCTTCTTTTGCGGTCTGTTTGTGGAGATCCGATGAATTGTGGATTTATGATCAGATTATCTATGAATATTATTTGAGTCTCCTCTGATCTCTTATATGCATGATTTTGTATCCTTGTAATTCTCTTCGAGTTGTGGGTTTCATTTGGCCAACTTGATCTATAATTCTTGCAATGGGAGAAGTGCTTGGTTTTGGGTTCATACCGTGCGGTGTCCTCACCCAGTGACAGAAAGGGTACCGAGGCACGCATCATGTTGTTGCCATCAAGGGTAAAAAGATGGGGTTTATATCATATTGCATGAATCTATCCGTCTACATCATGTCATCTTACTTAAGGCGTTACTCTATTTGTTATGAACTCAATACACTAGATGCATGCTGGATAGCAGTCGATGTGTGGAGTAATAGTAGTAGATGCAGAAAGTATCGGTCTACTTGTCTCGGACGTGATGCCTATATGTATGATCATTGCCTTAGATATCGTCATGACTTTGCGCGATTCTATCAATTGCTCGACAGTAATTCGTTCACCCACCGTAATACTTGCTATCATGAGAGAAGCCTCTAGTGAACACTATGGCCCCCGGGTCTACTTCACATCCTATTTTCAGATCTACAAATTTACTTTGTTGCACTTTTCGCCTTCAGATCTCACCTTGCAAATGATCGTGAAGGGATTCACAACCCCTTTATAGCGTTGGGTGCAAGTTTGTTTGTTTTTGCGTAGGTACATTGGTGCCTCATCTTGATACTCCTACTGGATTGATACCTTGGTTCTCAAACTGTGGGAAACACTTATTGCTACTTTGCTGCATCACCCTTTCCTCTTCAAGGGAAAAACCGATGCAAGCTCAAGAGGTAGCAGACACCCCTCCCGATGGTCCTCGGTACCCTCTTGGCACTCCCTATACACTACCGATGAGCCCGAAACTTTTCCGGTGACCAAAACAGGACTTCCTATATATTAATATTTACCACCAGACCATTCCGGAGCTCCTCGTGACGCCCGGGATCTCATCCGAGACTCAAAATAACTTTTGGTTGCCAACACCTATAACTCAACTATACCGAAACGTCACTGAACCTTAAGTGTGCAGACCCTACGGGTTCAAGAACTATGCAAACATGGCCTGAGACATTATCCGGTCAATAACCAATAGCGGGACCTGGATGTCCATATTGGCTTCTACATATTCTATGAAGATCTCTATCGGTTGAACCTCTATGTCAAGGATTCAGTTAATCCCGTATGTTGTTCCCTTTGTCCTTCGGTATGTTACTTGCCCGAGATTCGATCGTCGGTATCTCCATACCTAGTTCAATCTCGTTACTGGCAAGTCTCTTTAGTCATTCCGTAATACAAGATTCCATAACTAACTCCTTAGTCACACTGCTTGCAAGGCTTGTTGTGATGTTGTATTACCGAGTGGGCCCCGAGATACCTCTCTGTCACACGGAGTGACAAATACCAGTCTTGATCCATGCCAACCCAACAAACACCTTTGGAGATACGTGTAGAGCACCTTTATAGTCACCCAGTAACGTTTCGACGTTTGATACACACAAGGTATTCCTCCGGTGTCCGGGAGTTGCATGATCTCATGGTCATAGGAAGAGATACATTGACATGCAGAAAAACAATAGCAATAAACTAACATGATCATATGCTACGTTTATAGTTTGGGTCTTGTCCATCACATCATTCTTCTAATGATGTGATCCTATTATCAAGTGACAACACTTGCCTATGGCCAGGAAACCTTGACCATCTTTGATTAATGAGCTAGTCAACTAGAGGCTCACTAGGGACAGTGTGTTGTCTATGTATCAACACATGTATGTGAGTTTCCAATCAATACAATTCTAACATGGATAATAAACGATTATCATGAACAAGGAAATATAATAATAACCAATTTATTATTGCCACTAGGGCATATTTCCAATAGTCTCCCACTTGCACTAGAGTCAATAATCTAGTTCACATCACTGTGTGATTGTAATGAATCTAACACACATACAGTTCTGGGGTTCGAACATGTCTTGCTTGTGAGAGTGGTTTTTAGTCAATGGATCTGAACCTTTCATATCCGTGTGTGCTTTAAAAATCTCTATGTCATCCTATAGATGCTGCTACTACGTGCCATTTGGAACTATTCCAAATGACTGCTCCACTATACGAATCCGGTTTACTACTCAGAGTTATTCAGATTAGTGGCAAAGCTTGCATCGACGTAACCCTTTACAACGAACTCTTTAATCACCTCCATAATCGAGAAAAATTCCTTAGTCCACTAGTTACTAAGGATAACTTTGACCGTTGTTCAGTGATTCAATCCTGGATCACTCTTTGTACCCCTTGACAAACTCATGGCAAGGCACACATCAGGTGCGGTACACAACATGGCATACTTTAGAGCCTACGACTAAGGCATAGGGGATGACCTTCGTCCTTTCTCTTTCGTCTGCCGTGGTCGGGCTTTGAGTCTTACACAAATTCACACCTTACAACACAGCCAAGAACTCCTTCTTTGCTGATCTATTTTGAACTCCTTCAAAAACTTGTCAAGGCATGCATTTCATTGAAAGTTCTATTTAACGTTTTGATCTATCTCTATAGACCTTGATGCTCAATGTTCAAGTAGCTCTATCCAGGTTTTTCTTTGAAAAACTCCTTTCAAACAACCCTTTATGCTTTCCAAAATTCTACATTACTTCCGATCAACAATATGTCAACCACATATACTTATCAGAAATTCTATAGTGCTCCCACTCACTTCTTTGGAATACAAGTTTCTCATAAACCTTGTATAAACCCAAAAGCTTTGATCATCTCATCAAAGCGTATATTCCAACTCCGAGATGCTTGCACCAGTCCATAGAAGGATCGGTGGAGCTTGCATACTTGTTAGCATCCTTAGGATCGACGAAACCTTTTGGTTGTATCACATACAACCTTTCCTCAAGGAAACCGTTGAGGAAACAATGTTTTAACATCCTATGTGCAATATTTCATAAATAATGCAGCAACTGCTAACATAATTCCAACAAACTTTTAGCATCGCTACGAGTGAGAAAGTCTCATCATAGTCAACCCTTTGAACTTGTCGGAGACATCTTTGCGACAAGTCGAGCTTTTATTAATGGTGACTTTTCATCATCATCGTCTGTCTTCCTTTTAAAGATCCATATGTACTTAATAGTCTTATGACCATCAAGTAGTTCTTCCAAAGTCTACACTTTGTTTTTATACATGGATCCTCTCTCGTATTTCATAGCCTCCAGCCATTTGCCGGAATCCAGGCCCACCATCGCTTCTCCATAGCTTTTAGGTTCATTGTTGTTCAGCAACATGACCTCCAAGACAGGGTTACAATACCACTTTGTAGCAGTATGCGACCTTGTCGACCTACGAGGTTTGTAGTAACTTGATCCGAAGCTTAATGATCACGATCAACAATTTCCACTTCAATTGGCGTAGGCGCCTGATACGTCTCCAACGTATCTATAATTTTTGATGGTTTCATGCTATTATCTTGTCAAACTTTGGATGTTTTGCATGCCTTTTATATTTTTTTTTGGACTAACTTATTAACTCAGTGCCAAGTGCCAGATCCTGTTTTTCCATGTTTTTGACCCCTTTCAGAGGAGGATTTTGAACACAGTCCAAACGGAATGAAACTGCCAAAAAGATTTTTTCCGTAACAGAAAAAGATCGGGGAACCGGAGAATCAGGGCAGGGGGCCACCAGGGACCCCACAAGCCTTCATGGGGCGGCCAGGGGGCACGGCCCCTGGCTTGTGGGCTCCCTGAGGCTCCTTTTCCCTAGGTTTTGCGCCTATATATTCTCTAAAATTCCATAAAAAATCAGGAGATCATCGAAAGTACTTTTCCGCCGCCGCAAGCTTCTGTCTCTTCAAGATCCCATCTGGGGGATGTTCTGGTGCCCTGCCGGAGGAGGGATTCAGATACATAGGGCTTCTTCATCAACACCATGACCTCTCCGATGATGCGTGAGTAGTTCACCATAGACCTACGGGTCCATAGCTAGTAACTAGATGGCTTCTTCTCTCTCTCTTGGATCTTCAATACAAAGTTCTCCATGATCTTCATGGAGATCTATCCGATGTAATCTTCTTTTGCGGTGTGTTTGTCGAGATCCGATGAATTGTGGATTTATGATCAGATTATCTATGAATCTTATTTGAGTTTCTTCTAATCTCTCTTATGCATGATTTCATATCCTTGTAATTCTCTTTGAGTTGTGGGTTTTGTTTGGCCAACTAGATCTATGATTCTTGCAATGGGAGAAGTGCTTGGTTTTGGGTTCATAATGTGTGGTGACCTCACCCAGTGACAGAAGGGGTAGCAAGGCACACATCGTGTTGTTGCCATCAAGGGTAAAAAGATGGGGTTTTCATCATTGGTTTGAGATTATCCCTCTACATCATGTCATCTTGCTTAAGGTGTTACTCTATTCGTCATGAACTCAATACACTAGATGCATGCTGGATAGCGGTCGATGTGTGGAGTAATAGTAGTAGATGCAGAAAGTATCGGTCTACTTGTCTCGGACGTGATGCCTATATGTATGATCATTGCCTTAGATATCGTCATGACTTTGCGCGGTTCTATCAATTGCTCGACTGTAATTTGTTCACCCACCGTGATATTTGCTATTTTGAGAGAAGCCTCTAGTGAACACTATGGCCCCCGGGTCTACTCCACACCATATTTTCAGCCTTACACTTTTTACTTCGTTGCAGTTTCTGCCTTTAGATCTCACTTTGCAAACAATCTTGAAGGGATTGGCAACCCTTTATAGCGTTGGCTGCAAGCTCTTTTGTGTTTGCGCAGGTACTCTGGACTTGACGAGATTCTCCTACTGGATTGATACCTTGGTTCTCAAACTGAGGGAAATACTTACTGCTCCTGTGCTGCATAACCCTTTCCTCTTCAAGGGAAAAACCAACGCAAGCAAGTCTCCGTCAACGTGTCAATTTCTGGCGCTGTTGTTTGAGAAGTAGCAGAAGGATTTCTGGCGCCGTTGCCGCGGAGGATCAAGTCAAGAACTCTTCTAAGTAGGTGTTACAAACTCATCTCTTGCATTTACTTTGTTTGCCAGTTGCCTCTCGTTTTCCTCTCCCCCACTTCACAATTTGCCTTTTGAGCTTGCCTTTTTCGTTTGCCTTTTCATTCGCCCCTTTTTCTCACTTGCTCTTTGCCCGCTTGTCTGCCTGCTAAAACCCGAATGGTCCTACCAAGGGATTTTGATGCTCACTATGCAAAGTTAGAAGAGATTGAAACTAGTGTTAAAGGCTTCATGTCTACACAGTTTGAATACAAGAGTTACTTTCGTAGAGAACTGAAGGAGCAAAATTCTTTTCTGGATTTTATGAGTAGAGAAGTTGATGATATGGCCAAAGAATTCCTTGCGCTAAATTCTTAGTTTGCTCGTCTTGAAAAGTTGGTAGGCCAGATTTCTGATAAGCAGGCTACCTTAGTCAATAAAATGGCTGCTAAACCTGAAACTCGTGATGAGAAACACAAATATCTTAAAGTGCTTGGTGTGATTCCCATTGAATCTTTGTTTTCTTGTGACAAACCTAATGATGCTGGGGCTGGATATGAATCCACTTTGGTTGAAAAGTGCCCCAATGATTTGGAGTCCATCTATCTTGATGCTAAAAGCATTAAAAGTGGAGTAGAAGATATTAAAACTTTGAGTAGTAATGAAATTACTACCATGGATTTCAAGGAATTCAATTATGATAGTTGCTCCTTGATTGAATGCATTTCGTTGATGCAATCCATGTTAAACTCTCCACAAGCTTATAGCCAAAACAAGGCCTTTACCGATCATATCGTCGAAGCTATGATAAAATCTCTTGAAGAGAAACTTGAATTGGAAGTCTCTATCCCTAGAAAACTTCATGATGAGTGGGAACCTACCATCAAAATCAAAATCAAAAACTATGAATGCAATGCTTTGTGTGATTTGGGTGCTAGTGTTTCCGCGATTCCAAAGTCTTTATGTGATGTTCTCGGTTTTAATGAGATTGAAGAGTGTTCTCTTAATTTGCATCTTGCGGATTCTACTGTTAAGAAAACCATGGAAAGGATCAATGATGTTCTTATTATTGCAAATAGGAACTATGTACCCGTGGATTTCATTGTGCTTGACATTGATTGCAATCCTGCATGCCCTATTATTCTTGGTAGACCTTTCCTAAGGACTATCGGTGCTATCATCGATATGAAGGAAGGGAATATTAGATTTCAATTTCCTTTAAGGAAGGGCATGGAACACTTTCCTAGAAAGAAAATAAATTGACTTATGAATCCATGATGAGGGCCACTTATGGTTTGAGCACCAAAGACGACGATACGTGATTCTATCGCTTTTATGCCTAGCTAAGGGCGTTAAACAATAGCGCTTGTTGGGAGGCAACCAAATGAATTTATATTTTTTCTTTCTGTTTTGTTGCCTCCACACCATCATAATTCTGTTTTGTTGTGTTTTTTGTGTTTATTTTTGTGTTTGAGCCAAGCAAAACCTTTATGACTAGTCTTGGTTATGGTTGTTTGATCCTGCTGGAAAAAGACAGAAACTTTTTTCTCACGAGATGATTTTTCATTTTTATTCAGAAAGAGTTTTTGAGTTGATTCTTTTTCTGCTGGTTTATATGCCTTTTTCCTAGGCCGTCGTAATTTTTCAGAATTTTTGAGGTAACAGAAGTATACAAAGTATACAGATTGCTACAAACTGGTCTGTTTTTGACACATTCTGTTTTTGTTGAGTTGGTTGCTTGTTTTCATGAAACTATGGTTAGTATCGGGGGCTACTAGCCATGGAAAAGTGAGAATACAGTAGCCCAACACCAATATATATAGAATTCAAGATTGCTATAGTACCAAAAGATGTGGTAGTTTGTTTTCTTGTGCTAATGTTATCACGAGTTTCTGTTTAAGTTTTGTGTTGTGAAGTTTTCATGTTTTGGGTGATGTTCTCATGGACGATGAGATAAGGAGTGCAAAGAGCTCAAGCTTGGGGATGCCCAAGGCATCCCAAGCCAAATTCAAGGACACCAAAAAGAATAAGCTTGGGGATGCCCCGGGAAGGCATCCCCTCTTTCGTCTTCAATCCATCGGTAACATTACTTGGAGCTATATGTTTATTCACCACATGATATGTGTTTTGCTTGGGGCGTCTTGTATCGTAGGAGTCTTTTCTTTTTGTTGTGTCACAATCATCCTTGCTGCACACCTTTTTGAGAGAGAGAGACATGCACTCATTGTGATTTTTATAGAATGCTCATAGTGCTTCACTTATATCTTTTGAGCTACATAATTTTGTTCTATGTGCTTCACTTATATCTTTTACAGCATGGCGGTGGGTGACTTGGTAGTTGGCTTATGCTATGACCGTAGTCCCAAAGGTGATAGGTACTCAAAGAGGATACAAAAACCTCCATCTTCATGTGCATTGAGTAGAAAGAGAAGTCTTGATTCCTCTCAATTAATTTTGAGACGTGGATTCGGTAATATTAAGAGCTATGTTAGTAGGGTGTTGTGAATCTAGAGATACTTGTGTTGAAGTTAGTGATTCCCGTAGCATGCACGTATGGTGAACCGCTATGTTAGGAAGTCGGAGCATAATTGATCTATTGATCGTCATCCTTTGTGTTGAGGTCTGGATCGCGCCATGGTTAACACCTACCAACCCTTCCCCTAGGAGTATGCGTTTAGCACTTTGTTTCGATTACTAATAAAAACTTTCGCAACAAGTATGTGAGTTGTTCATGACTAATGTGAGTCCATGGTATAGATGCACTTTCACCTTCCACCATTGCTAGCCTCTCTAGTGCCGCGCAATTCTCGCCGGTGCACAAACCCACCATATGCCTTCCTCAAAACAGCCACCTTACCTACCTACTATGGCATTTTCATAGCCATTCCAAGATATATTGACATGCAATTCCCACCGTTCCATCTCATGACTTGTGTCGTCACTCTCATATTGCCATTGCATGATCGTAAGGTAGCTAGCGAGATGTTCCAACGTCATACATCAAGCTAGATCGTTGCACATCCCGGTACACTACCGGAGGCATTTCCTATAGAGTCATCATCATTTTGAGATTTGAGCTGTGAGTAAATAAAAGTGTGACGATCATCATTATTAGAGCATTGTCATATGTGAGGAAATAAAAAAAAAGGAAAAAAATAGGCCAAAGAGCCCAAATAAGAAAAATAAAAAAAGAGGCCCAAGAGCCCAAATAAAAATATAAAAAAGGGAGAGAAAAAGAGAGAAGGGACAATGCTACTATCTTTTTCCACACTTGTGCTTCATAATAGCACCATGTTCTTCATGATTGAGAGCTTCTTGCTTTGTCACTACCATATGCTAGTGGGAATCTTCATTATATAACTTGGCTTGTATATTCCAATGATGGGCTTCCTCAAAATTTCCCTAGCTCTTCGTGAGCAAGCAAGTTGGATGCACACCCACTAGTTCTACTTTTGAGCTTTCACATACTTATAGCTCTAGATGGCAATCCCTACTCATTCACATTGATATCTATTAATGGGCATCTCCATATCCCTTTATACGCCGAGTCAATGTGACCATCTCCTCGTTTTTGTCTAACAACCACCACCACACTCTATTCCACCTATAGTGCTATATCCATGGCTCGCGCACATGTATTGCGTGATAGTTATAAAAATTTGAGAAAGTAAGCGTGTGATAACAATTACTTGGCCAATACCGGGGTTGTGCATGATTTACATTAGTTGTGTGAGGATGATGGAGCATAGCCAGACTATATTTTGTAGGGATAACTTTCCTTGGCCTTGTTATTTTGAAAGTTCATGATTACTTTGCTAGTTTACTTGAAGTATTATTGTTTTCATGTCAATAGGAAACTATTGTTTCGAATCTTACGGATCTGAACATTCATGTCACGTGAAAGAAGTTGCAAAGGACAACTATGCTAGGTAGCATTCCACATCAACAATTCAGTCTTTATCACTTCCCTACTCGAGGACGAGCAGGAGTTAAGCTTGGGGATGCTTGATATGTATCCAACGTATCTATAATTTTTTATGGTTTCATGTTGTTATCTTGTCAAACTTTGGATGTTTTGCATGCTTTTATATATTTTTTGGGACTAACTTATTAACTCAGTGCCAAGTGCAAGTTCTTGTTTTTTCCATGTTTTTGACCCCTTTGAGAGGAGGATTTTGAACGGAGTCCAAACGGAATGAAACTGCCAAAAAGATTTTTTTTCGGAACAGAAAAAGATCGGGGAGCCGGTTAATCAGGGCAGGGGGCCACCACGCACCCCGCAAGCCCTCATGGTGCTGCCTGGGGGGGGCGCCCCCCTGGCTTGTGGGCTCCCTGAGGCTCCTTTGCCCTAGGTTTTGTGCCTATATATTCTCTAAAATTCCATAAAAAATCAGGAGATCATCGAAAGTACTTTTCTGCCGCCGCAAGCTTCTGTCTCCGCAAGATCCCATCTGGGGCACGTTCTGGTGCCGTGCCGGAGGAGGGATTCGGATATGGAGGGCTTCTTCATCAACACCATGACCTCTCCGATGATGTGTGAGTAGTTCACCATAGACCTATGGGTCCATAGCTAGTAACTAGATGGCTTCTTCTCTCTCTTGGATCTTCAATACAAAGTTCTCCATGATCTTCATGGAGATCTATCCGATGTAATCTTCTTTTGCGGTGTGTTTGTCGCAATCCGATAAATTGTGGATTTATGATCAGATTATCTATGAATCTTATTTGAGTTTCTTCTGATCTCTCGTATGCATGATTTCATATCCTTGTAATTCTCTTTGAGTTGTGGGTTTTGTTTGGCCAACTAGATCTATGATTCTTGCAATGGGAGAAGTGCTTGGCTTTGGGTTCATACCGTGCGGTGACCTCACCCAGTGACAGAAGGGGTAGCGAGGCACGTATCGTGTTGTTGCCATCGAGGGTAAAAAGATGGGATTTTCATCATTTGTTTGAGATTATCCCTCTACATCATGCCATCTTGCTTAAGGTGTTACTCTGTTCGTCATGAACTCAATACACTAGATGCATGCTGGATAGCGGTCGATCTGTGGAGTAATAGTAGTAGATGCAGAAAGTATCGGTCTACTTGTCTCGGACGTGATGCCTATATGTATGATCATTGCCTTAGATATCGTCATGACTTTGCGCGGTTCTATCAATTGCTTGACAGTAATTTGTTCACCCACCGTGATATTTGCTATTTTGAGAGAAGCCTCTAGTGAACACTATGGCCCCCGGGTCTACTCCACACCATATTTTCAGCCTTACAGTTTTTACTTCGTTGCACTTTCCGCCTTCAGATCTCACTTTGCAAACAATCTTGAAGGGATTGACAACCCCTTTATAGCGTTGGGTGCAAGCTCTTTTGTGTTTGCGCAGGTACTCTGGACTTGACGAGATTCTCCTACTGGATTGATACCTTGGTTCTCAAACTGAGGGAAGTACTTACTGCTCCTGTGCTGCATCACCCTTTCCTCTTCAAGGTAAAAACCAACGCAAGCAAGTCTGCGTCAACGTGTCAATTTCTGGCGCTGTTGTTTGAGAAGTAGCAGCGCCAGAGGAACAACTTCCTGCGCCATGCTACACACTGGTTGAAGTGACAGTTCAATAACCTCATCGAGTTCCACCACCCTCCCACTCAATTCTTTCGAGAGAAACTTTTCCTCGAGAAAGTACTTGTTTCTAGAAACAAACATTTTGCTTCCGGATCTGAGATAGGAGGTATACCCAACTGTTTTGGGTGTCCTATGAAGATGCATTTATCCGCTTTGTGTTCGAGCTTATCATGCTGAAACTTTTCCACATAAGCATCGTAGCCCCAAACTTTTAAGAAACGATAACTTAGGTTTCTCCAAACCATAGTTCATACGGTGTCATCTCAACGGAAATACGCGATGCCCTATTTAAAGTGAATGCGGCTGTCTGTAATGCATAACCTATAAACTATAGTGGTAATTCGATAAGAGACATCATAGTATGCACCATATCAAATAGGGAGCGGGTATGACGTTCGGACACACCATCACACTATGGTGTTCTAGGTGGCATGAGATGTGAAACAATTATCACATTTGTCTTAATTGTGTACCAAACTCGCAACTCACATATTCATCTCTATGATCATATCGTAGACATGTTACCCTCTTGTCACGATGATCTTCAACTTCACTCTGAAACTACTTGAACCTTTCAATAATTCAGACCTGTGTTTCATCAAGCAAATACACTAGTATCTACTCAAATCATGTGTGAAGTAAGAACATAACGATATCCACTGCGTGCCTCAACACTCATTGGACTGCATACATCCAAATGTATTACTTCCAATAAGTTACTTTCTCGTTCCATCTCACTGGAAAACGAGGCCTTCAGTCATCTTGCCCATGTAGTATGATTTGCATGTCTCAAGTCATTCAAAATCAAGTGAGCCCAAACGATCCATCTGCATGCAGTTTCTTCATGCGTTTATACCAATAGGTATGGTTTGCATGTATCAAAAGTTTCAAAAAAGAGTGAGTACAAAGATCCATCAACATGGAGCTTCTTCATGCATTTTATACCAACATGACTCAAGCGGCAGTGCCACAAGTAAGTGGTACTATCATTACTACTTTGTATCTTTTAGCATCAATATTATGAACATGTGTAGCACTACGATCGAGATTAAATAAACCATTGAAGGTATTTATTCAAGCAAATAGAATAACCATTATTCTCTTTAAATGAATAATCGTATTGCAGTAAACACGATCCAATCATGTTCATGCTCAACACAAACACCAAATAACTATTATTTAGGTTTAACACTAATCCCCATGGTAGAGGGAGCGTGCGATGTTTGATCACATCAACGTTAGAATTACTTCCAACACACATCACCACCTCACCCTTGCTAGTATCCATTTAATTCGTAGCTATAATTTCGAGTTACTAACACTTAGCAACTGAGCCGGTATCTAATACCCTGGTGCTACTAGGAGTACTAGTAAGGTACACATCAATATCAGGTATATCCAATAGTCGAATTTGCCAGCCTTCTCATCTACCAAGTATCTAGAGTAGTTCCGCCTCAGTATCCGTTCCCCTCATAACACAAGCACTTAGTCTTGGGTTTGGGTTCAACCTTGGGTTTCTTCATTAGAGCAGCAACTGGTTTGCCGTTTCATGAAGTATCCCTTCTTGCCCTTGCCCTTCTTGAAACTAGTGGTTTTACTAACCATCAACAATTGATGCTCCTATTTGATTTCTACTTTCGCGATGTCAAACATCATGATAGCTTAAGGATCATCATATCTATCCTTGATATGTTATAGTTCATCACGAAGCTCTAGTAGCTTGGTGGCAGTGACTTTGGAGAACCATCACTATCTCATCTGGAAGATTAACTCCCACTTGATTCAAGCGATTGTAGCACTCAGACAATCTGAGCACATGCTCAACGATTGAGATTTTCTCCCTTACTTTGTAGACAAAGAATCTTGTCGGAGGTCTCATACCTCTCAACAAGGGCATGAGCATGAAATCCCAATTTCATCTCTTGGAACATCTTGCATGTTCCGTGACGTTCAAAACGTCTTCGGTGCCTCAATTCTAAGTTGTTTAAGCATTACGCACTGAACTATCATGTAGTCATCAAAAAACGTGTATGTCGGATGTTGGCAACATCCACAGACGACGCTCGAGGTTCAGCACACCGAGCGCTACATTAAGGACATAAGCCTTCTGCGCAGCAATGAGGACAATCCTCAGTTTACGGACCCAGTCCGCATAATTGCTACTATCATCTTTCAACTAAATTTTCTCTAGGAACATATCAAAAACAGTAGAGGTACAACATAAGTTACAAAGAGCTTTTGACTATGTTCATGATAATTGAGTTTAGCTAATCATATTACTAATAACTCCCACTCAAAATAGACAACCCTCTAGTCATTCGAGTGGCGCATGATCCAAATCCACTAACTCAAGTCCGATCATCACGTGAGTTGAGTATACTTTCAGTGGTGGACATCTCCATGTTGATCATATCAACTATATGATTCATGCTCGACCTTTCGGTCTCTTGTGTTCCGAGGCCATGTCTGTACATGCTAGTCTCTTCAAGTTTAACCCGAGTGTTCCGCGTGTGCAACTGTTTTACACCCGTTATATGTGAATGTTGAGTCTATCACACCCGATCATCACATGGTGTCTCGAAACGACGAACTGTCGCAACAGTGCACAGTCGGGGAGAACACAATTTTATCTTGAAATTTTCGTGAGGGATCACCTTATAATGCTACCGTCGTTCTAAGAAAAATAAGGTGCATAAAAGGATTAACATCACATGCAAATCATAAGTGACATGATATAGCCATGATCTTGTGCTTCTTGATCTCCATCACCAAGCACCGACATGATCTTCGTCGTCACCGGCGCCACACCATGATCTCCATCATTGTTCCGCCATCGAGGATGTCGTGCTACCTATGCTATTACTACTAAAGCTACTACCTAGCAATATAGTAAACGCATCTGCAAACACAAATATTAGTTTAAAGACAACCCTATGGCTCATGTCGGTTGCCGTAGCATCGACGTGCAAGTCGATATTTAACTATTACAACATGATCATCTCATACATGCAATATATCATATCATGTCTTTGGCCATATCACATCACATGCATACCCTCCAAAGACAAGTTAGACGTCCTCTAATTTGTTGTTGCATGTTTTACGTGGCTGCTATGGGTATCTAGTATGATCGCATCTTACTTATGCAAAGCCACAACGGTGATATGCAGTTTGCTATTTAACCTTCTCCAAGGACCGCCTCGGTCAAATCCGATTCAACTTAAGTTGAAGAAACAGACACCCGCCAATCATCTTTATGCAACAAGTTGCATTTTAGTCGATGAAACCGGTCTCTCGTAAGCGTACGAGTAAGGTTGGTCGGGGCCGCTTCAATCCAACAATACCGCCGAATCGAGAAAAGACTAAGGAGGGCAGAAAATCGAACATCAACGCCCACAAACTCTTTTTGGTTCTACTCAAGATATCATCTATGCATGAACCTAGCTCATGATGCCACTGTTGGGGAACATAGTATGGGAACCAAAAAATTTCCTACGCACACGCAATACCTATCCATGGTGATGATCATCTACGAGAGGGGAGAGTGAATCTACATACCCTTGTAGATCTCTAAGCGGAAGCGTATATAACGCGGTTGATTTAGTGGAACATCTTCACGATTCAAATCGCAGCCCATCCTGCGATCTCATCACGATCCGTCTCGTGATCCCATCACGATCCATCCCTATCTAGTGCCGAACGGACGACACCTCCGCGTTCAGCACACGTACAACTCGATGATGACCCTTGCCTTCTCGATCCAACAAGAGAGATGGGTAAGTAGATAAGTTCTCCGGGGCGCCGGTGATGGTGGTGATCTATTCCTGTCGGGCTTCGCCCAAGCACCGCAGAAATCTGATCTAGAGGAAGAACTACAAACTAGAGGAGAGAGTAGCACGTGGCTGAAATTGTGTCTCAAAAAACCCTCAATACCTCTAGTATATATATAGGAGGGAGGGAGGGAGGAGGCAGCCTCAAACCCTCAAGGTTTGGCCGAAATTGGAGGTGGAGGAGTCCTACTCCAATGCTACTAGGAGTAGGATTCCTCCTTTCCACTTGGAAACCGTTTCCACCTTTTCCACCTTTGGGTTTTTGCCTCTCAAATCTCACGGGCCTTAGTGGGAGCTCATGTCAGCCCACTAGGGGCTGGTTTGTATCCTCCCACAGCCCATAAGGCCCCTCGGGGCATGACACCCCTCCCAATGGTCCTCGGTACCCTCCCGGCACTCCTGGTACACTACTGATGAGCCCAAAACTTTTCTGGTGACCAAAACAGGACTTCCTATATATTAATATTTACCTCCGGACCATTCCGGAGCTCCTCTTGACGTCTGGGATCTTATCCGGGACTCCAAACAACTTTCGGTTACCAACACCTACAACTCAACTATACCGAAACGTCACCGAACCGTAAGTGTGCAGACCCTGCGGGTTCGAGAACTATGCAAACATGACTTGAGACATTCTCCCGTCAATAACCAATAACGGGACCTGGATGTCCATATTGGATCCTACATATTCTACGAAGATCTCTATCGGTTGAACCTCTATGTCAAGGATTCAGTTAATCCCGTATGTAGTTCCCTTTGTCCTTCGGTATGTTACTTGCCCGAGATTCGATCGTCGGTATCTCCATACATAGTTCAATCTCGTTACCGACAAGTCTCTTTACTTGTTCCGTAATACAAGATCCCGTAACTAACTCCTTAGTCACGTTGCTTGCAAGGCTTGTTGTGATGTTGTATTACCGAGTGGGTCCCTAGATACCTCTCCCTCACACAGAGTGACAAATCCCAGTCTTGATCCATGCCAACCCAATAGACACCTTTGGAGATACCTGTAGAGCACCTTTATAGTCACCCAGTAACATTGCGACGTTTGATATACACAAGGTATTCCTCCGGTGTCCGGGAGTTGCATGATCTCATGGTCATAGAAACAGATACATTGACATGTAGAAAAACAGTAGCAATACACTGACACGATCATATGCTACGTTTATAGTTTGGGTCTTGTCCATCACATCATTCTCCTAATGATGTGATCCCGTTATCAAGTGACAACACTTGCCTATGGCCAGGAAACCTTGACCATCTTTGATCAACAAGCTAGTGAACTAGAGGCTCACTAGGGACAATATGTTGTCTATGTATCCACACATGTATTTGAGTTTCCAATTAATACAATTCTGGCACGGATAATAAACGATTATCATGAACAAGGAAATATAATAATACCAATTTATTATTGCCTCTAGGGCATATTTCCAACATCCCTTTCAACAGAGCTGACACAGTCGTTCACACTTCATGGCGACGGTGGACGAGCGGAGTGTAGCAACGCGATGCGAATGGAAAGCTCCTCCAAGTCCTCCAGCTCTACATCACATAGCAACGTCTCCTCGCCAAAGTCGTTGTGAGATACCGCGCTGCCGTCGTCGTCTGTCATGGATCAAAATGGGAGGGGACAGGAAGAGAAGAAGACAAAAAGAAGTGAAGTGGAGTGAGCTTAAACTGCGGTCGAGTGTTCGCCGATAGTGAGAATATTAGTTGGGTCTGGATTGGATGGTCAGCGTGGACTGATCGGACGTGACACGCATCCAGAACCCATGCCTACCTCGTCATATACTCACTCCTTTTCGGTTTATAAAGCTCATCTTAAATTTTTCAGATTTTCACTATATAACGCTCACTTTGAGTTCAGTTAAGTTAAAGAGGTTTAAGTTTCATGTCATATTTAATAAAGGTGAGGACATTATTGACCATGCATACATTTTATTCTACATGCATCATAAAGATTCAATAAAGGGAGGATGTTGCATTTATTGCCTCAAAAGTTGAATAAGTGAAGAATATTTCATTAGTGACGGGGGATAACTCCGGGGTAGGCTAAAATCAAGCACTTCTTCCATCCTCCTTCAAAAACCGAACAAGACGACCTCTTCCAACGAAGGGACAGTTGCCCCTCGCCGGCTGCGACCAAGCCGGCTCGAAGCAAGGCCGCTCTCCATCCGGCTCAACTGCGTCCCGCCAGCCCGCGGGTCAGCTCTAGTCACATCATCCTGACAAACGCGTGCGAGGCACATCATCAATGGCATGGCTACATCGGCTCAGGTATCGCTGACCTGACCGCGCGTGGCTACATCGAAATAGCGGTTGTACCACTGACGCTCGCAGACTGCGACCGGTCGAGGAGGCACAGTGGCAGCACGCCCGCCATCCACTCCATTACCTATCCCGACATGGCTACAGTGCGACTGACCGTACCATTGACTGTAACAGGCTGCCACAAGACGACGCTACACAGTGCAGCGCACGCCGCTGCGTAACAAACACGCACCAATGACCGCGACTGGCCGGCAGGCCCCGGCTCCTGGCGGGACCCTGCAGCTGGCAAGACTACTCCACCGGTGCCCCCCTTGGCCGGCTAGAGAGGCTGCCAGCCGACTCCCCCCGGTACCCTTTATTCTTATTGTAAGCCAAGGGGTTGGCCTAAACCCCTGGTACCGCCCCATGCATGGGATTGACCGATTACTCGCGCATACACCCATACAGGAGAGGCAGAAGGCTACTGGCTTCTTCTTCCTCCTCCATCACACAGCTCGAGGAGCACCATTGTAATTCCATTCGGTCCATCAACCAAACCAGCAAGTCTAGGGGTGTTATTTTCCACGGAGGGTCTGAATCTGGATACATCGTGTGTCTCGCACCGATTGTCCCATTTCCGCTTTCGGAGCCCATCGACGTTCTTACAACCCCAACCACATTCGATAAGCCATCCATGACATCTGTCGTAAGAAAACGACGAAAATTAGAAATTTTTATTTCCACAATACTCATGTCATTCATTCATAATTTATCTTAAAAGATGAAAGTTTAGATTTAAGCTTTATAAATCCGAAAAGAAGGGAGTATATATCTAAATAAGGTTTGATAGGTGTTAGTCGGTCTGGACGTCCGCCGGCCAGTTTGGGGAGTGGGGCTTGGTCACGATTTCGGTGTGAGAAAGCATATCTCGAACAAACAAATTGCTTCGTCCTTGTGTGTATTTTTTGTGCTCATATTTTTCTCTGAACGAGGCTGGACACTGAAGCAGCTTGTTCATGATGGTTCATCTTCTGTTATGTTCGTATTCAATTATTGTGTCCCTAAGAGGTATAGTTCTTAGGGCCTGTTTGGTTACCAGCCATACTTTGCCGAGCCAAAATTTGGCAGCCACTGTTTAGTTGGCATATGTTTGGTCTTTACCATATTTTGGCTTGCCACACTTTATTGTCACTATGACCCATTTATCATAGAGTCAATTTTTTTGCCAACTTTTTTCAAAGTTTGGCGTTTGTTTTTTCAGCCACACTTTATGACTTACCACATTTTAATGGTTTGCCATACTTTGGCTAAGCAAAATTAGCCTCAAATCAAACAGGCCCTTAACTCCACAATTAATTAAGCGGAGCCTGCAATCTCGGCTTTCTCCACCCCACACCGCTACAACAATCTGCAAAGCTCCATCTGCTCCTAGTTCTCTTGGTCACCGTCGCTCAACTCCTGGCCGTGCCGTCCTCCGCCGCTCGTTGCCGCCTCGTCACCTACATTTCTACATGCACGACATCATCGGCGGGCCGGGGCAGACAGCGGTGCGGGTCGTCAAGGGCCAGGGCCCGCCGCACCCGTCCATGTCTGGGAGCTACTTCGGTGACACGGTGGTGATGGACGATCTCCTGATGGAGGGCCCTAGCTTGACGTCGAAGGCCGTCGGACGGGCACAGGGCACGTATGTGCTGGCCGCCATGGGCGTCCCCGTGCTGGCGGTGAGCGTGACGGTGGTGATCACCGAGGGGCCGTACAACGGGAGCACCCTTGTCATCGCCTGCCGGCCGCGACGACATCTCCCAGGAGGTAAGGGAGATCGCGGTGGTCGGCGGGACGGGACAGCTCCGGCGGGCTACCGGGCACAGTGGCGAAGGCAGAAAAACATTATAGGTGTGGCAAGATTTATGAAAGAGAAAATCATCTATGATGCAACTATGCAAAAGCTCAGAAAAGTACCAGATATATATTAATTAGAGTTCTGCAAATACAACCACAAAATCCAAAATTTAAGCATTGACACTCAAAATCACCGGAAGTTTGAAACGGGGAAGCCGATGCAACTCGCAGCCGGCCGGTTAGATCATTGTTGTGCATTTGTGTTTTAGTTCGGTATAGGTAAGTTGCAAGCACATTACATCAAGCCCGTCAAGAAGACACCCAACACACTGGCAATATTGTATAAATGTGAAGTACTTGTAGGCTACTATACATAATACATCAGCTCCACCAGCATGCAACACGTAGGCGCATTAGTATATGAGTCGTATCCTCAACCCGCCAGAGTTCAAATCCTAATGCTCGTATTATTTTTGAATTTATTTTTATATTTCCGTGACGTGCATTTAGTGGACGAAGACGTTTCGTCGATGACAACACATCTATAGTGACTCCGTAAATTTCAAGATGATATGCCAGTTCAATCTGTGCTCATAGAGATAAGATTTATGTGTGTGCATTTATATATGAAGATGAATGCTTGCATCGTGCATATAAACATTTGCATCTATACTTTGTTTAAAAAAAATATATGTACCAAGTACTTTCGAAAGAATTAGGTGTGGCGGATGCCAAGCCTTGTCATATAGTTGGCTCCGCCACTGACCGGGCACGTGCTGTGGAGGACGGGGGAGGACGTGTCAGCGGTGTACATGGTGCTGGAGCTGGACGTGCACGCGACAGTACCGGACGGAGCTGCTCCTGCTCCTGGTCGTCGTCATGGATGGGGCTTGTCCGCTGATTCCTAGAACAAGTCTGCCATTGGCGCCACTTGTAAAACTGAACATCTCTCCCGCAAAAATAAACACTGTGGTGGTTTGCCGGTTTTAGCCTTTTATAGGATCAATCGATTTGGGAGAGAACACGATCGATGTGGTGCGTAGGTTTCAGGCCGAGGCCGAGGCCGAGGCCGAGTTAAAAACTTGCGCACCACACGTACGTGATTAATTCGCTACTACCAGTACAGTACTTTTTTGTTACGCGTCAAGAACCTGAACATACTACTACTACTGCAGTAGAATTAAACTTCCATCTCAGCTTCTTGGAATTCTTTGTGCTGCACTCCCAACCTGTGAGCAGCGAGCAGCCTAACCACAACCTGTCATTTCAGCTTTCTAGCCACGCTGCTCCCAAATCACACGCTCAACAACACCCCCAATGGCCAGGCACCGCCTGCTCCTTGCCGCCGCCGTCGTTCTAGCCCTCGCCGCCGCATCCATCGCCGACGACGCGCGCGAGATTCTCCTACGCATGTACATGCACAACGTCTTCGCCCCGCCCGGCCAGAGGGCGGTGCTCATCGTCAAGGGCGCCGGCCCCATGAACCCGTCCATGCCGCCGGAGCACTACTTCGGCGAGACGTACGCGTTCGACGACTCCCTCACCCAGAACCGGAGCTCCTCGTCCAAGCAGGTGGGCCGCGCGGAGGGCACCGCCATGCTGTCGTCCATGCGGCACCCGGTGTACCTGGTCAACATGGTCATGCTGCTCACCGGCGGCCAGTACGATGGAAGCACCATCGTCGTGGAGGGCCGGCACGACGCGTCCAAGAAGGAGAGGGAGCTGGCGGTGGTCGGCGGCACCGGGGAGTTCCGGCTGGCGTCCGGCTACGTCAACTGCACCACGGCAAGGGAGGAGAAGAAGTTCACCGTCTACGAGCTCAACGTCAACGCCACCATCCCCGGGGATGACAGCGAGGAAGAGCCTGATACGGGGAGGCGACGCCGACGAATCCCACGTTTCTGAGCCACGCTAAACTGCTAACGATGAGTGTAATACTGGACGGAAATTGTTAGCCCGGATTAATTCCTCGTATTGTTTGAGAGAACTGGATTCTGCATGCATGTCCGCAGGGCCATGTTTATCGCACAATCCTGAAATAAGAGCATCTCCTGATAGATCTCGTGGATCGACAAGGCTAGATGTATTTAATGAGAGCAGTGATTTATTACCTTGTGATGAACTCGATGAGCTCCCTCCAGAGACCGTCGTGAGGTGGTGACGACGGTGGGGAAGGAGAGAGATGTGGCAGCGGCGGCGGTGGACTTCCCATCGCTTCAGTGCTACCCTCTGCATCGGATTAGGGTTAGGAGAGTGGGGAAACAGTGGCGGCGGCGAACCTCGTAACCCGTGTCATGGTCCCCACCTCCTCTACATATAGCACTGCGCGACAGGGGCCCACCGGCCTTGCTTGGGCTGGGCGCCCCGATCAGGGCGTGAGTCAAGGTCCAATGGGCCGTTGGGCCCATTCGATAAAAGATCAACCTAACATTCCCCCCTTGATCTCATCATATACTTTTAACTTTACCCGTTTCGTAACAGATCAATACATAGGGCATGTTTCATCGTCACGGCTCAATTACCGATGGAATCAGACAACCACAATGTACCTTTCTATTTTGAGACATATTCTTTAACCTTGGGCCCTTTATTGTCCGGAAATATTAGACTATACCATAAAATCCATGTCGACTATGTGTTCTCCGAACACACTGGGCGGTAAGCCTTTGATAAGCAGATCTGCAAACACTTGTTTGTTGCTTTTATGCTTCAAGCATTTTTCCATAATTCTGGACTTTCTCCTTCACAACACGTAACTCTTTGTCAGTGTGTTTGGCATCAACACTTGACTCGTTGTGACAGGAGCGAAAGAACTTAAAATGGTAATCGTCGTTGTCAGCCATTATCCACTCCGGGTACAGGTAGCCTTAACCATGTTGCCCGTCCCTCAGCCTCATATCAAGCTATAACATATCATTGCATCACATTGATGACAATCGTTTTACTCATTTGGAGATTTTCCACAAAAAACTCTGAGTATGAAAGTTAGCGACAATTGTGGATTTCGCTATACATTTCACAAGTCCTCCTTTGTACTGACAATGTTTTGAGAGCACTTATTTCTTTCAGCATGAGGCCGATATATTTTAATCCATTCCATTGATTTATCTATGGACTGGACATTGCCAAAACAACCCGGATATATACGTGAACTGTGTCAGGGTAATATCTTGAGCTTCCAACAACTGAAGCATATGGTACCATATCCGTTTACAATCTTTTCTTATTAACTTTTGGAACACCATAGTTTCCACTTCCATTACCCTTGACTATAAGAACAGGCGTATGTTTTCTCGTATGCATACTTTAGAGATCTTTCTTAGCATGTCCATGCGACATTCCTAATACCCCCTTTTATTCTTTTGAACTTTGAGGACAATAACTTCTTTTCTCCTCCTGCAGTAGATTGACATCGCCACTAGCAAGTAGGACATCATCCACATGCATAGGAATTGGGAAACAAATTTCCCATTCTATAACTTTGCATGAATGCAATTGTCCTCTCATTTTCTTTGCACAAAATCTTTCGATTTAAGTCATGTTTTACACATTTACATATTTCCTTTGGAGTCACATTTGCCTTGTAGACCCTTCATAAAGTCTATGTTAGTGAAATTCAAATGGTGGAATTTCACTAACATAGACTTTATAGTAATCACAAGTATCTGATTTTCACATTCCTAGAGACCGTTAAAATCTCAAGTACTAGCACTTCTTTCATATGGGGTTGTCGTTGCTCTGTCATTGCCAAAAGGCAAATTAATTCTATAGTCACCCATTTCCAAAAGGCAATAGGTTTTACAGGGACCTGTATCACAAGATCCCTTGTAGAGCTAACAACAGGTGTTGTATAGGTTATACAACATGCTCACCCAGATTACTCCATCTTCACTGAAGAAATGGCGTATCTTTAAACTTTCTTCTTTATGACACTTTAAGCACCACCATTGTATTCCTTAGTCTGCATTCGGAACTATAAAAGATCCGAAAATACAACTATCTCTTTTCTTTAGGGGTATCATAATGACGGTATTCAGATGACTGTCGTACTCCCCTTGACAATCACATTCTTCATTAATAGATCACTTTAGATGCATAATGTGCATCACATCTAAAGTTCAGAGGAGTCATGAAATACACTACAATGTATTTCATGTCTCTATCTCCCCCTCGAAATGTGGCAAGAACTTTTCTGCCACAATTTCAAAACCCATTCATAGCTCTTGTGAAATGAGGAAACTTCGATTATCTAGCTCATTCATCTTATCACTTCATGTAAAATGAAGTTATAAGTTAACTAGTATGGGAGTACTTTTTCCTCATTTCATTTCAGAATCTCAACAGAGTTCTTTATCATTATCTCTTTTGCAAATCACACTTGCATATCATTCTTGTCTTTAGGTTCGTCTGTTACTTTTATCCTTTCTGGATTTAGTGATTGCATAATGACCGTTACACATAAGGTGTACGGTCGATAATAGGAAAGCTTAATAGCTACTCCATACTTTTCTCCCATAGTGGGACACATTAACCGCACATGAGTCATCATAATTTTCTCCTGTCATACAGGATAAGGCTTTTGCCAAAATTTCTCCCGCCATACACGGATTGTTGACATAATACAATGTCAACTTTACCCGGTTACGCAGGCATTCTTCCCAGACTTTTCCCGCCATGCGGGTAATTCCCTTTAAGGGGCATAAATGCCATAATTGGCTCTTTTGACTGCATCAAATTCAGAAATAAAGCTGAATTATCTTTGACACACATGTTTGATCCGACGTTGGTCAAATTAAACATGCATGTTGCTTGATTCATTTCAATCATGTTGACTGAGAAAAGGAGACTCCATCATAGAGAGAACATGAAAGACATTCGTCAACCAAGACTCTCAATGATCTATCTCTTTTCTTTTCTTGAATTAATATCCAAGAGTTCTTTTCTTTTGAAGCCATTCTTTAGAGAGAATTTATTCCCTCAAGTTATGACCTTTCTTTTCCATCTTTCGGGTCACTAGTACCCAAACATTCGCTTTCATGAGTGAAAGCTTGAATAACTTTTAGTCTGAGAAAACTTAGCCAATAAACAACGGTAATGAGCATAAAAATAACCCTACGTTGGTCTGATTAAAATCATGCACATTAAACCTTTCTGGAATATTTTAAATCACCGTTGTGGCAGAATTAGAATAAAAAATCATTCTTCTGCATTTATTCCATATCACCGTTGGGCAGAAATGGAAACAATGCATATAACTCATAAACAATGTGATGATAGTATTTCTATTGAACAACTTTGCTAATAAATAATCATCATCATCATTAACCATATGCATTTCTTTATCTGTGCTCCGAAAATTGATCACTTTCATACAAAATTTATCAAAGATTTAAGCTTTAAACATAAGATGACTCATACAATTATAGTATTGTTATCATCAACGTTGGTCAGAAAATAACAATACCATATTTAAATTTAAAAACTAACATCATTCCATTGTCATAGCGGAAACTATTTGATTCTTTTTTCACCCACAAGGGAAAACCTTTGCTAATAACATTTCTTCCAATTAAATTTTCCCGTTGGTTCCAATTTAATTGGAGGACTAAACCTTTTTACTTTGCAGCGGAAAAACGTGAATATGAAAATTCATGCACCTTTACATAAAAATATTCTGTTAAAATAAAAATTCATGAACTTTATTTTTTTTCTTTTATAAAATCCATGAACTTTTCTCTTTCTGAAAATATTTCTTTTATTTTCAGAACCTTTTATTTTTCTTTTCAGAGAAATACTATTATATTTCTGTTGATTTAAACAGAAAAATAGCAACATTTTTATTTCCTGTTATCTAGACATAATTTCGTAAAAAAAATGTCTAGAAGTGCCTTTTATTTCTTTTCAAAAACTTTTCATTTTTCTTTACAGAAAAATCTCTATTACTTGTGAGAAACTTTGAACATTTCTTTAATTTCTATTTTTCTAAACATATTTTCATAGAAAAATGTCTAGAAAACACTTTTAAATCTGTCTAAAATGGACAGAAAGCTTAAAATCCATTTAATACGAAAAAAATGGCCGGCTGGGCTGGCCTGTGGCCTCGGCCCGCTCTCTGTGGCGACCAAGCGCTGGCGCAGCTCCCGCCAGCCTGTGTGGCCCATCGGGTCCAGTGGGCTGGCCGGCCCCGTTCGGCCTGCTGGCGGCTAGGGTTTCAATCCCAGCCGCCCATCTTAATCCAACGCCCCCCGCACCCTTCGCTTGGACAAAAAGGGAAGGAGCCGGCTGGGGAGGGAAACCCTAAGCCATTTCCCCATAGCCCGCCGCTCTCCCTCTCATTCTTCCCGTCGAGCGAAAGGCTCCTGTGGGATTCCTGTGCAGCGCGCCGCCGCTCCCTTCCCTGTAACGCGCGGTGGCTAGATGCCCCGCCGGAGGGTGTGGGAGGTGGCCACCGGCCGTGGCGGCCAAGGGCCCCGCGTCGCGCGCGCCCTCCTGCTGCGGTGGCCGAGCCACTGCCTTGCGTGGCGGCCCTCGAGCCCCGCCGAGCGCAGCGCGCCGTGGCCGTTCTCTGCTCATGGTGGACACCTCTTTTCCTTTCCTCGGAGCCATGGTGTTCCCCTCGCCGGCTGTGCATACTCCTTGCGGTGTGTGCACTGCCATCGAGCGGAAGGTCGTGGTTCCCTTTTCCTTCGTGCGAGCAGCACCCGTGGTGGCTCCCTGCAGCTTCTTTGCCTGCGCAGCCTCTCGGCCTGCCTCGCGCGGCGGCTTCCTTGCCCCGCCGAGGTGGGCCTAGATCTGGCCGGCAGCTTCCTTTGCTCTGTTGGCACCGTGGCCACCCCTTCGCCGGTGGTGCGTTTCCCTTAGCGGAAGCGCATCGCCGTCGAACGGCGTGCTTGCAGTGCCCTTATTCTTTTTATCTTTTGCCTAGCACCACCACGACCAGAGAAGGTTCTAGATGTGTGACGCGACGGCGCCGTCTCCGTCCCATTTGCCGACATGCGCGAGCACCTCTAGGGTGAACGCGCCGCCGTCAAACGGCTCGGTGGTGGTGCCCTTTCCCCCGAGAGGGGTGGATTTGCTTTGCCTTTGCCGTATAAAACTTTGCTTCGTGTCACTGTTGCCTTTGCTCCGTTGCCTCCCCTTCGCCGGTGGCGCGTTTCCCTTAGCGAAAGTGCGCTGCCGTCAAACGGCGTGGCCGCGGTGCATTTACTTTGCCCTTGGAGGGGTGGCTTTCTTTGCTTTGCATGTTCCCCTCCCTTTTTTCTTGTTTTCGGGATCCAATCCGATTCCTTTGTTCGTTTTTCTTTTGGATCTAATTAGATCCATACGTTGCCTCCGAGGAGGTAGGTTCTTCTTCCCCACACCTCGGCTTGCCGATGCGTGTGGGGACCGAGAGGAACAGGCGCGGCCTTGCGGCGACGCTCTTTGCCGACGAGGCCCGAGGCCATCTTCAGTGTCTTTGCCCATCTAGGGTTCATATCGGGGAGGGGAAACTTTTTTCGCTTTCGTTATCTTCTTGCAATCGTAACACATCTAAAGCCTTGTGGCTCTGATACCATTGATAGATCCCGTGGATCGACAAGGCTAGATGTGTTCGGTGAGAGCAGTGATATATTACCTTGTGATGAACTCGATGAGCTCCCTCCAGAGACCGTCGTGAGGTGGTGACGACGGTGGGGAAGGAGAGAGATGTGGCAGCGGCGACGGTGGACTTCCCATCGCTTCAGTGCTACCCTTTGGATCGGATTAGGGTTAGGAGAGTGGGGAAATAGTGGCGGCGGCAAACCTCGTAACCCGTTCCATGGTCCCCACCTCCTCTACATATAGCACTGCGCGACAGGCGCCCACCAGCCTTGCTTGGGCTGGACGCCCCCGATTAGGGCGTGAGTCAAGGTCCAATGGGCCGTTGGGCCCATTGGGAAAGAGATCAACCTAACATCTCCAACACCATCCAACCCGCCACGCGCTAAAAAGCAGTTTACAACGCGTCGTTGGTCTGCTTGAACGCGGCGGTCAGCGTTGACTATCGAGCACGCGCGTAGTTTCAACAGGCGTGTTAAAATGCAGCTTACGACTAGATATATAAATAGATGGGAACATCTAATTGATAGCGTGCGCACGGCTGCGTTGCCGTGCGGCGGGAGGACAACGTGCAATTCCCTTTTTATGGTTGACATTCAAAAAGTTTTATCTACAAAACCGTTAATTTAATCGATGATCCGTTTACATCATTGACTTTCTCGCGACAAGTTCTTCGAAACTAGATCCCATGTCGATATGTTTGGTCAACTTTTTCTCCGTTCATACTTGCCACATTTTTTGATCCACTTGTCATATTATTAATCACTTACTTGCCTCAAAAAATAACTTGATTGTCACTTTTTAATGTTGTTTCGTACAAAGCCTCGTAAAATATTTCATTATACATGATATAAAAGCATGTCATTTGAGTAGAATTTAACTGACCGACACAACAAAACACTACCACAACGACGTTTGAGAACAATCAAATGTCCTTTTATTACGACACAACATAACAATTAAGGATATAATTCAATAGTAAATACAGCAAACACCGTGACAACTATTTTTTTACAATGACTGACAAGTTGTACGAAACGATATGATAACGAGGTAGGATTAAAATGTCAAGCACAAAAAATATATGTGGCAACTGTGATTTTATAAGCACCTACAAGCTTTATGAGACCATATGACAAATTAGTAGAAAAAAATGACAAGCACATCAAAACATTTTGGGGACCGCATTTATAAGCATCGACAATCTTTGCATGAAACGACAAAAAATATATGGCAATTAAGTTATTTTTATTGGGCAAGTAAGTGGTTAATAATATAGCAAGTGAGTGGAACAATGTGGCAATTACGGAAGGAAAAAAAAGTTTGTCGAAACATGTCGACTTGGAATCTAGTTTCGAAGATCTTGTCGCGACAAAGCCAACGGTGAAAACATATCATCGATTGAATTAACGGTTTTGAAGATAAAACTTTTTGAATTTCAAGCAACGAAGAGAGTCTTTACGTGATGCATGTGCATGCGAGCCGCCGCATGGGAGCATCAGCATGCGGCGCCGCTGCATAGTTGAATCCTAGATAGATAGATAGATAAAAATGACATAGATATACATAGATACTACCTCCCACACAGTTTAAAAGACACGCACGTGTACCTAGATCGTCAATTCGACTTATATTTTTTTAATATTTAATAAAAAGTTATATCATTAGAAAATAGAACATCTAAAGTTTTTAATAATATATTTTTTGCAATATATACTTATCATTAAGTTGATTAAATTGACGACCTAGATATACGTGCCGGACTTATAAACTGAGATGGAGGGAGTAGATAAATAAACGATATAGATATACGTAAATAGATAGATAAACGATGTATCGTTTTAATACATAGATAGATAGATAAAAACTATGGTGCAACTAGACAAAAAGTACGGTGCAATTACTAGAACATATTCGGAGTCGTCTTCATCATCATCCTCGGTGTCCGAGGTGTCGAGCCAAATATCATCCCAACGTTGATCGTGGCTCCCGACGAGGAAGCGGCGGAGCGTGCGTGGCAGTACGGAGGGCGATGGGCAGCCGCGTGGCGAGCGCCGCAATTTATAGGTGTGCCGGAAGCGGTGCGTCAAATCTAGCGCGCGGCCGCCCGCTCCTCGCGCGCAATCGTTTGCAGCACGCTAATTTCTGCCTCCGCTGGAGCGCGCGTTTCCGTCCCACGCGTGTTAATAACCCGGTTTACCACACGCACTCGCTTTTTAGCTCCGCTGTTGGAGATGCTATAAGGACACCAATATATGACGACCATACGCGGTATGTCGGGGGTGGTCCGAGTGAATCAATCGTTCTGATCATGCAACAATCGGGCGAATAAATTAAACGTCCAATTCACCATGCTTTATAAATAAAGCAAATCATCGAAGTACAATATCTAAGAATAGCCACAGCACAAATGCCCACACACATCGCACACAAGTAGCACACAAACACAAGGTACGCGAGTTTTGCTTAGGGCACAACTTAACAAGCCCAAAGAAACATAAAAATACAAATGACGCCAATATTTGATTACTGCTATTTTATAGCTTGTGATTTTCCTTTTGTTATGTTTGAACATTGTAATAGAGAAGCAAATAAGATGGCTCATGAAATTGGTAGGCTAGCCAAATTTAGGGACCGGTTCGAAGAGCTTATGAGGGACATTGAACTTATAACAATTGATGATGTAACCATTATTTCAAATCAATAAAGTTCAAGTTTATTTAAAAAAAAACATAAAAATACAAGTGGCATCGAACATGCAACACGAACTCTAATCCGGCTCTCGTGGTGGAGGAGGGAGCGGCGGCACCAAGCAGAGAGCTAACGCCCGAAGATGGGCAATGATGTTCTTGATGGTCTCACAATCCCGCGGATGGCTAAGGGACCGCCAAAGCTGCGTAAAGCCACGCATTTTGAAGAACGCATCAGTAGCCTGTCGCTGAGGTAAATGTTGAATCACAAGCTTATTCCTAATCGTCCACAGCGTCTAGAAAAGCACCTTAACAGTCAACCACCTAGTGTGGCGGAGGTTTGTAGGCGAAGCCTGGAGTTCGGCGAAGAGGTCGGGGAAAATGTTGCGAGACCAAGATCCGACGATCACTTCGCATAAACAACTCCAAAGGAATTGCACGGATACGCATGAGAAAAAGATGTGATTAGAGTCTTCCTCCGTCCCACAAAGCGGATGGGGGTCATCCCGAGGGCCATTCCGCTTGAGTACCTGAACACCGGAGGGGACACGGCCACGGATTCACTGCCACAGGAAGATCTGAATCTTCAAAGATAGACTAATCGACCAAATCGCCATGAGGGCCGCAAATTGATTCAACATCCCAATGAGAAGGTGCCACATTTTTGTTTTGAATGTGGTAGATTAGTGCACGTGGGGGTATCGATCCTCCAATTAATTCAATGTTTCAATAGGACGAATGTACAAAAACACTAATTGAGAAGTAATCCTTTCAAAGATCACTTTCATGTGTGCCCCTTGCCGCGAGCTGAAGATTTCCTTTTTCCGTAGATCCGTATTTTCAAAATATTTTATCTTGTAAATTGTACGTTCAAATCTCGAACCATTTTCACCATCGAGTTTTTCATGTCGAGATCTTCAAAACTTGATCACATGTTGATAGATTTTGACGAACTTATTTTTTCACAAAAAAATACCGTGCACCCGCGATAAAACAAACAAAAAACACATTTTTTTTGTTTCTGAGAGGCACAACCGTGTCTCTCGCGGAAGCTTAACCGCGCTTCTTGCGAAAATCAGAAAATGTTTTTTTCGTTTCTGAGAGGCACAGTGTGCCTCTTGCGAAAGCAACACCGTACCTCTCGCGGAAGCAAAAGCGTGCCTCTCACGGAAAACATAAAACACATTTTTTTTGTTTTCGAGAGGCACGTCCGTGCCTATCGCGAAAGCAAAGCCATGCCTCTCGCGAAAGCAAAGCCCTGTCTCTTGCAGAAAAAACATATTTTTTTTGTTTTCGAGAAGCACAACCGCGCCTCTCGGGAAAGAAGATCCGTTCCTCTCGCGGAAGCAAAACCGTGCATCTCGCGAAAAAAACAGAAAACACATCTTCCCATTTCCAAGAGGCACGGCAGTGACTCTCGCGAAAGCAAGACCCCGCCTCTGGCAAAAACAACAACAACAGAAAACGTGTTTTTCCCGTCGAAAAGCTAAGAAAGATTGGTGAAAAAGCAAAACACAAAAAAACCCAGAAAACCAATCAAAAAGGAAAAACGGATGCGAAAAGTAAAAATAAAAACTAAATCTGGAGGGAACACTCAAAGCGCGATACGTGGTGGCCACTCAGAGCGCGCCAAGTGCCAGTGCGTGGGAGCGATCGTTGGGAGGCTCCCGAAGGAGTGCTCCCTAACTAGTTGTGTAATGCCCAAGATGAGATCCTATCCTTATTTTGGCACGAGGGCCTCGACAGGGATAGAAGCGCATCTCGTCGTTTCGCAAGAATTGATATCGTTACAAGTACATGTACAAAATAGGTGAGTATACGGAATTGGCTTACACTCGCCATAATCTACAACATGAACAACACATACAACAATGTATTTATTCACCATGTAGAAGAGGAGGGTCCATTTATGGACGAAATCAAACAATAACAAAACGGTGTCCATCCTTGCTATCCCACGCTACCGGCCTGGATCCCATCCTAGATCGATGAAAGAGAAGAAGAAGAAGAAACTCCAAATAGAACAATCATCGCGCTTACGTCAAACTATCACTTTTCCTGTACCTGCAACTGTTGTTGTAGTAATTTGCGAGCCACAGGGACTCAACAATCTCATTTCCAAAGGTATCAAGACTAGCGAAGCTTAATGGGTGAGGTATGGTTAAGTGGTGAGGCTGCAAAAGTGCTAATCAATTATTTGAGTGGCTAAATTACGAGTATAAGAATAAGAGGGGGTGTTCTATGCATATACGGACGTGAACTAACGATGATCAAATGAATGATCCTGAACACCTAATTACGTCAGACATAACCCCACCATGTCCTCTCTCAGATACAAAGCTCATGAGAAGAGACAATCACGGTTACACACACTGTTGGCAAGTTTTAATTAAGTTTACTTCAGGTTTGCTATGACTGGGTGTTAAACAATGTTTCCAAGTTGTCGAATAACCATGGGCACAACTCTCAACAAGATTTAACCCTGCTGTGGTGCTCCAACTTGTCCTTCACAAACTACCACAAGCTGCGTCGGAAACCTCGACCACGGAAAACCCATAATCTCCTCGGATTTTTGGTGGAAAACCTCAACCTCGAGACAGCCCAAAGTATCCTCGGAATCCCTCTCACAAGACGTTTGAGAAAGTTAAAAAACCCAGCAAGGCCGCCTGGCGTGTCAATGGACCCGATAGGAGCCATGTATCTCGTCCTCAGGACATGACCAGATAAGCTAGTGTACGGTGGCCTGATAGAAATCACCCAAGTTGCCCTGGGTTGGCCCCGCACAGTGCTCTGGGTTGGACCAACACTCATGAGGAGCACTGGCCCGGGGGTTGATTAATTATCCCCGGGTGCCAGCGAGTCGCTATTATTTTTATTAGTTATTAGGCAAATGTAGTACCTATGTTGGGCCTTGCCATACAAGTTTTATCCCAAAACAGAAGTCAAGGGATCCCCATAACACCCCAAGCATGTTAGGAGCGCTTGATTATGGAACATCACACCGGTACACAAGTAACTAGGGTGGCAAAGGTGGAACAACACACCGGGTTAGAAGGCCATGCCTTCCACCTTTTACCAAGTATATATGTGCATTAAATTAAACAACAATAATATGGTGATATAACAAAGAAGCCGTGTTATCACATGGAAAGCAACTGCACCTGCAACTAGCAACGCTATAAGAAGGTTGAGCAAGCGATAACATAGCCAAATAGAGGTTTGCTGGGATGTGGAGGGGTTAGAGGCTTTTCATGGCAATGTTGGGAGGCTTAACATAAGAGATGGTAGGCAGCAAGACATAGCGATAGAAACGAGGCAACTAGCATGGCAATGATAGTAATGGTATCTAGGGAAATGATCACCGTGCTTGCGATAACGCTTGGAAGAAGAACGAATCCGTGAAGTAGATGAACCAACGTAGTCGAACGAATCCTCACACTCCGACACGCTTGCGGCACTCTATCGAGAAGAAGCAATTAGGAAACAACAATCGACACACAATAAACACCACAACATATGCAAAACATGATGCACAATCAAATATGATGCATGTCCATTTAATTATGCATGGTATGGCAAAGCACCACAATTAACTTCCACACATTAAGTGAAGCTCAATATGCAACGAGTTGCATATTGACGAAACTCCATGTTCAAATATTTAGTTCACTCTCGTTTATGTACACAACAATATTAAATGTTGTTAAACATGGAAATAGGTGAAACATAAATAAACTACACCATCTAGGCATTTTAATGATGTCAGAAACAACATATAGCATTTCCGAAGTGACCCCATATGTTAATTTAGAGATTGGTTCATATCTGAACTAAACACTTTTTATATTTATCAAACAGCAAAATAAAGTGGACCATGTGATTCTACACGCCATTCTAGTCGATTTACATATATAGATCATTTGAAATGGAGCTATGGTCTAAAAGATATGACCAACATAAGATGATAAGGCGTGAATGCAAAATGTATGCAAATGACAGCCACAAGCATTTTAATCATGGATGCAATAAGATATCATGGAACTACATAAAATTCTAGCCAAGTTTAAATGAGGCCAGAGCAACGAATAACAATTCCGGAAAGTCCCCATATGCAAATTAAGATTTCGGTATTGGTCTGGCTATAACATAATTTTAGAGTTGTTTAACAGTAAATTAAATGTCACCATGTTATTCTACACTTTTTATATCCAAGTTACATATGTGGATCATTTTAATCGGAGCTACGGATAATTAGTTATGAATTAAACCATTTTATATGAAATCTATGCAAATTAAATGAACACAACAAGTTAAATATTTGAAACATGGTTGAAAGTTGGATATTATGAATCTACACAAAATTCTAAGCATTTTTCATGTATAATTTTTTATATCCAATGCACGAGTAATTTGTTATGAATTAAATCATTTTAATATGGCATCACGCAAAACTATGTAAATAGCAAGTTTAAATATTTTACACAAGTGTGAAAGTGGGATAACATTAATCTACGCAAAATTCTGGAAATTTTACATATCTAAAATGTTTTCATATGATGCATAGTTAATTATTTATTAGCAATGCAAAATGATGCAATTTTCTATAATTCTGAAATTCACTGGATAATTAGACAAATTCGCTAGACGGAAAAAATATGATTCGGGCCGAATCCGGAGCTTCGGGGCTAATAGAGCATGAGCGCATGATACTATCAGATGCACGATGCATTGGACAGGCAGGTGGCACTCACCTTGGGCCTTCGGGCCGGGACGAGGCCGGGTTAACGCGGGCGAGGGGAGGAGCTCTGCCCTGGGAGGAGGCGCGGCCCACCCGAGGGCGATGGGGATGATCGGCGCGGCTGGGCCATGGGTGGCTGTCCCACGCGGGCAACGAGCAAAGGCTTCGCCCCCCTGTGCTCCTCCAGGAGCACGAGGCCATGGCAGTTCTCCAGATCAGCCGGCATGAGGAGGCAAGGAGGTCACGGGTCGACTTGATCCGAAGGGGAATGGCCGGATCCATCGTTCTCCGGCACCGGACGTCAAAGAAGGCGAGCACTATCATCTTGGGGCAGCAGCGACGGTACAAGCTCTTGTCCATGGCAGGCATTGGAGCTCCTGCGAGAGAGGGAAGGCAGAGGGACAAGGCGAGAAGAAGGAGAGGAGGAGGAGAGACGCAAGGCGGCACGGGATCGGGTTAGATCTGGTGGTGGGGTCACCGACAGTGGTCTCCGACTTGGCGGCCTCTGGGTGGAGGCACAGTACGGGCGGCGGCTCTGTGTCGCAAGGGAGCCACAAGAAGGCTTAGGCAGCTGAGGGCTCGCTGGGGCCCGGTTCTACCCGGGGCGGGTCTGATTTGGGATGCTACGGGCCGCGGCGATGGGAGGCTGCGCGGGGATAGGTGGCAGCCCCTCAGTGCGCGGAGCGGCGGCACGACAGCTGAGGAGATGAAAAGTGGCGGCGATGGGGCTGGCTAGCATGAAAATTGAGGTTGGAGGTTGGGGAAGGCCAAAATGGGCATTGGAGGCTGTTATATTGGGAGGGGCTAGGTTTTGATTTTTTAGCCCGACTTCGACCGTGCGATCGCAATTAGACGGCTTCGGATGCGGGGGTGGTGTAGGTGGGCTAGGTGGGCTATGTAGGGGTTTCTTGGGCTGATATGAGGGGAAGATTGGCAGCCTGTGGCAGGTTTTAAAATCAAAAAAATGTGGGAGTTAAACCAATGACTCCGTCGCTACAGTTTTCCGTTGGAGTATCAAACGACCACCGAATGCGACGAAATTTGGCAGACGGTCTACCTTCATGATAACATGACCGCACACCAACTTTCAGCTCATTCCGAGAATGTTTCATAAACACTTTTAAAAACAATATTTTATTAATGCCATGAGCGCGTGCATGTGTGGTTGATCTTGAAATGGTCGATGACAAAAACAAAGAGAACCGGCAACTAACAACAAACACACGTTTTGAAAAAGACGACAATGGAGTGTCGATGCAATGCGGATGATGCACATGATGCGATGATGAATGCGACAACCAAATAAATCACACGATGATAATGGAATGAAATGAGAATCTTCTGAAGCGTCGGTTCCGGGTTGTTACAAGTTGCTCCCGCGAATATGTGAGGGACCACATTGTTGGAAATATTCCCTAGAGGCAATAATAAATAGGTTATTATTATATTTCCTTGTTCATGATAATCATTTATTATCCATGCTAGAATTGTATTGATTGGAAACTCAAATACATGTGTGGATACATAAACAAAACACTCTCCCTAGTGAGCCTCTAAAGGACTAGCTCGTTGACCAAAGATGGTCAATGTTTATTGGCCATAGACATGATTTTCCATTTGATAATGGGATCACATCATTAGGAGAATGTTGTCATGGACAAGACCCAAACTATGAACGTAGCATATGATCGTGTGTGTTTATTGCTACTGTTTTTTGCATGTCAAGTATCTCTTCCTATGACCATGATATCATGCAACTCCCGGACACCGGAGGAATGCCTTGTGTGTATCAAACGCCACATTGTAACTGGGTGACTATAAAGGTGCTCTACAGGTATATCCGAGGGTGTCTGTTGGGTTCGCGTGAATCGAGACTGGGATTTGTCACTCCGTATGAAGGAGAGGTATCTCTGGGCCCACTCAGTAATACAACATCACAAGAAGCTTGCAAGTAATGTGACTAAGGAGTTTGTCACGAGATCTTGTATTACGGAACGAGTAAAGGGACTTGCCGGTAACGAGGTGGAACTAGGTATGCAGATACCGACGATCGAATCTCGGGCAAGTAACATACCGATGGACAAAGGGAACAGTATACTCGATTGATAAAATCCTTGACATCATGGTTCGACCGATAAATACCTTCGTAGAATATGTAGGAGACAATATGGGCATCTAGGTCCCGCTGTTGGTTATTGACCGGAGAGTGTCTCGGTCATGTCTGCATAGTTCTCAAACCCGCACGGTATACTCACTTAAGGTGTGGTGAAAATTTAGTATTAATGAGTTATGTGTGCTGATAACCGAAAGTTGTTCGGAGTCCTGGATGAGACCCCGGATGTCACGAGGAGCTCCGAAATGGTCCAGAGGTAAAGATCTATATTTAGGAAAGTGGTATTTCGGTTCCGAAAAGGTTTCGGGTATTTCCGGTAGTGTACCGGGAGAGAGGAATGGGTTCCGGGGGTCCACCGGGAGGGACCCACCCACCCGGGGGGGCACATGGGCCCAAGAGGTGGCGCACCAGCCCCTCGTGGGCTGGGCAGCCGATCCCATAAGGGGTCCATGCGCACAAGAGGAAAACGGTGGAGGGTGGAAGAGTCCTTGTTGGAGTAGGACTCCTCCCCACGCCCACCTCCTTGTAGGAGGTGGACTCTACCTCCTTGGCCAGCAGCCAAAGTCCCCAGGGGAAACCCTAGGACGCCTCCTCCCACCCCTTCCTCCTGTATATAGTGGAGGTTTTGAGAGCAGCCACCACGTGAAAAGCCACGTGATGCCCTCTCCTCTCTAGATCGTCTTCCTCCTATAGATTAGTTCGGTAGAGCTCGGTGAAGCCCTGTGAGATTAGTTCACCACCGCCGGCACCATGCCGTTGTGCTGTCGGACAACTCATCTACCTCTCCACCCTCTCTTGCTAGATCAAGGAGGCAGAGAATGTCATTGAGCTGTACATGTGTTGAACGTGGAGGTGTTGTCTGTTCGATACTAGATCGAAATGGATCATGATGGGATCGCGGGCCGGATCATGATGCGACCGCGGGACGGTTGCGATTTGCATCACAAAGACGTTCGACTACATCAACTACGTTATATATGCTTCTCTAAATGCATCCATCCATCCATCTAACTATCTAAATGCATCCATCCATCCATCTAAATGCACACATTCATCTAAATGCATCCATCCATCCATCTAACAATCTAAATGCATTCATTCATCTAACCATCGATCCATCTAAATGCATCAATTCATACATCCATTCATCTTATCTAGCACTGCAAAAATAGAGGTAGGAGAGAGAAGGGGGAGAGTGGGGGAGAGGAGGGAGGGATAGCTACCGCTGTGTGGATGGCAAGGACATGGAGAAACACCGAGTGGGGAGGGCCGAGATGGGGAGGGTCATGAGGATGCGAGAGCAGCGGTGACATGGGGGAGATAGTGGATCGAGAGGGAGAGAGTGAGGAGTGAGGAGTGAGGGACGTGGGAAGGAAGCGGATAAGGTACAACATAACAGTACTGCACGTTGGGCATCTGGGTGCTGTTGCTAACTTGGAGGAGCAGAGGTGGGCCTCACTAGCCACAGTAGTAGCGCCAGCCCAGGGATAGCGCTACTGCTAACCCCATTAGCAGTAGCGCCTTTCGTGGGCCGATGCTACTATTGTGGCTAGCTCGTGCGTGAACGTTGTGCGTGTAATGCCCAAGATGCGACCCTATCCTTATTTTGGCGCAAGGGCCTCGATAGGGATAGAAGCGCATCTCGTCGTTTTGCAAGAATGGATATCGTTACAAGTACATTTACAGAATAGATGAGTATATGGAATTGGCTTACACTCGCCACAAGATACATCAAGTTCATGTCAATACAACGGTATACAGTCATCATGAAGAAGAGCAGGGTCCGACTACGAACGAAAGCAAACGATAAAAGAACGACGTCCATCCTTGCTATGCCAGGCTGCCGGCCTGAAACCCATCCTAGATCGAAGAAGAAGAAGAAGAAACTCCAAATGGAACAATCATCGTGCTCACGTCAGAGTATCGCTTTACCTGTACCTGCAACTGGTGTTGTAGTAATCTGTGAGCCATAGTGACTCGGCAATATCATTTCCAAAGGTATCAAGACTATAAAAGCTTAACGGGTGAGGTATAGTTAAGTGGTGAGACTGCATCAAGCAAACTAATAATGTATGCACATCGTACGTGAACTAATAATGATCAAATGAATGTCCCTGAACCCTACTTACGTCAAACATAACCCCACCGTGTCCTCAGTCGGAGAAGGAGATCATGAAAGAGACAGTCACGGTTACGCACTCAGTTAGCAAGCTTTAATTAAGTTTACTTAAAGTTATCTAGAACCAGATGTGAAACAAAGTTTCCAAGTTGCCACATAACCGTGGGCATGGCTTTCTGAAAGATTTAACCCTTTAGGGGTGCTCCAACTAGTCCATCACAAATTAGCACAAGAAGAATAAACTCCAAATAGAACAATCATCGCGCTCACGTCACAGTATCACTTTACCTGTACCTGCAACTGACATTATACTAATCTGTGAGCCACATGGACTAAGCAATCTCACTTCCAAAGGTATTAAAGCTAGCAAAGCTTAATGGGCGAGGTATGGTTAACTGGTGAGGCTGCAACAAGCGACTAAGCATTTATTTGAGGTGGCTAACTTATGAGTACAAGAATAAGAGGGGAATGATCTATGCACATCGGACGTGAACTAATAATGATCAAATGAATGATCCTGAACCCTACTTACATCAAACATAACCCCACTGTGTCCTCGATCGGAGAAGGAGCTCACGAAAGAAAGCATCACGGTTACACACTCGGTTGGCAAGTTTTAATTAAGTTTACTTCAACTTATCTATAACCGAATGTTAAACAAAGTTTCCAAGTTGCCACATAACCGCGGGCACGGCTTTCCGAAAGATTTAACCTTGCAGGGGTGCTCCAACTAGTCCATCATAAATTACCACAAGCCGCATAGAAAGCCTCGATCATGAAACTCGTGATCTCCTCGGATTCCTTAGTCGAAAACCACAACTCTCACATGACCCAAAGCATCATCGGAATCCCGATGCACAAGATATTTCATAAAAGGTAAAACTAATCCAGCAAGGCTGCCCGGCATGCCGACATACCCGATAGGAGCCGTGTATCTCGTTCTCAGGGCACGACCAGATGAGCTAGATGTCGGGTTGGCTGAGACCCCGGGTGACCAGGGGGGTCGGACATCACTCAGTTTGGACCAACACTCATGAGGAGCACTGGCCCAGGGGTTGATTAATTTCCTCGGTGGTCGACTAGTCCCGATGCACTTTATTAGTTATTAGGAAAATGTAGTACCAAAGTTGGGCCTTGTCAGACCAGTTTTCAACTAAGACAAATTATCAAGGGGTTCCCCATTACAACCCCGAGCATGTTAGGAGCGCTTAATCATGGAATATAACATCGATAGCCGAAACTAAGGGGGCAAAAGCGGAACAAAACACCTAGCCAAAAGACCAAGCCTTCCGCCTTTTATGAGGTATATAGGTGCATTAAATTAAATAGCAATAATATGGTGGTATAACAAGGAACCCATGTTCTCACATGGAAGCAATTGCACCTGCAACTAGCAACTCTATCAAAAGGCTGAGCAAGCAGTAGCATAGCCAAACAGTGGTTTTCTAGGTTGTAGAAAAGGTTAAAGGTTTTCATGGCAATGTTGAGAGGCTGGCATTTAAGTGGTAGGTAGCGAGACATTTCAAAAGAAACGAGACAACTAGCATGGCATTGGTAATGGTATCTAGGGAAATGATCATCTTGCTTGTGATCCTGCTTGGAAGAAGAACGAATCCATGAAGCACACGAACCGGCGTAGTCAAACGGATCCTCACATTCCGACACGCTTGCGGAACTCTATCGAGAAGACGCAAATGGGAAACAAGGATCAACACACATTATTCACCACGCACATGCACAATATAGTGCACAACCTAATATGATGCATGTCCATTACAATTATGCAAGGCATGGCATGACAATTCACAACAATCAAGCACTACAAATTAAGTGAAGCTCAATGTGCAACGAGTCGCACATTGACAAAAAACTCCACATAACATGACAATGTTAAATGTTGTTTAAACATGGCAAGAGGTGAAGCACAAATAAACTACCTATCTAGACATTTTAAATGAGGTCGGAAACGACATATAGCATTTCCGAAATGACCCCACACATTAACTTTGAGATATGACCAGATCTGTCCTGAATATATTGTACGTTTGTTAAACGACAAAATAAATTGGTTCACGTGAAACTACACGTCATTCTAGTCGATTTATATATATTGATAATCTCCAACGGAGCTAGTACATGGGAATCGAACCCAATACCTCCTGGTTGCAAACGTGATACGCTAACCAATAGGACTAGTTGTTAAATATGTTCAATAGACATACCATATCTAGCTGAACTAGGAGCGGTCGGTGTTGTCTTATCGAACAACAGAGAAAAGGAAAAACAAAATAGGGGCACCTCGGATTCGAACCCCAGACCCCTCAGATGGAACCGAGTGGTGCTACCCAGCTTGGCTATGGTTGATCTTGTGGTCTACTAGCCGAGGCAAGCGACTTATACTAAACAAAGTGTGGGTCTTCTTCTCCCCAATTGAACACATCGACAACAGAGAGCAACCATGCCGGATGTGATGGGCACGGACCTACTGCGTGCGGGATCCGGTTGGGGATACCGCTGGGCGGAGGGGGTCGAGGGCCTGCAAGGCCATTGTGGTGTCGGGTCCGCGCGAGAGGAGATGGATGCGGGGGGATCAAGGGCATGGTTGCTCTCGATCTGGAGCTCGGGGTTGCCATGTGGCTGCTAGAGCTCGAGGACGAGCTATCGTTCCTCGCCGACCGGAGGGGACGGGGTGAAGAACGGGCACGGGAGGAGGAGTGAAGATATGGGAGGAGGAAGAGAAGCGAGGGGCCTAGCCTGATGGTGTTCGTCAGCGGTGGCGGTGGCCGACGAGGCGTCGAGGAAGCTGGAGGAGGAGGCGTAGGGCTAGAGACCTGCTGGTCTCACGCGCGAGCTCCTGTGGCGTACGGGAAGAGCTGTGGCGGCAACGCGGCCCGAATCGGACGTGGGGTGCTCGCTGGCAAGGACGAGGGGAGCGACTGCCCTGGATCGGGACAAGGCCATGGGATTTGGATCGAGGGCACGATGTTGTTTGGCTCGGTTTGCATTAGGGGGGTCTCGAGGTGGGAGACAGCAGGTGGCGGCGGCTGAGGGGATGGATGGGACAAGCTTCCTAGAATTTAGGGTTGGCACCTATTTATAACGTGTGGGATTAGGGTAGGGGGTTTTGCACCGTTTTCAGGTCGTTGGATCGCAATCCGATGGCTCCGATCGGAGGGGATTTGCTAGGTAGGTTGGTGGGTTGTGTAGAATAGGTTAGGTGGGGAAGAGAGGGAAGTTTGCGGCCCTGCACAAGATTTTAAACACCAAAAAACGTCCGACGATAAACTGACGATGGTGCCGCTATGGTCGACCGTTCGGGTATCAAACGGACTCCGATTGCGATGAAATTTGGCAGGTTGCGGGCGCGTTGATGCAGACGCGGGGCCGGTCAACCGTGCCGACGACGGCGACAACGATTGGTGGTGCAGGGAAGTTACCACCTCGCACGGCTTGGGTCTCTCGAAGTTCTTGGATTGCTCTGATGACGGGCTCACCGGAACTGGGTGGACGCACTCTAGAGTGCGCCCTCGGGATGTGCTCAAACGCCACCCCCGCCTCACTGGTCAGGCCAGGGACCTTCACCGATGGGAGCCCCCAGCCCTGATCCAAGGGGGCGCCGAGCATGCCTTCCTATGCGATGGGGAGCCTGGGCCCGTCCCCCGGCATGGAGCCCGAATCCCCCAAATTCTGTGTGGGGAGGAGTTCCTTCTTCTTCTTGCGTGGGTCCTCGCGAGGCAGCTTGTCTTCTTCGTCGTCCGAGAGCTCCGTCGCCGTCGTGCGATAGGCGCGCTCCAGTGTACAGACAACATCCCTTTCGTCATAGGGGATAGTGATGACGCCGCCGCTCCTTGGCATCTTGAGGACTTTGTATCCATCGTGGATCACTGTCATGAACTTGGCGTAAGCCGAGCATCCGAGGATCGCATTGTATGGCAGGTGAATGTGCGCGACGTCGAAGAAGATGATCTTAGTGTGGTAGTCCTTGCGCTCGCCGAAGGTGATGGGCAGATGCACTTGCCCGATGGGCACGGTGGACCCCTCCGTGACTCCTGAGAAGGGCTTGCTTGGCATGATATGTTCGTACGACAACTGTAGCTTCTTGAAGGTCTCGATCGAGAGGACGTTGAGCCCTGCTCCACTGTCAATGAGGGTCTTGGTAACGAGGACATTGCTGATAGTCGGGGTGCACATCATTGGGAGTTTGCTGGCCATGAACGTGCACCTGAGCTGGTCGCTTGGGTCGAAGGCAATGGTGGTGTGGGACCAGTTGAGGTGGCGCATTGCTTCAGGCCTCGGGAGGGCGGCGTTCACCTCCCAGGCAAACTGTTTGAAGGCGTGGTTGGAGGCTAAGGTCTGGGGACCGCCTAGGATGGAGGCCACCGCCCTGATCTCCTGGAATCCCCCAGCCCCATCGTCGTGCCTATCTTCATCCCTCCTCCTGGGTGGCGGAGGCAGTGGGGGCAGCCCAGCCTCACGAGGGCGAGCCTCACGAGGCAGATCGCGTCGTTGCCCCTCCTGAGGGTTATCGCGCCAGCGGTCCTCCTGAGGCTGGCCACGCCAGGGGTCCTCCTGAGGCTATTCTGTTGGAAATATGCCCTAGAGACAATGATAAATAGTTATTACTAAATTTCCTGTTTCAAGATAATCGTTTATGATCCATGCTATAATTGTATTGAATGAAAACATAGATACATGTGTGGATACATAGACAAAACAAATGTCCCTAGCAAGCCTCTAGTTGGCTAGCGAGTTGATCAAGGATAGTCAAGGTTTTCTGACTATATGCAAGTGTTGCCAGTTGATAACTGGATCACATCATTAGGAGAATCATGTGATGGACTAGACCCAAACTATGAACATAGCATATTGATCGTGCCATTTTATTGCTATTGTTTTCTGCGTGTCAAGTATTTATTCCTATGATCATGAGATCATATAACTCACTGGCACGGGAGGAATACCTTGTGTGTATCAAACGTCGCAACGTAACTGGGTGACTATAAAGGTGCTCTATAGGTATCTCCGAAGGTGTCCGTTGAGTTAGTATGGATCACGACTGGGATTTGTCACTCCATGTGATGGAGAGGTATCTCGGGGCCGACTCGGTAATACAACATCACACACAAGCCTTGCAAGGAATGTGACTAAGTGTAAGTCACGGGATCTTGTATTACGGAACGAGTAAAGAGACTTGCCGGTGACGAGATTGAAATAGGTATGCAGATACCAACGATCGAATCTCGGGCAAGTAACATACTGAAGGACAAAGGGAATGACATACGACATTATATGAATCCTTGGCACTGAGGTTCAACCGATTAGATCTTCGAAGAATATGTAGGATCCAATATGGGCATCCAGGTCCCTCTATTGGATATTGACTGAGGAGTGTATCGGGTCATGTCTGCATAGTTCTCGAACCCGCGGGGTCTGCACACTTAAGCTTCGATGATGTTTTAGTATAGTTGAGTTATATGTGTGGTTACCGAATGTTGTTCGAAGTCCCGGATGAGATCACGGACGTCACGAGGGTTTCTAGAATGGTCTGGAAACAAAGATTGATATATATGATGGTTTCATTTGGTTATCGAAAAGTTTCGGGCAATTCCGACAGTGTACCGGGAGTGACGAATGGGTTCTGGGTGTTCACCGGGAGGGGCCCAACCACCCGGGAGTTAGCCGAGTAACCCTAGGGTGGCGCACCAGCCCTTATTGGGCTGGTGGAGCCAGCCCAAGAGGGCTATGGCGCCACAAGTGAAAAAAAGAAAAGGAAAGAAAAAAAAGGAAAGAGGGAGGTGGGAAGGAAGAGGAGGACTCCTCCTTCACAAACCGAATTGGAGGAGGAGTCCTCCTCCCCCTTCGGCCGGCGCACCCTTGGGGCTCTTGTGCCCCAAGGCTAGCCCCTCCCCTCCTCCTATATATATTGGTGGTTTTAGGGTTTTCGAGACACAACTTTGCCACGTGCAACTCAAACCTATTCCACATAGTTTTACCTCTAGATCGGATTTCCGCGGAGCTCGGGCGGAGCCCTGCAGGAGTAGATCATCACCAGCACCGGAGCGCCGTCATGCTGCCAGAGAAATCATCTAGTTCTTCATCTTGCTTGTTGGATCAAGAAGGCCGAGATCGTCATCGAGCTGTACGTGTGCTGAACACGGAGGTGCCGTCCGTTCGGCGGTAGATCGGAACGGATTGTGGGACGACGGTGATTTGAATCATGAAGCTGTACCACAACATCAACCGCGTTTCTTAACGCTTCCCGCTTAGCGATCTACAAGGGTACACAGATCTAATCTCCTCTCATAGATGGACATCACCATGGTATTTCTTCATGTGCGTAGGAAATTTTTTGTTTCCCATGCAACGTTCCCCAACAGTGGTATTAGAGCTAGGTTCATGCGTAGATGTTATCTCGAGTAGAACAGAAAAGGTTTTGCGGACTGTGATGTTCGATTTGCTTCCCTCCTTAGTCTTTTCTCGACTCAAAGGTATTGTTGGACTGAAGCGGCCCGGACCGACATTACTCGTACGCTTACGAGAGACTGGTTTCATCGACCGATATGCAACTCATTGCATAAAGATGACCGGCGGTGTCGGTTTCTTCAACTTTAGTTGAATTGGTTTCGACTGAGGCGGTCCTTGGAGAGAGGTTAAACAGCAATTTGCACATCTCCGTTGTGGTTTTTGCGTAAGTAAGATGCGATCATACTAGATACCCATAGCAGCCACGTAAAATATGCAACAACAAGTTAGAGGACGTCTAACTTGTTTTTGTAGGGTATGCTTGTGATATGATATGGCCAATGACGCGATATGATATATTGGATGTATGAGATGATCATGTTGTAATAGTTAATATCGACTTGCACGTCGATGCTACGGCAACCGGCAGGAGCCATAGGGTTGTCTTTAAACTAACATTTGTGTTTGCAGATGCGTTTACTATATTGCTAGGTCGTAGCTTTAGTAGTAATATCATAGATAGCATGACAACCTCAATGGCGGCATGATTATGGAGATCATGATGATGGAGATCATGGTGTGGCGCCGATGACAAGTAGATCATGCCGGTGCTTAGGTGACGGAGATCAAGAAGCACAAGATGATGGCCATATCATGTCACTTACGAATTGCATCTGATGTTAATCCTTTTATGCACCTTATTTTGTTTAGAACGACGGTAGCATTATAAGGTGATCTCTCACTAAAATTTCAAGATGAAATTGTGTTCTCCCCGACTATGCACCGTTGCGACAGTTCGTCGGTTCGAGACACCACGTGATGATCGGGTGTGATAGACTCAACGTTCACATACACCGTGTGCAAAACAGTTGCACACGCGGAACACTCGGGTTAAACTTGACAAGCCTAGCATGTGTAGACATGGCCTCGGAACACATGAGACCGAAAGGTCGAGCATGAATCGTATAGTTGATATGATTAGCATAGGGATGCTTACCAGTGAAACTATTCTCAACTCACGTGATGATCGAACTTGAGTTATTGAATTTGGACCATGTACCACTCAAATGACTAGAGAGATGTACTTTTTGAGTAGGCGTTTATCAGTAATTTGATTAGTTAAACTCTAGTTATCTTAAACATTGTGTAAGTCCACTTTGCAATATTTGTGTTGTAGATCAATGGCTCACGAGGTAGCAACCCTGAATTTTAATATGTTCCTAGAGAAAGCTAAGTTGAAAATGATGGAAGCAACTTTGTAGACTGGGCTCGTAATCTTAAGTTGCTCCTGCAAGTTGGGAAGAAGCATTATGTCCTTAATGCTGCGATAGGAGATGAACCACCCGCTACGGCTGACCAAGATGTTAAGAACGCTTGGTTAACACGCAAGGAGGACTACTCTGTAGATCAATGTGTAGTCTTGTATGGCTTAGAGCCAGGACTTCAACATCGCTTTGAGCGTCATGGAGCATATGATATGTTCCAGGAGTTGAAGTTCATCTTTCAGAAGAACGCCCGGATCGAGAGGTATGAGACCTCCGATAAATTCTATGCTTGCAAGATGGAGGAGACTTCGTCTATCAGTGAACATGTGCTCAAAATGTCTAGGTATTCAGATCGTCTAGCTGAGCTGGGGATTGAACTCCCACAAGAGGCTATCACTGACAGAAATCTTCAATTACTGCCACCTAGCTATAAGAGCTTTGTGTCGAACTATAACATGCAAGGGATGAACAAGTCACCCGGCGAGTTATTCGCGATGCTGAAAGTCGCAGAGTTAAAACTCCGGAAAGAGCATCAAGTGTTGATGGTCAATAAGACCACTGGTTTCAAGAGAAACGGCAAAGGCAAGAAGGGTAACTCCAAGAAGAGCGGCAAGCCTGTTGCCAATCCGACGAAGAAACCCAAGGCTGGACCTAAGCCTGAAACAAAGTGTTATTATTGCAAGGGACTGGGTCACTGGAAGCGTAACTGCCCCAAGTATTTGGCTAATAAGAAGGCGGCCAAGGAAAAATCAGGTATATTCGATATACATGTTATTGATGTGTACTTAACCAACTCTCGTAGTAGTGCCTGGTTATTCGAGACCGGTTCTGTTGCTCATATTTGCAACTCGAAGCAGGAACTACGGAATAAATGAAGGCTGGCGAAGGATGAAGTGACGATGCACGTGGGAAATGGTTCCAAGGTTGATGCAATCGCCGTCGGCACAGCTTCACTTCAGTTACAATCAGGATTAGTTATGAACTTAAATAATTGTTATTTAGTGCCTGCGTTAAGCATGAACATTATATCTGGATCTTGTTTATTGCGAGACGGTTACTCGTTTAAGTCAGAGAATAATGGTTGTTCTATTTCTATGAGTAATATCTTTTATGGTAATGCACGCAAAGTGAGAGGATTGTTCATATTGAATCTTGATAGTGATGATACACATATATATAACATTGAGACCAAAAGATGTAGAGTTAACAATGATAGCGCCATGTTTTTGTGGCACTGCCGCTTAGGTCATATTGGTGTAAAGCGCATGAAGAAACTCCATTCCGATGGACTTTTGGAGTCACTTGACTTTGAATCACTTGACACGTGCGAACCATGCCTCATGGGCAAGATGACTAAGAATCCGTTCTCCGGAACAATGGAGCGTGCAAGTGACTTGTTGGAAATCATACAATGTGTGCGGTCCGATGAGTGTGGAGGCGCGCGACGGATATCGTTATTATCTCACCTTCACTGACGATGTTGAGTAGGTATGGATATATCTAATTGATGAAGCACAAGTCTGAAACGTTTGAGAAGTTCAAGCAATTTCAGAGTGAAGTTGAAATCATCGTAACAAGAAGATCAAGTTCCTATGTTCTGATCGTGGGGGTGAGTATCTGAGTTTCGAGTTTGGTACTCACTTATTACAATGTGGAATTGTTTCACAGTTGACACCGCCTGGAACACCACAGCGTAATGGTGTGTCCGAACATCGTAATCATACTTTGTTAGAAATTGTGCGATCTATGATGTCTCTTACCGATTTGTCATTATCGTTTTGGGGTTATATATTAGAGACAACTGCATTCACTTTAAATAGGACACCATCAAAATCCGTTGAGACGACACCATACGAGCTGTGGTATGGCAAAAGACCAAAGTTGTCATTTCTTAAAGTTTGGGGATGTGATGCTTATGTCAAAAAGCTTCAGCCTGAAAAGCTGGAACCGAAAGCGGAAAAGTGTGTCTTCATAGGTTACCCAAAGGAGACAGTTGGGTACACCTTCTATATCAAATCCGAGGCAAAGTGTTTGTTGCTAAGAACATAGATTTTCTTGAGAAGGAGTTTCTCTCGAAAGAATTGAGTGGGAGGAAGACAGATTTTGACGAGGTTGTCGAACCTCTAATCCCTCTAGATGGTGGCGTAGGGCAAGGGGAAACCCCTGTCGAAGCGACGCCGGTTGAGGAGGAAGTTGATGATGATGATCATGAAACTTCGGATCAAGTTCCTATCGGACCTCGCAGGTCGACAAGATCACGTACTACTCGTGAGTGGTACGGTAATCATGTCTTATCAATCATGTTTTTAGACAACAATGAACCTGCGAATTATGAAGAAGCAATGGTGGGCTCGGATTCCAATAAATGGCTGGAGGCCATGAAGTCCGAGATAGGATCTATGTATGAAAACAAAGTGTGGACTTTGGAAGTATTACCTGAAGGCCGCAAGGCTATTCAGAACAAATGGATCTGTAAGAAGAAGATGGACGCAGACGGTAATATGACCATTTATAAAGCTCGACTTGTGGCAAAGGGTTTTTCACAAGTTCAAGGAGTTGACTACGACGAGACGTTCTCACCGGTAGCGGTGCTTAAGACCGTGTGAATCATGTTAGCAATAGCTGCATTTTTCGATTATGAAATCTGGTAGATGGATGTCAAAACGGCGGTCCTTAACGGTTTTCTTCAGGAAGAATTGTATATGATGCAACCCAAAGGTTTTGTCGATCCAAAGAATGCTAACAAATTATGCAAGCTCCTGCGATCCATTTATGGACTGGTGCAAGCATCTCGGAGTTGGAATAAGCACTTTGATGAGGTGATCAAAGCATTTGGGTTTATACAAGTGGTTGGAGAATCTTGTATTTACAAGAAAGTGAGTGGGAGCTCTGTGGCGTTTCTAATATTATATGTGGATGACATATTGCTGATTGGAAACAACGTGGAGTTTTTGGAGAGCATAAAGGATTACTTGAATAAAAGTTTCTCTATGAAGGACCTAGGAGAAGCTGCTTACATTCTAGGCATTAAGATCTATAGGGATAGATCGAGACGCCTGATAGGACTTTCACAAAGCACATACCTTGATAAAGTTTTGAAGAAGTTCAAAATGGAACAGTCCAAGAAAGGGTTCTTGCGAGTGTTACAAGGTATAAAATTGAGTAAGACTCAGTGCCCAGCAATTGCGGAAGATAGAGAACAAATGAGTTCCGTCCCCTATGCTTCAGCCACAGGTTCTATCATGTATGCAATGCTATGTACTAGACCGGACGTTAGCTTGGCCATAAGTATGGCAGGCAGGTTTCAAAGTAATCCAGGAGTGGATCACTAGACGGCGGTCAAGAATATTCTGAAGTACCTGAAAAGGACTAAGGAAATGTTTCTCGTTTATGGAGGTGACGAAGAGCTCGTCATAAAGGGTTACGTCGACGCAAGTTTTGACACTGATCCGGATGACTCTAAGTCTTAAACCGGATACATATTTATTCTTAATGGGGGTGCAGTAAGCTGGTGCAGTTCCAAGAAAAGCATCGTAGCAGATTCTACATGTGAAGCGGAGTACATGGCTGCCTCGGAGGCAGCTAAGGAGGGTGTCTAGATGAAGCAATTCATGACGGATCGTGCCGTTGTGCCGAGCGCACTAAATCCAATAACTCTGTTATGTGACAACACTGGTGCCATTGCTTTAGCAAAGGAACCAAGGTTTCACAAGAAGACCAGGCATATAAAACGATGCTTCAACCTCATCCGCGACTACGTCAAAGGAGAGGACGTAAATATTTGCAAAGTGCACATGGATCTGAATGTAGCAGATCCGCTGACTAAACCTCTTCCACGGGCAAAACATGATCAATGCTAGAACTCTATGGGTGTTAGATTTATTACAATGTAAATCACATGGCGATGTGAGGACTAGATTATTGACTCTAGTGCAAGTGGGAGACTGTTGGAAATATGACCTGGAGGCAATGATAAATATTTATTATTATATTTCCTGTTTCAAGATAATCATTTATTATCCATGCTATAATTGTATTGAATGAAAACATAGATACATGTGTGGATACATAGACAAAACAAATGTCCCTAGCAAGCCTCTAGTTGGCTAGCCAATTGATCATGGATAGTCAAGGTTTTCTGACTATATGCAAGTGTTGTCAGTTGATAACTAGATCACATCATTAGGAGAATCATGTGATGGACTAGACCCAAACTATGAATGTAGCATATTGATCTTGTCATTTTACTGCTATTGTTTTCTGCGTGTCAAGTATTTATTCCTATGACCATGAGATCATATAACTCACTGGCACGAAGGAATACCTTGTGTGTATCAAACGTCGCAACGTAACTGGGTGACTATAAAGGTGCTCTACGGGTATCTCCGAAGGTGTTCGTTGAGTTAGTATGGATCAAGACTGGGATTTGTCACTCTGTGTGACGGAGAGGTATCTCGGGGCCCACTCGGTAATACAACATCACACACAAGCCTTGCAAGCAATGTGACTAAGTGTAAGTCACGGGATCTTGTATTACAGAACGAGTAAAGAGACTTGCCGATAACGAGATTGAAATAGGTATGCTGATACCGACAATCGAATCTCGGGCAAGTAACATACCGAAGGACAAAGGGAATGACATACGGGATTATATGAATCTTTGGCACCGAGGTTCAACCGATAAGATCTTTGGAGAATATGTACGATCGAATATGTGCATCCAGGTCCCACTATTGGATATTGAGCGAGGAGTGTCTCAGGTCATTTCTGCATAGTTCTCGAACCCACAGGGTCTGCACACTTAAGGTTCGATGATGTTTTAGTATAGTTGAGTTATATGTGTGGTTACCAAATGTTGTTCAGAATCCCGAATGAGATCACGGACGTCACGAGGGTTTCCGGAATGGTCCGAAAACAAATATTGATTCAAAGGATGGTTTCATTTGGTTACCGGAAAGTTTTGGGCAATTCCGGCAGTGTACCGGGTGTTCACCGGGAGGGGCCCACCCACTCGGGAGTGAGCCCAGTAACCCTAGGGTGGTGCACAAACCCTTATTGGGCTGGTGGAGCCAGCCCAAGAGGGCTATGGTGCCATGCTACTGCAACAAAAGACCTTCCAACGGCGCCTGAAATAGACGTGTTGACGGCAGACTATTCTTGTCTTGATACTCATCAGCAACGGCGCGAGGAATCCTTCTGCTATGGCTACGCCTTTAGGGACTTCCTTGGCAAATATGAAAAGGATTCCCCTGTGGCCTTGGAGCCTTGCGTTGGTGTTCCCTCGAAGCGGAAAGGGTGATGTAGCACAGCGGCGGTAAGTATTTCCCTCAGTTTTGAGAACCAAGGTATCGATCTAGTGGGAGGATCGCGTCAAGTCACAAGTACCTGCACAAACACAAAGAGCTTGCACCCAATGCTATGAAGGGGTTGTAAATCCATTATAGATTGTTTGCAAAGTGAGAACTGAAAGCAAAAAGTAAACAAAGCAAAGTAAAAGCAAAAGTGGAGACGATAGTTGTGAATAGACACGGGGGCCGTACTGTTCACTAGTGGCTTCTCTCATGAAAGCAAGTAGACGGTGGGTAAACGAATTACTGTCGAGCAATTGATAGAACCGCGCAAAGTCGTGACGTCATCTATGGAAATGATTATATCTATAGGCATCACGTCCAAAACAAGTAGACCGGTACTTTCTGCATCTACTACTATTACGCCACACGTTGACCGCTATCGAGCATGCATCTAGTGTATTAAGTTGATAAGAATAGAGTAACGCCTTAAGCAAGATGACATTATGTAGATGGACAATCTCATATCTACGATAAAAGCCCATCTTGTTACCCTTGATGGCAACAACATGATGCGTGCCTTGCTGCCCCTTCTGTCACTCGGAAAGGTCACCACACGGTATGAACCCAAAACCAAGCATTTCTCCCATTGCAAGAATCATAGATCTAGTTGGCCAAACAAAACCCAAGACTCAGAGAGACTTACAAGGATATCAAATCATGCATATAAGAAATCAGCAAAGACTCAAATATAATTCATAGATAATCTGATCACAAATCCACAATTCATCGGATCTTGACAAACACACCGCCAAAGAGGATTACATCAGATAGATCTCCATGAAGATCATGGAGAACTTTGTATTGAAGATCCAAGGGAGAGAAGAATCCATCTAGCTACTAACTACGGACCCGTAGGTCTGAAGTGGACTACTCATGAGTCATTGGAGAGGCGATGATGTTGATGTAGAAGCCCTCCAACTCCAAAGTCCCCTCCGGCAGGGCACCGGGAAGGGTCTCCACATGAGATCTCGTGGAAACGGAAGCTTGCGGCGGCGGAAAAGTGTTCTCGTGGATGCCCTAATTTTTTTCTGGTTTTTAGGGAATATATAGGCGAAAGAGCTAGAGTAGGGGAGCGCCAGGGAGGCCACAACCCTGGTAGCCGCCGCCCCCTAGTGGTGGCTACACGGCTTGTGGGCCCCTGCTGATGCAACAAAAGACCTTCCAACGGCGCCAGAAACACGTGCTGACGGGCGACTTTTCTTGTCTTGATTCTCCTCAGCAACGGCACCAGGAATCCTTCTGCTACGGCTACGCCTTTAGGGACTTCCTAGGAAAATATGCAAAGGATTTCCCCGTGGCCTTGGAGCCTTGCGTTGGTGTTCCCTCGAAGCGGAAAGGGTGATGTAGCGCAGCGGTGGTAAGTATTTCCCTCAGTTTTGAGAACCAAGGTATCGATCCAATGAAGGAGTATCACAAGTACCTGCACCCAACACTATGAAGGGGTTGTCAATCCCTTATAGATTGTTTGCCAAGTGAAAACAGGAAGCAACAAAGTAACAAAGCAAAGTAAAAGCGGAGGCGTAAACGATAGGTGTGAATAGACTCGGGGGCCGTAGTGTTTACTAGTGGCTTCTCTCACGAAAGCAAGTAGATGGTGGGTGAAAAAATTACCGTCGAGCAATTGATAGAACCGCGCAAAGTCGTGACGTCATCTATGGCAATGATTATATCTATAGGCATCATGTCCAAAACAAGTAGACCGACACTTTCTGCATGTACTACTGTTACTCCACACGTCGACCGCTATCCAGCATGCATCTAGTGTATTAAGTTCAAAAGAACAGAGTAACGCTTTAAGCAAGATGACATGATGTAGATGGACAATCTCATATCTACGATAAAGCCCATCTTGTTACCCTTGATGGCAACTACATGATGCGTGCCTTGCTACCCCTATTGTCAGTGGGAAAGGTCACCACACGGTAAGAACCCAAAACCAAGCACTTCTCCCATTGCAAGAATCATAGATCTAGTTGGCCAAACAAAACCCAAGACTCAGAGAGACTTACAAGGATATCAAATCATGCAAATTAGAAATCAGCAAAGACTCAAATATATATCATAGATAATCTGATCACAAATCCAAAATTCATCGGATCTCGACAAACACACCGCCAAAGAGGATTACATCGGACAGATCTCCATGAAGATCATGGAAAAACTTTGTATTGAAGATCCAAGAGGGAGAAGAAGCCATCTAGCTACTAACTACGGACCCGTAGGTCTAAAGTGAACTACTCACGAGTCATTGGAGGAGCGATGATGTTGATGAAGAAGCCCTCCAACTCCAAAGTCTCCTCCGGCAGGGCACCGGGAAGGGTCTCCAGATGAGATCTCACGGAAACAGGAACTTGCGGCAGCGGAACTCCCGATCTAGGTTTCTTTTTGGAGGTTTCGGAATTTATAGGACCATATGGTGGTGGAGTTGCATGAATTGGGCCCCCGAGGGGCCCACAAGCATGATTGGCGCGACCTAGGGGGGGTCGCGGCGACAGGGCTTGTGGCGCCCTCAGGACCCCCCTCCGGTATCTTTTTCTTCCGGTATTTTTGATATTTTACATAAAAAATCATCGCGAAAGAATTATTCCGTTTGGACTCCGTTCCAAAATCAGATCTGAAAAGAGTCAGAAACACAGAAAAAACAGGAACTGGCACTTGGCACTGAATTAATAAGTTAGTCCCAAAAAAGATATAAAAGGTAAACAAAACATCCAAAGTTGACAAGATAACAACGTGAAACCATAAAAAATTATAGATACGTCTGAGACGTATCAGGCATCCCCAAGCTTAACTCCTGCTCGTCCTCGAGTAGGGAAGTGATAAAGAATGAATTTTTGATGCTTTCATGCTACCTGGCATACATGTCCTTTGTAACTCCTCTTATGTGACGTGAATGTTCAGATCCATTAGATTCAAAACAATAGTTTGCTATTGACGTGGAAACAGTAATAATTCAAGCAAACTAGCAAGGTAATCATGAATTTTGAAAATAACAAGGCCAAAAGAAAGTTATCCCTACAAAATCATATAGTCTGGATATGCTCTATCATCATTGCACAACGAATTTAAATCATGCACAACCCCGGTATTGGCCAAGTAATTGTTTTCACACCTTTACTTTCTCAAACTTTTTCACCTCTCACGTGATAGATGAGTGTGAGCCATGGTTTTAGCACTATAAGTGGTGTGGAGTGCGGTGGAGGTTGCAAGAAAAACAAGGAGAAGATTGTCACATTAACTAGGCATATCAATGAGCTGTGGAGATGCTCATCAATAGATATCAATGTGAATGTGTAGGGATTGCCATACAAATGATGCACTAGAATTAAGAGTATGTGAAAGCTCTTAAAGAAAACTAGTGGGTGTGCATCCAACTTGCTTGCTCACGAAGACCTAAGGCAATTTTGAGGAAGCCTATCATTGGAATATACAAGCCAAGTTATATAATGAAAATTTCCCACTAGCTATATGGTGGTGACAAAACGAGAGACTCTCAATCATGAAGATCATGGTGCTTAATATGCACAAGTGTGGAAAAGTGGTAGCATTGTTCCTTCTCTCTTTTTCTCTCATTTTTTTTGGATGTGCTCTTTGGCCTCTTTTTTCAATATTACTTCATTTTGGTGGGCATCTTTGGCCTCTTTTATTTCCTCACATGGGACAATGCTCCATCAATGATGATCATCACACTTACAACTCAAAACTTAGAGCAACGATGACTCTATATGAAATGCCTTCGTTATGTATCGTGACAATGATCTAGCATGGCATAGACATAAATGGAAACATCATGCTAGATATCTTACGATCATATAATGGCAATATAGACGTGGTGGCACATGTCATGGTGGTAGTTGCATGGAAATATATCTCAGAATGACTTTGAAAAAAGCCATAGTAGGTAGGTATGGTGGCTGTTTTGAGGGAGGTTAATGGTGGGTTTTGTGCACCGGCGAGAGTTGCACGACACTAAAGAAGATAGTGATGGTGGAAGGTGAAACTGCATCTAAACCATGGACTCAACATTAGTCATGAAGAACTCATATACTTGTTGCAAAAGTTTTATTAGTAATCAAAACAAAGCATTCAACGCATACTCCTAGGGAAGGGTTGGTAGGTATAAACCATCGCACGATCCCGACCGCCACGCAAAGGATGACAATCAATAGACTAATCATGCTCAAACTTCATCACATAGTTCACCATACGTGCATGCTACGGGAATCACTAAATTCAAAACAAGTATTTCTAGATCCACAACACCTTACTAATATAACTTCAATATTACCATAACCACAACTCAAAACTAGTTGAGATGAATCAAACTTCTCTAACTATTCAATGCACATGAAGGTGGAAGTTTTCGTATCCCTTTGGATAACTACCCCTTTTGAGACTACTTTCATGGCATAGATCAACTACCAAGACACGCACCGCCGTGCTCTAAAACATATGAGTGAAGCACATAGAGCAAAATCAACTAACTCAAAAGATATAAGTGAAGCACATGTGAGCTGAATTGTCTACCAAAGGATATAAGTGAAGCTCGACAAAATCACGTTGAGTGCATGTCTCTCTCTCTAGGTGTGCAGTAAGGATGATTGTGACACAACAAAAATAAAAGACTCCTACGATACAAGAATCTCCAAGAAAAACACATAACATGTGGTGAATAAAAATATAGCCCCAAGTAACGTTACCGATGGATTGAAGACGAAAGAGGGGATGCCTTCCCCAGGCATCCCCAAGCTTAGGCTTTTACGGCATCCTTAAATCTCTTGGGGTGCCTTGGGCATCCCCAAGCTTGAGCTCTGGCCACTCTTTATCTTTTTGTCCATAAGAACTTCACCCAAAACTTGAAAACTTCACAACACGAAACTTAAACAGGAACTCGTGATAACATTAGTATAAGAAAGCAAACCACCACTTAGGTACTGTAGCAAACTTGAATTCTACATATGTTGATGTTCGGTTACTGTACTTTCAATCTTCCATGGCTAATACCCCCCGATACTATCCATAGTTTCATCAAAATAAACAACCAATAGAACCAAAACATAATCTGTTAACAGCAGACCAGTCTGTAGAAATCTATATACTTCGTATACTTCTGGTACTTCAAAAATTCTGAAAACTTACGAAAGTCTGAAGAATTTGCGTAGCAATCAGAATAAAAATGAATCAACTCAAGAGATCTTACAGAAAAAATGAAAATTCTTTTCGTGAGCGGAAAGTTTATGTCTTTTCCAGCATGACCAAACGATCATCCCCAAGACTAATTATAACGGTTTTGCTTGGCACAAACGCAAAAAGAAACACAAAAAACACAATCATAACAGAATTACGAAAGTGTGGAAAACACAAAACAGAAACAAAAAGGATAGATTCATTGGGTTGCCTCTCAACAAGCGCTATTGTTTAACGCCCTTAGCTAGGCAAAAGGTGATGGAATCACGTATAGTCATCTTTGGTGCTCAAACCATAAGTAGCCCTCATCATAGATTCATAAGGCAATCTTATTTTCTTTCTTGGAAAGTGCTCGATGCCCTTCTTTAGAGGAAATTGAAATCTAATATTCCCTTCCTTCATATCGATGATAGCACCAATAGTCCTTAGGAAAGGTCTCCCAAGAATAATGGGACATGAAGGATTGCAATCTATGTCAAGTACAATGAAATCCACTGGTACATAGTTCTTATTTGCAACAATAAGAACATCATCGATCCTTCCCATGGGTTTCTTGACAGTAGAATCCGCAAGATGCTAATTAAGAGAACACTCTTCAATCTCATGAAAACCAAGAATATCACATAAAGATTTTGGAATCGCGGAAACACTAGCACCCAAATCACACAAAGTATTGCACTCGTAGTTTTTGATCTTGATTTTGATAGTAGGTTCCCACTCATCATGAAGTTTTCTAGGTATAGAGACTTCTAGCTCGAGCTTCTCTTGAAGAGATTTCATCATAGCATCTACGATGTGCGCGGTAAAGGCTTTGCTTTGACTATAAGCATGTGGAGAGTTTGCAATGGATTGCATCAAAGAGATGCATTCAAACAAGGAGCAATTATCATAATTGAATTCCTAGAAATCCAAAGTGGGAGTTTCATTACTACCCAAAATTTTGATTTCTTCTACTCCACTCTCCACACCTTTATCATCAAGATAGGTGGACTCCGAATCATTGGGGCGTTTTTCAACCAAAGTGGATTCATATCCAGACCCTTCATCAATAGGTTTGACACGCGAAAAACAAATATTCAAGAGGAGATACACCAAGCACTTTAAGATCTTCGTGATTTGCATCACTAGAATGCACCCTTTTAAACCATTCATGCCTAGCGCGAATTTGGGCGGTTCTTTCTTTGCTCTCATTAATGGAGACACACATAGCTTTCAAAGTTTCATCCAAATTGACCTTGGGAGGAGCACATCTAACTTTCAAAGCATCAATATCACAAGACATCCTATCAACGCTCTTAGCCAAATCGTCAATTTTGAGTAGTTTTTCCTCTATGGACGCATTGAAAATCTTTTGAGAGGTTATGAACTCTTTGATATTAGTCTCTAAATTCGAGGGTAATTTGTTACGATTTCCATAAGCGTTGTTGTAGGAATTGCCATAATTGTTAGGGGAGTTACTAGGAAAAGGCCTAGGAACATAGTTTCCTCTAAAAGCATTGTTGTTGCCAAAATTGTTCCTACCAACAAAGTTAACGTCCAAACTAGCGTTGCTACTCTCAATCAAGGAAGATAGTGGCATGTCATTAGGATCTAAAGGAGCGTTTCTACTAGCAACCAAATTCATCAACTCGTCCATCTTAGCACTAAGCGAGTTAATTTATTCTATAGCGTGTACCTTTTTGCTAGCAGGTGACCTTTCAGTGCGCCACTGAGAGTAGTTGGTCATGATATTCTCTAGGAGTTTTGTAGCGTCTCCTAACATGATTTCCATGAATGTTCCACCTGAGGCGGAGTCTAATATATTGCTAGAAGAGAAATTCAAACCAGCGTAAAAGATTTGTATAATCATCCACAAACTCAAGCCATGAGCGGGACAATTTCTAATCATAAGCTTCATCCTCTCCCAAGATTGTGCAACGTGTTCATGATCCAGTTGCTTGAAATTCATGATATCGTTACGTAAGGGGATGATCTTAGCCGGCGGAAAATACTTGGATATGTAAGCATCATTGCACTTATCCCAAGAATCGATACTATTCTTGGGCAAAGAAGAAAACCAAGTTTTTGGGCGATCTCGCAACGAGAAAGGAAAACGCTTCAACTTAATCACGTCATTATCCACATCTCTTTTCTTTTGCATATCGCAAAGCTCAATGAAGGTATTGAGATGGGATACAACATCTTCACTAGGAAGGCCAGAGAATTGCTCTTTCATAACAAGATTCAGCAAAGCTGCGTTGATTTCATACGATTCTGTAGTAGTGGCGGGAGCAATCGGAGTACTAATAAAATCATTATTATTAGTGCTCAAGAAGTCGCAAAGTTTGGTGTTTTCAGCCATGATAACTTCAACAAACAAAAAGCACACAAGCAAGCAAGAAAACCGGCGACGGAAAACGGCAAAGGAAAACGGCAAAAAGGCAAAAGAAAAAGGCAAAGGAGAAAGGCAAATGAAAATGGCAAATGTGAAGTGGGGGAGAGGAAAATGAGAGGCAACTGGCAAAAAAGTACATGCAGGAGATGAGTTTGTGAGACCTACTTGGATAGATCTTGATCTCTCCTTCCCCGGCAACGGCGCCAGAAATACTTCTGCTGATGCAACAAAAGAGCTTCCAACGGCACCAGAAACACGTGCCAACGGCGCCAGAAACACGTGCTGACGGGAGACTTTTCTTGTCTTGATTCTCCTCAGCAACGGCACCAGGAATCCTTCTGCTACGGCTACGCCTTTAGGGACTTCCTAGGCAAATAGGCAAAGGATTTCCCCGTGGCCTTGGAGCCTTTTGTTGGTGTTCCCTCGAAGCATAAAGGGTGATGTAGCGCAGCGGAGGTAAGTATTTCCCTCAGCTTTGAAAACCAAGGTATCGATCCAGTGAAGGAGTATCACAAGTACCTGCACAAACACAAAGAACCTGCACCCAACGCTATGAAGGGGTTGTCAATCCCTTATAGATTGTTTGCCAAGTGAGAACTAAAAGCAACAAAGTAACAAAGCAAAGTAAAAGCGGAGGTGTAAACGATAGGTGTGAATAGACCCGGGGGCCGTGGTGTTTACTAGTGGCTTCTCTCACGAAAGCAAGTAGACGGTGGGTGAACAAATTACTGTCGAGCAATTGATAGAACCGCGCAAAGTCGTGACGTCATCTATGGCAATGATTATATCTATAGGCATCACGTCCAAAACAAGTAGACCGATACTTTCTGCATCTACTACTATTACTCCACACGTCGACCGCTATCCAGCATGCATCTAGTGTATTAAGTTCAAAAGAACAGAGTAACTCCTTAAGCAAGATGACATGATGTAGATGGACAATCTCATATCTACGACAAAGCCCATCTTGTTACCCTCGATGGCAACTACACGATGTGTGCCTTGCTACCCCTATTGTCACTGGGAAAGGTCACCACACGGTAAGAACACAAAACCAAGCACTTCTCCCATTGCAAGAATCATAGATCTAGTTGGCCAAACAAAACCCGAGACTCGGAGAGACTTACAGGGATATCAAATCATGCAAATTAGAAATCAACAAAGACTCAAATATATATCATAGATAATCTGCTCAAAAATCCACAATTCATCGGATCGCGACAAACACACCGCAAAAGAGGATTACATCGGATAGATCTCCATGAAGATCATGGTGAACTTTGTATTGAAGATCCAAGAGAGAGAAGAAGCCATCTAGCTACTAACTACGGACCCGTAGGTCTGAAGTGAACTACTCACGAGTCATTGGAGGAGCGATGATGTTGATGAAGAAGCCCTCCAACTCCAAAGTCCCCTCCGGCTGGGCACCGGGAAGGGTCTCCACATGAGATCTCGCTGAAACAGGAACTTGCGGTGGCGGAACTCCCGATCTAGGTTTCTTTTTGGAGGTTTCTGAATTAATAGGACCATATGGCGGTGGAGTTGCATCAAGTGGGACCCCGAGGGCCCACAAGCTTGATTGGCGCGACCTAGGGGGGTTGCGGCGACAGGGCTGGTGGCACTCTCAGGACCCCCCTCTGGTATGTTTTTCTTCCGGTATTTTTGATATTTTCCTTAAAAATCATCGCGAAAGAATTATTCCGTTTGGACTCCGTTCCAAAATCAGATCTGAAAAGAGTCAGAAACACAGAAAAAACAGGAACTGGCACTTGGCACTGAATTAATAAGTTAGTCCCAAAAAAGATATAAAAGGTAAACAAAACATCCAAAGTTGACAAGGTAACAGCGTGAAACCATAAAACATTATAGATACGTTTGAGACGTATCAGCCCCCTGTAGCTCTCCTGCCTTGGCCCTCAAGTCCCCCGATCTTCTTCTGTTCTGGAAAAATTTATTTCGGGGACTTTATTCCGTTTGGACTCCGTTCCAAAATCAGATCTGAAAAGAGTCAAAAACACAAAAAAAACAGGAACTCGCACTTGGCACTTAATTAATAAGTTAGTCCTAAAAAATATATATAAGGTACATAAAACATCCAAAGTTGACAAGATAACAACATGAAACCATAAAAAATTATAGATACGTTTGAGACGTATCAAGCATCCCCAAGCTTAACTCCTGCTCGTCCTCAACTAGGGAAGTGATAAAGAATGAATTTCTGATGCTTTCATGCTACCTAGCATAGATGTCCTTTGTAACTCCTCTTATGTGACGTGAATGTTCAGATCCATTAGATTGACAATAACAATTCAAGCAAACTAACAAGGTAATCATGAACTTTCAAAATAACAAGGCCAAAAGAAAGTTATCCCTACAAAATCATATAGTCTCGCTATGCTCTATCATCCTTGCACAACAAATTTAAATCATGCACAACCTCAGTATTGGCCAAGTAATTGTTTTCGCACTTTTACTTTCTCAAACCTTTTCAACTCTCACGCAATACATGAGCGTGAGCCATGGTTTTAGCACTAAGTGGAATGGAGTGTGGTGGAGGTTGCAAGACAAATAAGGAGAAGATGGTCACATTAACTAGGCATATCAATGAGCTATGGAGATGCTCATCAATAGATATCAATGTGAATGAGTAGGGATTGCCATACAAATGATGCACTAGAGCTAAGAGTATGTGAAAGCTCGTAAAGAAAACTAGTGGGTGTGCATCCAACTTGCTTGCTCACGAAGACCTAAGGCAAATTTGAGGAAGCCTATCATTGGAATATACAAGCCAAGTTTTATAATGAAAATTTCCCACTAGATATATGGTGGTGACAAAATGAGAGACTCTCAATCATGAAGATCATGGTGCTTAATAAGCACAAGTGTGGAAGGATAGTAGCATTGTCCCTTCTCTCTTTTTCTCTCATTTTTTGGTGGGCTCTTTGGCCTCTCTTTTTTGGTGGGCATCTTTGGCCTCTTTTTGTAAATGGGCTTCGCTGTCCTCTTTTATTTCCTCACATGGGACAATGCTCTATCAATGATGATCATCACACTTACAACTCAAAACTTAGAGCAATGATGACTCTATATGAAATGCCTTCGGTAGTATACCGTGAAAATGATCTAGCATGGCATAGACATTAATGGAAACATCATGCTAGCTATCTTACGATCATGCAATGGCAATGTAGAAGTTGTGACACATGTCATGGTGGTAGTTGCATGGCATTATATCTCGGAATGGCTTTGTAAAAGCCATAGTAGGTAGGTATGGTGGCTGTTTTGAGGGACGCTAATGGTGTGCTTTGTACACCGGCGAAAGTTGCACGGCACTAAAGAAGATAATGATGGTGGAAGGTGAAAGTGCATCTAAACCATGGACTGAACATTAGTCATGAAGAACTCATATACTTGTTGCAAAAGTTTTAGTAGTAATCGAAACAAAGCATTCAACACATACTCCTAGGGGAAGGGTTGGTAGGTATAAACCATCGCGCGATCCCGACCGCCACACAAAGGATGACAATCAATAGACTAATCATGCTCAGACATCATCACATAGCGGTTCACCATACGTGCATGCTACGGGAATTACTAACTTCAACACAAGTATTTCTAGATCCACAACACCTTACTAGTATAACTTAAATATTACCACAACCACAACTCAAAACTAATTGAGATGAATCAAACTTCTCTTACTATTCAATGCACATGAAGGTGGAAGTTTTCACATCCCTTTGGATAACTACCCCTTTTGGGACTACTTTCATAACATAGGTCAACTACCAATCCACGCGCTTCCGTGCTCTAAAAGATATAAGTGAAGCACATAGAGCAAAATCAACTAGCTCAAAAGATATAAGTGAAGTACATGTGAGCTGAATTGTCTAACCAAAGGATATAAGTTAAGCTCGACAAAATCACAGTGAGTGCATGTCTCTCCCTCTAGGTGTGCAACAAGGAAGATTGTGACACAACAAAAATAAAAGACTCCTACGTTACAAGATGCTCCAAGCAAAACACATAACATGTGGTGAATAAAAATATAGCCCCAAGTAACGTTACCGATGGATTGAAGACGAAAGAGGGGATGCCTTCCCGGGGCATCCCCAAGCTTAGGCTTTTACGACATCCTTGAATCAACTTGGGGTGCCTTGGGAATCCCCAAGCTTGAGCTCTTTCCACTCTTTATCTCTTTGTCCATAAGAAATTCACCCAAAACTTGAAAACTTCACAACACGAAATTTAAACAGAAACTCGTGATATCATTAGTATAAGAAAGCAAACTACCACTTCCTTAGGTACTGTAGCAAACTGAAAATCTACTTATGTTGATGTTGGGTTACTGTATTTTCAATCTTCCATGACTAATACCCCCGATACTATCCATAGTTTCATCAAAATAAGCAACCAACTCAACAGAAACATAATCTGTTAACAGCACACCAGGTTGTAGCAGTCTGTATACTTCGTATACTTCCGGTACTTCAAAAATTCTGAAAACTTACGACAGTCTGACGAATTTGCATAGCAATCAGCAGAAAAAAGTATCAACTCAGATGCTCTTACAGAAAAAAATGAAAATTCTTTTCGTGAGCAGAAAGTTTTTGTCTTTCCCAGCATGACCAAACGGTCATCCCCAAGACTAATCATAACGGTTTTACTTGGCACAAACACAAAAAGAAACACAAAAAACACAATCATAACAGAATTATGAAAGTGTGGAAAACACAAAACTGAAAGAAAAAGGATAGATTCATTGGGTTGCCTCCCAACAAGCGCTATTGTCTAACGCCCTTAGCTAGGCATGCAAGTGAAAATCACATCTAAGTCTAACATACTTCCTATGCATAGGCATTTTATAGGAAAACAGATTGTCAAGACAACCAATAGTTGCCATATGCAAGGAAGAAGAAAGAGACAATAGCAATCTCCACATAACGAGAGGTGATTTAGTGATATAAAAGTTTCTACCACCATATTTTCCTCTCAAATAATAATTACATGTGGGATCATATTCGAATTCAACAATGTAACTATCACATAGGATATTCTTTTCATGATCCACATGCATGCAAAGTTGACGCTCTTCAAAAATAGTGGGATTATCATCAACTAAAGTCATGAATTCTCCAAACCCACTTTTAATAATATTGCAAATATCATATTCATCATGAGGTTTGAACAAATTTTCAAGATCATAAGAAATATCATCACCCGAATCATGGTTATTGCAATAAGTAGTGGACATAGCAAAACTAGCATCCCCAAGCTTAGGGTTTTGCATATTTTTAGCATGATTGTCATTAATAGAATTTATAATGAAATCATTGCAATCATGCTTTTCATTCAAGGATCCCTCGTGAATCACTTCATAAATTTCTTCATCACGATTTTCAGATTCACGCATCTCAAGCAAAACTCCATAGAGAAAGTCAAGTGCACTCAACTCACTAGCAATTGGTTCCACATAAGTGGATCTCTTAAAGAGATTAGCAAGTGGGTGAGGATCCATATCAATGAATTTTCAGCAAGCGAAGAAGCAAGCATATTGAAGGCACATAGCCCACAAGCAAAGGAAAGGCAAACGAAAAAGGCAAACGAAAAGGGAAAATGTGAAGTGGGGGAGAGGAAAATGAGAGGCAACTCGCAAAAAAGGTAAATGCAAGAGATGAGTTTGTGACACCTACTTGGATAGATCTTGACTTGATCTCTCCTTCCCCGACAACGGCGCCAGAAATACTTCTGCTACTGCAACAAAAGACCTTCCAACGGCGCCAGAAATAGACGTGTTGATGGGAGACTATTCTTGTCTTGATACTCCTCAACAAGGCGCAAGGAATCCTTCTGCTACGGCTACGCCTTTAGGGACTTCCTTGGCAAATATGCAAAGGATTCCCCCGTAGCCTTGGAGCCTATAGTTGGTGTTCCCTCGAAGCGGAAAGGGTGATGTAGCACAACGGCGGTAAGTATTTTCCTCAGTTTTGAGAACCAAGGTATCGATCCAGTGGGAGGATCGCGTCAAGTCACAAGTACCTACACAAACACAAAGAGCTTGCACCCAACACTATGAAGGGGTTGTCAATCCCTTATAGATTGTTTGCAAAGTGAGAACTGAAAGCAAAACGTAAACAAAGCAAAGTAAAAGCAAAAGTGGAGACGATAGTTGTGAATAGACCCGGGGGTCGTAGTGTTCACTAGTGGCTTCTCTCATGAAAGCAAGTAGACGGCGAGTGAACGAATTACTGTCGAGCAATTGATAGAACCGCGCAAAGTCGTGACGTCATCTATGGCAATGATTATATCTATATGTTGGAAATATGCCCTAGAGGCAATAATAAATTAGTTATTATTATATTTCTTAGTTCATGATAATCGTTTATTATCCATGCTATAATTGTATTGATTGGAAACACAGTGCATGTGTGGATACATAGACAAAACACTATCCCTAGTAAGCCTCTAGTTGACTAGCTCGTTGATCAAAGATGGTCAAGGTTTCCTGACCACAGGCAAGTGTTGTCACTTGATAACAGGATCACATCATTAGGAGAATCATGTGATGGACTAGACCCAAACTAATAGACGTAGCATATTGATCGTGTCATTTTGTTGCTACTGTTTTCTGCGTGTCAAGTATTTGTTCCTATGACCATGAGATCATATAACTCACTGACACCGGAGGAATGCTTTGTCTGTATCAAACGTCGCAACATAATTGGGTGTCTATAAAGATACTCCACGGGTATCTCTGAAGGTGTTCGTTGAGTTAGTATGGATCAAGACTGGGATTTGTCACTCCGTATGATGGAGAGGTATCTCGAGGCCCACTCGGTAATACAACATCACACACAAGCCTTGCAAGCAATGTGACTTAGTGTAAGTTGCGGGATCTTGTATTACAGAATGAGTAAAGAGACTTGTCGGTAAATGAGATTGAAATAGTTATGCGGATACTGACGATCGAATCTCGGGCAAGTAATATACCGAAGGACAAAGGCAATGACATACGGGATTATATGAATCCTTGGCACTGAGGTTCAAACGATAAGATCTTCGTAGAATATGTGGGATCCAATATGGGCATCCAGGTCCCGCTATTGGATATTGACCGAGGAGTCTCTTGGGTCATGTCTACATAGTTCTCGAACCCGCAGGATCTGCACACTTAAGGTTTGACGTTGTTTTATGCGTATTTGAGTTATATGATTGGTTATGAATGTTGTTCGGAGTCCCGGATGAGATCACGGATGTCACGAGGGTTTCCGGAATGGTCCGGAAACGAAGATTGATATATTGGATGACCTCATTTGATTACCAGAAGGTTTTCGCAGTTACCGGGAATGTACCGGGAATGACGAATGGGTTCCGGGTGTTCACCGGGGGGCAACCCACCCCGGGGAAGCCCATAGGCCTTGGGGGTGGCGCACCAGCCCTTAGTAGGCTGGTGGGAAAGCCCAAGAAGTCCCTATGCGCCATAGGAAGAAAATAAAAGAGAAAAGAAAAAAAAGAGGAGGTGGGAAAAGGGGGAAGGACTCCTCCTTCCAAACCTAGTTGGACTCGGTTTGTTAGGGGAGGGTTGCCCCCCTTGGCTCGGCCGAAGTCCTTAGGGGTCCTTGGACCCCAAGGCAAGGCTCCCCCTCTTCCCCCTATATATACGGAGGTTTTAGGGCTGATTTGAGACAACTTTTGCCACGGCATCCCGACCACATACCTCCACGGTTTTACCTCTCGATTGCGTTTCTGCGGAGCTCGGGCGGAGCCCTGCTGAGATTAGATCACCACCAACCTCCGGAGCGCCGTCACGCTGCCGGAGAACTCATCTAACTCTCCGTCTCTCTTGCTGGATCAAGAAGGCCAAGATCATCGTCGAGCTGTACGTGTGCTGAACGCGGAGGTGCCGTCCGTTCGGCACTAGATCGTGGGACTGATCGCGGGACGGTTCGCGGGGCGGATCGAGGGACGTGAGGACGTTCCACTACATCAACCGCGTTCACTAACGCTTCTGCTGTACGGTCTACAAGGGTACGTAGATCAAACATCCCCTCTCGTAGATGGACATCACCATGATAGGTCTTCGTGCGCGTAGGAAAATTTTTGTTTCGCATGCGACGTTCCCCAACAGTGGCATCATGAGCTAGGTTCATGCGTAGATGTCTTCTCGAGTAGAACACAAAAGTTTTTGTGGGCGGTGATGTGGGTTTTGCTGCCCTCCTTAGTCTTTTCTTGATTCTGCGGTATTGTTGGATCGAAGCGGCTCGGACCGACATTACTCGTATGCTTACGAGAGACTGGTTTCATCGCTACGAGTAACTCCGTTGCTCAAAGATGACTGGCGGGTGTCAGTTTCTCCAACTTTAGTTGAATCGGAATTGACCGAGGAGGTCCTTGGATGAGGCTAAATAGCAATTCATATATCTCCGTTGTGGTGTTTGCGTAAGTAAGATGCGATCCTACTAGATACCCGTGGTCACCACGTAAAACATGCAACAACAATTAGATGACGTCTAACTTGTTTTTGCAGGGTATGCTTGTGATGTGATATGGCCAACGATGTGATGTGATATATTGGATGTATGAGATGATCATGTTGTAATAGTTAATATCGACTTGCACGTCGATGGTACGGCAATCGGCAGGAGCCATAGGGTTGTCTTTAAACTAACGTTTGTGCTTGCAGATGCGTTTACTATATTGCTAGGACGTAGCTTTAGTAGTAATAGCATGAGTAGCACGACAACCCCGATGGCGACATGTTGATGGAGATCATGATGATGGAGATCATGGTGTGACGCCGGTGACAAGAAGATCGTGCCGGTGCTTTGGTGATGGAGATCAAGAAGCACGTGATGATGGCCATATCCTATCACTTATGAATTGCATGTGATGTTAATACTTTTATGCACCTTATTTTGCTTAGAACGACGGTAGCATTATGAGGTGATCTCTCACTAAAATTTCAAGACGAAATTGTGTTCTCCTCGACTGTGCACCGTTGCGACAGTTCTTCGTTTCGAGACACCACGTGATGATCGGGTGTGATAGACTCAACGTTCACATACAACGGGTGCAAAACAGTTGCACACGCAGAACACTCGGGTTAAGCTTGACGAGCCTAGCATGTGCAGACATGGCCTCGGAACACATGAGACCGAAAGGTCGAGCATGAATCGTATAGTTGATATGATTAGCATAGAGATGCTTACCACTGAAACTATTCTCGACTCACGTGATGATCGGACTTGAGATAGTGGATTTGGATCATGTACCACTCAAATGACTAGAGAGATGTACTTTTTGAGTGGGAGTTCTTATGTAATATGATTAATTGAACTAATTGTCATGAACATAGTCTAATGGTCTTTGCAAATTACGATGTAGCTTGCGCTATAGCTCTACTCTTTTTTATATGTTCCTATAGAAAATTTAGTTGAAAGTTGATAGTAGCAAACTTTGCAGACTAAGTCTGTAAAACCGAGGATTGTCCTCGTTGCTGCGCAGAAGCTTATGTCCTTAATGCACCACTCAGTGTGCTACACCTCGAGCGTCGTCTGTGGATGCTGTGAACATCCGACATAGACGTTTGTGATGACTACACGATAGTTCAATGCAAAATACTGAATGGCTTAGGAGCAAGGCGCCGAAAACATTTTGAAACGTCACGGAACATAAGTGATGTTCTAAAGAGATGAAATTATGATTTCATGCTTGTGCCCTTGTTAAGAGGTACGAGACCTCCAACAAGATTCTTTGTCCACAAAGTAAAGGAGAAAAGCTCAATCGTTCAGCGTGTGCTCAGATTGTCTGAGTACGACAATTGCTTGAATCAACTCGGAGTTAATCTTCCAGATGAGATAGTGATGGTTCTCCAAAGTCACTGCCACCAAGCTGTGAGAGCTTCGTGATGAACTATAACATATCAAGGATAGATACAATGATCCTTGAGATATTCGCGATGTTTGACACTACGAAAGTAGAAATCAAGAAGGAGCATCAATAGTTGATGGTTAGTAAAACCACTAAGTTTCAAGAAAGGCAAGGGCTAGAAGGGATACTTCGTGAAACGGCAAAACAATTGCTGCACTAATGAAGAGTCCCAAGATTAAACCCAAACCCGAGACTAAGTTCTTCTGTAATGAGGGGAACGGTCACTGAGGCGGAGCAACTCTAGATACTTGGTAGATAAGAAGGCTGGCAAAAGTCGAAAGAAGTATATTTGATATACATGATGTTGATGTGTACTTTACTAGTACTCCTAGTAGCACGAGGGTATTGGATACTGGTTCGGTTGCTAAGTGATTAGTAACACGAAGTGAAAGCTACGGCATAAACGGAGACTAGCTAAAGGCGAGGTGACGATACGTGTTGGAAGTGTTTCCAAGGTTGATATGATCAAACGTCGCATGCTCCCTCTACCATCGGGATTGGTGTTAAACCTAAATAATTGTTATTTGGTGCTTGCGTTAAGCATGAACATGATTGGATCGTGTTTATTGCAATACGGTTATTCATTTAAAGAGAATAATGGTTACTCTATTTGCTTGAATAATCACCTTCAATGGTTTATTGAATCTCGATCATAGGGTTACACATGTTCATGATATTGGTGCCAAAAAGATACGAGGTAATGATGATAGTACCACTTACTTGTGGCACTGCCGCTTGAGTCATGTTGGTATAAATTGCATGAAGAGGCTCCATGCTGACGGATCTTTATACTCACTTGATTTTGAATCACTAGTGACATGCAAATCATACCACATGAGCAAGGCCTTGTTTTTCATTGAGATGAAACAAGATAGTAACTTGTTGGAAGTGATACATTTTGATGTATGCAGTCCAATGGGTGCTGAGGCACGCAGTGGATATCATTATGTTCTTACTTCAATGAAGATTTGAGCAGATACAAGAGTATTTGCTTAATGAATCACAAGTCTGAAATATTGAAAAGTTCAATTCTGTTTCAGAGTGAAGTTCGTCGTAACAAAAGGATAAACTGTCTACGATATGATCATAGAAATGAATATCTGAGTTATGAGTTTTGGTACGCAGTTAAGACAATGTGGAAATTGTTTCGCAGTTCATGCCACCTGGAACATCATAGTGTGATGATGCGTCTGAACATCATAGCCACGCACTATTTGGTATAGTGCATACTATGATGTCTCTTATCGAAGTACCACTATCGTTTATGGGTTGTGCATTAGAGACAACCGCATTCACTTTAAAATAGGGCACCGCGTATTTCCGTTGAGATGACACAGTATAGACTGAGGTTTAGAGAAATCTAAACTGTCGTTTCTTGAAAGTTTGGGGCTTCGACACTTATGTGAAAAAGTTTCAGTCTGATAAGCTCGAACCCAAAGCGGATAAATGCATCTTCATAGGATATCCAAAACAGTTGGGTACATCTCCTATCTCAGATTCGAAAGCAAAGTGTTTGTTTCTAGAAATGGATCCTTTCTCGAGGAAAGGTTTCTCTCGAAAGAATTGAGTGGGAGGGTGGTAGAACTTGATGAGGTTATTGAACCGTCACTTTGACGAGTGTGTAGCAGGGCGCAGGAAGTTGTTCCTGTGGCGCCTACACCAATTGAAGTGAAAGCTGATGAGGGTGATCATCGAGCATCGGATCAAATTACTGCAAACCTCGTAGGTTGACAAGGTCACGTACTACTGCAGAGTGGTACGGTAACCCTGTCTTGGAGGTCATGTTGTTGAGCAACAGTGAACCTACGAGTTATGGAGAAGCAATGGTGGGCCTGGATTCCGACAAATGGCTTGAGGCCATGAAATCCGAGAGAGGATCCATATATAAAACAAAGTGTAGACTTTGGAGGAACTACTTGATGGTAGTAAGACTATTGAGTAAAGATGGATCTTTGTAAGGAAGACAGACGACGATGGTGATAAGTCAATATTAAGAAAAGCTCGACTTGTCGCAAAGATGTTTCTCACAAGATCAAACAGTTGACTATGATGAGACTTTCTCACTCGTAGCGATTCTAAAAGTCTGTTGGAATTATGTTAGTAGTTGCTGCATTATTTATGAAATATTGCACATAGGATGTCAAAACATTGTTTCCTCAACGGTTTCCTTGAGAAAAAATTGTATGTGATACAACCAGAAGGTTTTGTCGATCCTAAAGATACTAACAAGTATGCAAGCTCCAGCGATCCTTCAATGGACTGGTGCAAGCATCTCGGAGTTGGAATATACACTTTGATGAGATGATCAAAGATTTTGGGTGTGTACAAGGTTTATGAGAAACTTGTATTTCCAAAGAAGTGAGTGGGAGCACTATAGAATTTCTGATAAGTATATGTGGTTGACATATTGTTGATCAGAAGTAATGTAGAATTTCTGTGAAGCATAAAAGGTTGTTTGAAAGGAGTTTTTCAAAGGAATACCTGGATTGAGCTACTTGAATGTTGAGCATCAAGATCTATGGAGATAGATCAAAACGCTTAATAGAAGTTTCAACAAGATGCATGCCTTGACAAGTTTTTGAAGGAGTTCAAAATAGATCAGCAAAGAAGGAGTTCTTGGTTGCGTTGTAAGGTGTGAATTTGAGTAAGACTCAAAACCCGACCCCGACAGAATAAAGAGAATAGACGAAGGTCGTCTTCTATGCCTTAGCCGTAGACTCTAAAGTAAGCCATGCTGAGTACCGCACCTGATGTGTGCCTTGCAGCAAGTCTGTTAAGAGGTACACAGAGTGATCCAGGAATGAATCACTGATCAGCGGTCAAAGTTATCCTTAGTAACTAAATAGACTAAGGAATTTTTCTCGATTATGGAGGTGGTTAAAGAGTTCGTCGTAAAGGTTTACGTCGATGCAAGCTTTGATACTAATCCGAATAACTATGAGTAGTGAAACGGATTCGTATAGTAGAGTAGATATTTGGAGTATTTGCGAATAGCACATAGTAGCAGCATCTATAAGATGACATAAATATTTGTAAAAGAACACACGGATCTGAAAGTTTCAGAACCGTTGACTAAAACCTCTCTCACGAGCAAGACATGATGAGACCCCATAACTATATGGGTGTTGGATTCGTTGGAATCACATGGTGATGTGAACTAGATTATTGACTCTAGTGCAAGTGGGAGACTGTTGGAAATATGCCCTAGAGGCAATAATAAATTAGTTATTATTATATTTCTTAGTTCATGATAATCGTTTATTATCCATGCTATAATTGTATTGATTGGAAACACAGTGCATGTGTGGATACATAGACAAAACACTGTCCCTAGTAAGCCTCTAGTTGACTAGCTCGTTGATCAAAGATGGTCAAGGTTTCCTGACCATAGGCAAGTGTTGTCACTTGATAACGGGATCACATCATTAGGAGAATCATGTGATGGACTAGACCCAAACTAATAGACGTAGCATATTGATCGTGTTATTTTGTTGCTACTGTTTTCTGCATGTCAAGTATTTGTTCCTATGACCATGAGATCATATAACTCACTGACACTGGAGGAATGCTTTGTGTGTATCAAACGTCGCAACGTAACTGGGTGACTATAAAGATACTCTACAGGTATCTCTGAAGCTGTTCGTTGAGTTAGTATGGATCGAGACTGGGATTTGTCAATCCGTATGACGGAGAGGTATCTCGGGGCTCACCCGGTAATACAACATCACACACAAGCCTTGCAAGCAATGTGACTTAGTGTAAGTTGCGGGATCTTGTATTACGGAACGAGTAAAGAGACTTGCCGGTAAACGAGATTGAAATAGGTATGCGGATACTGACGATCGAATCTCGGGCAAGTAACATACCGAAGGACAAAGGGAATGACATACGGGATTATATGAATCCTTGGCACTGAGGTTCAAACGATAAGATCTTCGTAGAATATGTGGGATCCAATATGGGCATCCAGGTCCCGCTATTGGATATTGACCGAGGAGTCTCTCGGGTCATGTCTACATAGTTCTCGAACCCGCAGGGTCTGCACATTTAAGGTTTGACGTTGTTTTATGCGTATTTGAATTATATGATTGGTTACCGAATGTTGTTCGGAGTCCTGGATGATATGACGGACGTCACGAGGGTTTCCGGAATGGTACGGAAACGAAGATTGATATATAGGATGACCTCATTTGATTACCGGAAGGTTTTCGGAGTTACCGGGAATGTACCGGGAATGACGAATGGGTTCTGGGTGTTCACCGGGAGGGCAACCCACCCCGGGGAAGCCCATAGGCCTTGGGGGTGGCGCACCAGCCCTTAGTAGGCTGGTGGGACAGCCCAAGAAGGCCCTACGTGCCATAGGAAGAAAATCAAAGAGAAAAGAAAAAAAAGAGGAGGTGGGAGAAGGGGGAAGGACTCCTCCTTCCAAACCTAGTTGGACTCCGTTTGGAAGGGGAGGGTTGCCCCCCTTGGCTCGGCCGAAGTCCTTAGGGGTCCTTGGACCCCAAGGTAAGGCTCCCCTTCTTCCCCCTATATATACGGAGGTTTTAGGGCTGATTTGAGACAACTTTTGCCACGGCAGCCCGACCACATACCTCCACGGTTTTACCTCTAGATCGCGTTTCTGCGGAGGTCGGGCGGAGCCCTGCTGAGATTAGATCACCACCAACCTCCGGAGCGCCGTCACGCTTCCGGAGAACTCATCTACCTCTCCGTCTCTCTTGCTGGATCAAGAAGGCCGAGATCATCGTCGAGCTGTACGTGTGTTGAACGCGGAGGTGCCGTCCATTCGGCACTAGATCGTGGGACTGATCGCGGGACAGTTCGCGGGGCGGATCGAGGGATGTGAGGACGTTCCACTACATCAACCGCGTTCACTAACGCTTCTGCTGTATGGTCTACAAGGGTACGTAGATCAAACATCTCCTCTCGTAGATGGACATCACCATGATAGGTCTTCGTGCGCGTAGGAAATTTTTTGTTTCCCATGCGACGTTCCCCAACACTATAGGCATCACGTCCAAAACAAGTAGACCGAGACTTTCTGCATCTACTACTATTACTCCACATGTCGACCGCTATGTAGCATGCATCTAGTGTATTAAGTTCATAAGAACAGAGTAACGCCTTAAGCAAGATGACATGATGTAGATGGACAATCTCATATCTACGATAAAAGCCCATCTTGTTACCTTTGATGGCAACACCACGATGCGTGCCTTGCTGCCCCTTCTGTCACCGGGAAAGGTCACCACACGGTATGAACCCAAAACCAAGCACTTCTCCCATTTCAAGAATCATAGATCTAGTTGGCCAAACAAAACCCAAGACTCGGATAGACTTACAAGGATATCAAATCATGCATATAAGAAATCAGCAAAGACTCAAATATAATTCATAGATAATCTGATCACAAATCCACAATTCATCGGATCTCGACAAACACACCGCCAAACAAAATTACATCGGATAGATCTCCATGAAGATCATGGAGAACTTTGTATTGAAGATCCAAGAGAGAGAAGAAGCCATCTAGCTACTAACTACGGACCCGTAGGTCTGAAGTGGACTACTCACGAGTCATTGGAGAGGCGACGATGTTGATGTAGAAGCCCTCCAACTCCAAAGTCCCCTCCGGCAGGGCACCGGGAAGGGTCTCCAGATGAGATCTCGCGGAAACGGAAGCTTGCGGCGGCGGAAAAGTGTTTTCGTGGATGCAATGTTTTTTTTTCTGGATTTTAGGGAATATATAGGCGAAAGAGCTAGGGCAGGGGAGCGCTAGGGAGGCCACAAGCCTGGTAGCCGCCGGCCCCCCTGGTGGCGGCTACAGGGCTTGTGGGCCCCCTGTAGCTCTCCTGCCTTGGCCCTCAAGTCCCCCGATCTTCTTCTGTTCTGGAAGAATTTATTTCGGGGATTTTATTCCGTTTGGACTCCGTTCCAAAATTTGATCTAAAAAGAGTCAAAAACACAGAAAAAACAGGAACTGGCACTTGGCACTAAATTACTAAGTTAGTCCCAAAAAAGATATAAAAGGTACATAAAACATACAAAGTTGACAAGATAACAGCATGAAACCATCAAAAATTATAGATACGTTTGAGACGTATCAAGCACAAGTGAAAAAAACCAAAACGAAAAAAAGGAAAGAGGGAGGTGGGAAGGAAGAGGAGTACTCCTTCCCAAACCGAATTGGAGGAGAAGTCCTCCTCCCCCTTAGGTCGGTGCACCCTTGAGGCCCTTGAGCCCCAAGGCTAGCCCCTCCCCTCCTCTCATATATATTGGTGGTTTTAGGGTTTTTGAGACACAACTTTGCCACGTGCAACTCAAACCTGTTCCACATAGTTTTACATCTAGATCGGATTCCTGCGGAGCTCGGGCGGAGCCGTGCAGGAGTAGATCATCACCACCACCGGAGTGCCGTCACGATGCCGGAGAACTCATCTACTTCTCCGTCTTGCTTGCCGAATCAAGAAGGCCAAGATCGTCATCGAGTTGTACGTGTGCTGAACGCGGAGGTGTCGTCCGTCCGGCGCTAGATCGGAACGGATCGTGGGACGATGGTGATTTGAATCACGAAGCTGTACCACTACTTCAACCGCGTTTCTTAACGCTTCCTGCTTAGCGATCTACAAGGGTACGTAGATTTAATATCCTCTCGTAGACGGACATCACCATGATAGGTCTTCATGTGCGTAGGAAATTTTTTGTTTCCCATGCAACGTTCCGCAACATATTCACGCCACCCCTAACGTGGCTCACGGTCATCCAGCGGCCTCCTCCGTGCGCGGGGCCTCTGTCGAACCATCCGGGGCACCTGCTGAAGTGTTCGGCATGGACCAGGCGGAGTTCTTGACACTCATATGTATCATGGCCGCTGGTGCCATGGAATATGCACGTTAGCACCCGTCTGGGCGGGCGCTCTCCCCCTCGGACATGCTTCGCCTCGGGCTCGGCGGCGAGCACCACTGGAGACTTGCGTTTCACCTCCTTGGCCTTGGCCTTCCCCTCCTCTGGGTCCGCTGCCTGGGGCCCGAGGAGTGACAAGCGCCCTTCTTCAGCCTTGGTGCACTTGCTTGCTAAGTTGAACATCTCCAGTGCAGTGCTCATTTCATCATTCATGGCGAGCTCCTCCTTCATCTTGAGGTCGGTGACTCCTTCGGAGAAAGCTGAGATGACGGCTTCGTCCGACGCCTTGGGGATCTTGAGGCGCATGACCGTGAAGCGCTCTATGAACTTGTACATGGTCTCTCCCTCCTACTGCTTGACGCGTCGCAGGTCGTTCACGGTAGGAGCGCGGTCACGGGTGCCCTGGAAGTTGACAATGAAACGCTCGCGCAGGTCGTCCCAGGAAGTGATGGACGCCTTCGGGTAGTTGAGAAGCAAGGAGAGTGCGCCACCCTTGAGCGCCATGGGGAACCAACACGCCATGACCTTGTCGCCTCCTCCTGCCGCCCTGATTCTTAGCGTGCAGAGTTGCAGGAACTCGGTCGGGTCTTGGGTGCCATCCTAGCGCAGAGGTAGGTCGGGTTTGAACTTGCAGGGTCATGCAGCGGGGTAGATCTCGGGGGCGATGGCTAGGGACCCCACTGGTCCGACGGGTGCGACGCATGCGAGAGCGGCCGGATCTTGTTGCTCCATCGGGTCTGCTTCGAGCGGGGTGTGCTTATGACGCGGGGGTTGCACCGCTGGGGGCGCGTGCGTGTCAGCACGGGGCCGAGGGACCACCTGACAGCTGGCTTCATCTCCTCGCCCCGCCCTGGGATCACGAGGTTGGCCACGGGGATGAGCTTCCTGTGTGGGCTCGGGAAGCACGTCTTGCCGCGATGGTGGGGGCAGCGCAACTTGTTCTTCGTCGTTTGCTTGGGACGGTTGGGGTCGAAACGAACAGGAGAGTGTCGCGGAGTCACCGGCGGTGGCGATGAGCTCCTCGATGCGCTAGAGCCACTTGTGGTGGCGGTCAGGAGCGGGCCGGTAGCGGAGCAGCTCGGTGGCCATGGCGAGCGTGCACCGGCCGAGTGGCATCTCCGGTCGGGCATGCGAGGTCACCCCAGAGCCCCGGACGAACGACGGAGTGGCAGGGCGGCCGTGACGATGCTCAGTAACTAGATGGGAGGAACCTTCTTGCTCTTGAACTTCGGGGCCGGTGGCAGCGTTCACCACGGGTGACGGTGACCGACATGCACTGGCGGCATCGACGGGTGCTGTGTGAGCAACGCGGGTGGCGCGGCGTGATATGTCTCCAACGTATCTGGAATTTTTTATGGTTTCATGCTATTATCTTGTCAAACTTTGGATGTTTTGCATGCCTTTTATTTATTTTCTCGGACTAACTTATTAACTTAGTGCCAAGTGCCAGTTCCTGTTTTTTCCATGTTTTTGACCCCTTTCAGGGGAGATTTTGAAACTGAGTCCAAACAGACGAAAATCCCCGAAAAGATTTTTTCTGGAACAGAAGAAGATCGGAGAGCTTCGTGGCCAAGCCAGAAGAGCCCCACGTGCCCCCACAAGCCCCCACCCCGCGGCCAGGGGGGCGCGCCATGCAGGCCTGTGGGCCCCCTGGAGGTCCCCTGACCTAGATCTTGCGCCTATAAATTCCCAAATATTCCCAAAAAACCAGGGGAGCATCGTCATCACTTTTCCACCGCCGCAAGCTTTTGTCTCCGCAAGATCCCATCTGGGGCACGTCCTGGTGCCCTGCCGGAGGGGGAATTAGGACACAGAAGGCTTCTCGATCAACACCATGACCTCTCCGATGATGTGTGAGTAGTTCACCATAGACCTACGGGTTAGTAACTAGTAACTAGATGGCTTCTTCTCTCTCTTGGATCTTCAATACAAAGTTCTCCATGATCTTCATGGAGATCTATTCTATGTAATCTTATTTTGCGGTGTGTTTGTCGAAATCCGATGAATTGTGAATTTATGGTCAGATTATCTATGAATCTTATTTGAGTTTCTTCTGATCTCTCTAATGCATGATTTCATATCCTTGTAATTCTCTTCCAGTTGAGGGTTTTGTTAGGCCAACTAGATATATGATTCTTGCAATGGGAGAAGTGCTTGGTTTTGGGTTCATACCGTGCGGTGACCTCACCCAGTGACAAAAGGGGTAGCGAGGCACGTATCGTGTTGTTGCCATCAAGGGTAAAAAGATGGGGTTTACATCATTGGTTTGAGATTATCCCTCTACATCATGTCATCTTGCTTAAAGCGTTACTCTGTTCGTCATGAACTCAATACACTAGATGCATGCTGGACAGCGGTCGATGTGTGGAGTAATAGTAGTAGATGCAGAAAGTATCGGTCTACTTGCCTCGGACGTGATGCCTATATGCTAGATCATTGTCTTAGATATCGTCATGACTTTGCGCGGTTCTATCAATTGCTCGACAGTAATTTGTTCACCCACCGTAATACTTGCTATTTTGAGAGAAGCCTCTAGTGAACACTATGGCCCCCAGGGTCTACTCCACACCATATTTTCAGCCTTACACCTTTTTACTTCGTTGCACTTTCCGCCTTCAGATATCACTTTTGCAAACAATCTTGAAGGGATTGACAACCCCTTTGAAGCGTTGGGTGCAAGCTTGTTTGTGTTTGCGCAGGTACTCTGGACTTGACGAGACCCTCCTTCTAGATCGATACCTTGGTTCTCAAACTGAGGGAAATACTTACTGCTCCTGTGCTGCATCACCCTTTCCTCTTCAAGGGAAAAACCAACGCAAATCAAAGAATTAACAGGAAGAATTCCTAAGCGCCAGGGAAGAACTTTTGTTGCCGCAACAAACCCCGGTACGCTCCCGCCCCTTTTGCACTAAAGGGGAAACTGCTCCGTCCTGCCATCTGCTGCTCGCCTGTCCTTCCCTGGCGTCACCCTTGGATCTTGAGGCCCAGCCTTGCCTTGGAATATCAGCCGCTCCGGAGGGGTCCTGAGGAGACCCCCCTTTGGGTCTTGACGCTGCTCCTCCTCGTGAGGCTTGGCCCCTCACGAGGGCCTTGCATTGAACGGTGTCGGGCCTATCGGTTGTTTCAATGAGGTGAACTTGCCCTAGGCCACAGGCAGGCAGGTCTGGGTACCCCCATTCCCATAACGCCGATAGTACTGGGAGGAGGAGACTCATCCTCATCATGATCATCATCTTCATCTTCATCTTCTGAGCATGGAATCTCCATAGAGTCAACTTCATGTTGAAGCTTTCTCAATGGTGGTCAACTCAGTTACCTTCATATCCATGTTGTGGAATTTTGTCTCCACAACTCTCTCAAGACTCTTCTGATTTTTCATAATCTCCTGGATGTTCTTCTCCATGCCATGAATAGTGCTCACCAGAAATGCCATTCGCTCAACTTGAGTTCTGAGTTGTGGAACTGGAGCTGGCCTATTTCTAGCAGCTTCAACCTCTGTTACCTCTGCTGCCATTCTTGCTGCAGCTGAGTTGGGATCATTGTCATCCATCACAACCTCATTGTAACGACTAAGATGCGGTCCTTTCCGATCTGGGATCGAGGCCCCGAATTGGAAAGGAGCCCATCTAAGCGTCTCGCAAACAAGGTATCATAGCACATACATAATATCAACAGAATGACAATAAGGGATTCAATTGCCATCTCATAAATATATCAGAGTACATCATGCATACAATCAAGGTACTTCCGCTACGGACTACAAAACAAGGGAAATGGCTATGCTACCCTACCTGCTGGCCCACGATCACGACCACACCTCAATCTTCTGGATAGTTCACGTACAGGCGGTCGTTCTCCTCGTTGTACTGCCACGCCAGCTGCGTGCCGTCGGGATCACCTGTCTCTGGGGTACCTGAACCTGTTGGTGTTGTGAAGGAATCTGTGAGCCGCGGGGACTCAGCAATCTATGACCTCGGTGCCAGAACTAGTCAAGTTATTAGGTTGGATAGGTGGAGTATTTAGGTTGCAGCAACCTAAGCTTGATATGGTGGCTAACTTACGTAGAACTTATATGAAGGTGGTCTATACTAGCGATCGATAATAGATGATCACTAAGTAATCCTGAACACCTACCTATGTCAATCATAACCCCACCGTGTTCCCGATCGAAGAGAGATCTTTGAGGGGACAGTCACGGTTACGCACACAGTTGGCAATTTTATTAGCTTATGTTTAAGTTATCTAATACCGGATGTTAACAAAATATTCCAAGTTGCCACATAACCACGGGCACGACTTTCCGAAAGATTAAACCCTGCAGGGTGCTCCAACTAGTCCATCACAAACGTACACGGGCTGCAAAGTAATCCTCTATCACGAATCTCGTGATCTCGTCGGATTCCTTAGAGGAAAACCTCAACTCTGGGGAGAGCCAAAGCTTCACCGGGATTCCTATACGCAAGATATATCGCTAAGGTAAGACAAGACTAGCAGGACCTCTCGTCGTGTCGACGACCCTGGTAAGAGGCGCGTATCTCAGTCTCAGGACACGACAGATGGAACTAGCTACGAGTACCAAACCTCAAGTTTCCTTGTGGTGGCCCCGCAGACCAGTTTGGACCAACACTCGTGAGGAGCACTGGCCCGGGTTGTTGATTAAAGATCCTCGGGGTGATCATTCCCTATGCAAATTATTATTAAGTGATTACCAAATTTACACCAATGTTGGGTCCTGTCGACAAGTCTTAACACTACGCGATTTATCTAGGGGGTCCCCATAACAACCCCGAACGTGTTAGGAGCGATCAATATGGAATCAAACACCGGTAGCCGGTAACTATGACGGCAATAGCGGAACAAAGCACCCGGCAAAAGGCTAGGCTTTCTGTTATTAACCAAGTATATAGGTGCATTAATTAAATAACAAAATTAAGATACTGATATCAAGCTCATGTTATCACATGAGACAAAGCACCTGCATCTAGCAACGCTAACATTAGTAGCTGAGCAAAGCCTACTTAGCCATTCAAGTTTGCTAGGAAGGGATAAGTGTTTGGGTTTCATGGCAATTCAGGAGGCAATTATTTCAGTGGTAGGCAGCGGGCATATGATGGAAGAAACGTAAACTAGCATAACAAGTCTAGAGATGGAATCAAGGTGATATCATCTTGCCTGTGATATCCTCAGCTTGGAACGGTTCTTGATCGTCCTGCACGTACTCTCCCAAATCCACGAACTCGTTCTCCGATCCCGGTGCTACCCAACATAAGAATAAAATCCAATGAACAACATCACATCAGGATGCAACAAGCACATGATGCATGAGATGAATATGAGCATGCATCACTATTCTACTCACTAGCACAAGCATGAGAAGTAAATACATGTTCCTAGACATAACTGCATCCTAAGCTATTATGACATGTATGAGAATGTCATGATAAGATGCGTCTCGTGAAAACGATGCAAAAGCATACAATCGGAGCTACGGATCAACGGGAATCAACAAAACAAGATATGAATACCTACGGGTCAAATTCATCACACCACACTCAAATGGCTCAACTCTGGTATTTCCAGGTAGCCAAGACATAAAACAAACCAACATGAATGGGGTGAAGCAAATAAGAACACCACATCATCAACTAAGCACTCACAAACATCAAAATGACAAAACTACACAATCTGCCATAAACTGCATCATAGCACTTTGTGAGCTACATGCAAGGCACCTACAGCTACCCAAACATGCCAAATAAGATATGTGGATGTATCTATCCAAGATTACTTCAAGCACAAGCAATAATATCACACAAAGGAATTAAACACAGAAAGTTACAAGGCTGCAAACTTGCCCAAAAATATCAGATTTCACGGACTTAGTGAAAATTCCACATTCTCACTATCTGTCTATGCTCTGAAGCATTTTGACAGCAGCCAAAACAATATCTACAGGACTCCAAATGGAATGAAATTTTACAGGGAGCTAGACAAACATATCAGCTTCAATTTCCCGAATGAAAGCTAAGGCTATATCACAACACATTGACCTGCACAAGCTCATCTACAGGAGAAGAAATATAAACAGGTTCTCAGACTTCGTGAAAATCTCAGATTTTCACTAATCTGGAATTTTAGCCACATGCCCACTTTGTCTAGTCACAACTTGCACACATGATTCCAAAACATGAATTGAAACCAACATGTGGTAGAGGGGGTCACCCTCTACTACCACAACCAAGAAACAAACACAAAGGCACAACACAACTCATGGAACCAAGCTCTAAACATAGAAGAAAAATGAAATATGTCATCTCCAGAAAATGTTCCAATGGCAAAAAGGATTTCACCAATGGATTCCTTGGGAGATTCTACCCCAAAATAATATATAATAACTATGCACTTACTTGGAGCAAGTGACCACAAACAAGGAAGGAAGAATCTACTAGAAGCACACATAGTGAATAGTGCATCATCTCATGTGCACATCACTATATCAACCCCTACATAGTTACTTGTTCATGTGCAACAACAACAAAAGTGACATGAGGGTTTTGACCCCATGTATGTGTGTCATATCACATCATCATCCATGATCATCTACCAAGCTATCCACACACACAAGACATCATGCCCACTCACATATGGTCATGTGAAGGTGCATAGTTGACTTGCAAAGGTGGGGTGATCACACACACCATCTACTCCAACACACCACACTAGAACATGCTCTTGAACAAAACACAAAATGTAAGCCCTCTAAATAGGTAACACAAGCATGGGAGAATCATATCACTTACACATGCACAACTACTTGTGCCACATGAGGTAAACTCATGTGTGTGTTGCCCACACACAGCACAAGATTTATGCACACAAGCATACCACCCTACTCCACATAAACACTCACTAGATGCATCTACACACATGCACTTATGCTAGCATCACCTCACATACACATGCACATCACCATGTGCACACATACCACATACACCATACACACAAATGTTACCATCACCACTACACGTACTAGACAGGAAAAGGAAAATAAAATGCACACCTCTCTTGCACTATTATTTGGGCACAAGGTGTAGCAAGTAATCAGCAAAGGAAAAATAAAAGAAAGAAAGAAACAAATAAAAGGGCAGGCCTGGGATTCGAAACCCAATGCCTCTGGTTACAGCACACAGCCCAAACCACCACTCTACTGTCACTGCATTCGACAGAGAGAGGGGATCGAACAGGGTAAGGTGACCCCTGTAGCTTACTGTGCCGAAACAATCAAACAAAAAGGTGCCGAGGGGGATTCGAACCCATGCCCTCTCAACAGGCACACGACACTCGCTACCACTACGCTACGTATCGGCAACTGATAGAGAAGAGATCTGAAACTAGGTAGGTTTTGAACAACACCTACAGAGCCTGCCGGGCATGCCCTGCTGCTGCTGGTGCATCATGCCAGGGAGGCGAGCTCCTGCATCTACTACGCCTCTCTACCTCTACGCTGCCGCGCCAGCTACTGCTACTGCACAGCACAAGCTAACAACACACACGCACCAACACGTGCTGCTGCTGCTCGGGACAGGAACACACAGCGGCTCGTCTCGCCGGATCTACACGAGGAGAAGGGTAGGAAGGTGGCCGGATCAACTTGGGGAAGGAAGAGGAGCGCTGAACCGCTCGGAGAAGAAGCCGGAGAGGAAGAAGGCGATCGGAGGAAGATCTGCTGCTGCTGAACGTAGAGGTACAGGGGTCGCCGGGAGCACGAGGTAGACGAGGAGCTGGTCGTCGAGGAGGACGTTCCCCGGCCTCACCGAGGTCGGGAATGGGGCGCGGGCACCTCCCCCGTGCCCCTGGACTTGGTGGCTGCGCTGCTCGACAGAGAAGGCGGGGTAGACGCTAGCGAGGGGTTGTCTCTGCTCTCTGCTACCCTATCTACACGGTCTTACCTTGGGGAAGAAACACAGAGGAGGGAGATGGGGATGGAGCGGCAGCGGCGGAGAGAGGGAAAACCTAGGAGATGGAGAGGGCACGGACGCCGAGATAAATAAGGGGGGTGGCCTCGACGTTATTGCCTCACGACGGCAACTCTAGCGCTCTGTAACGCCTAACGGAAAGGTGCACAGAAGGGGGGTAGACACCGTCTGCGGTGGAGAAGGGAGGTCGCGCGTTGGCCCTTTGCGCGGGCAGGAACTTGCCTGCTAGCGCCAAAGAGAGGGAGAAGGAGTTGGGCTGCCTTGTGGGAGTAAGCCCACAAGGTGGCGCCAGATTGCCAGAATGATACGCTGAGGCTTCCCAAAAAAAATATAGAGAAGGAAAAGAAAGTCAAGAGAAATCTGGTGGGGATTACATCAAGACAAAAATGTCCGTGGTCATGACAAATCATGACCTATTTGAATAAAAAGGAAAATAATTATTTGGGGCCTTTAAATATTTTGAAAACAGCATTATGTTTGGCTGTTTTGGGAATATTTACACATGTTGAAACACTTATTAAAACATCATGTGAATTTCACAAAATCACCACAATCAAGATCTAAAATAGGGACATTTTTACTACAGCTAAGAGGCAAGAAAAATATGGTTTGAGATAATAGGAGGGAGATAGCTTTGAACTCTAAGCAAACCACAATGCACTTCCTACTATCATGTACATCACCTCATCCACACATCCAACACAAACATGAAATCACAAGTCACATAACCACAAGATCACAAACACCACATGAAATCATATGACCACATTGCAACAACACCTAACACATGAAATGATATGATATGCATGCAGACAAGGGAAGAAATAATAATGAGACAACACAGGAAATCATAAGCATGAACTCTCTCATAGCATTGACAAGGTGGACCCACATGGGAAGGTTCCTAAAGGGGAAGGTTTCACATATGGGGCATTACAAACTCTCCCACACTACAACAAGATCTCGCCCCGAGATCTACGCGTGAAAGAACTCCGGAAATTCAGAACGGAGGTGATCCTCGTGTTCCCAAGTAGCCTCTTTATCAGAATGGTGTGACCACTGCACTTTGAGAAATTTGACGGTCTTGTTGCGGGTCTTGCGCTCAGTCGCCTCGAGAACCGCAACTGGATGCTCACAATAAGAAAAGGTCAGGCTGAAGGTCGATGTCTTGAAGATGAATAGTGCACTCGGGGGTCTGGAAGCACCTCCGAAGCTGAGAAACATGGAACACATCATGGACATTTGCAAAGTTTGACGGAAGCTCGAGCTGGTACGCAAGGTCGCCTCTCTTGCCAACCACTCTGAACGGACCAACGAAACGAGGCGCAAGCTTGACTTTGATGCCAAAGCGCTGCATACCCTTCATAGGCGACACCTTGAGATAGACGAAGTCATCAAGCTCATAAGACATGTCATGATGCTTGCTATCATAATAGCTCTTCTGACGGGACTGAGTTGCTCTGAGGTTGTCGCGAATGATCCAACACATTTCCTCAGCTTCTTCTATCAAATTGTTCCCAAGGATCTGACGCTCGCCGGTCTCGGACCAGTTGAGCGGGGTACGACACTTCCAGCCTTGCCAAAACTAGCTTGATAACTGTTGTTATACGAGAACTCCGCAAAAGGTAGACAATCTTCCCACTTCATGCCAAAAGAGATAACACAGGCTCTCGGCATATCCTCAAGAACTTGATTCACTCACTCCACTTGACCACTAGTCTGAGGATGGAACGATGTGCTGAAGTGGATCTTCGTGCCCATAGCAGAATGAAAGGAGTCCCAGAACTTGGAAGTGAAGATACTCCCGCGATCCGAAGAGATCATCATAGGCACACCGTGCAAGGACACAATCCTGGAGGTGTACAACTCTGCCAGCTGAGCTGTTGAAATGGATTCCTTGACTGGAAGAAAATGAGCCACTTTACTCAACTTGTCGATGATGACGAAGATGGCATCATTACCCTTCTTGCACTTCGGAAACCCGGTGAAGAAATCCATCTCAATGTGATCGAACTTCCACTCGGGAATCGGCAAAGGCTGCAAAAGACCTGCTGGACGTTGATGCTCTGCTTTCACCCTTCGACATACATCACACTCATTTATGAACTGAGCAATCTCACGCTTCATATGAGTCCACCAGAAGGTCTGTTTCAAGTCATGGTACATCTTGGAGCTTCCAGGATGAATAGAGAGCAAAGAGTTATGATCTTCCTCCATGATTACCTTTCTGAGATCACCTTTCGGGACGACAAGGTGATCCTCAAAGAACAACGTGTCTCTGGCATCTACAGTGAAGCACTTATACTTGGGAAGACTCTTTGCCACGCCAATCTTGACCTTCTTCACCATAGCGTCAAGAAGCTGTGCTGCTCGGACCCGATCTTCCAAGGTAGGATAGATCTGAAGGTTTGCAAGAAATCCTTGAGGTACTAGCTGAAGGTTTAGCTTCCTGAAAGACTCACAAAGACCAGGCTGGAGAGGTTGCAGAATCAGACTATTGCAGTACACTTTCCTGCTCAATGCATCCGCCATGACATTAGATTTGACTGGCGTGTACTCAACACTCGGATTAAAATCCTGGAGCATTTCTACCCAACGTGTTTGCCGAAGATTCAGGTTAGGCTGAGTGAAGATGTACTTGAGACTCTTGTGATCGGTGAAAACTTCAACCTTACGTTCCAACAAGAGCTGCCTCCAAGTCATCAGAGCGTGTACCACAGCTGCTAGCTCAAGATCATGCACATGATAGTTCTTCTCCGCTGGCTTCAACTGCCTGGAGGTATAAGCAACCACCTTCTTATCTTGCATCAGGACTGCACCAAGACCCTGGAGAGAAGCATCGCAGAAGACCTAGTAAGGCTTGGAATCATCCGGAGGAACCAAGACTGGAGTGGAGGTAAGCTTCTCTTTGAGTGTGTCGAAGGCCAACTGACACTCTAGAGACCAAGCATACTTAACACCCTTCAGAAGAAGACTTGAGAGCGGCTTGGCGATCTTGGAGAAGTTCTCAACGAACCTTCTGCAATAGCCAGCAAGCCCGTGAAAGCTTGGAAGCTGCTTCACATTCTGCGGAGGCTCCCATTCAACAATGGCCTGAACCTTGGACGGATCAACTTTAATGCCCTCGGCAGAGATAATGTGCCCAAGATAAACCACTTCTTTCAGCCATAACTCACACTTGGAAAACTTGGCATACAACTTGTACTCTCTCAGCTTATCAAGCACCAATCTGAGATGTTCTTCATGTTCTTCCTCAGTTTCAGAAAAGACCAGAATGTCATCGAGATAGAGCAAGACAAAGTCATTCTTGAACGGAGATAATATGTAGTTCATCAATCGACAGATCGTCGGAGGAGCATTTTCCAGACCAAAAGACATGACCTTATACTCATACGAGCCAAAACTAGTCCTGGAGGCAGTCTTCGGAATATCTTCCTCGTGAATGCGAATTTGATGATAGCCCATCCTGAGATCAAGCTTGGACAGACCTTAGCACCTTTCAACTGTTCGAACAACTCAGTTATGTTCGGAAGTGGATATTTGTTCATGATTGTCTTCTTGTTCAATGGACGGTAATCGACACACAGCCGGTCCGTGCCATCCTTCTTCTTAACAAACAGAACTCCACAGCCCCACGGAGACGAGCTCGGTCTGATCAGACCCAAACGCTCCTGCTCATCGAGTTGCCCCTTGAGTTCCTTCAATTCTTCTGGACCCAATTTGTACGGCCGTTTGCACACCGGCTCGGTGCCTGGCTCAAGCTCAATGACAAACTCAACTTCACGGTGCGGAGGCATGCCTGGCAGCTCTTCAGGAAACACATCTTCATATTCGCAGACCACTGGGACTTGCAACATAGGATTGATCTCACCCTTTTCATTCAAAGAGAACAGATGGATTGTATCATCGCGCGCCGCGAATATAATCACGTCCTCCGAAGAGTGGATAAGCTTCACTTCTTTAGCTTCACAATCAATTGATGCCTTGTTCATGGCCAGCTAGTCCATACCAAGGATCAAGTCGATGTCGGAATTGCCCAAGACAATAGGAGACGCCAGAAAAGCATAAGCACCCATCTTGACAGAAACATCCAGGACGAACAACTGCGAGCTCATTCACATGCCCGGAGACACAACTTGCAAAGACTTGGGAAGGAACTTGGTCGCAATATTATTACCAAATACAAAGGGATATGACATGAAGGAATGCGATGCGCCATAATCGAATAACACTTTAGCTGGAATATCATTGACGAGGAGGTTACCCATGATCACATTTGACGAGTTTTCTGCCTGAGCTGCATTCACCATGTTGACTCGAGCTAATCTGGGGTTGAACTTGACAAGAGCATTGCTTGGAGGTTTGCCTGGAGGAGGAGGCGGCAGACGGAGCTGAGAAGTACACTTGTTGGCATAGTGACCCTTCTGCCCACACTTGTGACAAGTCACCTCTGCTGGCTGCCGGTACTGAGTCTGAGGAGGCCCTTGCTTCTGATGCTGGAATCTCTACTGGAATACAGGGTTGGGTGGGTGGGAAGAACCACGACCACCAGAGTGCTTGAGCTACTAAGAGTGCCGAGGAGGAGGAGGAGACACCCAAAACTTTTGTTGCTTCTGAACCACCTGAGTCGAGGAAGAGCTGGAATCTCTGAAGCGCTTCTTAGAATTCTCCACCCTGAGCAAGGCTGCCTCTGCCCTGAGAGCTAAGTTGTAGAGCTTGTCGAATTCCTCAGGATCGTGCAAAGCAAGAGCTAACTGCAAATCTTCTTTCAAGCCACCTCTGAACTGATAAATCTTGCTCTTGTGATCAGGGATATCCTGCAGCGCGTATCGGGCTAGCTCGTGGAACTCAACTTTGTACTTGTACACGGAATTGCCACCCTGCTTCAAACGCCTGAACTTCTCACGCATCTCCTCCACAAAGCTGGAAGGAATGTAGTGGGACCTGAAGTCACGACAGAACTCATCCCAAGAAATCACTCTAGCGCCTCTGGAGTCCTTCAGCTGTTGCCACCAGATAGAAGCCTGCCCCTTCAACTGGAATGTTGCAAATTTGACGAAATCCTCGGGACGCACATTGCTACACTCGAAATGCTTATTCATATCACGGATCCAGTCCTCTGCATCAAATGGCTGGTCACAGGAAGTGAAAGTCTTTGGCTGGTTCGACAGTAACTGACACAGACTAGCAAACTGATTGCCACCATGCTAGAAATTGCCTTGCTGCTGATTGGATCTCTCTTGCAACAACTATAGGAGCATTTGGGTGTTTGCATTAGTAGCAGCCATCACCGCTTGCCAGGCCTCTGCAGGAGGAGGCGGCGGTGGCGGAGGATTCTCCGGAGGAGGAGGTGGTGGCGGCATATCCTCACGCCGTGGGTTCTGACGCGTTGGTGGAGCCATCCTGAAGACGGACAGCACATTAGCCCACAGAATAAATTGAAGATATTGCTGAATCAAAAGGCAGGAATATCTGAATAGGAATAAGCAATTGCACTCGAACAAAATAGTAAGAATGCTTCCTCATAGTGACGGACGACAAAATTCCGATTAAGACCACTGCAAACAAGTATGAGCTAGAACTTCTCGGAACAAACATATGATCGAGATTTCATCCGATATCTTCGTGGATAAGATCGCACGGGCTCGAATTTACAGTAGCCATCCTGTGCAAGGCAGTGCACACGACATACGAAGTATCCCCGAGTCGTAGCGAGCTACAAGGACTCTTTAAGACACAACAAGAACCGTTGTAAGACGACCGTCAACAAACGCACCCACTGAACACCGAATCCCAACCTTCATCATGCATCTGTAGGAAGATAGTCCTATAAGATACTACTTAATATCCCACCTATGAATTCCCAAAATAACTGGTCATGCAATCTGGTACACGGATACAAGGAGTAATATCACACAACTCCTATACTAACCCGTCACCTGTATCACATCCATCAACACACAACCAGCATATCAGACCTTCATCTACAACAGACCCTCGTGATCACAACGATACCAAGTATGGCAGTACTCCCGAACAATCTGCACCAGCACTGGGGACATCGGGGTTATCTCGCCACTACCAGTATTGAAGCAATTACGAACATCCTTCATTATTAGATACTCAGAAATCTGAACGATGGTGATGTGCCCAAGAATCCCCTGGAGCTCAACTCCCCGGAAGAAATCAAGGCAGACATGAGGCACCAAGACAGAACTCCGTCACATCAAAATCATATAGATTTCACAAATGCCCGCGTGATCCTAAAAAAAATTGAGCGAGAAGAGGAGTAGAATAAATATTTCCTAAGTCGGGAACCTCACCACAGCATGGAAGAGGAGAAAAAAGAATCCTACTCTCTGATATAACTAAGACTCAAAACATTTTACTAGACTCGACTCGGCCAAGTACAATCACACAAAGGCTCCTATGGTCGTAAGGCTCTGATACCAACTTGTAACGACTAAGATGCGGTCCTTTGCGATCTGGGGATCGAGGCCCGAATTGGAAAGGAGCGCATCTAAGCGTCTTGCAAACAAGGTATCATAGCACATACATAATATCAACAGAATGACAATAAGGGATTCAATTTCCATCTCATAAATATATCAGAGTACATCACGCATACAATCAAGGTAGTTCCGCTACAGACTACAAAACAAGGGAAAGGGCTATGCTACCCTGCCTGCTGGCCCACGATCACGACCACGCCTCAATCTTCTGGATAGTTCACGTACATGCGGTCGTTCTCCTCGTCATACTGCCACGCCAGCTGCGTGCCGTCGGGATCACCTGTCTCTGGGGTACCTGAACCTGTTGGTGTTGTGAAGGAATCTGTGAGCCGCGGGGACTCAGCAATCTATGACCTCGGTGCCAGAACTAGTCAAGTTATTAGGTTGGATAGGTGGAGTATTTACGTTGCAGCAACCTAAGCTTGATATGGTGGTTAACTTACGTAGAACTTATATGAAGGTGGTCTATACTAGCGGTCGGTAACAGATGATCACTAAGTGATCCTGAACACCTACCAACGTCAATCATAACCCCACTGTGTTCCCCATCAAAGAGAGATCTTCTAGGGGACAGTCACGGTTACGCACACAGTTGGAAATTTTATTAGCTTATGTTTAAGTTATCTAATACTGGATGTTAACAAAATATTCCAAGTTGCCACATAACCACGGGCACGGCTTTCCGAAAGATTAAACCCTCCAGGGTGCTCCAACTAGTCCATCACAAACGTACATGGGCCGCAAAGTAATCCTCTATCACGAATCTCCTGATCTTGTCGGATTCCTTAGAGGAAAACCTCAACTCTCGAGAGAGCCAAAGCTTCACCGGGATTCCTATACGCAAGATATATCGCTAAGGTAAGACAAGACTAGGAGGACGTCCCGTCGTGTCGAGGACCCTGATAAGAGCCACGTATCTCAGTCTCAGGACATGACGGATGAAACTAGCTACGAGTACCAAACCTCAAGTTTCCTTGTGGTGGCCCCGCAGGCAGACCAGTTTGCACCAACACTCATGAGGAGCACTGGCCTGGGTTGTTGATTAAAGATCCTCGGGGTGATCATTCCCTACGCAGATTATTATTAAGTGATAAGCAAATTAACACCAATGTTGGGTCCTGCCGGACAAGTCTTAACACTACGCGATTTATCGAGGGGGTCCCCATAACAACCCCGAACGTGTTAGGAGCGATCAATATGGAATCAAACACCGGTAGCCGGTAACTATGGCGGCAATAGCGGAACAAAGCACCCGGCAAAAGGGTAGGCCTTCCGTTATTAACCAAGTATATAGGTGATTAATTAAATAACAGAATTAAGATAATGATATCAAGCTCATGTTATCACATGAGACAAAGCACCTGCATCTAGCAACGTTAACATTAGTAGCTAAGCAAAGCCTACTTAGCCATTCAAGTTTGCTAGGAAGGGATAAGTGTTTGGGTTTCATAGCAATTCAGGAGGCAATTATTTCAGTGGTAGGCAGCGGGCATATGATGGAAGAAACTTAAACTAGCATAACAAGTCTAGAGATGGAATCAAGGTCATATCATCTTGCCTGTGATATCCTCAGCTTAGAACGGTTCTTGATCGTCCTGCACGTACTCTCCCGAATCCACGAACTCGTTCTCCGATCCCGGTGCTACCCAACATAAGAATAACATCCAATGAATAACAGCAATTCAAGATGCAACAAGCACATGATGCATGAGATGAATATGAGCATGCATCACTATTCTACTCACTAGTACAAGCATGAGAAGTAAGTACATGTTCCTGGACAGAACTTCATCCTAAGCTATTATGACATGCATGAGAATGTCATGTTAAGATGCGTCTCGTGAAAACTATTCAAAAGCATATAAAAAACATTACAATCGGAGCTACGGATCAACGGGAATCAACAAAACAAGATATGAATACCTACGTGTCAAATTCATCACACCACACTCAAATGGCTCAACTCTGGTATTTCCAGGTAGCCAAGACATAAAACAAACCAACATGAATGTGGTGGAGCAAAGAACAACACCACATCATCAACTAAGCACTCACAAACATCAAAATGACAAAACTACACAATCTGCCATAAACTGCATCATAGCACTTTGTGAGCTACATGCAAAGCACCTACAGCCACCCAAACATGCCAAATAAGATATGTGGTTGTAGCTATCCAAGAATACTTGAAGCACAAGCAAGAATATCACACAAAGGAATTAAACACAGAAAGTTACAAGGCTGCAAACTTGCCCAAAAATATCAGATTTCAGGGACTTAGTGAAAATTCCAGATTCTCACTATGAGTCTATGCTCTGAAGCATTTTGACAGCAGCCAAAACAATATCTACAGGACTCCAAATGGAATGAAATTTTACAGGGAGCTAGACAAACATATAACCTTCAACTTCCCAGTTGAAAGCTAAGGCTAGATCACAACACATTGACCTGCACAAGCTCATCTACAGGAGAAGAAAATATAAACAGATTCTCAGACTTCAGATTTTCACTAATCTAGAATTTCAGCCACATGCCCACTTTATCTAGGAACAACTTGCACACATGGATTCCAAAACATGAATTGAAACCAACATGTGGTAGAGGGGGTCACCCTCTACTACCACAACCAAGAAACAAACACAAAGGCACACCACAACTCATGGAACCAAGCTCTAAACATAGAAGAAAAATGAAATACGTCATCTGCAGAAAATGTTCCAATGGAAAAAAGGATTTCACCAATGGATTCCTTGGGAGATTCTACCCCAAAATCATATATAATAACTATGCACTTACTTGGAGCAAGTGACCACAAACAAGGAAGGAAGAATCTACTAGAAGCATACATAGTGAATAATGCATCATCTCATGTGCACATCACTATATCCACCTCTACATAGTTACTTGTTCATGTGCAACAACAACAAAAGTGAGATGAGGGTTTTGACCCCATGTATGTGTGTCATATCACATCATCATCCATGATCATCTACCAAGATATCCACACACACAAGACATCATGCCCACTCACATATGGTCATGTGAAGGTGCATAGTTGACGCAAAGCTGGGGTGATCACACACACCATCTACTCCAACACACCACACTACAACATGCTCTTGAACAAAACACAAAATGTAAGCCCTCTAAATAAGTAACCCAAGCATGGGAGAATCATATCACATACACATGCACAACTACTTGTGCCACATGAGTTAAACTCATGTGTGTGTGTTGCGCACACACACCACAAGATTTATGCACACAAGCATACCACACTACTCCACATAAACACTCACTAGATGCATCCGCACACATGCACTTATGCTAGCATCACCTCACATACACATGCACATCACCATGTGCACACATACCACATACACCATACACACAAATGTTACCATCACCACTACACGTACTAGACAGGAAAAGGAAAATAAAATGCACACCTCTCTTGCACTATTATTTAGGCACAAGGTGTAGCAAGTAATCAGCAAAGGAAAAATAAAACAAAGAAATAAAAAAATGAAAGGGCAGTCCTGGGATTCGAACCCCAATGCCTCTGGTTAGAGCATAGAGCCCAAACCACCACTCTACTGTCATTGCATTCGATAGAGAGAGGGGATTGAACAGGGTAATGTAACCCCTGTAGCTTACTGTGCCGAAACAATCAAACAAAAAGGTGCCGAGGGGGGATTCGAACCCACGCCCTCTCAACAGGCACACGGCACTTGCTACCACTACGCTACGTATCGGCAACTGACAGAGAAGAGATCTGAAACTAGGTAGGTTTTGAACAGCACCTAGAGAGGCTGTCGACGACAGGGAGGCCGCCGGGCATGCACTGCTGCTGCATCACGCCAGGGAGGCGAGCTCCTGCATCTACTACGCCTCTCTACCTATATGCTGCCGCGCCATCTACTGCTACTGCACATCACAAGCTAACAACACACACGCACCAACACCTGCTGCTGCTGCTCGGGACAGGAACACACAGCGGCTCGTCTCGCCGGATCTACACGAGGAGAAGGGTAGGAAGGTGACCGGCTCACCTTGGGGAAGGAAGAGGAGCGCTGAACCGATCGGAGAAGAAGCCGGAGAAGAAGAAGGAGATCGGAGGAAGATCTGCTGCTGCTGAACGTAGAGGTACAGGGGTCGCCGGGAGCACAAGGTAGACGAGGAGCTGGTCGTAGAGGAGGATGTTCCCCGGCCTCACCGAGGTTGGGAATGGGGCGCGGGCACCTCCCCCGTTCCGCTGGACATGGCGGCTGCGCTGCTCGACAGAGAAGGCGGGGTAGACGCCGGCGAGGGGTTGTCTTTGCTCTGTGCTACCCTATCTACATGGTCTTACCTTGGGGAAGAAACAGAGAGGAGGAAGATGGGGATGGAGCGGCGGCGACGGAGAGAGGGAAAACGTAGGAGATGGAGAGGGCACGGACACCGAGATAAATAAGGGGGGTGGCCTCGATGTTAGTGCCTCACGGCGGCAACTCTCGCTCTCTGCAACGCATGACGAAAAGGTATTGAGAAGGGGGGTAGACGCCGTCTGCGGTGGAGAAGGGAGGTCGCGCGCTTGGCCTCTGCGCGGGAAGGAACTGGCCTGCTAGTGCCAGAGAGAGGGAGAAGGAGTTGGGCTGCCTTGTGGGAGTAAGCCCACAAGGTGGCGCCAGATTGCCAGAATGATACGCTGAGGCTTCCCAAAAAAACACAGAGACGGAAAAGAAAGTCAAGAGAAATCTGGTGGGGATTACATCAAGACAAAAATGTCCCTGGTCATGACAAATCATGACCTATTTGAATAAAAAGGAAAAGAATTATTTGGGGCCTTTAAATATTTTTGAAACAGCATTATGTTTGGCTATTTTGGAAATATTTACACCCGTTGAAACACTTATTAAAACATCATGTGCATTTCACAAAATCACCACAATCAAGATCTAAAACAGGGACATTTTTACTACAGCTAAGAGGCAAGAAAAATATGGCTTGAGATAATAGGAGGGAGATAGCTTTGAACTCTAAGCAAACCACAACGCACTTCCTACTATCATGTACATCACCTCATCCACACATCCAACACAAACATGAAATCACAAGTCACATAACCACAAGATCACAAACACCACATGAAGTCATATCACCACATTGCAACAACACCTAACACATGAAACGATATGATATGCATGCAAGCAAGGGAAGAAATAATAATGAGACAACACAAGAAATCATAAGCATGAACTCTCTCATAGCATTGACAAGGTGGACCCACATGGGAAGGTTCCAAAAGGGGAAGGTTTCACATATGGGGCATTACACTCATTATCTTCAAATTCAGGCTTAAGAGGTAGATGGGGACGATCAAGTTGATATGCATGCTTGCCTAGCTTGGCATTGATGAGCATCTGAATGTAAGGTGCATATCCACAGGATCTCTTCTGATCCGCAGTAGTCCTTCGGATAGTCTCAACTATCAAGTCCAATACTCGAAATTTGGTATGGGTATCAAGTAGGTGCAGTAGGTTAATAGAATATCCTCTCATCATCTTCTCATCTCCTAACTTAGGCATGAGAGTGTGTCACAGTATAGTGTTTGTCGTGGGAATACCGGCATGCAGAAAATATATTGAACCAAACTTGTGATTGGCCAAGTACTAATGTGGAATGGTCTTGTACATATTGGCCATGGAGTTGTTAATCTGCTTAGCATGTCCATACACATCTACATCTGCTTGTTCCTGCTTGGGGAGACCAATGATTGGAGCCCATTCAGCAATTGTAGTGTCGTACCTGTGTCCATCGGTCATCCAGACTAAAGAGTCATCATAGAAATGAACAGTTGCATAGAATTGCATGATCGTCTCGTCATTCCATGGGGTCATCTCCTTCCCAATGAAATATTCTATGTCAACTAGCCTAAAGTTCTCTTGAACATGTGGAAAGAAACTCTCATTCTCCTTGATGTATGCCCAGTCGACATACCTCATATCACTCACAGCAGGACTCTTGTCATACAAGACAGACTCATAAAAATTTTGTTGTTCCTTGGTGTGATACCTTGGATCAACAACAGTTCTTCTTCTGACAACATATGGATCAGTAGCTCTCCACTTTTTTGTCCGGCATCCTTTCTCTTCTTCATATATTATGCTACAGGATGAGCATCATTGTGGAGTGGAAGGTATGGTCCGAGCTTCCTGAGAACTGGAGCATTCTCATCTTCTTCCTCTTCTGCAGCATGGGCACTGGATGCAGGGCCTTTGCTCTTAGCAGTTGCAGGTATATCTTTGGTGATCTTCGTGGAAGCTACAACCTTCTTTGCTTTAGTAGCAGGCTTTGGAGCAGACTTCATTGCATCACCCATCAGCTTCTTCTTCTTGGGAGGAACTGGGATCTCCTCAGGAGCCTCTTCCTCAGATTCTTCTGGGTCTTCAAACATAGAAGTCTTTCTGCCAACAAGATGGATAGTTCTCTACGTGGGCCTCTTCACACCATCCTTCTTTGCAGGTGCATCCTTGGCAATTGATTTTCCCTTCTTGGCATAATCAGGTGCTCTCAGATCAGCAGCACTCGCTGATATCTTCCTGTCAACTTTCCTTGGAGGAGCCTTAGGAGGGGCTGAAGTTTGTTCTGGCAAAAAGTCTGAGTCTTCCTCATCAGAAACTATCTTCCTCCTTTGTGTGGTGGCTGCCTTGGGAAAGCCATTAGAACTGGGAGAAGTAGGGTCTGAAGCAATCTTCTTTGGACTAGTGCCGGAGTCCATCTCGACACTCCGCTCTCTTAAATCATTATGACTATCATCTGAACCTGACATGCTGACAGACACGCTCAATAGCAAACAGTGGAACATGTGAAGTGGATATAGGAAAGACAGAATGGACGAGCATCACAAAATTCAGATGTTTTTGAAAATTTGAAGTTTGAAACTCAGGGTATGATCTTCTGCACGAAGTAAATCGGTGGCACCGACTTGGCAATTTTGGAGTCACCGAGAAGGCTTACTCGCTTAACACGGACTTGGTAGTCATTTTCGGTGGCGCCGAAAAGAGCTGCTCGGTCTCACCGAGTTTCTTCTCATGAATCCTAAAACAGGAATCGGTGGAACCGATTTTGCAAACTCGGTCTCACCGAGTTGCATGTTGCGGCAGATCAGATCCAAATTTTCAATTTCTTCTACACTACGAGATTCATCTAGTGGAAGGAAGGGTTTGCACATGGTGGCTCGAAGAAAAACTTTCCCAATGCGTAAGATTCAGACGGGGAACACAAAGGAAATCAGATCCGTACCCTAACTTGGCGACGGTCCGGCTACGACGACGACCACGGAGCAGATTGCGTCGACGACGGCCAATCCCAAAGGCGGCGGCGCTCGGGGAGTCACGGACAATTACTTGGGGTCCCGGGGGCAGCGAGGGTTTTGGCGAATGAAACGTTTTGACAAAGTGATGTCAAAGATTCGGTCCGCACGTATATATACCCGTGCGTTGTCGGTGTGACCGACATGGCAAAATCGGTGTCACCGAGTTCCTCAACTGTCAGCAGACTGGGAAACTCGGTGTAACCGAGTTAGTGATTTTGGTGGTACCGAGATTGAAAACCTGATCAACTTTGAAAAATCAGTGGCGCCGAGTTTGTGGAGTTGGTCACACCGAGTTCTTCAAGGAGGTTTTGGAAGGCAACCTTTGACGATACAGAACTCCGAGTGCACCTTCACACACGGGGGTCGACAAGTGCTTGTTTAAGTTTTGTGATGAAGCATGAATAGAACTTGAGATGTGATAGCATAGATAGCTAGAGAAGAGTCCTATGCACTCTTGTCCATCCAATTGGCAAAAGATAAATCGAAAGCTAAGTAGCAACAATTGGATGTCGTCGAATGATCAAACACATGCAGACCAACATGCTCACGCAATAAGAATTATGAATAAAACACGGTGAACATGCACACACATCCTAGCAGCTATCAAGCACTTGGGCAATGACAAAGTCATCTATACATGAGTATATTGACATATGAGCCAAGTAAGAATACTTGATCATAGGTCATACTCATCGTTAAGCACAAGTGGGGTTACCACTTTTACATAAGCATTAATGTGTTCATATACTTAGGAGATGCTTATACTCAAGTCTTACAGTTAAGCTCCCCCTTGAGATGGTATCCCCACAAACCTTGGGTTTTGTCGTAGAAGACTTCAAGTAGGTGAAGTAGTGGTGGATGCTCAATGTTGATGAACATCATCTTGAGTTGGGAGCAATCCTTGTTGTTTTCATACCCTTCTCACATACATGGGTTAGTCCCAACGAAAAAGGAACATATGCAAGAATATCTATGGACATGGAGTGAAGCACAGATGGGATAATGTCCAAAGATACATTAATTACCTTGTTCCTTGCTTACCTTTGAGGGAATATGTGGCTCATTGAAGTAATGCATATGGTTGAGGTTGATTGCATATAGTTCTTGCCAAAATGAATAATAGTGAATTTCATTGGCAGAGTCACCCCTCAAGAACTTCTAGTTCTTCCTCTTGGGAATCCACACCAAATTGACGGGAATCCTTGGAGTTGTGGTAGTACTTGTTGAGGTAGAGCTAGTAGTATCCTTGGGAATCCATTTTACCTTAGCTTGGGGTTCTTGTTCAAATAGGTCAATGTCTTCTTGAAGCTTTCCCTTACCTTTGTGGTCTTGTGGTAGAAGGCCATCTTGTGAGTTTATTCCTTCGGAGGGAGTGGACTTATCCTCTTGGGGAAAAAACTTGGGAGTGGGATATGGACCTTCTTCCCAAACATCTCTGTTGACGTTGAAGTAGCCAACACCTTGTTTCTTCCGATGTCCTCCTTGCTTACGCACAATTTCCTCAAATATTGTACTTTCGGAAAGACTCTTGAAGACACCTCTCTCTATAATCCCTTTCAATAGATAATTTTCTTTCTCAAGTCTAACTTGGCTAAGAGAATCGTTAGTGGAATCAATAGAGGTACTAGCAACAACATTATTGGATTTATCTTTAGCAATGTTGTTACTAGATGAAGAAACCTTCTTGCCTTCGTTACTAGTGTTCCTATGTTTAACTTGTGGAACAAAGTTAGACAAGAGTAATCATTTGGCTAGATAAGAAGAACTATTCTTTCGAAGATCATCATTGATTGCTTTTAAGAACTCATGCTCTTGCTCCAAGTTGAGATTCTCAAAGTGTAGCTTCTCATGGGTTCTTGCAAGCTCGGTATGATCTTCTAGAGTAGTCTCATGAGCTAACTTAAGAGTTTTTAATTCTTGAGTTAGTCGTCCAATTTCTTTCTTATCATCATTGTTCGAGTTCTCTTGACTAGCATGATAAATAGCAAGTTCATTTTCAGTGCATTCACTAGCTTTTTCTAGAAGCAAGTCATCTTCTCCTAACAAGTCATCCTCATCACTATGGAGATCAAGATACCGAGGATGTGATACCTTAGTGCCTTTAGCCATGAAGCAGTTTCCGACTCCCTCATTTAGTGAATCAAATAAGTCGTAGGAGTTGGTGGAAACAAGCGCAATCCCGACAACACCTTCATCTTGACTATATTCGGAGTTGGAGCGATAGCTTCTCTCGGAGTGGTCATCAGACTTGGAGCCAGAGACCCAATCACCAACATGAGCTTGATGTCTTCTTCTTGAACTTCTCTTGATGTATTTGTCCTTCTTCTCCGATTCCTTGCCTCTCCGTGAGTGTCTTCGTTCATAGTGATATTCTCTACTCCTTCTCTCTCTCTACGAGGTGACTCATCTCTTGAGCTTAGTATTCGAGGTGACTCTTCCCTTCGTTTGTAGGGAGTCGAGCACTAATTTGAGTAGTGTCCGGGCTTCCCACACTTGTAGCAATTTCGGTCAAGACTGGACGAACGCTTCTCATCATGTCTTGAACTTGAGCTTCTATCTTTGCCTCTACTCTTGTAGAACTTGTTGAATTTTCTGACCATGAGTCTTATCTCTTCATCAGTGACAATATTGTCTTTCCAAGTAGCGGGAGCATCACATGAAGCTTTATAAGCACCACTTGACTTGTTGTGCAGCTCATCTTTGCCCTTGAGTGACATCTCATGAGCAACAATCCTATCAATGACTTCAGTTGGCTTGAGATCTTTGTAATTTGGCATAATTTGGATCAATGTGCACATTGTGTCATACTTGCCATCAAGATCTCTAAGTATCTTCTTGATGATGAATTTGTCAGTCATCTCCTTGCTTCCTAAGCCGGCAATCTCATTGGTGATGGGAGCTACCCTAGAGTACATTTCAGCGACTCCTTCACCATCCTTCATCTTGGACTTGTCAAGCTGACTTTGAAGCACATCCAACTTAGATTCTCTGATAGAATCAGTACCTTCATGCATATCAACCAAAGTATCCCAAATTTCTTTTCCATTCTCAAGACGACTGATTTTGTTAAATTCTTCGAGGCAAAGGCGGTTGAAGATGATATCGCAGGCTTGAGCACTAAGTTGCAACATCTTTGGTTCATCAGCTGACGTATCAAGATCTGGTTCATGCCCTTCTCCAAAGAAGTTACCTTGCACACCAACACGAATGATAGCCCAAACATGAGGATTAAAGCCAACTATATGCATTTTCATTTTATGCTTCAAACTAGCAAAATTAGTGCCATCAAAGTAAGGACCTCTACGATGATAATTTCCCTCACTAGATGCCATACTCTCCTAGGTTGCTAAACCAATGAAATGGAGACCAAAGCTCTGATACCACTTGTACGATCGAAAGTATGTCTAGAGGGGGTTGATTAGACTACTTGCTAACATAAAAAATTGTCTTTTCCCAATTTTACTTGAGAGGCAGCTACGACGGTTATAACAAGTCAAGTACACCCTACACATGTAGTTCTAATAGTATAGCAGCGGAAAGTAAACATGCAAGTGTAAAGTAGAGGAGTAAGGTAGGGAGATCAAACGTATGAGGTTGACACGACGATTTTTGGCATGGTTGCGATAGATGGTGCTATCATACATCCATGTTAGTGGAGACTTCAACCCACGGAGGGTAACGGCTGCGAGAGTCCACATAGGGCTCCACCCACAAGGTGTCCACAAAGAAGCAGCCTTGTCTATTCCACCACGGCTTACGTCCACATAAGACTAGCCTCACTCACGGTAGATCTTCACGAAGTAGGCGATCTCCTTGCCCTAACAAACTTCTTGGTTAAACTCCACAACACGAAGTAGGAGGCTCCCAAGTGACACCTAACCAATCTAGGAGGCACCACCCTCCAAAAGGTAATAGATGTGGTAGATCAATGAAGTCCTTCCTCTAGTGCTTCTAAAGATAGTCTCCTCAACACAAATCACTCTCTCACAGAATATGCATGGGTAGGAGAGGTTGATTTGGTGGAAAGCAGTTTGGGTAGAAAAGGTGACTAACGGTCAGATGACCAAACTCGGTGGCACCGATACTCAAACTCGGAAATTCTGATTGTGTGTATCTTGGCAACACAATGTTGGTCACACTAAACTCGGTAGCACCAATAAAGTTTCGGTTGCACCAATTTGGTGGGAATGGCTAGGGTTCTATGTGAGGTTCAAACTCGGTGGGTCTGAAGTGGCACTATTGGTTACACCAATTTGTGAATGTTGAACTTGACATAGTGGATATGTGGGAAAAATGACTGAGTGTTGTGGTGGCTATCTTTGAGCATTTGAGCAATCAGTTCATTTTACTACATTGCCCCTTTTTAATAGTATTGGCTTTCCTATGGACTCAAAAGTGATTTCTCACAAATATAGAATGAAGAGTCTTCTAGCTTGAAGCTTGAGCCAATATTATTCCTTTCTTGCATCTAGGGGTATCTCCACATAAACCTTAAGCCATAGCATCTTTTGAACTTTTCTAAAATATACTTGGAAAACACATTAGTCCAATGATGCATATGTTGTGATCAATTATCAAAACCACCCTAGGGAGAAAATGTGCTTTCAAATAGCATGGAACAATAAAAAAATCATAGATACGTTGGAGACGTATCATGCACCACCACAATGTTTGTGGTGAACTACAATTCTCCATGATGGTCATGAGGACACCAGTAGCGTCTGTATTTGGCCCACCTCACCCTATGTCCAGCGTCGCCGGAGTCGGCCTGATTCATGGACCAGGGAAGTATGTCCACTGACATAGCACCCTTCGTTGGGTCAGGAATAAATGTCTTGAGCTCCTCCGATGTGGCCTTTTTCACCACACCATCTGCCTCTTTGTGGAGCTCTTCCATGCTGCTGAAGTTTTAGCACACTTGCATGGTGTTCTAAACTTAGTGCGGTCACCGAGCGGGAAACCTAGGAAGAATGACCTACATCCGATGCCCCAAGTGAAGGGGCTGGGGTTGAGTTGGAGCATGGGTTGTTGCTGGAGTTCATGTCGACGGTTGGGGGAAGAGTGGGACATAGATAGGTGGAATGGTGATCACCAGGCTCGCTAAATAAAGGGGTTATGGGCGATAGGTTTTAATGATGATGTTGTAACGTTCATATTGTAGATCCTGACTGTTTGAACCTCTACATTATTCAGATCGACACATAGAGCAAGGGGAAATATGTGGTGCCACCCATGGAGCAAGACAAGGGCAAGAAAGTGGTGCCGCCATCAGAGGTCACGCCCGTCCAGACCCCTGACATGGACGATGACCAACCGGAGGAGCCCCACAGCGGCAAGCGCCGGAACAATGGCCACTGCCATGAGGTGGGAGGGCCAACCAACTTCTGCACGGTGATCATGGCCCCCACCTCGAGGCCATACATATGTCGTTGAACTTCACAAAGCACTTCCCATCCATGTCGATGGAGTTCAAGCTGAAGATGAACACCGGCTGCTCCTGGAGGGTGACTGTCCGCCTCTTGAACGGCAGGGTCACCTTCGATCAAGGTTGGGCCACCTTCGTCGTTAACCATAAGATCAAGATAGGCTTCATGTTAGCCTTTAAGCTGCTCACTCCCGACATGTTGAAGGTCTTCGTGTTCAATAATGATGGCATTGAAGTGGTGACCAGGTGCGGGAAGCAAGAAGACGCCTTTGTCATTAACTCCTAAGATAACCCCAACATGCTCCAACTGCTTTACTTTAGTATCAAACTGATAGTTTGGACTAATCTATTATGTGTAGCAGAATATTTATCTGCTCTATGTTTTGTTATATGTGTTCTTCCTTGGACCACTATGTGCTGGTAACTTCACCACAACACCGAAAAGGTTACCACACAACAGGCAGTGCATGCCACCAAACAGTAGGCTGTGTGTTTGCACATACATTAGGAGACAACCAAACATCATACCAGAGTGACAGCGCATACAACTTAGAGGGTATGGAGGCAACCAAACTAAGTGTGGATGTTAGTTTTCTGCCTGTTCTACCTCAGCCTGACCTTGTTTACCCAGACTCCACGGGACAGTCCTAGGCTCCCATCAACTACGCCTATCAAACATGCCCCTATAGACAGATCCGGTGACCTCGCATTTGGGAAGTAGAACACCCCCCCCTCGAGAGCCCCCGCGTCGCTCCTCTTGGAGCGACTTGGGCGGAATTGAAACCCTAGCACACGCCGTCGCCCCCCTACTATTTCCCCCCTCGACGTCGCGAGAGAAGGTCTCCTGACAAGCCAAGGTGGCCGACGAGGACGATGGCGGCGAGGATCTGTTGCTCCGCCTCCTTGCAGAGAGCCCCGAATGCCGAGGTGGCGGCCTCGGAAGGAGTGGCGACCCTGGCTCTCCGGCGAGCAGTGGTCGCGGGTGCTGCTCTGCCCACTCGGCCGTGCGGGTGGCGTGGTGGCGGCGGTTGTTGGTGGCTGGTCTTTGCGTGTGGTCTTCCGCGCAGCGGACGGCGCCAGATCTGTAGGTCTTTCCATCCCCCCTCACAGCCTCGTCCTCCCCCCTCTCGTCCCCTGCCTTTGGCGGTCTCTAGTCGTCAGATCTAGTGTGTTTGGGGTGTGGGAGATGCGGCAGTCCAGGAGGAATCCTTGGCCGGTGCCCGGCCACGACGTTGACGACATCACTGGTGTCGTGCCCCTCACTGGAGGCTTCGTCGAGGTTCTATTCACTCTCTCCCCAGGTGAAAACCTCATCCTTTTGGATGGGACGGCATCGACGCTCTTCGTCGTGGCCTTCCTAGAGGTGCAACCCTGGTGGTTCTAGAGTTGCGAGGACGTTCTTTTTCGGGGATGGGAGAATCGATGTCCGCGTGGTCCGATTTGTCGCATCAGTGTTGTGCTTCGTCGGGCGATTGGCGATCGAGCATCTTCTTTGGACGTTCCATGTTTTTGTCGTGCTGGTTTGCTTGCCGATGGGTCGGCGCCCTTTCATTAGGGCTAGAAGTGGATCGGGTTCCACCCCTCTTCTACAGATGCACATAGACGACGGAGTGCACGTGTTGCTGCTCTTTGCGGGCTTGTCCTTGACCCTGTTGCACTTGATGCAAGAGTTTGTTGGTTCCTCGCTTCCTTCCTCAGCACCTTCGATCCCAACGACTTCATCTCTTCGTGTATGTTGCTCTATGCGTGTAGGTATGGCTCCTCTAAGGCGAGGACTCAGCTGGGGGCGGGGATGAGTATCTCTGATGGTAGTTCGTGCCTAACATCTATTCTAGGTCTAGGGTGAGCTTATCCATCTTTTGATGGCATGGCGTCCATCGAGCCAGGATGAGGGGCAGGGGTCCGCTTCGGAGATGGTTTCCGGGTGGTTGTTTCTGCTCACCTCTCTTGTGTAGATGAGGGCATGCTCCCTCCCTCTGTCGGGTTTCATCTTCTTCAGGGTTTCATCTTCTTCAGGGTTCCGCTCCATGTATGATGCACGTTGCACGGCATGGAGCATCACCGACATCAAGCAGGGCTTTGTTTTTCCATTGTGTTGTAGTGCTTGGTGTAGTTGATGTTTGTAAGCTGTCAAGTAGCCATGTTTTTTTTTCTTTTCTCTATAAGGTGTTGTGTGATATTATTATTGGCCGGTTCATGACTTTGTTAATTCAAAGCCCGCCTTTCTGTCAAGCCTTCGTTCTAAAAAAACACGTCCCTATAGTAATCGAGCTTTGACATATACCAACTAGAAAGAAAAAGGGAAATTATGCGCATTGCATCGCCATTCCTTTAGGTGGACCAAAAGAAGGGAAAGCATTGCAAGATGCTGAAGCTAGCTATTGATGCCATGACAACCAATAAAAACGCCATATATAAAAGTGTGAGAATCGGTTCTTCTAGGTAATAATCAAATGGATGTACGTAGTAGCCAGAAAGTAACCTCTCACGCTCACGCATGGAGATGCGCAATCATGTGCACATCACCAACCCCAACCCGAACAGCGACAAGAAACCACCCACCCCATCATCACCAACCACACCACTACACCGACCAACGCCTCACGCCCAATCAAGATCTATTCCGTTGTATGTATGGACCCCACTCGCACCCACTCAGATTCATGGTGTATCGAAATCGAGCTGCTCACCAAACGCAACCAGCCAGAGCTACAAGGACGGCGGCTACCCACGCGTTGGCCCACCCGTAAGGTACTGCTCCCCTCAGCGCCGCCGCGCCCGATGACGACTTCCCGGTGGCCCCGCCGGCCGTACCGCCGCCGCCCCCGTCGATGGGGGAGACTGGCGCGTTGGCGTCGATGGTGGTGGTGCCGTTGAGGGCGGTGGTGTAGACGTCGAGCTCGATGGTGGCGTCGGCGCCTTTCGAACTGTTGGTCTTCCACAGCACGTACCCCGTCGCCATCCGGAACTTCCCCGTGCCGCCCACCACGGAGAGCTCCCGCGTGGTGGTCATGATGTCGTCGCGGCCGATGACGGCGAGCGTGCTGCCGTTGTAGTCCCCCGTGGTGAGCAGAAAGTTCACGCACATCATCAGCACCATGCCCGACTGCGACGACATCATGTAGAACCCCTGCGCGCGCCCCACGGGCGCCGACGTCGGCGACGAGGTCTCCGTCAGCGCGTCGTCGATGACGGTCGTGTCGCCGAAGGCCATGCCCGGGAAGGCGTTGGACGACGAGGCCGGGCCCTTGATGATCTGCACCGCCGTCGGGTTGCTCCCGGAGACCACGTCGTGGAGGAAGAAGTGGAGATGCGTGTCCGCCGCGCAGGTGGTGAGCAGGAGGAGGGAGAGGAGGACAGCGGCGTGAGGAGCCATGATAGGATAGCGGGTGGATTCTGCTAGTGAGAGTGAAATCTTGGAGCTTGAGGTGGTGGATTAATAGATGGATAAAAGCACGGAGGTTGGTGCAGACTGCACACAAAGGGATGGTGGAATGACTATCGCTAGCTTGGTACTTTAGTTGGTTGTTGTGAAATAGTTAATCAGAATACCATATTAAAGATATTAGTATACGAGCTACTATGAGGATGCTTGATACGTTTTAGTTTCATAACTAAAAGTAATGAGACTAAAACTTGCTAGTCTCACCCATGCTTGGATCCAAAATACTAAATAAAACTAAAATCAAGTTAATGAACATTTATTATCCTCCAAACCCTTCAATCCAGAACTTGCATGAGGAGTTAAATGAGGAGAGAGAAGACTAATGCACATTCTAGTAGGGGTACCCCTGGCTAAAAGATTTTAGCCTTAAGACTAGTTTTAGCCTTTTTTTAGTCAGGGGTGCTTGAAACTTTAACTTCTTAAAGAGACTAGTTTTAGTCAGACTAGTTTTAGTCTCTTGGATCCAAACACCCTTTAAGAGCAACTCTAGCACAATTATCGTAAATGGCTCAGATCCTCCTAATAAATGACAATATGAGATTTTGGATAAAATTGAAACCAAGAGCATCGGCAGCCGGACCGGGGAATGGGCAAACACGGCCCTTATATGTTGTGTGGACACGTTCGCGGACGCATTCGGAAGACTTTCATGTTTTGTTCCTCGCATTCACATCTTCAATTCAGACTTTAAAATCCATGCAAATCATGCACGTCGATTCTGTGTTCTCAATTTCGTCGACAAAAATGAATTTAGGCCGAATTTCAGTCATCCCGACCTCGGGCAACAAATATCTATCGGCTGAAAAGAATTATTTTTGTCAACTTTGACAAATTTTGGTCAAATTTCAATCAAATTTTGATCAAATTTCACCCGAAGTTTTTGAAAATGATCGAAATTCGGCCATCTCGGCCTGGGGCGAGAAGAATTACAACCCGAAAACCAAAACAGCGCGTCGATCACACAAGCCATTGTCACTCGTAAATAACAAATATAGGTATCGTACATAAATAGTGTTACATCAAATTTATTTTAAGTGGACAATTAAACATTTGCTTTTTAGATTTGATTGTGGGTTCACATATGTTTTACAAGATCATTAAGTAGTTACGCGTGCACCTCGTGATCTCGGAGATTCTAATGCATATGCACAAAGTTCATAAGTTGAGATGCATGTGGATTTTTTGGGATTTCAACTTGTTCTTCCGGTGCTTCAAAGTTATTGGTTTGGGCTACATCATCACCCTCGTCCTCGACAATCATATTGTGCAAAATAACACAACATATTATGAGCTGCCACGAAGTTTTTGATTTCCACATCATTACAGCCTCACAAACAATTTCTCCGACAAGCTTGAAGCATTGTGAATGCCCTCTCCACGTCCTTCCTAGTTGCTTCATGCATTGATGCGAAGTGCTTTTATTTTTTGCTCCCTGGTTCGGATATGGTCTTCAAACGCAACCCACTGAGGATAGATGCCATCGGCAAGATAGTATCCCATGTTGTAGTCTCGGTCGTTGACGATATAGTTGAACAGCGGTGATTCCCCATTGCAAAGCCTCCTGAACACCGAAGATTGTTGAAGCGTGTTGATGTAGTTGTTATAACCCATCATTCCAAAGAAAGCATGACAAATCCATAAGTCATGTGATACCATCGCTTCCTGTATGATGATGGCCTTTTTGATGTGACCTTGATACGTTCCTCGCAAACCTTTGGGACGGTTCTTCCAACCCAATGCATGCAATCGATTGATTTGAGCATTCCTCGAAACCATGTGGCCTCTCCAATAGCCAAAAACTTCTTTGTGTCCTGTGCATTTGGTTCTCTCATATACTCTGTACCAAACACCTCCACCACAACACGAGCAAACTTGACAGTAATCTTTAGGCATGTGCTCTCCCCCATCCTAACCATCTCATCAGCGACATCTTTAGCAGTAACAAGTTCAAGAATTCTCACAGCAGCCATGCACTTCTCCTTGACAGAGAAAGAGAGTCGACCACATAAATCCATTGTGAGCTTAAAGTAGTCATCGTGTGCATCCACTCCGTCCACAATGTCCAAAAATGGTTTTCGCATGCGAAAAGGACGACGAAACCATGGATCATCACGGAAAGTTGGGTTCAAAGCAAAGTGGTCCTTCTCTAGTAGCTATGCTCCGGATACCCTGTCCCGATTGATCACTCTTCTCCCTTTTGATTGAGCCCTTGAAATTAATAATATGCTCCACTTGCTGGTCCATTTCCTCTTGTATGCTCATAAGTATGATCATGTCCACTTCTTCGTTCGAGTCCGACAAATCAAAGAACTGCTTTTCAGTAATTTGATCAAGTTCCGTCGATCCATACTCCTCACCGGATGAAGCATCAGAATCCATCGTTTTCCCTAAAAAATCACAAAAAATCCGGTTAGACAATGTGTCGACCACATCCAGTGCAAGGCGGAGCCAGAGAGCTGCCAGACGTATCATAGTGGCTTCCGGGCCGTTGATGACATCCCCCTCGGCAAGGACGTCCCCCGCGATGAGGACGGGACAGAGGGTACTCTGATGGAGCTAGCGGGACAGAGGGTAGGAACGGTTGTGGAGCGCGCGCGGTGGCGGAGCTGCGAGACGAGTGTCGCAGAGGAGGAAGAAGAAAGGAAAGAGCAAAATGATCACACAGTTCCGCGGGGTGGAATTGGTGCAATTTATGATGGGGTCGGGCTGGCGTGTCTCACGTGGCGGGCGTGCCCGAGCACCCCATATCCGCCCCATATTTGGGTTTGATATGAGGGGTCCCGGTCAGCCGGGAATTTGAGGCATGTTTGAGACGCCCGGCTGGATCGGAATTTCGTGGCCAATCACTGATCGAGCTGCCTGCCCGGGCGTATGAGGCGGGTTTGGGCGCTAAGCTATAGATGCTCTAACAGAACACTCATATGGCCCCAATTGACATTAAATCGAGCCCCTCCTTCATAATTGACCTTGTAGACTTCATATATGGAGGTTATCTGCGCTGATATGGAGTTCGCTCCATACCCAATTGTTAATGTGGGAAGCAAGTTTCACATTGCTCCGCCTCATGTCTCCATAGGGATTTTTAACAGTGGTGTCCTACACGCTACCCCGTCATGCATAGATGATCGCCGGCGAACAATGGTTACACACGACTAAGAACATCTCCATCCGCGCCCCCAAAAGGCCCCCAAGCCCCTTTTTAGTCGTCGACGCTTGAAAATCCGTCGAGTCGCGCCTCCACGACGTCATTTTTTGCTGGTTGGGTCCATTTTTGGGCTAGCGATCCGAGGTCAAACCCAGCGCGCTCGAGGGCATTGGGGGGATCCGGCGGAAGGAAAGCAGCGTGTGGGACACCACTGTCATGCAAGAAACGCCTTTCCCCCACCAAACTCGCCCTGGCGCGCCACATGACGCCTCCTTACCATGTTGATCCCGGCGCCGCCCACATGCCCACAGCCGCCTCTAGAAAAGGCCATTTCCCCGCTGGTTTTGCGACACCCTTCGTACCGCTCTCCTAGGCAAGCTTTCCAGGCCACGCCGGCGGGGATACCGACGACTGCCCATCCACCACGACCGCTAGGTATTCGGTGATTTTCTTGTTCGTCCATGGACTCACACGACGAGGACGCGTTCGTGGCTCTGATGGAGGAGGAAGCTGAGGACGACACCACTCACAAAGAGCACATCATGATCATCGCCGCGTTGGTCGCCCTGTTCACGAACAATGCCAAGCCGCGCGCGAGGTGGTTCGGTGCCAAACCACCGCAAGAGCAAACAAAGACATTGAATGGAGGGCTATTGCATGCTCTACACCGACTATTTCACCGACGCTCCTCTACACAGTGAGAAAGTATTTCGGTGCCGTTATCGAATGGGCCGGAAGCTCTTCCTCGGGATTGTGAATGCCATCTGAGAGATCGATAGCTATTTCATTTGCAAGAAGGATTGCACCGGCACGGTTGGATTCTCCTCACTCCATAAGTGCACCACAACTATGAGGATGCTTGCGTACGGAGCTCGCAGTGATATACATGAAAACTATGGACGCATGGCCGAGTCCACCAGCATTGAGTGTTTGTACAAGTTCTGCAGGGGCAGTGGTGGCAGTGTTTGGACCACAATATTTGCGATCACCCGATATTGAAGACATTGCTCGGATCCTAGCACAGAATGCAGCAAGAGGATTTCCTGGGATGCTTAGAAGCATCGACTGTATGCATTAAGCATGGAAAAACTGCCTTTTTCTTGGCAGGTGATGTACAAAGGCGCCAAAAGAGCTTGCAGTGTGGTACTTGAGGAAGTGGCCACACAGGACCTATGGATTTGGCACTCCTTCTTTGGTATGCAAGGAACTCACAATGACTTCAACGTACTATAGTGCTCGAATGTCTTTGTGAAGCTTGTTGAAGATCATGCTCCTCCGGTGAAAGTCAATGTCAATGAGCGCCACTAAAACAAGGGATACTATCTAGCATATGGTATCTATCTAATATGGTCCACGTTTGTGAAGACTATCCCTAACCCTGTGGCGCGAGGCAAGAAGTCACACTTTGCTAAGTGTGAGGAGGCTTGCGGGAAGGAAGTCGAGCGAACATTTGGTGTGCTCCAATCTCGACTTGGTGTTGACCGGTACCCCGCTCTGACCTAGTTGAAATATCACTAGTGGGAGGTGGTGAATTGCTATGTAATCTTGCGCAACATGATCATTGAGAGCGAGCAGGAAGAGCCAGTATTTGACACTGAATCATATTTTAGGCAGGGTCCTCTTACAGTTGGTGATCACCACGTATCGGAAACATGGGTTGCCTTCCTCAATATGCATCATGAGATCCAAAACCCACATGTGCATCAAGGACTGCACGACGATCTCGTGCAGCACCTATGGAGGCTCAAGAGCAATGCCCAGTTCAAATTATGAGCTTGCTTTGGTGAACTATTTGATTTTATTGATTACTGTGATGAACTTTGTCATAAAAATTTAGTTTTTGTTTAATTTGTGTCGAAAGTGATCCGAATTTGGGTTGAACTTGGGCCAAATTTCCGCTCAAATTGGGTCGAAAGCGGCGTTTGGGGGAGACCTTGGGGGCGGGTGGGAACCCGAAACGCCCACACCGAATTTAACGCTCGTTCACCCCCAAGCGGCGCTATTTCAGGCCCTTGGGTGGCCAAAAAGCTGGAGATGCCCTAACTGTTGGAAATATGCCCTAGAGGCAATAATAAATTGGTTATTATTATATTTCCTAATGCATGATAATCGTTTATTGTCCATGCTAGAATTGTATTGATTGGAAACTCAAATACATGTGTGGATACATAGACAACACAGTGTCCCTAGTGAGCCTCTAGTTGACTAGCTCGTTAATCAAAGATGGTCAAGGTTTCCTGGCCATAGACAAGTGTTGCACTTGATAACGGGATCACATCATTAGAGAATAATGTGATGGACAAGACCCAAACTATAAATGTAGGATATGATCGTGTTATTTTGTTGCTATTATTTTCTGCATGTCAAGTATACATTCCTATGACCATGAGATCTTGTAACTCACTGACACCAGAGGAATGCCTTGTGTATATCAAACGTCGCAACGTTACTTGGTGACTATAAAGGTGCTCTACAGGTACCTCCGAAGGTGTTCGTTGAGTTAGCATGGATCAAGACTGGGATTTGTCACTCTGTGGGACGGAGAGGTATCTTGGGGCCCAGTCGGTAATACAACATCACAAACAAGCCTTGCAAGCAATGTGACTAAAGAGTTAGCCACGGGATCTTGTATTACGGAATGAGTAAAGAGACTTGTTGGTAACAAGATTGAAATAGGTATGTCGATACCGACGATCGAATCTCGGGCAAGTAACATATCGAAGGACAAAGGGAATGATATACGGGATTGTGAATCCTTGACATAGAGGTTCAACCGGTAAGATCTTCGTAGAATATGTAGGATCCAATATGTACGTCCAGGTCCCGCTATTGGATATTGACCAGAGAGTGTCTCGGTCATGTCTGCATAGTTCTCGAACCCGCAGGGTCTGCACACTTAAGGTTCGGTGATGTTTTGGTATAGTTGAGTTATAGGTGTTGGTGACCGAAGGTTGTTCGGAGTTCCAGATGAGATCCTGGACGTCACGAGGAGCTCCAGAATGGTCCGGAGGTAAAGATTGATATATAGGAAGTCATGTTTTGATCACTGAAAATGTTTTGGGCTCATCGATAGTGTAACGGGAGTGTGGGGAGGGTACCATGGGACCATCGGGAGGGGTGTGACGACCCAGCAGCCTTGTGGGCTGTGAGAAGAGATGGACTAGCCCCTGGTGGGCTGGCTGAAGCCTATCTCAAAGTCCCATGCAGCTAGGAGAAGAGATAAAAGGTAAAAGACCTTTAAAAGGAAGGGAAGGAGGAGTCCTCCCAAAGTAGTCCACCTTCCCACAAGGGAAGGTGGACTCTTCCTTGGTTCGGCCGACCCTTCTTCTTGGAGTAGGGGCCAAGGCTGCCTCCTCTCCTCTCCTCCTATATATACTAGCGGTTTTGAGGGTTTTTTGAGACACAATAATCAGCCACGTGTTGTCCTCTCTCTAGATCCGTTTCTCCTCTAGTCTAGTTTTCAGCGGTGCTTAGCCGAAGCCCTGTTGGACTAGCTCCACCACCATCGTCGTCACGCCGTCGCGCTGCCGAAGAACTCATCTACCTCTCCGCCCCCTCTTGCTGGATCAAGAAGGCGGAGATCATCGTTGAGCTGTACGTGTGCTGGACGCGGAGGTGCCGTCCGTTCGGCGCTAGATCTGGACGGATCGTGTGAGGGCGGCGATTTGGATCGCAAAGACGTTCCACTACATCAACCGCGTTTCTTAAAGCTTCCCGCTTAGTGATCTACAAGGGTATGTGGATCCGATCTCCCTCTCGTAGATGATCATCACCATGATAGGTCTTCGTGTGCGTAACAAATTTTTTGTTTCCCATGCAACGTTCCCCAACACTAACTACCCACCCGTTAATGGAATTCATCATCCCACACGTCTTCAACACACACCCAGACTATAAAAGCACGTCTGCAAGGCCTATCATAATCAAAGTCGTAGCCGCATCACACGTTCCCCCCGCACCTGTTGTCCATTTCTTTCGCCTTTTGGGACAATGCCTCCACATAGGAACAAAACTCATTTGCTGAACGTGACGACATAGAGTAACCTTTTGTTTCGGAGACCACGCACCGATGCTATGAACTTCCCCGCACCGCAATAACCGGATCTAGTGGCCATGACAGATATGTAACGGGCGAGGGAAGCAACGCTCCCCGAGGCGCTGACACTAGTAACGGGGGTTTCACCCCCCTTAAGCCTTGTTCAGTTCCATGTGATTTCAAGGGGGTTGAAGGGGATTGGAAGGGATTAAATCCCCAACGAGTCAAATTCCAGACCAATCCCTTCAAATCCACTCCAACCCCCTTGTGGTGGGGATTAACCGAACAAGCTCTCATCCGGGTCAAGGAGGAGGAGGATGTTGATCCCATTGGCCCTCTTGGCCTCCTTGTCCAAGTGAACGGGGTCGTCCTTGTGGCGTCCTAGCCGTAGGACCCTCTCCACACGGTGTTGCGGCTCCCGCCCCCAAAGCTCACAAGAAGGACTACATCCTCTATTAGTACCGCCCTGTGATCATCAACGAGAAGGTGGAGCGGCAACTCACGACCACCGCTCGTGAGTCCAACCCCTCACCTATCTCGACGATGTTTCATCGTTGTTATCGAAGGAAGAGGAGGACAACGACAAAGACACACACGACGATGATGAGTAGACGGTCGTGACCACCACTTAGTACAGGTAGTAGTACTGGGTGACAATGTCGCTTGCTTATTATGAAAATGTTGTTAAACGACTTTCATGTCACTAATTAAACGTCAACTGATACATTTCGGCCATTGAATATATATTTTGTTAAGTTTGTAATGCAATGTTGTGTCAAATCAGTGTTTGAATCGGTCGAATTGAATATGTAACTATTGGGTGATGCAACAGAGTAAATAAAAAAACTGAAGACCGCACACGTTACCGTGTTAGAACCTAATCATCCCTTCCGTTACATACATATGGATCACGGATGGCGATCGGCCATATGGCAAGTCACCTAGAGTTTCTCTAAGAGCATCTCTTCACACGATTACCTATTTTGCAGCCCTATACACCCGTGGATGTCGACGGGCATGCACGCTGAAAGTGCGTGGACACAAGGCAATTTTCCCTCTCAAAAACTACAAACCCCCAAAGTGAGAACCCTATCTCATACAAACCCGTGTATAGTACATAGATAGTAGAAGATCGCATAAAAACTTAGCAGTTCAAATGTTGGCATCACATTAGTTCGTCCCAAACACAAAGTTCAAATTCAACCTAAAAAAATAATATATAAACATGGCAAGGAGGGCGGGACAGAGTTCACCACTTCTTTGTCGGGCTTGCCCTTACAGTCTCGAGCGCGACACGCCATCTCCTTCGTGCATGCATTTGTGGTGGGAGGATCATCGTCATCGTTGTCAGTGTTGTTTGTGCCGCTCTTCAACGTCGAGGAGATGTAGCTGGGCATGTGGTGGCTCGTGCGGGCATGCCCTCTTGCATGATGTGTCGCCTTGGTGGCGACATAAACTTCCCTCGCGAGGCACTCAAATGCTTTGAGCCCGAGTCGGAATGCCTTCGCGTTTTTACACCACAGGCGCCTGGCGTCCAACTCTTGCATGGTCAGCGAACGACGCATGGCCTCGTTGTAAAGCCCCGAACACACAGCTCGGTCCTTACCCGTTACTCCTAGGAGGATTTAGACTGACACCACACATCAACACTAGTCTGTTCAACGCATTTTGTCCTCACTCGTGTGCACCTGGGACCAATTTCCTAATAGTTCACTATCCTAAAATTGCTCCAAGCTAAGCCCGCTTAACTTTGGAGTTCTTTCCGAATGGGCTCCCGAAAAAAAGGAATTATTTGTTGATATGAGTTGTCTATCATCCCTAATAAGCCAAACTCTGACATACACCCCACTCAAAGGAACCGACATCCTCGTCTGGCCACATGGACGTTTTTTCTTGGCACACGTCTATGCAGCTAGTCGAGCATATGTGCCATGACATGTGCTGTGATGGGCAACAAATGTCATTCACAACATGATCACGCATGTGACCCGCAAACATCTGCGTAACCGTGAGGGTCGACTCTAGTATCAACTTGTAATGCCCGAGACACACCAGTCGATTCTTGGCAATTACTCCCGACGAAATCTAGACTGGCACCATAGATCAACACTAGTATTTCCTATGCACTTGTCCACACTCGTGCACACATAGAAAAGACTTCTCAGTCGGTTACCCATCCTAAAATTGTTCCGAGCAAAGCAACCTTAACTTTGGAGCCTTTTTCGAATGGGCTCCCGTAAAAGAAGGAATTCCTTGTTGATATGAGTAGTCTATCATCCCTAATAAGCCATACTCTCACACTCGTGGAGGAGCGCCTCCTCTGAGTCGAAGGGGATGAAGTGGGAGGACTGGTGGGAAGAACCAGGCTCCAGCGCGGCCCCGACCGCTGCCACTCCCGTTGACCCGCCTTTGTTGGAACACATGGTATGCCATGCTAATACCAAATAAGATTTTTTACTGTGCAGCCAAGAAGATGTTGCAGGAAATAGATCAGGGGACCGGGTTTACCACGAGATGTGCAGTCACCATAGTGGAAGTAGAGTTGGCGATGCATTTAGCTAATCACTCGAGTCGTGTGCTCCTCGTGTAGCCCGGTCTTCCGTGAATAGCTCCTCGTGGATCCCTGAACAGCTCCTAGCAGTTCCCTTGAATGGTTCGTCCAAGCACCGCAGAGCGATGCCTCCAAGGTATCCACATGTATGGGGAGCAGTGTCAGGCGATGGACCAGTAGGTCTAGTCATGCGACATAGGGCGTGGGAGTGGCGCCGACTATAGAGGGAGGATCAAGATCAACCCTAAGAGGTGTGCCAACTCCCATTTGTATAGCCCTTCAAAGTGGGCTCAACACTTGAGGTCCACTAGGAGTCTACACCCAATTTTCATTCATATCCAATCCGAATGGGCTCATGCCCCTCAAATGTGTGACCCTATAGGTTCACGTACAAATGTATATGATCGAGTCGATAGTTGATAGCGGCCCAAAGCAGAATGTGCCAACTCCCATCTGCGCGTAAAGTGGTTAGACGAACCTCGATAATGTGTCATATGCAACATTACTTTTGTCTCACATATATGTTCTCGAGCTCAAGGTTAGTGCTTTTCACCTTTGTGATAGCTCGACCTCTCTTCTCCAAACCTTATACAGATCCCCGAACCGGGTTAACACTTAACCCAAGTCGCATGGCCATGCTTTCCGAATATGATCACTCGAAGGGTCAAGGAAATATCTCTTCGCATAGGATGGGCAAATCCCATCTTGGTCAACCATGTCTCGCGGCTGTCTCGCGACTCACCGGAAAACTACCTTTATTACTACCCAGTATGGAGTAGCGGTTGATAGATCATAAATGACATGCAAAGAATATGTGAGGACCTCGAGTATTGACACTAACATATGACAATATATCGCTGGGCCTCAAAGTGCGTCTGTCCAACTCGGCACTCTCCAACCCCAAGTCCATACTATCCGTTTATCATCTCTATGTGCGTCCATGACTTATGAAACATAGTCAATAACCGAATTGTATACTAGTCAAAGGATATGTGTCCGCATAACCTTATCAACTAGCTAGGGATCTTAAAAACGATCATCATACAATATATAATTTTATAATTAAGTCACATACTTATTAATACATATTAGTGATGATGTTCAGGGACAATACAAAAGGCTCATGAATACACATGAAAATATCATCATCACATGATTGCCTCTAGGTTATATCTCCAACAGCCTCCCACATCAGCATGCGCATCCGCACGGGAGCCACGGCCACGAGCACCCAGCGTTGCCCGGGCAATGCTGACGCTAGAGGCGTTTTTGCTTGTTTTAAGCATCACAGTTCGGTGCGATTTATAGTTCTAGACGGTGACCGGGCAGCCCGCCCGGCGTTTTGCGCATGTAGGGGTTCGGTTCTAGATGTTGGAAGCCAACTAGGAATATTTATGCCCCGATCTACTATATATGTGGCTTGCGTTTAGGAACATGAGATCATGCATGATGGCGGCACTTGACTTGAATGCCTGTCTCTCGTTCCTTTTGGTTGGTTGCTTGTAGTTGGTAAAGTGTCAAGACAATTGTCCAAGACCTAGCGACCTACCGTGCCACCTTTCTAAATGAATGTACCGATCGTTGTATACAAACTCATTGTCTCACCGCGCGACTAGCTAGCTAACATCCTTGCAGGTAAATGTAACTTGAAGAGAAAAATGCTTATGGGTGACCTACTACGTAGAGTAACGTACGTGTCGCCTACGTTGCTTGCTTTGTGCGTCTATCCCTGTCCCTCTTGAGGGCTGGGCCCCTGACGCAGCGGTACCACTCATCATCTGATCTCTAGCTACCTGCCATGTACTGTACATGTTCGTTTTTTTATTTTAGAAAATGTTTGATTTTCTTCCCCACCTGTTTGATACTGTCCAGTTGACTTCCATTAAAAGATATTGTAGACAAAATAGTTAATTTTTGCATATCTGAGGTAAAAAAAACACACCACAAACCGATGATATAGATGAAAAAATACATTTCCACCTTTCAAAAAATTAAAATATAACATTTGAAGATGCAAATTTGCATCTCCATATCGAGGAGATGTAAAACCAACGGTTGCAAGCTAACTGACAACCGCTCTTCACTTTTATTCCCTTCTTTCCCCCTTCGACTGCCGCGCAGCCGGCGCCGCCGCCCCAATATGCCCACAACACTGCCGCCGTCGCCCGCCCACGCGAGATCCGGCTATCCCTCACCGTCGTCGCCCCTCTATCGCTCCTCCCCTGCCCGCCTCGAATCGCTGCCCTGACACCGCACTGCCATCGCCCTATTCGGGCTAACGCCGCCCCGATTCGCCGCCCCCGCCACTCTCAAGCACAACCGCTGCCACCCCCAAGCACATGCACTGCCCGAAGCTACCCTGATTCGCATGGCCTTGCGTCGTCCCGACGCCGCCGTACCAATTTGCCCGTCGCACAACCACCACCACCTGGTCATCGTCATGCATGCCACCAAAGAAGCCCCCAAAGAGCAAGACGTGGTTCTTCGGCGTGAAAGCGAGGCCGTCCGACAACTTCGGCGTCGAGTTCTCCGACACCGTCCGCAGCTTCTGGCTTGACACCTACACCAACACAGACAAGGCCGCGCGTTCCTACAACGTGGCAATGTGGCATGTCGGGATGACGAAGACGGACTTAACTTCCCATAGATCGAGTCCTGGGCGGGTGCGGAGTTCCTCGTGCCAGAGGGCATTCGGATGAAGGAGATAATGAAGAAAAAGATGAAGAAGAGGCCGAACATTTTCGTTAGTCCCAATAATAGCGACGAGGCGACGATGGTGAGGTTTGTGCTGGAGCATCCAGACTATGATGCAGAGCAGGAGTACTTCTGAAAGTGCGACGTCGAGAAGAAGAAGAAGAATGAGGTGAAGAAGGAGGACGAGGTCAGCCCTTTAATGGTAATCCCCGTCGATTCCTCTAAGGAGGACGACCAGAAGTTCTCGGGGCCTCGGATGAGGAGGAGGAGTAATGGATGCCCACGGACGACGAGTGGTTTAGCATAGTTGTAGTAGTCGTTTATTTTATGTTTTTAAGTAGAACTATGTTTGAACTATGTGAAAGTAGTAGTTGAAATTTCTAGTTGTTACATCCCCAATTTGCATCATCTATTGTGCTTGTACTTTTGCACGACCAGTATACATCATCAGCTGGAGTTGCCTCTTTTTTAAACATGTAAAATTCACTTTTTGGTGATGTTCCTAATTCTACATCTTCAAATCTACCTTATCTATTGGAGATGCTCTGAAGAGTGGGTATGTTAATGTCTTCCTCTAATCTAATGAAGTGAAGGGCCTATTGTATAAGTGGTTGATGTTTTTTTTATCTCCCTTTCTTTTCATAGAAGGTTCCATTTATAAGGTTAAGGGCGCTTTACATCAAGGATCATGAATCCTTCGACTAGAAAGTTGCTTAGGGCAAGCAACATACTAGGGCATTTTTTGTTTCGAGAAAACTTCTGATCTATTCATCTTCAATTCACGATAGTACAACAAAGACTAATAATAACAATTACATCTAGATTCGTAGGCCACCTAGAGATGAATACAAGCACTAAAGCGAGTCGAAGGCGCGCCACCGACATCGCCCCTCCTTCGCCGTAGTCGGGCAAAACTTATTGTGATAGATGATACCTCCAACGTACCTGTATTTTTTGATTGTTTTATGCAGGTATCTTATCAATCTTGATACTTTATATGCAATAATATGTTATTATATATCAATTTTTTGGATTAACCTATTAACCCAGCGTCGAGTGCCGGTTCGTGTTTTTTTTGCGTGTTTTTGACTTCTACAGAAAATCAATACCAAACGGAATCCAAACATGATAAAATTTTATGGTGACTTTTTCTGGACCAAAATAGACCCAAGAACCTTTCGGAGGGGGCAGAATGTAACGACTAAGATGTGGTCCTTTCCTATTTAGGGGACGATGCCCCAAAATGGAAAGAAATGCATCTAAGCGTTTCGCAAGCGAGATAAACATAGCACATACATAATTTAAGATTGACAAATAGGGAATCATTTGCCATCTCACATAGATAATATCAGAGTTACATCCACACATTTATTCAGACGAGGTAGTTCCGCTACGGACTACATAACACAAGAAAAGACTATGCTATCCCTCATGCTTGCCCACGATCACGACCACGCCTCAGTCTTCTGGATAGTTCACGTATACGCGGTCGTTCTCCTCATCGTACTGCCACGCCAGCTGCGTGCCATCTGGATCACCTGCGTCGGGCGTACCTGTACCTGTTGGGGTGTTGAAGTGATCTTTGAGCCACGGGGACTCAGCAATCGATGACCTTGGTACCGAAACTAGTCAAAGTTATTAGGCGAGGAAGGTTCAGTGTTTAGGTTGCAGCATCCTAAGCATTTATGGTGGCTAACTTACGAAGAACAAAGTTATAGATGTGGTGGTCTACGCGAGCGGTCGAAGACTAGGTGATCACCAAGTGATCCTAAACACCTACTTACGTCAAACATAACCCCACCGTGTTCCCGATTGAAGAGAGGTCATCGAAAGAGACAGTCACGGTTACGCACACAGTTGGCAGTTTTATTAGTTTAAATTCAAGTTATCTATAAGCGGATGTTAACAAACAATCCATGCTGCCACATAACACCGGGCACGACTTTTGAAAAGATTAAACCCTGCAGGGGTGCTCCAACTAGTCCATCATAAACGGTCACGGGCTCCAAAGTAATCCTCTATCACGAATCTCGTGATCTCGTTGGATTCCTCAGAGGAAAACCTCAACTCTGGGGAGAACCAAAGACTCACCGGGATTCCTATATGCATGATATATCGCTAAGGTAAGACAAGACTAGAAGGACATCCCGTCGTGTCGACGACCCCGATAAGAGCCGCGTATCTTAGTCTCAGGACACGAGGATGAGCACAGCGTACAGTGTCCTGATAGACATCTCCCGAATTGCCCCGGGTTGGCCCCGCACACGACTCTAGTTTGGACCAACACTCATGAGGAGCACTGGCCCGGGTTGTTGATTATTTCCTCGGGGTAGCTATTCCCTATGCAAATTATTATTAGGTGATTAGCAAATTAAATCCAATGTTGGGTCCTGCCGGACAAGTCTTAAGACTACACGATTTATCAAGGGGGTCCCCATAAGAACTCCGAACGTGATAGGAGCGATCAGTTATGGAATCAAACTCCGATAGCCGGAAACTAAGGCGGCAATAACGGAACAAATCACCCGGCAAAAGGCTAGTCCTTCCATCATTTACCAAGTGTATAGGTGCATTAATTGAATATCAGTTTAATCATAATGACATCAAAACTCATGTCATCACATGAGACAGCTCGCACCTGCAACTAGCAAAGCTATCATTAGAAGCTGAGCAAGCCTACATAGCCAAACAACATTAGCTAGGAGGGGAAAGTGTTTGGGTTTCATGGCAATTTCAGGAGGCAATTATATCAAGTGGTAGGCAGCGAGCATATATCGAAGGAAACGTGATTCTAAGCATAACAAAGCTAGATACGGTATCAAGGTCACGGTCATCTTGCATGTGATGTCTTCAGCTTGGAACTGCTCTTGTTCGTCCTGCACGTACTCTCCAGAATCCACGTACTCGCTCTCCAATCCCGGTGCTACCCAAGATAACAATAACAACCAATGAACACCAACACAACATGATGCTACAAACACATGATGCATGAGATGAGAATGAAGCATGCATCTCTATTCTAGTCACTTGCATATGCATGAGAAGAGAAGATAAACTTCTGGACAGAACTTCACTCTAAGCTACCTAGACATGCGTGAAGATGACATGAACAGGTGCATCACGAGAAAACGATGCAAAAACATATAAAGAACGTTGAGAACGGAGCTATGGATCAACCGGAAACTACGAAACAAGATATGGAGTCCTACGGATCAAATCCACCACAAGCACACTCCAATGGCACTCTTCTGGTGTTCCCAGGTTGCCACATGATCAAACAAACAAATATAGGTGGGGTGGTGCAAACAAACTCACCACACCACCAACAATACTATCACAAGCTTCAAAACAACTACAACATGCAACCTGTCCTAAACAACATCATAAGAGTTTGTGAGCAACATGCAAAGTACCTACAACCACCCAAATGTACCAACCAAGATATGTGGCAAAAGCTATTAAAAATCTCTACAAGCCTGAGAAAGAAGATAATATGAAGGAGTCACACACAGGAAGATCTACAGGTGCTAACTTGGACAAAAATAACAGATTTCAGGGACTTAGTGAAAATCTCAGATTTTCACCAGCTGCTTATGCTCTGAAGCATTTTGGCAGCCCCCAAATGGATATCTACAGGGAGTGAAAGTGCATGAAATTTAACAGAGTGATAGACAAACACAAAAGCTCCAACTCTCTAGTTGATTGCAAGGGCTGATTCCCAACACATGAGCTTTTCCAAACACAACAACAAGGGAAGAAAATAACAACAATTTCTCAGACTTAGTGAAAATCACAGATTTTCACCAAGCTGACAATTTCAGCCACATGTCAACTTTGACAAGGCACAACTTGCACATACAAACTCTTAAGCATAAAAGAAAACTACCATGTTGTAGAGGGGTTCACCCACTACTTCCACATCAAGGAATCATCCTCATAGGCTCATCACACCACATGGCACCAAGCTCTAAACATAGCATCAAGACAGAAAAATGACAGTTTATGAAGTTGCTCCAAAATGAAATCTGATTCCACCAGTGGATTCCTGGGATGATTCTACCCCAAAAACATATATAATAACTAGGTACTTGCATACAACATGTAGGCACAAAGTTGAAAGGAAAAACTACATGGAAACATATGACCCTAAGTAGTGCCATATCACATATGGTATTCACTATATCAATCACCTAACTTGCACATGCTCACACTCACAACTCCAATGGTGAACATTAGGGGAATCCCTCATGTTCATGTGCCTTAGCACACCACCACACACACACATACATGCTTGCATCACAAGTGCTCATGCACACACACCTACACATGCTAGTTCTAACACACACACATACATACACTCACACAAGCTACCACTAACACACACAAACACATGCTAGGGGTTCAACGGAACTCTCCATTCTCACTAAGGCAAAACCATGCCTTGGTCATGTGTGTGTCACTCCACACACATGCACCTCTCTACAAACTTACACTCACAAACATACAACTACAAGGTGCAAACACACTTACCTCCTACATATAAAATCATGGTCTCAACTACATGTGTACATAAACCACATACACACACAACAGATACAACCCTATACACCTACATACTACATCCATAACTCACATGCACATGTATGTGTGGCACACCCACACATACATACACAAACAAGCTCACCCACAAGCTGCCATACACCTCTAGGCACAAAAGATAGTCCAATCTACTCCAGATCCAAAACAAATAACCAAGCTGCAATAAAAGAATAAGAAATAAAAGAAAAAGGAAAGAATGCAAAGGGAAAAAACAAAAGGAAACCAAACAGTGATGGGGGTGTTCCTGGGATCAAACCCAGGATCCCCGGTTGCCACTACCTAGCGCTCACCACTTCACCAACCTGCGGCTGTTGACAGGAAAGGGGAATGATCCCACGTATACGACTCTGTTGAGTACTACTGCCGCGAAAATCAAAACAAAAGGCCCGGTGGGGATTCGAACCCACGATGTGTCGATCTGCAAACCGGGAGCGTTCCAGTCGAGCTGGCACGCGCTTCTGTCCCAGAGGGGGGATATCTAGTCAGGTAATCAAGCAAAAGGGTCGACCTTGCTCTACTTCCGCAGAGAGGCGCCGACGACGAGCTCACCGGAGCCGATCGCTTCACACACACACACACACACTTACTGCGGGGGATCTGCTACTCTACACCACGAGGACAGGGAGCCTACTCACGCGACAACACCCACCCGCAACAGCAGCTACGACCACGCATACAACACGGCAACAACAACGGGTAACCTGCCGGTGCAACTTCGACAGGCCTCGAGCACGGGATCGGTCGTAACTATCCGGGGAGGAAGGAGGAGCGCACATCTTCTCACCTAGCGATGAAGGGACAAGGCCTCGTCAAGGGAACGAGCTGTCGTTGACGAGCGTTGCTGGAGGTCGCCGTAGAGGAAGAAGGTGAAGCAGAGAAGGCGCCGACGTCGAGGGGGGGGGCGTCGGCAGCAGCTCTCCGTGAGAGACCAACGGGAATGGAACCCCGCCATGCTCGGCTTGCGCCTGGACCGCTCGGGGAAGAAGGGGCAACACCGGATCGCCTGCGTCGACCTTACCAGGAGCAGGCCATGGCGTCGAGCTGCTCGGGATCACTCCCGGTGGCGCCAAGAGAGAGAGGGGAGGAAAACGTGGAACCCTAGAGCTGCAGAGGACGGCGGGCAGCTTATATCACCTCGGGGGAAGAGCTGGAGCCGCAGGATCGAGGAATGATTGATATGTGGTGGAGGGTTGGTCGTACAGGGGCCACGCCAGCGGGAGGAAGGAGACGGTCGCGGGAGTGGGCTGACTAGCGAGAGAAGGGAGGAGATGGGCCAGTGAGGGGGAGGGAGCCCACTCGGGTGGCCCCAGTTAGTATAGAAGAAAACCCTCTGGGTTTTCTATTAAAACAAAATCACAACAGAAAATAAACCCCTACTTAAATCTAGGCTTGCAAAAAAACAAAAACAAAATGTCCCTGGTCATAAGGGAAATAAGACCTATTTAAATAAAAAGAAAAGAGGATTTTTGGAGCAAAGAAATATTTACAAAACAGAATTATATAATCTGTTTTGTGAATAAATACCCCCTCTTAAACATAGTTTTAAAACACCTTAGACCTAGCACCACATCCACCAGAAAATACTCTAAATGATCTACATTTTTCAAACAGGGGTAGAGCAAGTAAAACTTGAACTTAAGAAAATAAAGAGGGAGAGGTTTAGTTGAAACCTAGCTTTGGATAAATAGGCAAAGTTGGAAGCCACTCTTTGCACATCACTTCACACCACTTGCACTCATCACACCACACACATAAGGATCAACACAACAACACGCAAGGATGACATGAATGATATGGATGCATGATGCAAAGGGAAGACAAGGCAAGATCACATGAAATAACACAAGGAATATAGCTCACATAGCAATGACATCATGGACCCACACATGGCAAGGTTCCAAAAATGGCAATGTTGCACTTGGGGCATTACATAGAAGAGCTCTGAGGGTGTGACAAGCATGGGGGGCGCGTGCGTAGGGGGTAGGGCGCGCCCCTCACCTCGTGGGCCCCTTGTTAACCCTTCTGACCTAACCCCACTTCCATAAATCGCCAAATATTCCAAAAACCCCAAAGAGGTACCCAAAACACTTTTTTCGCCGCTGCAAGTCTCTGTTCCAACGCAATCTCATCTCGAGACCTTTTTTGGTATCCTGCCGGATAGGGAATCAATCACCGACACCTTATACATAAACCTTCCCGCCTCCATGATGATGTGTGCATAGTTCACTACAAACCTACAGGTGCATAACTAGTATCTAGATGGCTTCTTCTCTCTCTTTCATCTTCAATACCATATTCCCCATGATTCCAGCGGTGATCTATCTGATGTAATCTTCTTTTATGGTGTGTTTATTGGGATCCGATGAATTGTGGGTTTATGATCGGATTACTTATTGGAAGTAATTGAGTTTTTTAACTTCATTATACATTATTATTATAGCTTTTTATTTCTCTCCTATCTATCCATTTGGTTTGGCCAACTAGATTGATTTGTCTTCACTAGGAGTGGTGTGTTGTAGTGGGTTCAATCTTGAAGTGCTATGTATCCCAGTGAAACAAAGGGGACAAGGCACGTATTTGTGTTATTGCCACTAATGATAAAATGATGGGGTTTACTCGTATTGATTGGGTTTACTTTGTCTACATCATGTCACCTTGCTCGAAGCATTACTCTGTTTGCACGAGAGGCAATCATAGAAGCACTATCGAAGTGGATTAATAGTAGTAGATACAGAATCATTTCGGTCTACTTGTCTATGGATGTGATGCATATATACATGATCATTGCCATGAATAACATCAAAACTATGCGCTTCTCTATCAATTGCCCCACAATAATTTGTCTACCTACCATATGTTGTGCTATCGAGAGAGAGAAGCCTCTAGTGAAAACTATGCCCCGGGGTCTACTTAATTCTATTGCTATAACCAAAATACTTTGCTGCAATTATTTTATTTTTATTTGTTTTTACCTTATATATCAGAATTAATCCTTGCAAGTAACGAGTTCAAGGGGATTGGCAACCCTCTTGCCCGCATTGGATGCAATCGTTTGGTTTTGTGTGTAGGGGCTGACGGCGAGAGTTTGCATTGATTCTGTTACTACTTCGATTAACCTTGGTTATTGATACGTCCCAAACGTATCTATAATTTCTTCTTGTTCCATGATCTTGTGGGTGACATTATTATATGTTTTGCTACACTTTTATATATTTTTACACATATTTGGACTAACCTACTAACTCAGTGCACCCAGTGTCAGTTTCTGTCTGTTGATGTCTTTTTTTGCACGGGCTTTTACCCAATTTTCCGGAGCCCCAAAAATCCTGAGAAAAATATATAAAAATCAGCGCACCAAAAGCTTCACGAAGCAGGAAAGGGGACCAGAGGGGTGCCAGGGGACGCCCAGGCGACCTGTGGGCGCGGCCCACCCCTAGGCCACGCTAGGAGGCCGCGTGGGTGGGGCCCATGCCCTCTGGGGCCCTCCTTTCGCCTATATTTACCCCTTGTCGAGGAAAACCCTATACGGGATCCAGAATCGCAAATTTCTCCATCATTCCACCGCCGCAACGCTTCCGAGATAGGGAGCGTTAGCAGACCTCTTCCCGTCACCCTGCCGGAGGGAGGATTGACCTTCGGGAGCTTCTCCACCGCATGGACTCTTCCCCGACGTGCCGTGAGTAGTCCTTCTTGGACCATGAGTCCATGACCAGTAGCTATGTGATGTCCTCTGTCCAGTCTTGTGCCTTCATGATTAGTCCTTGTGAGCTGTCCTACATGATCAAGGCACCTATGTAATTTTCATGCTATTGCTATGCTTGGTTTGATGGGATCCGATGGATTATGAGATTATGTTCAGATTGTTATGAGTTATATATTTGATTATCCTTTTATATTATGTTCTTTAGTGATTCATGCATGTTCTCCGTTGTTTTTTATTTCTTTGGCCGAGTAGTAGATTGTAACTCCAAGAGGGAGCGTTATGCATGATTATGGGTTCATGCCCCCTGATGTCTAGCTTGAGTGACAGAAACATGAGACTAGGCGATGTGTTATTGCCACTAGGGATAAAACAACGATGCTTGTGCCACGGTTGCAAGGATTGTTTACCTTACACATAGTTGATTAATGCAGTTGTCCGTTGCTTTGAGTTTACACTTCGGGCGGGGCTCGCAACTTAATACCAGCGAGATGTTCTGGATAGATATCTCAAGGTGGATGATTAGTAAGTAGATGCTGATGAATAAACAGTCTACTTGTCTTGGCGTACTGCCCATTACTATTGAGTCTCTAACTTTCAAGTAGCATAATTAGCATTGTGGTGCATTCATAATTCTGTCAATTGCCCAGCTGTAATTTGTTTACCCAAGCATAGTTGTTTATCACCTTTTGGGAGAGAGAATCACTAGTGAACAGCATGTGACTCCGGTCCATATCAGCACCATTTCTTACACCTCCATCATTTACTGCTTTCATTTACTTTTCCGTTGTAATCACTATCACTTTCCCTCTTGTGTTTTGATCCTTTGCAAACTACAAGGACGGAGAGATTGACAACCTCTGTGTACTCGTTGGGAGCAAAGTTATTTGTGTGTGTGCAGGTCCACGTCTTCTGCTAGTGCCAGGGTGGGAGACACGTACTTGTTGATCCTAGGAGTCCTCCTGGTTCGATAAACCTTACAGTCTCCGTGTAAGGGAAAACTTGTTGCTGACTACATCTCAACCTTCCACTTGGAGTAACCAACGAGGAGCGAGAAGTATATACATCATCTCGTCATCAAGCAAGTTTTATGGCGCTGTTGCCGGGGACTCCAGTCTTCAAGATAGGGGAGTTGCACGCTATATTTTACTTTTGCTTTTTAGTCTTGTTAGTTTGCTTTTTAGTTTTTTCTTTAGAGTCTTATACCAAAAACCACAAAAAAATAAGTTACTTTGCTTTGTTTTGTCGGTATGTCTAAGTCCTTTCCCTCTAGTGTTGCACCCGAAGGAGAGATTCTCACCTTTAAACAAAGGGTTGGAGAAAGTTTGGAAGATGCCTGGTATAGAATTAAAAATTCTCAAGATAGAGCCACCAAGAAGCAATCCACCACTATTTTGCTTAGAAATTTTTATGTTGGTATTACTTCTTGGCATAGGTTTGTTCTAGACACATCTATAGGAGGGAATTTCTTCGAAGCTCCCACTGGGGAGGCTTTTAACGTTATGGAAAATCTTGTCGGAATCCCACCTATTGTTGACATTAAGGATAATGTTACTCTAGCTCACATTATGAGTAAACTTGAGAAAATAGAGCTAAAGATGCCAAGCGTGAGTAAAACAAATGAAGTAGATCATAAGATTCAAGGGAACTTAAATATACCTGATAGCTCCATGCACAAAATTTACAAAACTTTGGAGACCCTTAAATCCCATGATATGGATCCTTCTAGGATTGATAAGATAGAGGATATTTTTAAAACTTTAGGTACTACTCTATCCTCCATCAAGACTAAAAAGTTAGAAACCCCCGCAAGTAAGGGACCTAGGTTCGTTAACGTACCCAAGGTTCCTCAACCCAAAACTAATATACCTATTGCTAGGGGTGTTGAAACTATGAAGACCTTGGAAGAGATACCTCTCTTAAATAGAATTAGAAATGAAATTCCAATTGGTCTTACTACCTTTGCTTTTGTTCCTTGAAGTGTTGTTACTAAGCCTCTCTTTGAGAGTCCTCTTAAGATTAGTTGTACTATTGAAGAGCTTTTTGACGATCTTTGTGATGGTTCAATTGATACAACTTGATCTTTTTGCATCATGCCTAGCTCAAAGGCATAAAAGAAAGCGCTTGTTGGGAGGCAACCCAATTTGTTTTTTACTTTCAGTTTTAGTGGTCTTGATGCTTGTTACTACTGTAGAAACATCGTTGTATCATTATTTTCAAGCTTTGTGCCAAGTTTTAGCCTCCGATTGCAAGAAAGTTCAAAAGTTGTGACATGCTGTCCAGAAACAGATTCTGTCTGCTTCACGAAACAATTCGTCAAAAATCGCCCGATCATATTTTTGATCTGAATATTTTTGACAGAATGCTATATATAATTTTATTTCTGGCATTTGTTCTGAATTTTTTGATTCGAGTTGTATAAGTACCCTGAAATAATTATTTACTACCTACTGTTCTGTTATTCACAGATTCTGCCATGTTTTGCGTTTTCATCATTTTGCAAATCTTAAGCTTGTTTTTCCTTTGAAAAAAACTTTTGGAAATCATTAGAAACAGTAGATTTTCATGAAAATCATTATTTCCAGTAGGTAATGAATTATTTTACCATGGGTACTAACCACTCTAATCAGCTTATGATGAGTTTGTATGACGGGAGTTTTCAAGTACGCGATGGAAGATGATGAAAGAAGATCCAGGAATGTCAAGCGATCAAGCTTGGGGATGACCCCATGCACACCAAGAAATATTCAAGGAGACTCAAGCGTCTAAGCTTGGGATGCCCCCGTGCATTCCCTTCTCTATCAACAATCATCAGTTCGTCCATCTCCATGCTATATTTTTATCACTTCATATGCTATGTGCTATGCTTGGAGCGTCCCGCTCTTTACTTTTTAGTTTGTTTTAGTTTTGCTTGCTGTTCATAACAAGTCGAAACCTAGCCTACCTTGTTTGGGAGAGAAACACGCTCCATTCCACTCTAGAACACAACATAGGTTTTCATGCTTACCTTTTTGTGTGTTCTTTATCTTTTCGTAGCTACTGTCATGCCTAGCTCTTAGTTTTCATGCTATATTTTTAAGAGCTATTATTTAGGTTGCTTTTGGAACTCTCTTTAGTTATCATGCTTATCTTGTTTAGAGAGTTGGCTTGTTGCACTGAGTTGTGTGTCTTGCATGAGTAGGTAATTGAGCTTGCTATTTAAGTATAGTAGTAACTTGCAACAGTTTTGAGGTATTGATTTGAGTAATGTTTGGACTATTGGTGCCAAGAGCTTGAGCCTATTAGTGATAGGTGTCGTATTTTGGTAAATCCGTGTGTTTTTCAAAAATTAAAAATTAGTTGAGAACTCTAGCTACTAAATTGATCGCTAACCTCTAGAGGGGTTGGATTATATAGAGTACCCTCACGTTACCATGGGTCGAGGATGCGCAAGGATAACCAAACCCCCAAACACTCCTCCTCGGGGTAGTTGTCTCTTTGTGAGTTTCCTAACTATATAGAGAGTTACCGATAATAAGTGCATGAGTTCTTCAGACTAATGTGAGTATTCGATTGTTGGCACTTCCACCATCCATATTTTGCTAGCCTCTTCGGTACCGTGCATTGCCCTTTCTCATCTTGAGAGTTGGTGCAAACTTCGCCGGTACATCCAAACCCTTGGCAAGGTACGCTCTGTCATCATAAGCCTCATTGTATCTTTCCTAAAAACATCCACCATACCTACCTATTAAGGCATTTCCATAGCCTTTCCGAGATACATTGCCATGCAACATCCACCATCTCATGACTTGATCTTCATGCCATACATGCTTTTGCTTGATCAAGGAGCCACATGATAGTTGGGCCTTGCCCTTATTACTGCTACATGACGCGCTAGTTTCATTGCATATCCTGCTACACTGGGAGAGGAATACATTTGCATACATCATGATAGTTTTCACTTGTCTTTATGTTGAGTACTTCTTATAAAGTGTGATGATTTTCTTTTTATTCTTGTAAAACATAGAGTGTTGCCCTTAAGTGAGGAAAAGATCCCAAAGAGGACAAATGAAAAGATCCCAAAGAGGACAAATGAGAGATAAAAATAAAGAGCCAAAGAGGCCACAAAAAATAAAAATAAAAGAAAAAAAATAAAAAAAAAGAGAGAAGGGGGCAACACTACTATTCCTTTTGAAAGATCCGCACTCGTACTCCATTCTATATTTGTACTACATAGAGATTATCGTTCATGCATAACTATGTGGGGACCCTTACACTATAGAACTTGGCTTGCATATTCCAATGATGAGCCTCCTCAAATGAGCTCTAGGTCTTCATGAGCAAGCAAGTTGGATGCACCCCCACTAGTTCCATTGGAGAGCTTACCTTAGCTCATATGTGCATCCGTTGCATGGCAATCCCTACTCCTCACATCATATCTATCATTTGGCTTTCTCTCGCCTAGGGTTGTCCTCATTGATGTGAGCCTTTCACACCTTTTTGTCTTCCTTCCCCATCATTATTCTATTTGCCATCCTAAGTGCCAACATATCTTGCTTACGCTCATTCATTGCATGGGTGCTCAAAGTCAAAAGGGAGAGGGTCATTTCGACTTGTGCCTCACTAATGGTCTGGGGATGAGTCAAAATAAGATTCTGAAGGAGACCAAGTGTGAGGTTTAGTAGATTGAGTTCTCAATTAAAATTATATTTTATGCTCTAAACCCAACTCCCACTTCTTGCACGCAAAGACCATTTGGAGACATTCGAGTCACGGACAGTGAGAGCTCCTGCACCTTTATGTTCTTATTTTGCTAATTTCAATACTAGATATAGACTCTTGCTTGTTATTGTCTTGACTTGAATTGCATATCTCACTTGCTTTACTTTGAAGTTCTTATATGTGTGTTAGGATGTCACCACAGAAATTATTGTGTTATTATTTACCTACTCAAGGACGAGCAAGAATCAAGCTTGGGGATGTTGATATGTCCCAAACGTATCTATAATTTTTGCTTGTTCCATGATCTTTTGAGTGACATTGTTATATGTTTTGCTACACTTTTATATCTTTTTACACATATTTGGACTAACCTACTAACTCAGTGCATCAAGTGCCAGTTTCTGTCTGCTGATGTCTTTTTCTGCACGGGCTTTTACCCAATTTTCTGGAGCCCCAGAAATCCCGAGAAAAATATATAAAAATTAGCGCACCAGAAGCTTCACGAAGCATGAAAGGGGGCCAGAGGGGTGCCAGGGGCCACCCAGGCGACCTGTGGGCGCGACCCACCCCTAGGTTGCGCCAGGAGGCTGCCTGGGTGGGGCCCATGCCCTGTGGTGCCCTCCTTTCACCTATATTTACCCCTCGTCAAGGAAATCCCTATACGGGATCCAGAATCGCAAATTTCTCCATCGTTCCACCGCCGCAGCACTTCCGAGATCGGGAGCGTGAGGAGACCTCTTCCCGGCACCTTGCGAGAGGGAGGATTGACCTTCGGGAGCTTCTCCACCGCCATGGATGCTTCCCGGATGTGCCGTGAGTAGTCCTCCTTGGACCATGAGTCCATGTCCAGTAGCCATGTGATGTCTTCTCTCCAAGGCACCTATGTAATTTTCATGCTATTGCTATGCTCGGTTTGATGGGATCTGATGGATTATGAGATTCTGTTCAGATTGTTATGAGTTATATATTTGATTATCCTTTTATATTATGTTCTCTAGTGATTCATGCATGTTCTCCGTTGCTTTGTATTGCTTTGGCCGAGTAGTAGATTGTAACTCCAAGAGGGAGCGGTATGCATGATTGTGGGTTCATGCCCCCTAATGTCTAGCTTGAGTGACAGAAACATGAGACAAGGGGATGTGCTATTGCCAGCAGGGATAAAACAACGGTGCTTGTGACCACGGTTGCAAGGATTGTTTACCTTACACATAGTTTGTTAATGAAGTTGTTCGTTGCTTTGAGTTTACACTTTGGGTGGGGCTCGCAACTTAATACCAGCGATATGTTCTGGATAGATATCTCAAGGTGGATGATTAGTAAGTAGATGTTGATGAATAAACGGTCTACTTGTCTTGGCGTACTGCGCATTACTATTGAGCCTCTAACTTTCAAGTAGCATAATTAACATTGCGGTGCGTTCATAATTCTGTCAATTGCCGAGTTGTAATTTGTTTACCCAAGCATAGTTGTTTATCGTCTTTTGGGAGAGAGACATCACTAGTGAACATCATGTGACTCCGGTCCATATCACCACCATTGCTTACACCACCATCAGTTACTGCTTTCATTTACTTTTCCGTTGCAATCAGTATCACTTTTCCCGCTTGTGGTTTGATCCTTTGCAAACTACAAGGCCGGAGAGATTGACAACCTCTCTGTACTCGTTGGGAGTAAAGTTATTTGTGTGTGTGCAGATCCACGTATTCTCCTAGCGCTAGGGTGGGAGACACCTACTTGTTGATCCTAGGGGTCCTCTTGGTTTGATAAATCTTACAGTCTCCGTGCAAGGGAAAACTTGCTGCTGACTACATCTCAACCTTCTACTTGGGGTAATCAAGGAGAAGCGATAAGTATATACATGATCTCGTCATCAGTTATCAATTGAGGGAAATACTTACCACTACTATATTGCTACATCCTTCCTCTTTGGCGGGAAAAACCAACGCATCTCACAAGTAGCTGGCGCCGTTGCCGAGAAGACATCATCAAATTCTTATCAGGTTCCTTGACACAAACTATCAATCACTTGTTCTACTTTTAAATTGTATTTTCATATTTTCTTTTATTTGCTTGTTAGAAAAAATTAAAAAATTAAAAATATTTTTTATCTTGCTTGCTAGTTTACTTTCTTTGTCGCTATCTCGCAAGAAATGCCAAATTGTGTGACTTGTCAAATGCTAATAATAATGATTTTATTAGTATTCCAATACTACCCGCTATAGAGTTTTATGATATTAATGATGCCTTGCTAAATCTTGTTATGAAAGAACAATTTTTTGGAAATCTTAATGAGGATGTTGCATCACATATTAATACATTTGTTGAGCGATGTGATATTGAAAAGAAAAAATATGTTGATAAAGGTATTGTTAAACTGAAATTATTTCCTTCCTTGCTAAGGGAATGTGCTAAAACTTGGTTTTCATCTTTACCTCGCAATGGTATTGATTCATGGGATAAGTGTAAAGATGATTTTATTACCAAGCATTTTCATCCCGCTAAGATTATCTCTCTTAGAAATCAAATTATGAACTTTAAGAAACTTGAGCAAGAACATGTTGCCCAATCTTGGGAGAGAAATTGATGATTAGAAATTGTCACACTCATGGTTTGAGATTATGGATGATAATACAAAAATAATACGCAGGACTAAACTTTATTTCTAGAAATCTTCTAGACTCAACTGCAGGAGCCACTTTCATGGGAATAATATTGGGAGAATCTACAAAAATTCTTAATAATATGATGACAAATTATTCTGAATAACACACCATAAGAGCTCCAATAGGTAGGAAGGTAAATTATGTCGAAGAAATTACTACTTTGTGTGATAAGATGGATGCTCTTATGAATATGTTTGCTAGTAAAAATTCTCATGATGATCCTAATGATGTGCCACTATATACTCTGCTTCAGAAAAATAGTGATGTTATAGATGTGAACTTTATTTGTACAGATAATTTCAACAACAATGTTTATACATGGAATTTCAATCCTAAGCCATATCTCGGTAATCCCTCCAATAATTATGGCATTTACTATAGTAATTCATACAATAATAATAGTATACACTATTATCTTGAGACCCAAATGAAAGAATTTATTAGTTCTCAAACTACTTTCAATACTATGGCTGAAGAAAAACTACATAAATTTGATGATATGGCTAGGAACATGGATATAATTTCTCATGATGTGGAAACTCTTAAAAGTAAATTCTTACCACCTAAGCATGATATAAATGAGTCAATTAATCTATCCAAACCATTCTTAATGAAAGTAATGAGAGAACCGCTAAACTGAGAGCTATGTGAGTATTCTTAGGAAAGGCTCTTCCACCGATTTTATCGTAGTCATGATGAATATATTAAAATGATTGGTGTTTCTCCTATTGAGTCATTTTTTGGTAATATAAAACTTGATGAAAAAGGTACTATAGATGAGTCAACTTTAAATAAAAGGAGTCCCTATTGTTCAGAGCATGATGATCCTAATGATGAAATTGGAAAAAGTGGGTTTGGAGAGGTTAAAACTTTACATAGTGATACACACACTACTTTCGATTACAAGGACTTTAATTCTGATGGTTTCTCTTTGATTGAATGTATTTGTTTGCTTAAATCCATTGTAAATTCACCTAATGCTTATGAACAAAATAAAGCTTTTACTAAACATATTGTGGAAGCTATGATAAAAGGTCATGAAGAGAAGCTTGAACTAGGTGTTTCAATACCTAGAAAATTGCATGATGAATAGGAACCTATTATGAAAATTAACATTAAATGTTATGAATGTAATTCTTTGTGAAATCTTGGTGCTAGTGTTTCTACTATACCTATTTCTCTATGTGATGTGCTAGATCTCACCGATATGAATGAATGTTCCCTTAACTTGCATCTAGCAGGTTCCACTATTAAGAAACCATAAGAAACCATACGAAAGAATAAATGATTTGCATATACTTGCTAATATAAATTATGTACGTATGGATTTTATTGTGCTTGGCATTGAATGAAATTCGTCTTGTCCTATAATACTTGGTAGGCCTTTCCTACGAACTATTGGTGCTATTATTGGTATGAAGCAAGGAAACAAAAGATTCCAATTCTCACTAAATAAAGGGATGGAACATTTCCCTTGGAAGATAATTAAACCACATTATGAATCTACTATGAGGGCCACTTATGGACTGGACATGAAGGATGACAATACTTGAAACAATCCATCATGCCTAGCTAAGGGCATAGAAATATCGCTTGTTGGGAGGCAACCCAATAGTTATGTTAATATTTTCTGCATTTACCTTATGTTTTGGTGTGATAAAATAATTGTTTCTACGGTAGCAATTGCGTTTTATGTTTTAATTAATGTTTGTGGCAAGTAAAGCTTTTGGGGTGATTTGCATGATAGTAGAATTGACCGTGTGCAAAAACAGAAACTTTTGAGCCCAATACATAATTTCTCTGACTTTACTGGAAAATATTTTTACCTGAATATTTTTACACGGTATTTCTATACAAATTTACCAGGGTTTCTTAATTTTCCACAATTTTGAAGTTATAGAAGTATGTTTTTCATACATATCATTCAGACTATTTCGTTGCACACATTTTCTATTTTTTGCTTGCATAGTTTGCTTGTTTTGATGGTGCTATGGATTATATCGAGGGCTATCATTCATGGATAAGTAAGAATACAACTATTATGCAATAATGAAATATGAATCAATTTATAACTTAATGATATGTTCATTATCTCACGAGGTTTCCGTTGAGTTTCGTGTAATGAAGTTTTCAAGTTTAGGGTATGTCAACGATGGATGAAGGAATAACGAGCGGCAATACCATAAGCTTGAGGATTCCCAAGGTACCCGAAGGTAATATTCAAGGAATACCCAAGAGTCTAAGCTTGGGGATGCCCTAGATGGCATTCCCTATTTCCTCTCCATTCTGTTGGTATGTCACATGGAACTATATTTTTACTCATCACATAATATGAGTTTTGATAGGAGCGTCATATATTATGGTTTGATTTTATTTTAGTTTTCCACGACCATTGTTTTATGGACACACACCTATTGATAGAGACACATTTTCATCATGATTTGTTAGAATACTCTGTGTGCTTCACTTATACCTTCTGAGCTAGGCAGTTGCTCTAGTGCTTCACTTACATCTTTTAGAGAACGTAAGTGGTTATATTTTATAGAAATAGTTGTACTCTCATGGTTAAATTAAATATTTATGAGATTATAAGAAATAGGAATGGTAATTTGCAAATGTTATAAGAGAAGTTCAAAAAGGATAGTTATTCAAGGAGGATATAATAAAAACTTTCATGTAGCTCACCAAATAAGAAACGTATGGTTTGATTATGTTGATATAGCAATATGAAAGGACAAAGGTTCAAGATCATTCGTTAACAAAAATATTGGTATACTTCAAGTTTGCTACGACCGGGTGTTAAACAAAGTTTCCAAGTTGCCACATAACCGCTGCTAGGGCTTTCTGAAAGATATTAACCCTACAGCAGTGCTCCAACTAGTCCGTCAGAAACTACCATGAGCTGCGTGGCATAACCTCAACCACGGAAGACCCGGAATGTCCTCGAAAATTCTGATAGAAAACCTTAACCTCGAGATAGTCCAAAGTATCCTTGGAATCTCGTGCACAAGACTTTCGAGAAAAGTAAATCCAGCAAGGCCGGCTGACGTGCCAACGATCCCGATAGGAGCCGCACATCTCGTTCACAGAATACAACCGGATGAGCTAGTGTACAGTGGCGTGATAGAAATCACCCGAGTTGCCCCCGATTTTCCCCACACAGTGCTCTATTTAGGACCAGCACCATCAACACTGGCCCTCCCTGTATTATGTTGAATTACTCCTCGGTTTCATGACACCCTATGCTTTAATAATGGTGTTCAGTATTATTATGTTGGGAAAATATAGTACAAATGTTGGGCCTTGCCAGAAGAGTTTTATCCCAAAACGAAAATCAAGGGGGTCCCCATAACAACCCCAAGCATGTTAAGAGCGCTCAATATGGAACATAACACCGATACACAAGTAACTAGGGCGGCAAAGATGGAACAAAACACCGAGCTAAAGACCAAGCATTCCACCTTTTACCAAGTATATAGGTGTATTAAATTAAATAGAAATAATATGGTGATACTCAAAAGTACATCCATGTTGGCACATAGAAGAAACTGCACCTCCAACTAGCAAAACTATAAGAAGGCTAGGCAAGCGGTAACATAGCCAAACAAAGATTGTTGGGATGTGGAGGGGTTAGAGGCTTTTTATGGCAATGTTGGGAGGCTTGACATAACATGTTGTAAGTAGCGACACATAGCGCTATAAACGAGAGAACTAGCATATCAATGATAGTAGTGGTATACAGGGAAATGATCATCTTGCATGAGATCCCGGTTGGAAGAAGAACGAATCCATGAAGTAGACGAACCAACGTAGTCGCACGAGTCCTCACACTCTGAATCGGTTTCGGAACTCTATCAAGAAGAAACAATTCAAAGATAACAACCAACACACGATAAACACCACAACATATGCGTGACATGACGCACAATCAAATATGATGCATGTCCATTTAATTATGCAAGAAACGGCAAAGCATAACAATCAACTTCTACACATTAAGTGAAGCACAATATGCAATGAGTTGCATATTGACGAAACTCCACATTTTAATTACTTAGTTCACTCTCGTTTAGGTACACGACAAGTTCAAATGTGTTAAACATGGCAAGAGGCGAAGCATAAATAAACTACACTATCTAGGCATTTTAAATGAACTCGGAAACAACCTATAGGATTTCGAAATGACCCCATATGTTAACTTCGAAATTGGTCCAAATCTTGACTAAACACATTTTATATTATTAAACAGCAAAACAAAGTTGACCATGTGATTCTACACGCCATTCTAGTCGATTTACATATATAGATCATCTAAAACGGAGCTACGTTCTAAAAGATATGACCATCACAAGATAATATGCCATGAATGCAAAATGTATGCAAGTGATAGTTACACCATCTTAAAACATGGATGGAACGAGATATTATGAAACTACATGAGATTCTAGGCAAGTTTAAATGAAGCCGGAACAACAAATAACAATTCCGAAAAGTCCCCATATGCCAATTAAGATTTCGGTACTGTTCTGCCTATAACATAATTTTAGAGTTGTTAAATAGCAAAATAAATGTCACCATGTTATTCTACACAATTCTCTAGTCAAGTTACATATGTGGATCATTTTAAACGGAGCTATAGTTATTTAGTTATGCAATAAACCGTTTCCACATGTCATTTATGCAAATTAATTCAAACACCAGGTTTAATCATTTTAAACATGGTTGAAAGTTGGATATTACGAATCTACACAAAATTTTAAACATTTTACATATATAAAACATTTTCATCCTATGCACTGTTCTCAAGTTATTAAATGCATGGACATAAGGTTTTTTTCTGCAAATATGTAATTCAGTGGATAATTAGGCAAATTCGTAGCAGGGAAGAAAATACGATGGGGGGCGAATCTGGAACAAGGAAATGGGTGCAACATAACTAAGTACTGCACAAAGCGCAAAATAGCGAAGGGCTGCTCACTAGGGGCACTTAGGCCGGCTTGGTGATGGGCTGGTGGGGCTCGGCTTCACGATTATCTAAGGAGGCCGCAGCTCGAGGCTGGGCCTCGCCTGTCGCGAGGTGGGCTGGCTTGACGCTGGCCAGGGCGAGGCGCACTCGGGCGCTGCACGTGAGTCGGAGGCTCAATCCAGTCAACGGCCTAGCAGGCGAGCGGGAGGAGAGACGCGATTGCACGCGAAGCTGTGCAAGGAGCGCGGCGCGGCACGATGTGGTCGGCTAGGGGCGGCGCGTAGGCGGGGAACGGGGTCGAGGCACCGTATGTGGACTTCTCCGGTGCGAATCCTGGGGAGATGCATGATGACGGGCTTCAAGGGGGCGACCATCAAAGCTCCATGGCGGACGTCCTTGCACATCCGAGAGCACATAGGGAGGTTAAATCGGGAAGATAGAGAGGAGAGAGGGAAGGAGATGGAAGGTGAGGCGAGATCCCTCCTGGACGGGTGGTCACCGGTGTAGAGAAAGGTTTGTGCATCGATAATTCTATTGATCATGCAAATGACATATATAGGTACAAGAGGGCACTCAAGTCTTGTCTCCCAAGTTACAAATACGTTACAAGAGGAGGGAGACGTGACAGGTGCACACACACAACGTGAACCTATACAATATGTTCAACACCCCCCGTAGTCGAAGCAGCGCCGGTGACGCAAATACTAGACCGAAAGCCCTCAAAGGTCGAAGTAGGTAGTCCCTTCGTCATAAAGTCGGCGAACTGCTCATCGGTGAGCACGTGCATGACGCGAACACGACCAAGGACAACATGCTCCCGAACGAAGTGGATGTTGAGCTCAATATGCTTCGTCCGGCGATGATGAACAGGGTTGGCCGCGAGGTAGACCGCTGAGACGTTGTCACAATAGACAAGTGTGGCCTTGGGAACCTCAGAGTGCAACTCCTGAAGGAGCTGTCGCAGCCAGATGCACTCTGCAATGGCGTTGGCCACTGCCATGTACTCAGCCTCGGCGCTCGATCGTGAGACCGTGGGTTGCCGTTTTGACGACCATGAAATAAGAGAGGGCCCGAGGTAGACGCAGTAGCCGGAGGTGGAGTGCCACGTGTTGGGACACCCAACCCAGTCGGCATCGGAGTAGGCGACGAGGCTGGTGTCAGGTGACGCCGTCAGGGTGAGACCCAGGGTTGTGGTACCACGTAGATACCGAAGAAGGCATCGTACCAGTGCCCAATGGGTGTCACGAGGAGCGTGCATGTGGAGGCACACCTGCTGGACAACATACTGAATTTCCGGACGCGTCAGGGTTAGGTACTCGAGAGCACCGACGATGGAGCGGTAGAAGGGAGCGTCGGACGCCGAAGAGCCCTCAACGGCAGACACCTTGGCCTTCGTGTCGACAGGCGTGGGAGCAGACTTGCAGTTAAGCATGCCAGCTCGCTCCAAGATCTCGTAGGCATACTTCTGCTGGTGAAGGTGAAAACCAGTAGCATTGCGAGTGACCTCAATGCCAAGGAAGTAGCGAAGAGCTCCCAAGTCCTTGAGGGCAAACTCAGTGCCAAGGCGACTGGTGATCAGCTGAAGTAGTGCTGGCGAGGACGCAGTCAGGATGATGTCGTCGACATACAGGAGAAGATACGCGGTGGTGGCTCCCTGATGGTAGATGAACAGGGAGGCATTGGACCGTGTGGACAGGAACCCATGCCGCTGGAGAAAGCCCGCAATCCGTTGGTACCACGCCCGGGGAGCCTCCTTCAGCCCGTAAAGGGAATAGGTAAGCAAGCATACGTGATTCGGATGAGCTGGGTCGACGAAACCAGTGGGCTGCTGACAGAACACCTGCTCGTCGAGATGGCCATGCAAGAAGGCATTGGACACATCGCGCTGGTGAACTGGCCAGGTACGAGAAGCGGCAAGCTAGAGTACGGATCGTATCGTGCCCGGTTTGACAACCGGGGCGAAAGTGTCGGTGAAGTCCACGCCGGCGGCTGGTGAAAACCGCGCACGACCCACCGCACTTTGTAGCGCTCGAGGGAACCGCGGGGGCGAGTCTTGATGTGGCAGACCCACCTGCCGGTGATGACATTGGCACGAGGAGGCCGCGGCACAAGCTGCCACGTGCGGTTGCGCTGTAGAGCGTCGAACTCCTGACGCATCGCAGCGAGCCAGTTCGGATCCCGAAGGGCTGCGTGTGCGGAAGTGGGGGGCAAAGCTGAGGCTGAGGTAGACGCGGCGCACGCATACTCATCGGCACCGTATCGCGTGCTCGGACGAAGTGACCCAGTCCAAGCCCGGGTAACCACACCGTGAAGGGGCGCGGTTGCAGCAGGCTGAACCGGCAAGGGGGACGTCGAGCCGGCCTCCAAGGGCGCCGAGGGGGTGCCGGCAGTCACGCCGGGGACTGCGGCAGCCACGCTGGGCGCCGAGGGGGCGCCAGCAGGCACACCAGGAGCCGCGGCAGCCATTCCGGGGGCTGTGGTAGCGGGGGCGATGTCGGGGGCCGCCGAGGGAGCCGCAGCCACGGGGTCAGCCATGACAATCGGGGCGCCAGCAGGGCCTGCCCGGGGCGCGGGACGGCCAGGGTGGCGCGGCGTGACGTGTAGTGCAGCTCGCCAGGGGTGGTAGCAGGGGCGAGCCGCACCGCAGAAGGCGCTGAGGTGGGGGGAGGTACCTGCTGAAACGGAAACAACAGCTCATCAAAGTACACGTGTCGTGAAGTGAAAACACGTTGGGAGACTGGATCATAGCAGCGATAACCTTTGGTGTTGGGGGGGGGTAACCAAGGAAGATACATGGAACCGACCGAGGGGCGAGTTTATGAGGGGTGGTGGATGCGGTGCTAGGATAACACAGACACCCGAAGATGCGGAGACTATCATAGGATGGAACTACGTTAAAGAGGAGCTCGTGAGGGGTGTAGTTCTAGCGAGAACGAGTCGGACGAATGTTGAGCAGGAGGCTGGCGGTCGCAAGGGCGTCTGGCCAGAAACAGGGGGCACATTGGAGTGAAAGAGCAATGTGCGGACACAGTCATTGAGAGTACGAAGGACACGCTCGGCATGACCATTTTGCTAAGATGTGTATGGGCAGGTGAGACGGAAGGTGGTGCGGTGGGTCGAAAGAAGGTGGCGAAAAGCAACGTTGCCAAATTCTTCGCCGTTGTCAGTTTGCAAGGCTTGGATGGGACGACCAAATTGGGTGGTGACATAGGCATAAAAGGCGGTGAGCGTGGCGAGTGCGCCAGACTTGCGACGAAGAGGGAAGGTCCACACATAATGCGAAAAATCATCCAAGATCACCAAGTAGTATAAATTAACCGTGTTGCTCGCAACCTGGGACGTCCAAACATCACTATGCAGCAATTGAAACGGAAAGGTGGAAATGTGTGTGGACTCGTAAACGGAAGACACACATGTTTGCCAAGGCGGCAGGCCTCACAAGTGTGGTTCTCAACCTTATTACATGAGAATGAAAAAATCTGAAGAATTTGACACAAGACGGTGGAGTTGGGATGACCGAGGTGGGCGTGCCAAAGATCGACACTGGCGGCGAAGACGGTCGGAAGAGTGGTGGTGGCGGCGGGGCGATGCACCGAGTAGAGCGGCCCCGGGCTGTCACATTGGAAGAGAACCATCCGTGTATGGGCGTCCTTCACAGAAAAACGAGCGGCGTCAAATTCAACAGTAATAGGATTGTCACGAGTGAGTTGACGAACAGATACAAGATTAGTAACTAGGTCAGGAGAAACGAGAACATTAGACATATGAATAGGAGTGATGGCGGAAGGAAACGAGGTATGACCGACATGAGTTATGGGTAGGGAGGAACCGTTACCAACAGTGATACAAGTGGGAGTATGGACACGAGTGGAAGACATGAGGTTACCGGGATGCGCAGTCATATGAGCAGTGGTGCCCGAGTCCATGAACCAGTCACCTCCACCGCCATAATTGGATGGCGACGGAGCCAAATGCAGGGCGGCGAGAAGAGTCGGGTCCCACGGTGGTGACACCTGAGGCGGGTGGAACCCGCCGTAGGCCGGCGTGAGAGGGGCGTCGTAGGCAGGAGTTGGGGCAGCGCCATAGCCACATGTGGCGGGCAGCGTCAGATAGGGGCCGATGCCCAGCACGGCGAGGTACGCCTGGTGACCCGCCGGGCGGGGTCTGAGGATGCATGCTACCTCTTGAGCTTGCGTTGGATTTTCCCTTGAAGAGGAAAGGGTGATGCAGCACAGTAGCAGTAAGTATTTCCCTCAGTTTGAGAACCAAGGTATCAATCCAGTAGGAGTATCAAGGCAAGTCACCAATGTACTTGTGCAAAAACAAACAAACTTGCACCCAGCGCTATAAAGGGGTTGTCAATCCCTTCAAGATTAATTGCAAGGTGAGATCTGAAGGTGGAAAGTGCAACAAAGTAAAAGTGTAGAGCCGAAAATATGATATGAAGTAGACCCAGGGGCCATAGTGTTCACTAGAGGCTTCTCTCATAAACGCAAGTATTACGATGGGTGAACGAATTACTGTCGATCAATTGATAGAATTGCGCAAATCATGATGATATCTAAGGCAATGATCATACATATAGGCATCACGTCCAAAACAAGTAGACCGATACTTTCTGCATCTACTACTATTACTCCACACATTGACCGCTATCGAGCATGCATCTAGTGTATTAAGTTCATAACAAATGGAGTAACGCCTTAAGCAAGATGACATGATGTAGAGGGATAAATTCATGCAATATATATAACCCCCATCTTTTTACCCTTGATGGCAACAACACGATGCGTGCCTCGCTACCCCTTCTGTCACTGGGTGAGGACACCGCACGGTATGAACCCAGAACCAGGCACTTCTCCCATGGCAAGAATTATAGATCAAGTTGGCCAAATGAAACCCACAACTCGAAGAGAATTACAAGGATACGAAATCATGCATTTAAGAGATCAGAGGAAACTAAAATAATAATCATAGATAATCTGATCATAAATCCACAATTCATGGGATCTTGACAAACACACCGCAAAAGAAGATTACATTGGATAGATCTTCATGAAGATCGTGGAGAACTTTGTATTGAAGATCCAAGAGAGAGAATAAGCCATCTAGCTACTAGCTATGGACCCGAAGGTCTGTGGTGAACTACTCACGCATCATCAGAGAGGAAATGGTGTTGATGAAGAAGCCCTCCGTGTCCGAATCCCCCTCCTGCAGGGCACCAGAACGGTCCCCAGATGGGATCTTTCGGAGACAGAAGCTTGCGGCGGCGGAAAAGTATTTTCATGGCTCTCTCTGACAGTTTTTGTTTTTAGGGAATTTATAGGAGGAAGAAGTAGGGCAAAGGAGCCACGGGGTGGCCCACAAGCCTGGTATGCGCGCTCCCCAGGCCGCATCTAGGGGGCTTGTGGCCTCCCCCGGGATCCTTTGCCTTGGTTCTCAAGTTCCCTGCGTATCTTCTGTTACAGAAAAAATCATTCCGAAGATTTTATTTTGTTTGGACTCCGTTTAATATTCTTCTCTGAAAAGGCTAAAAAACACGGAAAAAACAGGAACTGGCACTTGGCACTGAGTTAATAGGTTAGTCCCAAAAAAGATATAAAAGCATACAAAAAATCCAAAGTTGACAAGATAATAGCATGGAACCTCTTGAGCTTGCGTCGGTTTTTCCCTTGAAGAGGAAAGGGTGATGCAGCACAGTAGCAGTAAGTATTTCCCTCAGTTTGAGAACCAAGGTATCAATCCGGTAGGAGTATCAAGGCAAGTCACCAATGTACGTGCGCAAAAACAAACAAACTTGCACCCAACGCTATAAAGGGGTTGTCAATCCCTTCACGATTAATTACAAGGTGAGATCTGAAGGTGGAAAGTGCAACAAAGTAAAAGTGTAGAGCTGAAAATATGATGTGAAGTAGACCTGGGGGCCATAGTGTTTGATACGTCTCAAACGTATCTATAATTTTTGATGGTTTCATGCTGTTATCTTGTCATCTTTGGATGTTTTATGTACCTTTTATATCTTTTTTCGGACTAATTAATTCAGTGCCAAGTGCCAGTTCCTGTTTTTTCTGTGTTTTTGGCTCTTTTCAGATTTGATTTTGGAACGGAGTCCAAACGGAATAAAATCCCCGAAATGATTTTTTCGCGAACGGAAGAAGATCAGGGGGCGTGTGGGCCAAGCCAGGAGGGCTACAGGGAGCCCACAAGCCCCCACTCCGCCACTTGGGGGTGGCGGTGGTGGGCAAGCTTGTGGCCTCCCTGGCGCCCCCCTGACCTAGATCTTGCGCCTATATATTCCCTAAAAATCAGAAAAAAAATCAAGGGATCCACGAAAATACTTTTCCGCCGCCGCAAGCTTCCGTTTCCACGAGATCTCATTTGGAGACCCTTCCCGGTGCCCTGCCGAAGGGGACTTTGGAGTTGGAGGGCTTCATCATCATCATCATCGCCCCTCCAATGACTCGTGAGTAGTTCACTTCAGACCTACGGGTCCGTGGTTAGTAGCTAGATGGCTTCTTCTCTCTCTTGGATCTTCAATAGAAAGTTCTCCATGATCTTTATGGAGATCTATCCAATGTAATCTTCTTTGGCGGTGTGTTTGTCGAGATCCGATGAATTGTGGATTTGTGATCAGATTATCTATGATATATATTTGAGTCTTTGCTGATTTATTATATGCATGATTTGATATCCTGTAAGTCTCTCCGAGTCTTGGGTTTTGTTTGGCCAACTAGATCTATGATTCTTGTAATGGGAGAAGTGCTTGGTTTTGGGTTCTTACCATGTGGTGACCTTTTGCCAGTGATAGTAGGGGTAGCAAGGCACACATTGAGTGGTTGCCATCAAGGGTAACAAGGTGGGCTGTGTCGTTGATATGAGATTGTCCATCTACATCATGTCATCTTGCTTATGGCATTACTCTGTTCTTTTGGATTTAATACACTAGATGGATGCTGGATAGCGGTCGACGTGTGGAGTAATAGTAGTAGATGCAGAAAGTATCGGTCTACTTGTTTTGGACGTGATACCTATAGATATAATCATTGCCATAGATGACGTCACGACTTTGCGCGGTTCTATCAATTGCTCGACACTAATTTGTTCACCCACCGTCTACTTGCTTTCATGAGAGAAGCCACTAGTAAACACTACGACCCCCGGGTCTATTCACATCTATCGTTTACACCTCCTCTTTTACTTTGCTTTGTTACTTTGTTGCTTTCAGTTCTCACTTTTCGAACAATCTATAAGGGATTGACAACCCCTTCATAGCGTTGGGAGCAGGTTCTTTGTGTTTGTGCAGGCACTTGTGATACTCCTTGACTGGATCGATACCTTGGTTCTCAAAACCGAGGGAAATACTTACCACCGCTACGCTACATCATCCTTTCCGCTTTGAGGGAACACCAACGCAAGGCCCCAAGGCCACGGGGAAATCCTTTGCATATTTTCCTAGGAAGTCCCTAAAGGCATAGCCGTAGCAGAAGGATTCCTCGTGCCGCTGCTGAGTAGAATCAAGACAAGAACAGTCTCCTGTCAGCACGTGTTTCTGGCGCCGTTGGAAGGTCTTTTGTTGCAGTAGCAGAAGTATTTCTGGCACCGTTGCCGGGGAAGGAGAGATCTATCCAAGTAGGTTTCACAAACTCATCTCCTGCATTTACTTTTTTGCCAGTTGCCTCTCGTTTTCCTCTCCCCCACTTCACATTTGCCGTTTTCATTTGCCTTTCTCCTTTGCCGTTTTCTTTTGCCTGTTTCAATCTCTCTTCCTCCTCGTTTGTGTGTGAGATAGTCCATCAATGGCTAGACCCACAACTCCAAACAATACCCGTGAAAATGAAGTTCTCAATTTCAGGCAGAATGAGGAAGAAAATTTGAAGGACGCTTGGTACAGGATTCGCAAAGCTCAAAGTAGATCTACTCGTAAGCAATCCACTACCGTCCTTCTTCGCAGTTTCTATGTTGGAATTTCTCCTTGGAATAGGTATATCCTTGATACCATTGTAGTCGGGGAACTTTTTGGGGAGACATACTGTTGACTCCTATAGAGCTATCATGAATTTGGTAGGCTCACCCCCGCTCATGGTTAATGGAACTACCTTAACCTTGGAACACGTGATGCAAAGGCTTGACGCTATTGAAAACAAAATTTCCACAGTTGAACTTATTGAGGGTTTGGATAGAAAGATCCACAATCAAATTACTCAGTACGGATCCAAAGTGGGAATTTTTTTGAAAAATTTAAGGGAGAAGGAACTTATAGTTAATGATTCTTCTAGAATTGGCAAACTGGAAGATGTCATAACCAACTTGGGTTCTGCTTTTTCCGCTATGCAAAATACTCCAAATCTCACTCTCAAAAAGACCGTCAAGCATGTTTTTGTTCCTAAAGCTAGTGGTGAGTCATCCAATAAAGATGAAGATCCTAAGATGATAAATGATCACACTACTTATGGTTTGAGCACCAAAGATGACTATACGTGATTCCATCACCTTTTGCCTAGCTAAGGGCGTTAAACAAAAGCACTTGTTGGGAGGCAACCCAACGAATCTATCCTTTTTCTTTCTGTTTTGTGTTTTCCACACTTTCATAATTCTGTTATGATTGTGTTTTTTGTGTTTCTTTTTGCGTTTGTGCCAAGCAAAACCGTTATGATTAGTCTTGGGGATGATCGTTTGATCATGTTGGAAAAGACAGAAACTTTCTGCTCACGAAAAGAATATTCAATTTTTTTTTCTGTAAGAGCTTTTGAGTTGATTCTTCTTGCTGCTGATTGCTACACAAATTCGTCAGACTGTCGTAATTGTTCAGAATCTTGGAAGTACTAGAGGTATACGAAATATACAGATTGCTACAGACTAGTCTGTTGTTAACAGATTCTGCTTTTGTTGTGTTGGTTGCTTATTTTGATGAAACTATGGATAGTATCGGGGGGGGGGGGGGGTATTAGCCATGGAAGATTGAAAATACAGTAACCCAACATCAGCATAAGTAGAATTTAAGTTTTCTACAGTACCTAAGGAAGTGGTGGTTTGCTTTCTCATACTAATGTTATCACGAGTTTGTGTTTAAGTTTCGTGTTGTGAAGTTTTCAAGTTTTGGGTGAAGTTCCTATGGACAAAGAGATAAAGAGTGGCAAGAGCTTAAGCTTGGGGATGCCCAAGGCACCCCAAGATATTCAAGGATGCCATAAAAGCCTAAGCTTGGGGATGCCCCGGGAAGGCATCCCCTCTCTCGTCTTCAATCCATCGGTAACGTTACTTGGGGCTATATTTTTATTCACCACATGTTATGTGTTTTTGCTTGGAGCGTCTTGTATCGTAGGAGTCTTTTATTTTTGTTGTGTCACAATCATCCTCGCTGCACACGTAGAGAGAGAGTCATGCACTCACCGTGATTTTGTCGAGCTTCACTTATATCTTTTGGTAGACAATTCAGCTCACATGTGCTTCACTTATATCTTTTGAGCTAGATACTTTTGCTCTATGTGCTTCACTTATATCTTTTAGAGCACAGTGGTGCGTGGCTTGGTAGTTGATCTATTCTTTGAAAGTAGTCTCAAAAGGGGTAGTTATCCAAAGGGATACGAAAACTTCCACCTTCATGTGCTTTGAATAGTTAGAGAAGTTTGATTCATCTCAATTACTTTTGAGTCGTGGTTATGGTAATATTGAAGTTATGCTAGTAAGGTGTTGTGGATCTAGAAATACTTGTGTTGAAGTTAGTGATTCCCGTAGCATGCACGTATGGTGAACCGCTATGTGATGAAATCTGAGCATGATTAGTCTATTGATTGCCATCCTTTGCGTGGCGGTCGGGATCGCGCGATGGTTTATACCTACCAACCCTTCCCCTAGGAGTATGCGTTGAATGCTTTGTTTCGATTACTACTAAAACTTTTGCAACAAGTATATGAGTTCTTCATGACTAATGTTGAGTCCATGGTTTAGATGCACTTTTACCTTCCACCATCACTATCTTCTTAGTGCCGTGCAACTTTCGCCGGTGCACAAAACCCACCATTAGCCTCCCTCAAAATAGCCACCATACCTACCTACTATGGCTTGTTCAAAGTCATTCCGAGATATATTTCCATGCAACTACCACCATGACATGTGCCATCACGTCTACATTGCCATTGCATGATCATAAGATAGCTAGCATGATGTTTCCATTAATGTCTATGCCATGCTAGATCATTGCCACGGTACACTATCGAAGGCATTCCATATAGAGTCATAGTTGCTCTAAGTTTTGAGTTGAAAGTGTGATGATCATCATTGATGGAGCATTGTCCCATGTGAGGAAATAAAAGAGGCCAAATATGCCCACCAAAAAAGAGAGGCCAAAGAGCCCACCAAAAAAATGCGAGAAAAAGAGAGAAGGGACAATGCTACCACTTTTCACACTTGTGCATATTAAGCACCAAAAATATGCGAGAAAAAGAGAGAAGGGACAATGTTGTTCTAGGACAAAGAGTTGACAAAAAGTTGAATGTCATTCACTACGCTAGTAAAACTCTAGACAGTGCCCAAAGAAACTATGCAACTACGGAGAAGGAATTTTTAGCAGTCGTGTTTGCATGTGAAAAGTTCAGATCTTACATAGTTGACTCCAAAGTCACTATTCACTCTGATCATGCTTCTATTAAGTACCTTATGGAGAAGAAGGACGCTAAGGCTAGGCTAATCAGATGGGTTCTCCTGCTAGAGAAATTTGATTTGCACGTCGTTGACCGAAAGGGTGCTGATAACCCTGTAGCAGATAACTTGTCTAGGCTAGATAATGTCCTTGATGACCCACTACCAATTGATGACAGGTTTCCTGATGAGCAACTAAATGTCATCCGCACTTAACATTGTGCACCGTGGTATGCCGATTATGCAAACTATATCGTAGCCAAATACATACCACCCAGTTTCACCTATCAACAAAAGAAGAAAATCTTCTTTGATTTGAGACACTACTTTTGGGATGATCCTCACCTTTATGAGGAAGGAGTATATGGTGTTATTAGACGTTGTGTGCCTGAACATGAACAGGGACAGATCCTGCAGAAGTGTCATCCCGAAGCCTACGGAGGACACCACGCTGGAGATAGAACTGCCCACAAGGTATTGCAATCAGGTTTCTATTGGCCCACTCTCTTCAAGGATGCTCGTAAGTTTGTCTTGTATTGTGACGAATGCCAAAGGATAGGGAACATCAGCAAGCGTCAAGAGATGCCTATGAACTATTCACTTGTCATTGAACCATTTGATGTCTGGGCCTTTGATTATATGGGACCCTTCCCGAGTTCCAATGGGTACACTCACATCTTAGTTGCTGTGGATTACGTTACTAAGTGGGTAGAAGCTATCCCCACTAAAAATGCTGATCACCACACCTCTATTAAGATGCTTAAATAAGTCATATTCCCAAGATTTGGAGTCCCTAGATAATTGATGACTGATGGCGGTTCACACTTCATTCATGGTGTTTTCCGCAAGATGCTAGCTAAGTATGATGTCAACCATAGAGTTGCATCTCCTTATCATCCTCAGTCTAGTGGTCAAGTGGAGTTGAGTAATAGGGAGATCAAGTTGATCCTACAAAAGATTGTCAATAGATCTTGAAATAACTGGTCTCGCAAACTTGATGATGCACTATGGGCTTATAGGACTGCTTATAAGAATCCCATGGGCATGTCACCGTATAAAATGGTTTACGGTAAGGCCTGCCATTTACCTCTTGAGCTGGAACACAAAGCTTATTGGGCAATCAAAGAGCTCAACTTTGATTTCAAACTTGCCGGTGAGAAGCGGTTGTTTGATATCAGCTCGTTAGATGAATGGAGAGCCCAGGCATATGAGAATGCCAGGTTTTTCAAGGAAAAGGTTAAGAGATGGCATGACAAACGAATACAGAAACGAGAGTTCAATGTAGGTGATTATGTCTTTCTATACAATTCTCGTTTGAGATTCTTTGCAGGCAAGCTTCTCTCTAAATGGGAAGGTCCCTATGTTGTCGAGGAAGTATATCGTTCCGGTGCCATCAAAATCAATAACACGGAAGGAAATTTTCCTAGAGTGGTAAATGGGCAAAGAATCAAGCATTACATCTCTGGTACTCCCATAAATGTTGAGACCAATATCATCAATGCCATAACTCCAGAGGAGTACATAAGGAATGTTTATCAGCCTGTTTCAGACCTTGAAAACGAAGATGTATCTGTTTCAGCAAGAAATTGGACTCCGATACTTTTCCAATAGGAAATTTCCTCAGTTTTGGAATTTTTGGAAAATTAGAGAGCAAACGAGGAAGCCACAAGGGCCCGCTCCGCCACCACCCCCTGGTGGCGGTGGGCAAGCTTCTGAGCACCTCGTGTGCCTCCCGGACTCCGTTTTCTTGCGGAGGACTCTTTCTGGCCCAGAAAAAATCAATATATAGTCGCCCGAAGGTTTTGATCTCTGTATCGTGTAGTTTTCCTCTGTTTTCGTTTCGAGCTTTTTGTCTGCCGCAGATTTAGGTCAAGATGTCTTCTCAAGATTCAGAAGAAGAGATCTATGTGGCTGATGATCGTGCTAACTCTAGGATTAATGGGGACTTGGAACCATATGGCTGGACCACTGATGAGGAAGAGGACTATGAGCCCAAAGGGAAGGAGCAAACGAGTTTCGATGAAGAGGAGGCTCCTCTACCTCAACCTGCAAACACCCATGTGGAGTTCAAGAAGTCAAGCCTCCCTGATCATAGGAAGAAGCATAAGACCTTTTTTATCCCTTCTCGTTTCTTGCAGGAGAGTATGCAGGAGCTTTGCCATAGAGTTTTGAAACTTGAGGAGGAAAATGACGATCTAAGGGAGCAAAACTTTTTGCTCAAGTGGAAATTAGACAAGCTCAAGACTGCACCACCAACACCACCATCACCACCAAAGGAAGACAACTAAGCATTGGTATGGGCAATCCCCTTGGCTTCTGCTAAGCTTGGGGGAGTTGCCCTGGTATCGTATCACCTTTATATCTTTTGCTTTTTCCTTTGTTTTAGTTCTTTCCTTTTCAGTTTTTATTTCTTCTTTTAGAGGAATAAGTCTTTAGTTTTTAGTTTGAGTCTTTTGCTTTTGTCTCTCCCCCGATGTATTCGAGCTTACGAGCTATATAATAAAGAGTGTCTTAGTCAAGGGCTTTGCTTTGTGCCATGATCAAAAGTATGAAAAGAACGATAGCATGAAACATCATGAGACGATCTTATGGAAAGTGATAACTTCACTTATGACACGTATGATGATTGAAACTTGTTGAGAATAAATCAACATAGACATTAGTCATTGTTGCAATTAATAAGAAGTAATAAGGAAAGAGAGGTTCACATATAAATATATCATCTTAGACACTTTTTACAATTGTGAGCACTCACCAAACTATTACATGCCTAGGAGTAGATGTTGGACAAGGAAGACAACATAATGAATTGTGTTTGCTTGGTTCCAAACAATGTTATATGATTAGAGATCCCTTAGCATGTGACGATTGCTTCCACCTCATATTAGCCAAAACTCCAGCACCAAGTAGAGATGCTACTTGTGCATCCATAAACCTCCAACCAGTTTTGCCATGAGAGTCCACGACACCTACCTATGGATTGAATAAGATCCTTCAAGTAAGTTGTCATCAGTGCAAGCAATAAACATTGCTCTCTAATATGTATGACCTATTAGTGTGTGGAAAATAAGCTTTGTACGAACCTGTGATGAGGAAGACATAAAAGCGACAGACTGCATAATAAAGTTCTTTGTCACGGGAGGCAATATAAAGTGACGTTCCTCCGCACTAATAGGACATGCATTCAAACCTCAAAAGCGCATGACAACCTCTGCTTCCCTCTGCGAAGGGCCTATCTTGTACCTTTACTTTTTACCCTTGTAAGAGTCATGGTGATCATCACCAATTCCCTTTTTGCCTTTGTCTTGGCTACCGTCACATGCTTTGGAAAGATCTATATTCATATATCAACTTGGAGTTGAGTACTCATGCTTTATTGTTGTTGACTTTACCCTTGAGGTAAACCGTTGGGAGGCAAAACTATAAGCCCCTATCTTCCTTTGTGTCCAGCTAAAACTTTGACACCATGAGTACCACGTGAGTTGTAACAATTGTGGAAAACGAAAGAGATGATTGAGTATGTGGGTTTCCCTTACAAGCTCTTATTTGACTCTTTCTGATGTTGTGATAAATTTCAAATGCTTCAATGACTATGGACTATTGTTGGTTACTTCTCGATAAGGTTTTTGCTTCATGCTTTACTTTGTGAAGGAATTGTTACTTTCCCGTAAGAATCTTTATGATATATTGTTGCTCTATGTGTGATCATGATGCCCTCATGTCCGCATTATGTTTTATCGACACCTTCGTCCCTTAGCATGTGGACATGTTTATGGAACTAGGTTTTTGCTTGAGGACAAGCGAGGTCTAAGCTTGGGGGAGTTGATACGTCCATTTTGCATCATGCTTTCATGTTGATATTTATTGCTTTTGGGGCTGTTTTATTACTTGTGGTACCATATTTATGCCTTTTCTCTCTTATTTTGCAAGGTTTATTTGAAGAGGGAGAATTCAGGCAGCTGGAATTCTGGACTAGAAAAGGAGCAAATCCTAGTCCACTATTCTGCACATCTCCAAATGCCCTGAAAATTTACGTGGATTTTTTTCTAGATTATATTAAAAATACTGGGCGAAAGAACTACCGGAGGGGGGCCACCAGGGCCCAACAAGCCCCCACTCCGCCACCACCCGCCTGGTGGTGGTGGGCAAGCTTGTGGGCTGCCTGAAGGCCCACTAGCCCCCCTCTTTTGCTATATGAAGCGTCCTGGTCTGGAAAATATCAATCGGGAGCTTTTTCTTGGTTTCGCCGCCGCCACGAGGCGGAACTTGAGCAGATCCAATCTAGAGCTCCGGTAGGACGATCCTGCCGGGGAAACTTCACTCCTAGAGGGGGAAATCGTCGCCATCGTCATCACCAACACTCCTCTCGTCGGAGGGGAGGCATCTTCATCAACATCTTCATCAGGACCAACTCCTCTCCAATCCCTAGTTCATCTCTTGTAACCAATCTTCGTCTCGCGACTCCGATTGGTACTTGTAAGGTTGCTAGTAGTGTTGATTACTCTTTGTAGTTAATGCTAGTTGGATTACTTGGTGGAAGCATTTATGTTCAGATCCTTGATGCTATTCATTACACCTCTGGTCATGATTATGATTATGTCTTGTGAGTAGTTACTTTTGTTCCTGAGGACATGGGATAAGTCATGTTAATAATAGTCATGTGAATTTGATATTCGTTCGGTATTTTGATATGTTGTATGTTGTTTTTCCTCTAGTGGTATTATGTGAACGTCGACTACATAACACTTCACCATATTTGGGCCTATAGGAAGGCATTGGGAACTAGTAAGTAGATGATGGGTTGCTGGAGTGACAGAAGCTTAAACCCCAGTCTATGCGTTGCTTCGTGAGGGGCTGATTTGGATCCACTAGTTTAATGCTATGGTTAGACTTTGTCTTAGTTCTTCTTTTGTAGTTGTGGATGCTTGCGAGAGAGTTTAATCATAAGTGGGATCCTTGTCCAAGTAAGGGCAGTACCCAAGCGCCGGTCCACCCACATATCAAACTATCAAATTAACGAACGCGAATCATATGAACATGATGAAACTAGCATGACAGAAATTCCCGTGCGTCCTCGGGAGCGTTTTTCCTCCTATAAGACTTAGTTCAGGCTTGTCCCTTGCTGCAAAAGGGATTGGGCCACTTGCTGCACCATTGCTACTACTTGTTACTTGTTACTCTTTGCTTGCTACGTTTCACCTTGCTACACAATTACTTGTTACCGCTACTTTCAGTGCTTGCAGTTATTACCTTGCTGAAATCCATTTATCAGAGCCTTCTGCTCCTCGTTGGGTTTGACACTCTTACTTATCGAAAGGACTACGATTGATCCCCTATACTTGTGGGTCATTAGAGGGTGCGGCGACGGCGGGCCCGGCTAGGGTTGGGCAGAAGCGGGATGGTAGGGGATCGTAGGGAAAACTGATACCATGTAGAGAAAGGTTTGTTCATCAATAATTCTATTGATCAGGCACATGGCATATATATAGGTACAAGAGGGCACTCAAGTCTTGTCTTCCAAGTTACAAATACGTTACAAGAGGAGGGAGACGTGACAGGTGCACACACACAACGTGGACCTATACAATATGTTCAACAACCGGTGGCGGCCGGTGAGGTGAGCTCGGGGTTGAGTAGCTCCTTGGCTACTGCTGCTAATTGGGGATGATGGGGATGCACCGGTGGGGTCCCGAGGCCGGACGGTGGGATCATGGGCCGAGGAAGACGACAAAGGAATGAGGGAGTTGGGGAAGAGGCTCCTAGCGCCATGCTCGAGCTCGAGGATGGATCGCTCACTCTCCTTGGGCGCATGGTCGCGTCCGGTTGGACAGCTGCTGAAATCGAGGTGGGGTGGATGGCTCCGGGCTGGTTGGTCGGGCGTAGAGAACAAGGGAAGGGGGTGGCGCTAGTTGGGCAGGTGGGTTTTGGATTGAGAGTGATCACGAGAGAGAGTTGTGGTAGACGATGGGAATGGGTGGATGGGACAGGCTAGGGACTTGGGTTTGATTGCTTAAATAGTTAGGCACGTATGGATAGGGGTTATTTCGACCCTCTAATCTCCATCCGGTGGTCACGAAAAATAGGCTAGTGAGTCCTATTGAAAAACCGATGATGGTTTGAGGTATTACAAGGTTGATCCAAGCCCAACGATCAGGACCGCGGGGTTTGGGTCCGGGGAAGGTTTTCAGGCTAGGTTGCGCGTAGGGCATGTGCACTGTGTAGACGTGATATGCACAAAAGGGGGGGAAAACAGGCAGCCCAGCAAAAAAGTTTTAATTACTGAAAACGTTCGTGATTTGACTGCCTATAGTGCCCTTATATGTTTAACGGTTCGGGTATCAAACGGACTCCGATTGCGATAAAATTTGGTATCTGATCTACCTACAATAAAATAAGACGCACGCCAACATTTGACTCAATCCGAGAAATTTGTATGCACACTTTAAAAAATAATATTTAATTATGTCCTGGGCACGTGCGTCTGTGGTTTGTCTCGAAACGGTCAACGATAAAACAGAGATAACCGACAATTAACATTGGATGCAGGTTTTGAAAAATGACGACAAGGGAGTGTCAATGCAATGCTGTTGATGCACACGATGCGATGATGAATGCGACAACCAAATAAATCACATGACGACAAGGAAATAAAAGGGGAATCTTCTGGAGCATTGGTTCCGGGCTGTTACAACAGGGTAAATGCTAGAGATAAATGATTAATGCTCACAAAAATTAGCTAAAGGAGTTTTAGAGCGAGTAATTCTCCCGGTTTGTATGTCACCAAAGATTTGATCTAGCGGATGATTCTCGTTGACTTGTGCTCGAACTCATGACAATTTTTCTTGTTGAATGATGGAGCTTCCTCCTCATCTTCTTCTTCTTTGTTGTCATTGAAGGTGTCATCTCCTTCAGGTGACGGTGAAGAAATTTGAGGTGGATCATCATGATGTACTTATTCCTCCTCTTGATCGCGCCGTGTACCACTTCTGGATGCCTCCATGTCATTTTTTGGTTCTCCTTGACACAAAGTACGAGCTTCCACTTGTGTTGATGAAGCACATTCCTTCACCTTCATGGGACGAATTTTGTCAATGGACAAGTCTTGAATGGCTTTTGAAGGTTCCTTATCTCCTACATCATTTGGCAATTGTTCGACTTGCGAACCATTAGATTCATCAAACTTCACATCTACCGTCTCTTCAACTTTTCAAGTGAAGTTGTTGTAGACACGGTAAGTGTGACAGTTTGATCCGTAACCAAGTTGGAAACCTTCACGAGATTTAGGAGCAAATTTAGAACGATGATGCTTCTCAAGAATGTAGCACTTTGAGTCGAATACCCGAAAGTATCCAACTTGGGGTTTGTTTCCGGTTAGTAGCTCGTATGCCATTTTACCAAGTAGCTTGTGTAATCAGAGTAGGTTTGTGGCGTGACTAGCTGTTTCCACGACTTCTGCCCAAAAGTGTCTTGGCGTCTTTTATTCGTTGAGCATCATTCTAGCCATCTCTATGAGCTGGTTGTTCCTCTCAACAACTCCATTTTGTTGAGGTGTGTACGTCGCCGAAAACTCATGTGAGATACCCTCTTCGTCAAGGAAAGTATTCACATTTGTGTTCTAGAACTCCGATCCAATGTCGCTTCGAATTTCTTGATCTTCACTTTAAACTGATTTTGGGCTTTCTGAGTGAAGTTTTTGAAGATCTTTTGTACCTCTGACTTGTCATCAAGAAAGAATACCCACGTAAATCTGGAAAAATCATCAACAATAACTATACCAAAAGAATTTCCACCGAGGCATTTGTAAGCATTGGGACCAAAGAGATCCATGTGAAGTAGCTCGAGTGGTTTTCTAGTAGTCATGATGTTCTTCACGAGATGACTTCCTCCGACCTGTTTTCTATTGGAAATATGCCCTAGAGGCAATGATAAATAGTTATTATTATATTTCCTGTTTAAAGATAATTGTTTATTATCCATGCTATAATTGTATTGAATGAAAACATAGATACATGTGTGGATACATAGACAAAACAATGTCCCTAGCAAGCCTCTAGTTGGCTAGCCAGTTGATCAATGATAGTCAAGGTTTTCTGGCTATGTGCAAGTGTTGTCACTTGATAACTGGATCACATCATTAGGAGAATCATGTGATGGACTAGACCCAAACTATGAAAGTAGCATATTGATCGTGTCGTTTTATTGCTATTGTTTTCTGCGTGTCATGTATTTGTTCCTATGACCATGATGTTGGAAATATGCCCTAGAGGCAATAACAAATTAGTTATTATTATATTTCTTTGTTCATGATAATCGTCTATTATCGATGCTATAATTGTATTGATTGGAAACGCAAGACTTGTGTGGATACATAGACAAAAACTGTCCCTAGTAAGCCTCTAGTTGACTAGCTCGTTGATCAAAGATGGTCGAGGTTTCCTGACCATAGGCAAGTGTTGTCACTTGATAACGGGATCACATTATTAGGAGAATCATGTGATGGACTAGACCCAAACTAATAGACGTAGCATGTTGATCATGTCATTTTGTTGCTAATGTTTTCTGCGTGTCAAGTATTTGTTCCTATGACCATGAGATCATATAACTCACTGACACCAGAGGAATGCTTTGTGTGTATCAAACGTCGCAACGTAACTGGGTGACTATAAAGATGCTCTACAGGTATCTCCGAAGGTGTCCGTTGAGTTAGTATGGATCAAGACTGGGATTTGTCACTCCATGTGACGGAGAGGTATCTCGGGGCCCACTCGGTAATACAACATCACACACAAGCCTTGCAAGCAATGTGACTTAGTGTAAGTTGCGGGATCTTGTATTACGGAACGAGTAAAGAGACTTGCCGGTAAACGAGATTGAAATAGGTATGCAGATAGTGACGATCGAATCTCGGGCAAGTAACATACCGAAGGACAAAGGGAATGACATACGGGATTATATGAATCCTTGGCACTGAGGTTCAGACGATAAGATCTTCACAGAATATGTAGGATCCAATATGGGCATCCAGGTCCCGCTATTAGATATTGACCGAGGAGTCACTCGGGTCATGTCTACATAGTTCCCGAACCCGCAGGGTCTGCACACTCAAGGTTCGACGTTGTTTTATGCGTATTTGAGTTATATGGTTGGTTACCGAATGTTGTTCAGAGTCCCGGATAAGATCACGGACGTCACGAGGGTTTCCGGAATGGTCCGGAAACAAAGATTGATATATAGGATGACTTCATTTGGTTATCGGAAGGTTTTCGGGCATTACCGGTAATGTACCGCGAATGACAAATGGGTTCCGGATCTTCACCGGGAGGGGGGACCACCCACCCGGGAGGGCCCAAGGACCTTGGGGGTGGCGCACCAAGTAGGTGGGGTCAGCCCAAGGCTGTCTTGCGCAAGAGAGAAAGAAAAACCAAAAGAAGAGAAAGAAAAAAAAGGGAAAGGTGGGAAGGAAGAGAAGGACTCCTCCTTCCAATCCTAGTTGGACTAGGATTGGAGGAGGACTCCAACTCCTCCTTGGTGGCGCAGCCCTTGGGGCTCCTTGAGCCTCAAGGCAAGCCTCCCCTCCCCTCCTCCTATATATATGGAGCTAGTAGGGCTGATTTGAGACAACTTTTGCCACGGCAGCCCGACCACATACCTCCACGGTTTTACCTCTAGATCGCGTTTCTGCGGAGCTCGGGCGGAGCCCTGCTGAGATTAGATCACCACCAACCTTTGGAGCGCCGTCATGCTGCCGGAGAACTCATCTACCTCTCCGTCTCTATTGGTGGATCGAGAAGGCCGAGATCATCGTCGAGCTGTACATGTGCTGAACGCGGAGGTGCCGTCCGTTCGACACTAGATCATGGGACGGATCGCGGGACGGTTCGTGGGACGGTTCGCGGGGCAGATCGAGGGACGTGAGGATGTTCCACTACATCAACCGCGTTTCTTGACGCTTCTGCTATGCGATCTACAAGGGTACGTAAATCGGAAATCCCCTCTCGTAGATGGACATCACCATGATAGGTCTTCGTGCGCATAGGAAACTTTTGTTTCCCGTGCGACGTTCCCCAACAGTGGCATCATGAGCTAGGTTCATGCGTAGATGTCTTCTCGAGTAGAACACAAAAGTTTTTGTGGGCGATGATGTGCGATTTGCTGCCCTCCTTAGTCTTTTCTTGATTCCGCGGTATTGTTGGATCGAAGCGGCTGGGACCGACATTACTCGTACGCTTAGGAGAGATTGGTTTCATCGCTACGAGTAACTCCGTTGCTCAAAGATGACTGGCGAGTGTCGGTTTCTCCAACTTTAGTTGAATCAGATTTGACCGAGGAGGTCCTTGGCGAGAGGTTATATAGCAATTCATACATCTCCGTTGTGGTGTTTGCGTAAGTAAGATGCGATCCTACTAGATACCCATGGCAACCACGTAAAACATGCAACAACAATTAGAGGACGTCTAACTTGTTTTTGCAGGGTATGCTTGTGATGTGATATGGCCAACAACGTGATGTGATATATTGGATGTATGAGATGATCATGTTGTAATAGTGAAATATCGACTTGCACGTCGATGGTACGGCAACCGACAGGAGCCATAGGGTTGTCTTTAAACTAACGTGTGTGCTTGCAGATGCGGTTACTATATTGCTAGGACGTAGCTTTAGTAGTAATAGCATGAGTAGCATGACAACCCCGATGGAGACACGTTGATGGAGATCATGATGATGGAGATCATGGTGTGACGCCGGTGACAAGAAGATCGTGCCGGTGCTTTGGTGATGGAGATCAAGAAGCACGTGATGATGGCCATATCATGTCACTTATGAATTGCATGTGATGTTAATCCTTTATGCACCTTATCTTGCTTAGAACGACGGTAGCATTATGAGGTGATCTCTCACTAAAATTTCAAGACGAAATTGTGTTCTCCCCGACTATGCACCGTTGCGACAGTTCTTCGTTTTGAGACACCACGTGATGATCGGGTGTGATAGACTCAACGTTCACATACAATGGATGCAAAACAGTTGCACACGCGGAACACTCGGGTTAAGCTTGACGAGCCTAGCATGTGCAGACATGGCCTCAGAACACATGAGACCGAAAGGTCGAGCATGAATCATATAGTTGATATGATTAGCATAGAGATGCTTACCACTAAAACTATTCTTGACTCACGTGATGATCGGACTTGAGATAGTGGATTTGGATCATGTACCACTCAAATGACTAGAGAGATGTACTTTTTGAGTGGGAGTTCTTAAGTAATATGATTAATTGAACTAATTGTCATGAACACAGTCTAATGGTCTTTGCGAATTACGATGTAGCTTGCGCTATAGCTCTAATGTTTTTAATATGTTTCTAGAGAAAATTTAGTTGAAAGTTGATTGTAGCAAACTTTGCGGATTGAGTCTGTAAAACCGAGGATTGTGCTCGTTGCTACGCAGAAGGCTTATGTCCTTAATGCACCACTCAGTGTGCTGCACCTCGAGCGTCGTCTGTGGATGTTGTGAACATCCGACATACACATTTCTGATGACTACGCGATAGTTCAGTGTGCAATACTTAATGGCTTAGAAGCATGGCGCCGAAGACGTTTTGAAACGTCACAGAACATAAGTGATGTTCTAAAGAGATGAAATTGTGATTTCATGCTTGTGCCCTTGTTAAGAGGTATGTGACCTCCGACAAGATTCTTTATCCATGAAGTAAAGGAGAAAAGCTCAATCGTTGAGCGTGTGCTCAGATTGTCTGAGTACGACAATCGCTTGAATCAAGTGGGAGTTAATCTTCCAGATGAGATAGTGATGGTTCTCCAAAGTCACTGCCACCAAGCTGTGAGAGCTTCGTGTGAACTATAACACATCAAGGATAAATACAATGATCCTTGAGAGATTCGTGATGTTTGACACTGCGAAAGTAGAAATCAAGAAGGAGCATCAATGGTTGATGGTTTGTAAAACCACTAAGTTTCATGAAAGGCAAGGGCTAGAAGGGATACTTCGTGAAACAACAAAACAATTGCTGCACTAATGAAGAGACCCAAGATTAAACCCGAACTCGAGACTAAGTGGTTCTGTTATGAGGGGAACGGTAACTGAGGCGGAGCTAGCCTAGATGCTTGGTAGATAAGAAGGCTGGCAAAGTCGAAAGAAGTATATTTGATATACATGATGTTGATGTGTACTTTACTAGTACTCCTAGTAGCGCAAGGTTATTGGATACCGGTTCGGTTGCTAAGTGATTAGTAACACGAAATGAAAGCTACAGAATAAACGGAGACTAGCTAAAGGCGAGGTGACGATAAGTGTTGGAAGTGTTTCCAAGGTTGATATGATCAAACGTCGCACGCTCCCTCTATCATCGGGATTGGTGGTAAAACCTAAATAATTGTTATTTGGTGTTTGCATTGAGCATGAACATGATTGGATCGTGTTTATTACAATACGATTATTCATTTAAAGAGAATAATAGTTGTTCTATTTTGCTTGAATAATTACCCTCAATGGTTTATTGAATCTCGATCGTAGTGTTACACATGTTCATAACATTAGTGCCAAAAGATACAAAGTAATAATGACAGTACCACTTAGTTATGGCACTGCCACTTGAGTCATGTTGGTGTAAAATGCATGAAGAAGTTCCATGCTGATGGATCTTTGTACTCACTCATTTTTGAAACGCTTGAGACATGCAAACCATACCTATTGGTATAAATGCATGAAGAAACTCCATGAGAGATGGATCGTTTGGACTCGCTTGATTTTGAATCACTCGAGACATGCAAAACATGCCACATGAAACAAGAGAGTGACTTGTTGGGAGTAATGCATTTTTGATGTGTGCAGTCCAATGAGTGACTCAGGACCGCAGTGAATATCGTTATGTTCTTACTTCACTGAGATTTGAGTAGATACATGAGTATTTACTTGATGAATCACAAGTCTGAAGTATTGAAAAGTTCAAAGCTATTTTAGAGTGAAGATCGTCGTGACAAGAGGATAAACAGTCTACGATATGATCATAGAGTTGAATATCTGAGTTACGAGTTTCGGTACACAGTTAAGACAATGTGGAAATTGTTTCGCAGTTCATGCCACCTGGAATACCATAGTGTGATGATGTGTCTGAACGTCATAGCCACACACTATTTGGTATGGTGCATACTATGATGTCTCTTATCAAATTACCACTATCGTTTATAGGTTATGCATTAGAGACAACCGCATTCAGTTTAAATAGGGTACCGCGTATTTTCGTTGAGATGACACAGTATAGACCGAGGTTTAGAGAAATCCAAGCTGTCGTTTCTTGAAAGTTTGGGGCTTCGACACTTATGTGGAAAAGTTTTAGTCTGATAAGCTCGAACCCAAAGCGGATAAATGCATCTTCATAGGATATCTAAAACAGTTGGGTACATCTCCTATCTCAGATCCGAAAGCAAAGTGTTTGTTTCTAGAAACGGATCCTTTCTCGAGGAAAGGTTTCTCTCGAAAGAATTGAGTGTGAGGATGGTAGAACTTGATGAGGTTACTGAACCATCACTTCAACAAGTGTGTAGCAGGGCGCAGGAAGTTGTTCCTGTGGCGCCTACACCAATTGAAGTGAAAGTTGATGATGGTGATCATCGAGCATCGGATCAAGTTACTACAAACCTCGTAGGTTGATAAGGTCGCGTACTACTGCAGAGTGGTACGGTAACCCTGTCTTGGAGGTCATGCTGTTGAGCAACAGTGAACCTACGAGTTATGAAGAAGCAATGGTGGGCCCGGATTCCAACAAATGGCTGGAGGCCATGAAATCCGAGAGAGGATCCATGTATAAAATAAAGATGGATCTTTGTAAGGAAGACAAACGATGATGGTGATAAATCACTATTAAGAAAAGCTCGACTTTTCGCAAAGATGTTTCCGACAAGCTCAAATAGTTTACTATGATGAGAATTTCTCACTCGTAGCAATGCTAAATGGTCTGTTAGGATTATGTTAGTAGTTGCTGCATTGTTTATGAAATATTGCACATAGGATGTCAAAACATTGTTTCATCGACGGTTTCCTTGAGCAAACATTGTATGTGATACAACCAGGAGGTTTTGTCGATCCTAAAGATACTAACAAGTATGCAAGCTCCAGCGATCCTTCATTGGACTGGTGCAAGCATCTCAGAGTTGGAATATACACTTTGATGAGATGATCAAAGATTTTGGGTTTGTACAAGGTTTATAAGAAACTTGTATTTCCAAAGAAGTGAGTGGGAGCACTATAGAATTTCTGATAAGTATATGTGGTTGACATATGATGGATCAGAAGTAATGTAGAATTTCTGTAAAGCATACAAGGTTGTTTGAAAGGAGTTTTTCAAAGGAATACCTGGATTGCGCTACTTGAACGTTGAGCATCAAAGATCTATGGAGATAGATCGAAAGCGCTTAATAGAAGTTTCAACAAGATGCATGCCTTGACAAGTTTTTGAAGGAGTTCAAAATAGATCAGCAAAGAAGGAGTTCTTGGTTGCGTTGTAGGGTGTGAATTTGAGTAAGGCTCAAAACCCGACCCCAGCAGAATAAAGAGAATAGACGAAGGTCGTCTTCTATGCCTTGGCCGTAGAATCTGAAGTATGCCATGCTGAGTACCGCACCTGATGTGTGCCTTGACTCAAAGTCTGTTGAGAGGTACAGAGAGTGATCCATGATTGAATCACTAGCAGCGGTCAAAATTTATCCTTAGTAACTAATGGACTAAGGAACTTTTCTCGATTATGGAGGTGGTTAAAGAGTTCGTTGTAAAGGGTTACGTCGATGCAAGCTTTGACACTAATCTGAATAACTATGAGTAGTGAAACGGATTCGTATGGTAGAGTAGATATTTGGAGTATTTCCGAATAGCACGTAGTAGTAGCATCTATAAGATGACATAAAGATTTGTAAAGAACACACGGATCTGAAAGTTTTAGAACCATTGACTAAAACCTCTCTCACGAGCAAGACGTGATCAGATCCCAGAACTATATGGGTGTTGGATTCGTTGAAATCACATGGTGATGTGAACTAGATTATTGACTCTAGTGCAAGTGGGAGACTATTGGAAATATGCCCTAGAGGCAATAATAATTTAGTTATTATTATATTTCTTTGTTCATGATAATCGTTTATTATCCATGCTATAATTGTATTGATTGGAAACACAATACTTGTGTGGATACATAGACAAAACACTATCCCTAGTAAGCCTCTAGTTGACTAGCTCGTTGATCAAAGATGGTCGAGGTTTCCTGACCATAGGCAAGTGTTGTCACTTGATAACGGGATCACATCATTAGGAGAATCATGTGATGGACTAGACCCAAAATAATAGATGTAGCATGTTGATCGTGTCATTTTGTTGCTACTGTTTTCTGCATGTCAAGTATTTGTTCCTATGACCATGAGATCATATAACTCACTGACACCGGAGGAATTATTTGTGTGTGTCAAACTTCGCAACGTAACTGGGTGACTATAAAGATGATCTACAGGTATCTCCGAAGGTGTTCGTTGAGTTAGTATGGATCAAGAATGGGATTTGTCACTCCATGTGACGGAGAGGTATCTCGGGGCCCACTCGGTAATACAACATCACACCAAGCCTTGCAAGCAATGTGACTTAGTGTAAGTTGTGGGATCTTGTATACGGAACGAGTAAAGAGACTTGCGGGTAAATGAGATTGAAATAGGTATGCGGATACTGACGATCGAATCTCGGGCAAGTAACATACCGAAGGACAAAGGGAATGACATACGGGATTATATGAATCCTTGGCACTGAGGTTCAGACGATAAGATCTTCGTAGAATATGTAGGATCCAATAAGGGCATCCAGGTCCCGCTATTGGATATTGACCGAGGAGTCACTCGGGTCATGTCTACATAGTTCTCGAACCCGCAGGGTCTGGACACTTAAGGTTTGGCGATGTTTTAGTATAGTTGTGTTATATGCGTGGTTACCGAATGTTGTTTGGAGAGCCGGATGAGATCACGGACGTCACGAGGATTTCCGAAATGGTCCAGAAACAAAGATTGATATATAATATGGTTTCATTTGGTTACCGAAAAGTTTCTGGCAATTCCGTCAGTGTACCGGGAGTGATGAATGGGTTCCGGGAGTTCAACGGGAGGGGCCTACCCACCCGCGAGTGAGCCCAAGGCCATAGGGTGGCGCCACAAGTGCCTAGTGGGCTGGTGGAGTCAGCCCAAGTGGCCCATGGCGCCACATAAGAAAATACCAAAGAAAAGAAAAAGGAAAAAGGAAAAGGGGAGGTAGGAAGGAAGGAGTGGACTCCTTCCCCCAAACCGAATTGGGGTGGGAGTCCACCTCCCCCTTGGCCGGTGCACCCTTGAGGGCTTGGCCCTCAACGCAAGCCTCCTCCCTCTCCCTCCTATATATAGTGATCTTTTAGGGCTGATTTGAGACAACTTTTGCCACGTGCAACTCAACCCTAAACCACATAGTTCCACCTCTAGATCGGATTTCTACGGAGCTCGGGCGGAGCCCTGCACGAGTAGATCATCACCACCACCGGAGTGCCGTCACGCTGATACGTCCATTTTGCATCATGCTTTCATGTTGATATTTATTGCTTTATGGGCTGTTATATTACTTTGTGGTACCATATTTATGCCTTTTCTCTCTTATTTTTCAAGGTTTATTTGAAGAGGGAGAATTCAGGCAGCTGGAATTCTGGCCTGGAAAAGGAGCAAATCTTAGTCCAGTATTCTGCACATCTCCAAATGCCCTGAAAAGTTACATGGATTTTTTTGGGATTATATAAAAAATACTGGGCTAAAGAAGTACCAGAGGGGAGCTACGAGGGCGCCCCAAGCGTGGTAGCCACCACCCCCTGGTGGCGGCTAGCAAGCTTGTGGGCTCCCTGAGGACCCACTGGCCCCCCTCTTTTTCTAGATGAAGGGTTTCGTTCCAGAAAAAAAAATCAACCGGGAGCTTTTTCGTGGTTTTGCCGCCGCCACGAGGCGGAACTTGAGCAGATCCAATCTAGAGCTCTGGCATGACGATCCTGCCGGGGAAACTTCCCTCCCGGAGGGGGAAATCGTCGCCATCGTCATCACCAACACTCCTCTCATCGAAGGGGAGGCATCTTCATCAACATCTTCATCAACACCATCTCCTCTCCAATCCCTAGTTCATCTCTTGTAACCAATCTCCGTCTCACGACTCCGATTGGTACTTCTAAGGTTACTAGTAGTGTTGATTACTCTTTGTAGTTGATGCTAGTTGGATTACTTGGTGGAAGAGTTTATGTTCAGATCCTTGATGCTATTCATTACACCTATGATCATGATTATGATTATGCTTTGTGAGTAGTTACTTTTGTTCTTGAGGACATGGGATAAGTCATGCTGATAATAGTCATGTGAATTTGATATTCGTTCGGTATTTTGATATTCTGTATGTTGTTTTTCCTCTATTGGTGTTATGTGAATGTCGACTACATAACACTTCACCATACTTGGGCCTAGAGGAAGGCATTGGGGAGTAGTAAGTAGATGATGGGTTGCTGGAGTGACAGAAGCTTAAACCCGAGTCTATGCGTTGCTTCGTAAGGGGCTGATTTGGATCCACTAGTTTAATGCTATGGTTAGACGTTGTCTTAATTCTTCTTTCGTAGTTGCGGATGCTTGCGAGAGGGGTTAATCATAAGTGGGATTCTTGTCCAAGTAAGGGCAGTATCCAAGTGCCGGTCCACCCACATATCAAACTATCAAAGCAACAAACGCGAATCATATGAACATGATGAAACTAGCATGACAGAAATTCCCGTGTGTTCTCGGGAGCGTTTTTCCTCCTATAAGACTTTGTTCAGGCTTGTCCCTTGCTGCAAAAGGGATTGGGCCACTTGCTGCACCATTTCTACTACTTGTTACTTGTTACTTTTCGCTTGCTATGTTTCACTTCACTACACCATCACTTGTTACCGTTAATTTCAGTGCTTGTAGTTATTACCTTGCTGAAAACCGTTTATCAGAGCCTTCTGCTCCTCGTTGGGTTCGACACTCTTACTTATCGAAAGGACTACGATTGATCCCCTATACTTGTGGGTCATTAAGACTCTTTTCTGGCGCCGTTGCTCGGGAGTGAAGCGCCTTTGGTAAGTGGAAATTTGTAAGGAAACATTTATATACTGTGCTGAAATTTATCATCACTTGTCACTATGGAAACTGTTCCTTTGCGGAGTTTGTTCGGGGTATCTTCACCACGAAAGGAATCACGAGGAGTTGTTCCTCAACCTGAGGTACCTAATGAAAATATCTTTTATGAAATTCCTCCGGGTATGCTTGAGAAAATGCTGGCTAATCCTTTTACAGGAGATGGATCTTCACATCCAGACTTGCATCTGATCTATGTAGATGAAGTTTGTAGTTTATTTAAGCTTGTAGGTTTTCCCGAGGATGAGGGAAAGCATATCTCAAGCTTGGGGGAGGCTTAAATCAGTGCTATATTCATGCCCCAATCATGAGCTCTCGAGAGAAATCGTCACTCAAAACTTTGATGCTCGACTTTCTCATGAAGATCGTACCATGCTTGACACTTCTTGTACCGGTTCTTTTATAAAGAAGGATATTGACCACAAGTGGAATTTATTGGAAAGAATCAAACATAACTCTGAAGATTGGGAGCTGGAGGAAGGTAAGGAGTGAGGTATGAATTTCCAGTTTGATTGCGTTAAATCTTTTGTTGAGACAAACACTTCTAGAGATTTTAGCGCTAAGTATGGACTTGACTCTGAGATAGTAGCTTCTCTATGTGAATCTTTTGCTGCTCATGTTGATCTTCCCAAAGAGAAGTGGTTTAAGTATCATCCTCCTGTAGAAAGCAACATAGTCAAAACCAATCTAGTTGAGGAGAAAGTCATTGCTTTTAGTGATCCTGTTGTTCCTTGTGCTTACACTGAGAAACCACCATACCCTGCTAGGATAAAGGATTATTCTAAAGCTCCAACTGTGATACGTAGGGGTTACATTAGACCACTTGCACCCCTTGAGGACATTAGAGTTGAACCTAGTGTTGCTATTATCAAAGATCTCTTAGCCAAAGACGTAGACGGGCATGTTATTAAATTCTGTGAGGACTCTGCTAGAATTGCTAAACCTCACTCTAAAGACAAATACGAACCTGTAGTTGGCCCGCCCGTTGTTTCTGTCAAGATAGGAGATCACTTTTACCATGGTTTATGCGATATGGGTGCTAGTGTTAGTGCAATACCCCGTTCTCTATATGATGAAATCAAAGATGAGATTGCACCTGCTGAGCTAGAACCCATTGATGTCACTATTACGCTAGCTAATAGAGACACTATCTGCCCTTTGGGAATTGTGAGAGACGTAGAAGTCCTGTGTGGTACTGCACAAGATAGCTTTTGTCCCATCATATTCGGTAGACCCTTTCTCAACACTGTCAATACTCACATTGATTGCATTAAGCAGACTGTCATAGTTAGTTTCGAGGGTGTGTCTGATGAATTTAACTTCTCCAAGTTTGGAAGACAACCCCATGAAAAAGAGTCATCTGGTAGGGATGAAATCATTGCTCTTGCCTCTATTGCCGTACCTCCTACGGATCCTTTAGAGCAATATCTGCTTGAGCATGAAAATGATATGCATATGGAGGAGAGAGATGAGATAGATAAAATTGTCTTAGTACAATATCCTATTCTCAAGAACAATTTGCCTGTTGAACTGCTGGGGATTCTCCCCCCCAAAGGGTGATCCTGTGTTCGAGCTTAAACAGTTGCCTGATACTCTTAAGTATGCCTATCTTGATGATAAGGAGATATATCCTGTTATTATTAGTGCTCTCCTCTTAGATCACGAAGAGAAGAAGTTACTAAGAACAATGAGGAAGCACCGTGCTGCTATTGGATATACTCTTGATGATCTTAAGGGTATTAGTCCCACTCTCTGTCAGCACAATATTAAAACCGATCCTGATTCTAAACCAGTTGCTGATCATCAAAGGAGATTAAATCCTAAGATGAAAGAGGTCATTAGAAAAGAAATATTAAAGCTTCTGGAAGCAGGAATCATTTATCCTATTGCTCATAGTGATTGGGTAAGTATAGTACATTGCTTACCTAAGAAGGGAGGTATCACCGTCGTTCCTAATGATAAGAATGAATTAATCCCACAGAGGATTATTACTGGCTATAGCATGGTGATAGACTTCCGGAAACTGAATAAGGCAACCAGGAAAGATCATTATCCTTTGCCGTTTATCGACCAAATGCTAGAAAGGCTATCCAAACACACACACTTTTGCTTTCTAGACGGTTATTCAGGTTTCTCGCAAATACCTGTTGCACAATCTGATCAGGAGAAAACCACTTTCACCTGCCCCTTCGGTACCTTTGCTTATAGACGTATGCCTTTTGGCTTATGCAATGCACCTGCCACCTTTCAAAGATGTATGATGGCTATATTCTCTGACTTTTGTGAAAAGATTGTCGAGGTTTTCATGGATGATTTCTCCATTTACGGGTCTTCCTTTGATGATTGCCTCAGCAACCTTGATCGAGTCTTACAGAGATGCGAAGATACCAACCTCGTCTTGAATTGGGGGAAGTGCCACTTTATGGTTAATGAAGGTATCATCTTAGGACACAAAATCTCCGAAAGAGGCATTGAAGTTGATAAGGCTAAGGTTGATGCAATTGAGAAAATGCCTTGCCCCACAGATATCAGAGGTATATGAAGTTTCCTAGGTCATGCTGGTTTCTATAGAAGGTTCATTAAAGACTTCTCTAAGATTTCTAGGCCTCTTACCAACTTCTTGCAGAAGGATGTTCCTTTTGTTTTTGATGAGGATTGTGAGGAAGCCTTCGAAATACTTAAGAAGGCTTTGATAACCGCACCTATTGTTCAACCACCTGACTGGAACTTGCCCTTTGAAATCATGTGCGACGCTAGTGATTATGCTGTTGGTGCTATTCTAGGACAAAGAGTTGACAAGAAGTTGAATGTTATTCACTACGCTAGTAAAACTCTAGACAGTGTCCAAAGAAACTATGCCACTACGGAAAAGGAGTTTTTAGCAGTCGTGTTTGCATGTGAAAAGTTCAGATCTTACATAGTTGACTCCAAAGTCACTATTCACTCTGATCATGCTGCTATTAAGTACCTTATGGAGAAGAAGGACGCTAAGCCTAGGCTGATCAGATGGGTTCTCCTGCTACAGGAATTTGATTTGCACGTCGTTGACCGAAAGGGTGCTGATAACCCTCTAGCAGATAACTTGTCTAGGAGAGAGAATGTCCTTGATGACCCACAACCTATTGATGACAGCTTTCCTGATGAGCAATGAAATGTCATCCGCACTTCACATAGTGCACCGTGGTATGCCAATTATGCAAATTATATCGTGGCCAAATACATACCACCCAGTCTCACCTATCAGCAAAAGAAGAAATTCTTCTTGGATTTGAGACACTACTTTTGGGATGACCCTCACCTTTATAAGGAAGGAGTAGATGGTGTAATTAGACATTGTGTGCCTGAACATGAACAGGGACAGATCTTGCAGATGTTTCATTCCGAAGCCTACGGAGGACACCACGCTGGAGATAGAACTGCCCATAAGGTATTGCAATCAGGTTTCTATTGGCCCACTCTCTTCAAGGATGCCCGTAAGTTTGTCTTGTCTTGTGACGAATGTCAAAGGATAGGGAACATCAGTAAGCGTCAGGAAATGCCTATGAACTATTTACTTGTCATTGAACCATTTGATGTCTGGGCTTTGATTATATGGGATCCTTCCCGAGTTCCAATGGGTACACTCACATCTTAGTTGCTGTGGATTATGTCACCAAGTGGGTAGAGGCTATTCCCACTAAAAATGCTGATCACCACACCTCTATTAAGATGCTTAAAGAAGTCATTTCCCAAGATTTGGAGTCCCTAAATATCTGATGACTGATGGCGGTTCACACTTCATTCATGTTGTTTTCCGCAAGATGCTCGCTAAGTATGATGTCAACCATAGAGTTGCATCTCCTTATCATCCTCAGTCTAGTGGTCAAGTGGAGTTGAGTAATAGGGAGATCAAATTTATCCTACAAAAGACCGTCAATAGATCTCAAAAGAATTGGTCTAGCAAACTTGACGATGCACTATGGGCTTATAGGACTGCTTATAAGAATACCATGGGCATGTCGCCGTATAAAATGGTTTACGGTAAGGCCTGTCACTTACCTCTTGTGCTGGAACACAAAGCTTATTGGGCAATCAAAGAGCTCAACTTTGATTTCAAACTTGCCGGTGAGAAGCGGTTGTTTGATATCAACTCGTTAGATGAATGGAGGGCCCAGGCATATGAGAATGCCAAGTTGTTCAAGGAAAAGGTTAAGAGATGGCACGACAAACGAATACAAAAACGAGAGTTCAATGTAGGTCATTATGTCCTGCTATACAATTCTCGTTTGAGACTCTTCGTGGGCGAGCTTCTCTCTAAATGGGAAGGTCCTTACATTATCGAGGAAGTATATCGTTCCGGTGCCATCAAAATCAATAACACAGAAGGAAATTTTCCTAGAGTGGTAAATGGGCAAAGAATCAAGCATTATATCTCCGGTACTCCCATAAATGTTGAGACCAATAACATCAATGTCATAACTCGAGAGGAGTACATAAGGGATGTTTATCAGCCTGTTTCAGACCCTGAAAACGAAGAGGTATCTGTTTCGGTAAGAAATTGGACTCTGATTCTTTTCCAATAGGAAATTTCCTCCGTTTTGGAATTTTTGGAAAATTAGAAAAATAAAAAGCAGTGCGAAGAGCGCACGAGGCGGCCACAAGCTTGGAAGCCACCACCTACCCCCTGGTGGCGGCTAGGGGGCTTATGGGCACCTCGTGTGCCTCCCGGACTCCGTTTCCTTGCGGAACACTCCTTCTCGTCTAGAAAAAATCAATATATATTTGCCCGAAGGTTTTGATCTCCGTTTCGCGCAGTTTTCATTTGTTTTCGTTTCGAGCTTGTTGTGTGCCGCAGATTTAGAGCAAAGATGTCTCATGAATCTGTTGGGGAGAATGATCTTCACCAAGTTCATGAAGAAGTAGATGCTGATCTGAAAAGAGTAGAAATCACGGAAGCCAGGGACCAAGCTAAGGAGAAAACCCAAGCTAGGGAGGAAGTTCAACCTATGTTCAACATTGAAGACGTTGAAGGAGTAGATTTTCTCCAACCCTTCCTCCAGGTGCTATCTCCATCATTTATTGAACTCTTAAGGTTTTGCAAAACAACTCGTGCTCGCAATATTTCCCTTTCTCGTGAAGTTGTTTTGCTTGAAAACCATGTCACAAATCTCAAAGTTATAAATCAAAGATTGATAGCTCTCTTGGAATCAAAGGCAACAACTCCACCACCATCACCACCAAGGGAATACAACTAAGCATTGGTATGGGAATCCCCTTGGCTTCTGCCAAGCTTGGGGGAGTGGCCCTGGTATCGTATCACCTTTATATCTTTTGCTTTTACCTTTCTTTTACTTCTTTCCTTTTCAGTTTTTATTTCTTCTCTTAGAGGAATAAATCTTTAGTGTTTAGTTTGAGTCTTTTGCCCTTCTAAGAGTCATGGTGATCTTCACCAATTCCCTATTTTTGCCTTTGTCTTGGCTACCGTCACATGCTTGGGAAAGATCTATATTCATATATCAACTTGGAGTTGAGTACTTATGCTTTATTATTGTTGACTTTACCCTTGAGGTAAATAGTTAGGAGGCAAAACTATAATCCCCTATCTTCCTCTGTGTCCAGCTGAAACTTTGACACTATGAGTACCACGTGAGTTGTAACAATTGTGGAAAACAAAAGAGATGATTGAGTATGTGGGTTTGACTTACAAGCTCTTATTTGACTCTTTCTGATGTTATGATAAATTGCAATTGCCTCAATGAATTTGGACTATTGTTGGTTACTTCTCAGTAAGGTTTTTGCTTCATACTTTGCTTTGTGAAGGAATTGTTACTTTCCCATAAGAATCTTTATGATGCATTGCTGTTCTATGTGTGATCATGATGCCCTCATGTCTGTATTATGTTTTATCAACACCTTCGTTCCTAAACATGTGGACATGTTTATGGAACTTGGTTTTCGCTTGAGGACAAGCGAGGTCTAAGCTTGGGGGAGTTGATACGTCCATTTTGCATCATGCTTTCATGTTGATATTTATTGCTTTATGGGCTGTTATATTACTTTGTGGTACCATATTTATGCCTTTTCTCTCTTATTTTGCAAGGTTTATTTGATGAGGGAGAATTCAGGCAGCTAGAATTCTGGACTGGAAAAGGAGCAAATCTTAGTCCACTATTCTGCACATCTCCAAATGCCCTGAAAAGTTACATGGATTTTTTGGGATTATATAAAAAATACTGGGCTAAAGAAGTACGAGAGGGGAGCTACCAGGGCGCCACAAGCCTGGTAGCCGCCACCCCCCGGTGGCAGCTAGCAAGCTTGTGGGCTCCCTGACTGCCGACTTGCCACCCTCTTTTGCTATATGAAGGGTTTCGTTCCAGAAAAAATCAATCGGGAGCTTTTTCATGGTTTCGCCGCCGCCACAAGGCGGAACTTGAGCAGATCCAATCTAGAGCTCCGGCAGGACGATCCTGCCGGGGAAACTTCCCTCCCGGAGGCGGAAATCGTCGCCATCGTCATCACCAACACTCCTCTCGTCGGAGGAGAGGCATCTTCATCAACATCTTCATCAGCACCATCTCCTCTCCAATCCCTAGTTCATCTCTTGTAACCAATCTCCGTCTTATGACTCCGATTGGTACTTGTAAGGTTACTAGTAGTGTTGATTACTCTTTGTAGTTGATGCTAGTTGGATTACTTGGTGGAAGAGTTTATGTTCAGATCCTTGATGCTATTCGTTACACCTCTGATCATGATTATGATTATGCTTTGTGAGTAGTTACTTTTGTTCCTGAGGACATGGGTTAAGTCATGCTGATAATAGTCATGTGAATTTGATATTCGTTCGGTATTTTGATATGATGTATGTTTTTTTCCTCTAGTGGTGTTATGTGAACATCGACTACATAACACTTCACCATACTTGGGCCTAGAGGAAGGCATTGGGGAGTAGTAAGTAGATGATGGGTTGCTGGAGTGACAGAAGCTTAAACCCCAGTGTATGCGTTGCTTCGTAAGGGGCTGATTTGGATCCACTAGTTTAATGCTATGGTTAGACGTTGTCTTAATTCTTCTTTCGTAGTTGCGGATGCTTGCGAGAGGGGTTAATCATAAGTGGGATGATTGCCCAAGTAAGGGCAGTACCCAAGCGCGGGTCCACCCACATATCAAACTATCAAAGTAACGAACGCGAATCATATGAACATGATGAAACTAGCATGACAGAAATTCCCGTGTGTCCTCGGGAGCGTTTTTCCTCCTATAAGACTTTGTTCAGGCTTGTCCCTTGCTGCAAAAGGGATTGGGCCACTTGCTGCACCAGTGCTACTACTTGTTACTTGTTACTTTTCGGTTGCTACATTTCACTTCACTACACCATCACTTGTTACCGTTAATTTCAGTGCTTGCAGTTATTACCTTGTTGAAAACCGTTTGTCAGAGCCTTCTGCTCCTCATTGGGTTCGACACTCTTACTTATCGAAAGGACTACGATTGATACCCTATACCTGTGGGTCATCACATGCTGCCGGAGAACTCATCTACTTATCCGTCTTGCTTGTTGGATCAAGAAGGCCAAGATCATCGTCGAGCTGTACTTGTTGGATCAAGAAGGCACTAGACCAGAACGGGTCGTGGGATGGATCGCGGGACGATTCATGGGACGGTTCGTCGGGTGGGTCGAGGGACGTGAGGATGTTCCACTACCTCAACCGCGTTTCTTAACGCATCCTGCTGTGCGATCTACAAGGGTACGTAGATCCAAATCTCCTCCCATAGATGGACATCACCATGATAGGTCTTCATGTGCGTAGGAATTTTTTTGTTTCCCATGCAACGTTCCACAACATTTTCCTACTTGGGAAGCACTACAAAGTCTATTTTTATCAAATACAACATCTTTAACACCAAGAATATGAACACGTTTGATGAGCCTATCTAGATTAGCCACACCAACATGTCCTAGCCTTCTATACCATAACCAATCTTTAAAAGATTTTGCAATAAGACATGTATGGGGTTGTGATTTTTTTTGTGAAATTGACAATGTGTTGAAAACCTATATGAAAGCCGATAAAGACCATGTTATGATTATCTCGACCAAACACTTGGCAATCAACTTCCGTAAATAGCACATTGAAACCAAAGTCTGCTAATCTAGATATGGCAAGAAGATTGTAGCCAAGGGATTCAACAAGCATGACATCTTGAGTGGAACTATCATGAGATATGGCCACCTTACCAAAACCAAGTATGTTACCCTTGGAGTTGTCTCCAAAAGTCACATACCTTCATGTTCCATGGTTTGATGTGATTTCATGAAACATGACATTATCTCCGGTCATGTGATTGGTGCATCCACTCTCAAGTACCCACTCCCTTCCTCCAACCATGTAGTCTCTAAGGTTTTCCATCAGACTTATGGTCCTCATGGTATTCTCATATTCGATGTCAAACTTCTCGTATTCATCGTACTAGCCGTGTTCCACATTGTCGTCGTCAAATTGAATATGCTCATCACAAGAATCAAGAGACTTGATATAATTTTCACCATAACAACGTTCAAGTTTATGAATGCAAATGGCTTCAACAATGATGTTATTAATGGCAATGCCATCTCCTTTAGCACGCAGAGGTCACAAAGCTCAAATAGACAATTATCAAAGTTTGGATCATTTGGCTTCATTTTGTGGAAGACAATGGATTTTTGGAAAATGACATCAAGATTTCTCAAGGAGTAGTCGGGATATCTTTTCTCCAAATCTTTCCACATAGTATAAGCGCACTCAAAGTTCTTCATTTGATTAGGCACAATTCTTGGCAGTCCTCTAATGATGAGATTAACTATTTTAAGATTGCCAAGCATATTAACTTCTTCATCGTGATAAGGATGTAAGGGGTCAATGGGAGGAACATAGGGATTTACAACATACTTGCTCAAATGGAATTCATCAAATATATCAAGCATTTCACCCTTCCATTGACTATAGTACTCCCCATTGAGAATAGGTACTCTGCAAGCAAGATTCTCCAAATTAGACACGTCAATCTTCCTCCAATGGTGATTAAACCAAGGCTATGGAGACGAAAGCTCTGATACCAATTGTGGGATCACTAGAAGGGATGTCTAGTGGGGGGGTGAATAGACTACTTGACAAATAGAACCTAGCCTTTCCCAATTTTAATTGTTGGCATATTTTAGCATTTATAGCAAGTCATACAAACCCTACACATGCAAGTCTACGAGTATAGTAGCGGAAAATAAAGACATACATATGCAAAGTAAGGAATAGAGTTTAGGAGGATCAAACACAAAGATGGACACGATGATTTCTGGCGTGGTTCCGATAGGTGGTGCTATCATACGTCCATGTTGATAGAGACTTCCACCCATGAAGGGTAATGGCGACGCTAGTCCATAGAGGGCTCATCCCATGAAGGGTCCACGGAGAAGCAACCTTGTCCATTCCATCACGACTTACGTCCATGAAGGACTAGCCTCACTTGGGGTAGATTTTCACGAAGTAGGGGATCTCCATGGCCGTACAAACTTCTTGGTTCAACTCCACAACACGAAGTAGGAGGCTCCCAAGCGACACCTAACAAATCTAGGATACACCACTCTCCAAAAGGTCATAGATGCGGTAGTATGATGAACTCCTTGCTCTCGTGCTTCAAAAGATAGTCGCCTCAACAGTCAATCACTCTCTCATAGATTTTGCTTGGGAAGAATAGATTGATTGGGTGGAAAGTAACTTGGGGAGGCTAGAAAGCAAGATTCAAATGGTAGGATTGGAATATCTTGATCTCAACACATGAGTAGGTTTCTCTCTCTCAGAAAAGTGAATCTGGCAAGTGTTGGGGTCCTTCTAAGTACTTCCTCTACAAATGAGAGGTGGTGGAGGGGTATATATAGGCATCTCTAAAAATCCAATTGTTATAGCATTATTGCCCAACTCGATGAAACCGAAGTGAAACTCAGTGGCGCCAACTAGTGCAAAATGTGACAACTTTTGTCTTTTCAGTGAGACCGATATATGAATCTCGACGGTACCTATTTTGGCTCACCTAGTCAGTTTCCACAACTCGATGAGACCTATTCTCAAACCACAAAAATTCCGATTTTAGGAAGTTGGTTACCCGAGCCGGGGGCACTGATTTCAGTTGCCGAAATGGCACTTGGTGTCACCGAGATGCTAAGGTTTGCCATGTGATCTGTCTGAGGTAAAACTCGGTAGGGCCGAATGGAAAAAATTGGTGGTACCAAATTTTAGATATTTAGTATTTTGATAGAATATTTGTGGAAGAATTTCATGAGTATTTCTGGTGGCTAACTCTAAGCACTCGAGCAACCAGATCATCATAGTGACCTCATCCCCTTTTAATAATGTTGGCTTTCCTATGTACTCAAATGAGATTTCTCACAAAATATGAAATGCATAGTCTTGAATATTGAAGTTTGGCCAATCCAATTCCTGTCCTTCCTTGGGGTTTCTACACACAGCCCTTAGCCAATACTCTTTCTGGACTATATTTGAAATATAATAGGTAAAAGTATTAGTCCAAGAGATAATGTATGTTGCCATGAATTATCTAAACCACCAAGGGAGCATATGTGTTTTCACTCGACTCACCAACTGATACGTCTCCATCGTATCTACATTTCCTAATGATTTTGCTCTTGTTTTGGACTCTAATTTACATGATTTGAATGAAACTAACCCGGAGTGACGGTGCGTTCTGCAGAACTACCATGGTGTTGTTTTGGCACAAATAAAAGTTCTCGGAATGGAACGAAACTTTTTGGAGATTTTTTTGGAATACATAAAAAATATTGGAACCAAGATCTGCTGCAATGGGTGCCACAACAGCCCACTAGACATCAGGGATCCCACATGGCTTTGCTGACCCTAATTCTACCGCTATAAATTCCTATTTTTGGAGAAAAAATCAGAGAGGAAGTTTCATCGTGTTTCATGATATGGAGCCGCCGCGTCCTCTTGTTCTTCATCGGGACGCCTAATCTGAAGTTCGTTTTGGGCTCTGGAGTGGGGAATCTTTGGTCTTCGTCATCACCAATCTTCCTCCATCGCCAATTCCATGATGCTCTCCACCCGGAGTGAGTAATCCCTTCGTAGGCTTTCTGGTCGTTGAAGAGATGGATGAGAATCATTATGTAATCGAGTTAGTTTTGTCACTAGGGCCCAAGTGCGTTGGTTTCAGATCTGAACCATTTATGTTTTCACCATTATATTTATGTTCTTGATCCGATCTAGCAAGTTATATGTACCTACTACGTGTTAGGATCCGCATACCCCAAAGTGACAATAATTGGGATTTTTTCCAGTGATTACCGTAGTTTGAGGAGTTCATGTATTCACTATGTGTTAATGCTTTGTTCCAGTTCTCTATTAAAAGGAGGCCTTAATGTTCCTTAGTTTCCTTATGGACCGTGCTTCCACGGGAGGGTAGGACAAAAGATGTCATGCAAGTTCTTTTCCATAAGCACTTATGACTATTTGCGGAATACAAGCCTACATTAGATCGATGAACAAGAGCTAGTTCCGTGTCGCCCTATGTTGTGACTGTTATATGATGAATATTATCTAGCAATATGGCCGATCCAGTGACTACGAGTTTTCCACATATTGTGCTTGCTAAGTTACTATTGTTGCTACTGTTGTTATAAGTGCTACAAAACTACTCCAATTGTTACCATCACTACTGCTAGTGTTACTACTACTCAAAACTATCATATTACTGTGCTACTGATCACTGTTGTTAGAGCATATTTCTCCATATGTGGTTTTGGTAATTGATGGCAATCCCTATGGACTAATGGTTTCCTTAAGTTATATTTGTAGGATTTGTCCATAGGCACTTCTTGAAGTCCATCTGTTGGTTTCAAGGAGTTTATATGATGACCAAGGTGGTATTCAAGGTATTATCCAATGAATGGTCATAAAGACACTAGGTTGATCAAGACTAAGTCAAAGAGTAAATCAAGTTGATCAACATACAAAGCGTACAAGATGTACCAAGAGGGGTCAAGTGATCCCATGGTATGGTAAGCATTCTCCATTACGCTTTGTGTATTAACCCATGGTCTTGGTGATAGTTCTATGTGGGGTTAGGTGTGTTTCCATGGGCGTGCGTCAAGACGAAGATATCATACAACCCATGGAGGATGACGTCAAGTGGTGATCGTCATCAAGATTGTGTTGTGAAAGCTCAAGTGGAGCATCACGAAGATATCATGCTTGAAGCTTGCCGTCCATTGTGGTGGAATGGACTTGTGAATATGTGCTGAAGAGTGGCTCACCCATAGTGAGTATGGGGGAGCAATTGACTAGTCTTCATCAAGACAATGGAATCAAGAAAGGTGGTCCTTCTTGAGGAAGTTAAGATCGTCATAATCTAGCTCAAGTGGACTATGTGCAAGGTATAGGTTTGCCCTTGATAGGTTTTTCTATTTTATGATAGATTGCAATACTATCGAGGGGATCTCGAGTGAGTATCTTGATCGTATCATTCGTTAAGGCTCAAACCCTTTTCTTCCTTACATCATATTGGTTCTTGTTTGGTGGTTCTCTTTGTAAGTATTAGATCTAATGGTCATCTTTATGGCAAGCTCGAGTTCATCGAAAACGGAGTTCATGTGCATCTTCTATGGTGTTTTTGATGTTGGAGTTTTTTTCCGGTTTTCATTCATAGAGGATTCACATCTCTATATTATTGGCATTTTCAAAACTGCATGTTCTTAAGATTTCCAACAAGCCCGAGTTTTCTCAATTCTGAGCTCATCTGCAGAACTTACGGCAGTTCTCGTCTTCCTATTTTCTACTTGCCGGTTGTACCGCTGCCCCACGTGGTTGTACGGCCCACACCATGGACAGTTGAACCGGCCCAGCACCAGGCTTCAATCGGACACGGTTCTGTTGAGCTCCGGTTTTTGCGCGGTGGTGGACCGGTTGTATTGCTATATTATAATAGCCCAGTACTATCACTGTTCCAGGCGGTTATACCGCTTGGGACTTAGCAGCGTCCAGCGTTCGAGATGAGTGGAACCTCCGGCCAAGTTTCTGTTTTGGTTCGATGGTTGGGCGATTGTGTTGGGGAACATTGCATGGGAAACAAAAAATTTCCTACGCACACGAGGACCTATCATGGTGATGTCCATCTATGAGAGGAGATTTGGATCTACGTACCCTTGTAGATCGCACAGCAAGAAGCATTAAGAAATGCGGTTGATGTAGTGGAACGTCTTCACGTCCCTCGATCAGCCCCACGAACCGTCCCATGATCCGTCGCACGAATCGTCCCGCGATCCGTCCCACGAACCGTCTCGCGATCCGTTGCACGAACCGTCTTGCGATCCGTCTCACGATCCGTTCTGATCTAGTGCTGAACGGACGTCACCTCCGCGTTCAGCACACGTATAGCTCAATGAAGATCTCCACCTTCTTGATCCAGCAAGAGGGGGCGGAGAGGTAGAATAGTTCTCCGGCAGCGTGACGGCGCGCCGGTGGTGGTGATGATCTACTCCGTTAGGGCTTCGCCTAAGCTCCGCAGAAATACGATCTAGAGGAAAAACTGCGTGGTATAGGGTCGAGCAGCATGTGGCAAAGTTATGTCTCAAAAACCCTCAATACCTCGAGTATATATAGGAGTGAGGGAGGGAGGGGAGGAGGCAGCCTCAAACCCTCAAGGTTTGGCCGAAATTGGAGGTGGAGGAGTCCTACTCCAATCCTACTTGGAGTAGGATTCCACCTTCCCACTTGGAAACTCTTTCCACCTTGTGTTTTTTCCTTCTCAAACCTTATGGGCCTTAGTGGGAACTTATTCCAGCCCAATAGGGGCTGGTTTATCTCTTCCCATAGCCCATGAGACCCCTTGGGGCATGACACCCCTCCCGATGGTCCCCGGCACCCCTCCCGGCACTCCCGGTACACTACCGATGAGCCCGAAACTTTTTCGGTGACCAAAACAGGACTTCCTATATATCAATCTTTACCTCCGGACCATTCCGGAGCTCCTCATGACTTCCTGGATCTCATCTAGGACTCCGAACAACTTTCGGTTACCAACACCTATAACTCAACTATACCGAAACGTTGCCGAACCTTAAGTGTGCAGACCCTGCGGGTTCGAGAACTATGCAGACATGCACCGACGTACTCCTCGGTCAATATCCAATAGCGGGACCTGGATGCCCATATTGGATCCTACATATTATTCGAATAACTTATCGGTTGACCCTTAGTGTCAAGGATTCAGCCAATCCCGTATGTCATTCCCTTTGTCCTTCAGTATGTTACTTGCCTGAGATTCGATCGTCGGTATCCGCATACCTATTTCAATCTCGTTACCGGCAAGTCTCTTTTCTCGTTCCGTAATACAAGATCCCGTGACTTAAACTTAAGCATATTGCTTGCAAGGCTTGTGTGTGATGTTGTATTACCGAGTGGGCCCCGAGATACCTCTCCGTCACACGGAGTGACAAATCCCAGTCTTGATCCATACTAACCCAACGGACACCTTCGGAGATACGTGTAGAGCACCTTTATAGTCACCCAGTTACGTTGTGACGTTTGATACACACCAGGCATTCCTCCAGTGTCAGTGAGTTATATGATCTCATGGTCATAGGAACAAATACTTGACACACAGAAAACTATAGCATCACGGGTTGTAACGCCCGATGTAATTCTGCACATAACGTGCAGATTTGTGGGGACCTATTTCTGGGGATCTTCTTCCCAATGGTTCCCTAACTCTTGAGCTTGATTTTGCTCCCCATTATTGCCCTTCTTAGAGCTTGCTAACTCTCAATCCCTCCAATGATTCTTGGTAGTTCTTGAGGGAAAAGAGAGAGGAGATATAGATCCACATTTCCACCAATCACTTTTTCCTCTATGTGAGGGGAACCCCTTGTATCTTAATCTTGGAGTTCTTTGTGAGCTCCTTGTCTTCCTCTAATATTCCTCCACAGTTTTTGTTGTTGTGGAGGGATTTGAGTATGAGGGACTTGACCACTTTGTGTGTTCTTGCCATTGCATAAGTTGCATAGGTTTGAGTTCTCCATGGTGATATGTGGAAGTGAAAAGTTGAGAAGCTTATCCCCCTTGGGTGCTTGGTACCGTAGAGATTGTTCTTCATAGATTCTTTGGCGTTCTAGAAGCTTGGTGGTGCCTTGGAGCTCAATCATTGTGGTGTAAAGCTTCGCGCAAGCGTCGGGGTCTCCAATTAGGTTGTGGAGATTTCCCCGAGCATTTAAGGTTACCTCAAAGCCATATTCCATTGTGGTGTAGCTTGGTGCTATTGTTCAGAGCCTCCAATTAAGTTGTGGAGATTGCCCCAACCTTGCTTGTACGTGTTCGGTGACCGCCCCTAAGTGTCCCTTAGTGGAATAACGACATCTTGCATTGTGCAAGGGCGTGAGGAGATTACGGTGGCCCTAGTGGCTTCTTGGGGAGCATTGTGCCTCCACACTGCTCCAAACGGAGAGTAGCATCCGCAAGGGTGTGAACTTAGAGATACATCATCGTCTCCGTGTGCCTCGGTTATCTCTTACCCGATCCCTTTACTTATGCACTTTACTTTGTGATAGCCATATTGTTTCCTCTTATATATCTTGCTATCACTTAGTTGTTTTATCTTGCTTAGCATAAGTTGTTGGTGCACGTAGGTGAGCCTAGTTGTTTTAGGTTTTCTGCTTGACAAATTAAATGCTAGTTTTATTCTGCATTTGTTCAAGCCTAAACCGTAATTTATTTGAAAGCGCCTATTCACCCCCCTCTAGGATACATCCACGTCCTTTCAATTGTGGCGTAGATACTAAATCCCCAAGTGTGGTTGAATTAACAACTCGGTTCTAATGCTTGCAAATATTCTTTGGCTCCCCTTGTGTCAAATCTATAAATTTGGGTTGAGTACTCAACCCTGAAAACTCCCGCAATCCCATATACTTGTGGGTTATGAAGAACAGTTTCAAGCACCGTTGCCGGAGAGCATAGCTATATTTGCTGAGTCACTAGGGATATCTATTTATTGATCACTATGAAGAATCTGAAAGATACAAGAACCAAGATCGTTCCCTCTAAGATGAGGGGAGGCAAGGAACTGCCATCTAGCTCTGCACTTGATCCACCCTCTATTTTGAATAAACTTGCAACACCACCACCACATGCTATTAATTGTGATATGTCGCAAGTAATTGATGATGCTACCTATGTTATGGATGATTCTTATGATGATGCGAGTACCTTGCTTGATGATACTGTGTCACTAGGTGAATTTCTTGATGAACAACTTGCTAGAGCTAAAGAAATTGAGCATGTTGAAATTGATGATACTATTGAAACTGATGAAGTCTATGCAACTAAACATATTGAAATACCTTTTAGACACGACTATCCTTGAACTGAAATGCCTGAAAACCTAAAGGTTATGTTATGGATGAAGAAATTGCTTGAGTCTTTCTTGCTTGTGAGTATAGAGAAGATCTTAAGAAACTACTATGCAAGTTGAATGAAAAATCCGTGAATGCTAGAATGAAATATGATCCTAAGTTTGCTACTTCACCTATGTTTATTATCGATAAGGATTAAGAATTCACTATAGACCTAGAAAAAATCTTTTTGGTTGAATCTGATCCTTTTCATGGCCACGAAAATGAAACGGTTGTGGCACATCTCACTAAGCTAAATGATATAGCCACCCTATTTACTAATGATGAGAAAATTCACTACTACTATATTCTCAAATTATTTCCGTTCTCATTAAAGGGTGATGCTAATATTCCGTACAATGCTCTTGCTCCTGGTTGTGTGCATAGCCCGAGGATATGATTTACTACTTGTAGGATCGAAAGTATTTCTAGAGGGGGGGTGGGTGATTAGACTACTTGACAAAATAAAGACTTAGCCTGTTCCCAATTTTAGCGTGGGCCAGTTTTAGCAACTATCACTAGTCATGTACACCCTCCACATGCATATCTAAGATTATTGCAAAGGAAAGTACAACATGCAAGTGCAAATAGAGGGTAAGGTAGGGAGATCAAACACAAAGGTTGACACGACATTTTTTTGGCATGGTTTCGATAGGTGGCACTATTGTACGTCCATGTTAGTGGAGACTTTACACCATAGCGGGTAATGGCTACAAGAGTCCACGAAGGGTTCAAACCATAAGGGGTCCATGAAGAAGCGGCCTTGTCTATTCCACCATGGCTTCCGTCCACGCAGGACTAGCCTCACTCACATTAGATCTTCACGAAGTAGGCGATCTCCTTGCCCTTACAGTCATCTTGGTTCAAGTCCACAACACGAAGTAGGAGGTTCCCAAGAGACACCTAACCAATCTAGGAAGCACCATCCTCCAAAAGGTAATAGATGTGGTAGAACGATGAACTCCTTGCTCTTGTGCTACTAAAGATAGTCTCCTTAATACTCATTCACTCCTCAGATTTGGCATGGGTAGGAGAGATTGATCTTGTGAAAGCAACTTGGGGAGGCTAGAAATGAAGGTTTAAATGGTTGGACTAGAATATCTTGATCTCAACACATGAGTAGGTGGCTCTCTCTTAGAAAAATGGATCTGGCAAGTGTAAGTGTGTTCTGAGCGCTTCCTCTACGAATGAGAGGTAGATGGAGGGGTACATATAGGCAACCTTCAAAATCCAATAGTTACACCATAATTGACCAACTCAGTGACACCGAAGTTACAAACTCGATGGTACCGACTTGCTCAAAAGGTAGAAACTTTTCAATCTCGGTGGAACTGATATATGGATCTCGGTGGTACCGATATGATGACCTAGACTAGATTTCTAAAACTCGGTGAGACCGACTTCTCGGAATTTCTAAAACTTGAAATTAGCTTAACCAAAAGTTGGTCACCCAAACTCGGTGGCATCAATAGGAATGTCGGTTGTGCCGAGATGGTGGGTTTGGCATAGTGAGAAATGTTGGTGGCACCGATTTTCCATATTTGGCTTGTGACAGATATATTTTGTGGAAGAGTGCGTGCGTATTTTTTTGGTGGCTATCTCTAAGCACTTGATATACCAATTCATCATAATACCTCATCCCCTTTTAGTAGTATTGGCTTTCCTATGGACTCAAATGTGATTTATCACAAAGTGTAAAATGAAGAGTCTTCTTGCTTGAAGCTTTAGCCAATCCTATCCCTTCCTTCATCAAAGGAGCATATCCACACAATCCTATAGGCAAAGCATCTTTTAATTTTTCTAAAATATAATTGGATAAATTCATTAGTTCAATGATGCATATGTTGTGATTAATTACAAAAACCACGTTAGGGAAGAATTGTGATTTCAATCTCCCCATTTTTGGCAATTGATGAAAACATATAGATCAAAGCTTCGACAAACGATATAATCAATCATTAGCATCGACGCTTTGAGAGGTATGTGAAAAGCAAGAGCTCCCCCTAAATTTTTGCATTATTTTAAATTTGCGTTCGAATGCAAATGCACAATCGATTAGGAATATGGGTTACTCTTCCATGTCACACACAACTTGGTGGTGCGCATAAAAGATAAGAAAGAATAGCAATGCACATAGTACCAAAAACAAGTGAATGATAATGATGTAGATAGCTCAAAGGTAATAACGTGGTAGCATCAAACAATTAAAGCGTATGATCGAATACACATCAAAACAGATAAAGTCATCTAAAAGACCAAATCAAGTTTTGAAAACCAAACGAGAGCAAATAAAGTCAAAAGCTCTCCTCTCTTGAAACCCTATTGATCTATACACTTCTCCCCCTTTGGCAACAAGTACCAAAATGTTCAAAGGTCTAATCTAAGCGTCTCTCTGGGCATGATCTCCTCTGATGGAATATGTTGGAGTAGACAAGTGAGCATCGAAAAAGGCTTCTGCTGAAGTTGCTGGAGCAGGAGCTGTAGTTGTAGACACTCGAGGTGGTGGAGTAGGAGATGAAGCTTGAGCTGATGAAGACAGTTTATCTTCTGGTACTGGCACAACTGTTGACCTGGTCTGGGTCGAGAACCGTGTGGTAGTAAGAAGAGGTGAATCACCATCATCATCATCTTCATCATCTGAGCATGGAATGTGCACTGAGTTAACTTCATGCTGAAGGTGCTTAACTGTGGTGGTCAACTCCATAACCTTCACATCCAGGCCATGGAACTTTGTTTCCACGATCCTCTCTAGGCTCTTCTGGTTTAGCAAAGTCTTATAATTATTCTTCTTCATCCCTCGGATGGTGCTGACCAAGAAAGACATCTCTTCATCCATGGTCTTTAGATGGGGTGGTGGAAGTGGAGCATTCTTAGCGGCCTATGCAGCTGCTGCCTCTGCAGCCTCTCTAGCTCCAGCTGAGCTTGGATGAGTGACATCCATCACAACTTCATTATCCTCAAACTCTGATTGAAGTGGCAAATGAGGATGATCAAGCTGATATGCATGCTTGCCAATCTTGGCATTGATGACCATTTGAACGTATGGTGCATATCCGCAAGATCTCTTCTGATCTGCAGAAGTTCACATGATAATCTCAGCAATCAAATCCATGAATTTGAAGCGAGTGTGGGTGTCTAAATGAAGAAACATATTGATGGAATACTCTATAATCATTTTGTTATCACCTGATTTGGGCATGAGGGCATGCCATAAGATTGTGTTGGTAGTGGTTATTCCAGCTTGCAAGAAATAGACACACACAAGATTGTGAGATGGCAGGTAGTCACTGGGCACTGTCTTGTACATATTGGCCATGGAGTTGTGATTCTTCTTAAGTTCTGAATACACATCCAATTCCTGTGCTCGTGACTTTGGAGCGCCAATGATAGTAGCCCATTCTTCAATTGTGAACTCATATCTATGGCCATCAGTCATCTAGACAATTATAACATCTGAATAGAAATGAACCGTTGAATATAATTGCATAATCATTTCATCATTCCAAGCAGTTATCTCTCTGCCAACAAACTCTTCAATGTCAACAAGATTGAAGTTTTCTCTCACATGCCGAATGAAATATTCATTGGCTTTGATGTAATTCCAGTCTTCATATCTCATGTCACTAACTGCTAGACATTTCTCATACAAAACAGTCTCATAGAAGTCTTGTTGTTCTCTTGTATGAAACCTGGGATCAACTGCAGTCCTTCTCCTCACAACATATGGATCAATAGGTCTCCACTTCCTCAACCCTGCATGTCTTATTTTCTTCATGTCTTCAGCTATTGGATGAGCCTCATTATGAAGTGGAAAATGAGGCCCTAACTTCATGACAATAGGTGCATTCTCAACATCTTCCTGTGCAGCAAAGGCTCTGGAAGTAGTGCCTTTCTATTTAGCAGCTGCAGGTATATCCTTTGTAGTCCTCTTGGGAGCTACACGCTTCTTTGGAGACGAAGGCTTTGGAGCAGAAGGCTTCATAGCATCTGCCATAAGCTTCTTCTTCAGAATTGAGCTGCCTCCTGGTCCTTGTGGCAGCCTTGGGCAGCCTATGGGAGATGGAGTGTGCTACGGCAACAGACAACAGCGCCAGAGATTGACACGTTAACGGAGGCTGGGCTTGCGTTGGTTTTTCCCTTGAAGAGGAAAGGGTGGTGCAACACAGGAGCAATAAGTATTTCCCTCAATTTGAGAACCAAGGTATCAATCCAGTAGGAGAATCTCGTCAAGTCCAGAGTACCCGCGCAAACACAAAAGAGCTTGCACCCAATGCTATAAAGGGGTTGTCAATCCCTTCAAGATTGATTGCAAAGTGAGATCTAAAGGCGGAAAGTGCAACGAAGTAAAAGAGTAAGGCTGAAAATATGGTGTGGAGTAGACCCGGGGGACATAGTGTTCACTAGAGGCTTCTCTCAAAATAGCAAATATTAAGGTGGGTGAACAAATTACTGTCGAACAATTGATAGAACCGCGCAAAGTCATGATGATATCTAAGGCAATGATCATGCATATAGGCATCACGTTCGAGACAAGTAGACCGATACTTTCTGCATCTATTACTATTACTCCACACATCGACCGCTATCCAGCATGCATCTAGTGTATTGAGTTCATTAAGAACAGAGTAACGCCTTAAGAAAGATGACATGATGTAGAGGGACAATCTCAAACCAACGATGAAAACCCCATCTTTTTACCCTTGATGGCAACAACATGATGCATGCCTCGCTACCCCTTCTGTCACTGGGTGAGGTCACCACACGGTATGAACCCAAAATCAAGCACTTATCCCATTGCAAGAATCATAGATCAAGCTGGCCAAACAAAACCCACAATTCAAAGAGAATTACAAGGATATGAAATCATGCATACGAGATATCAGAAGAAACTAAATTAGATTCATAGATAATCTGATCATAAATCCAAAATTCATGGGATCTCGACAAACACACCGGAAAAGAAGATTACATCGGATAGATCACCATGAAGATCATGGAGAACTTTGTATTGAAGATCCAAGAGAGAGAAGAAGCCATCTAGTTACTAGCTATGTACCTGTAGGTCTATGGTGAACTACTCACGCATCATCGGAGAGGTCATGGTGTTGATGAAGAAGCCCTCCGTATCCAAATACCCCCTCTGACAGGACACCAGAACATGCCCCAGATGGGATCTTGCGGAAACAGAAGCTTGCGGCGGCGGAAAAGTACTTTCGATGATCTCCTGATTTATTCTAGGATTTTAGGGAATATATAGGCGAAAGACCTAGGGCAGAGGCGGCCCAGGGATCCCACAAGCCTGGGAGGTGCGACCCCCTGGCCACGGCTAGGGGGCTTGTGGGGTCCCTGGTGGCCCCCTGCCCTGATTCTCAGGTTCCCCGATCTTCTTATGTTTCGGAAAAAAATCTTTTTGGAAGTTTCGTTCCGTTTGGACTCCGTTTAAAATCCTCCTCTGAAAAGGGTCAAAAACACAGAAAAAACAGGAACTGGCACTTGGCACTGAGTTAATAAGTTAGTCATAAAAGGCATACAAAACATCCAAAGTTTGACAAGATAATAGCAGGAAACCATCAAAAATTATAGATACGTTGGAGACGTATCAAGCATCCCCAAGCTTAACTCCTGGTCGTCCTCGAGTAGGGAAGTGATAAAGACTGAACTTTTGATATGGAATGCTACCTAGCATTGTGTCCTTTGTAACTTCTTTCATGTGACATGAATGTTCATATCCGTAAGATTCAAAACAATAGTTTGCTATTGACATGAAAACAATAATACTTCAAGCAAACTAGCAAGGTAATCATGAACTTTCAAAATAACAAGTCCAAGGAAAGTTATCCCTACAAAATCATATAGTCTAGCTATGCTCCATCATCCTCACACAACTAATGTAGATCATGCACAACCCCGATATTGGCCACATAATTGTTTTCACACTCCTACTTTCTCAAACCTTTTATAACTATCATGCAATACATGAGCGCGAGCCATGGATATAGCACTATAGGTGGAATAGGGTGTGGTGGTGGTTGTGAGACAAGAAGGAGCAGATGGTCATATTGACTCGGCGTATCAAAGGGCTATGGAGATGCCCATTAATAGATATCAATTTTAATGAGTAGGGATTGCCATACAAAGGATGCACTAGAGCTATAAGTATGTGAAAGCTCAAAAGGAGAACTAGTGGGTGTGCATCCAACTTGCTTGCTCACGAATACCTAGGGCAATTTTGAGGAAGCCCATCATTGGAATATACAAGCCAAGTTATATAATAAAGATTCCCACTAGCATATGGTGGTGACGAAACGAGAGGCTCTCAATCATGAAGAACATGGTGCTATTATGAAGCACAAGTGTGGAAAAAGATAGTAGCATTGTCCCTTCTCTCTTTTTCTCTTTTTTTATTTGGGCTCTTGGGCCTCTTTTTTTATTTTTGGGCTCTTTGGCCTCTTCTTTTTATTTTTTTTATTTCCTCACATGGGACAATGCTCTAATAATGATGAACATCACACTTTTATTTACTCACAGCTCAAAGCTCAGAATGATGAAAATGCCATAGTAGGTAGGTATGAAAAGCTCAGAACGATGAAAAGCTCAGAACGATGAAAATGCCATAGTGTACCGAGATGTGCAACGATCTAGCTTGGCGTATGACGTTGAAACATCTCGCTAGCTATCTCACGATCATGCAATGGAAATATGAGAGTGACGGGACAAGTCATGAGACGGAACAGTGGGAGTTGCATGGCAATATATCTCAGAATGGCTATGAAAATGCCATAGTAGGTAGGTATGGTGGCTGTTTTGACGAAGGCATATGGTGGGTTTGTGCACCGGCGAGAATTGCGCGGCACTAGAGAGGCTAGCAATGGTGGAAGGTGAAAGTGCATCTATACCATGGACTCTCATTAGTAATGAAGAACTCACATACTTGTTGCGAAAGTTTTTATTAGTAATTGAAACAAAGTGCCAAACGCATACTCCTAGGGGAAGGGTTGGTAGGTGTTAACCATCGCGCGATCCCGACATCAATACAAAGGATGACAATCAATAGATCAATTATGCTACGACTTCCTAACATAGCGGTTCACCATACGTGCATGCTACGGGAATCACTAACTTCAACACAAGTATTTCTAGATTCACAACACCCTACTAACATAACTCTTAATATTACCAAATCCACGTCTCAAAACTAATTGAGAGGAATCAATAGTTCTCTTTGTACTCAATGCACACGAAGATGGAAGTTTTTGTATCCTCTTTGTATACCTATCACTTTTGGGACTACTTTCATAGCATAAGCCAACTGCCAAGTCATGCACCGCCGTGCTCTAAAAGATCTAGGTGAAGCACCTAGAGCAAAATTATCTGGCTCAAAAGATATAAGTGAAGCACGATGAGCATTCTAGCAAAATCATGATGAGTGCATGTCTCTCTCTAAAGGTGTGCAGCAAGGATGATTGTGATACAATGAAAAGAAAAGACTCCTATGATACAAGACACTCCAAGCAAAACACATATCATGTGGTGAATAAAAATATAGCTCCAAGTAATGTTAGCGATGGATTGAAGACGAAAGAGGGGATGCCTTCCCGGGGCATCCCCAAGCTTAGGCTTTTTGGTGTCCTTGAATTTGGCTTGGGATGCCTTGGGCATCCCCAAGCTTGAGGTATTTCCACTCCTTATCTCTTTGTCCATGAGAACATCACCCAAAACTTGAAAACTTCACAACACAAAACTTAAACAAAAACTCGTGATAACATTAGCACAAGAAAACAAACTACCACCACTTTAGGTACTGTGGCAAACTTGAATTCTATTTATATAGGTGTTGGGCTACTGTATTCTCACTTTTCATGGCTAGTACCCCTCGATACTATCCATAGTTTCATCAAAACAAGCAACCAACTCACCAAAAACAGAATCTGTCAAAAACAGACCAGTCTATAGCAATATGTATACTTCGTATACTTCTTGTACCTCAAAAATTCTGAAAACTTACGACTGCCTGGGAAAAAGGCATATCAACTAGAATAAAAAAGAATCAACTCAAAAGCTCTTTCTGAATAAAAATGAAAAATCATCTCGCGAGCGAAAAGTTTCTGTCTTTTTCCAGCAGGATCAAACAACCATCACCAAGACTAGTCATAGAGGTTTTGCTTGGTTCAAACACAAAAGAAACACAAAAGACAAAATCATAACAGAATTATGATAATGTGGACGCAACAAAACAGAAATAAAAAGTAATAAATTCATTGGGTTGCCTCCCAACAAGCGCTATTGTTTAACGCCCTTAGCTAGGCATACGGCGATAGAATCACGTATCGTCGTCTTTGGTGCTCAAACCATAAGTAGCCCTCATCATAGATTCATAAGGCAATCTTATTTTATTTCTAGGAAAGTGCTCCGTGCCTTTATTTAAAGGAAATTGAAATCTAATATTCCCTTCCTTCATATCGATGATAGCACCGATAGTCCTTAGGAAAGGTCTACCAAGAATAATAGGGCATGTAGGATTGCAATCAATGTCAAGCACAATGAAATCCACGGGTACATAGTTCCTATTTGCAATAAGAAGAACATCATTGATCCTTCCCATTGGTTTCTTGACAGTAGAATCTGCAAGATGCAAATTAATAGAACACTCTTCAATTTCACTAAAACCCAGAATATCACATAAAGACTTTGGTATTGCGGAAACACTAGCACCCAAATCACACAAAGCATTGCATTCATAGTTTTTGATTATTATTTTGGTAGTAGGTTCCCACTCATCACGAAACTTTCTAGGGATAGAGACTTCCAATTCAAGTTTCTCTTCAAGAGATTTTATCATAGCTTCGACGATATGATCGGTAAATGCCTTGTTTTGGCTATAAGCATGTGGAGAGTTTAGCATGGCTTGTATCAAGGAAATGCATTCAATCAAGGAGTAACTAACATAATTGAATTCCTTGAAATCCAAAGTAGTAATTTCATTACTACTCAAAGTTTTAATGTCTTCTACTCCACTTTCAATGCTTTTAGCATCAAGATATATGGACTCCGAATCATTGTGCGTTTTTCAACCAAAGTGGATTCATATCCAGCCCCATCATCATTAGGTTTGACACGAGAAAACAAAGATTCATTGGGAGTCACACCAAGCACTTTAAGATCTTCGTGATTGTTATCACGAGAACACGCCTTTTTAAGCCATTCATGTCTAGCACAAATTTGGGCGGTTCTTTCTTTTCTCTCACTCATGGAAACGCATAGCTTTCAAAGTTTCATCCATATTGATCTTGGGAGGAACACATCTAACTTTGAAAGCATCAATAACACTAGACATTCTATCAACGCTCTTAGCCAAATCGTCAATTTTGAGTAGTTTTTCCTCTATGGACGCATTGAAAATCTTTTGCGAGTTGATAAACTCTTTGATATTACTTCTAGATCAGAGGGTAATCTATTGTAGTTTCCATGAGTATTGTTGTAGGAGTTGCCAAAGTTATTAGAGGAGTTACTAGGAAAAGGCCTAGGAACATAGTTTCCTCTAAAAGCATTGTTGTTGCCAAAATTATTCCTACCAACAAAATTAACATCCAAACTAGCGTTGCTACTCTCAATCAAGGATGACAAGGGCATATCATTAGGATCTAAAGGAGCACTTCTACTACCAACCAAATTCATTAACTCATCCATCTTAGCACTCAATGAGTTAATTTCTTCTATAGCGTGTACCTTCTTACTAGTAGGTGACCTTTCAGTGTGCCACTGAGAGTACTTCGTCATGATATTGTCTAGGATTTTCGTAGCATCTCCTAACGTGATTTCAATGAACGTTCCACCTGAGGCGGAGTCCAAGATATTTCTAGAAGCGAAATTCAAGCCACCGTAAAAGATTTGTATAATCATCCAAAGACTCAAGCCGTGAGCGGGACAATTTCTAATCATCAATTTCATCCTCTCCCAAGATTGTGCAACATGTTCATGATCAAGTTGCTTAAAATTCATTATATCATTACGGAGAGAGATAATCTTAGCCGGCGGAAAATACTTGGATATATAAGCATCTTTGCACTTATCCCAAGAATCGATACTATTTTTGGGCAAAGACGAAAACCAAGTTTTTGCTCAATCTCGCAACAAGAAAGTAAAAAGCTTCAATTTAATCACATCATTATCCAAATCTTTCTTCTTTTGCATATCACAAAGCTCTATGAAGGTATTAAGATGGGATGCGACATCTTCACTAGGAAGGCCAGAAAATTGCTCTTTCATAACAAGATTCAGCAAAGCGGCATTGATTTCGTATGACTCCGCACTCGTGGCGGGAGCAATCGGAATACTAATAAAATCATTATTATTAGTATTGGAGAAGTCAAAAAGTTTGGTGTTGTCAGTCATGGTGACTTCAGCAAGCAAGCAAGCACACAAGCGAACAAAGAGCAAGCAAGAGAAAAGGGCGAATGAAAAGGCAAACGAAAAAGGCAAACGAAAAAGGCAAAGATATTTTTTGTAAATTTTTGTTTTGCAGAAGTGGGGGAGAGAAAAACGAGATGCAAAAAAGTAAATGCAAGAGATGAGTTTGCGACACTTACTTGGATGAGTTCTTGACTTGACCCTCCCCGGCAACGGCGCCAGAAATTCTTCTGCTACGGCAACAGACAACAGCGCCAGAGATTGACACGTTGATGGAGGCTGGGCTTGCGTTGGTTTTTCCCTTGAAGAGGAAAGGGTGGTGCAGCACAGGAGCAGTAAGTATTTCCCTCAGTTTGAGAACCAAGGTATCAATCTAGTAGGAGAATCTCGTCAAGTCCAGAGTACCTGCGCAAACACAAAAGAGCTTGCACCCAACGCTATAAAGGGGTTGTCAATCCCTTCAAGATTGATTGCAAAGTGAGATCTCAAGGCGGAAAGTGCAACGAAGTGAAAGAGTAAGGCTGAAAATATGGTGTGGAGTAGACCCGGGGGCCATAGTGTTGACTAGAGGCTTCTCTCAAAATAGCAAATATTACGGTGGGTGAACAAATTACTGTCGAGCAATTGATAGAACCGCGCAAAGTCATGACGATATCTAAGGCAATGATTATGCATATAGGCATCACGTGTGAGACAAGTAGACCGATACTTTATGCATCTACTACTATTACTCCACACATCGACCGCTATCCAACATGCATCTAGTGTATTGAGTTCATGACGAACAGAGTAACGCTGTAAGAAAGATGACATGATGTAGAGGGACAATCTCAAACCAATGATGAAAACCCCATCTTTTTACCCTTGATGGAAACAACACGATGCATGCCTCGCTACCCCTTCTGTCACTGGGTGAGGTCACCGCACGGTATGAACCTAAAACCAAGCACTTATCCCGTTGCAAGAATCATAGATCAAGAAGGCCAAACAAAACCCACAATTCGAAGAGAATTACAAGGATATGAAATCATGCATAAGAGAGATCAGAAGAAACTCAAATAAGATTCATAGATAATCTGATCATAAATCCACAATTTATCGGATCTCGACAAACACACCGCAAAAGAAGATTACACCGGATAGATCTCTATGAAGATCATGGAGAACTTTGTATTGAAGATCCAAGAGAGAGAAGAAGCCATCTAGCTACTAGCTATGGACCCGTAGGTCTATGGTGAACTACTCACGCATCACCAGAGAGGTCATGGTGTTGATGAAGAAGCCCTCCGTATCCGAATCCCCCCTCCGGCAGGGCACCGGAACATGCCCCAGATGGGATCTTGCAGAGACAGAAGCTTGCGGCGGAGGAAAATTACTTTCGATGATCTCCTGATTTTGTCTGGGATTTTAGGGAATATATCGGCGAAAGACCTAGGGCAGAGGGGGCCCAGGGATCCCACAAGCCTGGGAGGCGCGGGCCCCCTGGCCACGGCTAGGGGGCATGTGGGGTCCCTGGTGGCCCCCTGCCCTGATTCTCAGGTTCCCCGATCTTCTTCTGTTTCGCAAAAAATCTTTTTGGAAGTTTCATTCCGTTTGGACTCCGTTTAAAATCCTCCTATGAAAACGGTCGAAAACACGGAAAAAACAGGAACTGACACTTGGCACTGAGTTAATAAGTTAGTCCCAGAAAAATATAAAAGGCATACAAAACATCCAAATTTTGACAAGATAATAGCATGAAACCATCAAAAATTATAGATACGTTGGAGACGTATCAGGGTGCCTGGCTTAGAAGTGGTCCTCTCAAGACTAGTGGCTGAATCAGACTCAACATGGGGCTCATTAAAACTGTTTTGACTGTCATCAGAACCTGACATCTTGCTAACCAAGCACACAAGCTGACCCTGTGAAAAGATATGAGTTAATTACATCTGAGGTGCAACAACTTGCACCAATTTAAGAGAGTCATACAAACACTCATCTGATGTAACAAATGACTACAAATGTGATGTGCACGAGCCATGTGGCAATGCCACATCTGCATCACCCACATGAAGGTATGCACATTTGTGCAAAAAAAACCTACGATGCGTAATATTATCCCACACCATCCTCAGTTGTGTAGGACAATGTAGGTTTTCCAAGACCAATATCATATTATGACGGATTCGTAAGACGACCTCCCAAATCCATCCCAAAACCCCGCCCTTCCCTTTTCATGTCCCACCTCGAACTCTCGAAAGCCATCCCAAATCTCGGCGTGCTAGATGCAGTTGTGGACCTTGCTGCGTTGGTGCGCAGGAACATGATGGAGTCGTCGACCGATACTTCTTATGGTTTGCCCACAGAATGCAGACCAGCAACAACTACATGTTGACGGACCCTCCTAGCCGTTCGCTGCCTTCTGTTGACGTGATTCAGTGAGCGTAAAAAATCCTTCTCTTCCTTGCAAACTGCAAATCACATTCATGTAAGTATAGGTACATTGGCGTGTAAGCGGGAGTGGGAATTGCAGCCGCCATGGCCCTGGCCGGACCACGCCATCAAGGTCACGTGACAGACAACTGCTCCCTCTTACTAAAAAAGGCTTTCGCTCCACTTTATAAATCAAACAACCAACATCGACCATCCTGTACAAACTCATGGCACCACAACACATGCACACATCCAAGACAGGATACATAGGCGTTGAGTGCAGCAATACTACCCCTAGTACTACAGGAGCAAACGGAGTTCTCAGTCGTGAACACGCCACCATGAAGAGATGGAGCCGCATATGACAAACCGTGTGCTCCAAGGCAGCGCCTTCAGGAAGGTTACGACACCAGAATGCCTCCATTGCCCGACCCGAGGATCAGAATTTCCCCTGGAGCAACACAACGGGCTATGAGAGTCGCGATGGCGCTTTCAAGAAGGGAGCGAGCTACGCCCCGACCGGTCCGTCCGAAGATGGATCAGGTTTTCACCCCGACCAACACTCACCACCACCGGACGCCACACCCTGGCGACCATGCCGCCCACACGGCCATGGCTACCGAGCAGCACGAAGCCACGGCTCCGCCCAAGAGCACCACGCTACCACCCCCAGAGCCGCCGCCCCGGCATCGAAGACCTTTCCACAACCTCACACAAGACCTGACACACCCCAACCAAAGAGATGGGAGAAAAGGTCCGACCTTTCGCACCACTGGGAGACCCCCAGTGCCGAGACCAGATAGGTTCTCCAGTGCTGGCCTCGATCGACCCATCCTGCAGCCCCGAGCGTGAGACAAGCTCGGTCCTGCTGCACCTTGCGTGAGACGAGGTCAGTCCCGCTGCACCGTGTGTGAGACGAGCTGGTCCTGCTGCATGTGTGCGAGACGATCTCGGTTCTGCTGGACGGGGCGCGCGACGAGCGATGAACCGCAGTTGGGAGAGGGCAGCTATTTGATGGAAGTAGCGCCCGGGCTACGCGGAAATGGGACGAAGGTCAAAATGGTCTGCATGCAGACAAGCCAATGCTGGAGAAGCCGACCGTCGCCACCATAGAAAAATCCGTCGAGCCATTGCGAAACCCCACGACACTGGAAGGCACCATGCCGGACCTCCCCGCACCGCCGCCCATGACCGGAGCAATGCCCCCTCCATTGCCCTTCCCGCGTCACCCGACGAGCTCCAAGCACCGGAGCCGCCGGGCACCCACCACCTTGGCCAGGTGTCGCCTACCGACCCCCAGCACCAGATCTAGCTAGATCCAGCAGAGGACAACCGCACACCACCTCCTAGATGGTAGCACCGTAGCCGCCCCGCCGCGCGCGAGGCCCAGGACGTCGGCCACCCGGCCGCCTTGCTAGCCCGCTGCCGCGTCGCTGCGCCCCACGGCCGCCAAGCGGCGCCACCCGAGGTGTCTGCCCTGTGCCAGATCCCCACGAACAGAGGGGGAGAAGGGCCCCACCACCGTCGTGCCCACCGGGCTATGCCTAAGAGCGCGCGTCGACGGCGGCAGGGAGGAGGGGAGGGAGGTGGGTCGAAGTGGAGGGCGGATAGGGTTCCCCCCCCGATGTGCACGGGCGCGTCGCGAGAGAGGAGGAAGGGTGGTCCCTATTGTAGTGGCCTTTTCCAGTAACGTATGCACCTAAATGGCTTTTTTTCGAGCCCAAGTTGACCCCCGTCATCCGCCATTTTCTGGCCATGGGATTGCTACTGCTACAAACATGGATGTCAGCACCAGGATTGCCTACGAGGGGTGGGTCATAACTGCTTGTCTCTGTCGACAAGGCCGAACCCCAGAGCCCGACCTTCTTCCCTCCATCTGTGTCACCGCTTCGAGCTATAACCAAGCTTAGGGTTCAGGTGGGGAATTTTGGAACAGAGAATAGGGGCATTTTATTGCCAATGTACACACCGTAGGGGTTTTCTGCATAAATGTACATGAGGGTGTGTGGGCAGCGCAGACGTGGCACGCCACGTGGCTCGGTTGAATCATATTTGTAGTTATTTGTTACGTCAAACGAGTTGGTGTATGATTTTTCTGGAGATTCCAAGATTGTGTATGAATTTTTTAAATTGATGCAAGTTGTTGTACCTCGGGTGTAATTAACTCAAAATATATAGAAGAGCTGGAAAAGATAAGCATCACAAAATTGCAGAATTTTTCAAAATTGAACTTAGAAACTATGTGTATGATCTACTGCAAAATATATTTTGGTAGCACCGGGTTGAATTTTTCAGAGTCACGGATACTGACCACTTGCATTAAGAAAGACTTGGGTAGCCTTTTCGGTGTAACCAAAAAGAACTACTCGGTCTCACCGAAGCGGTTCTTAGTAACCCTAAAAACTAAATTGATGGAATCGATTTTATCATCTCGGTATCACTGAGATGCATGTAGCAGGAGATCGGATCCAAAAATTTCTTTGTTCTCTATACTATGGAATATTCTGGGATGAAGAGGAGTTTCACACACTGGATTGTAGATGGGAGTGACCTAATGCACACGAATCAGATAGAGGAGCACGTAGGGGTCGGATTCATACCCTAGCTCGGTAATGAATCCGCTAGGCGATGACAGCGGCGAATACTCCATCGGTGGCGAAGAATCCCAACGGCAAAGGCACACGGGGATGCAAGGGTGATGACCAGTGGGTCCTGGTGCGGTAGTTTGGGGTTGGGAACTCGACGTCTAAAGATAGAAATTCAAAGCGTCTAGTCCTCACGTATAAATACCCCTCATTGTCGGTGTCATCGATACTAAAATTTCGGTTCCACCGAGCTCCACTGTTGTCTGTTGTTAGGGAAACTCGACGAAGCTGAGATTATGGTATCGGTGGTACCGAGATGAAAACCTAGATCAGCTTTGAGAATTGGTGGAACCTAGAATTTTTGGTTGGTTACACCAATATTCACAAAGAGATTTTGGAAGGCATCCCTTATCGACACGAATCTCCGAGTGCTCCTCACACAGAGGGATCGATAAGTTCTTGTTCAAGTTTAGTGATGTATCATGAATAGATCTTGAGACGAGAAAGCATAGATAGCTAGAGAAGGGTCCTACGAATTCTTGTCTATCCAATTGGCGAAAGATAAATCAAAAGAAAAATAGCGACAATTGGATATGCTCGAATGAGAAAATATATGCAGACCAACATGCTCACACAATAAGATGTCAAATGAAATCGTGATGAACATGCACAAACATCCTAGCATCTATCAAGCACTTTGGCGATGATGAAGTCATTTATATATGCGTATACTGACTTAGGAGTCAAGTAAGAATACTTGATCATAGGTCATACTCATCGATTAAGCACATGTGGGGTTACCACTTTTACATAATGCATTAATGTGTTCATGTCATTTAGGAGACGCTTGTACTCAAGTCTTAGAGTAAAGCTCCCTCTAGATGTGACATCCCCCATAGGAGGGATCAACTAACCTTGGGTTTTGTCGTAGAAGACTTCAAGTAGGTGAAGTAGTGGTGGATGCTCATTTTAGATGAAGTTCATCTTGAGTTAGGAGAAATCCTTGTTGTTTCTTACTCTTCTCACCTACATGGGTTAGTACCAAAGTGAAAGGAACAAACACAAAGATATCTATGGACATGGAGTGGATGGGTGTTGATGTCCAAAGATGCATTAGTTACCTTGTTCCTTGGTCACCTTTGAGGGAATGTGTGACTCCTGGAACTAATGGATATGGTTGAGGTTGATTGCGTATAGTTCTTACCAAAATGAATGTGATCGAATTTCATTGGTGGAGTCACGCCTCAAGAACTTTCTATTTGTTCCACTTGGGGACCCACATCACCTTGATGGAGATCCTTGGAGTTGTGGTAGCACTAGATGAGGTAGTACTAGAAGTGTCCTTGGGAACCCACTCAACCTTGGCTTGGGGTTCTTCAAATGATTCAGTGTCCTTTTGAAGCTTCCCCTAGCCCTTGTGTTCTTGTAGTAGAAGGCCATCTTATGAGCTTGTTCCCTTGGGAGGAGTAGGATCAAACTTCTCCTCTTGAGGAACAAACTTGGGAATGGGATATGGACCTTCTTCCCAAACATCTCCGTTGATGTTGAAGTAGCCAACACCTTGCTTCTTCTGATGTCCTCCTTGCTTGCGCACAATTTCCTCAAATTGCTTACTACCGACACGACTCTTGAAGACACCTCTCTCTATAATCCCTTACAATAAATTGTTTTCTTGCTCAAGTGTAACTTGGCAAAGAGATTCATTAGTGGAATCAAGAGAGCTACTAGCAACAACATCATTTGATTTAGCTTTAGCATTGTTGTTACTAGATGAAGAAACTTTCTTGCCTTTGTTACTAGTGTTCTTAGGTTAAACTTGTGGAACAAAAGTAGACAAGAGTAATCGTTTGGATAGATAAGAGGAACTCTTCTTTCGAGATCATCATTGATTTATTTGAGGAACTCATGCTCTTGCTCTAGATTTAGTTTCTTGAAGTGTAGCTTCTCATGAGTTCTTGCAAGCTCTCTATGATCTTCTAGAGTAGTTTCCTGAGCTAACTTAAGAGTGTTTAATTCTTTAGTTAGTCATTCAATCTCTTTCTTATCATCATCATTCGATTTCTCTTGAGTAGCATGAATATTTTGAAGTCAATTTTCAATATTTTCACTAGTCTTATTAAGGAGCAAGTCATCTTGTCCTAAAAAGTCATCCCCATTACTATCAAAGTCAAAATACTCGGGGTTTGATACCTTGGGGCCATTTTCCATGAAGTAGTTTCCAATCCCTTCATTTGGTGAGTCAAATAAGTCATAGGAGTCGGAGGAATCAACTGCAATGCCTGCAACACCTTCATCTTCATTATAGTCAAAGTTGGAGTGATAGCTTCTCTCGGATTGGTTGTCAGACTCGGAGCCCAAAACCCATTCACCAACATGATCTTGATTTCTTCTTCTTGAACTGCTCTTGGTGTACTTGTCCTTCTTCTCCGATTCTCTACCTCTCCAGGAGTGTCCTTGTTCATAATGATCTTCTCTACTCCTTCTCTCTCTGCGAGGTGACTCATCACTTGAGCTTCATGTTCTGGGTGACTCTTCTCTTCGTTTGTGGGGAGCCGAGCACTCATTGGAAAAGTGTCTAGGCTTTCCACTGTTGTAGAAGTTTCGGTCACGACTAGACGAACGCTTCTCATCTTATCTTGAGCTTGACCTTCTCTCTTTGCCTCTATTCTTGTAGAACTCGTTGAACTTTCTCACCATGAGGCTGATTTCTTCATTGGTAACAATGTTGTCACTTGAAGTAGAGGGAGCATTGACTGAAGATTTGTAAGCACCGTTTGACTTGTTGTGCAACTCATCTCTGTCTTTGTGAGACATTTCATGAGCAACAATCCTTCCAATGACTTCAGTAGGCTTGAGATCTTTGTAGTTGGGCATCATTTGGATTAATGTGCACACGGTGTCGTATCTTCCATCCAAAGCTCTAAGTATATTCTTGATGATGAATTTTTCGGTCATCTCTTCGCTTCCTAAACCGGCAATCTCATTTGTGATGAGATCTAGCCTAGAGTACATCTTAGCGTCTCCTTCACCATCCTTCATGTTGAACTTGTCAAGCTGACTTTGAAGTACATCCAACTTATATTATCTGACAGAATTGGTACCTTCATTCATATCAATCAAAGTAGCCCAAATTTCCTTTGCATTCTCAAGGCGACTGATTTTGTTGAATTCTTTGGGACACAAGCAGTTGAATAGGATATCACATGCTTGAGCATTGAATTGCAACATCTTCAATTCTTCCGCTGTGGCATCATGATCCGGTTCTTTTCCTTCGCCGAAGAAATCACCTTGCAAACCAACACGGAAAACAACCCAAACGACAGGATTATGACCAAGAATACCGATTTTCATTTTATGCTCCCAACTAGAAAAATTAGTGCCATCGAAATATGGACCTCTACGGTGATAATTTCCTTCACTAGACGCCATACTCTACTAAGTTGTGAAACCAATGTAATGAAGACGAAATTATGTCTAGAGGGGGTGATTAGACTACTTGACAAGATAAAGACTTAGCCTTTTCCCAATTTTAGTGTGGGCCAGTTCTAACAACTATGTCTAGTCAAGTACACCCTACACATGCATATCTAAGAGTATTGCAGCGAAAAGTAAAACATGCAAGTGTAAATAGAGGGTAAGGTAGGGATATCAAACACAAAGGTTGACACGGCGATTTTTGGCATGGTTCTGATATGTGGCGCTATCGTAGGTCCATGTTATTAGAGACTTCAACCCACGGATGGTAACTGCTGGGAGAGTCCACGGAGAGCTCCACCCACAAGGGGTCCATGAAGAAGCGAGCTTGTCTATTCCACCACGGCTTCCGTACACACATGACCAGCCTCACTCACAGTAGATCTTCACAAAGTAGGCGATGTATTTGCCCTTACAACATCTTGGTTCAACTCCACAACACGAAGTAGGAGGCTCCCAAGTGAGACCTCACCAATCTAGGAGGCACCACCATACAAAATGTAATAGATGTGGTAGAATGATGAACTCCTTGATCTTGTGCTACTAAAGATAGTCTCCTCAACACTCAATCACTCTCTCTCAGATTTGGCATGGGTAGGAGAGATTGATCTTGTGGAAAGGAACTTGGGGAGGCTATAAATCAAGGGTCAAATGGTTGTAATGGAATCTCTAGATCTCAACACATGAGTAGGTGGCTCTCTCTCTAAGAAAAATGGGTCTGGCAAGTGTAAGTGTGTTCTGAGTGCTTCCTCTACGAATGAGAGGAGGGTTGAGGTGTATATATAGGCAACCTCCAAAATCCAAGCGTTACATCATAATTGACCAACTCAGTGACACCGAAGTAACAAACTCGGTGGTACCGACTTGCTCTAAAGGTAGCAACTTTTGAATCTTGGTGGAACCGATATATGAAACTCGGCGGTACCGATCCGATGACCTATATTTGATTTCCAAACTCGGTGAGACCGACTTCAAACTCGAAATTTTCGAAACTTGAAATTAGCTTAACCGAAAGTTGGTCACCCAAACTCGGTGGCACCAATAGGAATGTTGGTTGTACCGAGATGGTGGGTTTGTCATAGGATCTGTCTAAGTGTAAAATCGGTATGGCCGAGTGACAAATGTTGGTGGCACCGATTTTCCATATTTGGCTTGGGACACATATATTTCGTTGGAGAGTCGGTGAGTATTTTTTTTGGCTATCTCTAAGTACTTGAGCAACCAATTTAGCATAATACCTCATCCCCTTTTAATAGTATTGGCTTTCCTACGGACTCAAATGTGATTTCTCACAAATTGTAAAATGAAGAGTCTTCTTGCTTGAAGCTTTAGCCAATCCTATTCCTTCCTTCATCAAAGGGGCATCTCCAGACAATCCTATAGCCAAAGTATCTTTGAACTTTTCTGAAATATACTTGGATAAATTCATTAGTCCAATGATGCATATGTTGTGATTAATTACCAAAACCACCTCAGGGAGCAATTATGCTTTCGCTACTTCTCTCAAAAATAGTTTCCTGCTCATAAGAAACAAGCTGCCTTACACGAAATATTTAACTTTGTGCAAATTGAACAAGAGAGTCTCCCACAAACTTGGGGGAGGCTTCTCCAATTACTTAATGCTTGGCCTGATCATCCTCTTAAGAAAAACGAAATACTTGATATATTTTATAATGGAATAACCGATGCTTTTAGGGACCACCTAGATAGTTGTGTTGGTTGTGTTTTCAGGGAACGAATTGTCGAACAAGCAGAGGAATTATTGACTAATATATTTAAGAATTCTGATGAATGTACACTTCCTCAGCCATCGCCTAAGCCTACTCCAAATAAGAGAGGTATCTTATTCCTTAGTCGTGAAACTATGCAAGAGACAAAGAAATGTATGAAGGAAAAGGGTATTAAAGCTGAAGATGTGAAGAATTTACGACCTATCGAAGAAATCCATGGTCTCAAAACACCACCACATGTGGTGGAGGTAATTTCTCTTCTAAAATTTGATGAAGGTGACAACTTTACAATAAACATCCTAGTCAATACTTATATGAGTTTGATAATTATATTATCAAGCAAGATCATTTCAACTCCTATGTTATGAAACAATTGAAACAAAACTCTGATATGATTGCTCGCTGAAGTGACTTGTTATTTAGAATCACCAACGATGTAAGAGGTGTAAGAAAACATGCTTATGAGGTTCAAACCCAACTAGAATAGGTTGCTAAATCCCAAAGTGAGATACTTCATAAAATGACTAAAAATATGGATGATAATGTTGTTAGAGTAATGACTAGAGGAGGAACAATTACTCAAGATCCATTATATCCAGAAGGTCATCTTAAAAGAACTGAACAATATCCATAGAGAATTAATATTGACGTACCTAGTCCTTCTAGGAAGAAAAAGAAAAAAATGTTAGGACCTTGCATACTTCTAATGAACCTGAAGTAGAAAAACCTTCTTCTAATGTTAATGATATCTCTATCTATGATCCTGAAACTCAATCTGGTAGTGAGCATTCACCTAGTGATGATGAGAATGATAATGAGGATGCTCATGTAGATGCTCAGCCTGACAATAATAAAGAACCAGATAATGATGTTGGGATAGAACCTGTTATTGATCTTGATAACCCACAACCTAAGAATAAATGTTATGATAAAAGAGATTTTGTTGCTAGAAAGCATGGTAAAGAAAGAGAGTCATGGTTTAAAAAACCCATGCCTTATCCACCTAAACCAACTAATAAAAAAAGATGATGAGGAATTTAAATGCTTTGCTGAAATGCTTAGGCCAGTCTTTTTACGTACTCGTTTAATTAATTTTTTAAAGATGGCCCCTTATGCTAAGTACATGAAAGACAACATCACTAATAAAATAAAAATACCTGAAGCTTAAATCTCTACCATTCTTGCTAACTATACATTTAAGGATGGAGTACCTAAAAATCTAGGAGATCCAGGAGTACCAACTATACCATGTTCCATCAAAAATAACTATGTGAAAACTGCTTTGTGTGATCTAGGAGCTGGTGCTAGTGTTATGCCTTTCTCTTTATACAAAAGACTTGACTTGAATAAAGTTGCACCTACACAAATTTCATTGCAAATTCCTGACAAGTCAACTGCCATACCTATCGATATTTGTGAGGATGTAGACGTTGTTGTTGCAAATGTTACCATCTTTACAGACTTTGTTATACTTGATATGGTCGAGGATGACAACATCTCAATTATCCTTGGTAGACCTTTATTGAATACTGTGGGGGCTATTATTGATGGCAACAAAAGCAAGGTCACTATTCATGTCAACGGTAAAGAACATACGATGCATTTTCCGAAGAAACAATTTTCAAGTGAATGGTGTTAATGTTATTAAAAAATCTTCGACTATCACCAATGAAAGTTTTCAACTACCTCTACCTACAGCCAAAAATAAATATGAGATACTTATTGTTGGGGATATGCATATCCCCATTGAGGTAACTTAGTGTTTTACAAAAATTCTTCGCGATCATGCTAATTGGAAGTGGTTCTTAATAAGATTTGATCAACCTTGTTAATGAATCATTTTCAAGAAGCATGAGGTCGATGAGTTCAGTAGGCACAACACTACGTTTCTATTTTACGTTTCCTGTTATTTTTATGTAATTACAATAAATATTCATGATTATCCTGTTTTCTGAAAAAAAATCCATGCAATAAAAAACTTCCTAAAAATAAAAGTTCTCCAAATCACGTGAAATTTTTACTCGATTTTTTTCTAAATATTTGAGAATATCTGGCACTAAAAACACTGCACGGGGCTTCCGAGGTGGCAACTAGACACCAGGGCGCGCCAACCCCCTTAGCGAAGCCAGGTGTCTAGCACGCCCCTCGGGGGTCCCCTCACTTATTCCTTCGGCTCACTTCGTCACCTACCTCCAGAAAAAATCGAGGTATCCCTCTCTCTCATGTTCTTGCCCTCAAACCCATGGATTGCGATCTCTTTTCTCTAAACTCCGTTTCTGAAATTCTTTTGTGGGATTGCCCCTTGGTATGTAACTACCGCACTCCTCAAATTAGTTTTTGCTTTAGTGATTTATCTTGGAACTAATTAGCTACTCTAGGTTCTGCTCTAGATGAGCTTGCATATTGAATTATTGACATTCCAAGTAGTTTTAATGTTTGTTTTCGGCTCTAGGCATCCCTATAAGCAGTTGTTATAATTCTTATGAAGTTTTATTAACTTTAGTTTTTGGCCCAAAAAATTTCATAAATTTATATGTAGAAATAATGAGCTCGTTCAAGAGGAGTTCTTCGAGGAGGAAGTCCTCAGAGGCATCATTGATTGAGACTCCGATACGGCAGTCTTATGCTGAGCCAAGTAAAAGTTTGGTGCGAGAAGCCCATGCCAAATTGTGCCTTTGGCCAAGTGATGACTTCATGTTGGGTGCAGGCATTAAGGAAGAATTTGAGCGATACATTCATAATACTAAGCTCACACCCTTCATCACAGATAAGTGCAAGCAACATTATCATCATACTGAAACTTTTACTACGGGATTTAAATTTTATCCTTGAGAATTCAGAGTCTCCTTTAACCTCTATGAAAATGCCTTCACCATGTCTCTAGATGATTTCTGTGATACATATAAAATTCCACGTTGGGGTTCATTAGATGAGCCACCAAAATCTGAATATGAGGCATTTTTAACTAGCCTTTGCTTAGGCAAGGATAGGGGAGTAACTCATGGTAGAATAAATAGTATACATTTTCCGTCAATTCGTTACCTAGCACTCTTTAATGGAAAATGCATAGTGGGCAAGCAAGATTGACTTGAATCTCCTACATACTGCGTTAACTAGAATTAAATGTTATAATATTGGAGCAATCGTAGCATGCAGATTGCAATGCAATTCTGACACTCGCAATTTTTATGGCAGAATTTATGCCTCTCGTTTAGCTAAGAAGTGTGGCGTGTCACCGCGTTCTAGTGACCCTATTATTCCTACACAGTATTTTGACTTTGAGGCCATGAAGAGCCACAAGTTCATAAAGGCCACCGTTACTGATTATAACTACAAACTAATGTTTAATAATAAATCTATTGTGCCTGTTATTTTGCCTGCACCTTCCCTCTTTGATTATGAGGAAACGGAAGATATTATGTCTATGAAGGGAGGCGCATGAGTACAACGCGGCAGTGAAGGCTGCCCGTCAAGCTGCGGAGGCTGCATCAGGGGCTTCCATGAGTTACCAGAGTAACTATTACTCAGGCTACTACAGTGGTGATTACCAAGCTAGGCCAAAAGCCTAAGCTTGGGGAGTACATGTTTCCACCGACTTTACATTCATGCTTGCATATTCTCATTGTCGGTGTACACATTCTTGCATGGTGCTATCCTTGGTAGATTTATTTTCTTGCCTTCTTCCTATGTGTTTGGAAAACTTGCAGAAAATCTAAAAATATTTGTCACTTCTTTTCGGGTTTTCTTTCTTGCGTAATTTAGTTGTAATATTAATAGAAAACCCAAAAATATTTCTCTTTTTCTCCTTTTACTTGTTGAGATCTTTCCTGTGTAAATAATTTTCTCGTTTTAGTTTTTCCTTCATTAATTTGCTTTCTTCTTGAAAAACTAAAAACTCCAAAATAATTTTAGTGTGTTTCTCTGAATTTCTTTTTCCTTCTTTGATGTATACCCAAGGGGAAGACCTTGATGAAAATATTGAGTGGATCTCATATGCATTGTTATTGATCTAGTAAAGAGCCCATATTACTTCTTCTTATCCTTTTGAATAAAATGTTGTACATTCCAGCTTAGTACATGTCAGTCTTGCACTATTATCATTTTCATACATTGGATCATGCAAGTGCAAGGCAATAATGACGATATTTTATGAAGTGACCGTGGCAAAGAGAAGCGGGTATGAACTCAACTTGTTTTTGTTTTCGTAAATATGTTTAGACCAGTACCCATGATTCATCGTATTATGACCAAACATGTTTGCAATGAAAATCAGAGATTATAGTTGTTCATGCCATGCTTAAGTAGCTAGGAGTGGATAATGATTTATCTCGAAGTCAACATGTATTAAAATGGTTGTGATGTAGTATGATGATATGGTGTCCTTCTCTAAATGTTCGAGTGGCTTCACTTGGCACATGTTCATGCATGTAGTTGAATCAAAACCAACATAGCCTCCATTAAATTTATGTTCATGGTGTTTATATCCTACTCATGCTAGTAAGCAATGATAATTATTCATAAAGCATGTTCATGACCGCCTTCGCTATCTAGCTGGTCGCTTCCCAACCTATTTGCTTGCTTTCGCCTGTACTAAGCGGGAATATTGATTGTGCGTCAAAATCCTTCAAACAAAGTTATTCGAGATGATCCACCATACCTACCTATATGCGGCATCACCCTATTGTTCCAAGTAAATTTTCATGTGCCACCTCTAATATTTCAAATGAACTTCTGTTATGTGTGCCTGGATCGCTCATGGAGCGACAGAGGGCAGTCAGTATGTTCCATGCTAAGCAGGTTATTCTCATGATGAGTGTTTATTCACTCGTCCTTGCACGAGAGGGTTTGGTAAAAAGGGACTCCAAATCCCGAATCGTAAATGGAAAATAATTAAACGTAACCCCCTGGACTCTTGTGGGTATGGACGGCACCCGTGGATTCAGCTAGCCATGGAGTGTGTTTGTTCATGGAGGGGGAGTAAACCTTTACTTTTATCACTTGGGAACCTCCGCTAATTAGTTTAGCATAGAGGATATTGATAACTCTTGGTCGTAACACTGACAGGAATGGCGTACCTCCCAAAATAATTTATCTCTTACTTTCGCTATGAGCTCTCGCACCACTGCAAATCCCTGCTTCCCTTTGTGAAGGGACTTTCTATTTTTCTTAATGTTATTTTCTTTTTTACTTTGAGTCATCACCTTATCAAATAAGCACCACAGATGAGAGCGCCGCTGTCATCCTGATGCTTTTTGTCTAGTTAGTCGTTGTTTGCAGCATGACTGGATCTCTTTTACCATGAATTACAATGTCTAGTCGTTGCTTGAACTTTGGAGGTGCTCTGCATTTATGTTTTGCGGTCTTCGAAAGAGCTAGCGAGATACCATTGTTGTCATATTATATCATTATTGTATTGACAAAAGTGTTGATGTTTGAGCTATCGTATTATTGCTTGCTAGTTGATTATGACATTGCTATGAGCTAATATAGTTTCTCAGGGTTATTGTCGATATCATCGGTAATGATTTATGTTGAAAACTCGACTACTCTCTAAGCATGTATATGTAAACAAGAACAGAAGAGTTCGTAAAAGTTTTTCTTTATCACTTTCAGTTTGTCAACTGAATTTCTTGAGGAAAAGCAATGCGTTAAGCTTGGGGGAGTTGATGCATCTCCATCGTATCTACTTTTCCTAACACTTTTGCTCTTGTTTTGGACTCTAATTTGCATGATTTGAATGAAACTAACATGGACTCGCGTTGTTTTCAGCAGAACTACCATAGTGTTGTTTGAGTGCAGAAATAAAAGATCTCGGAATGGAACAAAACTTCTTGGAGATTTTTTCTGGAATATATAAAAAATATTGGAACCAAGATCCAACGGAGGGGGTGCCACAGCGGCCCACTAGACATCATGGCGCGCCATGACCCCCTGGCACGAGCTGGTGTCTAGTGGTCCCACGTGGCTCCATTGAGCCTAATTCTAGCGCTATAAGTTCTTATTTTCAGAGAAAAAAATCATAGAAGAAGTTGCATCATGTTTCACGATACGGAGCTGCCGCCACCTCCTGCTCTCTTCATACAAAGGCCTAATCTGGAGTCCGTTTGGGGCTCCGGAGAGGGGAATCTTCGGTGTTCGTCATCACCAACCCTCCTCTATCGCCAATTCCATGATGCTCTCCACCAGGAGTGAGTAATCCCTTCGTAGGCTTGTCGGTCGATGAAGAGCAGGATAAGATTCATCATGCAATCGAGTTAGTTTTGTTAGGGCTTGATCCCTAGTATCCACTATGTTCGAGATAGAGGATGCTATGACTTTGCTATGCTTAATACTTGTCACTAGGGCCCGAGTGCCATGATTTCAGATCTAAACCGGTTATGTTTTCACCATTATATCTATATTCTTGATCCGACCTTGCAAGTTCTATGTACCTACTACGTGTTAGGATCAGCATACCCCGAAGTGACAATAATTGGGATTTTTTTGGTGATTACTGTAGTTTGAGGAGTTCATGTATTCACTATGTGTTAATGCTTTGTTCCGGTTCTGTATTAAAAGGAGGCCTTACCATCCCTTAGTTTCGTTACGGACCCGACTGCCACAGGAGGGTAGGATAAAAGATGTCATGCAAGTTCTTTTTCATAAGCACGTATGAATATTTACGGAATACATGCCTACATTATATCGATAAACGGGAGCTAGTTCTGTGTCGCCCTATGTTGTGACTGTTATTGATGAATATTATCCAGCAATATCATCGATCCAGTGCCTACAAGTTTTCTCCACATTGTGCTTGCTAAGTTCATATCGTTGCTAGTGTTGTTACAACTTCTACAAAACCGCTGCTACTATTACCGTTACTACTGCTAGTGTTACCACTACCATCAAAACTATCATATTACTGTGTTGTTGATCACTGTGTTGCACATACTAAATCCCCAAGTGTGGTTGAATTGACATCTCAGCTGCTAATACCTGAAAATATTCCTTGGCTCCCCTTGTGTCGAATCTATAAATTTGGGTTAAATACTCTACCCTCGAAAACTATCGCGATCCCATATACTTGTGGGTTATCACCAGCCTCCCCGGGTCGTCCATGAGCGTCAGCGTGCAAAAGGCCCCAGCCTCAAGGCCTCTCAGTAGCTCACTTTTGTCACCCCTGGCAGCGGTCGCACTCATCGTCCGGTGCAGAGGGCCCGAGGTCACCACCCCCCACAGCTGGCGGTGTCACCCCACCCCCTAGGTACGCCACGGACGCCTCGAGGGTTGGGAGCTCGGGACCGAGGTCAACTCCATTTGGAGCCTCGACATCCCTCGTCGTTGGTGGTACGATGAGTTGAGGGGAGGCCGATGCCTTGCGCCCCTCTTCCCTAGGCTCCGCCCTCGTCGTTGCAGTCCGGGGGCGTCGCTCCGCTCTGGCAAGCCGTCTCTACTAGCGCCTGGGGAGCCCCTCTTGGCCGACAACTTCCTTGCCCTCAGCCTCAGCCTTCCCCTGCTTCTTCTTGGCCCTCTTCCTTGCCTCTGCGGCCTCTCCTGGGCTCCTGCACACAAGCTCGTCAAAATTGCGGCGACACATTTGCCGAGATCGAAGGATGGGGCACGAGAGCTTACTCGTCTTGAGGGTCCTAGTGCTTTCTCTCCCGTTCCTTGATGGCACTACTACCACTGCCGCCTACCTCACAGAGCACACCCAGGCGGCTGCAACGGGGCATGGCACCGGTCTCGCCGGTTCCAATGGGTGCAAGGGCCCCTTTCGTGGTCGCCCCCTCCTGCTCCTCCTCCTCCGAATCTTGCCTGCACAGACCTGGCATGCTTGATGCCAGGGTCGCCCTCCTCGTCATTGTCATTCAAGCGGAGCCGGTCGAGCGCCGGCGACTACTCCGGCAGTGGTGGGCATGAGTCGCCACTACTCTCCTACTTAGAGCGGGTGGTGTCTCAGTCGCTCGAGGTGGATCCGTTCTCGAGGAATCCTCACGGAGTTCTGTTGTCTCCTCGAGGTCCTCTCTAACAAGCCCCCACTGGTTGAACCAAGGCATCGCCGTGATGAGCTCTGCCCTGTCAGCCCGATGGTACGCCGGGCGCGCGCGGTGGTTCACCTTCGCCGACCCCCGAGGAACAAGACTTCCACAGATTTGTTCACCTCTGCGTCTGAGAGGCTCTCGCGTGCTAGTCAGGTTCGGTCCTCGGCTACAGTAACCTCCCATGCCCGACACGAGAGCCTACATAGGAGCGTGATGCACTGTGTAAGTGCATCTAGTGCCCCTTAGTGATTTTTGTGTATTAAAGACTTATAGGTTAAGAGACTGATATGTTTTTGACTGTACAGAGGCTCTATAAGTCGTTGAGGAGTTTGAGTTATTCAAAGAATACCGACCCCTAAAAATGTATGTCTTTGGCTGAAGACTTTGGTATTTCCTCTGAACACTTTGAAAGTGAGGAAATTGGTGTGTCCGTGAAGAAATCGATGTGAAGACTCTGAAGCGTGAAGACTTCCATGTTCGTATTTTCATTTGTTGTATTCTATGTCGTAGGACCACCATATTATTAAAGGGGGTCAAGGTAACACTAAGGAAAAGTTTCCAATTGATGCTGATATAAAGACTACACGTTCAAACCCTTGGGATGAAGCCTTTGGAAATCCTCAACAGCTTAGTCAAATTCTTGCGTGATATAGACAAAGATCTTCTGGTCTCTAAGGAATTTGCTCTAACTGAGGAGTTAGGTCTTCGTTAGTGTGAATCACCTACCTGTGAGGAACATGAGTGAAATCAGGACTTTCATAGCCGAAACGTCCCGACTGAGGCTGTGCTCCGAGCCAGCTATCCCCGACCTTATCCACCTAACGGTCATATCATTGGGGCATTTATGTCAATTCATGTTGGGATTGCTCGCTGGCTATGAATAGCCGCCCCCGTAACTACTAGTTGGTTGGCTGCTCCGGGATAGAAACTGACACTTGTCATTTGAGAACAACCCAATCCTCAAAGACTTTGAGAGAAATCATCAGTGAGGAAAAATTCCAAGCACCCAAACAAAAACCCAAAACCCTAGAGTGATTCAGAATCACGGACGAGATTGTTCATGTGTGGAACCGACGCTTGTTACCTTTGAGGACTGTGCATCCTCCAAACAGTTAGGCGTCATGGTCTAGAGCATCTAGCAGTGAATTGTGGATCGCCGTATGACCAAGTTTGTGAGGGTTTGGAAGTTTGCCCTTAAGACTTACCACGAGTATTGGGCGAGGACTACGTGTCCTTAGATCAAGAATAATACTGTAAGGAGTTAGTGTCGTCGGAGTGTGTTTCCTTTGGTTTAAATACCAGGCCACTCCAAACCAGACGTACGACTGTCACAATAGTTGGAACTGGGTCATCGAATCATTGTGTTCATAGAGCAATGGGTTCTAATTCGTCAACCCTTTCGTTTCCTCAATTGTATGTTGACGACTTTGATCTTTACTGTGTGAAGAATTTGACTTAAGACTTTCTAAAATTCCTCAACTCAAATTCTTCACTTAAGTTATTCGTCACCTGATTATCCTGATCTTACTACCTATGCAACCTAAACGTTTCATTTTACTATGACGACTAAGCTATAGCTGTTTTTACACATCTATTTGAGTACTTATTCAGTTGCACTTTGTTTGTGACTCAGGACTTTCCTCGCTAGGAATTTCCTCAGTGGCCAATTTGTAAAAATAGCTTATTCACCCTCCTCTAGTTGATATAACGCACTTTCAATTGGTATCAGAGCAAGGTACTCCCTTGTTCTGTGTTATTTTGGTTTAACCACGTGGAGTATTAGTTATGTCGACCATAGGTATGATCAAGGTTTTTGTGGATTGTACTACCTTTGAAGGAAAGCACTTACCCTAATGGAAGAACAAGATGTGCATGCACCTTGAAGCAATTGACAACGATCTCTGGTATGTTGTCGAAAATGGTGTTCCCTCTATCTCTCCAACTATCACTGTCGCTGATGTGAAGAGATTCAAGCACCTTGACTCTCAAGTGAAGAATATAATCTGTGGCTATCTGAGCAAAGGTCAGTATGGCAGAGTGAGTTCTTTGGATTGTGCAACAATTATGTGGGAAAGGCTATCCACGCAACGTGACCCTCGTGTTGATGTTCTTCGCAATCTCCACAACTTCTTCAAGAGACTTGATAATGGAAGCTGCCAAGAAACCTTCGATCGTCTCAGTGCCATATCCAATGAGCTTGAAGCCCTTGGAGCTAGAGACATCACTGACCATGACGTGATGAAGAAACTGCCACGATCTCTTGATTCTGCATTCGATACACTAGTAGTGATGATTCAAGAACGAAGAGACTACAAGTTACTTGATCCTCCTGATATACTTGAGAGACTCAATACTCACGATTTCCAACAAGCTGAGAAGAGAGACCTTTATGGACCAAGCTATATAAGACCTCGTGCACTGAAGGCAAAGGTTGTTTCCTCATATGAAGAGGAAGACTCTGATTGCAGTCTTGGTGTTGCTATGCTCGTGAGGAAATTCCAGAAGTTCACAACATGAGGCGAGTTCGGAAAGTCTTCAAGGAGAGATATGAGGAAATCAAAATCTTCATCTGAGGACCTGCCATAAATGCAAGAAATATGACCACTATATTGTTGGATGTCCTTGTTGGGCGAACGTATAAAAGAAGAAAAAGTATAAGGATGATAGTTCTGAGGACTCGAAGAAAAAGAACAAATTTTCAAAATCCCCATCCTCAAAGTCCTAATCGCACAAGAAGACCAGCTTCGGAAAGGCTTACACACTTATTTCCAAAGAAATGGATTCTGAGAAAGAATCTGAAGAATGTGATGAAGAGGAAGATTCAGAAGTGGAGTCAGTGTTTGGTGTGGCAAGCGTAGCCCTTGCTACCACATTCGTTAGAAAGTCCATATTCGACCTCGAAGAAAATGACAACGTCAACAACATGGATGTATGTGATGACGACTTTGCTCCCACCCATTGCTTCATGGCAAAAGGTACAAAGGTACCAAGCCACATTTTCTCTTCCGACTCTAGTGATTGTGAACTCGATGACTATCAAAAACCCAGTTACTATAAACTTGCTAATATTGCCACTAAGTAACAAACCACTATTGAAAAGCTTCAGAAACTGATAGACAAAAGCGATGACATGTTGAGTGAGGAAATGAATCGGACTCAAACCCTCACTGATGATATTACAAGTCTTCAGTCTAGGTTTGATAGTATTCAAGAACATTATGGCACACTCTTGGCTGATCATCAGAAGCTTTCTTATGAATTTCATCAAGGAAAGCAAGATCTTGAGAAACTAAGAATGTCTCATGATGATCTTCGAATTGAAAATGATTCTTTGCTTGCTCAACAGATCAGTACCACTCAGGAACAATTCATTCCACCATGCTTGAAATGCATCGAACGTGAATCTGCTAATTCTTCACCTGGAACTTCAAATGCTTCTATTGCTACAAATTCTTCAACTGTATCTATGGTAACAAATTCCTCACTTGAGGAAACCAAAAATGTCACTAATGAAAATGCAGGGCTGAAGGAATTGTATGTGACTAGCATATACAAAAGTCTCAAATGGCATCAAACCCTCTGTGATGTGCTCAAAAAGAAGATTTTGAACAGAAAGCCTAGGAAAGAGGGTATTGCCATTGAGAGGAAGTTGAATGTTGATGAGTCATACTGGAAACCTGAGCAGTATCCCAGAACCTCATGGGTTGGTGCAAAAGAACCTCATGTTGATCCATCTACTCTAACAGGCTTTGCATGTAAAACTTCATATTCCTGTGATGATTCATTTGACTCAAACTATAAATTGTTCAAAAATAAGGTTGGTTAAGTATTTGCCAGACATGTTGGAGTAACTACAGGAATGGACCACCCTTGAGGAAAATTTGTGTTCCCAAATGCAGCTAGGAAAGTCTTCACGTGAATGTCCTCATGACGCAACCAATGAAGAACAGGAACCCCAGATCAAATTCCTCAAGTTGACCAAAGTGTTAACAAGGAAAAAATACCTCATATGGTAAAAACTATGCTCGTACTCGCACTAATGCTTTTGATATGCAGGAAACCTACAAGGGGCATGAATATGTGCATCATTCCTCAAAACACTATCTTCATAAGTCCTCAAAGAATTTCCCTGCCTATTCATTTGAGTACTCTAACCCCCCCCCCTCATGTGAAATGAAGTGGATTAGCCTCAATGCCTAAATTCTCATATGGTGATCGCACGATGATAAACTCTTTGCCACCCCTTCAGACGTGGGTGGTGAAGAAATCAAACTAATCACTTCTGCAGGTCAGATATCCAGATGAAAGTCATAATCTGAAGAATTTGCTGGAGACGTGAGGACATTGCTTGATAGGGCGCAAGCTAATCCTGATGAAATGACTTATCATTTCACTCATCCTTATTATGTGTAAAATATACTTTATGTGATGAAATTCAAGTCTAATGAAATTGATATCATACTCTTCACTCTGAAGCATATGAGATGGCAAGCAACACTAATTCATGTGCAGGATGACAAACCCAAAACCACATAGTGGGTTCTTGAAAGTGGTGCACAAATCACATGACTGGTGACAAAATCCTATTCATGAATATCCCACCAACTCCATCACCACTGAAGCATATCACCTACACACAAAGGTAAAAGCAAGGTATTGGGACTTGGTAAGGTGGCTATTTCGAAGGACCGACACATGGAGAAAGTCATGGTTGTCGAATCCCTTGGGTTTAACCTCATGTCAGTCTCAATGCTTTGTGATCTTGATATGATTGTTATGTTTGGCAAATATCGATGCGTAGTCATCATGGAATCCGACAAATCCAAAATCTTTGAAAGCTTTAGGAGAGGAGACTTGTGCATTGTTGATTTCTCTACAGGTCCTCGGCCATGCACGTGTCTTCTTGCAAAAGCCTCAGAGAGCTGGCTATGGAATCGACGACTTGATTATTTAGGCATGAGGAATTTACACAGATGGCAAAGAAGAAGCATGTCATTGGCATCGAAAGCGTCAAACTCCTCAAGGATCATCTCTGCGAGGCTTGTGAGTCTGGAAAGATAACCAGATCCGAGCACCCCTCGAAGACTATCATGACTACTACTCGCCCTTTTGAAATTATTCACATGCATCTCGTTGGACCTACTCATTATGGTACTCTAACCAATGCAACATCTCTATATGGCTTTGTGATCGTTGACGACTATTCTCGTTGTACTTGGGTGCATATCATTCTTTACAAAACTGAAGTGCACGAAGTCTTCAAATGATTTTCCTCAAGGCACTCAATGAACTTCGGCGTCAAGATCAAACACATCAGGAGTGACAATGGGACTAAATTCAAGAATACCGGCCTTGATGACAATCTTGATGAACTTGGTATTACTCACGAATTTTGTGCTCCTTAGACACCTCAATAGAATGGCATCGTCGAGCGCAAGAACATGACTCTGGTTGAGATGGCATGGACTATGCTTGAAGTATATAAGACTCCTCGTCACTTCTGGCATGAGGCAATCAATACTGCCTGCCATATCATCAACACGGTATATCTTCACAAATTCCACAAGAGAACTTCATACGAACTCCTCACTGACAAGAAATCCAATGTGAGTTATTTCAATGTCTTCGATGCAAGATGCGGAATTAGAGATCCTCACCACAGTTTAAAATTCTCATCGAAAGCACATGAGGGTTTTATGCTCGGTTACGTGAAGGACTCGCATACCTACAAAGTCTTGAACAACTACCACAACAAGGTTGTTGAAACTGTATATGTGCGGTTCGATGAAACTAATGGCTCGCAAAGAGAGCACCTGCCACCCATGCCATAAAAATTGACTCTTGAGGAAGCTATTAAGCTCAAGGCTACTGAAGATATCATTCCTATTGAGGAACAACCTCTTATTGAAGAAGTCATCCCAAACAATGACAAAATTCAAGCCGGTGCACTTGAGGAAATTGCCCAAGATCAAATTCTTCAATGCAAGCAAAGTCTTCAATCCACGCATGCAAGGATTTTCAAATGAAGTGGAAATTGACAAAATCCTCGAGGACATTAATCTGCCACGTCCTCTCACTTGGTCAAAAGCTTCACACTTGGTTAACTTTTGTGGGCATTCTTCCTTTGTGTCTATCACAGAACCCTCAAAAGTTGATGAAGCCTTCATGGAACCTGAGTGGATTCAAGCGATGCAAGATGAACTTCATCAATTCAATTTTAACAACGTATGGGAACTCGTAAAATGGCCCGATCCTCGCAAGCACAATGTCATCGGAACCAAGTGGATCTACGGAAACAAGCAAGATGTGGATGGTCAGGTACTGAGGAACAAGGCACGACTTGTAGCCTAAGGCTACACACAGGTTGAAGGAATTGACTTCCATAAAACTTTTGCACCTGTTGGTAGACTTGAAGCTATTTGTATATTGCTTGCTTATGCTAATCGTCACAATATTACGCTGTATCAAATGGATGTGAAAAGTGCATTCCTCAATGGGAAGCTTCAGGAAGAAATATATGCGTCCCCCAGGTCTTGAAGACCTGAAGCATCGTGACGAAGTCTTCATACTCAACAAAGCACTCTATGGCCTCAGGCAAGCCCCTCGGGTGTGGTATGATACATTAAAGGAATTCCTAGTGAAGAAAGGCTTCAAACCCGGTTCACTCGACCCTACTCTTTTCACAGAATCCTATGATAATGAACTATTTGTATGCCAAGTATATGTGGACTATATCATCTTCGGTTGTACTGATAACGTTACAGTGACGAATTTGCCTACATGATAGGTGAAGAATATCAAATGTCCATGATGGGGGAGCTGAAATTCTTCCTAGGGCTTCAAATTCGTCAACAGCGGAACAACATCTTCATTTCTCAAGAGAAATACCTCAAGGATGTCTTGAAGAAATTCGGCATGAATGAATGCAAAGGCGTCAAAATACCCATGCCTACCAACGACCACCTCTGCACTAACGAAAATGGTAAAGATTTTGATCAGCAGGTATATCGCTCTATGATTGGCTCTTTATTGTACATATGTGCATCTAGGCCAGACATTATGCTTAGTATTTGCATGTGTGCCCGTTTGCAAGCAAAATCGAAGGAATCACACCCTAAGGCTGTCAAACATATTCTTCGATATCTAGCTTACACACCAACGCTTGGATTATGGTACCCCAAGGGCTCAAATCTTCACCTCGTTGGATATTCTGATTCTGATTATGTTGGTGACCGTGTGGATCGCAAGTCAACATCACGCACCTGCCATTTCCTAGGACGATCCATAGTTTGTTGGACCTCAAAGAAGAAGAATTGTGTGTCACTTTCCACCGCTGAAGCTGAGTACATTGGTGTTGGTTCTTGCTGTGCTCAACTCCTGTGGATGAAGCAAACCCTCAAGGACTACGACATCAACATGAAGAATGTTCCACTCTACTGCAACAATGAGAGTGGAATCAAGATTGCATACAACCCACTACAACACTCGAAGACCAAGCACATCCATGTTCATCATCATTTTTTTCATGATCATGTACTCAAGGGCAACATCATCATCGACCACATGAAGACTCAAGGCTAGCTAGCGGATATATTTAGTAAGCCCTTGGACGAAAAGATATTTTGCAAGTTGTTGTGTGAGATAAATATCTTAGAATCTTTGAATGTTCTATGAAAAGTACACCCATTCTAGCACTTATGCAAAACCTATGACTTAGATGTGCAACACACGATGTAATGTTCTTCTTCATTCAATGAAGAATAACACTCTAAGTGTGAAGAATTTAATGAAGAATTTGATTCCCATGACTCTACGACAATTGTACGCGGTGCCTGAAATCATCATTCTTATACGGTGGATCTCGCCACCAACCAAATTTGAAATTCTTCAAAATTGAGATTTTTGCAAATTCTTCAGATCTTTAAAGTCTTCAGATTTTCAAAATTCACAAGATTAAAATTCCTCAAAAGTTCAAATTCTTCAAACTTTTTAAATATGTTCTTCATTGACTATATACTAAGTTATGAGCTTTCAATGTCCTCAATAGCATTCACTTATTGCTAAGTCATCATGCAGTGTTTTTCTTCCAAGTGAATGTGAACGGACCCGTTCCCCCTCTATGCTAAGCTCAACCCAGTCTGTTCTCAAATTCTTCATGTGCGTTCTGTTTGAAACTCGTTCAAAGTCTTCATTGAATCCTTGTCAGCTGAAGAATTTGCGAACAAAGTCCTCAAAAATTAATTCAAATTTTTTCCAGCTGTTACTGCTCAAACAGCACCCACTACCCACGATTGGATAAACAAGATCTCCACTAACTCCACCTCTTAATATGTGTGTGCCACTTGTCGAGCGGAGAGGAAGGGCCAAGGGCATTCTCGTCTCAAACTTCCAGACCGGGCCGTTTCTCACCTCGGCTATAAATACCCCACTCTTACCCCATGGTAATTTCTTTCGCTCGTTCCCACTTCTTACCGCTCGAAGCGAGGTCTAACGCCGCTGCTGGAAAACATCACCACCGGTAAGGAAAAGCTTCACAAACTCGACCTCATCGACGTCGTACTCAGGCCGACCGCGGATCTTCTTCCTCCGCCGCTGCCGTAGGTGTCTTCAACCGCCGAGTTAGGGTGTTGAAGATCTGAACCGATGAGATTCTCTTTTCATTATCTATAGTTCGTTGTGTTCTTCATCCAGGGTAATGAAAATATAATTTTACTACCCCTGTTGATCCTTATGTTTCCATTAAATCTTTGAAAAGTGTTATTCCTCAACAAATTCATCAGATGAACACTCCCATGCCTTAGAAAACTTGAAATTTTTCACTAAGTCACTCAATTCCTCAAGAGATTCCTCAACTGTGTAAATTTTCGGATGTGCACAACTCTGAAACCCAAGTCAAGGACACTTAGAAAAATTCCTCAAAAATAGTATTTGTTAATTTCCTCAACTTGAGTCATTTTGGAAAATCTTCTAAGAACGCATATGACCTCTTCAAATTCTTCGCACCTATACTATGTTCACATGTACAATATGTCTACTTACGAATCTCTAGGTTCTCATCAACTTAACTCATTTGCAGTGTTTCTTGAATAAAAATTGCATACCTCATCAGAGTCCTCAAAAGTTCATATTCCTCAAGTGAGCAAAATGACTGAAGAAGCTGTATATGGAAAGGAAACAAAGGAAAAGCGTCAAACGTGTTGTAGAAAATTGAAAGGAGATGGGCCAAAGAATGGAGGGAGTACTAGTATGTGATTCCCAAATACTTGAAGAAATTCGCCCTGAAGCCTCCTTGCAAGAAGTCTTGCAACAATTCAAGAATTTCCTGAAGAATATGCCAACACAAGGCCAAACTACAGAAAGTTGCACACCTAGTCGTGAGGAGATTCAATGAGGAATCTGCTGATGTAGATGTTGCTGCCTCCTCATCTGCTGCTGAGTCCTCTACCACTAAGACTGCTCCAAAGAAAACTATTCTGAAGAAGTCCGTTGTCAAACCAAAGTCCTCAATTGTTGCCACTAAGTGTTCATTGCTGCTGAAGCCAACGACCACTCAGAATCCCTCAAGGATATCTCCTTCAGGCTCTGCACGTACTTCTTCTAGTGTAAATGTGAAGAAGAAAATGATTGTTGGGCAAGGAAAAAGGCCCACCCTAGAAAAGTCCTCAATGCTCCTTCTGCATCAGAAGAAGTAGATGAAGCGGATGATGAAACAATTGAAGCAATCAGGAGAACTAAGCAAGAAAGGTTCGCACTGGCTAAAGGCACCACCATTGTCCTCATGATGGATCCAAAGGTGGTATTGGACTTCATAGACCTCGGGTATGATAATCCTCAAACACCAATTAATGACTTGAAGCTTCCCCTGGACCAAGCCACATGTTGACAACCTTCATCAATGAAGAAAAGTGGAAGGTGCACAAGTCCAAGCAAGCCAAAAAGGCTCAGACTCAGAAATATAGCTTTCTGAAGAACAACATACTCACTATGACCCCTCATCAACTCCTCAACGCTCAAACTAAGATCAAAAACCTCACTGGCGAATAGAGTTGCTGTCGGGACCCCGATCCTAAGCCATAGGAATCCAGCCTGTAACACATCGCATCCCTTTGTGATCTCATGCACGGTTAACTCCACGGTTGCAGCCTTACCTTAGCCGGGACCGTTTGCGTCTTTTGACTGACGTATGTGATAGTGTCGCTAGCAATCCAATGTCAAAGAACCCGGATCAACATGTCTAGTCATAAACCAAAGTGGCAGTACCGCACAAGGACAGGCATACATGACCCAACAAAGCAGGTGTCGGTCATCAGCGAATGTAGACGAGTCGTAGCAAGCTACAAGGACTCCCTTACATCGCGTGACATTTCCCCCAAAGAGGACAGACACAGCAGCTAAGAAGGACACATGCCGGTCAACCAATGTGTCCGGAGCAGTAGCGAACTACCAAGGCTCGTTGGATCACAAAGGGGCATTTCCTTGTAAGGAGTGCTACTAAAGTTCACGACTAGGTAATCGAACCCCATACATATCAAGCATGACACACGTACGCATGGCATACCAATATGTATAGATACATCGATGGCATCACAACATAACCATAAACATACAAGCTTTATTTAAGAGGCTCGGAAGAGCCACACACATAATATTACACATTAAGGGTCTCACGACCCATAATAGCAGTCATTCAGTTACAAGCCAGCGGAAGAGTTATAAACTGTGTGAGTACAGACAGGGCAACTAGAAGGCACATGGCCTGACACTCACGCTTATCTTGGCAATTTTATGAGTAGCCATTGAAATTATCTATGAACAACATATGTCTTCAAGTAGTCCATATCCGCGGACGCGGCTATTCGAATAGATCATAACCCTGCAGGGGTGTACTTCGTCACACACGCTCTTGCCACTTATCGCCATGTGCACGTCATGCACCTCGGCAACCTTCAAGCGGAAGACCAGCGAGGGAGTCGGCCACGACCGTTAACCACACTAGTACCTAGTCCAGGTTTATCGCCTATCTGAGAGTAACCCATACGGAAGTCCGGCCGAGGTTTCCGCCATGGCCTCAAACGATGTGCGCAGGGTTCCCAAGCCCACCATCCGGGTGCCACTTGGTACACCGTGCCACTGCCTACCGCATCACGGCCCACCTCTCAGGTCAGCACCATGCACGGCCTCCAGCATTACTATAAACACCAGAAACTACTTGCAACTCCTGGACCGAGTACTACGCGATTAAATGGCCGAGCGGGGTCATATTTCAGGGCCCAGCATGTGGTAGTATCTAGTCTTGGATTACATACACGGAACTCAGTTCCTAAGGACGGTTCCAATGAAACAACCCGCCATGTACTCCTACACAGCCTTTCACCGGTACCTTTACCAAATCAAGTTCAACACACAACCTTTGCTCACCGAACACATTCTCACAATTCTGTTCATCTCCCAAATGACAGACCATACACAACTCTAAGCATAGCATGCATAGCAGGATAAGGCACATCATAGCTCAAGCAACTACCAGGTATGCTAGGTTGCAAGGTTCGGCTATTTACTGTGACAAGGTTAGGTCATGCAAAGGAAGTGGGTTCAACTAACGTGGCAAAAGCAGTTGAAGCATTGGATCCTAATGCAATAAATAAGCGCAGGAGCAAGAACATGGGAATTATCGGGATGATCAAAAGGGTTGCTTGCCTTGTTGCTCAGAGGAGGAACGATATCTGTCAGACGGATATTCGGTGGGATCCGGGGGTGCGGAGCCTACCGAAATGAATGGCAACATTCAATAACAATCATATGCGATCAAAATGATGCATGAGCATGGCATGAGAATGCAAGGTGATAAGTTATTATAATCAACATGTATTAGGTTTAGAGTTGATTTGAATCACATTCGAATATCAATTCAAACGGGGTATTGTCGGATACCGGTTTAATTGATTCGACCTGATGCTCGGATCAACTTGATGTTAGCATGCATGAGATGTCATGTTAAGGTACTGATTTGTAACTAGGACAGTGTGATCATGGCATTCATAATGAAATTTGAATATTTTTCCAAATTCCATTTATGAAGTAATTATAAGAATTGAATTATTCATTATTCTTCGTGTTAGGGTTCTGTAACCTTTTCAAACATGAATGAAAATAGCATATTCAGATTCTTTGAATTTTTCTGATACTTTTTCATATATAAATTATTTTCATTGGAGTTACAGATTAATTTCTATGAATTTTTGAAGTTTTAAACATTTTTGGAATTATTTTTATACTGGAAATTCTCTTTATTGCATCATCCTGACGTCAGCACGTCAGCCGACCTGTTTAGGTCAAACCTGACAGGGGGCCCCACTGGTCAGCCTCTCTGGGACTAATCCCGCGCTGACCAGTCCCTTAACTACGTTGACTTGGCCTTGGCCCCACTGTCAGCGAGTGATTAAGCTCCTAATCTACTGGATTAGCTTTGCCACGTCGGCCCCCACCGGAGCATGGCCGGCGGGGACCACGGGCGCGGCGGAGGGCTCGCCGGAGAGAGCTAGACAGCGCATCGGCCGTCGGTTTTGGGCGCAGAAAGGAGCTACGGGTAGCTGGTGCAACGCCGCATCTAGCGGGGGCATCAGGGGAAGCTAGGGTCGCCGGGAGAGGCGCCGGCGACGAGCCGAAGCGGCGACCGAAGCTCGGCCTTCTACGAGTGATGGCTCTAGGGCACGGGGAGGGCAGCTGAAGGGCTTATCACACTCCTGGAGGCTCCAGGATCTCGATCCCTAGCTCGAGCGCGTGGATCAGACACCACAGCGACGGCGACGACATGACCGGCGGTGAGGAGCTCTCGACCTTGGTGGGGAACGGGGCTACGGTGCACGGAAGAGCGTGGGGCGAGAGGGGAAACAACGACGAGCTCACGGCGGTTCCGATGGTGTTGTTGAGGGGCTCGGGGGTGCGCCGGAGGGAGCGAATCGATGGGAGAGGTCCGGCGGCCGGAGGTGGAAGACGATGGCGTTGGGGCGATGCAGAGCTCGGGGAAGCTTCGGCTTCTGCAGAGAGGACCAGACCGACGAGGCGAAGCTGCTGGACTACTCGGAGGAAGGTTCCCGTGGCTAGAAGCGCTGCGGCTCGAGCTCGAGCTCGTGGTAATGGCGGCAGCAGGAGGGAGGAAAAGATCCGGGAGGAGGGGAAAACCGGTGCCGGGGAATGGATAGAGGAGGCCCCGGGGAGCTTATCCCCGTTGTCGCGCTGTCCAGGGGGCTCTAGGCTCGCCACGGCGAAGCAGGAGGTGGAGGGGGCCGCCGTGGTCGATCTCCCCTCTGCCAGAAGGCAGAGGAAGAAGACGACCCTGCCCCTGGTGGGCTGGGCCTCCTCAGGCGAAAGGTAAGGTTTTTCTTCCTCTTATTCCTTTTCTGTTTTCTTCTGTGTTGCTAACTAATGTTTTGCTATTTATTTCAGCTTCAAAACAAAAAGTAAAAACTATTTTAGACACACCTGAATATTTGTTATAATATTCCCAACCATTTTCAAAGTTTTCATCATTTTTGAAAATTTATAGTTTCTGATTTCAAATTTAAAATTTGAAACCAGTGGCTTTTTGCATTTATTTAAAATGCTTAAAGTGTCAAGAAAATAGTTTTCTCCAATGCTCATTTACTTTCATGATTTATCAGAAAGTTTGAAATTTTCTTGAGGCCATTTTGGGTTCGTTGATTTCAACTAGTTTGAGATTTCCTTTATTTAAAGTAGTGGCTAGGGTTTTGAGTTTTTCCTTTGCCACTTTCTTGTTCTTGTTGAAACTTCTTAGATGCAAAATGCAAAGAAGACATGAGCACAAGACTAACTTGCTTAAGGTGTCAGGGATGTGACAACTCACCCCCACTCAAAAGAATCTCGTCCCGAGATTTAGAAGTCGTCGGGAATAACGCAGGATACTCAAGTTAGAGACGATCCTCTCTTTCCCAAGTTGCCTCCTTTTCAGAATGATTTGACCATTGAACTTTAAGAAACTTGAGGTTTCGACATCGAGTGGTACGCTCAGCTTGATCAAGAATACGCACGGGGTATTCTCGGTATGAAAGGTTATCTTGGAGATCAAGCGTTTCGTGGTCCACTTCACGGATAGGATCCGAAAAGCAACGCCTGAGTTGCGAGACGTGGAAAACATCATGAACCTTGGAAAGATGCGGAGGAAGTTCCAACTGGTAGGCAACTTCTCCTCGTTTGGCAAGAATGCAAAAAGGACCAATGTAACGAGGAGCTAATTTGCCCTTGATACCGAATCGATGGGTACCCTTCAAAGGTGTAACCCGAAGGTAAGCCTTCTCGTCAACTTCAAAGGTCACAGCCTTATGATGACGATCATATTGGCTCTTTTGACGAGACTGGGCTGTTTTCAACTTTTCACGAATAATGCGAACCTGCTCTTCTGCATCCTGGATCATATCCGGGCCAAAGAGTTGCCTCTCTCCGGTTTCTGACCAATTAAGAGGTGTTCGACATCTTCGTCCATGGAGAACTTCAAAAGGGGCTTTGCCCAAGCTCGATTGATAACTATTGTTATAAGCGAATTCGGCGAATGGAAGGCACTTTTCCCAATTCATACCGAACGATATAACACAAGCTCGGAGCATATCTTCTAGGATTTGATTCACTCTTTCTACTTGACCACTTGATTGGGGATGGAAAGCAGTGCTAAAAGATAGGTGAGTCCCCATGGCATTCTGAAAGCTTTCCCAGAAGCGAGAAGCAAAGATACTTCCATGGTCCGAGTTAATCTCCAGGGGAACACCATGAAGAGACACTATTCGAGAGATATATAACTCTGCTAGCTGGCTAGCTGTTATACTCTCACGAACGGGAAGAAAATGAGCCACTTTGGAAAGACGGTCAATGACCACAAAGATAGCATTATTCCCTTTTTTGGTCTTGGGAAATCCGGTCATGAAATCCATGCTAACTTTATCTCATTTCCATTCAGGAATAGCTAGAGGCTGAAGGGTGCCAGCAGGCCTTTGATGTTCTGCCTTAACTCGACGACAAACGTCGCAGTTAGCAACGAACTCAGCAATTTCTCTCTTCATCCTAGTCCACCAGAACCTCTGGCGTAGGTCCTGATACATCTTAGTACTACCGGGATGAATGGTGAGAGGAGAATCATGAGCCTCCTTAAGGATTAACTGCCTTAGATGTGGGTTCTTAGGAACCACTAAACGATTCTGGAAGAACACAACACCTTGATCGTTCATGGAAAATTCTTTAGCGTTTCCGCTAAAAATATTCTCCTTGATCCGTGATATACCCTTGTCACGCTTTTGGCCAGCTATGATTTGATCCCTAAGAGTAGGCTTCGCCACCAGGGTAGAAAGGAGTCCTTGAGGAACAATATGAAGATTCAACTTCCGAAAGTCCTCATAGAGATGTGGTTGACCTTGTTGTAGCATCAAATTGTTACAATAAGATTTACGACTTAGCGCATCGGCCATAACATTGGCCTTCCCCGGGGTCTAAGTTATCCCTAAGTCATAATCCGAGATCACCTCAACCCACCGTCTTTGCCTGAGATTCAAATCCGGCTGGGTGAAAATATATTTCAGACTTTGGTGATCAGTGAATATTTCGCAACGATTACCAGAAGGTAACGTCGCCAGGTTTTTAGTGCATGGACCACAGCTGCAAGCTCAAGGTCTTGTGTGGGATAATTATCCTCATGTGGACGCAACTGTCGAGATGCGTATGCGATCACATGACGATCTTGCAAGAGAATGCAACCCAATCCTTGTCGCGAGGCGTCGCAATAGATAACAAAGTCCTTAGAAAAATCTGGTGGTAGCAACACAGGTGCGGAAGTCAGGCGTCTTTTCTGTTCCTGAAAACTATGCTCACACTGTGGTGTCCACTCGAACTTTTTATCCTTCTTGAGGAGTTCAGTTAGAGGCTTTGCAACCTTGGAGAAATTCTCGACAAAGCGGCGACAATAGCTCGCTAGACCAAGAAAACTCCTAACTTGCTTAACCGATTTAGGTTGAGTCCAATCAAGGACAGCTTGAACTCTCTCGGGATTGACAGCAATACCCTTACTAGAGATTAAGTGTCCTAGATAGGTCACTTCTGGTAACCAGAATTCACATTTTGAAAATTTGGCATAAAGGCGATGCTCTCGAAGTTTCATCAATACCAGCCTTAGATGCTCGGCATGTTCTTGTTCATTCTCCGAGTAGATGAGAATATCATCGAGGTATACCACGACGAATTTATCCAAGTACTCCATGAAGATTGAATTCATCAGTCGAGAGAAGGTGGCTGCGGCATTGGTTAAACCGAAGGACATAACGGTGTACTCATATTGTCCATAACGAGTAACAAAAGCCGTTTTTGGAATGTCCCCGTTCTTAATCTTGATTTGATGGTATCCCAACCTCAAATCCATTTTGGAGAAGGCTGAGGATCCAGCAAGCTGATCGTACAGATCGTTGATCCTGGGGAGCGGATACTTGTTCTTAGTGGTGACCAGATTAACTGGTCGGTAATCTACAACCATCTGATCCGTTCCGTCTTTCTTCTTGACGAAGAGGACGGGGCAAGCCCAAGGAGAAGAGCTAGGACGAATGAAACCCTTGTTCAAGGCCTCATCTAATTGCTTTTTAAGTTCGGCTAGCTCCAGAGGTGCCATCTTATATGGTCTTCTGGCTATTGGAACAGTTCCTGGAATAAGATCTATTACAAACTCTACATCTCTGTCAGGTGGAATTCCTGGCAGTTCCTCTGGAAAAACATCCGGGAACTCACGGACTACCGGAATGTCTTCAAGTTCCGGAAGAGGGTTGGCATTTAAGGAATAGAGTTGGCATTTGGCAACTCGAGTGGAGACATTTACTATCTCACCCGAGGGATGGGTAAGCTGGACATTTCTAGAATGAGTATCAATCTTGGCATAGTGAGCTGACATCCAGTCCATGCCCAAGATGATATTAATATCCGAAGATTTCAAGGCTATCAATGAGGCCAGGAAAACTAGCCTATCTACTAGAATTTCATTGTCATAGGTTATCCTAGAGGTTTGCCATTTACTACCAGGGGTTTGGACAACCAATGGGATTGGCATATCACAAAAAGACATGTTATGCAACTGTGCATAACTTTCTGAAATGAAGGAATGAGAAGACCTAGTGTCAAAGAGGACGGACGCTGGGTGATGATTAACAAGAAGCGTACCCAGCATGACGTCGGAATCCTCTGCAGCTTCTTCTGCTGACACATAGTTCACACGGCCACGTGCAGGAGTTGGCTTCACATAGTACGCTTTGCCCGACTTGGCCTGCCCGACGGACTTTCCGGGTTGCTTGGCACCCACATTCTGAGGACACTCACGGGAATAGTGCCCTGGTTCTCCACACTTGTAGCATATCACTTGGTTGGCACGTGGTGCAGCATTGCTAGCTGGACCACCATAAGCTTTTGCCGGAGGGTTGTCCTGATTCATCGGAGGTGCCACGTAGGATGGCCTCGGAGTGTATCTTGGCGGCAGAGAACTGTTTGGAACCCATAGCCTGCGTTTTGGAAACGCGGAACCAGAAGATGAGCCAAAGTCACGGGAGTGCTTCCTTGTGGCTTCGAAGTCAGAATGACCAGTCTCCGCACTGATCGCCTTGTTGACCAGAGCTTGAAAGCTTGCACAGTCATGGAGGCGCATATCACGACGGAGCTCAGGGCTCAGACCCTTACGGAATCTTGCTTGCTTCTTGGTGTCAGTAGACACCTCCTCTGTTGCATAGCGGGCGAGATTACCGAACTCGCGGCTATAGGCATCCACAGACAACTTGCCCTGAGTGAAGGCACATAACTCCTCTCTCTTTCTGTCCATCAAGCCCTCTGGAATATGGTGCAGACGAAAAGCGGCACTGAAGTCTGCCCATGTGGCTACTGGTTCAGCGGGACGCATAGCTTCAAAGTTCTCCCACCACAGATTGGCGGGTCCCTCTAGGAAATATGTCGCAAAGGTCACCTTGTCGGCCTCAGACACATTCGCAGAGCGAATCTTGCGTGAGATGCTGCACAGCCAGTCATCAGCGTCGAGGGGATCGACGGAGTGATGAAACTTTGGAGGATTCAGCTTCACAAAGTCATTGAGGGACACTGCATCATTCCTAGGCTGTCGAGCCGTATTCTGCTCAATACGCTCTAGCAGTCGGTTGATCTCCCTTTTGTTTCTTTCTGCCTCAAGCATCACTTCCACCAGAGAAGGCGGGTGAGGCAGGTCTTCCGGCGACGCTTGACTACCCTCACCTTGCTCATGAGCAGGGGCACGGTTCAACCTGGTGAACACCATCCTGACAAACAAACTCATAGCTTAGACCAATATCATATCAATACTAGCTATGGATTAAGAATGTACTGAACACACAGAATGCGGAAATGAATATCCGAACAGCATGGTAACAAGCAACTGCTATATATACACCATGGTTCATACACACCCTTACATAGTTCAGTACAACTTTAACTGAAGAGCAAACTACTGAAATTATGAAACTACTCATCAGAGGCTTACAAGCTTCCTATACATTATTTTTCTAGGCCTCCGGAATTCATTCCACATCACCGGCATACTTCACAAGTCACGCAGGACTGTGAACGTACGACTACTACCATACTATCCTTCCGCTCACAGCTCAGGCATCCGCATAGAACATCTCATAGAGATTACCTCCATGACCCGGTAGCTCAACTTGCGGATCAGGAAACACTCTAGCCTGAGATCCCTGGGATCCATAAGGACACGGATGGGGCCTTGGTCCCCTGACTGGTGGTAAGAGGGGTCCCCGAAGAGGTGTGACTCCTCCTATAGCTGGCCAGTCAACGTGAGGCGGAAGATGGGTCGTAACAGGGTTCAACATCTCCATCTCTCCATACCCTGTCTAGACTACCGGTGCCAGCTGCGTCAAAGCTGTCCATAGACGGGCACGGGTAGCATAAAGCTCCATACGGAGAGCACGAGCATCCCTGTCTCTGTTCTCTAGCATCTCAACAGTGGACTGCAGTAGTGGATCCTCCATAGAAGAATCAAAATAGACTCCACTAAGGTATCCCTCTTCACCAGGCTGAGAGGCCGGAACATAGCAGAACTCTGAATTCTGCAGCAGTGCATGTCTCGCTCTCATAATGGTTAGCATTGAATAGGCAGCATCTTGTACTGCCATGTCAACAGTGACCCCCAACCCATAGGACCAATGGATTGGCTTCTCAGCTCCAGGGTAGTCTAGAAATACCCTAACAGTGCAGATGTACTGGCTCTGGTTGAAGTCTCGGTACTGTTCCTCTACTGTGTACTCGGGGTACCAGCGGTAATCGCACACCGACATCACCCTGACCAGCATGGCCGTATGACCCGGCACATCAATGCACCTGGTCAGACGTACCACCTGACGGAAAGGGCGGCCAGGCATCTGTAAATAGAGAGTAATGCAAAAGCATTAGAGCTCCGAATGAAAAATTGGGCAGCATAACGGCTGTAAATGCTCAAAAACAAATTTTGAGACAACCCAAAAAATGGAATAGCGTAACCACTCAACTATCAAGTTCAACTCTCTGATCATCAAACCTACTTCCTTTTCCTAGGAATGACAGAAACCACATATCTCTTGACCCGTAGTCCTATAATCTACCGATCAGAACACGAGCCTAGAAGAAGATGCGTAACCTAGTCCTTAATTCCCGCAGAAAAGACGAGGATGACCAGAATAGAATAACTTGAGAAGAGAACAAGAGTCTTACATTCCCTTCCACAGACAATTCCCTTATATATAACTAAAGCAATTCTAGACTCAACTTCGACCAGTTTGGCTTAGTAATCCTACAGTCAGTCAGGCTCTGATACCAACGCTGTCGGGACCCCGATGCTAAGCCATAGGAATCCAGCCTGTAACACATCGCATCCCTTTGTGATCTCACGCACGGTTAACTCCACGGCTGCAGCCTTACCTTAGCCGGGACCGTTTGCGTCTTTTGACTCACGTATGCGATAGTGTCGCTAGCAATCCAATGTCAAAGAACCCGGATCGACATGTCTAGTCATAAACCAAAGTGGCAGTACCGCACAAGGACACGCATACATGACCCAACAAAGCAGGTGTCGGTCATCAGCGAATGTAGACGAGTCGTAGCAAGCTACAAGGACTCCCTTACATCGCGTGACATTTCCCCCAAAGAGGACAGACACAACAGCTAAGAAGGACACATGCCGGTCAACCAATGTGTCCGGAGCAGTAGCGAACTACCAAGGCTCGTTGGATCACAAAGGGGCATTTCCTTGTAAGGAGTGCTACTAAAGTTCACGACTAGGTAATCGAACCCCATACATATCAAGCATGACACACGTACGCATGGCATACCAATATGTATAGATACATCGATGGCATCACAACATAACCATAAACATACAAGCTTTATTTAAGAGGCTCGGAAGAGCCACACACATAATATTACACATTAAGGGTCTCACGACCCATAATAGCAGTCATTCAGTTACAAGCCAGCGGAAGAGTTATAAACTGTCTGAGTACAGACAGGGCAACTAGAAGGCACATGGCCTGACTATACTACAGATCCAACGTAGGGCCAGATCGTAGCTGGGACACCAGCTACTCGTCGTCGTCGATGTCTACGAAGAACCCTCCATTAGGGTCATTAGCAACCTCTGCAACATTTATTAAGAAAACATGAGTACGAAGGTACTCAACAAGACTTTAGGACAACTAACTACTCATGCAAGGTATCAAAAGGTATTGTGGGGTTTCATGCGGAAAGCCAGCATTTGACTCGTGGCTAGACAACTTGCATTTTTAAATAATTTTGACAACTTGACTTCTCGCACACGAGTCCACTAACACCACAACAATACACTATCGTGGAATCATTCTGTTTCTGTACGGAAATGCCGCCCATGACACTCACGCTTATCTAGGCAATTTTATGAGTAGCCATTGAAATTATCTATGAACAACATATGTCTCCAAGTAGTCCATATCCGCGGACGCGGCTATTCGAATAGATCATAACCCTGCAGGGGTGTACTTCATCACACACGCTCTCGCCACTTATCGCCATGTGCACGTCATGCACCTCGGCAACCTTCAAGCGGAAGCCCAGCGAGGGAGTCGGCCACGACCGTTAACCACACTAGTACCTAGTCCAGGTTTATCGCCTATCTGAGAGTAATCCGTACGGAAGTCCGGCCGAGGTTTCTGCCACGGCCTCAAACGATGTGCGCAGGGTTCCCAAGCCCACCATCCGGGTGCCACTTGGTACACCGTGCCACTGCCTACCGCATCACGGCCCACCTCTCAGGTCAGCACCATGCGCGGCCTCCAGCATTACTATAAACACCAGAAACTACTTGCAACTCCTGGACCGAGTACTACGCGATTAATAGGCCGAGCGGGGTCATATTTCAGGGCCCACCATGTGGTAGTATCTAGTCTTGGATTACATACACGGAACTCAGTTCCTAAGGACGGTTCCAATGAAACAACCCGCCATGTACTCCTACACAGCCTTTCACCGGTACCTTTACCAAATCAAGTTCAACACACAACCTTTGCTCAGCGAACACATTCTCACAATTCTGTTCATCTCCCAGATGACAGACCATACACAACTCTAAGCATAGCATGCATAGCAGGATAAGGCACATCATAGATCAAGCAACTACCAGGTATGCTAGGTTGCAAGGTTCGGCTATTTACCGTGACAAGGTTAGGTCATGCCAAGGAAGTGGGTTCAACTAACGTGGCAAAAGAAGTTGAAGCATTTGATCCTAATGCAATAAATAAGTGCAGGAGCAAGAACATGGGAATGATCGGGATGATCAAAAGGGTTGCTTGCCTTGTTGCTCAGAGGAGGAACGATATCCGTCAGACGGATATTCGGTGGGATCCGGGGGTGCGGAGCCTACCGAAATGAATGGCAACATTCAATAACAATCATATGCGATCAAAATGATGCATGAGCATGGCATGAGAATGCAAGGTGATAAGTTATTATAATCAACATGTATTAGGTTTAGAGTTGATTTGAATCACATTCGAATATCAATTCAAACGGGGTATTCTCGGATACCGGTTTAATTGATTCGACCTGATGCTCGGATCAACTTGATGTTAGCATGCATGAGATGTCATGTTAAGGTACTCATTTGTAACTAGGACAGTGTGATCATGGCATTCATAATGAAATTTGAATATTTTTCCAAATTCCATTTATGAAGTAATTATAAGAATTGAATTATTCATTATTCTTCATGTTAGGGTTCTTAACCTTTTCAAACATGAATGAAAATAGCATAATCAGATTCTTTGAATTTTTCTGATACTTTTTCATATATAAATTATTTTCATTGGAGTTACAGATTAATTTCTATGAATTTTTGCAGTTTTAAACATTTCCGGAATTATTTTTATACTGGAAATTCTGTTTATTGCATCAGCCTGACGTCAGCAGGTCAGCCGACCTGTTCAGGTCAAACCTGACAGGGGGGCCCCACTGGTCAGCCTCTCTGGGACTAATCCCGCGCTGACCAGTCCCTTAACTACGTTGACTTGGCCTTGGGCCCACTGTCAGCGAGTGATTAAGCTCCTAATCTACTGGATTAGCTTTGCCACGTCGGCCCCCACCGGAGCATGGCCGGCGGCGACCACGGGCACGGCGGAGGGCTCGTCGGAGAGAGCTAGACAGCGCATCGGCCGTCGGTTTTGGGCGCAGAAAGGAGCTACGGGTAGCTGGTGCAACGCCGCATCTAGCGGGGGCATCAGGGGAAGCTAGGGTCGCCGGGAGAGGCGCCGGCGACGAGGCGAAGCGGCGACCGAAGCTCGGCCTTCTACGAGTGATGGCTCTAGGGCACGGGGAGGGTAGCTGAAGGGCTTATCACACTCCTGGAGGCTCCAGGAGCTCGATCCCTAGCTCGAGCGCGTGGGTCAGACACCACAACAACGGCGACGACATGACCGGTGCTGAGGAGCTCTCGGCCTTGGTGGGGAACGGGGATACGGTGCACGGAAGAGCGTGGGGCGAGAGGGGAAACGACGACGAGCTCACGGCGGTTCCAATGGTGTTGTTGAGGGGCTCGGGGGTGCGCCGGAGGGAGCGAATCGACGGGAGAGGTCCGGCGGCCGGAGGTGGAAGACGATGGCGTTGGGGCGATGCAGAGCTCGGGGAAGCTTCGGCTTCTGCAGAGAGGACCAGACCGACGAGGCGAAGCTGCTGGACTACTCGGAGGAAGGTTCCCGTGGCTAGAAGCGCTGCGGCTCGAGCTCGAGCTCGTGGTAATGGCGGCAGCAGGAGGGAGGAAAAGATCCGAGAGGAGGGGAAAACCGGTGCTGGGGAATGGATAGAGGAGGCCTCGGGGAGCTTATCCCCGTTGTCGCGCTGTCCAGGGGGCTCTGGGGCTCGCCACGGCGAAGCAGGAGGTGGAGGGGGCCGCCGTGGTCGATCTCCCCTCTGCCAGAAGGCAGAGGAAGAAGACGACCCTGCCCCTGGTGGGCTGGGCCTCCTGAGGCGACAAGTAAGGTTTTTCTTCCTCTTATTCCTTTTCTGTTTTGTTCTGTGTTGCTAACTAATGTTTTGCTATTTATTTCAGCTTCAAAACAAAAAGTAAAAACTTTTTAGACACACCTGAATATTTGTTATAATATTCCCAACCATTTGCAAAGTTTTCAACATTTTTGAAAATTTATAGTTTCTGATTTCAAATTTAAAATTTGAAACCAGTGGCTTTTTGCATTTATTTAAAGTGCTTAAAGTGTCAAGAAAATAGTTTTCTCCAATGCTCATTTACTTTCATGATTTATCACAAAGTTTGAACTTTTCTTGAGGCCATTTTGGGTTCATTGATTTCAACTAGTTTGAGATTTCCTTTATTTAAAGTAGTGGCTAGGGTTTTGAGTTTTTCCTTTGCCACTTTCTTGTTCTTGTTGAAACTTCTTAGATGCAAAATGCAAAGAAGACATGAGCACAAGACTAACTTGCTTAAGGTGTCAGGGATGTGACAGTCACTTCAATGCTGTCTAGAAGGGTGCAAAAGTCAGATTCATCAATGTTGCCAACAAAGTCATCATTGAACACAACAATAAGGTTACTGACTAGAAGCAACCTAAAACTCCTCAGGCAAAATACACAGTTGAGTTGCGTGACGACTCTGGTGATGAATTTCCTCCAACTGACGAACCTGCCAGGATAGCCAAAGAAATGGTTGCGCCTAAAGAAACTGTTCCAGCTAGGATGACTGCATCAGTCGTGCTTGAAGAAACTGCCCCACCGGCTCCAAAATCTTCACAAGTTGAGAAAGTGAAGCTTCCTTCTACAACAGAAGTGAAGAAAACTAAGGTGCTGAAAAGGAAGCAGCAAAGAAGAGAAAGGCCTCAACGAGCTCAGAGTCCTCAGAAGCAAAATGCTTGAGGACTTTGAAAACTTCCTCAACTGCTCCAATTGATGCCACCCTATCAACGTTGCACCTACCTATGTGATGGTGCCATTTGGTGTGGAGCACGTCATCCAAGAAGGAGATGAAGAAATGGAAGACAATCGCTTTGCTCCTTCCACACCAATTGATCAGGAAATAGAAGCGGATCCAAATACTTCAATTCCTCAAGCTCAACTCCTCTAGCTCACCAGAACACTAATGTGGATGATGAAGAAAAGGATGAAGAAGTGGACGTTGGCAGCACACCGTTGATCCATGATGAATTCTCGGAAAACAATCATCCCAACTCACCATTGGCCACTCCAATTCCTCAAGTGCCTATGTCCCCTTCAGCCACTGAAATTCAGACATGGTCTGAAGAAAAGAGAACTTCGATGAAGTCTATCTCGGAAACTGAATCAGGTGCATCACCTGAAGACAATACCAATCAAAGTACAATTGAGGAAACTGTTGCACCAGAAATTGATGAATCTGCTCAGCATATTCCTCAAACTGAGAAGATTGGCTTTGAAGAACATGTTCCTCAGACTGCAGACACTGCCTCTGAATCTCATGTTGATAATCCTTAGTCGGCAGTTGTCGTGGCTGAAGTTGCTCAAACTAAAATTCTTGAAAGACTTGTGGGCCGCTTCAAGCCAAATCTTCTACCAAAGGGTCTTCAACCCTTCAAAGGAACAAAAGGCCAAAGTTTGGTAGGGCCCAATTCTTTGATGAGCATCACTATTTCACATGCGCTAATCCTTTTGACTCTCCTTAGATTAGGCGCAACAGATTCTGGACCCTTGGTTAGATGAACTACTATGGTGTTGTTCCCTACGACAAGGACAAGGTTTTTCCTCACAGGCAAATTCCTCATGTGGAATGGAGGATATTCCTTGCTACAATCCAGTTCTTCAAGTTGTTCAGGAAGCTAACTATTGCAATTATGTGATGACATCTATGACTGGAATGAAGAAATCATTCTTCAATTCTATGTTACATTGCACATCTTAGTAGATGTCTCAGATGTTACCAATTGGGTTCATGACTGGATGACTCAAGATACTCACTTCAAAGCCCCAACAACGGAATTGCTTCGAGCCCTTCCAGTTCAACTTCCCTCAGAGGGAGACAGATGCATCTATGACAAACTTCAACTGCCAAATCACCTAATGCAAGTGCTCATGAAGCCTTTGGCTCCTCGCAAGCCGCCAAGAACCAAACTCTTCACAAAGGAATTGATCTCTGCCCAGGACAATGTACCGCATTTTGGCCAAAACCTTCTGTCCAATCAAGGGTCATGACTCAAATGATGAAGAAATAGTGGGCATCATGAAGAATTTGATATTCAATATCAACCATGGAATTCCAATAAATTTTCATGATTTCTTTATGAGGACTCTATCCCACAGTGCTCTGTCACCTTTCTGAAGCCTTATGCACCATGGATCATGAGATTCATCAAGAAAAGATCTGGAATTCGTTACAAGGCAGATCTTCTGAATCACCTCACCTACTTGCCTCCACTTGAAGTCATCAAGAGTTCTTTCGACATGTTTGAAGGCAAAGGAAAATCTATGATTGATGAAGGAACTCGCCCCCTTGATGGCCGATTTCACAAAGCCGCGTCATAGTCCACCAATGAAGACACTACCTCACAAGAAGCCCCTAGTCCAACTATACCGCATGTGATGACTGACCATGAGCTCTTGCTGAGCCTTCATCAAAAGGTTGACCGCAACCACAAATGGGTCAAGCATCAGTTTGGTGACATTGTGAAAGGCCTCAATGTGACTCAAAATGAAGTGAAGAAAAATCATTATTATCTTCATGAGATCCTTGACCGCACATGGGACATTCCGTATCACCTAAAGACTTCTGAGGTACTCAGTGAAATGGAGTTCCAGCAAGACTTCGACTGGTCCAGGCCTCCAAAGAAGAAGTTCAAGAAGATTCCAATTCCTCGACTAGTGGCCAACTCATTTTCTTCAACGCTCACAACTCATGATGTTGAAGACCTTGATGACACTTCTTTGACGAACGATCCAGAGCTCCTTCTCCACCAACGAAGTGATATTCTTCAAGGGTGTTAGTCCTCAGTTTCATCCCTTTTCTTCACTTGATGACAAAGGGGGGTAAATCTGAGTTTGTCTTCAAGCGGGTCTACTTTGGGTTTTGAACTATATTTTCTTTAAGTTACAACTCTCATTCTTCTGAAGTGTTTTGTTGTATGAGTTGTAAACTTATGCCCGATCGTGGTCACACACTTTTGAACTGCTTTCTTTCATGCTTACTCCTCATGATGATTAATGCATGCATGCTAAAATTTGTGAGACTCCACTTTCTGTCATGCATTTAAATTTCCTCAAGTTATATGTCAAATGCGTGCATGGATTCCAAGATATGGGGGGAGATTTCCATGGTATAAATCCTCAATGTGCATTTGGAGTCCAAAGCAAATTTGTCAAATATGCACATCTTTGGGGGGAGTCTCTCTATATCTCGCAATCAAATTCCTCAATCTCAGTAGTTACACTTCATATTATTACCCACGTTGAAAACTTAATATATTTGTGATCAATCACCAAAAAGGGGGAGATTGTAAGTTCATCTTGTGCCCCTTAGTGATTTTGGTGTATTGAAGACTTATAGGTTAAGAGACTGATATGTTTGTGAGTGTACACACGCTTTATAAGTTGCTGAGGAGTTTGAGTTATTCGAAGAATATTGACCCCTAAAAATGTATGTCTTCGGCTGAAGACTTTGGTATTTCCTCTGAAGACTTTGAAAGTGAGGAAATTTGTGTGTCCATGAAGAAATCAATGTGAAGACTCTGAAGCGTGAAGACTTTCGTTTTCATATTTTCATTTTCTGTATTCTATGTCATAGGACCACCGTATTGTTAAAGGGGGCCGCGCCTAGGGGGCTTGTGGGCTCCCTGTTGGCCCTCTAGCCCCCCTCTTTTACTATAAGGTGGGTTTCGTTCCAGAAAAAATCAATAGGAGGCTTTTGGGAGGAATCGCCGCCTCCATGAGGCGGAACTTGAGCAGAACCAATCTAGAGCTCCGGCAGGGTCATCCTGCCGGGGAAACTTCCCTCCCGGAGGGGGAAATTATCGCCATCTTCATCGCCAACACTCCTATCATCGGAGGGGACTCATCACCATCAGCATCTTCATCAGCACCATCTCATCTCCAAACCCTAGTTCATCTCTTGTAACCAATCTCCGTCTCGCGACTCCGATTGGTACTTGTAAGGCTGCTGGTAGTGTTAATTACTCTTTGTAGTTGATGCTAGTTGGATTACTTGGTGGAAGATTATATGTTCAGATCCTTGATGCTACTCATTACCTCTCTGGTCATGAATATGATTATGCTTTGTGAGCAGTTACTTTTGTTCCTGAGGACATGGGGTAAGTCATGCTACAATTAGTCATGTGAATTTGGTATTCATTCGATATTATGATGTGTTGTATGTTGTCTCTCCTCTAGTGGTGTTATGTGAACGTCGACTACATAACACTTCACCATTATTTGGGCCTAGAGGAAGGCATTGGGAAGTAGTAAGTAGATGATGGGTTGCTAGAGTGACATAAACTTAAACCCTAGTTTATGTGTTGCTTCGTAAGTTGCTGATTTGGATCCACTAGTTTAATGCTATGGTTAGACTTTGTCTTAATTCTTCTTTCGTAGTTGCGGATGCTTGCGAGAGGTGTTAATCATAAGTAGGATGCTTGTCCAAGTAAGGGAAGTACCCAAGTGCTGGTCCACCCACATATCAAACTATCAAAGTAACGAACGTGAATCATATGAACTTGATGAAAACTAGCCTGACAGAAATTCCCATGTGTCCTCGGGAGCGCTTTACCTCCTATAAGAGTTTGTACAGTCTTGTCCCTGGCTACAAAAGGGATTGGGCCATCTTGCTGCACCTTTGTTACTATTGCTACTTGCTACTTGCTACGAATCATCTGGTCACACAACTATTTGTTACCGATAATTTCAGTACTTGTAAAGATTACCTTGCTGAAAACCACTTGTCAGATCCTTCTGCTCCTCGTTGTGTTCGACACTCTTACTTATCGAAAGGACTACGATAGATCCCTTATACTTGAGGGTCATCACCTCACGCCCATCACGTGGGAGACAAACCCACTTGGAGGAAGATGACAGAGGTCCTGCAAGCTGGCACGGCCATGGAGGATTTCCCCTTTGGTGATTAAGGTGTTGCGCTAGCAGCCCCTCCAAAAGAAAGTAGCCAAACCTTACCATTTTGGTGATATAATATCAATAAGGATCGTTGCGCGAGGGTGAAATTCATCGTGGAGCCCACGACCGCGTCGTGAAGACTGCTTTGTGAGACGAAGACCACCTTTAGCCAGGATCGGCCTGGCTCGTGTCCCTCTTCGAGTGGCCGCTTTGTGGCCACCCTTTCCCACCAATATTTTCAGGGAAGAGACCAAGGCACTATGTAAGGGAATCTAGTTCCCCTTAGTGATTTTGGTGTATTGAAGACTTATAGGTTAAGAGACTGATATGTTTGTGAGTGTACACATGCTCTATAAGTCGCTCAGGAGTCTAAGTTCTTCGAAAAATATCAACCCCTAAAAATGTATGTCTTCAGCTGAAGACTTTGGTATTTCCTCTGAAGACTTTGAAAGTGAGTAAATTTGTGTGTCCGTGAACAAATCAATGTGAGGACTCTAAAGCGTGAAGACTTTCATTTTCATAGTTTCATTTTTCGTATTCTGTGTCATAGGACCACCGCACTGTTAAAGGGGGCCGAGGTAAAACTAAGGAAAAGTTTCCAAGTGATGCTCATTTCAAATCCTACATGTTCAAACCCTTTGGAAATCTTCAACAGTTTAGTCCAATTCTTCAGTGGAAGAGACAACGATCTTCTGGCCTTTGAGGAATTTTCTCTAACTGAGGAGTTAGGTCTTCTCTAGTGCGAATCACCTACATATGAGGAACATGATTGACATGAGGACTTTCACAGTTGAAAGCTTCCAACCGTTGTTGTGTTGCACGACATATGTCCCCAACCTTATCCACCTAACGTTCATATCATTGGGGAATTAATGTCAATTCATGTCGGGATTGCTCCTTGGCAGTAAATAGCCACCCCGCATAACCACTAGTTGGTTGGCTGCTCCACGAGAGAAACTGACAATTGTCATTTGAGAGCAACCCAGTCCTCGAAGACTTTGAGAAAAATCATATGTGAGGAAAAACCCCAAACACCCAAAGCAAAACCCAAAACCCAAAGTGATTGAGAATCACTGAAGAGATTGTTCATATGTGGAACCGACACTTGTTACCCTTGAGGACTATGCATCCTCCACACGGTTAGGTTTCATGGTCTAGAGCATCCAGCAATGAAATGTGGATCGTCGGGTGACCAAGTTTGTGAGGGTTTGGGAGTCTGCCCTAAAGACTAGCACGAGTGTTGGGCGAGGACTGTGAGTCCTTAGCTCATGAAGAATACTGTAAAGGCTGTGTGTCCTAGGATTGTGTTTCCTTTGGTTTAAATACCAAGCCACTCCAAATCAGATGTACAACTGTCACAACAGTTGGAACTAGGTCATCAAATCACTATCTTCATCAAGCAACGGGTTCTAATTCCTCAACCCTTTCATTTCCTCAATTGTATGTTGACGACTTTGATCTTTACTGTTTGAAGAATTTGACTGAATACTTTCTCTAATTCCCCACCTCAAATTCTTCACTTAAATTATGTGTCACCTGCTTATCCTGATCATATGATCTATGCAACGTGAACGTTTCATTTCACTCTAACGACTAAGCTACAGTTTTTTTTGAACATGTGTTTGAGTACTTATTCTTTTGCACTCAGTTCATGACTGAGGACTTCCCTCACTAGGAATTTCCTCGGTGAAGAATTTGTAAAAATCGCCTATTCACCCCCTCGAGTAGACATAACGCACTTTCAATTGGTTTCAGAGAAAGTTACTGATGGCAATCTCCGACAATGGCTAGGTAAATGCTGTTTAGCAGATCTCTAGCAATGGCTAGACGACTGCTATTCTCGATTACTCAACAATTAGAAATTGTCTTGCAATGACCCACCAGCGCGTGGGATCGAGGCAGTTTTCGGGGGTAGAGTATTCAACCCAAATTTGTTGATTCACCAATAGGAAGTGAGAGGATACTCTCAAGTATTACCAGCCGAATGTGTCAGATTCAACCACACCTGAAAGATTAATATCTGCAAGCAAAGTATCAACAGCAAAGTAGTATGATAACAACAGTGTCAGAAAAAATCTATTGATGGCAGACTATTCCTAACTATCGTATCAATTGCGCCAGAAGTTGCCCGTTGACGGAAATTGTCATTTCCCGTCAACGCCGAGCGAACCAGAATTGTAGCAGTTAGCAGCAGTGTAACGAGTAGCAGCAGTGCAAGGAACAGCAGTAGTGACAGCAGTAGCAAGTAGCAACAGTAACAAATAACAGCAGAGCAAGTAACAGCAGCAGCAATAGTAGTAACAGCAGCAGAGCAAAACAAGTAACAACAGCAGTGGGACAAACTCGTAGGCAATGGGTCGGTCATTTATTTGGATGATATTCATCATGCAACAGTTATAACACGGAGAGATATGTGGCTAGCTCCCGTTCGTCAATGTGATGTAGGCATGCATTCCGTGTGTCGTCATACGTGCTTAGGGAAAAGAACTTGCATGACTTCTATTGTCCATCCCCCCCGTGGCAGCGGGGTCCAAAAGGAAACTACGGGATATTAAGGTTCTCCTTTTAATAAAGAACCGGACCAACGCATTAGCACTTGGTGAACACATGAACTCCTCAAACTATGGTCATCACCGGGAGTGGTTCCGGTTATTGTCACTCCGGGGTTGCCGGTCATAACACATAGTAGGTAACTACAACTTGCAAGATCGGATCTGAAACACACATATATCGGTGACAACATAATAATTTCAGATCTGAAACCATGGCACTCGGGCCCTAGTGACAAGCATTAAGCATGGCAAAGTAGTAGCAATATCAATCTCAGAACATAGTGGATACTAGGGATCAATCCCCGTCAAAAGTAACTCGATTACATGATAGATCTCATCCTACTCATCACCGCCCAGCGAGCCTACGAATAGATTACTCACGAACGATGAAGAGCTTCATGGAATTGGAGAGGGAAGAAGGTTGATGATGACGATGGCGACGATTTCCCCTCTCCGGAGCCCAAAACGGACTCCACATCTGCCCTCGAGATGAAGAACAGGATGTGGCGGCGCCTCCGTATCGCAAACGCGACGAAATTTTCTCTCTTGATTTTTTCTGGGACGAAAGTGAATTTATAGAGCTGAGTTTGGGGGCGGCAGAGCCACGTGGGCCCCACAAGCTTGCTAGCCACCACCAGGGGGTGGCGGCTACAGGGCTTGTGGCCCACTGGCCCATCCCCTCCGGTGGATCTTTGCGCAGGTATTTTTCATATTTTCCAGAAATATTCTTCATAAATTTTCAGGACGTTCTGAGAACTTTCATTTCTCCACAAAAACAACACCAAGGCAATTCTGCTGAAAACAACGTCAGTCCAGGTTAGTTCCATTCAAATCATGCAAATTAGAGTCCAAAACAAGGGCAAAAGAGTTTGGAAAAGTAGATACGATGGAGACGTATCAACTCCTCCAAGCTTAAAACCTTGCTTGTCCTCAAGCAACTCAGTTGACAAACTGAGAGAGAAAGAAAAACTTTGACAAACTCTGTTTGATCTTGTTGTTACAACTATATCTAACTCATAACCAGAATTTCAGAAAGATCATAAGTTAACCACATAAACAAGTGACTCAAAGGTCTCACGGTAAACTAATATCAATGGCATAATCAGCTAACGAGAAAATAATAATTAGTTTCAAATACCAACACTTCAATCAAAACAAGCATGAAGCAATATGAATAGGTGGTATCTCGATAGCTCTTTCTGAGACCGCAAAACATAAATGCACAGCACTTTCAAAGATCAAGGTCTGACTAAACATTGTAATTCATAGCAACGAAGATCAAGTCATAGTCATACTCAATATCAATCAAAAGCAAATCATAAAAATGACAGAGGTGCTCTCTGATTGGTGCTTTTAAAAGAAGAGGATCACTCAACAGGAAAATAAATAGACAAGCCCTTCGCAGAGGGAAGCATTGATTTACAGAGGTGCCAGAGCTCAATCTTTGAAGACAGAGATAATAATTTTGGGTGGCATGCTTTCATTGTAAACGCAATGACCAAGAGTTCTCAATATCTTCCATGCTACTCATGCTATAGGCGGTTCCCAAACAGAAAAGTAAAGTTTTAACTCCCCCACCACCAATCAATCACACTCCACGGCTAGCCGAATCCTCAGGTACCGTCCATACTAACATCAATCTGGGGGGAGTCTTGTTTTACAGTTATGTGTTCGATTTAAGCGTAGAACTGGGCATTCCAATTACCGGCCCCTTTCTCATGAATGACAGTGAATAAGCACATGTCGAGGATAGCACTCCTAGCATGGAAGATACCAATAGCCCCCTGTCACCACATGAGCGGTTACTAGAGAGCGACAACAGTCATCAAGATGCAATGAGTTTGACTAACATAGAATGCAAGCATGAACAAGATATAAATCACCATGAACACGAACATCATAGAGGCTATGTTGATTTTGTTTTCAACTACATGCATGAACATGCGCCAAGTCAAGCCACTTGAATCATTCAAAGGAGAATACCATCCTATCATACTACATCATAGTCATCTCAAAATCTATGTTGGCATTCAAGACAAACCATTATAAGCTCCTAGCTAATTAAGCATGGCATCAGAAACTATGATCTCTAAGTTGTCATTGCAAACATGGTTCTCTCACAACAAAGTTGAATCAGGCATGACAAGCTAGTCATATTTACAAAAACAAAATAGATAGAGTTCATACCAGCTTTTCCAGTCTCAGTCACTTCATCATATATCATCATTATTGCCTTTCATTGGCACGATCGAACGATGTGAACAATAATAAGAGCGCTCATGCATTGAACTAAGCTGAATCTGCAGGCAAACACAAAGGAGAAGACAAAGTAATATGGCTCTTTGAAAGCTAAACACGTATGCATGCAAGAACCACTAAACATTGTAACCAATATCTTCTACCTTGACCCAAAGAAAAAGAAAACTATTTACACGGGAAAGCTCCCAACAAGAAAAACAAGAAAGAAAAATCTTTTTGGGTTTGCTAAAAAGGACACAAAACAAGAAAACGAAAATAAAGTAGTGAGGATAATACAGTGGCAAAGTGTAAACACCGGCTAACAAAGTGAAATCATAAGCATGAATCTAAGGTCGGTGAGAACACGTACTCCCCCAAGCTTAGGCTTTTGGCCTAGCTTGGTCTACTCCCAAGGTGGGAAATAACCAGCTCCGGGATACTCCGGAGCAGACTGTGGATGCCACTTCTGTGTGAGCTCCTCTAGCTCCCACTAATAAACTGGCGTCCGGTTCTCGACTGGCGGCTCGGGCACGGGCCCCTGTGGTTGGGCCAAGCCCCAATATGCTTAGATGTCTGAGGGCATAATAGTGTACCTGCCTGCATGAAGATTGAACAAAGAAGGAGCAGGCAAAGTAATAGTCTCTCGAGTACCCTGACTAAATACCAGGTTACAAATCATCCGTCTACTAGCATCTCTATCCAGAAAATCATGGCGAACCATGCTGTCATAATCTAGATATTTCTTAGGGAGAAGCATCTCTCCTTCCTCTCCCACTCTAATGGGTATCTCAAAGTGTCTGGCAAGACGGGTAGCATAGATACCTCCATAGACGACACCCTTGGAATGGTTGGTGTTCAACCGCTCGGCTACTATAGCACCTAGGCTATAAGTCTTATCGTTATAAAGGCCTTCGCGCAAAACCGCAAGGTCTGGAGAACTAAGTGAACCAACCTCCCCACGGCCAATCAAACATTTTCCCACAAATAATGAAAAGTACTGAAGCACAAGAAAATGTATGCTAGCAATTCTAGCGCGAGACACTCCTCTCTCCTCTCCAACAGCAATAGTACTAGTGAAATCCTCCAAGTCCCGAGGGTCACGGATATCCCCAACATAAGGTAATTAGCATACATTGCAAAAATCCTGTAGCGTCATGCACTGGGGGACATCGTATATCATGAACTCAACCATGGGAGGATTCTTCCTCGGATAAACGTTGAAGCTTTGAACGAAAATATTGGTGAGGAGGAGGTATTGCGAGCACTTATCTTCAACGAACGCAGTAAGACTTGCGTTCTCCACCAAGTAATAAAAGACTTCATAAAGCCCGACGGTGCGCAAAAATTCATCACTTGGCCACTCGCACGCTCGAACTTCTGTGACTCGAGGGACTACGTACTTGGGGTGGTTCTTCTCATCCTCCTTGGGGTTACGGCTTGAAGAGCCTCGCAAGAACCTCCTCATCTTTTCCTTTTTCTAGCTCTGAAAAATTCTGAAATTTTTAGAGACTTCGAAAGAAAAGTGAATAAAGATTAACCCAACTCATAGCAACTACTCCTACTAGTGCCTAGAGAACGTATCACGCGCTAAAACTACTTGGGACCAGCTAAATCAACATTTCTAGCTCAAGAACAGGGTCACCAAGGTAGCAAGAATATGCGAAGGATAAAGCACTAGAGCAAAAACTAATTGGACTAATGGAGGAGTCACTTACCAAGGAGTAATTTCCCCAAAACAGTTCGGAGAATGGTTCTTTGAGCAAGGAGATCGAAAATCACAGCCAAATGAGCAAGAACACAGGTTTGAGCTGCGAAATAATTTTTTCTGGAGGTGGACGAAGAGGATGGGAGCTGGAATGAGTGGAGGGGGTCCCTGTGGACCCCACAAGCTTGCTAGCCGCCACCAGGGGCGGCGGCTGCAGGGCTTGTGGCCCATTGGTCTGGCCCCCAGGCCAGCTCTCAGGCCGAGTATTTTTCAAATATTCAAGAAAAAATCATACTAGATTTTCAGGACCATCGGGGAACTTTTATTTTCGGGGTATTTTTCTCGAGGACGCTAAAACAGAAAACGGGAGAAACTAAACTAAATCTATCATTTTTCTTCTAAGCAACAGAAAATGAAATCTCAAAACAGAGGTATGTGATTCTTTGATTCATCCATTTCATGGTCATCGAAAGAAATACGTCAATGGGGTTGATCAAGTCCTCATGACAAAACCTTCTCGAATCGCAAGAGAGAACGGAGAATTTTCGAATAGCCACTAAGTCACCTCAATGGGGATATGTATCTCCCCAACAAGCAAATCATACTTCATCTTGACACGAGGAATAGGGCATTCAAAGCTCCCAATAAGAATTGATGAAGTCTTTTCGATAGCATTGATGCAATGTACTTGATATCGTTTCTTCGGAAAGTGCACGGTATGCTCATTACCGTTGACATGGAAAGTGACATTGACTTTGTTGCAATCTATAACAGCCCCTGCAGTGTTTAAAAAGGTTCTTCCGAGGATGACAGCCATGTCATCGTCCTCGGGGATATCCAAGATAACAAAGTCTGTTAAGATAGTGGTGTTAGCAACCGCAACAGGCACATCCTCGCAAATGCCGACAGGGAAAGCAGTTGATTTGTTGGCCATTTGGAGAGAAATTTCATTGGGTGTCAACTTATCCAGTTCAAGACTACAATAAAGAGAGTGCGGCATAACACTAACACCGGCTCCAAGGTCACATAAGGCAGTTCTTACATAGTTTCCTTTAATTGAGCAAGGTATAGTGGGCACTCTGGGATCACCAAGTTTCTTAGGAGTTCCACCTTTGAAAGTGTAATTGGCGAGCATGGTGGAGATCTCAAGATCTGGTATCTTCCGTTTATTAGTCACGATATCTTTCATGTACTTGGCATACAGAGACATTTTGAGCATATCAGTTAACCGCATCTGCAGAAAGATGGGTCTTATCATCTCAACGAAGCGCTCAAAATCATCATCATCCTTTTTCTTGGATGGCTTAGGAAGAAAGGGCATAGATCTATGAACCCATGGCTCCCTTTCTTTACCATGATTCCTAGCAATGAAGTCATTCTTATCATATCTCTTAGGTTGTGGGTTATGAGGATTAACCGTAGGTTCAATCTCCACATCCTCATCATTGCTAGGTTGAGCATTATTATGAACATCACTGTCCATATTGTCACCAGGTTCATGTTCATCACCAGATTGTGTTTCTGCATCAGACGCAGAAATATCATTAGGTTCTTCAGGTGTGACATTATTTGGTGAACTGGCATGTAGGTTTCTATCATCCTTCTTCTTCTCCTTAGGATGACTGGGTGTATCAGCATTAATTCCTTGAGAATCTTGATCAATTCTCTTAGGATGACCTTCAGGATACAAAGGTTCCTGAGTCATTTTGCCTCCTCTAGTAATGACTCTGACAGAGTTGTCATTTAATTCATTGAGCAAGTCATTCTGAGCTTTAAGTACTTGTTCTACCTGAGTAGTAATCACAGAGGCATGTTTACTCAGAAGCTTCAGATCATTGACATTTCTGTCTACACAAGCACTTAAAGGGCTAAGCATACGAGTACTTTGTTCCAAATGTCTGCTAACATAATCATTGAAACTCTGTTGTTTGGTAACAAAATTGTCAAATTCATCAAAGCATAGGCTAGTAGGTTTCTCAAAAGGAATATCACTCTCATCAAACCTACGCAGAGAATTCACTTCTACTACTTGTATCGGGTTATCGAGACCGTGGATCTCTTCGATAGGTGGTAGATTTTTGACATCTTCAGATCTAATGCCTTTATCTTGCATAGATATCTTGGCTTCTTGCATATCTTTGGGACTGAGGAATAGAATACTTCTTTTCTTAGGAGTTGGCTTAGGAGGTGGTTCGGGAATAGTCCAAGCATTATCGTTGATCAAGATGTTATTCAGAAGGATCTCAGCTTGTTCGATAGGTCATTCCCCAAAAACACAACCGGCACAACTATCTTGGTGGTCTCTAGAGGCATCGGTAAGTCCGTTATAGAAGATATTAAGTATCTCGTTCTTCTTAAGAGGGTGATCAGGAAAAGCATTTGTAGCTGGACGAGCCTCCCCCAAGCTTGTGGGAGACTCTCTTCTTGGAGTTGAGCAAAGTTGTATATTTCCTGCAAGGCAACTTGCTTCTTATGAACAGGGAAATATTTCTCACAAAAGTAATAGACCATATCCTGGGGACTACTCACACATCTAGGAGCAAGAGAGGTGAACGAGGCTTTAGCGTCATCCTTTAAAGAGAAATGAAACAGCTTAAGGATGTAGTAGTGGCGGATCTTCTCCTCACTAGTGAAAAGGGTGGCTATATCGTGTAGTTTGGTAAGATGGGCTACGACCGTCTCAGACTCATAACTGTGGAAAGGGTCAAATTCGACTAGAGATATTATCTCAGGATCGACAGAGAATTCATAATCCTTATCGGTGACAAAGATAGGTGAAGTGGCAAACTTCGGGTCGTATTTCATCCTAGCTTTCAGGGATTTTTCCTTCCACTTGAGAAGTAATTTCTCAGCATCATAGGCATTCTTACATGCAAGAAAATCCTCAGCTATCTCTCCCTCCATAACGTAACCCTCAGGTATATCAGGCAATTCATATCTAGGAGAGCTAGATCTAGCAGGAGCAAAAGCAGGTTCTATCTCAATAGTATCGGCAGTTTCAGAAGCATCACGAGCATTGGCAGTAACTCTAGCAATATGAGCATCAAGGAACACCCCTAGTGGAACATCAGGCAAAGTAGCATCTCTAGCAGTATCAAGCATAGCATCATCAGGCATAACATCTCTAGCAGTATGAGGCATAACATCTCTAGCAGTATCAGGCAAAGCAGTATCAGGCATAACATCTCTAGCAGTATCAGGCATAGTAGCATCATAAGCATCATCAAGCACACGCGACATATCAAGATTTCTAGCAGGAGGTTGTGTCGCAAACTTGCACATAACTGAAGGTGAACCAAGTGTAGAGCTAGATGGCAGTTCCTTACCTCCCCTCGTAGCTGAGGGCAAAACTTTGGTTTTTGGATCTTTTAGATTCTTCATAGTGATGAGCAGATATAAATCCCAGGTAACTCAGAGAATACAACAATCGCCTACCCGGCAACGGCGCCAGAAAAATGCTGATGGCAATCTCCAGCAATGGCTAGAAAAATGTTGTTTAGCAGATCTCTAGAAATGGCTAGACGAATGCTATTCTCGATTGCTCAACAATTACAAATTGTCTTGCAATGACCCACCAGCGCGTGGGATCGAGGCAGTTTTCAAGGGTAGAGTATTCAACCCAAATTTGTTGATTCGCCAATAGGAAGTGAGAGGATACTCTCAAGTATTAGCAGCTGAATGTGTCAGATTCAACCACACCTGAAAGATTAATATCTGCAAGCAAATTATCAACAGCAAAATAGTATGATAACAACGGTGTCAGAAACGATCTGTTGACGGCACACTATTCCTAACTGTCATATCAATGGCGCTAGAAGTTGCCCGTTGACGGAAATTGTCTTTTCCCGTCAACGCCGAGCGAACCAGAATTGTAGCAGTTAGCAGCAGTGTAACGAGTAGCAGCAGTGCAAGGAACAGCAGTAGTGACAGCAGTAGCAAGTAGCAACAGTAACAAATAACAGCAGAGCAAGTAACAGCAGCAGCAATAGTAGTAACAGCAGCAGAGCAAAACAAGTAACAACAGCAGTGGGACAAACTCGTAGGCAATGGGTCGGTGATTTGTTTCGATGATATTCATCATGCAACAGTTATAACACGGAGAGATATGTGGCTAGCTCCCGTTCGTCAATGTGATGTAGGCATGCATTCCGTGTGTCTCATACATGCTTAGGGAAAAGAACTTGCAGGACATCCATTGTCCATCCCTCCCGTGGCAGCGGGGTCCAAAAGGAAACTACGGGATATTAAGGTTCTCCTTTTAATAAAGAACCGGACCAATGCATTAGCACTTGGTGAACACATGAACTCCTCAAACTATGGTCATCACCGGGAGTGGTTCCGTTTATTGTCACTCCGGGGTTGCCGGGTCATAACACATAGTAGGGAACTACAACCTGGAAGATCGGATCTAAAACACACATATATTGGTGACAACATAATAATTTCAGATCTGAAATCATGGCACTCGGGCCCTAGTGACAAGCATTAAGCATGGCAAAGTAGTAGCAACATCAATCTCAGAACATAGTGGATACTAGGGATCAATCCCCGTCAAAACTAACTCGATTACATGATAGATCTCATCCTACTCATCACCGCCCAGCGAGCCTACGAATAGATTACTCATGAACGATGAAGAGCTTCATGGAATTGGAGAGGGAAGAAGGTTGATGATGACGATGGCAATGATTTCCCCTCTCCGGAGCCCAAAATGGACTCCAGATCTGCCCTCCAGATGAAGAACATGATGTGGCAGCGCCTCCGTATCGCAAACGCGACGAAATCTTCTGTCTTGATTTTTTTCTGGGACGAAAGTGAATTTATAGAGCTGAGTTTGGGGGCGGCAGAGCGACGTGGGCCCCACAAGCTTGCTTGTCGCCACCAGGGGGTGGCGGCTACAGGGCTTGTGGCCCACTGGCCCATCCCCTCCGGTGGATCTTTGCGCAGGTATTTTTCATATTTTCCAGAAATATTCTCCGTAAAGTTTGAGGACGTTCTGAGAACCTTTATTTCTGCACAAAAACAACACCAAGGCAATTCTGCTGAAAACAGCGTCAGTCCTGGTTTGTTCCATTCAAATCATGCAAATTAGAGTCCAAAACAAGGGCAAAAGAGTTTGGAAAAGTAGATACGATGGAGACGTATTAGGTACTCTCTTTTTTTGTGTGATTTTGGTTTAACCACTTGGAGGTTTAGTTATGTCGACCGCGGGTATGATCTAGATTATTGCGGGTTGTACTACCTTTAAGGAAAGGACTTGCCCTAATGGAAGAAAACGATGCGCATGCACCTTGAAGGAATTGACAATGATCTCTGGTATGTTGTGGAAAATGGTGTTCCCTCTCTAACTGCAACTAACATTGCCACTGATGTGAAGAGATTCACGCAACTCGACTCTCAAGTGAGGAATATCATCTATGGCCATTTGAGCAAATGTCAGTATGGCAGAGTGAGTGCTTTGGGCTCTGCAAAACTTATCTGGGAAAGGATTTCTAAATTCAATCAAGGAGTATCCACACAGCGTGACTTGATAATGAAAGCTCCCTAGAAACATCTCGAATGAGTTTCAGGCCCTTGGAGCCAGAGACATCAATAATCATGAAGTGGTGAAGACACTGCTATGATCTCATGATTCTTTATTCGATACACTGGTACTGATGATTCAAGAACAAAGAGACTACAAGCTACTTGATCCTGCTGATATACTTGAGAGACTCAATACTCATGAATTCCAACAAGGTGAGAAGAGAGACCTTTATGGACCAAGCTATACAAGACCTCGTGCGCTGAAGGCAAAGGTTGTTTCCTCATCTAAAGAAGAAGACTCTCATTGCAGTCTAGGTGATCCTGAAGAACATGGTCAGGAAATTCTAGAATTTCTCAAGGAGGGGCCAGTTTGTAAAGTCTTCAAGGAGAGATATGAGAAAATAAGAATCTTCATTTGAGGACTACAAGAAAAGAACCTACCATAAATGCAAGAAATCTGGTCACTGTATTGCTGACTGTCCTTGTTGGGTGAAGGAATCAAGTAAGAAGAAGTACAAGGATGACAGTTCTGATGACTTGAAGAAAAATAAGAAATCTTCAAAGTCCTCATCGCACAAGAAGACTAGCTTCAGAAAGGCTTGGGCACTTATTGCCAAAGAAATGGATTCTGAGGAAGAATCTGAAGAATGTGATGAAAAGAGGAAGGTTAAGAAGTGGTGTCAGAGTCTGGTGTGGCATGCCTAGCCCTTGCCAACACTTTCGTCAGCAATTACATCTTCGACCTTGAAGAAAATGAGAACATCATCAACATTGATGACTGTGACGACGACTTTGCTCCCACCTATTGCTTCATGGCAAAAGGTACAAAGCTACCAAGCCACACTTCCTCTTCTAACTCTAGTGACTATGAACCCGATGACTATCAAAAACCCAGTTACTATAAACATCCTAATATTGCCACTAAGAAACAAACTGCTATTGAAAAGCTTCATAAACTACTAGACAAAAGCGATGACTTGTTGAGTGAGGAAATGAATCGGACTCAAACCCTCACTGATGATGTTCAAAGTCTTCAGTCTAGGTTTGATAGTCTTCAAGAACATTAAGGCACACTATTGGCTAATCATGAGAAGCTTTCTTATGAATTTCTTCAAATAAAGCAAGGTATTGAGAAACTAAGAGTGTCTCGTAATGATCATCGAATTGAAAATGATTCTTTGCTTGCTCAACACATCAGTACCGCTCACGAAGAATTCATACCGCCATGCTTAAAATGCATCGAATGTGAATCTGCTAATTCTTCACCTGAAACTTCAAATGCTTTTATTGCTACAAAAAATTTAACTGTATCTTTGTTAAAAAAATCCTCAGTTGAAGAAACCACAAATGTCACTCACGAAAATGTAGGACTGAAGGAATTGTATGTGACAGACATATACAAAAGTCTCAAAAGGCAGCAAACCCTTTGTGATGTGCACAAAAAGCAGATTCTGAAGAGAAACCCTAAGAAAGACGGTGTTGCCTTTGAGAGGAAGTTGAATGTTAATGGGTCATACTGGAAATGTGAGCAGTATCCCAAAACATCATGGGTTGCTACAAAAGTACCTCATGTTGATCCATCTACTCTAACAGGCTTTGCATGTGAAACTTCATTGTCCTATGATGAGTCATTTGACTCAAACTATAAACTTTTCAAAAATAAGGCTGGTGAAGTATTTGCCAGATATGTTGGAACTAACTGGAGGAATGGGCCACCCTAGAGGAAAATATGGGTTCACAAAAGCAGCTTGGAAAGTCTTCAAGTGAATGTGCTCATGACACCACGAGTGAAGAACAGGGACCCCACATCAAATTCATCAAGTGGACCAGAGTCATCATAAGGAACAAATACCTCATATTGTCAAACTACGCTCGTACTCGCACTAATGCTTGTGATATGCAGGGAACCTACTCGGGACTTAAATATGTGCATTATTACTCAAATCACTATGTTCATAAGTTCTCAAAGAATTTCTCTACCAATTCATTTGAGTACTCTAACCCCCCTCTTGTGAAACAAAGTGTATTAGCATCAATGCCTCAATTCTCATATGGTGCTTCGAGGATGATAAACTCTTTACCACCGCTTCAGTTGTGGATGGTGAAGAAATTGAATTAATCACTTCTGCGGGTCAGGTCCCCAGATGAAAGTCATCATCTGAAGAATTTGCTAGGGACCTGAGGAAATTGCTTGATAGATCCCAAGTCAATCCTGATGAAATGACTTATCATTTCACACGTCTTTATTATGTCTAAAATATACTTTATGCCATGAAATTCAAGCCTCATGAATTTGATATCATATTCTTCACTCTCAAGCATATGAGATGGTACGCAACACAAATTCATCTACAGGATGACAGACCCAAAACCACAGAATGGGTTCTTGATAGTGGGTGTAGAAACCACATGACTGGTGACAAAACCTATTGATGAATATCCCACTGACTCCATCACCACTAAAGGATATCACCTACACACACAAAGGTAAAAGCAAGGTATTCGGACTTGGTAAGGTGGCAATTTCTAAGGACCGACACATGGACAAGGTCATGCTTCTCGAATCCCTTAGGTTTAAGTTCATGTTTGTCTCAATGCTTTGTGATCTTGATATGATTGTCATCTTTAGAAAATATTGATGCGTAGTCATCATGGAATTTGACAAATCCAGAGTCTTCGAAGGCTTTAGGAGAGAAGACTTGTACATTTTTTATTTCTCTATAGATCCTCAGCCAGCCACGTGTCTTCTTGCAAAAGCCTTAGAGGGTTGGCTATGGCATCGACGAGTTGGTCATGCGGGCATGAGGAATTTGCACACACAAATGAAGAAGAAGCATGCCATTACCATAGAAACCTTCAAATTCCTCAAGGATCAGCGGGGCTTGTGCGTCTGGGAAGATGACCAGATCCAAGCACCCCTAGAAGACTATCATGACTACTACCCATCCTTTTGAATTTCTTCACATGGATCTCTTTGGACCTACACATTATGCTACTCTAACCAATGCAACATCTCCATATGGCTTTATCATTGTTGACGAATATTCTCGTTCTAATTGGGTGCATATCATTATTTATAAAACTAGAGTGCATGAAGTCTTCAAATGATTTTCCTCAAGGGCCTCAACGAACTTCGGCATGAAGATCAAACACATCAAGAGTGACAATGGGACAGAATTCAGGAATACCAGCCTTGTTGACTATCTTGATGGACTTGGTATTACTCACGAATTGTGTGCTCCTTATACTCCTCAACAGGATGGCATTGTCGAGCGCAAGAACATGACTCTAGTTGAGATGGCATGGACTATGCTTCAAGAATATCAGACTCATCGTCGCTTCTAGCCTGAGGCAATCAATACTGCCTGCCACATCATCAATAGGGTATATATTCACAAATTCCTCAAGAAGACTCATATGAACTCCTCACTGACAAGAAACCCAATGTAAGTTATTTGAAAGTCTTTGGTGCAAGATGTTGGATTAGAGATCCTCACCACAGTTCAAAATTGGCACGAAAAGCACATGAGGGTTTTATACTCGAATACGGAAAGGACTCGCACAGCTACATAGGCCTCAACAACTAACACAACAATGTTATTGAAACTATAGATGTGCAGTTCGATGAAACTAATGGCTCGCAAAGAGAGCACGTGCCACATGTGCTAGATAAATTGACTCTTGAGGAAGCTATTAAGCTCAAGGCTACTGAAGATATCATTCCTACTGAGGAACAACCTCCTGTCGAAGAAGTCGTCCCTAATAATGACAAAATTCAAGCTGGTGCACCTGAGGAAATTGCTCCAGATCAAATTCCTCAACCCAATCAAAGTCTTCAATCCACGTATCCGATGATTGCAAATGAAGTGGAAATTGACAAAATCCTCGATGACATCAATGCGCCAGGTCCCCTCACTCGCTCAAAAGCTTCACACTTGACTAAATTAAATGGGTATTCTTCCTTTGTGTGTATCACAGAACCCTCAAAAGTTGATGCATCATTTATGGAACCTGAGTGGATTCAAGCTATGAAAGCGGAACTTCATCAATTGAAGCTAAACAACGTATGGGAACTCATCAAATATCCTGATCCTCGCAAGCACAAAGTCATCGGTACCAAGTGCATTCCTCAATTGTAAGCTTGAGGAAGAAGTATATGTTGCTCAGCCCCAAGGTTTTGAAGACGAGAAGCATCGTCACGAACTCTTCACAGTCAACAAAGAACTCTATGGCCTCAAGCAAGCCCCTCGGGCGTGGTATGTGAAAGTGTCTTATATCAACTAGAGGGGGTGAATAGGTGATTTCTACAAATTAATTACTAAGGAAATTCCTAGTGAGGAAAGTCCTCAGACATGAACAAAGTGGAGCGAAATAAATACTCAACAGATGTGCAAAAACAACTATAGCTTAGTCTTTAGAATGAAGTGAAACGTTCAGGTTCACATTTCACATGAACAGGATAAGCAGGTGATGAATGACTTAAGTGAACAATTTGAGGTGAGGAATTAGTGAAAGTCTTCAGTCAAATTCTTCAAACAGTAAAGATCAAATTCATCAACATGCAAGTGAGGAAATGAAAGAGTTGAAGAAATAGAATGTGTAGCTCGATGAAGACAATGGTTTGATGACCTAGTTCCAACTACTGTGACAGTCGTACGTCTAGATTGGAGCGGCTTGGTATTCAAACCAAAGGACACACGGTCCCGGGACACACAGTCCCTACCGTATTCTCCTTGGCTTAAGGACACACAATCCTCGCCCAACGCTCGTGCTAAGTCTTCACGGCAGACTTCCAAACCCACACAAACTCGGTCACCAAGTGATCCAAAATTAACTTTGAATGCTCTAGACCATTGACGCCTAACCGTCTGGAGGATGCACAGTCCTCAAAGGTAACAAACATCGGTTCCACGCAGGAAAATCTTTTCAGTGATGCTCAATCACTTTGTGGTTTTTGGGTTTTGGCTTGGGTGTTTGGGGTTTTTCCTCACTTGATGGTTTTCGTTCAGAGTCCTCGAGAAATGGGTTTCTCTAAATGAGTAGTGTTAGTTTCTCTCGGAGCAGCCAACCAACTAGTGGTTGTGGGGGCGGCTATTCATAGCCTCGGAGCATCCCGACATGATTTGACATTAATGCCCTCAATGATATGACCGTTGGGTGGATAAGATTTGGGACAGGTGGGGCGCGGCGCGGCAACGGTCGGATCTTTCAATTGTGAATGTCCTCATCTCTCTCATGTTCCTCAATTATAGGTAGTTTGCACTAGCGAAATCCTAACTCCTGAGTTGGTGTAATTTCTTCAGCGACCAGAAGAACTTCGTCTATGTCACTGAAGACTTTAACTAAGTTGTGAGAGATTTTCAAAGGCTTCACTCAAAGGATTTTGTATGTGTAGGTTTTGAGTTGAGCATCATGAGGAAACTTTTCCTTAGTATTACCTCGACCCCCTTTAACAGTACGGCGTTCCTATGACTCAAGAAAGAAGAAAATGAAATATAAAGATTTAATGCTCATGCTCAACGCAGGCACTAAATAAAATTTATTTAAGTTCATCACTAATCCCGATGGTAAATGAAGTGAGAGCGTGCCGACGACGATCACATCAACCTTTGAACCATTTCCCACGCACATCGTCACTTCATCCTTCGCCAACCTTCGTTTATTCCGCAGTTCCTGTTTTGAGTTGCTAATGTGAGCAACAGAACCGATATCAGATACATAGGCACTACTACGAGAGCTGGTGAGGTACACATAAATAACATGTATATGAAATATGGGTTGTTTGGCGTTGGTCGCCTTCTTATCGGCCACATACTTGGGCCAGTTTCGCTTCAAGTGTCAGTTCCCATGCAATAATAACACTCAGTTTCCGGCTTAGGTCCAACCTTTGGTTTCTTCGTCGGAGGGGCAATAGGTTTGCCACTCTTCTTGGAGTTACCATTCTTTCCTGTGCCTTTTTCTTGAAACTGGTGATCTTATTTACCATCAACACTTGATGTTCTTTCTGGATTACTGATTTTGTGACTGTCAGCATCGCAAACAGCTCGGAGGCTGATTTATTCATCCCTTGCATGTTATAGTTCAACACGAAGCTCTTATTGCTAGGTGGAAGTGATTGAAGAACTCTGTTAGTGATAGCCTCTTGCGGGAGTTCAATCCCTAGCTCAGCTAGACGGTGAGAGTACCCATACATTCTGAGTATGTGTTCATTGACAGACCCGTTCTCCTCCATTTTGCAAGCAAATAACTTATCGGAGGTCTCAAACCTCTCGATCCGGGCATTCGTCTCAAAGATAAAATTCAACTCCTCGTACATCTCATATGCTACATCACGTTCAAAACGTCTTTGAAGTCCTGGTTCTAAGCCATACAAAATTGCACATTGAACCAATGAGTAGTCATCCTTACGGGACTGCCAAGCATTCAAAACATCTTGGGTCACCGTAGCGGGTGGTGGATCACCTATCGCAGCATCAAGGACATATTGCTTTTGGCGAGCCGTGAGGACAAGCCTCAGATTACGAGCCCAGTCAACAAAGATGCTTCCATCATCTTTCAGCTCAGCTTTCTCTAGGAACGTATTAAAATTCAGGGTTGCTACTACACGAGCCATTGATCTACAACATAAATTTTGCAAAGATTACTTCGAATATGTTCAAGACAATTGAGTTTAGCTAATCATATTACTAATAAACTCCCACTCAAATAGACATCCCTCTAGTCATTCGAGTGTCGCATGATCCAAATCCACTAACTCAAGTCTGATCATCACGTGAGTTGACATTAATTTCAATGGTGAACATCTCCATATTGATCATATCAACTATATGATTCATGCTCGACCTTTCGGTCTATTGTGTTCCGAGGCCATGTCTATACATGCTAGGCTTGTCAAGTTTAACCTGAGTGTTCCGCGTGTGCAACTGTTCTGCACCTGTTATATGTGAACGTTGAGTCTATCACACCCGATCATCACGTGGTGTCTCGAAACGACGAACTTTCGCAACGGTGCGCAGTCACGGAGAACACAATTTTATCTTAAAAAAATTAGTGAGGGATTACTTTATAATGCTACCATCATCCTATGCAAAATAAGGTGCATAAAAGGATTAACATCACATGCAAATCAAAAGTGACATGATATGGCTATGAACTTGTGCTTCTTGATCTCCATCACCAAAGCACCGCATGATCTCCATCATCACCCGCGCTGCAACATGATCTCCATCATCGTGCTGCCATCGAGGTTGTCGCGCTATCTACGATGTTACTACTAAAGCTACTGCCTAGCAAAATAGCAAGAGCATCTGCAAGTGCGAAATAAATTTAAAGACAACCCTATGGCTCCTGCCGGTTGTCGTAGCATTGACGTGCAAGTCGATATTTAACTATTACAAAAGGATCATCTCATACATCCAATGTATCATATCATGTTATTGGCCATATCACATCACAAGCATACCATGCAAAAAGAAGTTAGACATCCTCTAATTTGTTGTCGCATGTTTTACGTGGCTACTATGGGTATCTAGTATGATCGCATCTTACTTACACAAAGCCACAACGGTGATATGTAAATTGCTATTTAACCTTCTCCAAGGACCGCCTCGGTCAAATCCGATTCAACTAAAGTTTAAGAAACAGACACCTGCCAGTCATCCTTATGCAACAAGTTGCATGTTAGTCGATGAAACCGGTCTCTCGTAAGCGTTCGAGTAAAGTTGGTCCAGGCCATTTCAATCCAACAATGCCGCTGAATCAAGAAAAGACTAAGGAGGGAAGCAAATTGAACATCAATGCCCACAAACTCTTCTATGTTCTACTCGAGATATCATCTACGCATGAGCCTAGCTCATGATGCCACTGTTGGGAACGTTGCATGGGAAACAGTTTTTCTCCTATGCACACGAAGACCTATCATGGTGATGATCATCTACGAGAGGGAGATCGGATCCACATACCCTTGTAGATCGCTAAGTGGGAAGTGTTTAGAAACGCGGTTGATGTAGTGGAACGTCTTCACGATCCAAATCGTCGTCGTCCCACGATCCGTCCTGATCTAGTACCGAACGGACGACACCTCCGCGTTCAGCACACGTACAGCTCGAGGATGTTATCCGCCTTCTTGATCTAGCAAGAGGGGCGGAGAGGTAGATGAGTTCTCCGGTAGCGCGACGACGTGACAACGATGGTGGTGGAGCTAGTCCAGCAGGGCTTCGCCTAAGCACCGCTAAAAACTAGACTAGAGGAGAAACACATCTAGAGAGAGGGCAGCACGTGGTTGATTATTGTGTCTCCAAAACCCTCAAAACCTCTGTTATATATAGGAAGAGAGGATAGGAGCCTGCCTTGGCCCCTCCTCCAAGGAGAGGGGTCGGCCAAACCAAAGGAAGAGTCCATCTTCCTTGTTGGAAGCTGGACTACTTTGGCAGGACTCCTCCTTCCCTTCCTTTTAAAAGTCCTTTACCCTTTTATCACTTCTCTTAGCAACAGGGGCTGGTCCACCTCTTCTCACAGCCCACAAGACTCTTGGGTCATCACACCCCTCCCAGTGGCCCCCCGGCACCCTCCCGGCAATACCGGTACACTACCGATGAGCCTGAAACTTTTCCGATGACCAAAACAGGACTTCCTATATATCAATCTTTACCTCTGGACCATTTCAGAGCTCCTCGTGACGTCCAGGATTTCATCCAGGACTCTAAACAACCTTCGGTCCCCAACACCTATAACTCAAATATACCGAAACATCATCGAACCTTAAGTATGTAGACCCTGCGGGTTCGAGAACTATGTAGACTTGATCGAGACACTCTCCGGTCAATATCCAACAGCGGGACCTATACGTACATATTGGATCCTACATATTCTATGAAGATCTTATCAGTTGAATCTTTGTGTCAAGGATTCACACAATTCTGTATACCATTCCCTTTGTCCTTCGGTATGTTACTTGCCCGAGATTCGGTCGTCGGTATCGACATGCCTATTTCAATCTTGTTACTGGCAAGTCTCTTTACTCGTTCTGTAATACAAGGTCCCGGGGCTAATGCTACGTCAACAAAAGTCATTCCCGGGAGTGGTGCCAGAGATCCTTCTATCGTCTCTTGATCTTGCGTTGGTTTTTCCCTTGAAGAGGAAAGGGTGATGCAGCATAGGAGCTGTAAGTATTTCCCTCAGTTTGAGAACCAAGGTATCGATACAATAGGAGGGTCTCGTCAAGTCCAGAGTACCTGCGCAAACACAAACAAGCTTGAACCCAACACTTCAAAGGGGTTTTCAATCCCTTCAAGATTGTTTGCAAAGTGAGATCTGAAGGCGGAAAGTGCAACGAAGTAAAATGTGTAAGGCTGAAAATATGAAGTGGAGTAGACCCGGGGGCCATAGTGTTCACTAGAGGCTTCTCTCAAAATAGCAAATATCAGGGTGGGTAAACAAATTCCTATCGAGCAATTGATAGAACTGCGCAAAGTCATGACGATATCTAAGGCAATGATCATGCATATAGGCATCACGTCCGAGACAAGTAAACCGATACTTTGTGCATCTACTACTATTACTCCACACATCGACCGCTATCCAGCATGCATCTAGTGTATTGAGTTCATGACGAACAGAGTAACGCTTTATGGAAGATGACAAGATGTAGAGGGATAATCTCAAACCCAATGATGAAAACCCCATCTTTTTACCCTTGATGGCAACAACACGATGCGTGCCTCGCTACCCCTTCTGTCACTGGGTGAGGTCACCGCACGGTATGAACCCAAAACCAAGCACTTCTCCCATTGCAAGAATCATAGATCTAGTTGGCCAGACAAAACCCACAACTCGAAGAGAATTACAGGGATAAGAAATCATGCATAAGAGAGATTAGAAGAAACTCAAATATGATTCATAGATAATCTGATCATAAATCCACAATTCATCGGATCTCGACAAACACACCGCAAAAGAAGATTACATCGAATAGATCTCCATGAAGATCATGGAGAACTTTGTATTGAAGATCCAAGAGAGAGAAGAAGCCATCTAGTTACTAGCTATGGACCCGGAGGTCTATGGTGAACTACTCACGCATCATCGGAGAGGTCATGGTGTTGATGTAGAATCCCTCTGTATCCGAATCACCCCTCCGACAGGGCACCAGAACGAGCCACAGATGAGATCGTGCAGAGACAGAAGCTTGCGGCGGCGGAAAAGTACTTTCGATGATCTCCTGATTTTTTTGGGATTTTTAGGGAATATATAGGCGCAACCCCTAGGGCAGAGGGCGTCCAGGGGGCTCACAAGCCTGTGGGCCGTGGCCTCCCCCTCGCCGCGGGGTGGGGGCTTGTGGGGCCCCTTGGGCCCCCCTCCCTTGGCTCTCAAGTCTCCTGATCTTCTTCCGTTACGGAAAAATTCGGGGATTTTATTCCGTTTGGACTCCGTTTCAAAATCTCCTCTGAAAGGGGTCAAAAACATGGAAAAAACAGGAACTGGCACTTGGCATTGAGTTAATAAGTTAGTCCCAAAAAATATATAAAAGGTATGCAAAACATCGAAAGTTTGACAAGATAATAGCATGAAACCATAAAAAATTATAGATACGTTGGAGACATATCAAGCATCCCCAAGCTTAACTCCTGCTCGTCCTCGAGTAGGGAAGTGATAAAGAAAGAATTTTTGATGTGGAATGCTACCTAGCATAGTTTTCCTTTGCAACTTCTTTCACGTGACATGAATGTTCAGATCCGTAAGATTCAAAACAACAGTTTGCTATTGACATGAAAACAATAATACTTCAAGCAAACTAGCAAGGTAATCATGAACTTTCAAAATAACAAGGCCAAGGAAAGTTATCCCTACAAAATCATATAGTATGGCTATGCTCCATCATCCTCACACAACTAATGTAAATCATGCACAACCCCGGTATTGGCCAAGTAATTGTTTTCGCACTCTTACTTTCTCAAACTTTTTATAACTATCACGCAATACATGAGCGTGAGCCATGGATATAGCACTATAGGTGGAAACGAGTGTGGTGGTGGTTGTGAGACAAAAAAAGGAGGAGATGGTCACATTGACTCGGCGTATCAAAGGGCTATGGAGATGCACATTAATAGATATCAATGTGAATGAGTAGGGATTGCCATACAAGAGATGCACTAGAACTTTAAGTATGTGAATGCTCAAAAGGAAAACTAGTGGGTGTGCATCCAACTTGCTTACTCACGAAGACCTAGGGCAATTTTGAGGAAGCCCATCGTTGGAATATACAAGCCAAGTTATATAATGAATATTCCCACTAGCATATGGTAGTGACAAAGCAAGAAGCTCTCAATCATGAAGAACATGGTGCTATTATGAAGCACAAGTGTGGAAAAAGATAGTAGCATTGTCCCTTCTCTCTTTTTCTTTTTTTTATTTGGGCTCTTAGGCCTCTCTTTTTCTCTTTTTTTGGTCTCTTTGGCCTCCTTTTTTTTATTTCCTCTCATGGGACAATGCTCTAATAATGATGAGCATCACACTTTTATTTACTCACAGCTCAAAATGATGATGACTCTATAGGAAATGCCTCCGACAGTGTATCGGGATGTGCAACGATCTAGCATGGCGTATGACGTTGGAAACATCTCGCTAGCTATCTTACGATCATGCAATGGAAATATGGGAGTGACGGCACAAGTCATGAGACGGAACGGTGGGAGTTGCATGGCAATATATCTCGGAATGGCTATGGAAATGCCATAATAGGTAGGTATGGTGGCTGTATTGAGGAAGGCATATGGGGGGTTTGTGCACCGGCGAGAATTGCGCGGCACTAAAGGGGCTAGCAATGGTGGAAGGTGAAAGTGCATCTATACCATGGACTCACATTAGTCATGAAGAACTCACATAGTTGTTGTGAAAGTTTTTATTAGTAATCGAAACAAAGTGCTAAACGCATACTCCGAGGGGAAGGGTTGGTAGGTGTTAACCATCGCGCGATCCCGACCTAAACACAAAGGATGACTATCAATAGATAGATTATGCTCCGACTTCCTAACATAGCGGTTCACCATACGTGCATGCTACGGGAATCACTAACTACAACACAAGTATTTCTAGATTCACAACACCCTACTTACATAGCTCTTAATATTACCAAATCCATGTCTCAAAACTAATTGAGAGGAATCAAAACTTCTCTTTCTACTCAATGCACATGAAGATGGAGGTTTTTGCATCCTCTTTGGGTACCTATCACCTTTGGGACTACTTTCATAGCATAAGCCAACTACCAAGTCATGCACCGCCGTGCTCAAAAAGATATAAGTGAAGCACATAGAGCAAAAGTATCTATCTCAAAAGATATAAGTGAAGCACTATGAGCATTCTAGCAAAATCATGATGAGTGCATGTCTCTCTCTCAAAAAGGTGTGCAGCAAGGATGATTGTGACACAGCAAAAAGAAAAGACTCCTAAGATGCAAGACGCTCCAAGCAAAACACATATCAAGTGGTGAATAAAAATATAGCTCCAAGTAATGTTACCAATAGATTGAAGACGAAAGAGGGGATGCCTTCCCGGGGCATCCCCAAGCTTAGGCTTTTTGGTGTCCTTGAATTTGGCTTGGGATGCCTTGGGCATCCCCAAGCTTGAGCTATTTCCACTCCTTATCTCACTTTTCCATGGCTAGTACCCCCCCCCCCCCCCCGTTACTAACCATAGTTTCATCAAAACAAGCAACCAACTCAACAAAAACAGAATCTGTCAAAAACAGACCAGTCTGTAGCAATCTGTATGCTTTGTATACTTCTGGTACCTCAACAAATCTGAACAATTACGAATGCCTGGGAAAAAGGCATGTCAACCAGATGAAAAAAGATTCATCTCAAAATCTCTTTCTGAATAAAAATGAAAAATCATCTCGTGAGCGAAAAGTTTCTGTCTTTTTCCAGCAGGATCAAACAACCATTACCAAGACTAGTCATAAAGGTTTTGCTTGGCTCAAACACAAAAAGAAACACAAAAAACACAATCACAACAGAATTGTGATGGTGTGGATGCAACAAAACAGAAATAAAAAGATAAATTCATTGGGTTGCCTCCCAACAAGCGCTACTGTTTAATGCCCTTAGCTAGGCATAAAAGCGATAGAATCACGTATCGTCGTCTTTGGTGCACAAACCATAAGTGGCGTGATCACTTATCATCTTAAGGTTTCCATATTTCTTGCTAGATGATTCACCACTATTTTTGGGAACAAAAACAGACTTGATGACCTTATTGTGGGCAAAGTTTGGAGTATTCTGCACAGCGGCAAAAGCGGAACCCAAGTTCGTTATAACATCCTCTAGTTTGGCAATCCTAGTGGAATCATGACCTAGTTTTTTGTTAACTGTGGGTTCCTTCTCCTTTAGATTTTTCAAAACCATTCCCACCTTGGATCCGTACTGAGTGATTTGATTGTGGATCTTTTTATCCAAATTCTCAATTAGTTCTATAATAGCCACTTTATTTTCAATGACGTCCAGGCTACGCATCACATGTTCCAGAGTTAAGGTAGTTCCATTAACCATGAGTGGGGGTGAGCCTACCAAATTTATCACAGCTCTGTAAGAATCAATGGTATGGCTACCCAAGAAATTTCCACCTATGATGGTGTCAAGAATATACCTATTTCAAGGAGAAACACCCACATAAAAACTGCGAAGCAGGACGGTAGTGGATTGCTTATGAGTAGATCTACTCTGAGCATTGCAAATCCTATACCAAGCGTCCTTTAAGTTTTCTTCCTCAATTTGTTTGAAATTGAGGACTTCGCTCTCGAGAGTATCGTTTGAAGTGGTGGATCTAGCCATGAGGACAGGTAGACTATCCCACAGAGACGAACAGAAAGCAGACGAGAGAAAAGGGCGAACGAAAAGGCAAACGAAAAAAGGCAAATTGGTGAAGTGGGGGAGAGGAAAACGAGAGGCAACTGGCAAACAAAGTAAATGGAAGAGATGAGTTTGCGACACTGACTTGGATGAGTTCTTCACTTGATCTTCCTCCACGGAAACGGCGCCAAAAATCCTTCTGCTACGTCAACAAAAGTCGTTCCCCGGCAGTGGTGCTAGAGATCCTTCTGTCGTCTCTCGAGCTTGCGTTGGTTTTTCCCTTGAAGAGGAAAGGGTGATGCAGCACAGGAGCAGTAAGTATGTCCCTCAGTTTGAGGACCAAGTTATCGATCCAGTAGGAGGGTCTCGTCAAGTCCAGAGTACATGCGCAAACACAAACAAGCTTGCACTCAACGCTTCAAAGGGGTTGTCAATCCCTTCAAGATTGTTTGCAAAGTGAGATGTGAAGGCAGAAAGTGGAACGAAGTAAAAAGTGTAAGGCTGAAAAATTATTTTATTATTGCCTCTAGGGCATATTTGCAACAGTCTCCCACTTGCACTAGAGTCAATAATCTACCTTCACATGTCACACCCTGATTTTGCTATCACTTGTCTTTATTGTAAAAATTATGAGCTTGTTAAATTTTTTCAAAACTAATGTTGTGGGTGCCATGATTGACATTGTATGCTTGTATGCTTGGTCATGTGAGGCTTTAAAACCCTAAATTCCTTTTTGGTATTTTACTGATTTCCAAAAACCTTTGATAACCAAAGTAAAACCACCTTGAGATTACACTGCATGTCTTTGATAACAAGTAGTGCTACTACTCATGTTGGGTAATATGGTTTTTTACCTATCTTTATACTTCAAAACCACAAAAATAATTATTTTTGTGAGTATTTTCCTAATTAAATAACATGTCCATTTCTAAGGTCAGAATTGTTATTCCAACATGGAAAAATACATTTCTGCTTTGGAAAAATCTGATTAAATTTGGAGATGATCAGAGGGACATATATTTTCCATACATAGGATTTTCAACCCTATTTTATATTATATTTATTGATTAAAACTATAAAAGCTATTTCTGTCTTTTTGGCATTTTGAGATACTTCCAAAGGAAATATTCTCAATAAATTCCTAGAAAATTCCAGTGATGTCCCTAAGCCTTGTTTGGTGTCCACATCAAATTTCACCTTGATCAAAGGGGGATAAGGACCCCAAATAACCCAAAAACCTTGTTTGTCCAGAATCAAGTTAGAGCAACTCTACATAGCAAAGTTTGTCCAATGAGGCTAAAACTTTGCAGGAGTGCCTAATACCTCAAATGAGGGTTCTACACCAAAAATGGGATTTGTGGGACTTAGTTTTCTCACACTCCCTTTAGAAGGATCAGATCTGGTCATATTGGAGTGATTTCAAGTTTACAAAGCTAAACTTGTCCATTGGAGCTCAAATTTGGTGGAACTCCACGGTTTATCCCCAAAACCAAACCTATTAAGTCTCAGCACCAGTGGTGGGGTGCAACCCCGTTTGACCACTGTCGAACACCTTCTGACTGAGAGAAAAAAGCCACCTTAGCCACAGCTAAACCAAACTCCTTTGCTTCAAACTCTTAGATTAAGTAGCCAGTACCTGTATCTAACCCCATTCAACTGGCCCCTCACTGGTTCAAAGTGGAAAGGCCAAAAACCCCAATTTACAACTCAGTTCATGACTGACAGCACCAGTATTTCTTGCCTCCTTTGACCAGCTGAAGCTCCCACTAAAACCAAACGGCTAGCCACACCCCCAGCAAGTGCCAGGACATGCTAGACACGTCCAAAGTGCCTCAGAGTGCACCAGCATGCCGTGGCATGCCAAAACCGCGCTCTGGGCACGCTACAGGGAGTCTCCGAGGTGGGGGTGACTCCCTCGGCCAGTTCTAGCCTCCCCCGAGATGTCCAACCTCCTCCCCGACAGCTCCTCTGCGTCGGGCAAGCCTCAGGGCCCCTCCTCTCTCGTGCTAGAGCTTGCGTGACGCGTGCCCGCACGCTCCAGATTCGACCAAGCTTGCGCGGCCACGAATGCTCGGCTCTCCTCTCTCTCTCTCTCTCTCTCTCTCTCTCTCTCTACAGCAGACGGTTCGGGCAGTCCAATACCACGTCCTGAGATCGTGGTTTCGACCCCAACGTCTCTCTGCACCCCCATGCGCGCCACGGTGAGTCACCGGCGCTCCCGAGTCTGCTCACCGTTGCGGGCCTATAAATAGCCCTCCTCCTCGCTCCAGCACCCCTCAGATAGCTTCGCCGCATCACAGGAGTAGTAAGTATTTTCCTTAGTTTGGCTGTCGTATCTTGAGCTTGCGTTGGTTTTTCCCTTAAAGAGGAAAGGGCGATGCATCAAAGGAGCAGTAAGTATTTCCCTCAGTTTGAGAACCAAGGTATAAATCCAGTAGGAGAATCTCGTCAAGTCCAGAGTACCTGCACAAATACAAAACAGCTTGCACCCAACGCTATAAAGGGGTTGTCAATCCCCTCAAGATTGATTGCAAACTGAGATCTGAAGGTGGAAAGTGCAACGAAGTAGAATTGTAAGGCTGAAAATATGGTGTGAAGTAGACCCGGGGGCCATAGTGTTCACTAGAGGCTTCTCTCATAATATCAAATATTACGGTGGGTGAACAAATTTCTGTCGAGCAATTGATAGAACCGCGCAAAGGCATGACGATATCTAAGGCAATGATCATACATATAGAAATCACGTCCGAGACAAGTAGACCGATACTTTCTGCATCTACTACTATTACTCCACACATCGACCTCTATCCAGGATGCATCTAGTGTATTGAGTTCATGACGAACAGAGTAACGCCTTAAGAAAGATGACATGATGTAGAGGGATAAACTCAAACCAATGATGAAAACCCCATATTTTTACCCTTGATGGCAACAACGCTATGCGTGCCTTGCTACCCCTTCTATCACTAGGTGAGGTCACCGCACAGTCTTAACCCAAAACCAAGCACTTCTCCCATTGCAAGAATCATAGATCTAGTTGGCCAAACAAAACACACAAATCGAAGAGAATTACAAGGATATGAAATCATGCATAAGAGAGATCAGAAGAAACTCAAATAAGATTCATAGATAATCTGATCATAAATCCACAATTCATCGGATCTGGACAAACACACCGCAAAAGAAGATTACATCGGATAGATGTCCATGAAGATCATGGAGAACTTTGTATTGAAGATCCAAGAGAGAGAAGAAGCCATCTAGTTACTAGCTATGGACCCGTAGGTCTGTGGTGAACTACTCACACATCATCGGAGAGGTCATGGTTTTGACGAAGAATCCCTCCGTATCCGAATCCCCCATCGGCAGGGCACCGGAACGTGCCCTAGATGGGATCTTGCGGAGACAGAAGCTTGCGGTGGCGGAAAAGTACTTTCGATGATCTCCTGATTTTTTCTGGGATTTTAGGGAATATATAAGCGGAAGACCTAGGACAGAGGTGGCCGAGGGTGCCCACAAGCCTAGGAGGCGCGGCCCCCCTGGCCGCGGCTAGGGGGCTTGTGGGGTCCCTGCTGGCCCTCTGCCCTGATTCTCAGCCTTCCCAATCTTCTTCTAATTCATTTTCGACTCCGTTTAAAATCCTCCTCTGAAAGGTGTCAAAAACATGGGAAAAACAGGAACTGGCACTTGGCACTGAGTTAATAAGTTAGTCCCAAAAAAGATATAAAAGGCATACAAAACATCCAAAGTTTGACAAGATAATAGCATGAAACCATCAAAAATTATAGATCTGTTGAAGACGTATCAAGCATCCCCAACCTTAACTCTTGCTCGTCCTCCAGTAGGGAAGTGATAAAGAATGATTTTTTGATGTGGAATGCTACCTAGCATAGTTGTCATTTGCAACTTTTTTCATGTGACATGAATGTTCAGATCCGTAAGATTCAAAACAATAGTTGGCTATTGACATGAAAACAATAATACTTCAAGCAAACTAGCAAGGTAATCATGAACTTTCAAAATAACAAGGCCAAAGAAAGTTATCCCTACAAAATCGTATAGTCTGGATATGCTCCATCATCCTCACACAACTAATGTAAATCATGCACAACCCCGGTATTGGCCAAGTAATTGTTTTCACACTCTTACTTTCTCAAAAAATTTATAACTATGACGCATTACATGAGCGTTAGCCATGGATATAGCACTATAGGTGGAATAGAGTGTGGTGGTGGTTGTGAGACAAAAAGGGAAGCGATGGACACATTGACTCGGCGTATCAAAGGGCTATGGAGATGCCCATTAATAGATGTCAATGTGAATGAGTAGGGATTGCCATACAAAGGATGCACTAGAGCTATAAGTATGTGAAAGCTCAAAAGGAGAACTAGTGGGTGTGCATCCAACTTGCTTGCTCATGAAGACCTAGGGAAATTTTGAGGAAGCCCATCATTGGAATATACAAGCTAAGTTATGTAATGAAGATTCCCACTAGCATATGGTGGTGACAAAACGAGAGGCTCTCAATCATGAAGATCATGGTGCTATTATGAAGCACAAGTGTGGAAAAAGATAATAGCATTGTCCCTTCTCTCTTTTTCTCTCTTTTTTTATTATTATTTTTATTTGGGATCTTGGGCCTCTTTTTTCTCTTTTTTTTTATTTGGGCTCTTTGGCCTCTTTTTTTATTTCCTCACATGTGACAATGCTCTAATAAGGATGATCATCACACTTTGATTTACTCACAACTCAAATCTTAGAACGATGATGACTCTATAGGAAATGCCTACGATAGTGTACCGGGATGTGCAACGATCTAGCTTGGCGTATGACGTTGAAACATCTCGCAAGCTATCTTACGATCACGCAATGGCAATATGAGAGTGACAGCACAAGTCATGAGACGGAACAGTGGGAGTTGCATGGAAATATATCTCGAAATGGCTATAAAAATGCCATAGTAGGTAGGTATGGTGGCTGTTTTGAGGAAAGGCATATGGTGGGTTTATGCACCGGCGAGAATTGCGCGGCACTAGAGAGGCTAGCAATGGTGCAAGGTGAACGTGCATCTATACCATGGACTCACATTAGTCATGAAGAACTCACATACTTGTTGCGAAAGTTTTTATTAGTAATCAAAACATAGTGCTAAACGCATACTCCTAGGGGAAGGGTTTGTAGGTGTTAACCATCGCGCGATCCCGACCGCAACACAAAGGATGACAATCAATAGATCAATTATGCTCCGACTTCCTAACATAGCGGTTCACCATACGTGCATGCTGCGGGAATCACTAACTTCAACACAAGTATTTCTAGATTCACAACACCCTATTAACATAACTCTTAATATTAGCAAATCCACGTCTCAAAACTAATTGAGAGGAATCAAGACTTCTCTTTCTACTCAATGCACATGAAGATGGAGTTTTTGTATCTTCTTTGGGTACCTATCACCTTTGGGTCTACATTCATAGCATAAGTCAACTACCAAGTCACGCACCGCCGTGCTCTAAAAGATCAAAGTGAAGCACATAGAGCAAAATGGTCTAGCTCAAAAGATATAAGTGAAGCACGATGAGCATTCCAGCAAAATCACGATGAGTACATGTCTCTCTCTAAAGGTGTGCAGCAAGGATGATTGTGACACAACAAAAAGAAAAGACTTCTACGATACAAGACGCTCCAAGCAAAACACATATCATGTGGTGAATAAAAAGATAGCTCCAAGTAATGTTACCGATGGATTGAAGACGAAAGAGGGGATGCCTTCCCAGGGCATCCCCAAGCTTAGGCTTTTTGGTGTCCTTGAATTTGGCTTGGGATGCCTTGGGCATCCCCAAGCTTGAGCTCTTTCCACTCCTTATCTCTTTGTCCATGAGAACATCACCCAAAACTTGAAAACTTCACAACACAAAACTTAAACAGAAACTCATGATAACATTAGCACAAGAAAACAAACTACCACCTCTTTAGGTACTGTAGCAATCTTGATTTCTATTTATATTGGTGTTAGATTACTGTATTCTCACTTTTCCATGGCTAGTACCCCCCGATACTATCCATAGTTTCATCAAAACAAGCAACCAACTCAACAAAAACAGAATTTGTCAAAAAATAGACGAGTCTGTAGCAATCTGTAAACTTCGTACACTTCTGGTACCTCAAAAATTCCGAAAACTTACGACTGCCTGGGCAAAAGGCATATCAACCAGCACCAACTAGAATCAACTCAAAATCTATTTCTGAATAAAAATGAAAAATCATCTCGTGAGCGAAAAGTTTCTGTCTTTTTCCAGCAGGATCAAACAACCATCACCAAGACTAGTCATAAAGGTTTTGCTTGGCTCAAACACAAAAAGAAACACAAAAGACACAATCATAACAGAATTATGATAGTGTGGACGCAACAAAACAGAAACAAAAAGAAATAAATCCATTGGGTTGTTTCCCAACAAGCGATATTGTTTAACGCCCTTAGCTAGGCATAAGGCGACAAAATCACGTATCGTCGTCTTTGGTGCTCAAACCATAAGTAGCCCTCATCATGGATTCATAAGGAAACCTTATTTTCTTGCTAGGAAATTTCTCCATGCCTTCTTTAAAGTAAATTTAAATCTAATATTCCCTTCCTTCATATTGGTGATAACACCGATAGTCCGTAGGAAAGGTCTACCAAGAATAATAGGGCATGTAGGATTGCAATCAATGTCAAGCACAATGAAAGCCACGGTACATAGTTCCTATTTGCAATAATAAGAACATCATTGATCCTTCCCATGGGTTTCTTGACAGTAGAATCCGCAAGATGTAAATTAAGAGAATACTCTTCAATCTCATTAAAACCCAGAACATCACATAAAGACTTTGGAATCGTGGAAACACTAGCACCCAAATCACACGAAGCATTGCATTCATAGTTTTTTTATTTTGATTTTGATAGTAGGTTCCCACTCATCATGAAGCTTTCTAGGGATAGAGACTTCCAATTCAAGTTTCTCTTCAAGAGATTTTATCATAGCTTCGACGATATGATCGGTAAAGGCCTTGTTTTGGGTATAAGCGTGTGGAGAGTTTATCATGGATTGCATCAAGGAAATGCATTCAATCAAGGAGCAACTATCATAATTGAATTCCATGAAATCCAAAGTAGTAGTTTCATTACTACTCAAAGTCTTAATATTTTCTACTCCACTTTCAATGCTTTTAGCATCAAGATAGGTGGACTCTGAATCATTGGGGCGTTTTTCAACCAAACTAGATTCATATCCAGCACCATCATCATTAGGTTTCACACAAGAAAACAAAGATTCAATGGGAGTCATACCAAGCACTTTAAGATCTTCGTGATTCTTATCACGAGAGCACGCCTTTTTAAGCTATTCATGTCTAGCACGAATTTGGGCGGTTCTTTCTTTGCCCTCACTCATGGAAACACGCATAGCTTTTGAAGTTTCATCCATATTGATCTTGGGAGGAGCACATCTAACTTTCAAAGCATCAATATCACTAGATATTCTATCAACGCTCTTAGCCAAATCGTCGATTTTGAGTAGTTTTTCCTCTATGGACACATTGGAAAAAATTGTGAGTTGATAAACTCTTTGATATTACTCTCTAGATCAGAGGGTAATCTATTGTAATTTCCATGAGTATTTTTGTAGGAGTTGCCAAAGTTATTAGAGGAGTTACTAGGAAAAGGCCTAGGAACGTAGTTTCCTCTAAAAGCGTTGTTGTTGCCAAAATTATTCCTACCAACAAAATTAACGTCCAAGCTAGCGTTGCTACTCTCAATCAAGGAAGACAAGGGCATGCCATTAGGATCTAAAAGAGCACTTCTAATAGCAACCAAATTCATTAACTCATCCATCTTAGCACTCAACGAGTTAATTTCTTCTATAGCGTGTACCTTCTTACTAGTAGGTGACCTTTCAGTGTGCCACCGAGAGTAGTTCGTCATGATATTGTCTAGGAGTTTTGTGGCTTCTCCTAACATGATTTCCATGAACGTTCCACCGGAGGCGGAGTCCAAGATGTTTCTAGAAGCCAAATTCAAGCCAACATGAAAGATTTGTACAATCATCAAAACACTCCAACCATGAGCGGGACAATTTCTAATCATCAATTTCATTCTCTCCCAAGATTGTGCAACATGTTCAGGATCAAGTTGCTTAAAATTCATGATATCATTACGGAGAGAGATAATCTTGGCGGGTGGAAAATACTTGGATATATAAGCATCTTTGCACTTATTCCAAGAATCGATACTATTTTTGGGCAAAGACGAAAACCAAGTTTTTGCTCGATCTCGCAACGAGAAAGGAAAAAAGCTTCAATTTAATCACATCATTATCCACATCTTTCTTCTTTTGCATATCGCAAAGCTCTATGAAGGTATTAAGATGGGATGTGACATCTTCACTAGGAAGGCCCGAAAATAGCTCTTTCATAACAAGATTCAACAAAGCGGCATTGATTTTGTATGACTCCGCACTAGTGGCGGGAGCAATCGAAGTACTAATAAAATCATTATTATTAGTACTCAAGAAGTCACAAAGTTTGGTGCTTTCAGTCATGGTGACTTCGGCAAGCAAGCAAGCACACAAGCGAACAAAGAGCAAGCGAGAGAAAAAAGGAAAACAAAAAATGCAAACGAAAAATGCAAAGATTTTTTTGTATTTTTTTGTTTTTTCAGAAGTGGGGGAGAGGAAAACGAGAGGTAAAAAAGTAAATGCAAGAGATGAGTTTGCGACACTTACTTGGATGAGTTCTTGACTTGATCCACCCCCGCAACGGTGCCAGAAATTCTTCTGCTACGGCGACAGAGATCTTCTGCCGTCTCTTGAGCTTGTGTTGGTTTTTCCCTTGAAGAGGAAAGGGCGATGCAGCACAGGAGCAGTAAGTATTTCCCTCAGTTTGAGAACCAAGGTATCAATACAGTAGGAGAATCTCGTCAAGTCCAGAGTACCTGCACAAACACAAAAGAGCTTGCACCCAACGCTATAAAGGGGTTGTCAATCCCTTCAAGATTGATTGCAAAGTGAGATCTGAAGGCGGAAAGTGCAATGACGTAGAAGTGTAAGGCTGAAAATATGGTGTGAAGTAGACCCGAGGGCCATAGTGTTCACTAGAGGCTTCTCTCAAAATAGCAAATATTACGGTGGGTGAACAAATTACTGTCGAGCAATTGATAGAACCATGCAAAGTCATGACGATATCTAAGGCAATGATCATACATATAGGCATCACGTCCGAGACAAGTACACCGATACTTTCTGCATCTACTACTATTACTCCACAGATCGACCGCTATCCAGCATGCATCTAGTGTATTGAGTTCATGACGAACAGAGTAACGCTTTATGCAAGATGACATGATGTAGAGGGATAAACTCAAACCAATGATGAAAACCCCATCTTTTTACCCTTGATGGCAACAACACGATGCGTGCCTCGCTACCCCTTCTGTCACTGGGTGAGGTCACCGCACGGTATGAACCAAAAACCAAGCACTTCTCCCATTGCAAGAATCATAGATCTAGTTGGCCAGACAAAACCCACAACTCGAAGAGAATTACAGGGATAAGAAATCATGCATAAGAGAGATCAGAAGAAACTCAAATAAGATTCATAGATAATCTGATCATAAATCCACAATTCATCGGATCTCGACAAACACACTGCAAAAGAAGATTACATCGGATAGATATCCATGAAGATCATGGAGAACTTTGTATTGAAGATCCAAGAGAGAGAAGAAGCCATCTAGCTACTAGCTATGGACCCATAGGTCTGTGGTGAACTACTCACGCATCATTGGATAGGTCATGGTGTTGATGAAGAAGCCCTCCTTATCCGAATGCCCCCTCCGGCAGGGCACCAAAACATGCCCCAGATGCGATCTTGCGGAGACAGAAGCTTGCGGCAGCGGAAAAGTACTTTTGATGATCTCCTGATTTTTTGTGGGATTTTAGGGAATATATAGGCGGAAGACCTAGGGCAGAGGTGGCCCAGGGAGCCCACATGCGTGGGAGGCGTGCCCCCTGGCCGCGGCTAGGGGGCTTGTGGGGTCCCTGCTGCCCCCCTGCCATGATTCTCAGGCTTCCCAATCTTCTTCTGTTTCGGAAAAAATATTTTTGGAAGTTTAGTTCCGTTTGGACTCCGTTTAAAATCCTCCTCTGAAAGGGGTCAAAAACATGGAAAAAACAGGAACTGGCACTTGGCACTGGGTTAATAAGTTAGTCCCAAAAAATATTAAAGGCATACAAAACATCCAAAGTTTGACAAGATAATAGCATGAAACCATCAAAAATTATAGATACTTTGGAGACGTATCAAGCCCACATAGGAGGGCCTCGTACTCGGCCTCATTGTTGGACGAATCAAAGTAAATTTGGAGCACATAGCTCAACTGATCTCCCCTGGGGGAAACGAGAACCACCCCAGCCCCCGAGCCATGGAGCATCTTGGATCCATCGAACAACATGATCCAATGCTCGGGGACGATTGGAGCAGGCTTCTCTTTATCTACCCATTCGGCAAGAAAGTCCGACAGGGCCTGTGTCTTGATTGCTTTCTTAGCTTCAAACTTGATCTCTGGTGGTAGGAGCTCAATTGCCAATTTAGCCACTCGGCCGGTTGCGTCCCGATTGTGCAAAATCTCTGCTATGGGTGCGTCGCTGATGACAGTGACCGAGTGATCTTGGAAATAGTGGACAACTTTCTTCACGGTCAGGTAGATCACATAGACCAGCTTCTGATAGTGCGGATACCTCTGTTTTGAAGGGGTATACACTTCGGAAATGTAGTAGATTGGCCTTTGTACCTTGAATGATTTGCCCGTTACTTCTGGCTCCACGGTGAGTACGGTGCTAACCACTTGGCTAGTGGCAGCGATGTACATGAGCAAGGGCTCGTGTCTCCTCGGAGCAGCCAACACTGGCTGGGTGGAAAGTAGAGCTTTGACTTGGTCGAATGCGACCTGCGCTTTGTTAGTCCACTCGAACCTGTCGTATTTCTTCATCAATCGATAGAGAGGCAGGGCCTTCTCACCAAGTCTTGGCATGAAGCAATTGAGGGCTGCTAGGCAGCCCGTAAGCCTTTGCACATCATGGAGGCGCTCCGGCCATCTCATCTGGACAATGGCTCCGATCTTGTCGGGATTAGCTTTGATGCCTTGCTCGGAAATGAGGAAACCGAGTAGCTTACCAGCCGGTACACCGAAGGTGCATTTGGCTAGGTTGACCTTGATCCCCGAAGGGTCGAACGTTCGTGAAGGTTTCGACAAGGTCGGCCAGGAGGTCGGAACCTTTCCTAGACTTGACCATGATGTCGTCCATGTACGCTTCGACATTCCGAATGATTTGTTCCTACATGCATTTTTGAATCATACGCTGGAATGTAGGTCTAGATTTTTTTAGGCCGAATGGCATCGTGATGGAACAAAAATACCCGAATGGGGTGATGAAGGTTGTCTTTATTTCATCTGGTCCATACATTCGGATCTGGTGGTACCTAGAGTACGCATCCAAGAACGACAGGCGTTCACATCCGGCAGTGGAATCTATGATTTGATCTATGCGAGGCGGAGGGAAGTGGTCCTTCGGGCAAGCCCGATTGAGGTGCTTGAAGTCAATACACATTCAGAGTGTATTGTTCTTCTTTGGCACAAGGACCACGTTCGCCAACCATTCAGAGTGGTAGACCTCGCGGATGAACTCGGCAGCTAGGAGCCGAGCGATCTCCTCGCCGATTACCATACACTTCTCCACGAAGGATCGGCGCTGGTGTTCCTTGACGGTCTTGATCTTCAGATCCACTTGGAGGAGATGCTCAGCCAGCTCCCTCGGAATCCCTGCCATGTCAGACGGCTTCCATGCGAAGATGTCCCAGTTCTCACGGAGGAACTGGATGAGCCCGGCTTCCTATTTCTCTCCGAGTGAGGTGGAGATGTTGGTCGTAGTAGCACTCAGATCGGTACGGTGAAAGTGGACTTGCTTTGTCTCGTCGGCCGACTGAAAGGCAGATTCAGTAGCTGGCCGCTTTGACTTGAGAAGATCTACGGTGTCCACCGCGCCTTCTTGTACCCATCAAGCTCGGCTGCGAGGACCTGGTCGTTGGAGATCCTAGAGCCTTGCTCGAGGCACTCTTCAGCAACCTTCCAATTGCCAGTTAGCATGATCACGCCCTTCGAACCTGCCATCTTAAGTTTAAGATACACGTAACATGGACGTGCAATGAAACGTGCGTAGGTGGGCCTACCCAGGATGGCGTGATAGGTGATGCAAAAGTCGACCACCTCGAAGGTAAACCTCTCCTTGCGAAAAAAAATCTCGTTGCCGAATACAACGCTGAGAGTGATCCGACCGAGTGACTTGGCTTTCTTCCCGGGGATGACCCCGTGGAACTGCATGTTACTCTTGCTCATCCGAGACAATGGGATGTCCATGGCCATGAGAGTGTCCACGTAGATCATATTGAGGCCGCTGCCTGGGCCCATGAGGACTTTCTGCATTTGAAACCCGTTGACCGCGGGATCGACCACCAGCGCCTGCCTCCCGAGGGTGGCTATGTTGGCGGGGTGATCCGACTGGTCAAAGGTGATAGGCGATTTACCCAGTCGAGGTACTTTGTGATGGCGAGGGCTGCCATGTTGACCTCCAGATTGATAACTTTCAATCGGCTCTTGCTCTCGACGTCGGCGAAGATCACGAGGGTCGCGTGAATGTTAGGATACCCGAAGGCATCCGCAGGGTCATCCTCATCCTCCTTGTCCCCGGAGGGCTCTCCGCCCATATCCGTCCAGAGCAGCGACATTCGCGAGTTGTGTACTTGGCGAGGATAGACTCCCCCTCCTCTTTGCCACATTGAATTGGACATGGCTAGTCCAGTAGGTTGCTCTTCGACTTCTCTTTCTTTTTGTCGGCCCAGTCCTTCTTCTTCTTGGATTTGTTTTGGCCTTCTACTGGGACAACAGCTACTTCAACTTTAGTTGATGGGTCGCCTTTTCGCTTTTGCTTCTTCCCAGCGTTGCCCGCCTGAGGGGTTCCGCTGCCTCAGACTTTACCGCCGCGGAGGCGGTCTTCTTCTTCGCCATTCTCGTACTCATTGGCGATCTCCATGGCCCTACCGAGGGATAGGTCCCCCGATCGACTAAACTTGAGGATGAACTCTTGATACCGAGTGCCCGCTTTGAAAGCGCACACGGCCTGGTGCTCGGTGACGTTCTCAACGTTGTTGTGGAGCGTGGTCCACCACTGGATGTAATCACAGAGAGTCTCGTTGGACTTCTGGACACAGAGTTGCAGTTTCGTCAAGCCGCCTGGGCATTTGTACGTGCCCTCTAAGGTTTTGACAAACACTCGGACAAGATCGCCCCAGCTATGGATGCTGCTGAAGGGCAGCTGATTGAGCCACGCCCTCATGGACCCCTCCTACAAGAGGGGCAGATGTTTCATAGTGATTTAATCATCATTGTCGCGGATCTGGACGGCCACTCGGTAATCTACTAGCCAGGTCTCTAGCTTTGACTCGCCGTTGAATTTATCGATCCTCGTGGCCAACCGGTAGTTCGAGGAGATTTTGGCCTCTCGGATGTGTCGGCGGAAGCACTCGAGGCCGGACACTCCCCGGCCAGCTCGCGATCGATCGATCACTTGTTGTGTGATGATAGACCGAGCGTTGAACTCGGGGGCCACGTAGTCTCCGCCTTCATGACCCCAATGCCCATTGGGGCTTGGCCTACAGTCGGTGGACGACGACCGAGTGAGCCACTGCCCAGAGCGGGTGACCTGCTTCGGTCCGGATGACCCTGCCTCGAGTCTCCCTGTAGCCCCTCGGAGGAGGAGGAGACCTTTGGCGTCGTCTGTGTACATGCGGGCTATGAGCCGACTGCATGGTGTTCGCCTGGACGGACTTTGCTGTGAATGCGGTGCCACGACTATGACACTTCGGAATTCTGCTGCAAGGCCATCTTCGGTAGAGCTTGAATCTGCCGAATGCCTTCCCCAACTGCGCTATCACTTGGCTGAATGGAATCAGTGATCCGATTAGCGGCGGCCAGGTTCAGCAGAGGAGTCTGCATCACCTCGATGTGTCTCGGGCAATCGTTCGGAAACAATTGCGTGCGACTGCGGCTGGAGCTCGGCTGGTTCCTCGCCGCCCGAGCGTCAAGCGAACGCTGGAGCCGCTCGAGGCACTCGTGCTCAGCGAGATTGACTAGTCATGCGTTCTCCAGCGCGATCTCTTCCGATGTGTTCTCGGTGATGGGGGTGTGGAGGACCTGATCGCTCCTCCGCTAGAGTTCGTCCCGCAGCTGCTCGGTGAGCGGCAGCGGAATGTGGTGGCTGCCGTTGCCGTGGTGATGCTCACCGCCGTCCCGCTCGGGAGAGGTCTCCACAGCGTGACCCGTATTACCTCCCGTGCTGGTGTCGGCCATCACGATCTTGGCTGCACCCCTGCTGCTATCGTAGTCAAAGTCGTCGATAGACTCTTCGCTCGACGAAGGGAAGATGCTGACGGTGGGCTCATCAGAGCTGACCATGGCCACCTATCCGTAAATGGCCTGGTTGGCCATAGCGTGCTTGATCCACCACTGCATCCACGAGCACCCAGAGCGCTTGCGGCGAACAACAACGGGGCGTGGGGATGCCGAGTGATACGGCACCGATGTCTGCCAGATCAAGACTCCGTGCGTTACTGTGCTGAAATGCGACATACCTTATGTGAGGAGGGCGTCGGTGTCTAGTGGCGCATCCTGCAGCCACGCCGAGTCGTCGATGATGAAGCTGAGGGAACCGAAGAGGATCTCCCCGTCGAGTGTCATCATGTTGCCAAAATGTGAAAAATCTCCAACTGCGCTGGATTTGCTAGACGCGCAGCCCCATGATGGGTGCCAACTGTCGTGGGAATGATCCTGACAGTAGTACCTAGGGGTACGAACGAAGGGGCTAAGTCTAACTAGGAGTAGCAGATACACTGAGATGTACAAGTTGATGCCCCACTTGGAAGTGGTAAGAACCCTACGGCTCGAGCCCTGAGCGTGATGTTGTCTTATTGGGGTGCAAAAGATTACAAAGTGCTCAACCCTTGAGATGGAGCCCGGGAGTGGCTTACATAGTTGCTGCCACGATCAGTTGAGCTTCATTACAAGGTAATTAGTGCTAATAAAGAGGGAAGTTACTAGAAACGGCAGCTTAACCCTTGGAGTTAGTGGTAACGTGAGTCTTCACTGCACTTCATGCGATGGATTAAATACTTCGCCGTTGTAGCCTCTTCGGTTCCTTCACCTTTGTGACAGCCCCAATGCAATTCTTCCCCCCTTGTCATCTTTCCTTGTAAGGCAACCTTGTGGTGTTATGTTAAGTGGTATGAGTTTTGGTGTCATCATTTTATGTTGCAACATGCCTTCATGCATAGCATCACTTCATTTGGTTTTGTCTTGTGTTGCTTGTTGCACCTTGGTGTTTGAGTAAAGTGCTTGGGTGGGAGTGGCATGTGATGGTTGTGTGATGTGGGTGCAATAAGATTCACCTCAAAACCCTTGATGCACCATAGCACCTTATCCATCTCTTCCTTTTAATTTTTGTGGTAGTGTAAAACCTTGTGTTTTGACCCAATAATAAAGTTCCTCTTTTCCTAAAAATTATGTTCTTGTTGTGGAGTGAAACCCCTTTGGTTTTATTTCTATTTTCTTTTGATTTATTTAAAACCAGAGCCTCATTTTATATAAAAGGGTTCTATTTTTATTCTTCAAAAAATGACCAACTTACTTTTATAAATTGGAGCATGTTTTTAGGAGCCCAAAAGTATTTTTATTTTTGTTTAATTCCTTTTCTTTTAGCCTCTGGCTTTTATTGAAAATCTCTTTATTTTTAATTGCAAAGAGTTTCGAGGGAGAGAGAGGGAGAACCAGTCCCAGTCCTTCCAGTTTCAGCCTAGAACCCAGGACGCGTTCCTCTTCCTCCTCCCGACGTCACTGTGTACGGCGCCAGGGACAGTCGCTGATCTCGGTTTCTCCTTCGATCTACGGACCAAAGCCTCGGGTGCGGGCATAAAGCTCCGGCTCCCCTCTCCTAACCATAGCCCTCTCTCTTCTCCTCTTCTCGCGCCATTGAAGCGTGGAAGCTCGTTCATGTCTCTGTGAGAAGAAGACCGAAACGTTTTCTTCTAACCCGACGGGCCTTGGGCCTCGTTTTCTTTCGATGATCAAATAGTGGTGGGTCACAACAGGCTTGGGCAGAGACCACAACGGATCAACATGAATTAGCTATCCTATAGAGTTTAGTTGTGCTATATAAAGAAAAGTATGCTTTTATGTTTGCCTTAAAAGGAAAAAAAATATCCTTTTATGTTCTGTTAAAAAGAAGAAGAAAAAAAGCTATAACTTTATGCTCCCTTAAAAAAGCTATCCTTTTATGTACGCCTAAAAAAGGCTGTCCATTTTTTTCTTTCTAAAACAGGGAATTAGAGATAATTTAGTACTTGCAGCAGCGGCAATTCAGTTCCACATAATGAATTCATACATTGTAAGCTATAGAATATTCTTTGATGTTGATTTTACCATATGAAATTTATAGTTCGTCGTGTTGTCGAGCATGAGGTCAAAAAAGAATTGGATCAAGATTCACACACTAGTTCAATTTGGTTCATAGGATGGTAAGCACAATGCGGCTTGCTTTTGTGTGCCACCTCCAGTGATCAATGCTTTATCAGGAGGCGCTACTTATTCGACGGTAATATTTTATATTAATATGTCTCTTCTCTTTCATAACAACACCTAAGATTTTTTGGAGATTTTTAGATAATAACTATAAGTTATTTGATATGAATATTTTCAGAATGTATTTAAATGTTTATTGATAACTTATTATGTAAACATATACTCCCTTCGTTCTTTCATATAAGATGTATTTTTTTAAGAAAAATTCCACAATATAAGATGCATTTCTTCTAGTTTCTCATAATTCCATTCCTAGTCCTCTAGAAAATAGGAAAGTATATCTCTCTTGATAACATGTATCACTATTTGTAGCAAAAGAAGGGAAAGTATCTTCCTCTCGATTGCATATATCTCTTTCTTTCACGGACTAATTGATTTATCTGCAACAAACCGACGAATTCATGTGCCTTGCTCACTGTGTCGCAAATAATACGTCTTCATAAAAAACGAAGGAAGTATTAATTATTTTGATGCTTATATTCAAGGGACGGTGTTCGAGTTTAGCCCCGGGCCCCCGAAACCTCAGGACCGAGCACGAGCTTGAAGCCTGCCGGAGTTGCACCGGCAGGGTTCACAGCAGCACCATGCAGCAGCAGCATTAGCAGTCGCAGTATCCACGCACAGCAGCAGGTTAGCAACAGCGTGCAGCTGTATTAGCAGTAGCAGCCAGCAGTGCAGCGTTTTCGCGCCGTGCCTAGCGCCACTCGCATCGTCGCGTGCCATCGCCGGAGTTGCACCCACGCGTGTGTTTCTATTGCGATTCAGCAACACCCCCTTCCTGTTACAGATATGCTCGAATCCGTGTTAGAGCAGAACCCCCTTCGTAGCCCGATCGGTTGATCTAGCGCGACTCGATCGATAGGTCGTGGGTTCAACCCCCCCCCCCCCCAGTCCCATCTCTTTTGTTCTCTGTTGCAGTAGGTGATAGGCTCAGTACATATAATTTTAGCTCAGTAACTACACCTGCGTAACCCATTGGTTGGGCGCAGCGAATACCACCAGGGGTTTGTCGGTTCGATTCCATCACTGACAGGGGTCCTGGTGTCTATGACCAGTGGGCCCCCTGTTAATTGTATGTAGTTTTTTTATTGTTTGTGATGTATTTTCCAAATATGGATTATTCTAGAAGAGGAATATGCCAAATCTGGCATATGCAAGAACAACCCATGTTCTTGACATGAGCAGTTTAGGATTCATGGCAGAATTTCTTTACTGTTTTGTGGTATTTTTCTACATGCATATATAGCAGTATAATACATGGTTTTGGGGTAGAAAAACCTCAGGAATCCAATGGTGGCACTAGATTCTAGATTTGGGTAGTTCTACAAAAATGTCACTTTGTGATGAGGTGGCACTTGATTATCTGTATAAGATTGATCCTGTGCATATTTAGAGTTTGTGCATGCATGCATCATTTTGATTGTTGCATAATCTCTTGCTGGTGTTTATTGGATGGTTGTTTCTTTTGGGTAGCTACTGAGTCCAGAAACGAGTTCGAGGAGTGTGGTGAGTTCGTGCAGGAAGATCAGGAACGGTTCCACTCTGAAGCTATCACATGCAAGATGATCGTGACCTTGACACCGCTTCTAGCTTTGTTATGCTTAGTTGATTCACTTACATCATTATATCTCCATTGCGTACCACATGATATATAGGCCATCAAACATTTCCATGAAACCTCAAACACCTCCCCTCCTAGCAAATACTATTTGGCTAAGTTAGGCTGCTCAACCATTAATCTTAGCCTTGCTTGTTGCAGGTGCCAGCTGGTCCATGTGATAACATGGGAATTTGATATCATCTTATTGAAATGCTATTTAATTAATGCACCTATATACTTGGTAAATAGTGGAAGGCCTAGCCTTTATCCGGGTGATTTGTTCCGTTGTTGTCGCCTTAGTTTCGGCTACCAGTGTTTTATTCCATAACTGAGCGCTCCTAACATGTTCGGGGTTGTTATGGGGACCCCCTTTGTAAATCGTTTAGTGTTAAGGCTTGTCTGACAAGACCAAACTTTGGTGTTAATTTGGTAACAACTTAATAATAAGGCATAGGGAATAGCTACCCCGAGGAATCTCATCAACCCCCCTAGGCCAGTGCTCCTCCTCAGTGTTGGTCCAACACAGAGCAGCGTATTAACACTCCCTAGGGTAACTCAGTGTTTTGGCGTGGTAACCATTGCTCATTCGCCGTGTCCTGAGAACGAGATACGTGGCTCCTCTCGGGTACGTTGGCACGTCGGGAGGTCTTGCCGGACTTGTCTTACCTTAGCCATATATCTTGTGCATTAGGATTCCGGTGAGACTTTGGGTCATCTCAGAGTTGAGATGTTCCTCTAAGGAATCCGACGAGATCACGAGTTTCGCGGTCGAGGATTTCTATGCAGCCTGTGGTAATTTGTGATGGATTAGTTGGAGCACACCTGCAGGGTTTAATCTTTCAGAAAGCCGTGCCCGCGGTTATGTGGCAATCATGTATATTTTGTTAACATCCGGTTCTAGATAACTTAAAGTAACTTAATTACAACCCGCCAACTGTGTGCGTAACCGTGACTGTTTCTTTCAGAGTTCCTTCTCTCATCGAGAACACTTTGGGGTCATGAATGACATAAGTAGGTGTTCAGGATCACTTAGTGATCATTGTTAGACCTCGACCATCTTGCGTATACCACCATAACTTTTTTTTTCCGTTCTTCGTAAGTTAGCCACCATATATGCTTAGGATGCTGCAAACCCAAACAGTTACCCCAACCTCACCTACTAATTAGTTAGACTCGATACCAAGGTCATGAGATTGATGAGTCCTCGTGGCTCACAGTTTACTACAACCACCCATAGGTACACGTACCCTAGATGTAGACGTTTCTGAGGATACCAAATGAGGTGGGAGTTCGACGAGGACAGTGACAGACTATACGTGACGTATCCCGAGGATTAGAGGCACTTGGTCATGATCGTGGGCCTAGCAAGGCAGGATAGAATCACGTTTTGTCATTTATCCTGTGTGTAGTCGGACCCTGCTTTCCATTTGAATAATGTATGACTGTGTGACTGTAATTTAGCTTGTGGCGAGTCTAAGACAAATCTTATTACTCTTGCATCCATTATGTATTGCGATGTTTATCCTGCTTGCGAAACACTTAGATGCGCCTCTTTCACCTTTTGAGGCCTCACCCCCAAATAAGGAAAAAGCCGCGTCTTAGTCGTTACAAGTTGGTAATCAGAGCCTTACGACCATAGGAGCCTTTGATTGATCGAACTTGGCCGAGTTGAGTCTAGTAGAAAACTATTTTGAGGCTTAGTCATATCGGAGAGTAGGTTTCTTTTTTCTCCTCTTCTATACTCCGATGAGGTTCACAACTTAGGAAATTTTAATTCTACTCCTCTTCTCGCTCAATTTTTTTTAAGGATCACGCGGGTATTTTGGAATCTATATGATACCAATGTGAGGGAGTTCTGTCTTGGTGCCTCCTATTGTGTTGATTTTATTCCGTGGAGTTGAGCTCGAGGGGATTCTTGAGCACATCGTTATCATTCAGATTTCTTAGTATCTCAGGACGGAGGATGTTCGAAATTGCTTCAGTACAAGTAGTGGCGCGATAAGCCCGACATCCCGAGTACTCGTGCATAGAGATCGGGGGTACCGCCACATTTAGTATCGTTGTGATTACAAGGGTTTGAGACAGATGAAGTTCCGAGATTCTGGTTATTGGTTGACGGATGTGATACACTCGACGGGTTAGTATAGGAGTTGATTGAATATTTTCTCCTTGTATCTATGGACCAGATTGCATGACCAGAAATTTCGGAAGTTCTTAGGTGGGAATTCCGTTAGTAACCAAGGAATTCTTTCATCAGATGTATTTTGGGAATATCCATTTGTTCTGAGCAATCCTAGCTCATACTTGGCATTTACAAGTGGCCTTCAATGAGATGTTGTCGACAGTTATTTTGAGGAAGCATTCTTACTAATTTTACTTTGAGTGCATTTGCTAAGAATTCTTGTTCAGATATTTTTGTCTATTGAATCAGCTTAATCTTTGATTTTTCATCTCTGGTCTAACGTTGTTGTCCGTCTTCAGGATGGCTCCACCAATTCGCGAGAATCCCGGTCATGAGAATGAGACCCTCCACCACCCCCTCCGCCACCGCCTCCTCCTCCAGAGTCATGGCAAGCTGTGATGGTGGCAACCAATGCAAACACTCAGATGTTTCTCCAGTTGTTGCAAGAGAGGAACCAATAGCATTAGGGTAATTTCAACAATGGTGGATAGCAGTTTGCAACTCTGAATCAATTCCTAGCGAACCAGCCGAAGTCCTTCAGCTCCTGTGACCGGCCATTCGATGCGGATGACTAGATTCATGACATGAACAAGCACTTCGAGTGCAGTAATGTGCAACCAAAGGACTCTGTCAAGTTTGCAACATTTCATCTCAAGGGGCAGGTAGCAGAATGGTGGCAGCAGTTTAAGGAATCTAGAGGTGACAGAGTGATCATCTGGGATGATTTCTACAGGGATTTCAGGGCTAACTATATTCCAGCAAGTTTTGTGGAACAGATGCATGAGAAATTCAGGCGCTTGAAGAAAGGGAGTTCGTCTGTGTACAAGTTCAATGTGGAGTTCCAGGAGCTGGCTCGTTATGCTAAACAGGACATTCCAGATCAGAAGAGCAAGATTTATCAGTTCTCAGGTGGTCTGAAGGAAGACTTGCAGCTGGCTCTTGCCTTGCACGATCTTGTCGAGTTCGACCAGTTTTACAATTTTTCTCTCAGGGCTGAGGCGGCTTTGCTCAAAGCTGAGAACTCAAGGAAGCGTTTCAGAAATTCCAGTTCCTCGTCCTCAACTCAGGTGGTTCAGAAGCAACAGAAATATTGGGTGTCTGCTCCTCCTCGACAGCCTCAGTAGTTCAAGCAGTCTGGTGGTAGTGGTTCTTCCCACCCACCCAACACATCTTTCCAGCATAGATTTCAGCAACAGAAGCAAGGAAATCCTCAAGTGCGATTCCGTCCGCAGTGAGAGGTGACTTGTCACAGGTGTGGTCAGAAGGGTCATTACTCTAACAAGTGCACCAACCAGCAGTGTCTTCCGCCTCCTCCTCCAGTTAAGCCTCCACGCAATGCAATGGTGAAGTTTAACCCCAAGTCTGCAAGGGTGAATATGGTGAATGCAACTGAAGCAGAGAACTCCTCAGATGTGATCATGGGTAATCTCTTGGTTAATGATTTTCGTGCAAAGGTTTTATTTGATTCTGGTGCATCACATTGTTTCATGTCAAAACCTTTTGTTGCTAAGCATGACATACCCGCAATTCACTTGGATAATCCTTTCCATGTGGTATCTTGAGGGATGCAAATGAGTTCTCATATGGTGGTTCCCGATGTCTATGTCAAGATGGGAAGCTATTCCTTTCTGGATTCTCCAATTGTCCTTAGCCAGTCAGATATTGATCTGATCCTTGGCATGGATTGGCTGGCAATGAACAAGGTGTATATTGATTGTGAAGCAAAACAAGTCAAGTTGACTCATCCTTCGGAGGTCGTGATTATCTTCGCTCCTCGCGATGACACTATCCGTCTATTTTCCCTCAATGAGAAGGGTGAAATATCTCCCATTTCTCAAGTTCCAGATGTCTGTGAGTATGAAGATATCTTTCTAGAAGAATTGCCAGGAATGCCTCTGCATCGGTCAGTTGAGTTCGTAATTGAGCTTGAACCAGGAAGTGAACCGGTCTGCAAGCATCCGTATAAGCTTGGTCCTAAAGATCTAAAAGAGTTGAAGAAGCATCTAGATGAGCAAGAACGTCTAGGTCTGATCAGACCAAGTTCATCTCCTTGGGGTTGTGGTGTTTTGTTTGTCAAAAAGAAAGATGGCACGGACCGACTCTGTATCGATTATCTTCCATTGACTAAGAAGACAATCAGAAACAAGTATCCACTTCCCAACATCAATGAATTGTTTGAGCAATTGAAAGGGGCAAAGATTTTCTCTAAGCTTGATATTCGGGTGGCCTATCATCACATCCGCATTCGCGGAGAAGATATTACCAAGACTTCTTTCAGGAAAAGCTTTTGGTCTTATGAGTACACACTGATGTCTTTTGGTCTCGCCAATACTCCTCCAACCTTCTCTCGGACGATGAATTATATCTTCTCCCCATTCAAGAATGACTTTGTCTTGGTGTATCTTGATGACACTCTGGTATTTTCTGAAACTGAGGAAGAGGATGAAGAACATCTCCGACTTGTGCTTGATAAGCTAAGAGAGCATAAGTTCTATGCTAAGTTCTCCAAATGTGAATTCCGGTTGAAGGAAGTTGTGTACCTTGGGCACATCATCTCTGCCGAGGGCATCAAAGTTGATCCTACAAAGGTGAAGGAAATTGTTGAGTGGGAACCTCCTCAGAATGTGAAGCAGCTTCGAAGCTTTCTTGGGCTTGCAAGCTATTGCAGAAGGTACATTGAGAACTTCTCCAAGATTGCTAAGCATGTGTCCAACCTTCTTTAGAAGAGTGTGAAGTTTGTCCGGTCTTTAGAGTGTTAGTTGGCTTTCGACACACTCAAAGAGAAGCTCACTTCAACTCCAGTCTTGACTCCTCCTGATGATTCCAAGCCTTATCAAGTGTTTTGTGATGCCTCTCTCCATGGTCTTGGTGCAATCCTGATGCAAGAGAAGAAAGTGGTAGATTATAGCTCGAGGCAGTTGAATCCAAGTGAGAAGAACTATCCCACTCATGATCTTGAGTTGGCGGCAGTGGTCCATGCTTTGATGACTTGGAGACACCTCTTGTTGGGCACACAGGCTGAAGTCTACACCAATCACAAGAGACTCAAATACATCTTCAACTAGCCTAGTCTCAATCTTCGACAAACTTGTTGGGTGGAAATGATCTAAGATTACAATCCGAGCATTGACTTTACTCTGGGAAAATCAAATGTCATTGCAGATGCTTTGAGCAGAAAGGCTTACTGCAATAGTCTCATTCTAAAGCCTCTTCAGCCTTATCTTTGTGAATCCTTCAGGAAAGTCAACCTTCAGATAGCACCTTAGGGATTTCTTGTTAATCTCCAGATTTCTCCTACCTTGGAAGACCAAGTCCGCCAAGCTCATCTTCTTGATGCTATGGTGAAGTAAGTGAAGATTGGCTTGGCAAAGAGCATTCCAAAATATATGTGCTTCCGTGTTGATGATAAAGATATCATGTTCTTCGAGGACCGCCTTGTCGCTACGAAAGGAGAGCTCAGGAAAGTTATCATGGATGAAGCCCATAATTCCCTCCTATTGATACATCCAGGAAGCTCCAAATTGTATCAAGATCTCAAGAAGACCTTCTGGTGGACTCGCTTGAAACGTGAAATTGCTTAGTTCATGAACGAGTGTGATGTGTGTCTCATAATGAAGGTGGAGCATCAACGTCCAGCAGGAATTATTCATCCCTTGCCTATACCCAAGTGGAAATTCGATCATGTGGAAACGGATTTTGTCACTGGGTTTCCAAAGTCCAAGAGAGGCAACGATGTCATCTTCATCGTCATCGACAAGTTGACCAAAGTTGCTCATTTCCTCCTGGTCAAAGAGTCTATCTTAGTAGCTCAGCTTGCAGAGTTGTATACGTCAAGGATAGTCTCTTTGCACGTTGTTCCTATGCTCATTTTGTCAGATCGTGGAAGCATCTTCACTTCCAACTTCTAGGATTCCTTTCAGATTGCGATGGGCACAAAGATCCATTTCAGTACAACTTTCCATCCTCACATAAGTGGTCAAGTTGAGAGAGTGAGTTAGATCCTTGAAGATATGCTCAGAGCTTGTGTGATTAATTTTGGCATGAAGTGGGAAGATTGCCTACCGTTTGCCGAGTTCTCATACAACAACAACTTTCAAGCAAGCTCAGGCAAGGCTCCATTCGAGGTTCTATATGGCAGGAACAGTCGTACCCCCTTAATTGGTCTCAGACTGGTGAGCGCCCGATTCTTGGGAATGACATGATTGCTGAAGCAGAAGAAATGTGTCGTGTCATTCGGGATAATCTCAAAGCAGCTCAGTCCCGTTAGAAGAGCTACTATGATAGCAAGCATCATGACATGACTTTTCAGCTCGATGATTTTTTGTATCTCAAAGTGTCTCCCATGAAGGGCACTCAACGCTTCGGCATCAAAGGAAAGCTAGCTCCTCGCTTTGTTGGTCCTTTGAAAGTTGTTGGCAAGAGAGGTGATCCTACATATCAGTTAGAACTTCCATCCAACTTCTCCAATATGCATGATGTGTTCCACGTCTCTCATCTCCGGAGATGCTTCAAGACTCTCGAGCACACAATTGATCTCCAAGATATCGATCTCTAGCCCGACCTATCCTACCATGAGCATCCTATAGAAATCCTTGAAGAGACTGAGCGCAAGACCCGCAATAAGTCAATCAAGTTCCTCAAAGTACAATGGTCACATCATTCAGACAAAGAAGCCACTTGGGAGTGCGAGGACAACCTCCGTTTCGATTTCCCAGCTTCTTCTAGTCTTAGATCTTGGGTCGAGATCCCCTTGTAGTCTGGGAGAGTTGTGACAGCCCTAATGCAATCCCCCCCTTGTAATCTTTCCTTGTAAGGCAACATTGTGATGTTATGTTAAGTGGTATGAGTTTTGGTGTCATCATTTTATGTTGCAACATGTCTTCATGCATAGCATCACTTCATTTGGTTTTGTCTTGTGTTGCTTGTTGCACCTTGGTGTTTGAGTGAAGTGCTTGGGTGAGAGTGGCATGCGATGGTTGTGTGATGTGGGTGCAACAAGATACATCTCAAAACCCTTGTTGCACCATAGCACCTTATCCCTCTCTTCCTTTTAATTTTTGTGGCAGTGTAAAACCTTCTATTTTGACCCAATAAAAGAGTTCCTCTTTTCTTAAAAATCATGTTGTTGTTGTGGAGTGAAACCCCTTTTGTTTTATTTTAATTTCATTTTTGATTTATTTAAAACGAGAACCTCATTTTATTCTTCAAAAAATGCCCAATTTATTTTAAAAAATTGGACCATGCTTTTAGGAGCCCAAAAGTATTTTTATTTTTGTTTAATTCCTTTTATTTTAGACTATGTCTTTTATTCAAAATTTCTTTATTTTTTTATTGCAAAGAGTTTCCAGAGAGAGAGAGAGGGAGAACCAGACCAGTCCTTCTAGTTTCGGCCCACAACCCAGGATGCGTTCCTCTTCCTCCTCCCGACGTCACTGAGTTTGGCGCCAGGGAGAAACGCCGATCTCATTTTCTCCTTCGATCGACGGACCAAAGCCTCGGGGTGCGGGCATAAATCTCCGGCTCCCCTCTCCTAACCCTATCCCTCTCTCTTCTCCCCCTCTCGCGTCGTCAGGGACAAAGCAGAGCGCCGCCGTCGCCATGAACAGCTCCGGCTCAAGCTCGATGCTCGCGTAGCGTTGACCTAGCCTCCTCCCCGACCCTGCCAGGAGCAAGAAGATCCCGGTGTGGTTCCATTTTCACAGAGATCGGGAGCAAAGACTCCTTCCTCGACGTCCACGACGGCAGCATTCTTCCTCAACTCCGACGAACCTTCTGCAGCACCTCGTAATTGTTTCCTCCTCTGTTAGAGCATATATCTCCATATGTGGTTTTGGTAATTGATGACAATCCCTATGAACTGATGGTTGCCTTAAGTTACATTTATAGGATTTGTGCATAGGCACTTCTTGAAGTCCATCTGTTGGGTTCAAGGAGTTTATATGATGACCAAGATGGTATTCAAGGTATTATCCAAAGAATGGTCATAGAGACACATGGTTGATCAAGATCTCAGACAAAGAGTAAATCAAGATGATCAACACACAAAGCGTACAAGATGTACCGAGAGGGATCAAGTGATCCCATGGTATGGTAAGCATTGTGCATTACGTATTTGTGTACTAACCCATGGTCTTCGTGAGAGTTCTTTGTGGGGGTTAGGTGTGTTTCCATGGGCTTGCGTCAAAGGGAAGATCTCATACAACCCATGAGCAAATCAAGATGATCAACACACAAAGCGTACAAGATGTACCGAGAGGGATCAAGTGATCCCATGGTATGGTAAGCATTGTCCATTACGTATTAGTGTACTAACCCATGGTCTTCGTGAGAGTTCTATGTGGGGGTTAGGTGTGTTTCCATGGGCTTGCGTCAAAGGGAAGATCTCATACAACCCATGAAGTATGACGTCAAGTTGTGATCGTCATCAAGATTGCGATGTGCAAGTTCAAGTGGATCAGCACGAAGATATCATGCTTGAAGCTTGCCGTTCATTGTGGTGGCAATGGACTTGTGCTGATATGCTCAAGAGTGGCTCACCCATAGTGAGTATGGGGGAGCAATCAACTAGTCTTCATCAAGCCAACACAATCAAGAAAGGTGGTCCATCTTGAGGAACCCAAGATCATCATCTAGGTCAAGAGGACGAGGTGCAAGGTATAGGTTTGCCCTTCATAGGTTTTCTGTTTAGGATAGATTGATAGGTTTTCTGTTTAGTCCATATGCATCTACTATGATGTTTTCGATGTTGGAGTTTTTGCCGGTTCTTCATTCATAGAGGACTCACATCTCTATATCTTTGGCATTTTCATAACCGCATGGTCGCTGTTTGGATAGCCCTTGTCGTCCTGAATCCAACAAGCTTGGGTTTGCTCGATTCGGAGCTCGTATGCGAAAGTTATGGCTGTTTCAGTGGCGAGCGGTAGTACCACTGGACCTAGCGGTAGTACCACTAGACCTAGCGGTAGTACCGCTAGAGTTGGCGGTAGTACCGCTGGCTGGCGGTAGTACCGCCCCTGGTCAGCGGTAGTACCGCTCCAGGAGCTTAGTACCGCTTGCCTAGCGGTTGTTCGTGGACGGACCTTTTTGCGAAGACTTTCTTGGCGGTGGTAGTGCCGTTGGACTATCACGGGCCCAGCGGTAGTACCGCTGGAGTGCCAGCGGTAGTACCGCTGCAGCCAACGGTAGTACCGCTGGATCTCGGGCAGAAAATGGGGATAACGGTCTGATTCCTTCCCCCACTATATAAAGGGGGTCTTCTTCCCCCTTGGTTTTATCCATCCGTTGAGCTCTTGTTCTATCTCCATTGTTGACATTCTTAGAGCTTGGTTACTCTCTATCCCTCCAATGATTCTTGCTTGTTCTTGAGGGAAAAGAGAGAGGAGATCTAGATCCACATCTCCACCAATCACTTTCTCCTCTATGTGAGGGGAACCCCTTGGATCTTGATCTTGGAGTTCTTTGTGAGCTCCTTGTTCTTCCTCTCATATTTCTCCATAGTTTTTGTTGTTGTGGAGGGATTTGAGTGTGAGGGACTTGACCACTTCGTGTGTTCTTGCCATTGCATTAGTTGCATCGGTTTGAGTTCTCCACGGTGATACGTGGAAGTGAGAAGTTGAGAAGCTTACCACCTTTGGTACTTAGTACCCTTGATATTGTTCTTCGTGGATGCTTTGGCGTCCTAGAAGCTTGGTGGTGTCTCGGAGCTCAATCATTGTGGTGTGAAGCTCCGGGAATCGTCGGGGTCTCCAATTAGGTTGTGGAGATTGCCCCGAGCAATTTGTACGGGTACCGGTAACCGCCCCCAAGGGTTGCCATGTGTACGGGTTCGGTGACCGCCCCCAAGGGTTGCCATTTGTACGGGTTCGGTGACCGCCCTCAAGGGTCCCTTAGTGGAATCACGACATCTTGCATTGTGCGAGGGCGTGAGTAGATTACGGTGGCCTTAGTGGCATCTTGGGGAGCATTGTGCCTCCACACCGCTCTAACGGAGATTAGCATCCGCAAGGGTGTGAACTTCGGGATACATCATCGTCTCCCCATGCCTCGGTTATCTCTTACCCGAACCCTTTACTTATGCACTTTACTTTGTGATAGACATATTGTTTATTGTAATCTATCTTTCTATCACTTAGTTGTTTATCTTGCTTAGCATAAGTTGTTGGTGCACATAGGTGAGCCTAGTTGTTTGTAGGTTTTGTGCTTGACATATTAAACGTTAGTTTTATTCCGCATTTGTTCAAGCCTAAACCTTAACTATTTTAAAGCGCCTATTCACACCCCCCTCTAGGCGACATCCACGTCCTTTTCATCCTCCTCGTCGCACGGATCTCCGTCTCGGATCCCTCGGTGAGCCGTAGCCCGGCCCTCCTTCATATCCCCTCTCCGTAGGCCGTGTTGGAGCAGGAGCTCGAAGCCTGACGAAGTTGCACCAGCAGGGTTCGTAGCAGCAGCATGCAGCGACAGCAGTAGCAGCCGCAGTATCTGTGCGCACCAGCAGGTTAGGAGTAGCGTGCAGGTGCAGTAGCAGTAGCAGCCAGCAGTGCAGCGCATTCGTGCCGCGCCTAGCGCCGCTCGCATAGTCGCGTGTCGTTGCCAGAGTTGCACCCCCGTGCGTGTTTCTGTTGCGATTGAAGAGCACCCCCCTTCCTATTACAGCTATGCTAGAACCTGTGTTAGAGCAGAACCCCCTTCGTAGCCCGACTGGTTGATCGAGCGGGACTTGATCCATAGGTCGTTATCAGATTTCTGGCTCCGCAAAACCGTAAAGATTCGAACACAGGGGCGTGTATGAAGATCTCCCCCTGCTTAACCTTGCCTAGCACGCTGCACGATGGGAACGATGAAGGGCTCACTCGATGGTGAGGGAAACACAGAACGCAACAGTTTACCCAGGTTCGGGCCGCTGTGAAGTGTAAAACCCTACTCTTGCTTTGGCGGATGGCCTCTCGCGGAGGTTGGCAGATGAACTAGTACAGTGCTCTCGAGCCTCCGGAGGCTGGGTGGCTTTGTGTGTTGCTCAAGGGTCAAAATGAACCGATCCCTCTATGAAGTGTCCTACCCTCTCTATTTATAGCGGGGGGCCGGGGCCTCTTCCCTTATCATTTCGACAGGAAGGGATCCCACAGCCTGCAATTTTGAAGCGGAATAGGGGAACATGCTCCCCTGCCCAAAGGTGGTCTTCGCCTGCAAAGTAGCTGCCTGCGCTGCAGGGACGGGCCCAAGGGTGACATCCGCCCTACTGGCGGTCGGCGACGCCCTCGTTGCACCAAAAGCAAACCTTTGGAAGATGACTTTGGGACCCCGATACACCCCTTCCCCATTTGCATTAAAGGGGAAACTGCTCCATCCCGTCGTCTGCTGCTCGCATGTCCTTCCCTTGCGTCACCCTTGACTATTGAGGCCCGGTCTTGCCTCGGAATATCCGCCACTCCGGAGGGGTCCTGAGGAGGCCCCATGCGGGTCTTGACGCTGCTCCTCCTAGTGAGGCTTGGCCCCTCACGAGGGCCTTGCCCTAAGCAGTGCCAAGCCCGTTGGTTTGCTTTGATGAGGTGAGTTTGTCCTGGGCCACAGGCAGGCAGTTCTGGGTACCGCCATTCCCAGAACGCAGACAGTAGCCCCGGTCCTGCGGCGTGCTCGGGCTGGCTTCTGGGTGAAGCCTCTGGGGCAGCCTGAGGCGCCGCGGGCCCCAAATGCATGTGGGCCAAGCCGGCGCGCATCATGCGGCTGGTGTCGGGTCTTCCTTGTCTTCTGTCTCCGTCCAAGTTATTAGGTGCCCTGCGTGTTGTGTCAGTACCTTATTGCTTTCTTTCTTCCCCACTCGCTCTTCCTCCTTGGTCTTCAACCCCAACCGGTGTCCCCCAGATCCAGCGCCGCGTCGCTCCCCCGCCAGCCCAGCGACGGCGCCTGGCGTCAAGCAGAAGCCAGAGGCGCAAGGTCCAGCCCTAGCTTCCCCGCTCTTGGAGTGCGCCCTTTCCAAGGACACGGATCTCATCCCTGTGCTTCCATAGACCGTTGCTGAGTCCAGTGAGCACGGGTGTATCCTGATCTGGCCTGGCGTCGTAGAGGAGGGGCCCACGTGAAAGGCGATATACCCCTTCTTCCTTCATAGTCTCTACGTCGGGCTGGTGCCGCCTTTCTCCCGGTTCTTCACCGCTGTCTTGGACCACTATGGGATACAATCCCTTCATCTCTAGCCCAACTCCATCTTGGTTCCGTCCATCTTTGCTTTCTATTGCAAGGCATTTGTTGGCGGGCAGCCTTCGGTTGCCCTCCTCCACCATTTCTTCAGCATGTGCCTCCACGACGGTGATCATTTGTCGGCGTATGTCTCCTTCGTGGCGGCCCAGAGCAGCAATGTGCTCTTGAAGGCCGGGAAGAAGGTGGAGATTTTCACGCACCACTAGGTCCTCATGAGCCTCAAGGACGCAAACCCTCGACTGGAGGAGCCGAAGGGGTTGCCAGAGAAGACTTCCGTGTGGAGTTCGGCGAAGCTCTCCTACCCTCGGGTTGCGCCCGTGCTGGAGCTTTTTTCCAGCGACATCAGCGCCAAGAGGCTGGCCGGGGGAATGATAGTGAAGGAGTTCCTGGCGCAGCACCTGGCGCCTCTCCACACACACTCCAGGCCCCTATGGGAGTATCGGTCCGGTGACGACGAGCTCCAGATTCGGTCCCGGGACATCCCTCCTGAGGATCTGAGCAGGGTCATGGCGATCTTGCTGGGCGGCGACCCTGGTGGCCTTCCTAGAACCATGTGTCCATTGTACTGTCATGACGATCGGGTTGACCTGGTCACCACGATGCTTGTCTTCAACGAGCGGGGGCTCTGGTTCGGTAGAGGGGTCGTCAGGCGACACTTCCTGTGAAGTGGATTCGGAGAAGACCGTCGACGACCGCTCAGCGAGCGCGCCTTTCGCGCCAGAAGCCGTCCTTCTGCGCGAGCTGGAAGACGATGATGTCGCCGGCGCGGCCCCCGCTTGGGCCTCCTCGCACCCGACCAGGACCTCCAGGGGGACCACGTCGACCCCGCGTGCCATGCGGTCTGCATGCGTGCTCGCCTCCCAGGAACTCGGGGCTGAGCCGTCCCCAACGCATCCCGCCTTTACTGGCAGGAAACCCTAGGCGTCGGGTTCTCCCCCCTTCGTGGGAGGCCCTGTCTCCTCTCCCGTCGCGGGGGCGGAAAGAAGGAAGAGATGGCGCGATGTCGAAGAGTAAGTTACTTGTCTTGGCCACGCTCAGCTGATTCCCTTTCCGGCTAGTGTTCACGGACGTCGTTTCGATGGGGCGAAGAAGAAGACATGCGCCAAGCCGAAGGCGACTCCTCACGCACAGTCGGCCCTCTCTAAGGCGTTGACGCCTGCCGATGGGGAAGGGCAGGCTCGCGGGGAGATCTCCAAGGCCTTGGTTGTCGAGCTCCCCTGAGACCCCGAAGCATCCTGAAGTGATTGTGGAGGCGCCGCTGCCCGAGGGACGGGCTCTGGAGGGCCCTCGATCTTCCAATGCGCCGATGCTCGGGATCCCCGAGCCGCCCTTAGAGTCCCCTATTCCTTATGGCGCTTCCTCCCTGACAGCACCACCCATGTTTGCACTAGAGGCTCTTCTGGAGGAAGTCCAGAAGACCTCGGCATCCTCCCAGGGTGTCTTGAATGCGGTCTTCTCTGCCTTGGGCAATCTCGCAGTCGAGATGGGGAAGGCCGAGAGGGAGGTCAACGCCGCCTGTGGCACGCGCGAGAAGGCGCTGAAGGAAGGCAAGCCGACCGTCAAACCTGTGAATAGGTGGAGGCCCGCCTGCAGGCCCTTCGAGGGAACAAGCCAAGCTAGCCAAGCAGCATCGCCTCCAGGAGGAGGGATTTAAGGCCCACGAGGCCAAGCTCGCCGCTCGGAAGGGAGAGCTGTCCCAGGAGTAGAGTCGCCTGGGCATGAAGCAGGCGCGCTTGGGAGAGCAGGAGAAGGAGGCCGCCTCGAGGAAGGCCCTCCTCGACGCCCACGAGAAAGCCCTCGCCACGGCCGAGGAGAAGAAAGCCGCAGAGCCGGCCTGCTTCCCTGACGTTGAGCTCGAGCTTCGCAAGGTGCTCCGCTCCCTCTGTCGGGACGGGTTCGACGAGCCTCTGGCCACCCCGGGGGACGGCTTTGCCGCGCTTGCGAAGGGGCTCATCGTGGCGCTGGAGGGTGTCGTCGTGCAGGTGGACAAGATCTTGGTCAATGAGTGTCGCGACCTCTTCTTCTCGGCTGCGACTCGCGTCTTCAGCCACCTTCATATTCGCGAGCCGGGATTTGAGCTCAGCTCTGTGATCCCGTCAGTCTCTGTCGAGGCCCGCGACCGCGCCGCGGAGCCTGTGAAGGGCGCCGTCGAGGCGTGGTGAGGAGGTTCACCCGCGTCGCAGCTCCTTCGTGTCCAGCTGCCGCTGAAACCGACGTCGGGGAAGACGATGCTCCCGACGTCGACGACCAGCCCGTGCAGAGGGGGCGACTGATACGTCTCCATCGTATCTACTTTTCCAAACTCTTTTGCCCTTGTTTTGGACTCTAATTTGCATGATTTGAATGGAACTAACCTGGACTGACGCTGTTTTTAGCAGAATTGCCTTGGTGTTGTTTTTCTGCAGAAATGGAAGTGCTCAGAACGTCCTGAAAATTTACGGAGAATATTTCTGGAAAATATGAAAAATACCTGCGCAAAGATCCACCGGAGGGGATGGGCCAGTGGGACACAAGCCCTATAGCCGCCCCCATGGTGGCGGCTAGCAAGCTTGTGGGGCCCACGTGGCTCTGCCGCCCCCAACCTCAGCTCTATAACTTCACTTTCGTCCAAGAAAAAATCAAGAGAGAAGATTTCATTGCGTTTGCGATAGGAGGCGCCGCCATATCTTGTTCTTCATCTGGAGGGCAGATCTGGAGTCCGTTTTGGGCTCCACACAGGGGAAATCGTTGCATTCATCATCATCAACCTTCTTACCTCTCCAATTCCATGAAGCTCTTCATCGTTCGTGAGTAATCTATTCGTAGGCTCGCTGGGCGGTGATGAGTAGGATTGGATCTATCATGTAATCGAGTTAGTTTTGACGGGGATTGATCCCTAGTATCCACTATGTTCTGAGATTGATGTTGCTACTACTTTGCCATGCTTAATGCTTGTCACTAGGGCCTGAGTGCCATGATTTCAGATCTGAAATTATTATGTTGTCACCAATATATGTGTGTTTTAGATCTGATCTTGCAAGTGGTAGTTACCTACTATGTGTTATGACCCGACAACCCCGGAGTGACAATAACCGGAACAACTCCCGGTGATGACCATAGTTTAAGGAGTTCAAGTGTGCACCAAGTGCTAATGCGTTGGTCTGGTTCTTTATTAAAAGGAGAACCTTAATATCCCGTAGTTTCCTTTTGGACCCCGCTTCCACGGGAGGGATGGACAATAGATGTCATGCAAGTTCTTTTCCCTAAGCACGTATGACGACACACGGAATGCATGCCTACATCACATTGACGAACGGGAGCTAGCCACATATCTCTCCGTGTTATAACTGTTGCATGATGAATATCATCCAAACAAATCACCGACCCATTGCCTACGAGTTTGTCCCACTGTTGTTGTTACTTGTTTTGCTTTGCTGCTGTTACTACTGTTGCTGTTGTTGTTACTTGCTCTGCTGTTACTTGCTACTGTTGCTACTTGCTGCTACTATCACTTTCTACTATTGCTACTTGCTACTGTTGTCACTACTGCTGTTCCTTGCCACTGCTGCTACCTGCTACAATTCTGGTTCGCTCGGCGTTGACGGGAAAAGACAATTTCCGTCAACGGGAACCTTCTAGCGCCATTGATACGACAGTTAGGAATAGTCTGCCGTCAACAGATCGTTTCTGACACCGTTGTTATCATACTACTTTGTTGTTGATACTTTCTTGCAGATATTAATCTTTCAGGTGTGGTTGAATCTGACACATTCAGCTGCTAATACTTGAGAGTATCCTCTCACTTCCTATTGGCGAATCAACAAATTTGGGTTGAATGCGCTACCCTCGAAAACTGCCTCGATCCCACGCGTTGGTGGGTCATTGCAAGACAATTTCTAATTGTTGAGAAATCGAGAATAGCATTCGTCTAGCCATTGCTAGAGATTTGCTAAACAACATTTTTCTTGACATTGCCGGAGATTGCCATCAGCGACCGGCGGTGGCTCCTCCGTATCTTATCCCTGTCTTTTTCCTGCAATGCACATCGTGCCTCGTGGAGGCGTTAAACTCATTTGCATTTTCATGAACTTGGTCAAGGTTTGTAATAACTGAATGAGTGAATGTTTTCTTCGCCGTGTTCCTATCATGTTTGCTGTGTTACTCTACGTCGGCAAGGCCCGCCCCGCGCGTACGTTTCTGCGATTGATCCGACCGGAAACCAAGGACGGCCCAAAAAGGGAAGGGGCTACGAGCACAGTTAGGCTCCTGAGTCGCGATGCTCAGGAGTCCCCCTTGACGCGCGAGCTGCCCTCATGAGGAGAACGCGGAGATGATTTTCAAACTTCAGAACATCTTCGACACTCAGCGTCGGTAGGGCCTTCCCCGCGCGTACCTCCCGCGATTGAACCGACCGGAAACCAAGGACGACCCAAAGGGGGAAGGGGCTACGGGCATAGTTAGGCCCCTGAGTCGCGATGCTCACGGGTCCACCTTGACGTACGAGCGACTCCAGCGTTCTTCCTAGAGGATTTGAAGTGGCCTGCTGAGCGCACCAGGCTCTGCGTCGGCAGAGCCTGCCCCGCGCGTACCTCGCCGCGATTGAACCGATCGGAATCCAAGGACGGCCCAAAGGGGGAGGGGCTACGAGCAGAGTTAGGCCCCTGAGTCGCGATGCTCAAGGGTCCCCCTTGATGTTCGAGTGGCTCCATACCTCCTGTTGTGGGTCCCTCGCACAAGGCATGGGTGTAGTCGCACGCGGGTTGTGTTGGTTTCCTTGCCAGCTGAGGGCTTGATACTTCTCAAACGTATCTATAATTTTTGATGGTTTCACGCCGTTATCTTGCCTTCTTTGTATGTTTTATGTACCTTTATATATATATTTTGGGACTAACTTATTGATTCAGTGCCAAGTGCCAGTTCCTGTTTTTCCGTGTTTTTGACTCTTTTCATATCTGATTTTGGAACGGAGTCCAAACGGAAGAAAAACCCCGAAATGATTTTTTCCCAAACGGAAGAAGTTGAGGGGGCTTTTGGGCCAAGCCAGGTGGGCTCCAGGGAGCCCACAAGCCCCCACTCCGCCACCAGGGGGAGGCGGCGGTGGGCAGGCTTGTGGCCTCCCTGGCCGCCCCCTGACCTAGGTCTTTGGCCTATATTTTCCCAAATATTCCGCAAAAAATCAGGGGAGCCTCGAAAATACTTTTCCGCCGCCGCAATCTTCCGTTTCCGCGAGATCTCATCTGGAGACCCTTCTCGGCGCCCTGCCGGAGGGGACTTTGGAGGTGGAGGGCTTCTTCATCATCACCATCGCCCCTCCAATGACTCGTGAGTAGTTCACTTCAGACCTATGGGTCCGTAGTTAGTATCTAGATGGCTTCTTCTCTCTCTTGGATCTTCAATACAAAGTTCTCCATGATCTTCATGGAGATCTATCCGATGTAATCTTATTTGGCGTAGTGTTTGTCGAGATCCGATGAATTGTGGACTTGTGATCAGATTATCTATGATATATATTTGAGTCTTTGCCGATTTCTTATATGTATGATTTGATATCCTTGTAAGTCTCTTCGAGTCTTGGGTTTTGTTTGACCAACTAGATCTATGATTCTTGCAATGGGAGAAGTGCTTGGTTTTGGGTTCTGCCATGTGGTGGCCTTTCCGAGTGACAGTAGGGGCAGCAAGGCACACATCAAGCAGTTGCCATCAAGGGTAAAAATATGGGGTTTTTATCATTGGTTTGATATTATCCCTCTACATCATGTCACCTTTCTTAAGGCGTTACTCTGTTCTTATGGACTTAATACACTAGACGCATGCTGGATAGCGGTCGATGTGTGGAGTAATAGTAGTAGATGCAGAAAGTATCGGTCTACTTGTTTCGGACGTGATGCCTATAGAAATAATCATTGCATAGATATCGTCATGACTCTGCACAGTTCTATCAGTTGCTCGACAGTAATTTGTTCACCCACCGTCTACTTGCTTTCATGAGAGAAGCCACTAGTAAACACTGCGGCCCCCGGGTCTATTCACATCCTTCGTTTACAACTCCTCTTTTACTTTGCTTTGTTACTTTGTTGCTTTCAGTTCTCACTTGGCAAACAATCTATAAGGGATTGACAACCCCTTCATAGCGTTGGGTGCAAGCTTTTCTGTTTGTGCAGGATCTTGAGATACTCTTCTACCGGATTGATACCTTGGTTCTCAAACTGAGGGAAATACTTACCGTCGCTGTGCTACATCACCCTTTCCACTTCGAGGGAACACCAACGCAAGGCTCCAAGGCCACGGGGGAAATCCTTTGCATACTTGCCTAGGAAGTCCCTTAAGGCATAGCCGCAACTGAAGGATTCCTGGTCCGTCGACACAACTATTTCTCGCGCCGTTGCAAGGGATACACAGCAGCCATCAGGGCTCAGCCATTGGCGGGCTGTGTTGGTGCCAGTTGCGGGCTTAGTCATTGGCAGACTATGTTGGTGCCAGCTGCGGGCGCAGTCATTGGCGAACTGTGTTGATTGCCTACATATTCTCCCCAACATGGAGCATAGGGCTGCCACTAGGCGTGGGATGGACCCCTCCGCGTCCTCGGGGGGCCTGGGCCTATATAGGCTCGGCTTGTTATTACGTGAGAGTGTCACGGTGGGGGTATATATGGGGGTCGCGAGGACACTTAGGCCTCGCGAGTTTCCCAACCCCTGAGTCATTGGTGGATTGAGATTCTCCCCTGCACGGAGCATAGGGCTGCCACTAGGCGTGGGATGGACCCCTCCACGTCCTTGGGGGGGGGGGGGGGGGCTGGGCGTATACAGCCTCGGCTCGTTATTACGTGAGAGTGTCACGGTGGGGGTGTATCTGGGAGGTCGCGAGGACGCTTTGGCCTCACGAGTGTCCCTACCCCCGAGTCATTGATGGACTGAGCTTCTTTTGGGTCATTGGTAAACCCTATTGAATTCTTTTCTTTGGGAGTGAGATTGGGTGTTTGCTGTCTCAGGCGGCCTGCAAGGATAAGCTTCGGCCGGAGCCCCCAAGCGAGGTGGGCCAACCGCCCGATGGTACAAGCATGGTGGGATGTTAGGGTTCAAAATGGGTGAGACTGAAACAACTAAAAGATGTGTAAATGAAAGCAGCAGTTGGGGGAGTGTCCTGAGCTCGGGGAGGCCGCATGGCCCTGGGGGCACCGTCGGACTGGGTGAGCCAAAAAGTTACCTCGCAGCAGCCGACAAAAAGTTACCTGGCGGCCGTGCCACTGAAGTACCAAAGGCGCCAGCGTCGCTCGATCTCCTGTCTCCACGGTCGCGACCCTCACGGGTCCGCCGTCACCCAACGCTCGGGGCCTTCACTCAGCCCGGGCATCTCCTCCTCTTCCTCGCGGCTCCCCAGCTGGCAGGGCACGAGCATGGCCCGCCGGAGCCTCTGGTAGGTGGCAGCCGCATTCCTCAGCCCGAAGGGCATCAAGGCACCGGTGTTCGGGTACACCCACCGATAGTTAGCCAGGGCATGCCAGAAGGGGCCGTGAGCCACGACTGTGTTGGTTGCGGCCACGTTGATGCGGATGTGGGGCCGGTCAACCGTGCCGATGACAGCGACTGCGGTCGGTGGTGCAGGGCAGTCCCCACGTCGCACGGCTCGGGCCTCTCAAAGTTCTTGGATTGCTCTGATGACAGACTCACGAAAGCTGGGCGGACGCGCGCCGGAGTGCGCCCTTGGGTTGTGCTCGAGCGCCACCCTCGCTTCACTGGTCGGGATGGGAACCTCCCCGGTGGGAGCCCCCAACCCTGACCAAGGGGGGCGCCGAGCACGCCTTCCTATGCGATGGGGAGCATGGCCCCGTCCCCCCAGCACGGAGCCCAAAGCCCCAAGGCGCTCCGTGGGGAGGAGTTCCTTCTTCTTCTTTCGTGGGTCCTCGTGAGGCAGCTCGTCTTCTTCGTCGTCCGAGCGCTCCGCTGCCGCCGCGCGGTAAGCGCGCTCCAGTGTACATACGACATCCTTATCGTCGCAGGCGATGGTGATGACACCGCCGCTCCCTGGCATCTTGAGGACGTTGTATCCATGGTGGATCATCGCCATGAACTTGGCGAGCGCCGGGTATCCAAGGATTGGGTTGTATGGCAGGTGAATGTGCGCGATGTCAAATACGATGACCTTAGTGTGGTAGTTCTTGCGTTCGTCGAAGGTGACGGGCAGATGCACCTGCCCGATGGGCACGGTGGACCCCTCCGTAACTCCTGAGAAGGGCTTGGTCGGCATGAGCTATTCGTATGGCAAATGGAGTTTTCTCGAAGGTCTCGACCGAGAGAACGTTGAGCCTTGCTCCACTGTCAGTGAGGGTCTTGGTGACGAGGACGTTGCTGATGGTCGGGGTGCACATCATTGGGAGTTTGTCGGCCATGAACGACCACCTGAGCTGGTCGCTTGGGTGGAAGGCGATGGTGGTCTGGGCCCAGTTGAGGGGGCGCATTGCTTCAGGCCTCGGGAGAGCGGCATTCACCTCCCGGGCAAACTTCTTGAAGGCACGGTTGGAGGCCGGGCTCTGGGCACCTCCCAGGATGGAGGCCACCGCCCTGACCTCCTAGAAGCCCCCAGCCCCATCGTCCTGCCTGTCTTCATCCCTTCTCCTGGGTGGCGGAGGCAACGGGGGCAGCCCAACCTCATGAGGGCGAGCCTCACGAGGTTGACCGCGTCGTTGCCCCTCCTAAGGGTTATCGCGCCAGCGGTCCTCCTGAGGCTGGCCACACCAGGGGTCCTCCTGAGGCTGGTCAAGCCACCCCTGACGCGGCTCACGGTCATCCCAGCGGCCCCCACTGCGGCCTCGTCCACGTGCGGGGCCTCTGTCGAACCGTCCGGGGCGCCTGTTGAAGTGCTCGACGCGGACCAGGCAGAGCTCTTGACATTTAGAGGTGTCATGATCATTGGTGCCATGGAAGATGCACGTTGTCCCCCCTCTGGGCGAGCGCTCTCCCCCTCCGGCATTTTTCACTTCGGGCTTGGAGGCAAGCACCACCGGAGCCTTGCGTTTCACCTCCTAGGCCTTGCCCTTCTTCTCTTCTCGGCCTGCTGCCTGGGCCCGACGAGTGTCAGCCGCCCTTCTTTAGTCCTGGCGCATTTGCTTGCTAAGTTGAACATCTCCAGTGCAGTGCTCATTTCATCGTTCATGGCGAGCTCCTCCTTCATCGTGAGGTCGGTGACTCCGTCGGAGAAAGCCTAGATGACGGCTTCGTCCGACGCCTTGGGGATCTTGAGGTGCATGACTGTGAAGCGCTATATGAACTTGTGCAGGGTCTCCCTCTCCTGTTGCTTGACGCGCCGCAGGTTGTTCATGGTAGGAGCGCGATCGCGGGTGCCCTAGAAGTTGGCGATGAAGCGTTCGCACTGGTCGTCCCAAGAGGTGATGGACGCCTTTGGGAGGTTAAGGAGTCACGAGAGTGTGCCGCCATTGAGCGCCATGGGAAACCAGCACGCCATGACCTTGTCGCATCCTCCTGCCGCCCTGGTGCTCAGTGTGTAGAGTTGCAAGAACTCGGCCGGGTCTTGGGTGCCATCGTAGCGCGGAGGCAGGTCAGGCTTGAACTTGCAGGGCCATGCAGTTGGGTAGAGCTCAGGGGCGACGGCGAGGCTCCCCACTCACCCGACAGGTGTAGCGTGCGCGGGGCGACCTGGTCCCGCTGCTCCAATGGGTCTACTGTGGGCGGGGCGCGCTCGCGGTCTGGGACTTGAAGTGTCGGGAGCGCGCACGCGTCGACGCTCGGTCGATGGACCACCTGGCAACTCGCTTCGTCCCCAAGCCTTGCCCTGGGCTCACAAGGTCGGTTGCGGGGGCGCGGTTCCTGCCTGGGCTCGGGGCGCACGTCACGCCGCGGTGGTGGGGGTGGCGTATCTTGTTCTTCGTCGTTCGCTTGGGATGGTTGGGGTCGAATCGAACAAGAGAGCGCAGCGGAGTCGCCGTCGGCGGCGACGAGCTCCTCGATGCGCTGGAGCCAGTCGTTGTGGAGGTCCTGGGCGGGCTTGTAGCGGAGCAGCTCGGTGGCCATAGTTAGCACGCGCTGGCCATGTGGCACCTTCGGTCGGGCGTGCGAGGCCGACGCGGAGGCCCAGGCCAGCGACGGGGTCGCGGTGCGGCCGTCGGGGTGCTCGGTAGCTGGTTGGGAGGAATCCTGCTATTCTTGAACTTCGGGGCCGGTGGCGGCGTTCACCACGGGCGATGGTGACCGACGTGCGCTGGCGGGGCCTACACGCGTTGTCTGAGCAACGTGGATGGCGCTGCATTAGGCACGGGCCCGGCTAGCGTCATCCATCGGAGCAGCGAAACTTGGTGAAGGTAGAGCTAGGAGGAAATCATGACACGCCCCCTACCAGGCGCGCCAAATGTCGGATTTTGGGCTCCGCAAAACACAAAAGACTCGAACACAGGGGCGTGTATGAAGACCTCTCCCCGTTTAACCTTGCCTAGATCGCTACTCGATGGGAACGACGAAGGACTCACTCGATAGTGAGGGAAACACAGAACAGAGCAGTTTACCCAGGTTTGAGCCGCAGTGAAGCGTAAAACCCTACTCCTGCTTTGGTGGATTGCCTCTCGCGGAGGTTGGCGGATGAACTAGTACAGTGCTCTCGAGCCTCTGGAGGCTGGGTGGCTTTGTGTGTCGCTCAAGGGTCAGAATGAACCGATCCCTCTATGAAGTGTCCTACCCTCTCTATTTATAGCGGGGGCCCGGGTCCTCTTCCCTTATCGTTTCGACGGGAAGGGATCCCACAGCCGCCAATTTTGAAGTGGAACAAGGGAACATGCTGCCCTACCCAAAGGTGGTCTTCGCGTGCAAAGTAGCTGCTCACGCTGCAGGGACGGGCCGAATGGTGACATCTGCCCTACTGGCGGGCGGCGACGGCCTCGTTGCACCAGAAGGGAAACCTTTGGAAAATGCCTTTGGAACCATGGTACGCCCCTGCCCCCTTTGCACTAAAGGGGAAACTGCTCCGTCCTGCCGTCTGCTGCTCACCTGTCCTTCCCTTGCGTCACCCTTGACTCCTGAGGCCCAGCCTTGCCTCGGAATATCCGCCCCTCCGGAGGGGTCCTGAGGAGGCCCCTTGCGGGTCTTGACGCTGCTCCTCCTCGTAAGGCTTGGCCCCTCACGAGGGCCTTGCCTTGAGCGGTGCCAAGCCCGTTGGTTTGCTTTGATGAGGTGAGTCTGTCCTGGGCAACACGCAGGCAGGTCTGGGTACCCCCATTCCCAGAACGACGACAGTCATGGGTTCGATCCACCCCTCGCACAGTGGTTTTTGGTGGATTTTGTTCTCTGTTGCGGTAGGTGATAGGCTCAATGCATGTCATGTTAGCTCCTCTGTAGTAGCAACTACGACTGTGTAGCCCAGTGGTTGGGCGCAACAAATACCACCAGGGTTGTCGGTTCGATTCCACCCTTGGCCCTTTTATTTCTCTGTGCATTTTCCTCCATGTTCTGTAGCCAGTCAGTGACAGATGGGCCACATGGCCCACATGTCATACTAGGGGGCCCTGGTATGTAGGACCAGTGGCCCCCTTGTTAATTGTGTGTAGTTATTTTATTGTTTGTGATGTATTTTCTAAATCTGGAATATTCCAAAAGAGGAATATGCCAAATCAGGCATATGCAAGAACAGCCCGTGTTCTTGACATGAGCAGTTTATGATTCAGGGCAGAATTTCTTCATCTCCCATTTCAGTTTTTTTTGCGGCTGGGGAGATGAGGCTTGAGGAATTGAAGGTTAAGGATCAGCTTCAAATTCTTCATCACACGGCTCCGTGGAAGTAGCCGAATGAGGATCTTCCATTTCTTCATCCCCTTCTGGGATGGCATGCTCAACACCAAAGGGCACAATCACATAAGATAGTGCAGTGCTGATCGGTGTGGCATCAATTGGAGCTGTTGAGGTACTTTTCAAAGTCCTCAAGCTTTTTTGATTCTAAGGACTCTAAAGCTGTTGATGCCTTTGTCTTATTGGCTTCATTTTAAGCCGCTTTTGTTTTCTTCACTTCTGATGCAGAAGGAAGAGTAATTTTATTCACAGTAGAAGACTTTGGTGATGGAGCATTTTCTTCAGGCACAGTTGATGCAGTCGTCCTGGTAGGAGCAGTTTCTTCACGCACATCATGTTCTGCAGCTGGCCTGGGAGGTTCATCAGTAGCAGGTTCTTCATCAGAGTAATCAGGCATTTGGACGGTGTAGCTGGCAACCCTTTTGTTGTGCTCCGCTATGGCTTTGTTAGCGGCCTTGACGTATCTCACCTTGGCTCCTTTCCTATCAGCATGATAGCTAGAGTATTTCTCACTGAGAGTTTTGATCTCATTTTGAGTGGAGACAAGTTGCTCTGGCGTCAAGGACAACATATTTTATTGCAAGTACTTCTCCTTTTGAACCTTTGACTTTTGAGATTGTCTCGCTTGCTGGGCTTTCCATTTTTCTTCATTGATGAATGTGGCCACCATGTGACTAGGTCCACATGGAAGCTTCAAAACATCAATGGGTGTGTTGGTAACTTTGTACCAAAGATCGATGAAGTCCAGCACCACTTTTGGATCAAGTGCGAGGGGTATGGTTGAGCCTTTGGCCATAGCAACTCTTTCTTGCTTATTTCTGATGATGGCAGCCAATTCTTCATCATCAACTTCATCCTCATCAGATCAAGAAGGTACATTTAAGACAACTCTATTTGGGCTAGGCCTTGTTCCTCTCCCAGCAGTCATCTTTGTCTTCACAATTCCTCTTGAAGAATTGTGTGCAGAGCTAGAGGCAGATGGTCTTGAGAGAACTGGGTTCCCTGTTGTATACTGACTTGACTGATGTTGTAGTAGAAGTGAAGACTTTGCTACACTTGAGGACTTTCCAGCAACACTTGGAGCCGACTCAGGATTTTGCTAGTTTGAGAGAGTTGTTGAGGACTTGGGCTTTACACCAGATTTGTTCATGAGGGCCTTCTTTGCAGCTGATTCAGTGGCAGAGGCCTCAGCAGCAGAGGAGGAGGCAGCAACAGTTGCAACAGCAGATTCCTCATTGAAAGTATTCATAGCTTGTTTGGCAACTTTTCTCAGTTTTGCCAGATACGTTGTTTTTCTTCACGATATTCTTTAGTAGTAGCCATGCTTGAGGGATGTGCACTTTGTTGATCTCCCAGAGGATGTCTGTTGCAACGGGGCTTCAGGGCAAATTTCCAGGCGTACTTGGGAGTGACATATTTGTAACCCTCCACTCCTTAGCCCATCGTTGTTCATTTTTTCTGAAGCCTGATTTTGCGCTTCACATTGGTTTCTTTTTCATAGACTTTTTCATCATGTGTGCAGTATTACGCATAAATGTCTTCAGGAATCTCAAAAGCAGTGTTCTGTTGTGCCTTCTTTCTACCCTTCCGTTTCTTGTCATCGGCCATTTTCTTCAGTTGAGGACTTTGCTCAGGAATTTAAATTCTTGAGGAATCTGATGACATGGGCAGATTTTCTTCAAGAAATGCAAATGATTTATGTTGATGAGAACCTAGAGATTCATATGCTGGCATTTTGTGCCTGTGAACAGAGTATAGGTGCGTAGAATTTGAAGATGTCGTATGCGTTCTCAGAGTTGAGGAATTTCAAAAATTACTCAAGTTGAGGAATTTGACCAATACTCTGTTCAGAATTTGACCAATACTGTGTTGAGGAATTTTGCTAAGTATTCTTGTCTTGGATTCCAAGGTTGTGCAGATCCGAAAATTTACACAATTGAGGAATCTCGTGAAGAATTTAATAACTTCGAGAAATTCATCAAGTGTTCAACATAACCAAGTGTACATCTAATAAGTGTGCTGCTGAAAAACATATTTTGCAGATTTTAGGGAATCACAAAGATCTAAAGAGGTTGTAAAATCATATTATAATTACCCTGTGTGAAGAACACGACGAACTCGACGAACTGAGAACGTGAAAAACGGAAGCTCGTTGGTTCAAATCTCTAGTGGCCTAACTTGGTTGTTAAAGACAACTACGACGACGACGGAGGAAGATGATCCACGGTCGGCATGAGTGTGACGACAGCGAGGTCGAGGCAGTGAAGTTGTTCCTCACCGGAGACGAAGATTTCTAGTGGCGGCGCTAGGTTAGAGCTCGAGCGGGGAAGATGAGAGCGAGAGGAAGAGATTTTTACTGAAGGAGGTAGGGGTTATTTATAGCTCACGTGAAAAATGGTCCGGTGCGCATGTTTTGGACCAAGATGCCCCTCACCCTTCCTCTCCGCTTGACATGCATCACCCATGTACTGAGCAGTGGATTTAGTGGAGATCGTGCTTATCAATCATGGGTAGTGGGTGCGGTTAGAGCAGCAACTGCCGAAAAATTTGAGTTTAAATTTTTGAGGATTTTGTAAGCAAAGTCTTCAGCTAACAAGGACTCAGTGAGGACTTTGAACAAGTATCAAATAGAGCTCATACGAAGAATTGAGAATTGTTCAGGTTGAGTTTAGAATAGAGTGGAGACGGGTCCGATTACATTCACTTAGAGGAAAAACCAACTTGAAGAATTAGCAATAAGTGAATGTTGTTGAGGACTTTGAAAGCTCGTATATATATAGTCAATGAAGAACACAACAAAAGTTTGAAGAATTTGAACTTTTGAGAAATTTGCAAGCTTGAGGATTTTAAAATTTTGAAGACGTTGAAGATTTGAAGAATTTGCAAAAAATCTCAACTTTGAAGAATTTCAAATTTGGTGGTGGCGTGACCCATTGTTTAAGAATGATGATTTCAGGCACCATGTACAATTGTCGTAGGGTCGTGAGAATTAAATTCTTCATTTATTTCTTCACACTTAGATAGTTATTCTTCATTGATTGAAGAAAAATGTTACTTCGTATGTTGCACATCTAATTCATCAATTTTGCGTAAGTGTTAGGATGTGTGCCTTTTTCACAAAATCATTTGAATATTCTAAGATATTTAGCTCACACCGCAACCTGCAAAATATCTTCTCATCCAAGGGCTTAATGAAGATATCTGCTAGCTGGCCTTCAGTCTTCGTGTGGTCAATGACGATATTGCTCTTGACTACATGATCACGAAGAACATGATCAATCTCATACATCACATACGTAACATCACATCCTTTTGGCCATATCACATCACATAGCATACCCTGCAAAAACAAGTTAGACGTCCTCTAATTGTTGTTGCAAGTTTTACGTGGCTGGTTTGGGTTTTTAGCAAGAACGCTTCTTACCTACGTGAGAGCCACAACATTGATATGCCAATGCTATTTACTATTCATAATGACCCTTTTCATCGAATCCAATTCAACTAAAGTGGGAGAGACAGACATCCGCTAGCCACCTTATGCACCAAGTGCATGTCTGTCGGTGGAACCAATCTCACGTAAGCGTACGAGTAAGGTTGGTCCGGGGCGCTTCATCCCACAATACCGCAAAAAAAAGATAAGACTAGTAACGGCAAGCAAGTTGACAAATCATCGCCCACAACTTTTATGTTCTACTCGTGCATACAATCTACGCATAGAACCTTGGCTCGGATGCCACTGTTGGGGATCGTAGTAATTTCAAAAAAATTCCTACGCCATACAAGCATCTATCTATGGAGAAACCAGCAACGTGAGAGGTTGTAGAGCATCTTAATACATTTGAAGATTGCTAAGCGAAAGCGTTACTATCACCGCGGTTGATGGAGTCGTACTCGCAGCAATTCAGATCGCGACGGATTCCGATCTATGTGCCGAATCACTGCACCTCCGCGTTCAAAACACATACAGCCCGGTGATGTCTCCTCCTTCTTGATCCAGCTAGGAGAGTGGAGAAGTTGAGGGAGAGCTCCGGCAGCACGACGGTGTGGTGGCGGTGGAGCTATGTGGTTCTCTGGCAGGGCTTCGCCAAGCGTTGCGGAGGAGGAACAAGAGAGAGGTAGGGTTGCACCATGGGAGATGAACTGTGTGTCTCCAAAAGGCCAAAACCCTCCAATATATGTAGGAGGAGGGAGAGGAAGGCTGCCTTGGCCCCTCCTCCAAGGAGAAGGAGCTTCGGCCGAAGCTAGGGAGGTGTCCACCTCCCACAAGGGAGCTGGTCTGCCTTGGTGGGACTCTTCCGTCTTTCCTTTTAAGTTTCCTTGCCTTATCTCTTTTATCCCTATGCGCATAGGCCTTTAGGGAAGGCCTTGGACAGCCCAATAAGGGCTGGTCCAGCTCCTCTAACATCCCATGCACCTATTTGGTCATCACACCCTCCCAGCGGTCCTCCGGCACCCTCCCGACACTCCTGGTACACTATCAATGAGCCCGAAACTTTTCCGGTGACCAAAACAGGGCTTCCTATATATCAATCTTTACCTTCAGACCATTTCGTACCTCCTCATGATGTCCGGGATCTCATCCGAGACTCCGAACAACATTCGGTAACCACATACCATTCCCTTTACAACTCTAGCGTCATCGAACCTTAAGTCTGTAGACCCTACGGGTTCGGGAGACATGCAGACATGACCGAGACATCTCTCCGGCCAGTAACCAACAGCGGGGTCTGGATATCCATGTTGGTTCCCACATGTTCCAAGATGATCTCATCGGATGAACCACGATGTCAAGGATTCAATCAATCCGGTATGCAATTCCCTTTGTCTATCGGTATGATACTTGCCCGAGATTCGATCGTCGGTATCCCTATACCTTGTTCAATCTCGTTACCGACAAGTCTCTTTACTTGTTCCGTAACACATCATCCCATGACTAACTCCTTAGTCACACTAATCTCAATATGATGATGGATTACCGAGTGGGCCCAGAGATACCTCTCCGTCACACGGAGGGACAAATCCCGGCCTTGATTCGTACAATCCAACAAACACTTTCGGAGATACCCGTAGTGCACCTTTATAATCACCCAGTTACATTGTGACGTTTGGTACACCGAAAGCACTCCTATGGTATCCGTGAGTTGCACAATCTCACGGTCTAAGTAAATGATACTTGACATTATAAAAGCTTTAGCAGACGAACAACACGATCTAGTGCTATGCTTAGGATTGGGTCTTGTCCATCACATCATTCCCCAATGATGTGATCCCGTTATAAATGACATCCAATGTGCATGATCAAGAAACCATGATCATCCATTGATCAACGATCTAGCCAACTAGAGGCTCACTAGGGACACATTGTGATCTATATATTCATACACATGTATTACGGTTTCTGGTTAATACAATTATAGCATGAATAATAGATAATTATCATGAAATGGAAATATAATAACAATAACTTTATTATTTCCTCTAGGGCATATTTCCAACAATCTCCCACTTGCACTAGAGTCAATAATATAGTTACATTGTGCTGAATCGAACACCCATAGAGTTCTGATGTTGATCATGCTTTGCGTGTGGAAGAGGTTTAGTCAACAGGTCTGCGACATTCTGATCTGTATGTACTTTACAAATATCTATATCTCCATCCTGGATGTATCCACGAATGGAGTTGAAGCGGCACTTGATTTGCTTGGTCTTCTTGTGAAACATGGGCTCCTTTGCAATAGCAATAACTCCAGTGTTGTCACACAACAGGTTATCGGGCCTGACGCACTTGGAATCACTCCTAGGTCGGTGATGAACTCCTTCATCCAGACTCCTTCTTGTCCTGCTTCTGAAGCAGCTATGTACTCCGCTTCACATGTAGATGCTGCCACGACGCTTTGCTTGCAACTGCACCAGCTAACTGCCCCATTATTCAAAACATACACGTATCCGGTTTGTGACTTGGAGTCATCTGGATTTGTGTCGAAGCTAGCATCGACGTAACCCTTTACGACGAGCTCTTCGGCACCTCCATAAACGAGAAACATATCTTTAGTCGTTTTCAGGTACTTAAGGATATTCTTGACCATTGTCCAGTGATCCATTCCTGGATCACTCTGGTACCTCCCTACCAAACTTATGGCAAGGTTCACATCAGGTCAGGTACACAGCATGGCATACATCATAGAGCCTATGGCTGAAGCATAGGGGAGAGTACTCATCTTTTCTCTATCTTCCGCCGTGGTCGGTCGTTGACTCGCACTCAACCTCACACCTTGCAATACATGCAAGAACCCCTTCTTAGCCTTCTCCATATTGAACTTCTTCAATATCTTGTCAAGGTATGTGCTTTGTGAAAGACCTATGAGGCATCTCGATCTATCTCTATAAATCTTGATGCCTAATATGTAAGCAGCTTCTCCAAGGTCCTTCATTGAAAAAATCTTAGTCAAATAGGCCTTGATGCTTTGCAATAGTTCTATATCATTTCCCATCAACAATATGTCATCCACATATAATATGAGAAATGCTACAAAGCTCCCACTCACTTTCTTGTAAATACAGGCTTCTCCATAAGTCTGTATAAATCCAAACGCTTTGATCACCTCAGCAAAGCGAATGTTCCAACTTCGAGATGCTTGCACCAGCACATAGATGGAGCGCCAGAGCTTGCATACTTTGTTAGCATTGCTAGGTGATGACCAACAAGTACAGGGGATCAATCGTAGTCCTTTCGATAAGTAAGAGTGTCGAACCCAATGAGGAGCAGAAGGATCTGACAAGTGGTTTTCTGCAAGGTAAAATCTGCAGGCACTCACATTGTCGGTAACAAGTGATTGTGTGGTGAGATGATTCGTAGCAAGCAACAAGTAACAAAAGTAGCAACGGTGCAGCAAAGTGGCCCAATCCCTTTTGTAGCAAGGGACAAGCCTGGACAAAGTTTTATAGGAGGAAAAACGCTCCCGAGGACACACGGGAATTTCTATCATGCTAGTTTTCATCATGTTCATATAATTCGCGTTCGTTACTTTGATAGTTTGATATGTGGGTGGACCAGCGCTTGGGTACTTCCCTTACTTGGACAAGCATCCCACTTATGATTAACCCCTCTCGCAAGCATCCACAACTACGAAAGAAGAATTAAGACAAAGTCTAACCATAGCATTAAACTAGTGGATCCAAATCAGCCCCTTACGAAGTAATGCATAAACTAGGGTTTAAGCTTCTGTCATTCTAGCAACCCATCATCTACTTACTACTTCCCAATGCCTTCCTCTAGGCCCAAATAATGGTGAAGTGTTATGTAGTCAACGTTCACATAACACCACTAGAGGAAAAACAACATACAACATGTCAAAATACCGAACGAATACCAAATTCACATGACTATTATTAGCATGACTTATCCCATGTCCTCAGGAACAAAAGTAACTACTCACAAAGCATAATCATAATCATGATCAGAGAGGTAATGAGTAGCATCAAGGATCTGAACATAAACTCTTCCACCAAATAATCCAACTAGCATCAACTACAAAGAGTAATCAACACTACTAGCAACCTTACAAGTACCAATCGGAGTCGCGAGATGGAGATTGATTACAAGTGATGAACTAGGGTTTGGAGATGAGATGGTGCTGATGAAGATATTGATGGTGACGAGTCCCCTCCGATGAGAGGAGTGTTGGTGATGACGATGGCGATGATTTCCCCCTCCGGGAGGGAAGTTTCCCCGGCAGGATCGTCCTGCCGGAGCTCTAGATTGGTTCTTCTCAAGGTCCGCCTCGTGGCGGCGGCGAAACCACGAAAAAGCTCCTCTGTGATTTTTTTTCCTGGACGAAACCCACCATATAGCAAAAGAGGGGGGCCAATGGGCCAGTGGGCTGCCCACAAGCCCCCATGGCACGGCCTGGGGGGTGGCCGCGCCGTGCAGGCTTGTGGGCACCCCCTGGTGCCCCTGTGGCACTTCTTCGGCCCAGTATTTTTGACAAATTGGGGGGAAAATCCCCGTTGATTTTCACGGCGTTTGGAGCTGCGCAGAATAGGTATCTCAACTTTGCTCCACTTTCAGGCCAGAATTCCAGTTGCCCGTATTCTCCCTCTTCATGTAAACCTTGCAAAATAATAGAGAAAAGGCATAAGAATAGTACCGTGAAGTGAAATAATAGCCAAAGAAGCGATAAATATCAAAATGAAAACGTGGTGCAAAATGGACGTATCAACTTCCCCAAGCTTAGATCTCGCTTCTCCTCAAGCGAAAGCCTAGCTCACTAAATATGTCCACATGTTTAGGGAGCAAGGTGTCGACAAAATAGGATACTAACATGCATGCATCATGATCATGATGAGAACAGCAATACCAACATATAATGTCTCATGCTAAAGTGATAATTCCTTCACAAAGTAAAGCATGGATCAAGAACCTTACCGAGAAGTAACAACCAATAGCCTTTAGTCATTGAAGCAATTGCAATTTATCACAACATCAGAAAGAGTCAAATAAGAGCTTGTAAAGCAAATCCACATACTCAATCATTCTTTCGTTCTCTACAATTGCTACAACTCATGTGGTACTCATGAGATCAAACATTCAACTGGACAAAGAGAAAGATAGGGGCTTACAGTTTTTCCTCCCAACTACTCACCTCAAGGGTAATGTCAACAATAATAATTCATGAATGCCTACCTCCAAGTTTACATATGAATATAGATCTTTCCCAAGCATGTGACGGTAGCCAAGACAAAGGCAAAATAAGGAATTGGTGAAGATCACCATGACTCTTTCAGGGGAAAAAAGTAAAGGTACAAGATAGGCCCTTCGCAGAGGGAAGCAGAGGTTGTCATGCGCTTTTGAGGTTTGGATGCGTATCCTCTTAGTGCGGAGGAACGCCACTTTATATTGCCCCCTGTGATAAAGAACTTTATTATGCAGTCTGTCGCTTTTATGTCTTCCTCATCATAGGTTCGTATAAAGCTTATTTTCCACACACTAAAAGATCATACATATTAGATAGAAATTTTTATTGCGTGCACCGATGACAACTTACTTGAGGGATCTTATTCAATCCATAGGTAGGTATGGTGAACACTCAAGGCAAAACTGGTTTGAAGGTTTATGGATGCACAAGCAGTATCTCTACTTGGTGCGGGAGTTTTGGCTAAAGTGAGGTGGAAGCAATCATCACATGCTAAGGGATCTCTAATCATATAACATTGTTCAGAGCCAAGCAATCACAATCCATTACGTTGTCTTCCTTGTCCAACATCTACTTCTAGGCATGCAATAGTTTAGTGAGTGTTCACTATCATAGATGGTGTGAGAGATGATATATTTATATGTGCACCTCTCCTTCTTTATCACTTCCTATTAATTGCAATAATAACCAAGGTCTACGTTTGCTTACCCTCAACAAGATTCAATCCTCATTCTTTTTATATGTGAAGCCATCACTTCCCATAAGATCATTACATGATCTTTCATGCTTTTGTTCTATTCTCACTCTTTTGATCATGGCAAGAGGCAAAGCCTTTCAACTAAGACACTCTTTATTATATGCCTCACGAGAAGAATACATCGGGGGTGACACAAAGCAAAACTCAAGACTAAAACACTAAGACTTTTAAACTACTAGTGAAAAAGAAAACTGAAAAGGAAAACTAAAACAAAGCTAAAGGCAAAAGATGTGATGGTGATACTGATGGGGTTATAGTCCCAGGGTAGGGTCATAGGCCTACCCTATAGGTCCTACCCAAGGACTACCCTTCATAGAGGGCAAGGCCCTTAGACAGTTCCGACTGAACTAAGGACCCCCCATCATCCAATCCGTGATGAGCATTCGGAGCATATTTATCGTACCGACTGAATTCCACTCTGTACATCGTAACCTCCCAGGAGGACAACGGTCATACGTTTTCATACACCATTATTAGCATTTAAGGCATACGTTACCTGTAACGTAGGCATTTATTCGCCACTACTCCACCCCTGTCCACCGGGCCGTTGTGAAGGGCAGCGCACTCTATATAAGCCGCCCTTCCCCACTGGTGCAGGGGTTGGCATTTACTGTAATCCTATATTCCACTCGACACTAAGCTCCCAGGAGCACTGAGACGTAGGGCTTTTACCTCCACCGCAGAGGGGCCTGAACTCATACAACCTCGCCATAGCTAAGGCTCTGCCCATCCTTTCGTACCCTACACATCTACTGTCAGACTTATACCCACGACAGTTGGCGCCCACCGTGGGGCAGGCGTCTAAGCGACTTCCGGCGAGTTTGCAACTTCATCTTTTCATTATGTCGTCCGGCGGAGATTTATGCATGGGTCGGGAGATCCTCTTCGGCGCACTCTCCTTCATCGTCGACGATTCGGCATGGTTTCAGGATGCGTCTGTCGACGTCAAGGCGCTCCCCAGTCGCGGGGCTACGCACTTCCGTGCCGGTGCCCACGGCGTCCTTCTTCTCCAGTAGTCGGCCCCAGTGTCGACCTTCGCCCCCGTCACGCGCCGCAACAAGCAGTCCCGCCGTCCCCGGCTCCAGCGTTGGGTGCGACACGCCCAGGCGCCAGAACGCATCCTCTCAAGTGGCGGTCCTCGAGTCGGTTGTGGTCGCGCCACCGTCCTAGTGCTTGGACTCGGTTCCGACTGAGTTACCTTCCAAGTACTTGGGACGCGGGCCTGCAGCCGAAGTTCTCATGGTAAATTCTCATGAAAGTCCCCACCGGACTTGCCAGAACGAGCACGAGGTCGGCGAATCGTCCGGCGCTCGCCGTCAACACCACCGTTCTGCCAGTCAACGCACTCGTCAGAGCAACGTCGAGGTGTTCCGTACACCCGTCCTCAACCTGGCTGCCGCTGCCAAGATAGCTGATTCCCTCCAATCGACTGATTCGGAGGCTGGTAGAGGGATCGAGCAGATCCGTGCCCTGTTGCACACGGCGCAGCAGCAGAATTCGGCGGTCTCCGAGTCACACAACAGGATCCACAACAACTCTGTTCACGCGAACACGCATCGGTCGGTTTACAACCCCCACTCTCATCAGCGACGCAGAGGGGGCATCCGTTCCACGAATCCCGAAGATCATCGCCGTTCACGCACCCCTCCGCGGGGTGGGCCTTACGGGCGCCGACATCATGATCACCGGCGTTCAGTCGGTGACACGTATGATCCAAGGCCCGACGCAAGAGGGTACATCGCCCAGAGGAAGGTCGACAGGAGTCGAGCCCACCGTGATGGTCACGATAGAGACCGTCCGAGTGGAAGCAGGACCATCGTCTCTGGCCCCGAGTGCTTCAGTCAGGCCATCCGTTCAGCTGACATCCCTCCCAACTTCCGATTGGCGACGGGGATCAGAAAGTTCACAGGAGAATCCAAGCCAGAAACATGGTTGGACGACTACCGAGTGGCGGTCCAGATCGGTGGCGGAGATGACCAGGTCGCCATGAAACATCTCCCCCTGATGCTCGACGGCTCGGCACGAGCGTGCCTGAATCAGTTGGCTCCATCAAGCATCTACAGCTGGGCAGATCTGTGCCGAGTGTTCATCAGGACCTTCGAGGCCACGTGCAAATGCCCTGCTGGTCTCGTGGAGCTCCAGCACTGCGTCCAGAAGCAAAATGAGCCCCTGCGCGATTTCATCCAGCACTGGACGACCCTCTACCACACGGTGGAGAACGTCACAGAGCATCAAGCAGTCTGCGCATTCAAGGCAGGTGTGCGGTACAGAGATCTGTACCTGAAGTTCGGTCGGACAGGCGACATCTCCATGAGCAAGATGATGGAGATAGCTGCATGCTATGCAAATGGTGAAGAATAGGACCGCATACATAGCGGCAAGCACAAGGCAGTCGCCGACGGAGATTGGAACAGCAATCGGAAGCAAAAGCAGAAAGCTCCGTCCACTCTGCATGCAAAGGCAGCTGCCGTTACAGATGCCAAGTTCAAGGGAAAGGGGAAAGCTCAGTACACCCCCAGGAAGAAGCAGTTTGGGAACTCCATCCTGGATCAGCCATGTCCAATCCACACAAAGATGGATGAAGAAGGCAACGCCATATTCCCGAAGCACACCACTCGGCAATGTCGCCTCCTGATCCAAGGGTTCGGCGAAGGGCAGCCGAGTGAAAAGGACAACGAGCAGGATGATAAGGACAAGGAGGATCCGTTCCCCCACGTCCATGCAACATTAATGATTTTTGCTGACGTGGAAAGCAAGATTCGACTGAAGCTGGTGAACAGGGAGGTGAACATGGCCATCCCGACCAACCCCACGTTCCTCAAATGGTCTCAGACTGCGATCACCTTTGATCAGTCAGATCATCCAGCACACGTGCCCACCCCGGGGAGGCAGGCTCTGGTAGTCCACCCGGTGGTGGAAGGAGTCCGACTGCGCAAAGTCCTCATGAATGGCGGCAGCGGCTTGAACATCATGTACGCTGACACTCTCAAGGGGATGGGCATTCCGATGTCCAAACTTAGCGAGAGCAGCATGCAGTTCCATGGAGTCGTCCCAGGATGAAAGGCCAAGTCACTCGCCCAGATCGCGTTGGACGTCGTTTTCGGCTCCGACAGGAACTTCCGCAAGGAAAAGCTGACATTCGAGGTGGTGGACTTCCAGAGTGCATACCATGCAATTCTGGGCCATCCGGCGTATGCACGTTTCATGGCCCGTCCATGTTACTTGTATTTAAAGCTGAAGATGCCGGGTCCGAAAGGTGTGATCACCATCACACGCAATCGGCAGCGGGCCGAAGAGTGTCTGCAGCAGGGGTCGCGGATTGCCGATCAGCAGATGGCTATCCTCGAGCTGGATGAGTACAAGGAGACGGCCGACCCCGCTGACTTGATGCGTTCGAAGAAGCCAGCTTCGGAGTCTGCATTCCAGTCGGCGGGCGACACGAAGAAAGTCAGCATCCACCCGACAGACGACACCGCCGCCCCGACGAACATCTCCACCACCCTTGACCCAAAATAGGAAGCCGAGCTCATCCAATTCCTCCGTGAGAATTGGGACATTTTCGCATGGAAGCCCGCTGACATGCCAGGTGTACCCAGGGAGTTGGCTGAGAACCGACTACATGTGGATCCTACCGCTCGGCCCATCCGAGAACGTGTGCGTCATTCCGCTGCGCACAAAAGGAAGGCAATTGGAGAGGAGGTGGCTAAACTTTTGGCAGTCAACTTCATTCGCGAGGTACACCACTCCGAGTGGCTTGCCAATGTTGTCATGGTGCCCAAGAAGGACAAGTCCCTCCGTATGTGCATCGACTTCAAGCATCTCAATAAGGTCTGCCTGAAAGATCATTTCCCGCTCCCCCGCATTGATCAAATTGTCGATTCGACTGCGGGTTGCGAGCGTTTATCATTCCTTGATACCTATTCGGGCTATCATCAGATCCGTCTGTATGGTCCGGATGAATTAAAAACATCCTTCATCACCCCATTCGGGTGTTTCTGCTACATCACTATGCCATTCGGTTTGAAGAACGCAGGAGCAACTTTTATGCGCATGATCCAGAAATGCCTCCTTGACCAGATCGGTCGAAATGTGGAGGCATCTATGGACGATATCGTAGTCAAGTCACGCAAAGGTTCCAACCTGCTGACTGACTTGGCAGAAACATTCGCCAACCTTCATAGGTACGATATCAAGCTCAACCCTGCCAAGTGTTCATTCGGTGTTCCCAGCGGAAAGTTACTCGGTTTCTTCGTTTCCGAATGAGGAATCGATGTCAACCCCGAAAAGATCGGGACCATCATCCGAATGGAGCGGCCGGTCAGAATACATGATGTTCAAAGGCTCACAGGTTGCCTAGCGGCTTTGAGCAGGTTTATTGCTCGACTCGGCGAGAAGGCGTTACCTCTGTACCGACTCATGAAGAAATCAGATACTTTCGAGCGGACAGACGAAGCCCAGATTGCATTCGACGACCTCAAAGCCCTGCTTTCCACCCAGCCGGTTCTTACTGCCCCGCTCAGTAAAGAACCCCTTCTTCTGTACATCACGGCTACAAATCAAGTCGTCGGCACTGTTCTCACAGTCGAACGTGAAGAAGAAGGCAAAGCGTACAAGGTTCAGCGGCCAGTATATTATGTCTCCGAAGTCCTGACTCCTTCCAAGCAAAGGTATCCCCATTATCAAAAGCTTATTTATGGGATCTACATGACTGCAAAGAAGGTAGCTCACTATTTCCAAGACTACTCGGTGTCTGTCGTTTCTGATGCTCCGTTGTCGGAAATCCTCCACAATCGAGACGCATCAGGCCGAGTGGCGAAGTGGGCTATGGAGATGTTATACTGCAACATCAAGTTTAAAGCCAAGAAGGCTATAAAGTCTCAAGCTCTGGCTGACTTCATAGCAGAATGGGTAGAACAACAGCAACCGACTCACATCTACTCGGCTCATTGGACTATGTTCTTCGATGGGTCCAAGATGTTGAATGGCTCCGGCACTAGCGTAATGATCATATCGCCAAAAGGTGATAAGCTTAAGTATGTGTTGCAGATACATTTCGATTCTTCCAACAATGAGGCAGAGTATGAAGCTCTCCTTTACAGATTGCGCATGGCCATCACACTCGGCGTCCGTCGCTTGATGGTCTATGGCGATTCAGATTTGGTGGTTAATCAAGTGATGAAGGAGTGGGATGTTAGGAACCCCACCATGACGGCATACTGCAACGCAGTAAGGAAGCTCGAGAAGAAGTTTGAAGGTCTGGAACTTCACCATGTTCCATGACTGAAGAACCAAGCAGCTGATGAGTTGGCAAAACTCGGATCCACTCGGAGACCAGTCCCGAGTGATGTCTGCCTCGAGCACCTACATCTCCCTTCGGTGAAAGAAGATCCTTTTAGAGAGGAACCGGTACAACCGAAGAGTTCAACAGACCCGACTGAAGTTGAGGTCCCCGCTGTAGTTGATTTCATCATGAAGATTCTTGCTATCATCCCCGATTGGACTGTGCCGTTCATTGCATACATCCTGAGGCAAGAATTACCAAAGGACGAAGTCCAAGCGAGGCAGATCGTCCGCAGGTCGAAGTCCTTCACCGTCATTGATGGCCAGTTGTACAAGGAAACTGTTTCAGGAGTCCTTCAGCGATGCATTTCCCCTGAGGAGGGACAGTTAATCCTGGAAGAGATTCACTCGGGAACTTGCGGCCATCATGCCTCCTCAAGAGCAATCGTCGCCAAAGCATTCAGAGCTGGCTTCTTCTGGTTGCAGGCGAATGAAATGGCAAAGGATATGGTCGACCGATGCGAAGGCTGTCAGTTCTATTCGAACAAGTCCCACAAGCCAACGTCTGCGCTGAAGACAATCCCTCTTGTTTGGCCGTTCGCAATGTGGGGATTAGATACAGTCGGTCCATTCAGAACTGGCCAAGGGGGATTCACTCATCTGTTGGTGGCAGTCGACAAGTTCACCAAGTGGATTGAAGCCAAGCCCATCAAGAAGCTTGACGCCCTTACGGCCATCAAATTTGTCAGAGACATCATCTCCAGATTCGGAGTCCCGCACAGCATAATCAGTGACAATGGCACAAACTTTGACTCGGACAGATTCAAAGGTTTTTGCACAGGCCAAGGTATCCGAGTGGATTTTGCATCTGTGGTGCACCCTCAAACCAACGGGAAAGCAGAGCGGGTGAACGGACTTATTCTTCAAGGGTTGAAGCCTCGACTCCTACGAGAAGTTGGACATGCCGCCGGCGCATGGGTCACCGAGCTGCCTTCGATGTTGTGGGGCCTCCGCACAACTCTGAATAGATCTACAGGGCGATCCCTGTTCTTCCTCGTTTATGGAGTAGAGGCAGTCCTTCCGAGTGACTTGCTTCACAACTCTCCACGAGTCGAACTCTTCTCCGAAGCCGAAGCGGAGCAGGCCAGGCAAGACGGAGTGGATCTACTAGAAGAAGAGCGAGAGATGGCACTGACTCGCTCAACAGTTTATCAACAAGATCTGCAGCGTTTTCACGCGCGGCACGTCAGGAGTCGCACATTCCAAGCAGGTGACCTGGTGCTCCGAGTGGACCAGCAGGGGCCTCACAAGTTGGCTCCCGCCTGGGAAGGACCCTTCATCATCTCTAAGGTGCTGAACAACGGAGCATATCGACTCTACAACCTCGACAGGGAAACGGACGAGCCGCGAGCATGGAACGGAGATCTCCTGAAGCGCTTCTACACGTGACCGCCGAGGGAGGCAATGTAAAGAACAAGTATCATTGAAGTAATACAAAGCAGACTGATTTTTTGCAGGTCCAAAAATTCTTCCGCGTTTGCAGACTCCGGGTGTGCGCTAACAGCCGCACTCGGGGACTTAGCTGCGACCCAGAGTCGCCTAAGTAAAAAATTCTCTCCGAGTGTGCGCTAACAGCCGCACTCGGGGACTTAGCTGTGATCCAGAATCGCCTAAGTAAAAAATTCTCTCCGAGTGTGCGCTAACAGCCGCACTAGGGGACTTAGCTGCGACCCAGAATCGCCTAAGTAAAAAATTATCTCCGGGTGTGCGCTAACAGCCGCACTCAGGGACTTAGCTGCGACTCAGAGTCGCCTAAATAAAAAAAATTCTCCGAGTGTGCGCTAACAGCCGCACTCGGGGACTTAGCTGCGATCGAGAATCTTCTAAGTAAAAAAATCTCTCCGAGTGTGCGCTAACAGCCGCACTCGGGGACTTAGCTGCGACCCAGAATCGCGTAAGTAAAAAATTCTCTCCGAGTGTGCGCTAACAGTCGCACTCGGGGACTTAGCTGCGATCCAGAGTCACCTAAGTAAAAAAATCTATCCGAGTATGCGCTAACAGCCGTACTCGGGGGCTTAGCTGCAACCCAGAGTCGCCTAAGTAAAAAGCTCTCTCCGAGTGTGCGCTAACAGCCGCACTCGAGGACTTAGCTGCGATCCAGAGTCGCCTAAGTAAAAAAGCTCTATCCGAGTATGCGCTAACAGCCGCACTCAGGGGCTTAGCTGCGACCCAGAGTCGCCTAAGTAAAAAACTATCTCCGAGTGTGCGCTAACAGCCGCACTCGGGGGCTTAGCTGCGACCCAGAGTCGCCTAAGTAAAAAACTCTCTCCGAGAGCGCACTAAAAGCCGCACTCGGGGACTTAGCTGCGATACAGAACCGCCTAAGTAAAAAGCTTCCTTCGAGTGTATCCTCGAGATCCACTCGGAGGCTTAGCACACCCTCATTGAGGCTCATGTGGATGTGAAGACAACTGACAACTACATGAGTATCAACTCACTCCGAGTGCGCACGAGATGCCGCACTCGGGGACTTAGCTGCGATCCAGAATCTCCTAAGTAAAAAAGCTTCCTTCGAGTGTATCCTCGAGATCCACTCGGAGGCTTAGCAGACCCTCATTGAGGCTCATGTGTATGTGAAGACAACTGACAACTACATGAGTATCAACTCACTCCGAGTGCGCACGAGATGCCGCACTCGGGGACTGAGCTGCGATCCAGAATCGCCTAAGAAAAAAGCTTCCTTCGAGTGTATCCTCGAGATCCACTCGGAGGCTTAGCAGACCCTCATTGAGGCTCATGTGGATGTGAAGACAACTGACAATTACATGCTCCGCATGTTTTCCATTGGCTTCACCAAGAAACGCCAAACAAAAACCACGAGCCAAAATCGTGTCAGAAAATAAACTTGGCGAAAGAAGAGCAAAATATTCTATTCGAATTCAAAGTTGGATCTACGATAGTCGGCTCGGTGTGGATCAAGCTTATCCACACCGAACCACGAATGTGACGGCCAACAGCAGTGGCCCAAGTTTGATACAGATACCACTTGGCATACCGAGGTAAAGTTTTTCAAGCGTCATCAGGACTGGCACCGGGACTGGCAGTCTCCACAATGGTCTCAAGATCAATCCCGTCCGCGATATGAGTGGCGGTCTCGAGGAAGGTCTCCATGAAATCTTCGAATCGAAGCTTCTTAGTGTTGGCGACCTGCAACGCCTTCAGCTTTTCTTCGCGATCTTCCTTGCAGTGCACTCGGATCAGCGATAGCGCCACGTCCGCACGACAACGAGCGGCAGACTTCTTCCATGCCTGCACTCTGTTCGGGATGTCCTCCAGCCGAGTCATCAACCCTTCTATTTCCTGCCGGGAATCGACTTCGGGCCACAGCTCCTTGTCGATCCGGCCGATGACTTCTCTCAGACGGCCGATGAAAGGTCCCACTCTGCCAAGGCGAATATGTGCTCGGAGCATGTCCCGATTGGCTTCGTCACCGAGTGGAACGTTCGGAACAACCGACCGTTCAATGTCGGCTGCTTCAGCCTCAGCGTCCAGACAAAAATCTGCAAAGAAAAGAAGAGCAAAAAATAAGCGCAGAATGAATTACAAAGTCAAGAACCACTCGGCAAAAAGCTTACCACCGAGCAGTGCAATCATCTTCCTTGCCCAGTCGTTGACATACTTCTCCTGCGAAATGCATCGACGGTTCATCACCTTCATCTGACCCATCAGTTCACTTCTTCGCTTGCCCATTTTCTCAATTTCGGCCACCAATGCCTTGTTGGTCTCCCGGGACTCCTCCAAAGACTTCTCTCGGTCAGCAAGAGCCCCCTTCACACCAGCCAAGTCATTCGCAACCGCCTCCAATTCCGCAGCAAGCTGAACCTTTTCAGCCTTCAGAGTATTATACGCGGACCCCATTTCGCAAGTCTTGTGCCAAATCAGCGCAAAGGGAAACTCGGACACATTCAACAAGGAAAACAAACAAAGCTCAAAGTTCTTGAGACCCCTGCCGATGCAAGCACTCGACAGCGGTGTCGGGGACTACACCCAGTGGGTTCACTAAGAGTGACCCCACTGGCATGAAGCTCGAACAAGCCGGCCCTATTGAACTACATGACAAACAGACAAATCTATGAGAATGCTATTACCCGACCTGAGTAACACTACTCTCGGGGACTACATCCAGTGGATGCACTCCGAGTGCCCCCACTGGTAATATTCGGGCAGACCAGCTCGGATCTGCTCAGATAACGGGAAATACATATAAAGACAACTGCCGGTGCAAGCACTCGACAGAAGTCTCAGGGACTACACGCACTGGGTTCACTCTGAGTGAACCCACTGCAAAATAATCCTACTGTATCCGAGTATATCACTTGGACCCAAGTGGGTTACAAGAGGGAAGTAAACACTTACTAGCGCACTTACACGGATATCGTCTCGGAGCTCCAAGCTTCTCTTGTACAAAGACGCGATGGAGTCGTACGCTCCCTTGGCATCAGCCACCATCAACTCTACCTACACCATGGCCTCCTTGGCGGCTCCCACTTGGTCTTCCGGGAGGTGTCGGGCGTCGTACTGGATGGTCGATGGACCTAGCACGACAGAAGACTCCTTGGGCATCCCAATTCCCGCTCCAGTCGGTTCCTCCGCGAGGGACACCGCCTCAGTCGACGGCATCGGCTCGGTCGGCGGCGCGTCTACGATGGGAGCAGCAGCAGATGGAACAACCTCAAGGACAGGCGCCAAAGTTGGCCCTGATCCCCTTTGGTCGTCCTCCTCCAGATGAATCACCTCCGAAGGAAGCCCGACTGAACAACATGAGGTTGCAGAAAAAGGGCAAGATTAAAGACAGCACTCGCGAAACAATAATGCAAACTCTCGGAGTCGTCACAACGTACCTTGCTGAGATGTGGCAGCGTTATCTGTATCCATGGGATCATCGTCCTGGCGTGGCAGAGAGGTGGCGGAGGTGGAAGCTCTGTCAACTAAAATCCACTCGTCCGATAAGCATGAGTTCAATCAAATATTGAAAGAAGATGGGAGAACAAGACACTTACGCTGAGGCAACTGGAACAGCGATCCTCATCAGAGGCAAAGCTTTCCGAGGCTTGGACCCACTCGGTTTCGCCACCTTGGACGGTTGGTCTGTAGGATCGGCAGCAGCGTCCCTGGTCCTCTTCACGCTCCGAGCACTCGGAGCCACGGGAGGAGCTGGCGGAGCACTCGGAGCCACGGGAGAAGCAGGCGGAGCACTCGGAACTGCTGGAGGAGCCGGCGGAGCCGCGGGTTCGTGACGGCGCTTAGTTCGAGGCTCTGATGGTGGAGGTGGCGAGCTCTGCTCCCCAACCTCCCCTCCTCCTCCATCTCCCCACTGTCGGAGACGTACTCGGCGCTATCCATGCTGCCCTCCTGGCTGCCCTCCTCTTCCTCAGCGGGATTCCCGTTCGAGACGGGAGAATGCCAATTGGTCCACTCCTGCACAAAATAGAGTCGACAACGTCAGACACCAAGCGGCGACACAAGAAAAGCGATAAATCTAAAAAGATTGAAAGCACTCGACAAGATGCACTCACCTCATTCGGAGGAGGGTTGTCGGCGCGGAAGGGCCTCACTCGCCGGGCTCCTTGAGGGTTGTCGCATGCGCCTGTGATGCCGCGGACCCACGCTGTCACCGTCTCCCCGGTCACGCACTCTGGGTTAGTCCGAGTGGAATCCTCAGGCCCCACATAGTGCCACATGGCGTGGTGTCGAGCTTGCAGCGGCTGGATGCGCCGACCCAGGAAGGTCTCCAGCAAGTCCGTGCCGGTGACTCCCTTGCGGACGACGGCTATCAGCGCGTCGACCAGAGGCTGGATCTGGATCTTTTCCAACTTTGAGAGTGCAAGTTGCCTGGGAGGAGCCGGACGGTCTAGGCTAAAGGGAGGCAACCCGGTCGCAGCATTCGGACAAGCTATGTCCTGGCAGTAGAACCAGGTCGACTGCCAGTTCCTAACTGACTCGGACAACTGGAGAGGGGGGTAGCTACTCTTCGTTTTCTTTTGGAAGCCTAAGCCCTGCAGAGCTGGAGGAGATGGGTTTTATCGTCCGACTGGCTAAGCTTTTTGACAGATTGAGACCTAGCGGAGAAGATGTACTTAAAGAGCCCCCAATCGGGGGGACATCCAATAAAGCACTCACACAGAGTGACGAATGCGGCGAGATGGGCTATCGCGTTGGGAGGTAAATGATGGAGCTGCGCCCCGAAGTGATTCATAATACCTCTAAATAAGGGGTGGGGAGGCAAGGAGAAGCCCATGTACACGTGGCTGAGCAGCAAGACGCGCTCTCCCTCCTGCGGCGCCGGCTCCGTCTCGCCCTCCGCCGGCAGCCTCCATGACTTGTTGGCAATCATGCCTTGCTCCACCAGCTCCAGCAGGTCGTCCGCCGTCACCGTGGAGGGGAGGAAATCCCCCTGGATCCAACCTGCTCGTAGTCCTCGCTGTCGCCGCTGAGCAGGAGCCGTCGCCTTCTTCTTCTTCTTCGACTCGAGCTTGCTCGTCTGCCCCTTCGTCATGGTGAAGGCAGCAGATCCGAAGAGGAGGAGAGGAAGGAGGAGGCTTGGAACGCGCAGGGAGCTACGGGAGAAGCAAGGCGAGTGCGAGTAACAAGGGCAGCGCAACAAGAAACCCCAACTGGAGAGGCTTAAATAAGGTTCCGGCTGGGTCACTAACAGGTGGCCCCGAAATCTTATCCCCCGACCGACTGCTGCGATATTAGTGGACAAGATAAAGGTGCGGTAATCGAGGCGGCAGAAACTACTCGATGACGATGTCGACATCCCCGCTGAGCGCGCGGCAACCGAAATTTGAAGATCCCAGAAAATCCGCCGCTGTCAGTTTGACCGGTCACATCGAAAGATTCCGCGGAAGCACTCGGTCCCTGACGGTTCGTTTCACTGGTATATTCACTCGGATCACTGGTCGAAAGGATAAAATGGATCGAGGCAAACAATGCCAAAGTCGCATCCATACCAATCAGATCCGTACTCTAGGCACCACTTCGTCATTCCAACCCCGATCCATTCGGGGACTAATGATAGGGTTATAGTCCCAGGGTAGGGTCATAGGCCTGCCCTATAGATCCTATCCAAGGACTACCCTTCATAGAGGGCAAGGCCCTTAGACAGTTCCGACTGAACTAAGGACGCCCCATCATCCAGTCGGTGACGAGCATTCGGAGCATATTTATCGTGCCGACTGAATTCCACTCTGTACATCGTAACCTCCCAGGAGGACAACGGTCATACGTTTTCATACACCATTATTAGCATTTAAGGCATACGTTACCTGTAACATAGGCATTTATTCGCCACTACTCCACCCCTGTCCACCGGGCCGTTGTGAAGGGCAGCGCACTCTATATAAGCCGCCCTTCCCCACTGGTGCAGGGGTTGGCATTTACTGTAATCCTATATTCCACTCGACACTAAGCTCCCAAGAGCACTGAGACGTAGGGCTTTTACCTCCACCGTAGAGGGGCCTGAACTCATACAACCTCGCCGTAGCTAAGGCTCTGCCCATCCTTTCGTACCCTACACATCTACTGTCAAACTTATACCCACGACAGATACGATACCGGGGCAACTCCCCCAAGCTTGGCAAAAGCCAAGGGGATTGCCCATACCAATGCTCAGTTGTCTTCCTTTGGTGGTGATGGTGGTGGAGTTGTTGCAATCTTTGACTCCAAGAGGGCCATTAATCTTCGATTTATACCTTGGAGATCTGCGATATGTTTTTCCAGCAAAACAACTTCACGAGTGAGACAAGTATTGCGAGCATGAGTTGTTTCACAAAACCTCAAGAGTTCAATCAAAGATGGAGACAGTAGGTGGAGGTAGGGTTGGAGGAAATCCACTTCTTCAACTTCTTCCTTGTTGAGCACAGATTGCACTTCGTCCCATGCCTGATCCTTCTCCTTAACTTTGCCCTTGGTTTCTTTAGGTAGCCTTTCCTTAGCCTCCATGACCTCCATCCTTTTAAGATCAACATGAACTTCTCCATGTATTTTACGGAGGTTGTTCTCCCCCACAGATTCCTGAGAAGACATCTTGACCTAGATTTGCGGCAAAAAAACAGGCTTGAAACGAAAAACAGAGGAAATCTGCATGATGCAGGGGTCAGACCAAACAGAAGTATATATAATGATTTTTTCCAGACCAGAAGGAGTCCCCTGCACGAAAACGCAGTCTGGGAGGCGCACGAGGTGGCCACGAGCCCTCACGGCGTGGCCAGGGGTGGGCCCGCGCCGTGCAGGCTTGTCACCTCCTCGCGCACTTTCCGGACTACTTCCAATTTTTGTATTTTTTCAAATATTCCAAAACGGAGAAAATTTCCTATTGGAAAAGTTTTGGACTCTGTTTTCTTACCGAATCACATACCTCTTCGTTTTCGGAGTCTGAAACAGGCTCATAAATATCCCTTAGGTATTATTCCGAAGTTATGGTATTGATGATATTGCTTTCAACATTTATGGGAGTACCTGAGATATAATGCTTGATTCTCTGCCCATTTACCACTCTCGGACAATTACCTTCCGTGTTGTTGATCTTGATAGCACCAGAACGATATACTTCCTCAACAACATAGGGACCTTCCCATTTAGAGAGAAGCTTGCCTGCAAAGAATCTTAAACGAGAGTTATATAGCAAGAAATAATCACCTACATTGAACTCACGCTTTTGTATCCACTTATCATGCCACCTCTTAACCTTCTCTTTCAAAAGCTTGGCATTCTCATATGCCTGAGTTCTCCACTCATCAAGCGAGCTAATGTCAAATAACCTCTTCTCACCGACAAGTTTGAAATCAAAGTTGAGCTCTTTGATTGCCCAATAAGCTTTATGCTCTAGCTCAAGAGGTAAATGACATGCTTTACCGTACACCATTTTGTACCCATGGGATTCTTATAGGCAGTTCTATAAGCCCACGGTGCATCTCGAGCTTCTTAGACCAATTCTTTCTAGACCTGTTGACAGTCTTTTGCATAATCAGTTTAATTTCTCTATTACTAAGCTCTACTTGACCACTGGACTCAGGGTGATAGGGAGATGCAATTCTATGGTTAACATCGTACTTAGCAAGCGTTTTACGGAAATCACCATGAATGAAGTGTGAACCACCGTTGGTCATTAGATATCTAGGGACTCCAAATCTAGGGAAGATAACTTCTTTCAACATCTGATAGAGGTGTTGTGATCAGCACTACTAGTGGGGATAGCTTCTACCCACTTAGTGGCGTAATCAACAGAAACTAAGATGTGAGTATACCCATTGGATTTTGGAAAAGGTCCCATATAATCAAAGCCCCAAACATCAAATGATTCAATGACAAGTGAATAGTTCATAGGCATTTCCTGACGTTTGCTAATATTACCTATTCTCTGACATTCATCACAAGACAAGACAAACTTACGGGCATCCTTAAAGAGAGTGGGCCAATAGAAACCTGATTGCAATACCTTGTGTGCAGTTCTATCTCCCGCATGGTGTCCTCCGTAGGCCTCGGAGTGACACTTCTGTAGGATCTGTCCCTGTTCATGTTCAGGTACACAACGTCTAATAACACCATCTACTCCTTCCTTATAAAGGTGAGGATCATCCCAGAAGTAATATCTCAAGTCAAAGAAGAATTTCTTCTTTTGCTGGTACGTGAAACTAGGTGCACTACGTGAAGCATTTATGACATTCAATTGCTCACTGGGAAAGCTGTCATCAATAGGTTGTGGGTCATCAAGAACGTTCTCCAATCTAGACAAGTTATCTGCTACTGGGTTATCAGCACCCTTTCTGTCGACAACGTGCAAATCAAATTCTTGTAGCAAGAGAACCCATCTGATAAGTCTAGGTTTAGCGTCCTTCTTCTCCATGAGGTACTTAATGGCAGCGTGATCAGTGTGAATAATAACTTTGGAATCAACTATGTAAGACCTGAACTTTTCACATGCAAACACGACTCCTAAAAATTCCTTCTCCGTAGTGGCATAGTTTCTCTGGGCACTGTCTAGAGTTTTACTAGCATAGTGAATAGCATTCAACTTCTTATCAACTCTTTGCCCTAGAACAACACCAACAGCATAATCACTAGCATCACACATGATTTCAAACGACAAGTTCCAATCAGGTGGTTGAACAATAGGTGTAGTTATCAAAGCCCTCTTAAGTATTTCGAAGGCTTCCTCACAATCATCCTCAAAACAAGGAATATCCTTTTGCAAGAGATTGGTAAGAGGATTAGAAATCTTAGAGAAGTCTTTAATGAACCTTCTATAGAAACCAGCATGACCAAGGAAACTTCTTATACCTTTGATATATGTGGGGTATGGCATTTTATCGATTGCACCAACCTTAGCCTTATCGACTTCAATACCTCTTTCAAAAATTTGATGTCCTAAGACGATGCCTTCATTAACCATAAAGTGGCACTTCTCCCAATTCAAGACAAGATTGGTGTCTTTACATCTCTACAAGACTCTATCAAGGTTGCTGAGGCAATCGTCAGAAGAAGACCCGTAAATGGAGAAGTCATCCATGAAAACCTCAACAATCTTTTCACAAAAGTCAGAGAATATAGCCATCTTACATATTTGAAAGGTGGCAGGTGCATTACATAAGCCAAAAGGCATACGTCTATAAGCAAAGGTACCGAAAGGGCAGGTGAAAGTGGTTTTCTCCTGATTAGATTGTGCAACTGGTATTTGGGAGAAACCATAATAACCGTCTAGAAAGCAGAAGTGTGTGTGTTTGGACAGCCTTTCTAGCATTTGGTCAATAAAAGGCAAAGGATAATGATCTTTCCTAGTGGCTTTATTCAACTTCCTAAAATCAATCACCATCCTATAGCCAGTAATAATCCTTTGTGGGATCAATTCATCCTTATCATTAGGGACAACGGTAATGCCTCCCTTCTTAGGAACGCAATGCACCGGACTCACCCAATCGCTGTGAGCAACAGGATAAATGATACCCGCTTCCAGGAGCTTTAGTATTTCTTTTCTCACTACTTCTTTCATCTTAGGATTTAATATCCTTTGATGATCAGCATCTGGTTTGAAATCAGGATCAGTTTTAATCTTGTGCTGGCATAGGGTAGGACTAATGCCCTTAAGATCATCAAGAGTATATCCAATAGCAGCACGGTGCTTCCTCAGAGTTTTTAGTAACTTCTTTTCTTCATGCTCCGAGAGGCTAGCACTAATAATGATAGGATATATCTCCTTTTCATCAAGATAGGGATACTTAAGAGTATCGGGCAACTGTTTAAGCTCGAACACAGGATAACCCTTTGGTGGGGGTGGATCCCCAAGCAGTTCAACAGGCAAGTTATTCTTAAGGATAGGATATTTTTCTAAGACAACTCTATCTATGTCATCCCTTTCATCCATATGCATATCATTTTCATGCTCAAGCAAGTATTGCTCTAAGGGATCAGTAGGAGGCATGGCAATAGAAGCTAAGGCAATAGTTTCATCCCTACTAGGCAACTCCTTTTCATGAGGTTGTCTACCAAACTTAGAGAAATTGAACTCATGTGACACACCTTCAAAGCCAACAGTGATAGTTTGGTTCTCACAATCAATATGAGCATTGACGGTATTTAGAAAAGGTCTGCCAAATATGATGGGACAAAAGCTATCTTTTGCAGTAGCAAGAACGAGGAAATCAGCAGGATACTTTGTTTTACCACACAAGACTTCAACATCCCTAACAATTCCCACGGGGCAGATAGTATCTCTATTGGCAAGCTGAATAGTGACATCAATAGGCTCTATCTCAACGGGTGCAATCTCATCTTTGATTTCATCGTATAAGGATTGAGGTATTGCACTAACACTAGCACCCACGTCACATAAACCATGATAGCAATGATCTCCTATCTTAACAGAAACCACACGCATGCCAACAACAGGCCTATGTTTGTCTCTAACGTGAGGTTTAGCAATTCTAGCAGCATCTTCACAAAAGTGAATATTATGTTCCTCAACTTCTTCAGACAGAAGATCTTTGATAATAGCAATGCTAGTTTCAACTCTAATTTGCTCAGGGGGTGTAGGTGTTCTAATGTAGCCTCTACGTATGACACTTGAAGCTTTAGAATGATCCTTTATCCTAACAGGAAAAGGTGGTTTCTCAATGTAAGCACTGGGTACCACAGGATCATTATAGGCAATGACTTTCTCTTCAATTGGAGTGGATTTAACTACATTGACTTCTAACGGAGGATGAAATTTAAACCACTTCTCTTTGGGGAGATCAATATGGGAAGCAAAGGATTCACACAATGAATCTACTATCTCAGAGTCAAGTCCATACTTAGCGCTAAAATCACTAAAGGTATCTGTCTCAACAAAGGATTTAACACAATCAAAAGTGAAATTTATACCTGACTCCTTACCTTCTTCAAGCTCCCAATCTTCAAAGTTGTGTTTAATTCTCTCCAATAAATTCCACTTGAAGCCAATATCCCTCTTCATAAAAGAACCGGTACAAGAAGTGTCAAGCATGGTGCGATCATCATGAGAAAGCCGAGCATAGAAGTTCTGAATAATAATTTCTCTCGAGAGCTCATGATTGGGGCATGAATATAGCATTGATTTAATCCTCCCCCAAGCTTGAGCGATGCTTTCTCTGTCACGAGGCCAAAAATTATAAATATAATTCTGATCACGATGTACTAAATGCATAGGATAAAACTTTTGATGAAATTCCAATTTCAACTAATTTTAGACCCATCATCTAGTATCATCACATAGCCTATACCACGTCAACGCCTTATCCTTCAAAGATAAAGGAAAGACCTTCTTCTTGACCTCATCTTCGGGCACACCTGCAAGCTTAAATAAACCACAAACCTCATCTACATAGATCAGATGCAAGTCTGGATGTGATGTTCCATCTCCTGTAAAAGGATTAGCCAGCAGTTTCTCAAGCATACCCGAAGGAAATTCAAAGCAAATATTTTCAGTAGGTGCAGCAACTTGACGAGCAACTCTTTGTGCTTCCGTTCGAGGTGAAGATACCACGAACAAGCCCCTCAAAGGATTAGTATCCATAGTGACAAGTGACAATAAATTTCAACACACTATATGAATGTTTCCTTACCAAGTTCCACTTACCAAAGGCGCTTCACTCCCCGGCAACGGCGCCAGAAAAGAGTCTTGATGACCCACAAGTATAGGGGATCAATCGTAGTCCTTTTGATAAGTAAGAGTGTCGAACCCAAGGAGGATCAGAAGGATCTGACAAGTGGTTTTCAGCAAGGTAAAATCTGCAGGCACTGAAATTGTCGGTAACAAGTGATTGTGTGGTGAGATGATTTGTAGCATGCAACAAGTAACAAAAGTAGAAACGGTGCAGCAAAGTGTCGCAATCCCTTTTGTAGCAAGGGACAAGCCTGGACAAAGTCTTATAGGAGGAAAATCGATCCCGAGGACACACTGGAATTTCTATCATGCTAGTTTTCATCATGTTCATATGATTCGCGTTCGTTACTTTGATAATTTGATATGTGCGTGGACCAGCGCTTGGGTACCGCCCTTACTTGGACAAGCATCCCACTTATGATTAACCCCTCTCGCAAGCATCCGCAACTACGAAAGAAGAATTAAGACAAAGTCTAACCATAGCATTGAACTAGTGGATCCAAATCAGCCCCTTACGAAGTAACGCATAAACTAGGGTTTAAGCTTTTGTCACTCTAGCAACCCATCATCTACTTACTACTTCCCAATGGCTTCCTCTAGGCCCAAATAATGGTGAAGTGTTATGTAGTCGACGTTCACATAACACCACTAGAGGAAAAACAACATACAACATGTCAAAATACCGAACGAATACCAAATTCACATGACTATTATTAGCATGACTTATCCCGTGTCCTCAGGAACAAAAGTAACTACTCACAAAGCATAATCATAATCATGATCAAAGAGGTAATGAGTAGCATCAAGGATCTGAACATAAACTCTTCCACCAAATAATCCAACTAGCATCAACTACAAAGTGTAATCAACACTACTAGCAACCTTACAAGTACCAATCGGAGTCGCGAGACGGAGATTGGTTACAACTGATGAACTAGAGTTTGGAGATGAGATGGTGCTTATGAAGATGTTGATGGTGACGAGTCCCCTCCGATGAGAGGAGTGTTGGTGATGATGATGGCGACGATTTCCCCCTCCGGGAGGGAAGTTTCCCCGGCAGGATCGTCCTGCCGGAGCTCTAGATTGGTTCTGCTCAAGTTCCACCTCGTGGCGGCGGCGAAACCACGAAAAAGCTCCTCTGTGATTTTTTTTTCCTGGACGAAACCCTCCATATAGCAAAAGAGGGGGGCCAGTGGGCCAGTGGGCTGCCCACAAGCCCCCATTGCGCGGCCTGGGGGGTGGTCGCGCTGTGCAGGCTTGTGGGCACCCCGTGGTGCCCCTCTGGCACTTCTTCGTCCCAGTATTTTCGATAAATTGGGAAAAAATCCCCGTTGATTTTCACGGCGTTTGGATTTGCGCATAATAGGTATCTCAACTTTGCTCCACTTTCAGGCCAGAATTCCAGTTGCCGGTATTCTCCCTCTTCATGTAAACCTTGCAAAATAAGAGAGAAAAGGCATAAGAATAGTACCGTGAAGTGAAATAACAGGCAAAGAAGCGATAAATATCAACACGAAAACATGATGCAAAATGGACGTATCACTAGGATCGACAAAACCTTCTGGTTGTATCATATACAATTCTTCTTTAAGAAAGCCATTCAGGAATGTTGTTTTGACATCCATTTGCCAGATTTCATAATCATAAAATTCAGCAATTGCTAACATGATTCGTACCGACTTCAGCATCGCTACGGGTGAGAAGGTCTCATCGTAGTCAATCCATTGAACTTGTCGATAACCCTTAGTGACAAGTCGAGCTTTATAAATGGTGACATTACCATCCGCGTCAGTCTTCTTCTTGAAGATCCATTTATTTTCTATGGCTCGCCGATCATCGGGCAAGTCCACCAAAGTCCATACTTTGTTCTCATACATGGATCCTATCTCGTATTTCATGGCCTCAAGCCATTTGTTGGAATCCAGGCCCGCCGTCGCTTCTTCATAGTTCGAAGGTTCACTGTTGTCTAACAACATGATTTCCATGACAGGGTTGCCGTACCATTCTGGTGTGAAACATACCCTTGTCGACCTTCAAGGTTCAATAGCAATTTGATCCGAAGTGTCATGATCATCATCATTAACTTCTTCTCTAGCCGGTTCAGGCGCCTCAGAAACATTTTCTTGCGCTGTGATACTCTCTGGTTCGAGAGGAGGTACAATTACCTCATCAAGTTCTACTTTCCTCCCACTTACTTCTTTAGAGAGAAACTCTTTCTCTAGAAAGGATCCGTTCTTAGCAACAAAGATCTTGCCTTCGGATCTAGGATAGAAGGTGTAGCCAATAGTTTCCTTAGGGTTTCCTATGAAGACGCATTTTTCCGCTTTGGGTTCGAGCTTCTCTGGTTGAAGTTTCTTCACATAAGCATTGCAGCCCCGAACTTTAAGAAACGACAACTTAGGTTTCTTGCCAAACCATAATTCATATGGTGTCGTCTCAACGGATTTAGACGGTGCCCTATTTAAAGTGAATGCGGCAGTTTCCAATGCATATCCCCAAAATGATAGTGGTAAATCGGTAAGAGACATCATAGATTGCACCATATCCAATAAAGTTCGATTACGATGTTCAGACACATTGTTGCACTGCGGTGTGCCAGGCGGTGTGAGTTGTGAGACAATTCCACATTTCCTTAGGTGTGTGTGCCAAACTCATGACTCAAATATTCTCCTCCACGATCTGATCGTAGAAACTTTATTTTCTTGTCGTGTTGATTCTCCACCTCACTCTGAAATTCCTTGAACTTTTCAAAGGCTTCAGACTTGTGCTTCATTAAGTAGACATACCCATATCTACTTAAATCATCAGTGAGGGTGAGAACATAACGATAGCCACCGCGAGCTTCAACGCTCATGGGACCGCATACATCGGTATGTATTATTTCCAAGAAGTTAGTTGCTCGCTCCATTGTTTTGGAGAATGGAGTCTTGGTCATCTTGCCCATGAGGCATGGTTCGCACGTGTCAAATGATTCAAAATCATGAGACTCCAAAAGTCCATCAGTATGGAGTTTCTTCATGCGCTTTACGCCGATATGACCAAGGCGGTAGTGCCACAAGTATGTGGGACTATCATTATCAACCTTGCATCTTTTTGCACTTACACTATGAATATGTGTATCATCACGATCAAGATTCATTAGGAATAAACTATTAACCAGCGGGGCATGACCATAAAACATACCACTCATATAAATAGAACAACCATTATTCTCAGATTTAGATGACTAGCCATCTTGCATCAAGCGAGATCCCGATACAATGTTCATGTTTAAAGCTGGTACTAAATAACAATTTTAAGGTTTAAAACTAATCCCAAAGGTAGATGTAGAGGTAGCATGCCGACGGTGATCACATCAACCTTGGAACCATTCCCGACGCGCATCGTCACCTCGTCCTTAGCCACCCTACGCTTGTTTCGTAGTTCCTGCTTATAGTTGCAAATGTGAGCTACAACACCGGTATCAAATACCCAGGAGCTACTACGAGTGGTGAGAAGGTACACATCAATAACAAGTATATCACATATACCTTTGACGTTGCCGGCCTTCTTGTCCGCTAAGTACTTGGGGCAATTCCGCTTCCAGTGACCGGTTCCCTTGCACTAATAGCACTCAATCTCAGGCTTGGGTCCTTTCTTTGACTTCTTCCCGACAACTGGCTTACCGGGCGCCGCAACTGCTTTGCCGTCTTTCTTGAAGTTTTTCTTGCCCTTGCCCTTCTTGAAACTGGTGGTCCTATTGACCATCAACACTTGATGATCTTTCTTGATTTCTACCTCTACAGATTTCAGCATTGAATATAACTCGGGAATAGTCTTTTCCATCCGTTGCATGTTGTAATTCATCACAAAGCCTTTGTATCTAGGTGGAAGTGACTGGAGGATTCTGTCAATGACCGCATCATCCAGAAGTTCAACTCCCAGTTGAGTCAAGCGGTTGTACAACCTAGACATTCTGAGTATGTGCTCACTGACAGAACTATTCTCCTCCATCTTATAGCTAAAGAACTTGTCGGAGACTTCATATCTCTCGACCTGGGCATGAGCTTGAAAAAACAAGTTTCAGCTCCTCGAACATCTCATATGCTCCGTGTTGCTCAAAACGCCTTTGGAGCCCCAGTTCTAAACTGTAAAGCATGTCGCACTGAACGAGAGAGTAGTCATCACTCCACGACTGCCAGGCGTTTCTAGCGTCCTAGTCTGCCGCGGGAACGGGAGGATCACCTAGCAGTGCATCAAGGACATATGCCTTCTTGGAAGCCATGAGGATGAGCTTAAAGTTACGAGCCCAATCCGCATAATTGCTACCATTGTCTTTCAGCTTGGTTTTCTCTAGGAACGCGTTGAAGTTGAATGAGACATTTGCGTTGGCCATTGGATCTACAATATTTGTGAACACAATTTTAGGCTAAGTTCATGATAATTAAGTTCACCTAATCAAATTACTAATGAACTCCCACTTAGATCGGCATCCCTCTAGTCATCCAAGTGTTACATGATCCACGTCGACTAGCCCGTGTCCGATCATCACGTGAGACGGACTAGTCATCAATGGTGAGCATCTCCATGCTGATCATATCAACCATACACTCATGTTCGACCTTTCGGTCTCCCATATTCGAGGCCATGTATGCGAACGTTAGAATCTATCACACCCGTTCATCACGTGGTGCTTCGAGACAATGAACCTTCACAATGGTGCACACTTAGGAGAATACTTATCTCGAAATTTTAATGAGGGATCATCTTATCTTTGCTACCATCGTTCTAAGCAATAAGATGAAAAACATGATAAACATCACATGCAATCATATAGTGACATGATATGGCCAATATCATCTTCCTCCTTTGATAACCATCTTCGGGGCACCACGATCATCATCGTCACCGGCATGACACCATGATCTCCATTATTGTGTCTCCGTGAAGTTGTCAGGCCAGCTATTACTTCTACTACTATAGCTAACCGTTAGCGATAAAGTAAAGTAATCAACATGGCGCTGCATCTCATACAATAAATAAAGAGAACTCCTATGGCTCCTGCCGGTTGTCATACTCATCGACATGCAAGTCGTGAATCCTCTTACAAGAACATGATCAATATCATACATCACATATGTAACATCACATCCTTTTGGCCATATCACATCACATAGCATGCCCTACAAAAACAAGTTAGACATCCTCTAATTGTTGTTGCAAGTTTTACTTGGCTGGTTTGGGTTTTTAGCAAGAACGCTTCTTACCTACGTGACAACCACAACGTTGATATGCCAATGATATTTACCCTTCATAAGGACCCTTTTCATCGAATCCAATTCGACTAAAGTGGGAGAGACAGACACCCGCTAGCCACCTTATGCACAAAGTGCATGTCTGTCGGTGGAACCAATCTCACGTAAGCGTACGTGTAAGGTCGGTCCGAGCCGCTTCATCCCACAATACCGCCGAAAAAAGATAAGACTAGTAATGGCAAGCAAGTTGACAAATCAGCGCCCACAACTTTTGTGTTCTACTCGTGCATAGAATCTACGCATAGAACCTTGGCTCGGATGCCACTATTGGGGATCGTAGTAATTTCAAAAAAAATCCTATGCCATACAAGATCTATGGAGAAACCAGCAACGTGAGAGGTTGTAGAGCATCTTCATACCTTTGAAAATTTATAAGCGGAAGCGTTACTATGAATGCGGTTGATGGAGTCGTAGTCGCAGCGATTCAGACCGCGGTGGATTCCGATCTATGTGCCGAATCACGGCACCTTCGCGTTTAACACACGTACAGCATGGTGACTTCTCCTCCTTCTTGATCCAGCAAGGAGAGAGGAGAAGTTGACGGAGAGCTCCGGCAGCATGACGACGTGGTGGCGGTGGAGCTATGTGGTTCTCTGGCAGGGCTTCGCCAAGCGCTGTAGAGGAGGAAGAAGAGAGAGGTAGGGCTACACCGTGGGAGATGAATTGTGTGTCTCCAAAAGGACAAAACTCTCCAATATATATAGGAGGAGGGAGAAGGAGGCTGCCTTGGCCCCTCCTCCAAGGATGAGGAGCTTCGGCCGAAGCTAGGGAGGTGTCCACCTCCCACAAAGGAGGTGGACTACCTTGGTAGGACTCTTCCTCCTTTCCTTTTAAGCTTCCTTGCCTTATCTCTTTTATCCCTATGCGCATAAGCTTTTAGGGAAGGCCTTGGCAAGCCCAATAAGGGCTGGTCCACCTCCTCTAACAGCCCATGCACCTCTTTGGTCGTCACACCCCTCCCGGGGGTCCTCTCGCACCCTCCCGACACTCCCGGTACACTATCGATGAGCCCAGAACTTTTCCGGTGACCAAAACAGGACTTCCTATATATCAATCTTTACCTCCGGACCATTCCGTAGCTCCTCGTGACGTCCGGGATCTCATCCGGGACTCCGAACAACGTTTGGTAACCACATACCATTCCCTTTACAACTCTAGCGTCATCAAACCTTAAGTGTGTAGACCCTACGGGTTCGGGAGACATGCAGACATGACCGAGACATCTCACCGGCCAATAACCAACAGCGGGTGTCAGGATATCCATGTTGACTCCCACATGTTCCACGATGATCTCATCGGATGAACCACGATGTCAAGGATTCAATCAATCCCGTATGCAATTCCCTTTGTCTACCGGTATGATACTTGCCTGAGATTCGATCGTCAGTATCCCTATACCTTGTTCAATCTTGTTACTGGCAAGTCTCTTTACTCGTTCCATAACACATCATCCCGTGACTAACTCCTTAGTCACACTGAGCTCAATATGATGATGGATTACCGAGTGGGCCGAGAGATACCTCTCCCTCACATGGAGTGACAAATCCCGGTCTCGATTCGTACAACCCAACAGACACTTTCGGAGATACCCGTGGTGCACCTTTATAATCACCCAGTTACGTTGTGACGTTTGGTACACCCAAATAACTCCTACGGTATTCGTGAGTTGCACAATCTCACGGTCTAAGGAAATGATACTTGACATTAGAAAAGCTTTAGCAGACGAACAACACGATCTAGTGCTATGCTTAGGATTGGGTCTTTTCCATCACATCATTCCCCAATGATGTGATCCCATTATCAATGACATCCAATGTCCATGATCAAGAAACCATGATCATCCATTGATCAACGAGCTAGCCAACTAGAGGCTCACTAGGGACACATTGTGATCTATATATTCACACACATGTATTACGGTTTCTGGTTAATACAATTATAGCATGAATAATAGACAATTATCATGAACTGGAAATATAATAATAACAACTTTATTATTTCCTCTAGGGCATATTTTCAACAATTCCAAATGGAGGGCAGGGTCGAGCCCATAATGGTGCAATATGCAGCCTGCACAGGGCCCTTAAATTTTAGGGCCCCAAACTTTTTTTGGACGGGTATGTACTTCTCAAAAAAATGTTACTTTTGGACTTGGGTAATGGACCGCTAACGTCCACCACCCCGAGCGAGTCGAGGCGCTAGCCAGGCCACTGCTCCATACAACCATACCATACGCGAGATCCCACGCTGCTCGATCATACAGCGTGTGTACACCTCAATCAAAAATGAAAATCACACAACATGTGTGTAGGAGGATCGATCACACTTTAAAAAAGGGAATCTTCAAGACAGGAGTGAGATAGATCGCGCTATCGTGTCACCTTTGCTAACGTACAAGAGTATTGATCATCGATTTGACAACGGCCCTCAAATGGCTCCTTGATTGAAAACGGGATCGTCTACGACTCCTCGATTGAAAACGGGATCGTCTGATCATTCGGTGATAACAACAGTTTCATCCTTGAGATGCTCTCATGCCCTCATGACTTCCATCCTTTGATTGCTTCATGACTTCAAAACAGGTAGTCTCTTGCTGACGAGTCCTCATTTTTCTAATAGTTATTACATGGATATCACTCGCCTAATTACTAATTACTATTTTTCTAATAATTACTACGCGGATGTCATTTTTTTGACTGCAAAATAGTAGGAGATGCTCCTACTATGCTATATTATAATAAGTAGTATTTACATGAAGAGGAGTAGTGTCCTCAAAGAAAGAGAAAGAGCAAGATAAAGCTAGTCTAAAGATTGTTTACAATGGAAGTGATATAATCACTGAGATCAGTAGGTACTCTATATCTAAGCCAATTAAGATCAGCCTTAGTCCTTTCAATCCAGGAGTTATGAGTAGAATTGATCTGATTGAAGATATAGTTGTTCCTCTCTTTCCAGATATTCCACACAGCAATAGTGAATAATTCAAAGAATAGTTTGCCAGAATTTTTTTCTTTTGTTGTGCATATAACACTGAACTGGCAACTAAAGATTAAGTGATCATTGGTCTCTTCCTCTTGTGTTGTGCATATAACACAGGATTCTATGTCATTAATATGATAGTGTCTCCTTTTCATAATGTTCCTAGTGTTCGATCTGTCAGCTAGTAAGAACCACATGAAAACCTTTAGTTTCATTTGAAGTTTTGATTTCCATATCCATTTGAATGGCTCTGGGCAGGTAATATGTCTGTGACAGTAATTATAATATTTCTTGGCCGAGTAGACAGTACCCCATGGGTAAGACCACACATATTCATTGTGAGAGTGTAACACATTTGTGGGTTTTAAACTATTTATAGTTTGCAACTATGTGAGAGCCTCAGGGGAAAGTGGCAGATGGAACAGCAGACTCAAATCCTCGGTGGCATAAAATGAGTGGACTGATATATCTTCATCCTTTGCATAAGAGAATAAGCATCCATATTTTCAGCCAGTATAAGATCATTATAGTTATCATGCCACATGGAAACATGCTTACCATTTTGAACTCCACATTTGGTTAGACCTCTGTAAATAGGCATTAATTTGATCAAAGATCTCCACCAGAAAGAGCCACACTTAGGAATAGCATGAGGCACAACATCTTCATAATATGATTCCCAAAGCTATTTTACCCATTGAAGGTCTGCATGATTGTAAAACTTGTCCAAGAATTTCAAAACAAGAGCTTGATTATGTATTCTGCTGTTAATCACTCCAAGGCCTCCTTTGTCTTTAGGAAAGCATACTCTGCTCCAAGCAATCAAAGAATTACATGACTCACCATGTTCATTGCTTTTGTTCCATAAACATCTCCTTCTAATCTTGTCAAACATATCAAAGAATTTAACAGGCAGTTCCAGGGTGCAGGACACAAATGTAATAATTGAGGATACCATTGAATTAATGAGAGTTATTTTCTGACCATGGCACATAAGAGCTGATGTACTAGAGATACGACGTTGTACTCTATCTATTAATGGCATGAGATCATTCATGGATGGTTTTGTGGTATACCCAGAGGTAGACCAAGGTAGGTAAATGGGAAGGATCCAACCGAGCATCCAAAGATACTTGCAAGCTGTGAGGCTTTCTCAGCAAAAGTATTAATTGGAATGAGATTTGACTTCTGAAAATTTATCTGAAGCCCACTGGAAAAAGCAAAGTCATTTAGCACTGCTTTGAGGTTAGCAAGCTGATCATGGCAAGCTGGAATGATCAAAATTGTATCATCCGCATATTGAATAATCGGATATGCTCCAGAACGATCAATTGGGAGTTGCAGTCTTCCCTCATTGTACTCATTGTTGATAACATATTGTAGTAGATCAACAGCTATAGCAAATAAGAAAGGTGAAATTGGATCCCCCTGTCGAACCCCACGTTTGCAGCGAAAACTTATCCCAAGAATACCATTTAACAGAACCGAAGATTGACCAGATGAAAGAATGGAGTTTACCAAGTGAGTCCATTTAGAATCAAATCCCAACTTTTCCAACATCAAAAGGATGACATCATGTTTGATGAGATCAAAAGCTTTTTCGAAGTCTAATTTGAGGATGATCACTTCATTTCCAGATTGCTAACATTGGAAAATATATTCAAAGGCCCAGGCAAGACAGTCATTGATCGTTCTACCTTTTTATAAATCCATACTGATTTGTGTGTAGCAAAGATAGAATGACCTTTTGAAGGAGATCCGCAAGATTTTTTGTGATGAGCTTTAGGCTGCAGTTCAGCAAAGATATAGGCCTATAGTCATTAACCGAAGTAGGGTTCATCTTTTTTGGGATAAGAGTGATCAAAGAGGCATTCAAGCAGTTTAGAGAAATGCATCCTTCCCAAAAGTTGGTGCATAAATTATAGAAATCCGGTGCAATCAAGTCCCAACAATGCTTTAAAAAACAACCATTAAACCCATCAGGACCTGGAGCTCGATCTATGGGCATTTTAGCTACTACCTCATCAATCTCTTTTTTTGAAAAAGGTTGTGAGAGACCCTCAAGGTTTTCCACAGGTTGGATGAGATTGTCTAGATTGAACTTCATTTCATGATGAGCAGAAACACCCATTCTTGATTTGAATGCCTGGTAAATAACTTCAGCTTTAGCCTCATGATCCTCAACAAGAGCTCCATCAGGGAGAGATAGAGATGCAACATAGTTATGCATGTGCCTTTCAGTGGCCAAACGATGGAATAATTTGGTGTTTTCATCACCACCTTGAATATATCTGATTGTGCAACGCTTACTGCAGAATTGTTGTCGGTAAGATTCGAGACGAATGATGTGATTTTTAAGTATCTTCCTGAAGTTCCATTCATGTATGAATAGCTGCTTTTCTCTTCAAGGCCGTCCAAGTGAGCAAGGGTCGAATGAAAATTATTAAGTAGCAACGAAAGTTTAGACAATCCTTTGCTCCATCGTTTCAAAACTTGTCTAAGGTTCCTAAATTTAGCCGAGAGGACAATAGCAGCATTTGATGAGTGAATGGGCATCTCCCAGGCTGCTTTAACAGTATCTTTAAAACCAGGATGCAGGGGCCAGTAATTTTCAAAGCGAAAGATCTTTGATCGCGGGATAGTTGATTGAATTGAAATCAGGCATGGCGTGTGATCTGAAACAGGTCTTGGGAGAGCTTTGAGAGTTGTATTAGGATATATAGATGTCCAGTGATTGGAAGTAAATGACTAGTCAATTTTTTCTAACAGCGGAGAGGATTGCATATTACTCCAAGTGTAGGACGCACCCTGTAAAGGTAAATCCACGAGTAGCTGTGCTCGAATAATATCGTTGAAAGTGATCATGTCATTAGTATTACCTCCCGTGCGATTACGGTTATCAGGCGACCGGATGAAATTAAAGTCCCCCACTAGAAGCCAATTCTCCTCATCTCCTATATGAAGATCATAGAGCCAGTTGACAAAATTTTCTCTTTCATTCCCCGCACACGGCCCGTAAATATTGACTATCGTCCAAACATCAGATGATAGCGTGGATTTAAAGTTTAATACTTGAACCCATTGTTGATGTTCAATCATAGTCGCGGAAAAAATAGCGTTGTTCCAAATAACAATCATACCGCCTGAGCTACCGATCAAAGGGACAAAATGGAACTTATCGAACCTACGCGGGCAAAAATTTCGAATGTATGAATGATCAAAGTGATCTCGCTTAGTTTCCTGAATGCACATGACTGAGTAGCCCGAGCTATTGATAGTGGATCGTAATGCTTCGTGCTTTTCCTCAGAGCTGATACCACGTATGTTCCAACATAGTAAATTCCAAGATCGCAATTGGGAGTTCATCAAGCTATGAAAACAAAGATAATAGGCTAGGAGCAGGAGCAGAATAAAATAAAACTTGTCCAAAGATATAAAGGAAATATTTCGCGTCGAACTAAGAATTATTTGTGTCCACGGAATGGACATGGACTTACTGCTCATCCTCATCCATCCCCTTAGCAAGCAAGCATTCACCCGTAAGCTCCTCAGGAGGAATGCCACAGAGCCCAGTGCCAACCTGCTGAATGTCTTTGATGATCATGGGGGGAGGCGGTGGAGCAGAGCTTGAACTAGCAGTTTCATCAAAAGAAGATGGAGCAGGGTCAGAAATCACCATAGACATTCTTGGTTTGATCAATGATTTACGGCCATGAGCATCAGACAGCTGATCCACTTTGAACCCCATGTATTTATTACTGCGAGGACCGTGACGAACTTCAGTGGTACAGAGAGGAGTGTTGGGCTTAGGTTTTCTGCCTCTTTTACACGATGGATAGACATGTGAATCCACAGTCATAGCAGAATGAGTAAACTCAACTCCATCAGAGTTATCTGAGATTTGAGAATCATTATCATCATTAGGAAGTTATGAGATAATAACATACGAAGGAACTAGATCAAATTGATCCAATGAAGAAGAAGAATCCTCAAACCATAACTTTCTGGCCACTTTTCTAGCGGGAGCAACTAGGCTCAAGAGATAATCAACTTCTTCATACTGTGGGTTCCATGCAATGAGATGAAGGGGCATTGGAGGGTTTTGAATTCCAAAAGGTCCCCGAATAATAGTTGGAACCTGCAGATTCAAAATAACAGAGCGGGCAAGGTGGTACAAGTCTGGCATTGTAGCATTATCGACAAAAATTTCAGCAGCCGCTTGAGATCCTGTTGGTCCAGTCAAAGTGATAGACAAGGTAATCGATGTAGGGAGAGATATCATTTGACCAGAATCATCAGAAGAGTCTGGGCTTTCATCATTGATGATATCATTCCAAGCTGACAGGGGGCTATCGATGATATTGTTAGGGGGAGTAATGCCATCATAAAAAGAGACTCCATATTGCCTTAAGATAGCCTGGTAATTTACCTGTCCTGTAGGAGGGAAGAAGAGTAGTTGTAATGCCCCAAGTGTAGGACTTTCCCTTTTTGTAACCCTCCTTGTGGGACCACCTTGTCAGAGATTGTGATGATATCATTTTGTGCCATGATTTCATGTGTGTTCCTTAGTACTTACTTCCCTTGCATGCATGCATAACATATCATTCCTTGCCATACCTTATGATTGCATGTCATGATCATGTTGCATATGTTCTTACTAGGAGTAGTGTTGTGGTGTTGTGAGTGCATGTGATCTTGCTAGGGTTATGTGGTGGTATTGCACTATCTTGTGATGCATGTGATAATGGTGTGTGTAATGTTAGGGTGAGTGCTAGTCATTTTAAGCTCTTGCTATTTAAATTCCTTTTCCCTCCTATTATTCCTTGTCAAAATTCCTTCTTCCCAAAAATGTTTCTAAAAAGTCTGGTGGTTAGAGGTGATGTAATTTTTGCTGATTTGTTCTTTGACTTTAAAGGAGCAAATAAACCCAAAACAGTAAATTAATTACTGTTTTGTATTTAATCCAATTGGCTCCAAATATTTTGTTTCGAATTTATTTGAGTAGGCCATAATTCCTTATGGCTAGGGGCATTTTGCTTTGATTTTTTTTACCCCAATAGAACGGCTAGAGATTTTAAATCCTATCTGAGTTGTCTATTTTTTTTAAAAAAAAGAGAGAAAAACCAAACCCTTCCCCGTGTTTTTTTTCCCTGGCACCAAATGGGCCTCCTCCCTTCGGTGGCCACGCTTCCCGTGTCTAGTGCAGCCCAGGCGAGCCACCTCCTCCTCCTTGGCCCATTACCCTAGCGACAGAGCCCGCTGGCGACCGTTTTCTTCTACCTCCCGACGTCACTCTTGTACGACCAACGCTCCGCCTCCCGATCGCCTCCCCCTTAATCCAGCGGCTCGAGCTCGCCTCCCGAGACGATAAAAGGTGCCCGGGGCCTCCTCCTCTGCCCTAGGGTTCCCTCTCCGTCCCCCCAGCGCTGCCAGCTTCCCCCTTCCCTCTTTCTTCCCTGGTAAGCTTCTGAGAAGTAGCAGAGAGAGAGAGTGCAGCGCCTCCACCGTCAACCCCGCCGTTCCGTCGTCTCCGGCACCGGTGGCCATGTCCAGGGGCTCGGGGTGGTTCCCCGCGCTCCATTCCCGCCATCGCTAAGGTCGAGGAGCGACCTCAACGACGGCCAAGACCCCGTCGTCGCCTCGGTCCGGGGGTTCTTCTTCCTCTTCTTCAGTAGCAGCAGCAGTTCGCCCTCCCTCTCCGTCGTCTCGTCGCGTGGGTTCCCTCCTTCCTTACCCAGGGTGGGTCGCCTTCCCCTTCCTTCGTCCTCCCTTCTCCCTCGTCGGCTCTGGCTAGGCATAGTGCGGTGCTTCCGTGCCCGAGCTTGGTTGTGCGTGCGTTGTTTGGTGGAGAGGTGAGTTCGCGTAGCAGTAGCAGGGAACGACACAGTCTAAGGCCGCAGTCTCTGCTCGTCGTGGGAAGCGGCACTAGGTCGGTCTCGAGGCAAGGAAGGATCCTACTTCCTCCTCCGCTGCCTAGCACATCCGTTGGTGCTCGTGGTAGTCGCCAGCGTCCCCCTCTATGTCGTTCGCCGGCGAGCCGGGTAGCGGCAGAGAGAGAGAGCTCGTGCTTGCTGTGTGTGGGCGAGGGTGCAGCGTCGTGGTGTTGTGGTGCTCGCCGAACTCGGTAGCAGTAGGGGCACCCTCCTTGTGGACCCAGCGCCCCCGCCGTAGCGCAGCAGGTTCAGTAGGGTGGTGCACGGCGGCCTCTCTGTTGTCGGCGCACCCTAGTGCAGAGCGCAGAGCAAGGTGCCCATATCAATTTAGTTGCGTTTCTCCTGGGATCTAACAGTTGTCAATCGGTAGCGAAGTGGTTGGAGCCTTGGCCCTGCTATCAGCAGGTCGTGGGTTCGATCCCAGGGAGAGAACCTCCCCCTTTTTGTTGTTTTCGTCGGCTCAGTAGTATCAGCATCATGGCACCTTACCTTGGTTGGGCTCCCCTCTCTGTCGAGCAGTCTAGGGTAGCGGAGGCGACTTTGCGCCAGAGGCACAGGGGTTCGATCCCTGGTGTGCCCCCTTTTGTTTTTTTTCCCTTTTTTGTTTTCCCCTTGTAACTCTGTTGTGTGTATCTGCTGATATGCACATTGCTCTGTTTCTTGTCTTGTGCCACAATCCATAGATGGCTTGGCATTTATTTTTATCTATTTTTTTTTCATCCTATGCTGCAATAAGAGGTGCCATATCAGGCTTGGATGTGTGTGTTTTCATATGAGGAGAGCATACATGTTGTGGGTGTGAGTACATACACATGAGTTTAGTGGCACTAAATTGTGTGTATGGGGTTGCTTCCTAGAAGTTGATCCTAAGATTTGGTGGCAAGTGTAGTGGTAACATGGGTAGGTACTTATTGTTGAAGGTGCTTGCATTTGAAGTGGCACTAGGTAGTGCGTGTATAAGCATAGTAGGTCTTGTTCTAGTGATGGTTGCTTTGATTACATGAGTAGTGGTGTGGATCTAGGTGCCTGTGAGATGGTGCTAGTGAGGTATTGTGTGTGTTGGTGTTGTTGATGTGCATGCCACAAACGTGGGGTTCAAACCCCCATGTCACTTTGTCATTGTGCACATAAGATTCACCTATGTAATTGTCATCTTAGAAGCATACCCTATGCAGTTGCATTTACGTTTTGTTGAAAGTTTGGGCTTTGCTTCCATGGTATAGATGGAGCCCAAGGGCATGGGTCTTTGTGTGTTAGTAGTAGGGGTTTGTGCTCAACACCATAGTGGTGTCAATCACCTCTTGGTGACATGTGTGTGCAAACTATGCCTAGACAAAGTGGGCATGTGGCTGGAAAATTCCAGATTTTTAACCTCTGAAACTTCACTAAGTCTGGGATGCTGGAAACATTTTCTTCCCCTGTAGATGAGGTTGTGCTGGTCATTCTGTTGAGAACTGGACTTAGTTCAGTGCTAGTGTTTTGAACCTGGTATGTTTGTGAAGCTTCCGGTCATTGTTCAAGTCATTTGGAGTCCAGTAGCTTGTGTTTTGATTGCTGTCAAAAAGCTTCAGAACACAAACAGAAACTCAGGTGCCTGAATTTTCACTAAGTCCCTGAGATCTGATCGTTTTGGGAAAGTTTGTGGCCTTGTATCTTCTAGAGTTTAAATCCTTTTGCTGTGATTCTTGCTGGGACTTGTAGTGTTCTTGGTTGGCAACAGCCACATATATTAATTGTCATATTTGAAGACCCGTAGCTATGTTGCATGTTGCTCACAAACAGCTGAGATGCAAAAACTGGCAGATTGCGTAGTTTTGCCATTTTGTTCAAAGTTTGTGCTCAATTGTTGTTGTGGTGTTCTACCTTGCTACATTTCATTCATGTTGGGTTAATATATCTCTTGGCAACCTGGGAACACCAGATTTGTGCCAATTGTGTGTGTGGTGTTGAATCTTTCACGTAGAGCTTCATATCGTGTTCCGTTGATTCCCGTTGATCCGTAGCTCCGTTTGCAAAGTTCTTTATATGGTTTTGCCCCGTTTTTACGAGCTGCACCTGTTCATATCATTCCCATGCATGTCCAAATAGTTTAGTGCTAAGTTCTGTCCAGAAACTTGTTGTAGTTTATTTTGCTTGTGCTAGTGATAGAAATAGTGTTGCATGCTCAACTTTCATCTCATGCATCATGTGATTGTTGCATTTCGTGGTGCTGCTGTTCATTGGCTGTTATTCTTATGTTGGGTAGCACCAGGAGCGGAGAACGAATACGTGGAGTCAGGAGAGTACGTGCAGGACGATCCAGAACCATTCCAAGCTGAGGATATCACAGGCAAGATGATATGACCTTGATCCCATCTCTAGGCTTGTTATGTTAGTTTCGATTCCATGTCAAATTGCTCGCTGCCTACCACTAAAAATATATTGCCTCTTCATGTGCCATGAGCCTAAACACCTTACTCCTTCCTAGCAAACTTGCATGGCTAGGTAGGCTTGCTCAGCTGCTAATGCTAGCATTGTTAGTTGCAGGTGTTTTAAACTCATGTGATGACATGAGCTTGATATAATTATATTAATTTCTGTTATTTATTTAATGCACCTATATACTTGGTAAATGACGGGAGGCCTAGCCTATGCCAGGTGCTTTGTTCCGTTATTGCCGCCTTAGTTACCGGTTACCGGTGTTTGATTCCATAATGATCGCTCCTAACACGTTCGGGGTTGTTATGGGGACCCCCTCGATAAATCGCGTAGAGTTAAGGCTTGTCCGGCAGGACCCAACATTGGTACTATTTGCTAATCACCTAATAATAAATTGCATAGGGAATAGCTACCCCGAGGAATTTAATCAACAATCCGGGCCAGTGCTCCTCATGAGTATTGGTCCAAACCAGAGCAGCGTATTACGCTCCCCGGGGCAACTCGGTGTTTTGGCGTGGTAACCGTCGCTCATCCGGCGTGTCCTGAAACTGAGATACGCGGCTCTTATCAGGGTCGTCGGGAGGTCCTGCTAGTCGTGTCTTACCTTAGCGATATATCTTGCATATAGGAATCCCAGTGAAGCTTTGGTTTTCCCCAGAGTTGAGGTTTTCCTGTAAGGAATCCGACGAGATCACGAGATTCGTGATAGAGGATGCCTTTGCGGCCTGTGTTCGTTTGTGATGGACTAGTTGGAGCGCCCCTGCAGGGTTTAATCTTTCGGAAAGCCGTGCCCGCGGTTATGTGGCAACTTGGAATATTTTGTTAACATCCAGTATTAGATAACTTAGACATAAACTAATAAAATATGCCAACTGTGTGCATAACCATGACTGTCCCTTCGAAGACCTCTCTTCGATCGGGAACACGGTGGGGTTATGATTGCCGTAGGTAGGTGTTCAGGATCACTTTCTGATCAAGTATCCCCGATCGTTAACGTAGACCACTATCACTTCCTTCTTGCGTAAGTTAGCCACTTATTCAGTCATAGGATGCAGCAGCCTAAAACACTTCACCCCTTCCTTACCCAATAACATAACTAGTTCTGGCACCAAGGTCTTAGATTGCTGAGTCCCCGTGGCTCACGGATTCCTCCGAAACTCCCAGCAGGTACAGGTACCCCAGAGACTGATGATCCCGACGGCACCCAGCTGGCATGGCAGTACGACGAGGAGACAGATCGCCTTTACGTGAACTATCCAGAGGATTGAGCCGTGGTCGTGATCGTGGGCCTGCAGCAGGTAGCTTAGCATTTTCCATGTTTTGTAGTCCGTACCGGAACTACCTTGTTTGTATCTGCGTTGTACTCTGTATTATTAATAAGAAGACAGTTGGATCCCAGATTGTCTAATGTAATTATTATTATGTGTTGTGTTTACTTGCTTGCGAAACGCTTAGATGCGCTTCTTTCCTATTCGGGGGCCTCGACCCCCAGATCGGAAAGGACCGCATCTTGGTCGTTACAAGTTGGTAATCAGAGCCTTACGACCATAGGAGCCTTTGTGTGATCGTATTTGGCCGAGTCGAGTCTAGTAAATGTTTTGAGTCTTAGTTATATCGGAGAGTAGGTTTCATTTTTCTCCTCTTCTTTGCTCTGGTGAGGCTTCCGTCTTAGGAAATCTTTAGCTCTACTCCTTTTCTCGCTCAAAATTTTTTTTTAGGATCACGCGGGTATTTGTGAAATCTATATGATTTCGATGTGACGGAATCATGTCCTGGTGCCTCCTATCTGCTCTAAGTATCAGGGGAGTTGAGCTCCAGGGATTATCGCGCACATCGCCATCATTCCGATTTCTGAGTACCTTAGAACGGAGGGTGTTTGTTGTTGCTTCAGTACGGGTAGTGGTGAGATAACCCCGACGTCCCCAGTACTGGTGTAGATTGTTCGGGAGTACTACCACACTTTGTATCGTTGTGATCACGAGGATCTATTGTAGACGAAGGTCCGAGATGCTGGTTGTGTGTTGAAGGATGTGATACAGGTGACGGCTTAGTTTAGGAGTTGTGTGAAATACTCCTTGTATCCGGGTGCCTGATTGCATGACCAATTATTTTGGGAATTCATAGGTGGGATATCTGGTAATGTCTTATAGGGCTATCTTCCTACAGACGCTTGATTGAGGTTTGGGAAATCTCGATCATATGTTTGTTCCGAGCAGTTCTAGCTCACACTTTTTTGCTGTGGCCTTATCGGAATTTTGTCGTCTGTTACTTTGAGAATGCACTCTTGCTATGTTGTTCGAGTGCAATGCTAAATTCGATTCAGATACTCTGTCTTCTGATTCAGCTTATCTTCAATTATTCTATGGACTAATATGTTGCCCGTCTTCAGGATGGCTCCACCAACTCGTCAGACCCCAGCGCGTGAGGATATGCCGCCTCCACCTCCTCCTCCGCCACCGCCGCCGCCTCCTCCTGCAGAGGCCTGGCAGGCGATGATGGCAGCTACCAATGCAAATACTTAGATGCTGTTGCAGTTGATCCAGGAGAGAGCCAATCATCAGCAGGGCAATTTCCAGCAGGGTGGCAATCACTTCGCCAGTCTGGGTCAGTTCCTGTCAAACCAGCCTAAGACGTTCACTTCTTGCGACCAGCCGTTTGATGCGGAAGATTGGATCCGTGATATGAACAAGCATTTCGAGTGTAGCAATGTGCGTCCAGAGGATTATGTCAAGTTGGCAACATTCCAGTTGAAGGGGCAGGCTTCTATTTGGTGGCAGCAGCTTAAGGACTCCACAGGTGGCAGGGTGATGACTTGGGACGAGTTTTGTCATGACTTCAGGTCCCACTACATCGCTTCCAGTTTTCTTGAGGAGATGCGCGAGAAGTTCAGGCGCTTGAAGCAGGGCAGCAATTCTGTGTACAAGTACAATGTTGAGTTCCACGAGCTGGCCCGTTACGCGTTGCCGGATGTTCCGGATCAGAAGAGCAAGATATACCAGTTCAGGGGTGGCTTGAAGGAGGACTTGCAGTTAGCACTCGCTTTGCACGATCCTGAGGAGTTTGACAAATTCTATAACTTAGCTCTCAGAGCAGAGGTAGCCTTGCTCAGGGTGGAGAACTCCAAGAAATGTTTCAGAGATTCCAGCTCTTCCTCGACTCAGGTGGTTCAGAAGCAACAGAGGTTTTGGGTTTCTCCTCCTCCTCCTCCTCGGCACTCTCAGCAGCCGAAGCACTCAGGTGGACGTAGTTCTTCCCGCCCATCCAACCCTGGATTCCAACAGAGATATCAACATCAGAAGCAAGGGCCTCCTCAGATTCAGTTCCGGCAGCCAGCAGAGGTCACTTGTCACACATGTGGGCAGAAGGGTCACTATGCCAACAAATGCACTTCTCAGCTCCGTCTGCCGCCTCCTCCTCTAGGCAAACCTCCTAGCAACGCTCTTGTGAAGTTCAACCCCAGATCAGCTCGAGTCAACATGGTGAATGCAGCTGAGGCAGAAAATTCATCAGATGTGATCATGGGTAATCTCCTAGTCAATGATTTTCCTGCTAAAGTCTTGTTTGATTCTGGTGCTTCGCATTGCTTCATCTCCAAGCCTTTCTTAGCTAAGCATGATATTCCTGCAATTCATTTGGATAGTCCCTTCCGTGTGGTTTCTCCGGGCATGCGCATGAGTTCGTTCATGAGGGTTCCGGATGTTTCTATCAAGATGGACAATTATGCTTTTCTGGCATCTCCTATTGTTTTGGGCAAGTCCGACATTGATTTGATCCTTGGTATGGACTGGTTGGCCATGAACAAGGCATCAATTGATTGGGAAGCTAAAGAAGTGAAACTTACCCACTCTTCGGAGGATGTGATTATATTCGCGGCGCGCGATGACACAATCCGCTTGTTCTCTTTGAATGAAAAGGGTGAGATCAATCCCATTGAGCAAGTTCCAGTAGTCTGCGAATATCAGGACGTGTTTCCTGAAGAGCTGCCAGGGATGCCTCGGCACCGTGAAGTGGAGTTCGTCATTGAGGTTGAGCCAGGCACAGAGCCAGTGTGCAAACGGCCGTACAAGCTGGGTCCAGAAGAGTTGAAGGAACTCAAGAGGCAACTCGATGAGCAGGAGCGTTTGGGTTTGATCAGACCAAGCTCGTCTCCGTGGGGATGTGGTGTTCTGTTTGTCAAGAAGAAAGATGGTACGGAACGGCTGTATGTCGATTACCGCCCATTGAACAAGAAGACAATCAAGAACAAATACCCACTTCCGAACATAAATGAGTTGTTTGAGCAGCTGAAAGGTGCTAAAGTATTCTCCAAGCTTGATCTCAGAATGGGCTATCATCAGATTCGCATTCGTGAGGAAGACATTCCAAAGACGGCATTTAGGACCAGTTTTGGCTCATATGAGTATACGGTCATGTCTTTTGGTCTCGCTAATGCTCCTCCAACTTTTTGCCGATTGATGAACTATATTTTCTCGCCATTCAAGAATGAGTTTGTCTTGCTCTATCTTGATGACATTCTGGTCTTTTCTGAGGATGAGGAAGAACATGAGAAACATCTCAGGTTGGTGCTTGATAAACTGAGAGAATACAAGCTGTATGCCAAGTTTTCCAAGTGCGAGTTCTGGCTGAAAGAAGTGGTGTATCTTGGGCATATTATCTCTGCCGAGGGCATTAAGGTTGACCCGTCCAAGGTTCAAGCCATTGTTGAATGGGAACCTCCGCAGAATGTGAAGCAGCTTCGAAGCTTTCTCGGTCTTGCCGGATATTGCAAAAGATTCGTTGAGAACTTCTCCAAAATCGCCAAGCCGCTCTCTAGTCTTCTTCAGAAGGGTGTCAAGTATGTGTGGTCTCCAGAGTGTCAACTAGCTTTTGATACACTCAAAGAGAAGCTTACCTCCACTCCGGTATTGGCTCCTCCGGATGATTCCAAGCTGTACCAGGTCTTTTGTGATGCTTCTCTTCAAGGCTTTGGTGCAGTCTTGATGCAAGATAGAAAGGTGGTTGCTTATACCTCCAGGCAGCTGAAGCCTGCGGAGAAGAACTATCCTGTGCACGATCTCGAGCTAGCAGCTGTTGTGCACGCCTTGATGACTTGGAGACATGTCTTGTTGGAACGTAAGGTTGAAGTTTTCACCGATCACAAGAGCCTCAAGTATATCTTCACTCAGCCTAACTTGAATCTTCGGCAAACACGTTGGGTGGAAATGCTCCAGGATTTTAATCCGAGTGTTGAGTACACGCCAGGCAAGGCAAATGTTGTGGCAGATGCATTGAGCAGGAAAGCATATTGCAACAGTCTAATTCTGCAACCTCTCCAGCCGGGTCTTTCTGAGTCTTTCAGGAAGCTCAATCTTCAGCTGGTTCCTCAGGGTTTTCTTGCGAACCTTCAGATCTCTCCTACCTTGGAAGATTAGGTCAGAGCAGCTCAGCTACTTGATACTATGGTGAAGAAGGTCAAGATTGGTGTGGGAAAGAGTCTTCCCAAGTATAAGTGTTTCACTGTTGATGCCAGGGACACTTTGTTTTTCGAGGACCGCCTTGTCATTCCGAAAGGTGATCTCAGGAAGGTGATCATGGGAGAAGCTCATAATTCTATGCTTTCTATTCATCCGAGAAGTTCCAAGATGTACCATGACTTGAAGCAGAGTTTCTGGTGGACCCGTATGAAGCATGAAATTGCACAATTCGTTAATGAGTGTGATGTATGTCGAAGGGTGAAAGCAGAACATCAAAGACCAGCGGGCCTCTTGCAGCCTTTGCCGATTCCCGAGTGGAAGTTCGATCACATTGAGATGGACTTCGTCACAGGTTTTCCGAAGTCCAAGAAGGGTAATGACGCTATCTTCGTCGTCATCGACAAATTGAGTAAAGTGGCGCATTTCCTTCCAGTCAAGGAGTCCATTTCAGCAGCTCAGCTGGCAGAGTTGTACACCTCGAGGATTGTCTCGCTGCACGGTGTACCTATGATGATATCATCAGATCGTGGGAGTATCTTCACTTCCATGTTCTGGGACTCTTTTCAGTCTGCTATGGGCACGAAGATCCGCTTCAGCACAGCGTTCCATCCTCAGACTAGTGGTCAAGTGGAGAGGGTGAATCAAGTTCTTGAGGACATGCTGAGAGCCTGTGTTATCTCGTTTGGCATGAAGTGGGAGGATTGTCTGCCTTTCGCGGAGTTCTCGTATAACAACAGTTATCAAGCTAGTTATGGCAAGGCTCCGTTTGAAATTCTCTATGGCAGGAAGTGTCGTACTCCGCTCAACTGGTCCCAGACAGGCGAGCGTCAGATCCTTGGCAATGATATGATAGAAGAAGCTGAGGAGATGTGTCGGATCATTCGCGACAACCTCAGAGCAGCGCAGTCCCGTCAGAAGAGCTATTACGATAGCAAGCACCGTGACATGTCGTAGGAGCTTGATGTGTTTGTCTATCTCAAGGTGTCGCCTATGAAGGGTATGCAGCGTTTTGGCATCAAAGGCAAGCTTGCGCCTCGTTTCGTTGGTCCGTTCAGAGTGGTTGGCAAGAGGGGCGACCTCGCGTACCAGCTCGAGCTTCCGTCAACCTTTGCAAATGTCCATGATGTGTTCCATGTTTCTCAGCTTCGGAGGTGTTTCAAGACCCCCGAGCGCACTGTGCATCTTCAAGATATCGATCTTCAGCCTGACCTCTCTTATCGCGAGCATCCAGTTGGGATTCTCGAGGCGACTGAGCGCAAGACCTGTAACAAGTCTGTCAAGTTTCTCAAAGTGCAGTGGTCACACCATTCCGATAAAGAGGCTACGTGGGAACGCGAGGATCACCTCCGTTCCGAATTTCCCGATTTCTTTCAGTCTTAGATCTCGAGGTCGAGATCTTCTTTGTAGTGTGGGAGAGTTTGTAATGCCCCAAGTGTAGGACTTTCCCTTTTTGTAACCCTCCTTGTGGGACCACCTTGTCAGAGATTGTGATGATATCATTTTGTGCCATGATTTCATGTGTGTTCCTTAGTACTTACTTCCCTTGCATGCATGCATAACATATCATTCCTTGCCATACCTTATGATTGCATGTCATGATCATGTTGCATATGTTCTTACTAGGAGTAGTGTTGTGGTGTTGTGAGTGCATGTGATCTTGCTAGGGTTATGTGGTGGTATTGCACTATCTTGTGATGCATGTGATAATGGTGTGTGTAATGTTAGGGTGAGTGCTAGTCATTTTAAGCTCTTGCTATTTAAATTCCTTTTCCCTCCTATTATTCCTTGTCAAAATTCCTTCTTCCCAAAAATGTTTCTAAAAAGTCTGGTGGTTAGAGTAAATTGTGGTTAGAGGTGATGCAATTTTTGCTGATTTGTTCTTTGACTTTAAAGGAGCAAATAAACCCAAAACGGTAAATTAATTACTGTTTTGTATTTAATCCAATTGGCTCCAAATATTTTGTTTCAAATTTATTTGAGTAGGCCATAATTCCTTATGGCTAGGGGCATTTTGCTTTGATTTTTTTTACCCCAATAGAACGGCTAGAGATTTTTAATCCTATCTGAGTTGTCTATTTTTTTTTTTAAAAAAGAGAAAAACCAAACCCTTCCCCGTGTTTTCTTTTTTTTTTCCCTGGCACCAAATGGGCCTCCTCCCTTCGGTGGCCACGCTTCCCCTGTCCAGTGCAGCCCAGGCGAGCCACCTCCTCCTCCTTGGCCCGTTACCCTGGCGACAGAGCCCGCTGGCGAGCCGTTTTCTTCTTCCTCCCGACGTCACTCTTGTACGACCAACGCTCCGCCTCCCGATCGCCTCCCCCTTAATCCAGCGGCTCGAGCTCGCCTCCCGAGACGATAAAAGGAGCCCGGGGCCTCCTCCTCCGCCCTAGGGTTCCCTCTCCGTCCCCCCAGCGCCGCCAGCTTCCCCCTTCCCTCTTTCTTCCTTGGTAAGCTTCTGAGAAGTAGCAGAGAGAGAGAGAGAGTGCAGCGCCTCCACCGTCAACCCCGCCGTTCCGTCGTCTCCGGCACCGGTGGCCATGTCCAGGGGCTCGGGGTCGTCCCCCGCGCTCCATTCCCGCCATCGTTGAGGTCGAGGAGCGACCACAACGACGGCCAGGACCCCGTCGTCGCCTCGGTCCGGGGGTTCTTCTTCCTCTTCTTCAGTAGCAGCAGCAGTTCGCCCTCCCTCTCCGTCGTCTCGTCGCGTGGGTTCCCTCCTTCCTTACCCAGGGTGAGTCGCCTTCCCCTTCCTTCGTCCTCCCTTCTCCCTCGTCGGCTCCGGCTAGGCGTAGTGCGGTGCTTCCTTGCCCGAGCTTGGTTGTGCGTGCGTTGTTTGGTGGAGAGGTGAGTTCGCGTAGCAGTAGCAGGGAACGACGCAGTCTAAGGCCGCAGTCTCTGCTCGTCGTGGGAAGCGGCACTAGGTCGGTCTCGAGGCAGGGAAGGATCCTACTTCCTCCTCCGCTGCCTAGCACATCCGTTGGTGCTCGTGGTAGTCGCCAGCGTCCCCCTCTATGTCGTTCGCCGGCGAGCCGGGTAGCGGCAGAGAGAGAGAGCTCGTGCTTGCTGTGTGTGGGCGAGGGTGCAGCGTCGTGGTGTTGTGGTGCTCGCCGGACTCGGTAGCAGTAGGGGCGCCCTCCTTGTGGACCCAGCGCCCCCGCCGTAGCCTAGCAGGTTCAGCAGGGTGGTGCACGGCGGCCTCTCTGTTGCCGGCGCACCCCAGTGCAGAGCGCAGAGCAAGGTGCCCATATCAGTTTAGTTGCGTTTCTCCTCGGATCTAACAGTTGTCAATCGGTAGCGCAGTGGTTGGAGCCTTGGCCCTGCTATCAGCAGGTCCTGTGTTCGATCCCAGGGAGAGAACCTCCCCTTTTTTTTATTGTTTTCGTCGGCTCAGTAGTATCAGCATCATGGCACCTTACCTTGGTTGGGCTCCCCTCTCTGTCGAGCTGTCTAGGGTAGCGCAGTGGTAGCGCAGGCGACTTTGCACCAGAGGCACAGGGGTTCGATCCCTGGTGTGCCCCCTTTCGTTTTTTTCCCTTTTTTTGTTTTCCCCTTGTAACTCTGTTGTGTGTATCTGCTGATATGCACATTGCTTTGTTTCTTGTCTTGTGCCACAATCCATAGATGGCTTGGCATTTATTTTTATCTATTTTTTTCATCCTATGCTGCAATAAGAGGTGCCATATCAGGCTTGGATGTGTGTGTGTTCATATGAGGAGAGCATACATGTTGTGGGTGTGAGTACATACACATGAGTTTAGTGGCACTAAATTGTGTGTATGGGGTTGCTTCCTAGAAGTTGATCCTAAGATTTGGTGGCAAGTGTAGTGGTAACATGGGTAGGTACTTCTTGTTGAAGGTGCTTGCATTTGAAGTGGCACTAGGTAGTGCGTGTATAAGCATAGTAGGTCTTGTTCTAGTGATGGTTGCTTTGATTACATGAGTAGTGGTGTGGATCTAGGTGCTTGGGAGATGGTGCTAGTGAGGTATTGTGTGTGTTGGTGTTGTTGATGTGCATGACACAAACGTGGGGTTCAAACCCCCATGTCACTTTGTCATTGTGCACATAAGATTCACCTATGTAATTGTCATCTTAGAAGCATACCCTATGGAGTTGCATTTACATTTTGTTGAAAGTTTGGGCTTTGCTTCCATGGTATAGATGGAGCCCAAGGGCATGGGTCTTTGTGTGTTAGTAGTAGGGGTTTGTGCTCAACACCATAGTGGTGTCAATCACCTCTTGGTGACATGTGTGTGCAAACTATGCCTAGACAAAGTGGGCATGTGGCTGGAAAATTCCAGATTTTTGAACTCTGAAACTTCACTAAGTCTGGGATGCTGGAAACATTTTCTTCCCCTGTAGATGAGGTTGTGCTGGTCATTCTGTTGAGAACTGGACTTAGTTCAGTGCTAGTGTTTTGAACCTGGTATGTTTGTGAAGCTTACGGTCATTTTTCAAGTCATTTGGAGTCCAGTAGCTTGTGTTTTGATTGCTGTCAAAAAGCTTCAGAACAGAAACAGAAACTCAGGTGCAGGAATTTTCACTAAGTCCCTGAGATCTGATGGTTTTGGGAAAGTTTGTGGCCTTGTATCTTCTAGAGTTTAAATCCTTTTGCTGTGATTCTTGCTGGGACTTGTAGTGTTCTTGGTTGGCAACAGCCACATATATTAATTGTCATATTTGAAGACCCGTAGCTATGTTGCATGTTGCTCACAAACAGCTAAGATGCAAAAACTGGCAGATTGCGTAGTTTTGCCATTTTGTTCAAAGTTTGTGCTCAATTGTTGTTGTGGTGTTCTACCTTGCTCCATTTCATTCATGTTGGGTTAATATATGTCTTGGCAACCTGGGAACACCAGATTTGTGCCAATTGTGTGTGTGGTGTTGAATCTTTCACGTAGAGCTTCATATCGTGTTCCGTTGATTCCCGTTGATCCGTAGCTCCGTTTGCAAAGTACTTTATATGGTTTTGACCCGTTTTAACGAGCTTCACCTTTTCATATCATTCCCATGCATGTCCAAATAGTTTAGTGCAAAGTTCTGTCCAGAAACTTGTTGTAGTTTATTTTGCTTGTGCTAGTGATAGAAATAGTGTTGCATGCTCAACTTTCATCTCATGCATCATGTGATTGTTGCATTTCGTGGTGCTTCTGTTCATTGGCTGTTATTATTATGTTGGGTAGCACCGGGAGCGGAGAACGAATACGTGGAGTCAGGAGAGTACGTGCAGGACGATCCAGAACCATGCCAAACTGAGGATATCACACGCAAGATGATATGACCTTGCTCCCATCTCTAGGCTTGTTATGTTAGTTTCGATTCCATGTCAAATTGCTCGCTGCCTACCACTAAAAATATATTGCCTCTTCATGTGCCATGAGCCTAAACACCTTACTCCTTCCTAGCAAACTTGCATGCCTAGGTAGGCTTGCTCAGCTGCTAATGTTAGCATTGTTAGTTGCAGGTGTTTTAAACTCATGTGATGACATGAGCTTGATATCATTATATTAATTTCTGTTATTTATTTAATGCACCTATATACTTGGTAAATGACGGGAGGCCTAGCCTATGCCGGGTGCTTTGTTCCGTTATTGCCGCCTTAGTTACCGGTTACCGGTGTTTGATTCCATAATGATCGCTCCTAACACGTTCGGGGTTGTTATGGGGACCCCCTCGATAAATCGCGTAGAGTTAAGGCTTGTCCGGCAGGACCCAACATTGGTACTATTTTCTAATCACCTAATAATAAACTGCATAGGGAATAGCTACCCCGAGGAATTTAATCAACAATCCGGGCCAGTGCTCCTCATGAGTGTTGGTCCAAACCAGAGAAGCTTATTACGCTCCCCGGGGCAACTCGGTGTTTTGGCGTGGTAACCATCGCTCATCCGGCGTGTCCTGAGACTGAGATACGCGGCTCTTATCAGGGTCGTCGACACGTCGGGAGGTCCTGCTAGTCGTGTCTTACCTTAGCGGTATATCTTGCGTATAGGAATCCTAGTGAAGTTTTGGTTTTCCCCAGAGTTGAGGTTTTCCTCTAAGGAATCCGACGAGATCACGAGATTCGTGATAGAGGATGCCTTTGCGGCCTGTGTTCGTTTGTGATGGACTAGTTGGAGCACCCCTGCAGGGTTTAATCTTTCGGAAAGCCGTGCTCGCGGTTATGTGGCAACTTGGAATATTTTGTTAACATCCGGTACTAGATAACTTAGACATAAACTAATAAAATATGCCAACTGTGTGCGTAACCGTGACTGTCCCTTCGAAGACCTCTCTTCGATCAGGAACACGGTGGGGCTATGATTGCCGTAGGTAGGTGTTCAGGATCACTTTCTGATCAAGTATCCCCGATCGTTAACGTAGACCACTATCACTTCCTTCTTGCGTAAGTTAGCCACTTATTCAGTCATAGGATGCAGCAGCCTGAAACACTTCACCCCTTCCTTACCCAATAACATGACTAGTTCTGGCACCAAGGTCTTAGATTGCTGAGTCCCCGTGGCTCACGGATTCCTCCGAAACTCCCAGCAGGTACAGGTACCCCAGAGACTGATGATCCCGACGGCACCCAGCTGGCATGGCAGTACGACGAGGAGACAGATCGCCTTTACGTGAACTATCCAGAGGATTGAGCCGTGGTCGTGATCGTGGGCCTGCAGTGGGTAGCATAGCATTTTCCTTGTTTTGTAGTCCGTACCGGAACTACCTTGTTTGTATCTGCGTTGTACTCTGTATTATTAATAAGAAGACAGTTGGATCCCAGATTTTCTACTGTAATTATTATTATGTGCTATGTTTACTTGCTTGCGAAACGCTTAGATGCGCTTCTTTCCTATTCGGGGGCCTCGACCCCAGATAGGAAAGGACCGCATCTTGGTCGTTACAGTAGTGGAGCATGTTGCTGATCTGGGGTTACACGTTCCTCCTCATCCTAATTTCCAGCATTAGCAGGACCAAATACACCATTCTGTTGGAGCCAAATCTGTAGCCGTGCTTGGAAGGCTTGCTCAGCTGTTGTATGAGGGCCATGTAAAGGATGAGGTTGATTGCTATCCCCCGGAGGTGGGTCTTCCCTAGCCAGAGGAACCTGATGCACATGAATATTGCCACCAGTAGTGCGCGATATATATACCGGCACAGTCCAAGACCGACGTTGTCCACCCATTTGTCTCAGCACCAAACTAGAGGGAACTAGAGAGGGGCTCATGACCCAAGTTTTGACAAGGATGTAGGAGGCAGATTCCCAAGGAGCAAACCATAGAATTAACTTTCCAAACTGAGAGACAACCTTTTCAACCCAGAAATTAGTTCCCTCTAGTTTTCCATCAGACCTTCAGCATGCTTAACGAAAGTAACTTCATTGTCTTCCCCTAGCAAATATGTTTCTCCAACTACCGCATCTGTGATTAATACATTATTGAAACGGAAGAGGCCTAGCCCCAATGCGGTGTCTTGAACATCTCTAAAAAAATACCTGTCATGGTTTAGGAGTCTTGCAACTTCTTGCCTGGCAACATGACGAAGATGGATCGGGATCGGTCTATTGGATTCAGCAATGGTGAAGTCATCGTTGCAGAGAGGTGGAGTGGCGCTGAGAGCCATATCTGCCCTAACCTTGCGATCAGCTGGTCCTTGCTCGATGGAGACGCCCGATGGCAGGAAAGCAAACGGATTACACGTGAAGTTTGCCATCACCGACGATGGAGGCGGGGAAGGCTCCAAGGTAGCAACGGTGAGGTCAACTAAAGGGGAAGAAACATGAGGAGCTTTGAGTTGCGGAATATGAGAGGAATTTGGTTTTTGTTGCCAAACTACTTTCCCAGAGGATCTCACTTTCCAACAACCAACAACAGAATGACCATACGAGAAACAGAATTGGCATCTCGGTTTTTTTTTGCAAGAGCGATATGAGTGGCCCGATTGTAGACATCTAGGGCAAAAATGGTCATAGTTTGTAGCTGAGATCAGGTTGTTGCAACCAGTAACATTTAAACCGCTGATTTTTACTGGAGATATACTTCTCTGGCTTGAAAACCGGTAGCCAGAACAACCCGCAGCGATATGACCTAGCTCGAAGCAGATAAAGCATCTAGGCCCATTGATACAAGAATTTTTGCAGTGCCCCATACTGAAACACGAAGTGCATGCAAGTTTGAACTTACAAATGACAGAAATAATCTCTGATTTTGAATACCCCACAGAAATCAGTTCACGAATGTCTTCCCATTTGATGTCTGGCATATATGACATAAGTTGACGAGTTCTTCCTTTGAAAAACCTCTTTCACATAGGTGAATCTAACACTTTAAAAGATTTCAATTGAAAAAGTTCGAAAAAGCACCAATTTTAACTGAAGAAAGCTCATCAACATGGCTTTGCGTCTTAGACGAGGGATCCAACTGAGAATCAATGGAATGTGTAATAGGAGGATCTCTATAAGATGATGGAGAAATGTTGGTTTGAGATCCCATCTCCTTAAGATTTTCCTTTGAAAGAGAATTTAGCCATGATTTTGCAGCTCCATTGATCGAACCAGAAGCATTTGTGGACCGACAAGTTGAGCCAGCCGCCACCGGAGGACGTTGATGTCCATGCACGCCATTAGAGATGAAAGCTGGAACATTGCGTAGGTATTTTTGCTTTGCATGGGATCTGCCTCGAGGAGAATTCCAGTTTGGATCTACAATGCGATCAAAAACCGAGGAGGAGATGGGAGTACCTCGAAACAAATGGAAATTAGAGTAGAACTCCGGAGCCGAAAAACCCACCAGAGAGTGAATGAAATGCCCCACACAATTTGATGAAACGGAGAATCTGAATCTGTTATCACTTAAAATTTGAACGTCCAACTTCTTAATATTGCCACCCAGGCAAGAACATAGAGCCATGGCAACAGACTCCACATCCAGACGGAAGGAGGCGAATTTGAATGCCACCACCAAGAAGAAAGCCGAAGAAGAAAGAGATCCATCGAAGTGGACCGGAGATTTGAACCGACAATGCACCTGTGCAGCCACCTTCTGGCCATAGGAGAAATCCCATGCGATGAGAGAATCCATCCTAGTAATCTAGTAGGGAGATCCATGGAGATCACCGGCGATGAGAGTGGCTAGGAGGTGCCGTGGGTGGAGGGGAGGGTGGTGGGAGGAGGAGTCCATTTTTACGCGGATGTCATTGATGATTTTATTTTAAAGAATACTAAAAAAATAATATTGTTTAAATACATATTACGCAATGGGAGTTGAATAGGTTTGGTTTTTTATATATCCAATTATTATGTAAGATACTATAATATATATATTATAAAAAATTCTACGAAATATATATACATTATAATTACTCGTTAGTTAATTTTTTTTATAGTGAGATAGGGCCTTTTTTTACTTTAGCACATGGACTTGGATTTTACCGGCCCGGCCCTCATGGAGGGAATAGTTTGTTTTTTTATAAATCGGGTCATTTCGTATTTGTTTTTTTTCTCTTAATAAAATCTTCAGAGCTCCTCCGTAAAAAGTTAATACGTCAGTGCTCTAGATCGCCCTGTGGAGACCTGAATGCGGTAGTTTTTGATGGGCAGGGCACTGCTGCTGGCTGCTGCCAACCCACGGAACTTCCCAACCCACACACCCCCTCCCGTTTACCAGCTCACGCCCAGAGAAGAGAAAGAAACGGAAACGGAACGGGGACGCAAAGCCTCTCTGCTGTCCCCGAGGACGAGAGGGTGTGTGTGGAAGTGTGGAGTAGAGTGGACTTTGGAGTCTGGCTCGACTCGCGCCTACTCCGCCTCGCATCAGATCACATCACATCACATAATTGCTGCTGCTTCTGCTTCGAACCACTCGAGTCGTTACTCCCCCCTCCACTCCACTCCGCTCCTCCCCCCTCCCCAGATGGTTTCTCTCTGACCTCTTGCAATTGCTAGGCTGAATCCATGGGGAAATGCTGCCTTCTGCCCCTCTTCCTGACCCTGTCCTCGCTTCTCTTGCCGGCCGGGGCGGCGGCGTGCCACCCGGACGACCTCCGCGCGCTGCGGGCCTTCGCCGGGAACCTCACCGCCGGAGGGGACATTCTCCTCCGCGCCGCGTGGTCCGGTCGCGGCGGCTCGTGCTGCGCCTGGGAAGGCGTGGGCTGCGACGGCGTCCGTGGACGCGTCACCAAGCTTCGGCTCCCCGGCCGGGGGCTCGCGGGTCCCTTCCCGGGAGACGCCCTTGCCGGGCTCCCGCGGCTCGCGGAGCTCGACCTCAGCCGCAACGCTCTCTCCGGTGGCGTATCCGCCGTCGCGGGCCTCGCCGGCCTCCGCGCCGCCGACCTCTCCGCGAATCTGCTCGTCGGCTCGATCCCCGACCTCGCCGCGCTCCCGGGTCTGGTTGCCTTCAATGCCAGCAATAACTCCCTCTCCGGCGCGCTCGGGCCCGACCTATGCGCCGGCGCGCCGGCCCTGCGGGTGCTCGACCTCTCCGTCAACCGCCTCACCGGCTCACTCCCCTCGTCCGCCAACCCGCCGCCCTGCGCCGCCACGCTCCAGGAGCTCTTCCTCGGCGCAAACTCCTTCTCCGGCGCCCTCCCTGCCGAGCTCTTCGGCCTCACCGGACTGCACAAGCTCTCCCTCGCCTCCAATGGGCTCGCCGGCCAGGTGACCTCGCGCCTCCGCGAGCTAAAAAACCTCACCCTGCTGGATTTATCCGTCAACCGCTTCTCTGGTCGGCTCCCGGACGTGTTCCGCGACCTAAGGTCGCTAGAGCATTTCACCGCCCACTCCAATGGCTTCTCAGGGTCGCTACCGCCATCGTTGTCGTCCTTGTCATCCCTACGCGACCTCAACCTCCGGAACAACTCCCTGTCCGGTCCAATTACTCATGTCAACTTCTCTGGTATGCCACTGCTTGCTTCTGTTGACCTCGCAACAAACCACCTGAATGGAACACTCCCGGTTAGCTTGGCGGATTGCGGTAACCTCAAGTCACTCAGCCTTGCCAGGAACAAATTGATGGGGCAATTGCCCGAGGATTACGGTCGTCTCAGATCGCTCTCCATGCTCTCCTTGTCCAACAACAGCTTGCACAACATCTCAGGGGCGCTTACCGTGCTGCGCCGGTGTGAAAACCTCACTACACTGATTCTCACCAAGAATTTCGGCGGTGAGGAGCTGCCTGACATTGGCATTGGGGGTTTCAACAGCCTAGAGGTGTTGGCTCTTGGCGATTGTGCTCTAAGGGGAAGGGTTCCGGAATGGCTGGCTCAGTGCAGGAAATTGGAGGTGCTTGATTTGTCCTGGAACCAATTGGTCGGCACCATCCCGTCGTGGATTGGTGAGCTTGACCATTTGAGCTACTTGGATCTCTCAAACAATTCATTGGTGTGCGAGGTACCCAAGAGTTTGACAGAGCTGAAGGGCCTTATGACTGCCAGGAGTTCGCAGGGTATGGCTTTCACTAGCATGCCATTGTATGTGAAGCATAACAGGAGCACAAGTGGACGGCAATATAACCAGCTCTCGAATTTCCCACCATCGCTGTTCTTGAATGACAATGGTCTGAATGGGACCATCTGGCCTGAGTTTGGAAACTTGAAAGAGCTACATGTGCTGGATCTGAGCAACAACTTCATGTCTGGGAGCATTCCTGATGCACTCTCCAAGATGGAGAATTTGGAGGTCCTTGATCTATCCTCCAATAATCTTACTGGATTGATACCGCCATCCCTGACAGATCTCACTTTCTTGTCTAAGTTCAGTGTGGCTCACAATCATTTGGTTGGGCCGATCCCAAATGGAGGGCAGTTCTTCACCTTCACAAACTCCAGCTTTGAGGGCAACCCAGGTTTATGCAGGTTAATTTCCTGTAGCCTGAATCAGTCTGGGGAAACTAATGTTAACAATGAAACACAGCCTGCAACAAGCATCAGGAACAGGAAAAACAAAATACTTGGCGTGGCAATCTGCATGGGGCTGGCACTTGCAGTAGTTTTGTGTGTTATTTTGGTTAACATTTCTAAAAGTGAGGCCAGTGCTATCGATGATGAAGACACTGATGGTGGGGGTGCTTGTCATGACTCATATTATTCCTACTCAAAGCCAGTGCTGTTCTTTCAGAATTCTGCGAAGGAGCTAACTGTTAGTGACCTCATTAGGTCGACCAACAACTTTGATCAAGCCAACATTATAGGGTGTGGTGGATTTGGTCTCGTCTACAAGGCCTACCTCCCAGATGGAACCAAGGCGGCAGTGAAGCGACTCTCTGGTGATTGTGGGCAGATGGAGAGGGAGTTCCGTGCCGAGGTGGAAGCGCTGTCCCAGGCTCAGCACAAGAATCTTGTTACGCTGAGAGGCTACTGCCGCCATGGAAACGATAGGTTGCTCATCTACACATACATGGAGAACAGTAGCCTGGACTACTGGCTGCACGAGAGGGCGGATGGTGGTTACATGCTGAAATGGGAGTCAAGGCTCAAAATTGCTCAGGGTTCAGCCAGGGGATTAGCTTACTTGCACAAGGACTGCGAGCCAAACATCATCCACCGAGACGTGAAGTCAAGCAACATTCTTCTGAACGAGAACTTTGAGGCGCACCTGGCTGATTTCGGGCTAGCAAGGCTAATACAGCCCTATGACACTCATGTGACTACTGACCTAGTTGGCACCTTGGGTTACATACCACCTGAGTACAGCCAGTCACTGATCGCCACCCCGAAAGGGGACGTCTACAGCTTCGGGGTCGTCTTGCTGGAGCTTCTCACCGGTAGACGGCCTGTGGAGGTGTCGAAAGTCAAGGGATCCAGGGACTTGGTCTCCTGGGCTCTCCAGGTGAAATCTGAGAACAAGGAAGAGCAGATTTTTGACAGGCTGATTTGGAGCAACGCCCATGAGAAGCAGCTTATGTCTGTTCTCGAAACAGCATGCAGGTGCATCAGCACTGACCCTCGCCAGCGTCCATCCATAGAGCAAGTCGTTGTTTGGCTCGACAGCGTGTCACCGTAATACCCTGTGTTGCTTTCCCAGTTCTCTTTTGGTCAATGTCTAGTTCTTGACATGGGTGATAAACAGTAGCAGTAGAGAAACTATCTGAGAACTATCAATCTACTAGAAGATGCAGCAGCTTATCTGGTGTAAATAACCGTCGTTTTCTTTCTTATAGATGCTGAACCGGCAGAGAACAAGTACAAGTCTTGCCATTTCTTGCTGATGCTCTGCGTTTCAATGAAATATCACCAAAAAAATTCAGTCCCTATGAAAATGTTGCTGCAGCCTCAACTTATGGTTTCTCTGTTCTAAAAAAAAAAATTATGGTTTCTCTGATTCTCTCCTGTAGAAACTGATTTAAGGACAGCCATGTTCTTTTTTACCAGTACAAAATCTCGTAGGTACCTTTCAGCATGGTGCTCACTTGTTTTCAGAAACAAAAATGGTGTTGTCTCTGCTTTTGATTGTTACCGAGCTCTTTTAGCTTTCATAATTGTTGGTACAAGCTGTTTAGAGCAAGTACAATAGTGGGTTTATAGTCCGGCACTTTTGTCTATGTGGAGGAAAGAGACGTGAAAAAAATGGAGGGAGTGGGCTCTCATACAAGAACCTTAAATCCAATAAATATGAAGAAAGTGTCGGAATCGGGGCTCCGCATATCAGGAATGGTTCGAACTCTAGGGTGTGCTCCCTCTCCTACCCTGTTCTACCTCTCAACTTCACTGCGACTCTCCAATGGCTCGAGCTAAAGAAAGCGAACAAGAACACACGCGCGGCTTACCCAGGTTCGGGTCACTTTGCGGTGTAAAACCGTACTCCTGCTTGTCTGGATTGATTGAGGTGGAAGACAAGTACAACGGCGAGCTTTTGACCTAGGAGGACTCTCCCATCCCCTGCTACAAAGGTCGGGCCTCTCTTTTATACTGGCCTTGGTCCTCTTCCCTCGAAAACACACTCGGCGGGAAGGGTCGCCACAATGACCATTTCAAAAGGGGACAAGACTGCGGTCCGCCCTGGCAAAGGTGGTCTTTGCCTGCAAAAGTCCTTCCTGGTGACGCGCTGGTGGGCTCGTGGGTGAGCTCCGCCCTGCCGAGCCCCCAGCCCTAGTCTTCTTGCACCGATCAGTAAGTCTTTGGGAGTTGCTTTTGGGAGCCCACCAGCTGGCCCCGCTTCCTTAGCACCGAAGTGAAAACCCCTACTGTCCATGCCCGATGGCACCGCTCCTGCGCAACCTGCATCACTCACGTGAAGGCACAAGATTATGAGACCCTCGCCAGGTCGCCCCTCACAAGCTCGCCCCGCGGGAGCCTTGGGGCTGGCCTGAGGACGTGTCCTTACAGCGAGCGCTCTCTCGTGGTCCTTGGCGATGGTCCTCACACGCTTGCCTCGCAAGGTTCTTCCTTGTTCGTCTTGCCGATGGGCCGAGCCAGTCTTGTGTAGCGTGTCGTGCCTAGGGCCGCAGCCCGATGGGCCTGGGTACCCCTCGTCCCAGGGGCCGGATAGTAGCCCCCGGGCCTGGGTCGTGCACGACTCCGCTCGATGGGGGGGGGGGGACGAAGCGGCGCGGGCCCCAACCGCCTGCGGGCTAGGCTCGGCGCGTGGCGCCCGGCGGGTTGCGGAGCCCTTCTCCTCCCTGCAACGCTTCGAAAACCATCTCGAGTGAGTTGTCATAAAACCTGCGAGCTACACCATCCATCATTGCTCTCTTGACGAGCGCCACCCACTCACGCCATCCTTCCCCCCGTAAGATTACTCTCGCGTCCGCTACGCGCACGGAATGGCCTATTCAGGGAACGAGCCGACGCAAGCCGCATTCGCCCGTGGTCTTGGCACGGCGTGCGTCGCACGATGGAGCGCACGTCGCCTCCACTTCCCATGACTCCTGGGGGCCCACGATCGTGGGTGTATAAAACTGCCACACCCGTGGGGGGAGCCGCCACCACACAACTTCTCCCTTCCGCCCCCTCCTGCGCTACTTCATCGTTCTCGTGCGAACGCCGCCTTCTTCCTCCTTCCTCTCTTCCTATGCGTCCAGAAGGGATGACCCACACACTGAGGCGCGCGGGGGGCCTTTGGAGCCGTGACTGTCCCTGCTGCGACGACGCTGGGCCGCTAGCGATGAGTAAGTACGCCGTTGCCATTGCTTCTTCTTTTGTACCTTGTCCGACCCAGCGAATTCGGTCTCAGAACTTTCCAGGGCGCCGACACCCTAGAAGCACCACGTCGGCCCACCAGGGGCGTCTTCCCCCGCGCTTGGCCTGACCAGGCCCAGAGTGTTGGAATTATGCCCTAGAGGCAATAATAAATATATAGTTATTATTATAATTCCTGTATCAAGATAATAGTTTATTATCCATGCTATAATTGTATTGAATGAAGACTCATTTACATGTGTGGATACATAGAAAAAACACCATCCCTAGCATGCCTCTAGTTGGCTAGCCAGTTGATCGATGATAGTCAGTGTCTTCTGATTATGAACAAGGTGTTGTTGCTTGATAACTGGATCACGTCATTGGGAGAATCACGTGATGGACTAGACCCAAACTAATAGACGTAGCATGTTGATCGTGTCATTTTGTTGCTACTGTTTTCTGCGTGTCAAGTATTTATTCCTATGACCATGAGATCATATAACTCACTGACACCGGAGGAATGCTTTGTGTGTATCAAATGTCGCAACGTAACTGGGTGACTATAAAGATGCTCTACAGGTATCTCCGAAGGTGTTAGTTGAGTTAGTATGGATCAAGACTGGGATTTGTCACTCTGTGTGACGGAGAGGTATCTCGGGGCCCACTCGGTAATACAACATCACACACAAGCCTTGCAAGCAATGTAACTTAGTGTAAGTTGCGGGATCTTGTATTACGGAACGAGTAAAGAGACTTGCCGGTAAACGAGATTGAAATAGGTATGCGGATACTGACGATCGAATCTCGGGCAAGTAACATACCGAAGGACAAAGGGAATGACATACGGGATTATACGAATCCTTGGCACTGAGGTTCAAACGATAAGATCTTCGTAGAATATGTAGGATCCAATATGGGCATCCAGGTCCCGCTATTGGATATTGACCGAGAAGTCTCTCGGGTCATGTCTACATAGTTCTCGAACCCGCAGGGTCTGCACACTTAAGGTTCGACGTTGTTTTATGCGTATTTGAGTTATATGGTTGGTTACCGAATGTTGTTCAGAGTCCCGGATGAGATCACGGACGTCACGAGGGTTTCCGGAATGGTCCGGAAACGAAGATTGATATATAGGATGACCTCATTTGATTACCGGAAGGTTTTCGGAGTTACCGGGAATGTACCGGGAATGACGAATGGGTTCCGGGAGTTCACCGGGGGGGGGGGGGGGGCAACCCACCCCGGGGAAGCCCATAGGCCTTGGGGGAGACACACCAGCCCTTAGTGGGCTGGTGGGACAGCCCACAAGTGGTCTATGCGCCAAGAGAAGAAAAATCAAGAGGAAAAGGAAAAAAAAGGAGGAGGTGGGAAGGGAGGAGGACTCCCTCCCACCAAACCTAGTCCAACTCGGTTTGGGGGGGGAGAGTCCTCCCCCTTGGCTCGACCGACCCCCTTGAGGGTCCTTGGACCCCAAGGCAAGGCCCCCTCCCTCCCACCTATATATACGGAGGTTTTAGGGCTGATTTGAGACGACTTTTCCACGGCAGCCCGACCACATACCTCCACGGTTTTTCCTCTAGATCGCGTTTCTGCGGAGCTCGGGCGGAGCCCTGCTGAGACAAGGTCATCACCAACCTACGGAGCACCGTCACGCTGCCGGAGAACTCTTCTACCTCTCCGTTTCTCTTGCTGGATCAAGAAGGCCGAGATCATCGTCGAGCTGTACGTGTGCTGAACGCGGAGGTGCCGTCCGTTCGGTACTAGATCGTGGGACTGATCGCGGGATTGTTCGTGGGGCGGATCGAGGGACGTGAGGACGTTCCACTACATCAACCGCGTTCTCTAACGCTTCTGCTGTACGGTCTACAAGGGTATGTAGATCACTCATCCCCTCTCGTAGATGGACATCACCATGATAGGTCTTCGTGCACGTAGGAAAATTTTTGTTTCCCATGCGACGTTCCCCAACAGTGGCATCATGAGCTAGGTCAATGCGTAGATGTCTTCTCGAGTAGAACACAAAAGTTTTTGTGGGCGGTGATGTGCGTTTTGCTGCCCTCCTTAGTCTTTTCTTGATTCCGCGGTATTGTTGGATTGAAGCGGCTTGGACCGACATTACTCGTATGCTTACGAGAGACTGGTTTCATCGTTACGAGTAACCCCCTTTGCTCAAAGATGACTGGCAAGTGACGGTTTCTCCAACTTTAGTTGAATCGGATTTGACCGAGGAGGTCCTTGGATGAGGTTAAATAGCAACTCATATATCTCCGTTGTGGTGTTTGCGTAAGTAAGATGCGATCCTACTAGATACCCTTGGTCACCACGTAAAGCATGCAACAACAAAATTAGAGGACGTCTAACTTGTTTTTGCAGGGTATGATTGTGATGTGATATGGCCAACGATGTGATGTGATATATTGGATGTATGAGATGATCATGTTGTAATAGAAATATCGACTTGCACGTCGATGGTACGGCAACCGGCAGGAGCCATAGGGTTGTCTTTATACTAACGTTTGTGCTTGCAGATGCGTTTACTATTTTGCTAGGATGTAGCTTTAGTAGTAATAGCATGAGTAGCACGACAACCCCGATGGCAACACGTTGATGGATGATCATGGTGTGGCGCCGGTGACAAGAAGATCGTGCCGGTGCTTTGGTGATGGAGATCAAGAAGCACGTGAAGATGGCCATATCATGTCACTTATGAACTGCATGTGATGTTAATCCTTTTATGCACCTTATTTTGCTTAGAACGACGGTAGCATTATGAGGTGATCTCTCACTAAAATTTCAAGACGAAATTGTGTTCTCCCCGACTGTGCACCGTTGCTACAGTTCGTCGTTTCGAGACACCACGTGATGATCGGGTGTGATAGACTCAACGTTCACATACAACGGGTGCAAAACAGTTGCGCACGCGAAACACTCGGGTTAAGCTTGATGAGCCTAGCATGTGCAGACATGGCCTCGGAACACATGAGACCGAAAGGTCGATCATGAATCATATAGTTGATATGATTAGCATAGGGATGCTTACCACTGAAACTATACTCAACTCACGTGATGATCGGACTTGGGATAGTGTAAGTGGATCATGAACCACTCAAATGACTAGAGAGATGTACTTTTTGAGTGGGAGTTTAGCATATAATTTGATTAAGTTGAACTCTAATTATCTTGAACATAGTCTAAGTCCACTTTGAATATATTTGTGTTGTAGATCATGGCTCACGCGACAGTCATCCTGAATTTTAATACGTTCCTAGAGAAAGCTAAGTTGAAAGATGATGGAAGCAACTTTGTAGACTGGGCTCGTAATCTTAAGCTAATCTTACAAGCTGGTAAGAAGGATTATGTCCTTAATGTTGCGCTAGGAGATGAACCACCCGCTACGGCTGATCAGGATGTTAAGAACGCTTGGTTAGCACGTAAGGAGGACTACTCAATAGTTCAATGTGCAGTCTTGTATGGCTTAGAACCGGGACTTCAACGTCGCTTTGAGCGTCATGGAGCATTTGAGATGTTCCAGGAGTTGGAGTTTATCTTTCAGAAGAACGCCCGGATCGAGAGGTATGAGACCTCCGATAAATTCTATGCTTGCAAGATGGAGGAAAACTCGTCCGTCAGTGAACATGTGCTCAAAATGTCTGGGTACTCAAACCGTCTAGCTGAGCTGGGGGTTGAACTCCCGCAAGAAGCTATCACTGACAGAATCCTTCAATCACTGCCGCCAAGCATAAAGGCTTTGTGTTGAACTACAACATGCAAGGGATGAACAAGTCTCCCGGCGAGTTGTTTGCGATGCTGAAAGTCGCAGAGTCTGAACTCCGTAAAGAGCATCAAGTGTTGATGGTGAGCAAGACCACTAGTTTCAAGAGAAACGGCAAAGGCAAGAAGGGCAATTTGAAGAAGAGCGGCAAGCCTGTTGCCAATCCGCCGAAGAAACCCAAGGCTGGACCTAAGCCTGAAACAGAGTGCTTCTATTGCAAGGGTATGGGTCACTGGAAGCGCAATTGCCCCAAGTATCTGGCAGATAAGAAGGCGGGCAAAGAAAAATCAGGTATATTTGATATACATGTTATTGATGTGTACTTAACCGGCTCTCGTAGTAGTGCCCGGGTATTCGATACCGGTTCTGTTGCTCACATTTGCAACTCGAAGCAGGAACTGCGGAATAGACGAAGGCTGGCGAAAGACGAAGTGACGATGCGCGTAGGAAATGGTTCCAAGGTTGATGCAATCGCCGTCGGCACAGTGTCACTTCAGCTACCATCGGGATTAGTGATGAACTTAAATCGTTGTTATTTAGTGCCTGCGTTGAGCATGAACATTATCTCTGGATCTTGTTTATTGCGAGACGGTTACTCTTTTAAGTCTGAGAATAATGGTTGTTCTATTTCTATGAGTAACATCTTTTATGGTCATGCACCAAATGTGAGAGGATTGTTCATATTGGATCTTGATAGCGATACGCATATACATAACATTGAGACCAAAAGAGTTAGAGTAAACAATGATATCGCCATATTTTTGTGGCACTGCCGCTTGGGTCATATTGGTGTAAAGCGCATGAAGAAACTCCATGCTGATGGACTTTTGGAGTCACTTGACTTTGATTCACTTGACACGTGCGAACCATGCCTCATGGGCAAGATGACTAAGACTCCGTTCTCCGGAACAATGGAGCGTGCAAGTGACTTGTTGGAAATCATACATACCGATGTGTGTGGTCCAATGAGCGTAGAGGCACGCGGCGGATATCGTTATTTTCTCACCTTCACTGACGATTTAAGTAGATATGGTTATGTCTACTTGATGAAGCACAAGTCTGAAACATTTGAAAAGTTCAAGCAATTTCAGAGTGAAGTGGAAAATCATCGTAACAAGAAGATCAAGTTCCTACGGTCTGATCGTGGGGGTGAATATCTGAGTTTCGAGTTTGGTGCTCACTTAAGACAATGTGGAATTGTTTCGCATTTAACACCGCCTGGAACACCACAGCGTAATGGTGTGTCCGAACGTCGTAATCGTACTTTGTTAGAGATGGTGCGATCTATGATGTCTCTTACTGATTTGCCGTTATCATTTTGGGGTTATGCATTAGAAAGAGCTGCATTCACTTTAAATAGGGCACCATCAAAATCCGTTGAGACGATACCATACAAACTGTGGTATGGCAAAAGGCCAAAGTTGTCGTTTCTTAAAGTTTGGGGATGTGATGCTTATGTCAAAAAGCTTCAGCCTGAAAAGCTGGAACCCAAAGCGGAAAAGTGCGTCTTCATAGGTTACCCAAAAGAGACAGTTGGGTACTCCTTCTATCTCAAATCCGAGGGCAAAGTGTTTGTTGCTAAAAACGGAGCTTTTCTCGAGAAGAAGTTTCTCTCGAGAGAATTGAGTGGGAGGAAGATAGAACTTGACGAGGTTGTCGAACCTCTCATCCCTCTGGATGGTGGCGCAGGGCAAGGGGAAACCTCTGTCGTTGCGACGCCGGTTGAGGAGGAAGTTAATGATGATGATCATGAAACTCCAGTTCAAGTTTCTGTTGAACCACGCAGGTCGACGAGATCACGCGCTGCTCCAGAGTGGTACGGTAGTCCCGTCTTATCAATCATGTTGTTAGACAACAATTAACCTGCAAATTATGAAGAAGCAATGGTGGGCCCAGATTCCAACAAATGGCTAGAAGCCATGAAATCCGAGATAGGATCCATGTATGAGAACAAAGTGTGGACTTTGGAGATACTACCTGAGGGCCGCAAGGCTATTCAGAACAAATGGATCTTTAAGAAGAAGACGGACGCTGACGGTAATGTGACCGTTTATAAAGCTCGACTTGTGGCAAAGGGTTTTTCACAAGTTCCAGGAGTTGACTATGATGAGACTTTCTCACCCGTAGCGATGCTTAAGTCCTTCAGAATCATGTTAGCAATAGCTGCATTTTTCGATTATGAAATCTGGCAGATGGATGTCAAAACGGCGTTCCTTAACGGTTTCCTTAAGGAAGAGTTGTATATGATGCAACCCGAAGGTTTTGTCGATCCTAAAAATGCTGACAAGGTGTGCAAGCTCCAGCGGTCCATTTATGGACTGGTGCAAGCATCTCGGAGTTGGAACAAACGCTTTGATGAGGTGATCAAAGCATTTGGGTTTATACAAGTGGTTGGAGAATCTTGTATTTACAAGAAAGTGAGTGGCAGCTCTGTGGCGTTTCTAATATTATATGTGGATGACATATTACTGATTGGAAACAACGTAGAGCTTTTGGAGAGCATAAAAGGTTACTTGAATAAAAGTTTCTCTATGAAGGACCTAGGAGAAGCTGCTTACATTCTAGGCATTAAGATCTATAGGGATAGATCGAAACGCCTGATAGGACTTTCACAAAGCACATACCTTGATAAAGTTTTGAAAAGGTTCAAAATGGAACAGTCCAAGAAAGGGTTCTTGCCAGTTTTACAAGGTACAAGATTGAGTAAGACTCAGTGCCCAGCAACTGATGAAGATAGAGAGCATATGCACTCCGTCCCCTATGCTTCAGCCATAGGTTCTATCATGTATGCGATGCTGTGCACTAGACCGGATGTTAGCCTGGCCATAAGTATGGCAGGTAGGTTCTAGAGTAATCCAGGAGTGGATCACTGGACAGCGGTCAAGAATATCATGAAGTACCTGAAAAGGACTAAGGAGATGTTTCTCGTATATGGAGGTGACAAAGAGCTCGCCGTAAAAGGTTACGTCGATGCAAGCTTTGACACAGATCCGGACGACTCTAAGTCGCAGACCGGATACGTATTTATTCTTAATGGGGGTGCAGTAAGCTGGTGCAGTTCCAAGCAAAGCGTCGTAGCAGATTCTACATGTGAAGCAGAGTACATGGCTGCCTCGGAGGCGGCTAAGGAGGGTGTCTGGATGAAGCAGTTCATGACGGATCTTGGAGTGGTGCCAAGCGCACTGAATCCAATAACCTTGTTCTGTGACAACACTGGTGCCATTGCCTTAGCAAAGGAACCACGGTTTCACAAGAAGACCAGAGACATCAAACGACGCTTCAACCTCATCCGCGACTACGTCGAGGAAGAGGACGTAAATATATGCAAAGTGCACACGGATCTGAATGTAGCAGACCCGCTGACTAAACCTCTTCCACGGCCAAAACATGATCGACACCAGAACTGTATGGGTGTTAGATTTATTACAATGTAATTCACATGGTGATGTGAGGGCTAGATTATTGACTCTAGTGCAAGTGGGAGACTGTTGGAATTATGCCCTAGAGGCAATAATAAATATATAGTTATTATCATAATTCCTGTATCAAGATAATAGTTTATTATCCATGCTATAATTGTATTGAATGAAGACTCATTTACATGTGTGAATACATAGACAAAACACCGTCCCTAGCATGCCTCTAGTTGGCTAGCCAGTTGATCGATGATAGTCAGTGTCTTCTGATTATGAACAAGGTGTTGTTGCTTGATAACTGGATCACGTCATTGGGAGAATCACGTGATGGACTAGACCCAAACTAATAGACGTAGCATGTTGATCGTGTCATTTTGTTGCTACTGTTTTCTGCGTGTCAAGTATTTATTCCTATGACCATGAGATCATATAACTCACTGACACCGGAGGAATGCTTTGTGTGTATGAAACATCGCAACGTAACTGGGTGACTATAAAGATGCTCTACAGGTATCTCCGAAGGTGTTAGTTGAGTTAGTATGGATCAAGACTGGGATTTGTCACTCTGTGTGACGGAGAGGTATCTCGGGGCCCACTCGGTAATACAACATCACACACAAGCCTTGCAAGCAATGTAACTTAGTGTAAGTTGCGGGATCTTGTATTACGGAACGAGTAAAGAGACTTGCCGGTAAACGAGATTGAAATAGGTATGCGGATACTGACGATCGAATCTCGGGCAAGTAACATACCGAAGGACAAAGGGAATGACATACGGGATTATACGAATCCTTGGCACTGAGGTTCAAACGATAAGATCTTCGTAGAATATGTAGGATCCAATATGGGCATCCACGTCCCGCTATTGGATATTGACCGAGAAGTCTCTCGGGTCATGTCTACATAGTTCTCGAACCCGCAGGGTCTGCACACTTAAGGTTCGACGTTGTTTTATGCGTATTTGAGTTATATGGTTGGTTACCGAATGTTGTTCGGAGTCCCGGATGAGATCACGGATGTCACGATGGTTTCCGGAATGGTCCGGAAACGAAGATTGATATATAGGATGACCTCATTTGATTACCGGAAGGTTTTCGGAGTTACCGGGAATGTACCGGGAATGACGAATGGGTTCCGGGAGTTCACCGGGGGGGGGGGGGCAACCCACCCCGGGGAAGCCCATAGGCCTTGGGGGAGACACACCAGCCCTTAGTGGGCTGGTGGGACAGCCCACAAGTGGTCTATGCGCCAAGAGAAGAAAAATCAAGAGGAAAAGGAAAAAAAAGGGAGGAGGTGGGAAGGGAGGAGGACTCCCTCCCACCAAACCTAGTCCAACTCGGTTTGGGGGGGGGAGAGTCCTCCCCCTTGGCTCGGCCGACCCCCTTGAGGGTCCTTGGACCCCAAGGCAAGGCCCCCTCCCTCCCACCTATATATACGGAGGTTTTAGGGCTGATTTGAGATGACTTTTCCACGGCAGCCCGACCACATACCTCCACGGTTTTTCCTCTAGATCGCGTTTCTGCGGAGCTCGGGCGGAGCCCTGCTAAGACAAGGTCATCACCAACCTCCGGAGCGCCGTCACGCTGCCGGAGAACTCTTCTACCTCTCCGTCTCTCTTGCTGGATCAAGAAGGCCAAGATCATCGTCGAGCTGTACGTGTGCTGAACGTGGAGGTGCCGTCCGTTCGGTACTAGATCGTGGGACTGATCGCGGGATTGTTCGCGGGGCGGATCGAGGGACATGAGGACGTTCCACTACATCAACCGCATTCTCTAACGCTTCTGCTGTACGGTCTACAAGGGTATGTAGATCACTCATCCCCTCTCGTAGATGGACATCACCATGATAGGTCTTCGTGCGCGTAGGAAAATTTTTGTTTCCCATGCGACGTTCCCCAACACAGAGGACCTACTACCCCCTTGGGGGCGAGGACGAGGCCTTGGGGCGCATGGTCCGATACACCACATCCGCCCCTCGGGGCGCCGGGCATGAGGCAGACCTGACCCTGCGGGAGGCGGCCATCATCGAGTGAGAAGAGGACGTGGCTCTCCACGAGCGGAAGGCCACCCGGACCGCCTATGACCAAGAGGCGTAGCAAGAGCGCCTCGAGACCCTGGATCACTTAATAGCGGTCACAGTTATCCTTAGTAACTATAGGACTAAGGAAATGTTTCTCGACTATGGAGGTGATGAATGAGTTCGTCGTAAAGGGTTGCATTGATGCAAGCTTGGACACCAATCCAGATGACTCTCAGTTGCAAACCAGATTAGTATAATGGATCATTCATTTGGAATAGTTCCAAGTGGAGCATGGTAGCAACATCTATAATATGACAAAGATATTTGTAAAGTACACAAAGATCTAAATGTTGCACACCCATTGACTAAAACCTTGCTCACAAGCAAAACATGATCAAGCCCCAGAACTCATTGGGTCTTAATCACATGGTGATGTGAACTAGATTATTGACTCTTTGTGCAAGTGGGTGACTCTTGGAAATATGCCCTATAGGCAATAATAAATTAGTTGTTATCATATTTCCTTCTTCATGATAATCTTTTATTATCCATGCTATAGTTGTATTGATTAGAAACTCAAGTACATGTGTGGATACATAGACAACAATGTGCCCTAGTGACCCACTACTGGACTAGCTTGTTGATCAAAGATGGATAAGGTTTCCTAGCCATAGAAATGAGTTGTCATTTGATAATGGGATCACATCATTAGGAGAATGATGTGATGGACAAGACCCAAACCTTAAGCATAGCGTTTGATCGTATCCAGTTTACTGCTATTGCTTTCTGCATGTCAATGTATCTGTTCCTATGACCATGAGATCATGCAACTCACCGACACCGCATGAATGCCTTGTGTGTATCAAACGTCACAACATAACTGGGTGACTATAAAGATGCTCTACAGGTATCTCCAAGGGTGTATGTGGAGTTGGCATGGATCAAGACTGGGATTTGTCACTCTGTATGACGGAGAGGTATCTCGGGGCCCACTCGGTAATACAACATCACAATAAGCTTGCAAGCAATGTGGCTAATGAGTTAGTCATGAGATCTTGTATTACGAAACAAGTAAATATACTTGCCGGTAACGAGATTGAACTAGGTATGGGGATACCGTCGATCGAATCTCGGGCAAGTAATATACCGATAGACAAAGGGAACTGCATACGGGATTAACTAAATCCTTGACATAGTTGGTTTGACCGATATAGATATTCGTAAAATGTGTGGGAACCAATATGGGCATCCAGGTCCCGCTATTGGTTATTGACCGTAGAGGTGTCTCGGTCATGTCAGCATAGTTCTCAAACCCGCAGGGTCTGCACACTTAATGTTCGGTGACGATATATACATAGTTGAGTTATTGTGTTGGTGAACAAATGTTGTTTTGAGCCCCGTATGAGATCTCGGATGTCACTGGGAGCTTTGGAATGGTCCGGAGATAAAGATTTATATATGAGAAGTCATATTTTGGCTACCGGAAAAGTTTCACGTTTTTTCGGTATTGTACGGGGAAGCTTATAGAAGGCTCCGGAAACTTCCGAAGGAGTCCAGAAGTCCACCAAGAGTTCCACCACGTTCCAAGGGTTTGCATGGGCTGAGGGAATACGCCCTAGTCTTATTGGGCCAGGCGCAAAAGGCCCATGCAGTTGGGAAAGGTGGAAAGTCCACCTTTGTATGGAAGGGAAGGATGAGGACTAAGATTCCACCTCCTCTCACCTTGGATGTGCCCTAAGGCTTGGAGGGGTTGCACCCCATGCCCCTCCAACTATATATAGAGGGAAGAGGGTGCCCCAAGAGGACACACCAAGCCCTTGGCGCTCCTCTCTCTCCCTAGATCGTTTTCTCCTATGTTTACAGTTTCGGTAGCGCTCGGCGTAGCCCTGCCGGACTAGCACCACCACCGCCGCCATCATGCTGTCGTGTTGTCAGAGAACTCAACTACTACTTCACCCACGCTTGCTGGATCGAGGTGGTGAAGGTGTCATCGAGCTGTACATGTGCTGAACATGGAGATGTCATCTGTTCGGCACTTGATCAGGACGTTCGTAATTGGATCGCGGGACAGATCATGATTGGATCGCGAGGACGTCCAACTGCATGAACCGTGTTTCTCAATGCTTACACTTAGCGATCTACAAGGGTATGTAGATGCACTCTCCCTCTCATAGTTGTTGATCTTCATAGATTGATCTTGGTGAGTGTAGGAATTTTTTTTGTTTTCCATGCGACGTTCCCCAACAAATCCTAGTATTATGTTTTGTATGGGTATCCTCTACGGGCTAAACCCAATGGTTTATATAGGCACCGGGGGTATCTAGGATTATATAAATGTCAGTTACCATCTATAGATTACACACTGAACAAATCATCCCTTCCTTGAAGTGCATGCCAAGCCTTTGTAGAATACAAAGTATCCACGCTTCGTCATTACGCCTCCGGAGTCCTTCTCCTTGATGGCCCCCAGCTTGACCCATGGACTAAACCACATCGGCTAGGACCTCGTAGTCCAGGACTCCCTAAACCCTGTGGTCGATATACTCTTGGTTCCTACAGGAGGGTTTCATGATTTTTAGGGTTTATAGGTGAAAGAGTTAACGTAAGGCGATGTCCACGGCCTCATGTGGGTGACACCTGGCCACACCACCCGACCACGTGGGGTCTGGGGGCAGCCCCTTTTGATTCTTTATGGAATCTCTGTGTCCCGAGAAAATTTTCGTAAATTCCCAATTTATTTTAAGCTCAATAGTTAGTCCAGAAAAATAATAAAAGGTGCTATAAAAAGTATCCAAAAGTGATATTATAGTAGCATGAAACAATAAAAAGTTATAGATACATTTATGACATATCAAAATACAAGAGGGGATATCGCACAAGGGGGATACCCAGGTTTGGGCTCTTGTGTGAAGGTATATTTGTTGGGAATATGCCCTAGAGGCAATGATAAAATAGTTATTATTATATTTCCTGTTTCAAGATAATTGTTTATTATCCATGCTATAATTGTATTCAATGAAAACATAGATACATGTGTGGATACATAGACAAAACAATGTACGTAGCAAGCCTCTAGTTGGCTAGCCAGTTGATCAAGGATAGTCAAGGTTTTCTGACTATATGCAAGTGTTGTCACTTGATAACTGGATCACATCATTAGGAGAATCATGTGATGAACTAGACCCAAATTATGAACGTAGCATGTGATCGTGTCATTTTGTTGCTATTATTTTCTGCGTGTCAAGTATTTATTCCTATGACCATGAGATCATATAACTCACTGGCACTGTAGGAATACCTTGTGTGTATCTAACGTCGCAATGTAACTGGGTGACTATAAAGGTGCTCTACAGGTATCTCCGAAGGTGTCCGTTGAGTTAGTATGGATCAGGACTGGGATTTGTCACTCCGTGTGACAGAGAGGTATCTCGGGGCCCACTCGGTAATACAATATCACACACAAGCCTTGCAAGCAATGTGACTAAGTGTAAGTCACATGATCTTGTATTACTGTAACGCCCACGATGTGATCCTATCCTTAATTTGGCACGGGGGCCTGGTCAGGGATAGAAGCGCATCTCGTCGTTTCGCAAGAATGGATATCGTTACAAGTACATGTATTGAAAATAAGAGATATATGGAATTGGCTTACACTCGCCACAAGCTACATCAGAGTCACATCAGTACAATGCATAAACATCACGAAGAAGAGTTGGGTCCGACTACGGACGAAAACAAACGAGAAAAGAAAACGACGTCCATCCTTGCTATCCCAGGTTGCCGGCCTGGAACCCACCAGCAATCTCATTTCCAAAGGTATCAAGACTAGCAAAGCTTAATGGGTGAGGTTGGGTAAGTGGTGAGGCTGCAGCATGCGACTAAGCATTTGTTTGGTGGCTAACTTGCAAGTACAAGAACAAAGAGGGGGATGATCTACGCATGGCGGACGTGAACTAACAATGATCAAATGAATGACCCTGAACACCTACTTACGTCAAACATAACCCCACCGTATCCTCGGTCGGAGAAGGAACTCGCGAAAGAGACAGTCACGGTTACGCACTCAGTTGGCATGTTTTAATTAAGTTAACTTCAAGTTATCTAGAACCAGTGTTAAACAAAGTTTCACGTTGCCACATAACCGTGGGCATGGCTTTCCGAAAGATTTAACCCTGCAGGGTGCTCCAACTAGTCCATCACAAATTACCACAAGCCACATAGAAATCCTCGATCACGAAGCTCGCGATCTCGTCGGATGCCTTAGTGGAAAACTGCTACCTCTTGAGCTTGCGTTGTTTTTTCCCTTGAAGAGGAAAGGGTGATGCAGCACAGTAGCAGTAAGTATTTCCCTCAGTTTTGAGAATCAAGGTATCAATCCAGTAGGAGTATCAAGATGAAGCACCAATGTACTTGCGCAAAAACAGCAAACTTGCACCCAACGCTACAAAGGGGTTGTCAATCCCTTCACGATTGATTGCAAGGTAAGATCTGAAGGCAGAAAGTGCAACAAAGTAAAAGTGTAGGGCTGAAAATATGATGTGAAGTAGACCCGGGGGCCATAGTGTTCACTAGAGGCTTCTCTCAAGATAGCAAATATTACGGTGGGTGAACGAATTACTGTCGAGCAATTGATAGAACCGCGCGAAGTCATGACGATATATAAGGCAATGATCATACATATAGGCATCACGTCCGAGACAAGTAGACCGATACTTTCTGCATCTACTACTATTACTCCACACATCGACCGCTATCCAGCATGCATCTAGTGTATTGAGTTCATGACGAATAGAGTAACGCCTTAAGCAAGATGACATGATATAGAGGGATAAATTCATGCAATAGATATAAACCCCATCTTTTTACCCTTGATGGCAACAACACGATGCGTGCCTCGCTACCCCTTCTGTCATTGGGTGAGGTCACCGCATGGTATGAACCCAAAACCAAGCACTTCTCCCATTGTAAGAATCATAGATCAAGTTGGCCAAACAAAACCCACAACTTGAAGAGAATTACAAGGATATGAAATCATGCGTAGAAGAGATCAGAAGAAAGTCAAATAAGATTCATAGGTAATCTGATCATAAATCCACGATTCATCGGATCTCGACAAACTCACCGCAAAAGAAGATTACATCGGATATATCTCCATAAAGATCATGGAGAACTTTGTATTGAAGATCCAAGAGAGAGAAGAAGCCATCTAGCTACTAGCTATGGACCCGAAGGTCTATGGTGAACTACTCACGCATCATCGGAGAGGCAATGGTGTAGATGAATAAGCCCTCCGTATCCGAATCCCCCCTTCGGGAGGGCACCAGAACGTGCCCCAGATGGGATCTTGCGGAGACAGAAGCTTGCGGCGGCAGAAAAGTATTTTCGTGGATCTCTCTCGTGGTTTTTGATTTTTCAGGGATTTATAGTCGGAAGAAGTAGGACAGACGAGCCACAGGGGCCCCACAAGCCTGCTACGCGCGGGCCCCTTGGCCGCGCCTAGGGGGCTTGTGGCCTCCCCTGGTGTCCTCTGCCTTGGTTCTCACGCTCCCTGCGTATCTTCTATTCTGGAAAAAAAAATTCTTTTCGGAGGTTTTATTCCGTTTGGACCCCGCTTAATATTCTCCTCTGAAAAGGGTCAAAAACACGGAAAAAACAGGAACTGACACTTGGCACTGAGTTAATAAGTTAGTCCCGAAAAAGATATAAAAGGCATACAAAACATCCAAAGTTTAACAAGATAATAGCATGGAACCATCAAAAATTATAGATACGTTGGAGACGTATCAAGCATCCCCAAGCTTAACTCCTGCTCGTCCTCGAGTAGGGAAGTGATAAAGACTGAATTTTTGACGTGGAATGCTACCTAGCATATTTGTCCTTTGTAACTTCTTTCATGTGACATGAATGTTCAGAGCCGTAAGATTCAAGACAATAGTTTGCTATTGACATGAAAAACAATAATACTTCAAACAAACTAGCAAGGTAATCATGAACTTCGAAATAACAAGGCCAAAGAAAATTATCCCTACAAAATCATATAGTCTGGCTATGCTCCATCATCCCCACACAACTAATTTAAATCATGCACAACCCCGGTATTGGCCAAGTAATTGTTTCCGCACTCTTACTTTCTGAAACCTTTTTCAACTCTTAGGCAATACATGAGCGTGAGCCATGGATATAGCACTATAGGTGGAATAGAGTGTGGTGGAGGTTGTGAGACAAAAAGGAGGAGATGGTCACATCGACTCGGTGTATCAAAGGGCTATGGAGATGCCCATTAATATATATCAATGTGAAAGAGTAGGGATTACCATGCAATGGATGCACTTAGAGCTATAAGTATGTGAAAGCTCAAAAGGAGAACTAGTGGGTGTGCATCCAACTTGCTTGCTCACGAAGACATAGGGCAATTTTGAGGAAGCCCATCATTGGAATATACAAGCCAAGTTATATAATGAAGATTCCCACTAGCATATGGTGGTGACAAAACAAGAGACTCTCAATCATGAAGAACATGGTGCTATTATGAAGCACAAGTGTGGAAAAGATAGCAGCATTGTCCCTTCTCTCTTTTCTCTCTCTTTTTCTTTTTTTTGTTTGGGCTCTTTGGCCTCTTTTCATTTCTCTCTCTGTCTCTCTTTTGTGTGGGCAACTTTGGCCTCTTTTTTTTATTTTCTCACATGGGACAATGCTCTAATAGTGATGATCATCACACTTTAATGTACTCACAGCTCAATGCTTAGAACGATGAGGACTCTATAGGAAATGCCTCCGGCAGTGTACCGGGATGTGCAACGATCTAGCTTGGCGTATGACATTGAAACATCTCGCTAGCTATCTTACGATCATGCAACAACAATATGAAAGTGAAGAGACATGTCATGAGATGGAACGGTAGGAGTTGCATGGCAATATATCTCAGAATGGCTATGAAAATGCCATAGTAGGTAGGTATGGTGGCTGTTTTGAGGAAGGCAAATGGTGGGTTTGTGCACCGACGAAAGTTGCATCTATACCATGGTCTCACATTAGTCATGAAGAACTCACATACTTATTGCGAAAGTTTTTATTAGTAATCGAAACAAAGTGCTAAATGCATACTCCTAGGGGAAGGGTTGGTAGGTGTTAACCATCACGCGATCCCGACCACAACACAAAGGATGACAATCAATAAATCAATTATGGTCCGACTTCACAACACCCTACTAACATAACTCTTAATATTACCAAATCCATGTCTCAAAACTATTTGAGAGGAATCAAACTTCTCTTTCTAATCAATGCACATGGAGATGGAAGTTTTATTGTATCCTCTTTGGGTGCCTATCACCTTTGGGACTACTTTCATAGCACAAGCCAACTACCAAGTTACTCAGAGAGATCACTCTCAAAAATATATAAGTGAAGATCGAGAGTTCTTATTTCTCCAAAATATGACACCGCTGTGCTCTAAAAGATCTAAGTGAAGGCACATGTGAGCTAAATTGCCTAACTCAAAAGATATAAGTGAAGCTCAAAGAGTATTCTAGCAAATTCACGATGAGTGTATGTCTCTCTCTAAAGGTGTGCAGCAAGGATGATTGTGACACAACAACAAGAAAAGACTCCTACGATACAAAACGCTCCAAGAAAAACACATATCATGTGGTGAGTAAAAATATAGCTCCAAGTAATGTTACCGATGGATTGAAGACGAAAGAGGTGATGCCTTCCTGGGGCATCCCCAAGCTTAGGCTTTTTGGTGTCCTTGAATTTGGCTTGGGATGCCTTGGGCATCCCCAAGCTTGAGCTCCTTCCACTCTTTATCCCTTTGTCCATGAAAACATCACCCAAAACTTGAAAACTTCACAACACAAAACTTAAACAGAAACTCGTGATATCATTAGCACAAGAAAACAAACTACCACCTATTTAGGTACCGTAGCAAACTTGATTTCTATTTATATTGGTGTTAGATTACTGTATTCTCACTTTTCCATGGCTAATACCCCCCGATACTATCCATAGTTTCATCAAAATAAGCAACCAACACAATAAAAAGAAAATCTGTCAAAAACAGACCAGTCTGTAGCAATTCTCGTATCTCAAAAATTCTGAAAAATTACGACAATGTGGGCAATTGGCATATCAACCAGCAGCAACATGAATCAACTCAAAATATATTTTTGGATAAAAATGAAAAATAATTTCGTGAGCGAAAAGTTTCTGTCTTTTTCCAGCAGGATCAAATAACCATCACCAAACTAGTCATAAAGGTTTTACTTGGCTCAAACACAAAAAGAAACACAAAAGACACAATCATAACAGAATTATGATGGTGTGGACGCAACAAAACAGAAAGCAAAAAAGCAAAGATAAATTCATTGGGTTGCCTCCCAACAAGCGCTATTGTTTAACGCCCTTAGCTAGGCATAAGGTGATAGAATCACGTATCGTCGTCTTTGGTACTCAAACCATAAGTAGCCCTCATCATGGATTCATAAGGCAATCTTATTTTCTTTCTAGGAAAATGTTCCATGCCCTTCTTTAAAGGAAATTGAAATCTAATATTCCCTTCCTTCATATCGATGACATCACCAATAGTCCTTAGGAAAGGTCTACCTAGAATGATAGGACATGTAGGATTGCAATCAATATCAAGCACAATGAAATCCACGAGTACATAGTTCCTATTTGCAATAATAAGAACATCATTGATCCTTCCCATGGGTTTCTTAACAGTAGAATCCGCAAGATGCAAATTAAGAGAGCACTCATCAATCTCATTAAAGCCTAGAACATCACATAAAGACTTTGGAATTGTGGAAACACTAGCACCGAAATCACACAAAGCATTGCATTCATAGTTTTTGATCTTGATTTTGATAGTAGGTTCCCACTCATCATGAAGTTTACTAGGAATAGAAACTTCCAATTCAAGTTTCTCTACAAGAGATTTCATCATAGCATCGACGATATGATCGGTAAAGGCTTTGTTTTGGCTATAAGCGTGTGGAGAGTTTAGCATGGATTGCATCAAGGAAATACATTCAATCAAAGAGCAACTATCATAATTGAATTCCTTGAAATCCAAAGTGCTAGTTTCATTACTACTCAAAGTTTTGATATCCTCTACTCCACTTTCAATGCTTTTAGCATCAAGATAGATAGACTCCGAATCATTGGGGCATTTTTCAACCAAGGTGGATTCATATCCAGCCCCACCATCATTAGGTTTGACACTAGAAAACAAGTATTCAATGGGAGTCACACCAAGCACTTTAAGATCTTCGTGATTCTCATCACGAGAACACGCCTTTCTAAGCCATTCATGTCTAGCACGAATTTGGGCGGTTCTTTCTTTACTCTCATTCATGGAAACACGCATAGCTTTCAAAGTTTCATCCATACTGATCTTGGGAGGAGCACATATAACTTTCAAAGCATAAATATCAATAGACATTCTATCAACGCTCCTAGCCAAATCATCAATTTTGAGTAGTTTTTCTTCTATGGACACATTGAAAATCTTTTGCGAGTTGATAAACTCTTTAATATTACTCTCTAGATCAGAGGGTAAATTATTGCAATTTCCGTGAGCATTGTTGTAGGAGTTGCCAAAGTTATTAGAGGGATTACTAGGAAAAGGCCTAGGAATATAGTTTCCTCTGAAAGCATGGTGTTTGCCAAAATTATTCCTACCAACAAAATTAACGTCCAAGCTCTCATTGCTACTCTCAATCAAGGAAGAAAAGGGCATATCATTTGGATCTAAAGGAGCACCTTTACTAGCAAAAAATTTCGTTAACTCATCCATCTTAGCATTCAATGATTTAATTTCTTCTATAACGTGTACCTTTTTACTAGTAGGTGACCTTTCAGTGTGCCACCGAGAATAGTTTGTCATGATATTGTCTAGGAGTTTTGTGGCTTCTCCTAATGTGATTTCCATGAAGGTTCCACCGGAGGCGGAGTCCAAGATATTTCTAGAAGCAAAATTCAAACCAACGTAGAAGATTTGTATAATCATCCAAAGACTCAAGCCATGAGCGGGACAATTTCTAATCATCAGTTTCACTATCTCCCAAGAGTGTGCAACATGTTCATGATCAAGTTGCTTAAAATTCATGATATCATTACGGAGAGAGATAATCTTAGCCGGTGGAAAATACTTGGATATATAAGCATCTTTGCAGTTGTTCCAAGAATCAATACTGTTTTTGGGCAAAGATGAAAACCAAGTTTTTGCTCGATCTCGCAATGAGAACGGAAATAGCTTCAATTTAATCACATCATTATCCACATCTTTATTCTTTTGCATATCGCAAAGCTCAATGAAGGTATTAAGATGGGATGCGGCATCTTCACTAGGTAGGCCGGGGAATTGCTCTTTCATAACAAGATTCAGCAAAGCAGCATTGATTTCATATGATTCCGCACTAGTGGCGGGAGCAATCGGAGTACTAATAAAATCATTATTATTAGTATTCGATAAGTCACAAAGTTTGGTGTTTCCAGTCATGGTGACTTCAGCAAGCAGACAAGCACACAAGTGAACAGAAAGCAAGCGAAAGAAAAGGGCGAACAAAAAAGGCAAATATTTTTGTAAATTTTTGTTTTTCAGAAGTGGGGGAGAGGAAAATGAGAGGCAAAAAAAAGTAAATGCAAGAGATGTGTTTGCGACACTTACTTGGATAAGCTTCACTTGATGCTCCCCGGCAATGGTGCCAGAAATTGGCACGTTGATGGCAGACTATTCTTGACTTGATCCTCCTCCCCGGCAACGGCGCCAGAAATTCTTCTTGCTACCTCTTGAGCTTGCGTTGGTTTTTTCCCTCGAAGAGGAAAGGGTGATGCAGCGCAGTAGCAGTAAGTATTTCCCTCAGTTTGAGAACCAAGGTATCAATCCAGTAGGAGTATCAAGATGAAGCACCGATGTACCTGCGCAAAAACAACAAACTTGCACCCAACGCTACAAAGGGGTTGTCAATCCCTTAACGATTGATTGCAAGGTGAGATCTGAAGGAGGAAAGTGCAACAAAGTAAAAGTGTAGGGCTGAAAATATGATGTGAAGTAGACCCGGGGGCCATAGTGTTCACTAGAGGCTTCTCTCAAGATAACAAATATTACGGTGGGTGAACGAATTACTGTTGAGCAATTGATAGAACCACACAAAGTCATGACGATATCTAAGGAAATGATCATACATATAGGCATCACGTCCGAGACAAGTAGATCGATACTTTCTGCATCAAGTACTATTACTCCACACATCGACCGCTATACAGCATGCATCTAGTGTATTGTGTTCATGACGAACAGAGTAACGCCTTAAGCAAGATTACATGATGTAGAGGGATAAATTCATGCAATAGATATAAACCCCATCTTTTTACCCTTGATGGCAACAACACGATGCGTGCCTCGCTACCCCTTCTGTCACTTGGTGAGGTCACCGCACGGTATGAACCCAAACCAAGCACTTCTCCCATTGCAAGATCATAGATCAAGTTGGCCAAACAAAACCCACAACTCAAAGAGAATTACAAGGATATGAAATCATGCATATAAGAGATCAGAAGAAACTCAAATAAGATTCATAGATAATTTGATCATAAATCCACGAGTCATCGCATCTCGACAAACACACCGCAAAAGAAGATTACATTAGATAGATCTCCATGAATATCATGGAGAACTTTGTATTGAAGATCCAAGAGAGAGAAGAAGCCATCTAGCTACTAGCTATGGACCCAAAGGTCTATGGTGAACTACTCATGCATCATCAAAGAGGCAATGGTGTTGATGAAGAAGCCCTTCGTATCCGAATCCCCCCTCCGGCACGGCACCAGAACATGCCCCAGATGGGATCTTGCGGAGACAAAAGCTTGCGGCGGCGGAAAAGTATTTTCGTGGATCTCTCTCGTGGTTTTTGATTTTTTGGGGATTTATAGGCGGATGTAGTAGGGCAGACGAGGCACAGGGGGCCCACAAGCTTGCTAGGCGCGGGCCCCCCTGGCCGCGCCTAGGGGGTTGTGGCCTCCCGTGGTGGCCTCTGCCTTGGTTCTCACACCCCCTACGTATCTTCTATTCCGGAAAGAATCTTTTTGGAGGTTTTATTCCGTTTGGACTCCGTTTAATATTCTCCTCTGAAAAGGGTCAAAAACACGGACAAAAAAGGAACTGGCACTTGGCAGTGAGTTAATAAGTTAGTGCCAAAAAAGATATAAAAGGCATACAAAACATCCAAAGTTTAGCAAGATAATAGCATGGAACCATCAAAAATTATAGATACATTGGAGACGTATCAAAACCTCAACTCTGAGATTTCCCAAAGCATCACCGGAATCCCGATGCACAAGATATCTCGTAAAAGGTAAAACTAATCCAGCAAGGCCGCCCGACGTGTCGACGATCCCGATAGGAGTCGCGTATCTCGTTCTCAGGACACGACGGATTGTCCAAACTTCCGGTAGGGCAATCACAGAGTTGCCCCTGGTAGCCACCGGCGGTTGACAGTTTGGACCAACACTCATGCGGAGCACTGGCTCGGGGGGTTGATTAATTGGTCCGGGGTGCCGGCGGGTCCCTATGCATTTATTAGTTATTAGGAAATGTAAATCCAAAGTTGGGCCTTGCCATACCAGCTTTAATCTAAAACGAATTATCAAGGGGTCCCCATAACAACCCCGATCGTGTTAGGAGCGCTCAATTATGGAAAATAACACCGGTAGCCGAAACTAAGGGGGCAAAGGTGGAACAAAACACCAGGCTAGAAAGGCCGAGCCTTCCACCTTTTACCAAGTATATAGGTGCATTAATTTAAATAGCATTTAATATGGTGATATAATGAGGAACCCATGTTATCACATGGAAGCAACTGCACCTTCAACTAGCAACGCTAACATATGGTTAAGCAAGCGGTAACATAGCCAATCAGTGGTTTGCTAGGTTGTGAATAGGTTGAAGGTTTTCATGGCAATGTTGGGAGGCTGATATTTAAGAGGTGGTAGGCAACGAGACATAACGATATAAACGATAAAAACTAGCATGGAAATGACAGTAATGGTATCTGAGGAAATGGTCATCTTGCCTGAGATTCTGCTTAGAAGAAGAACAACTCCGTGAAGCAGACGAACCGACGCAGTCGAACGGGTCGTCACATTCCGACACGCTTGCGGAACTCTATCGAGACAAAGCAAACCGGAAACAAGAATCAACACACGATATTCACCACGGCACATGCACGACAAGATGCAATCCACATATGATGCATGATCAGTTGAATATATGTAAGACATGACATGGCAACTCACAACAACCAAACACTACACATTAAGTGAAGTTCAATATGCAACGAGTTGCATACTGACGAAACTCCACATACAAATTATTTAGTTCTATCCGATTAGGTACACGGCAATATTACATGTTGCTAAACATGGCAAGAGGTGAAGCGTAATTAATCTAACTATCTAGGCATTTTAAATGAGGTCGGAAACAGCATATAGCCTCTTCGAGATGACCCACACGTTAATTTATAATTCTGTCTAGATCTGAATTAACACGTTTATAAATTTGTTAAACATCAAAATAAATAGGTTCACGTGATTCTACGCGTCTTTCTGATCAATTTACACATAGAGAACATCTCCAACGGAGCTACGGTTCAAAAGACACGAACACCGCAAGATATGTTGGCATGAATGCAATATGTGTGCAACGACAGTCACAAGTATTTCAAAACATACAACCAGCAAGATATTAGGAAACTACACAAGATTCTAAGCAAGTTTCATATAGGACACGATCAAAACGGAGCAACGGTTCAACAACTACAAGCCACACAAGAAATAGACACGATCTGCCAAAAACGGCCACATAGCATTTTCTACACCCTCGAACAACCAGCTACACAAATCCAAAATGCTCAACCAAGGCATGAGACAGTAGAGGGCAAGATGCACTACAACATACTACTAACAACATTTAGTTTGGAAGCATGGAATGAGTAAGAAAAGAACTCACAAAATGGCATCTCACACACAGTTTCAGACTTAGTGAAAATATTAGTTTTAGACAGTGCAGTTTTCGATCTGAAGGCATATTGACAGCAGAAAACTATATGCTACAGGGCTCCAAATGGCATGAAAACTCATAGCATGATAGACAATCTTAAGGGCTATAACTAACTCCATTGCACCAACCTCAAAAGAGCTATAGATCACCAAATAAACTCATGACAAGGCAGCAACAAAATATAACATATTTCAGACTTAGAAATATTTCAACATCTCCAAATCAGCACTATTTTCTAACATGTTGAGAGCAAGCAAACAACACCAAAACATGGATTTCTATTGCATCCAAAATTAGCAGAGACTAGCCTACACATCCAAGGGCATATCTCCAGTTGACAACTCATTCATATCATGGACGGATTAAATCCCACACAATAAACAAAAGGGCAACATGGCAAAATATCACGCGCACTAACTTACTCAAAAGCTAAAACTAAATGCACAGTTAAATTCTATGGATTTTTCTACCCCGAAACATATATAACATGAGGGGTTGCAAAAATAAAATATCGCCACACGAATATGCGAGAATATGTCCTAAACATGATATAGCAAACTAGCGACGGAATCCTACATGCAAAAATACAAACAACTACTCTAAAATACATGCCAAAAGGTCCCTAAAAACATGAGCATTTAAACTACGAGATTTGAGCAATCCGTACACGCACGAAAATAAATACGGGATAAGCAACCTATTAGGACAACACGCGTTTCTAGGTATTCGGCGGGTCAAACCACTTCAAACATGCATGCAAATTGCAAAATATTAATCTACGCCAAAAACTACACAAGTTTCATATATAATTTGCTCCGATCCGATACACGAAATAAAGGTTACGGGCGTTTGAATTTGTCTAATATTCCCTGAAATAGTAATTCACACAAAAAAATCCTAAAATATTAAATGGGCCAAAACTACTACTAATGGGCTACAGATGGGTGGGTGCGATATAATAAACTGCGTGCATGGCTCAAGATAGAGGGGTCGGAGGCGGCTCACCTCGCGGGCCAAGGCCCAGCTGGAGGGGAGGCAGGCCAAGGGTGAGGCTGGCCTGGAGGGGCGAGCACCTGGGCTGGTGTGGTCGCTCTGGGCAGCGGCCCACCTGGCCAACGCGGGCGAGCGGGAGGCGCTGCTTCGCTCATCCTCCCGAGCAGGAACCCTGGCGGCAGCCGGGATGTGGGGCTCCGACGAGGGTGCGCTGCAGGCGGCCGGGGTGGTCGAGGTGGCGGCGGGATCCATCCGGGATCCGGCGTGGGGCTGCGAGGAGCGGGTCGGCTCCTCCGGCGAGGGTCCGACGGGGTCGAGGCTGGCCTGGTCGCCGGTGTTGACTTGGGGTGACGTGGAGGCCGCGGAGAGGCTGGGGAACGGCGGATCCGGCGAGGTCGATGCCGGGGCGGCCGGATCCTGGCCGGAGGCGGGCCGACGGTGACATGAATCTTGCGGTTGCGCGGATCGATGGGGCAACGATGGGAGGCTCGGGGCTGCTCTCTTTGGCCCTGTGGACGCCGCACATGTTCGGTTGGAGGCACGGACATGTCCGGTAGGTGGGAAACTGGGCAAATTTGAGCCCCAGATCTCAGATCCGATGGCCGAGAATGGCTATGGAGCTTAGGACTGTGTGATTTGAAGGGTGTGGGCTAGCAGGTGGGGTTTTCTAGGGGGGTGTCTGCAAAAATGACTAGGGGGAAACCCTAGTGAAGTGGGAGAGGTATCTCCATGGGGTGGTCTTATATAGGGTTGGGCTATGGTGGGGTGGACCTCGTCCGTCCGATCGTGATCCGACGACCACGAATGGAGGAAGTGGCTAGATGGGTTTGGTGGGCTGTGTAGATGGGATATGTAGGGATGAGAGGGAAATGGACGATCCGACAACGATATTTAAAACCCCAAAATACGTCCGACGAATAACCAAAGACGGTGCCGCTACGGACGACCGTTCGGGTACGAGACGGACTCCGCTTGCGACAAAATTTGGCAGGCGGCCTACTTATATATAAATAAGACCGTACATCAAGTTTCAACCCAATCACAGAAAATTTTACACACACTTCTCAAAAACAAGGTTTTGACGATGCCGCGGGCGCGTGCGAGTGTGGTGTGGCTCAAAACAGGCAACGACGATAACGGAGAGAACCGACAACTAAATAATGGATGCAAGTTTGAAAATGTTGGGAATGGGATGCTGATGCAATGCAGATGATGCGCATGATGCGATGATGATGCGACAAATAAAATAAGTCACACGACAAAAACGGAATAAAAGGGGAATCTTCTGGGGCGTCGGTCTCGGGCTGTCACAACTCTCCTACACTACAAGAGGATCTCGACCCGAGATCCAAGAATGAACGGGGAAGAGGATGAGAAAGAAGAGGTAAAACTTAGTCACTTCTTTGACAAACGAGTGAAACAAACGATCCTTGAAGGTTGCAAAGAGATGAGGAATGATTTGAGAAACAAGCAAGAATTCACGGAAAATTTCGGCAGCACTTCAGTAGGAAAAGGGGACAAAATTTTGATAAGATGGACAGATCTTGAGACAATTCACAAGAAACTAACTAAATTGAACAAGGGAACAATATGATCTTGATATAACAACATGATTGACCCAAATGAGCAACATGACCACAACTCTGGAACAAGAGAATATAAACTAGATCTTGGAAAGAGGGAACGAAGAAGAAAATGAGAACTACTACCACAAGAATCTTGAAGAACATCTTGAGACAAAGAATTGATATCATGAGCCACTCCGGGAGAAGAATTCAGAACACTATGAACAAGAATAAGAATTATGTTATGCTTATCCTTCATCAAGTTTAGTTGATGACAAGCCACGGATTTAGCGTACCACTTATTCTTTTATAAATGATTGAGGAGAGATATGAGCACAAACTTGAAGAAGTCTTCAAGGAGACACCGGTAAAAATTGGAATGAATGGGGATTACAAGAATGAATGAAGATACATGAGAATGAAGAGATCATGATCCACCTGAGAGAAAAGCTTGAACAAGGCACCAGAATAATTGAGAGACAGACGAAGAAGGAACAATTGATAAGAATTTGAGGATGAAATTTGAAAGCTGAGAACGAAGAAATCTTCTGAAATGATGGCCTTCAGAGGATCGAGAATGAAAACAACTCAGAAATGCACCGGATAGCAAGAAATGGATTACTCATGATCGGGAACATATCAAGATGATGCCACAAAGCTGGAATGACGAATCCCCAAGAGAATGGATCAAGATTTGAGAGACACACTCCTTCAATCTTCAATGGAGAGAAAGATGAGAAGAACACCACCAAGAATAACTGACACACTCCAGAATAAAGAAGAATGAAAGGTTGAACCAAATATGAGAATTACTTCGAATAGATCTTGGAGAAGGAATATGGCTGATGAAATTCATGCTTACGTCAAATTTAAAAAGAATTAAAGATCTCCAGGAAAGATTAGAAGAGCCAGATAAGATCCTGGGAAGAACCTATGGGTTATGGGCCCCCTGAAAGAAACCACCATTGAAAAGATTACTTAGAAAGAGAGATATTGCACTAGTATAAAGAAGACTTGATGTGGTTAGCACCTCGAAACAATTGAAAGGATTGAGAACAAGAACCTCTGAGACATCTTAAACACTCCGGCTAGAACAGAGATGTAATAATAACAAGAGAGGCTAGAATAAGAATTTCCAACATGGGAAAGAATTTAAAGGATGAAAAGGATATGATGAACACAGATAGCTGAATTGAATTCACTGGAAAAAGAGAAAAAAAATGAATAAAGATGAACACGAAGCTCTTGAGAATCTTCACAATGAATCACCGGATACGACATGGAAGAGAAGAGAGCGAAAGCACTGATGAAAAGAAAGGCACTTGGACGATAATTGAATCACTGAAGAAAAGGGTGGGAGGGCGGGAAAACAAAGAAAACTTGGAACAGATGAGATGAACTCTGGAAGAAATGAGAGAATGATCTTGCAACTATTGGAGAGGATAGAATTCACTTGCTGAGAAGCACACCCGTTAAAAAGGAATTAACATGACGACTCCGGTTGAGAAGAATTGAAAAGACAAGTTGATTTGAGCAACAGAATTAATGAGCATTCCCATGGAAATATGAGAGCACCTATTGGCCAGATAAGAATTCACCATTTGACATCGAAGCAAATTGAATTACCATACTCCAACAAAACAAAGGGGTGAGGCTTACGAAACAAGCCAGAACAAACTCATGAGAGAGATTTTGCTCGATATTTTCGTGGATAGGATCGCACGGGCTCAATCCTTACAGTAGCCATCAAGTGCAAGGCAGTGCACATGACATACGAAGCGTCCCCAAGTCGTAGCAAGCTACAAGGACTCTTTAAGACACAACAAGAACCGATGTAATTCGACCGTGAACAAACGAATCCACTAGATGTCGAACCCCAACGGTTCAACAACTACAAGCCACACAAGAAATAGACACGATCTGCCAAAAACGGCAGCAAAACTATATTCTACAGGGCTCCAAATGGCATGAAACTTCACAGAATACTAGACAATCTTAAGGGCTACAACTAACTCCATTGCTCCAACCTCAAGAGAGCTATAGATCACCAGATAAACTCATGACAAGACAGCAACACAATATAACAGATTTCAGACTTAGAAATATTTCAGCACCTCCAAATCAGCACTATTTTCTAACATGTTGGGAGCAAGCAAACAACACCGAAACTTGGATTTCTATTGCATCCAAAATTACCATAGGCTAGCCTACACATCCAAGGGCATATCTCTAGTTGACAACTCATTCATATCATGCACGGATTAAATCCCACATAATAAACAAAAGGGCAACATGGCAAAATATCACGCGCACTAACTTACTCAAAAGATAAAACTAAATCCAAAGTTAAATTCTATGGATTTTTCTACCCCGAAAAGATATATAACATGAGGGGTTGCAAAAATCAAATATCGCCACACAAATATGCGAGAATATGTCCTAAACATGATATAGCAAAGTAGCGACGGAATGCTACAGGCAAAAATACACAAAAACTAATCTAAAATACATGGCAAAAGGTCCCTAAAAACATGAGCAATCCGGACACGCACGAAAAACTACGGGATAAGCAACCTATTAGGACAACACGCGTTTCTGGGCATTCGGCGGGTCAAACCACTTCAAACATGCATGCAAGTTGCAAAATATTAATCTACGCGAAAAACTACACAAGTTTCATATATAATTGGCTCTGATCCGATACACGAAATAAAAGTTATGGGCGTTTGAAATTATCTAATATTCCCTGAAATAGTAATTCACACAGAAAAATCCTAAAATACTAAACGGGCCAAAACTACTACTAATGGGCTACACAGGGGTGGGTGCGATATAATAAACTACGTGCATGGTGCAAGATAGAGGGGTCGGAGGAGGCTCCCCTCACGGGCCAAGGCCGAATTGGAGGGGAGGCAGGCCAAGGGCGAGGTCGGCCTGGAGGGGCGAGGGCCTGGGCCGGTGCGGTCGCTCTGGGCGGCGGCCCACCTGGCCAACGCGGGCGAGTGGGAGGCGCTGCCTCGCTCTTCCTCCCGAGCGGGATCCCTGGCGGCAGCCGGGATGTGGGGCTCCGACGAGGGTGCGCTGCAAGCGGCCGAGGCGGTCGAGGTGGCGGCAGGATCCATCCCGGATCCGGCGTGGGGCGGCGAGGAGCGGGCCGGATCCTCCGGTGAGGGTCCGACGGGGTCGAGGCTGGCCTAGTCGCTGATGACCCACAAGTATACGGGATCTATCATAGTCCTTTCAATAAGTAAGAGTGTCGAACCCGACGAGGAGTAGAAGGAAATGGCAAGTGGTTTTCAGCAAGGTATTCTCTGCAGGCACTGAAATTATCGGTAACAGATAGTTGTGTGATAAGATAATTCGTAACGGGTAGCAAGTAACAATAGTAATAAAGGTGCATCAAGATGTCCCAATCCTTTTTGTAGCAAGGGACAAGCCTGGACGAACACTTATATAAGGTAAAGTGCTCCCGAGGACACATGGAAATTTCTGTCAAGCTAGTTTTCGTCATGTTCATATGATTCGCGTTCGCTACTTTGTTAGTTTGATATGTGGGTGGACCGGTGCTTAGGTGATGTCCTTACTTGGACAAACATCCCACTTATGATTAACCTCTCTCGCAAGCATACGCAACTACGAAAGAAGAATTAAAACAAAGTCTAACCATAGCATTAAACTAGTGGATCCAAATCAGCCCCTTAAGAAGGAACGCATAAACTAGGGTTTAAGCTTCTATCACTCTAGCAACCCATCATCTACTTATTACTTCCCAATGCCTTCCTCTAGGCCCAAATAATGGTGAAGTGTTATGTAGTCGACATTCACATAACACCACTAGAGGAAAGACAACATACAATGCATCAAAATATCGAACGAATACCAAATTTACATGACTACTTATAGCAAGACTTATCCCATGTCCTCAGGAACAAACGTAACTACTCAAAAAGCATAATTATGTTCATGATGAGAGAGGTACTGAATAGAATTAAGGATCTGAACATATGATCTTCCACCGAGTAAACCAACTAGCATCAACTACAAGGAGTAATCAACACTACTAGCAACCTTACAAGTACCAATCGGAGTGGCGAGACGGAGACTGGTTACAAGAGATGAACTAGGGTTTGGAGATGAGATGGGGCTGATGAAGATGTTGATGGAGATGAGTCCCCTCCAATGAGAGGAGTGTTGGTGAGGACGATGTCGACGATTTCCCCCTCCAGGAGAGAAGTTTCCCCGGCAGGACGGCCCTGCCGGAGCTCTAGATTGATTCTGCTCAAGTTCCACCTCGTGGCGGCGGTGTTTCTTCCCGAAATCTCTCCCTTGATTTTTTTTCTGGGATTAAACCCTCCTTATAGCAGAAGATGGGAGCCGGAGGGGTAACAGGGGGCCCACGAGCCACCCAGGCGCGACTAGGGGGGTAGGGCGCGCCTGACAGGCTCGCGACCTCCTGGTGGCCCCCCTCCAGTATTTCCTCCGCCCATTATTTTTGTATATTCCAAAATAATTCCTCGCTGATTTTCATGGCTTTTGGAGTTGTGTAGAATAGGTATCTCAAATTTGCTCCCTTTTCAGCCCAGAATTCCAGTTGCTGGCATTCTCCCTCTTCATGTAAACCTTTATAAAATAAGAGAGAAAAGGCATAAGTATTGTACCATAATGTTTAGTAACAGCCCATAATGTGATAAATATCAATATAAAAGCATGATGCAAAATGGACGTATCAACTCCCCCAAGCTTAGACCTCGCTTGTCCTCAAGCGGAAGCCGAGATCAATAAATATGCCCACATGTTTAGAGATAGAGGTGTCGATAAAATAAAATACGGACATGCATGCACCATGATCATATTTAGAACACCAATATCGTCATATGATCTCTTATACTAAAGTGACAATTCCTTCACAATGTAAAGTATGGATCAAGAACCTTATTGAGAATAAACAACCAATAGTCTTTAGTCATTGAAGCAATTGCAATTTATCATAACATCGGAAAGAGTCAAATAAGAGCTTGTAAAGCAAATCCACATACTCAATCATCTTTTAATCTTCGACAGTTGCTAAAACTCACGCGGTACTCATGAGATCAAAGTTTTAGTTAGACATAGAGAAAGATAGGGGCTTATAGTTTTGCCTCCCAACTATTTACCTCAAGGGTAATGTCAACAATAATAATACATGATTACTTACTTCCAAGTTGATATATGAATATAGATATTTCCGTAGCACATGATGCTAGCCAAGATAATGGCGAAGTAAGGAATTGGTGTCGATCACCATGAGTCTTTTAAAGATAAAAAGTAAAGGTACAAGATAGGCCCTTTGCAGAGGAAAGCAGAGGTTGTCATGCGCTTTTGAGGTTGGGATGTGTGATCTCTTAGTGTGAAGGAACGCCACTTTATATTGCCTCCTGTGATAAAGAACTTTATTATGCAGTCTGTCGCTTTTATGTCTTCCTCATCACAGGTTCGTACAAAGCTTATTTTCCACACACTCATAGATCATACATATTTAGGGAGCAAAAAAAATTATTGCTTGCACCGATGACAACTTACTTGAGGGACCTTATTCAATCCATAGATAGGTATGGTGGACTCTCATGGAAAAACTGGGTTGAGGGTTAATGGATGCACAAGTAGTATCTCTACTTAGTGCGGAAGTTTTGGCTGATATGATGTGGAAGCAAGCGTCTCCTGCTAAGGGATCTCTAGTCATATAACATTGTTCGGAACCAAGCAAACATAATTCATTATGTTTTCTTCCTTGTCCAACATCTACTTCTTAGCATGTAATAGTTTAATGAGTGTTCACAATCATAGACGGTGTCAAAGATGATATATTTATATGTGAACCTCTCTTTCTTTATTACTTCCTATTAATTGCAACAATGACCAAGGTCTATGTTTGTCCACCCACAACAAGTTTCAATCAACCTTCTTTTTATATGTGAAGGCATCACTTCCCATAAGATCATTACATGATCTTTCATGCTTTTGTTCTTTTATTATTCTTTTCTTTAGATCATGGCATGAAGCAAGGCTCTTAACTAAAACACTCCTTATTATATAACTCACGAACTCGATTACATTAGGGGTAACATAAAGCAAAAGTCAAGCCTAGATCCTACTAAGAACTTTATTCCACTAGATAAAGATATTACCAAAAAGGATAGAACTAAGATAAAGGTAAAGGCAAGAGATGTGATGGTGATACGATACTGGGGCAACTCCCCCAAGCTTGGCACAAGGCAAGGGGAGTGCCCGTACCCATGCTTAATTGTCTTCCTTCGAAGGTGATGGTGGTGGAGTTGTTGCAGAGTTCTTAAACTTGTTTAGTTTCCTCTTGAGCACAAAATTCTGCTCCTTCAGATCGTTAATTTCCTCTTCAAGCCTCAACACCCTTTTGCATAATTCCTGCTCACTCTCCTACAAAAGACGAGAAGGGGTTAAGAAAATCTTAGACTTCTTCCTTGAGCCAGGGAGGCTCGACTTCTTGAACTCCACATCCATGTCTCCAGGTTGGGGTAGAGGAGACTCCTCTTCATAGGAACTTGTTCCTTCCTCCCCCTTGGGATCATAATCTTCTTCCTCATCAGTGGTCCAAGCATAATGATCCAAGTCTCCATAGACCTTGGGGTTAGCAAGGTCATCGGCCACATAGTTCTCCCCCTGTGAATCTTGAGAAGACATCTTGATTTAAATCTGCGGCAGAAATAGGCTCGAAACGAAAATAGAGGATATTTGCGTGATTTGAGGGTCAGACCTTTCGGAAGATTATATAATGATTTTTTACCGACCAAAAGGAGTATACCACAAGAAAACGGAGTCCGGGAGACACACGAGGTACTCACGATCCCCCCAGGGGCGCTCAGGGGGGTAGGGCGCGCCTGGCAGGCTTGTCACCTCCTCGTGCGCTTTTCGGACTACTTTAAATTTTTCTATTTTTCTAAATATTCCAAAACGGAGAAAAATTGCTATTGGAAAAGTTTTGGAGTCAGTTTACTTACCGAATCAAATACCTCTTTGTTTTTGGAGTCTCAAACAAGCTGGTAAATATCCCTTATGTACTCCTCCGGAGTTATGGTATTAATAATATTGCTTTCAATATTTATGGGAGTACCTGAGATATAATGCTTGATTCTTTGCCCATTTACAACTCTCGGAAAATTACCTTCCGCGTTGTTGATTTTGATGGCACCGGAATGATACACTTCTTCGACAATGTAAGGACCTGCCCATTCAGAGAGAACCTTGCCTGCAAAAAATCTTAAACGAGAATTGTATAGCAAGACATAATCACCTACATTGAAGTCACATTTTTGTATCCTATTATCATGCCACCTCTTAACTTTTTCTTTAAACAACTTGACATTTTCATATGCCTGAGTTCTCCATTCATCAAGTGAGCTAATATCAAATAACCTCTTCTCACTAGCAAGTTTGAAATCAAAGTTGAACTCTTTGATTACCCAATAAGCCTTATGCTCTAGCTCAAGAGGTAAATGACATGCTTTACCGTAAACCATTTTATACGGAGACACACCCATGGGATTCTTATAAGCAGTTCTATAAGCCCACAGTGCATCATCAAGTTTCTTAGACCAATTCTTTCTAGACCTATTGACAGTCTTTTGCAGAATTAATTTAATTTCTCTATTACTTAACTCTACTTGACCACTAGACTGAGGATGATAAGGAGATGCAATTCTATGGTTGACATCATACTTAGCAAGCGTTTTACGGAAAGCACCATGAATAAAATGTGAACCACCATTAGTCATTAAATATCTAGGGACTCCAAATCTGGGGAAAATGACTTCTTTAAGCATCTTAATAGAGGTGTTATGATCAGCACTACTAGTTGGAATAGATTCTACCCACTTAGTAACGTAATCAACATCAACTAGAATATGAGTATACCCGTTGGACTTTGGAAAAGGTCCCATATAATCAAAACCCCAAACATCAAATGGTTCAATAACAAGTGAATAATTCATAGGCATTTCCTGACATTTACTGATATTACCTATTCTTTGACATTCATCACAAGACAAGACAAACTTGCGAGCATCCTTGAAGAGAGTAGGCCAATAAAAACCGGATTGCAATACCTTGTGTGCAGTTCTATCTCCCGCATGGTGTCCTCCGTAAGCCTCAGAATGAGACTTCTGTAGGATCTGACCCTGTTTATTCTCAGGTACACAACGTCTAATAACACCATCTACTCCTTCTTTATAAAGGTTAGGATCATCCCAAAAGTAATGTCTCAAATCATAAAAGAACTTTTTCTTTTGTTGGTATGTGAAACTAGGTGGTATATATTTAGCAACAATATAATTATCATAATCAGCATACCAAGGTGTACTTCGTGAAGCATTGATGACATTCATTTGTTCATCAGGAAAGCTATCATCAATAGGTTGTGGGTCATCAGGAACATTCTCTAACCTAGACAAGTTATCTTCTATGGGGTTCTCTGCACCCTTCCTATCAACAATATGCAAATCAAATTCTTGTAGCAAGAGAACACATCTAATAAGTCTAGGTTTAGCATCTTTCTTTTCCATGAGATATTTAATAGCAGCGTGATTAGTGTGAATAGTAACTTTGGAATCAACAATATAAGATCTGAACTTATCACATGCAAACACAACTGCTAAAAATTCTTTTTCAGTAGTAGCATAGTTTCTTTGGGCACTGTCTAGAGTTTTACTAGCATAGTGAATAACATTTAATTTCTTATCAACTCCTTGTCCTAGAATAGCACCAACAACACAATCACTAGCATCACACATAATTTCAAAAGGTAGGTTCCAATCAGGTGGTTGAACAATAGGTGCAGTAATCAAGGCTTTCTTAAGTATTTCAAATGCTTCTTCACAATCATCATCAAAAATAAATGGAATATCTTTTTGCAAGAGATTGGTGAGAGCCTAGAAATCTTAGAGAAGTCTTTAATGAACCTTCTATAGAAACCAACATGACCTAGGAAACTTCTTATACCTTTAATGTCTGTAGGGCATGGCATCTTCTCGATCGCATCAACTTTAGCCTTATCGACTTCAATACCTCTTTCAGAAATTTTATGTCCTAAGATGATGACTTCATTAACCATAAAGTTGCACTTATCCCAATTCAAGACAAGGTTAGTATCTTTATATCTCTGCAAAACTCGATCAAGGTTGCTCAAGCAATAATAAAAAGAAGATCCGTAAATGGAGAAATCATCCATGAAAACCTCAACAATCTTTTCACAAAAGTCAGAGAATATAGCCATCATACATCTTTAAAAGGTAGCAGGTGCATTGCATAAACCAAAAGGCATACGTCTGTAAGCAAAGGTACCGAAAGGGCAAGTAAAAGTGTTTTTTCTCCTGATCAGATTGTGCAACAGGTATTTGGGAGAAACCAGAATAACCATCTAGAAAGCAAAAGTGTGTGTGTTTAGACAACCTTTCTAGCATTTGGTCAATAAAAGGTAAAGGGTAATGATCTTTCCTAGTGTCTTTATTTAATTTCCTAAAAATCAATTACCATCCTATAGCCAGTAACAATTCTTTGTGGGATCAATTCATCTTTATCATTACGGACAACGGTAATACCTCCCTTCTTAGGGACATAATGCACCGGACATAATGCAACATGATAGATAATACCTGCTTCCAGGAGCTTTAGTATTTCTTTTCTTACCACCTCTTTCATCTTAGGATTTAATCTTCGTTGATGATCGGCAACTGGTTTGGAATCTGGATCAGTTTTAATTTTATGCTGGCATAAAGTGGGACTAATGCCCTTAAGATCATCAAGAGTATATCCAATAGCAGCACGGTGCTTCCTCAGGTAATTGTTTAAGCTCAAACATAGGATCACCCTTTGGTGGGGGTGGATCTCCAAGTAATTCAACAGGCAAATTTTCTTAAGGATAGGATGTTGTTCAAAGATAACTCTATCTATCTCATTCCTGTCATCCATATGCATATCATTTTCATGTTCAAGCAAGTATTGCTCTAAAGGATCAGTAGGAGGCACAACAATAGAAGCAAGAGCAATAATTTCATCCTTACTAGACAATTCTTTTTCATGAGGTTGTCTACCAAACTTAGAAAAATTAAATTCATGTGACACACCTTCAAAGCCAACAGTAACAGTTTGTTTCTCACAATCAATCTGAGCATTAACATTATTGAGGAAAGGTCTACCAAATATGATGGGACAAAAGCTATCTTGTGTGGTAGCAAGAACGAGAAAATCAGTAGGATACTTAGTTTTACCACACAAGACTTCGACATCTCTCACAATTCCCACAGGGCAGATAGTATCTCTATTAGTAAGTTGAATAGTAACATCAATAAATTCCATCTCGCGAGGTGCAATCTTATCTTTAATTTCATTATACAAAGATTGAGGTATTGCACTAACACTAGCACCCATGTCACATAAACCATGATGACAATGATCTCCTATCTTAACAGTAACAACAGGCATGCCAACAACATGTTTATGTTTATCTCTAGCATGAGGTTTAGCAATTCTACTAGCATCTTCACAGAATTGAATAACATGCCCATAAATATTATCGGCCAAGAGATCTTTAATAATAGCAATGCTAGGTTCAACTTTAATTTGCTCAGGGGGTGTAGGTGTTCTAATGTAGCCCTTTCGTATCACAGTTGAAGCTTTAGCATGATCCTTTATTCTAACAGGGAAAGGTGGTTTCTCAATGTAAGCACTAGGAACAATAGAATCATTATAAGCAATAACTTTCTGTTCAACTAGATTGGGTTATACTACATTGACTTCTATGGGAGGATGCTATTTAAACCACTTCTCCTTAGGGAGATTAATATGAGGAGCAAATGATTCACATAATGAAGCTACTACCTCAGAGTCAAGTCCATGTTTAGCGCTAAAATCACAAAAAATATTTGTTTCAGCGAAGGATTTAACGCAATCGAACTTAAGATTCATACCTGAATCCTTACCTTCATCAAACTCCCAATCTTCAGAGTTGCGTTTAATTCTTTCCAATAAATTCCATTTGAAGTCAATATCTTTCTTCATAAAAGAACTGGTACAAGAAGTGTCAAGCATGGTGCGATTATCATGAGAAAGCCGAGCATAGAAGTTATGAATAATAATTTCTCTCGAGAGCTCATGGTTGGGGCATGAAAATAAAATTGACTTAAGCCTCCCCCAAGCTTGAGCGATACTTTATCTATCACGAGGCCAAAAATTATATATATAATTCCGATCACGATGTACCAAATGTATAGGATAAAACTTTTGATGAAATTCCAATTTCAATCGGTTGTAGTTCCATGATCTAGTATCATCACATAGCCTATACCATGTTAATGCTTTATCCCTCAAAGATAAGGGAAAGACCTTCTTCTTGACCTCATCCTCAGGAAAACCTGCAAGCTTAAGTAAACCACAAACTTCATCTACATAGACTAGATGCAAGTCGGTATGTGATGTTCCATCTCGTGTAAAAGGATTAGCCAACAGTTTCTCTAGCATACCCGAAGGAATTTCATAATAAATAATTTAAGTAGGTGCAGTAGGTTGAGGAGCAACTATTTGTGCTTCTGGTCGAGGTGAAGATACCCCGAACAAGCTCCTCAAAGGATTAGTTTCCATAGTGACAAGTGACAATAAATTTCAGCACACTATATAAATGTTTCCTTAGCAAATTCCACTTACCAAAGGCGCTTCACTCCCCAGCAACGGCGCCAGAAAAGAGTCTTGATGACCCACAAGTGTAGGGGATCTATCGTAGTCCTTTCCATAAGTAAGAGTGTCGAACCCAATGAGGAGTAGAAGGAAATGACAAGTGGTTTTCAACAAGGTATTCTCTGCATGCACTGAAATTATCGGTAACAGATAGTTGTGTGATAAGATAATTCGTAACGGGTAGCAAGTAAAAATAGTAACAAAGGTGCAGCAAGATGTCCCAATCCCTTTGTAGCAAGGGACAAGCCTGGGCGAACTCTTATATAAGGTAAAGTGCTCCCGAGGACACATGGGAATTTCTGTCAAGCTAGTTTTCGTCATGTTCATATGATTCACGTTCGCTACTTTGATAGTTTGACATGTGGGTGGACCCGTGTTAGGTGCTGTACGTACTTGGACAAACATCCCACTTATGGTTAACCCCTCTCGCAAGCATTCGAAACTACGAAAGAAGAATTAAGACAAAGTCTAACCATAGCATTAAACTAGTGGATCCAAATCAGCCCCTTACGAAGTAACGCATAAACTAGGGTTTAAGCTTCTGTCACTCTAGCAACCCATCATCTACTTATTACTTACCAATGCCTTCCTCTAGGCCCAAATAATGGTGAAGTGTTATGTAGTCGACGTTCATATAACACCACTAGAGGAAAGACAACATACAACGCATCAAAATATCGAACGAATACCAAATTTACATGACTACTGATAGCAAGACTTATCCCATGTCCTCAGGAACAAACGTAACTACTCACAAAGAATAATTATGTTCATGATGAGAGAGCTATTGAATAGCATTAAGGATCTGAACATATGATCTTCCACCGAGTAAACCAACTAGCATCAACTACAAGGAGTAATCAACACTACTAGCAACCTTACAAGTACCAATCGGAGTCGCGAGACGGAGATTCGGTACAAGAGATGAACTAGGGTTTGGAGATAAGATGGTGCTGATGAAGATGTTGATGGAGATGAGTCCCCTCCAATGAGAGGAGTGTTGGTGATGACGATGCGACGATTTCCCCCTCCGGGAGAGAAGTTTCCCCGGTAGGATGGCCCTGCCGGAGCTCTAGATTGGTTCTGCTCAAGTTCCGCCTCGTGGCAGCGGTGTTTCTTCCCGAAAGCTCTCCCTTGATTTTTTTTTCTGGGACAAAACCCTCCTAATAGCAGAAGATGGGAGCCGGAGGGGTAACAGGAGGCCCACGAGCCACCCAGGCGCGGCGAGGGGGGTAGGGCGCGCCTGGCAGGCTCGTGACCTCCTGGTGGCCCCCCTCCAGTATTTCTTCTGCCCAATATTTTTAATATATTCCAAAATAATTCCTCGCAGATTTTCATGGCTTTTGGAGTTGTGCAGAATAGGTATCTCAAACTTGCTCCCTTTTCAGCCCAGGATTCCAGCTGCCGGCATTCTCCCTCTTCATGTAAACCTTTATAAAATAAGAGAGAAAAGGCATAAGTATTATACCATAATGTGTAATAACAGCCCATAATGTGATAAATATCAATATAAAAGCATGATGCAAAATGGACGTATGAGTCGCGGCGTTGACTGGGGGTGACGTGGAGGCCGCGGAGAGGGTGGGGAACGACGGATCCGGCGAGGTCGATACCGGGGTGGCCGGATCCTGGCCGGAGGCGGGCCGACGGTGACATGAATCTTGCGGCTGGGCGGATCGACAGGGAAGCCATGGGAGGCTCGGGGCTGCTCTCTTTGGCCTTCTGGACGCCGTACGTGTCCGGTTGGAGGTGCGGACATTTCCGGTAGGTGGGAAACTGGGCGAATCTGAGCCCCAGATCTCAGATCCGATGGGTGAGAATGGCTATGGAGCTTAGGACTGCGGGATTTGAAGGGTGTGGGCTAGCAGGTGGGGTTTTCTAGGGGGGTGGCTGCAAAAATGACTAGGGGGAAACTCTAGTGAAGTGAGAGAGGTCTCTCCATGGGTTGGTCTTATATAGGGTTGGGCTATGGTGGGGTGAACCTCGTTTGTCCGATCACGATCCGACGACCACGAATGGAGTAAGTGGCTAGATGGGTTTGATGGGATGTGTAGATGGGCTATGTAGGGATGAGAGGGAAATGGGTGACCCGACAACGATATTTAAAACCCTGAAATATGTCCGACGAATAACCGAAGACGGTGCCGCTACAGACGACCGTTCGGGTACCAGATGGACTCCGATTGCGACGAAATTTGGCACGCGACCTACCTATATCTAAATGAGACCGCACGTCAATTTTCAACCCAATCAGAGAAAGTTTTACACACACTTTTTAAAAACAAGGTTTTGACGATGCCGGGGGTGCGTGCGAGTGTGGCCTGGCTCAAAACAGGCAACGACGATAACGGAGAGAACCGGCAACTAAATAACGGATACAAGTTTGAAAACTGCCGGAAACGGGATGTTGATGCAATGCAGATGATGCGCATGATGCGATGATGCGACAAATAAAATAAGTCACACGACGAAAACGGAAAAAAGGGGCACTCTTCTAGGGCGTCGGTCTCAGGCTGTCACAATTACGGAACGAGTAAAGAGACTTGCTGGTAACGAGATTGAAATAGGTATATGGATACCGAAGATCGAATCTCGGGCAAGTAACATACCGAAGGACAAAGGGAATGACATACGGGATTATATGAATCCTTGACACTGAGGTTCAATCGATAAGATCTTTGGAGAATATGTAGGATTCAATATGGGCATCCAGGTCCCGCTATTGGATATGGACCGAGGAGTGTCTCGGGTCAGGTCTACATAGTTCTCGAACCCACAGGGTGTGCACACTTAAGGTTCGATGATATTTTTAGTATAGTTGAGTTATATGTGTGGTTACCGAATGTTGTTTGGAGTCCCGGATGAGATCACAAACGTTAGGAAGGTTTCCAGAATGGTTTGGAAACAATGATTTACGTATAGGATGGTTTCATATTGTCACCGGAAGGTTTCGGGGATTTCCGGCAGTGTACCGCGAGTGACGAATGGGTTCCGAGTATTCACTGTGAGGGGCCTACCCACCCGGGAGTGAGTCAAGTGACCCTAGGGTGGCACACCAGCCCTTAGTGGGCTGGTGAGGCCAGCCCAATAGGGCCATGGTGCCACAAGTGGAAAAACACCAAAGGAAAGAAAAAAAGGAAAGAGGGAGGTGGGAAGGAAGGAGTGGACTCCTTCCCCCAAACCGAATTGGGGTGGGAGTCCACCTCCTCCCTTCGGCCGGCGCACCAAGGGGCTCCTTGAGCCACAAGGCTAGCCCCTCCCCTCCTCCTATATATACTGGTGGTTTTAGGGTTTCTGAGACACAACTTTGCCACGTGCAACTCAAACCTATACCACATAGTTTTACCTCTAGATATTATTTGTGCGGAGCTCGGGTAGAGCCCTGCAGGAGTAGATCATCACCACCATTGGAGCGCCATCATGCTGCCGGAGAACTCATCTACTTCTCCGTCTCTCTTGCTGGATCAAGAAGGCCGAGATCGTCATCGAGCTGTACGTGTGCTGAACGCTGAGGTGCCGTCCGTTCGGCAATAGATCGGAACGGATCATGGGACGGATCATGGGACGATGGTGATTTGAATCACGAAGTGGTAAAACTACATCAACCGCATTTCTTAACGCTTCCCGCTTAGCGATCTACAAGGGTACGTAGATCTAATCTCCTCTCGTAGATGGACATCACCATGACAGGTCTTCATCTGCGTAGGAAATTTTTTGTTTCCCATGCAACGTTACCCAACAGTGGCATCATGAGCTAGGTTCATGCGTAGATGTTATCTCGAGTAGAACACAAAAGGTTTTGTGGACGTTAATGTTCGATTTTCTGCCCTCCTTAGTCTTTTCTCAATTCGGCGGTATTGTTGGATTGAAGCGGCCCGGACCGACATTACTCGTACGCTTACGAGAGACTGGTTTCATCGACTAACATTCAACTCGTTGCATAAAGATGACTGGCGGGTGCGTATTTCTTCAACTTTAGTTGAATTGGTTTTGACCGAGGAGGTCCTTGGAGAGAGGTTAAATAGCAATTTCCACATCTTCGTTGTGGTTTTTGCGTAAGTAAGATGCGATCATACTAGATACCCATAGCATCCACGTAAAACATGCAAAAACAAATTAGAGGACGTCTAACTTGTTTTTGCAGGGTATGCTTGTGATATGATATGGCCAATGACGTGACGTGATATATTGGATGTATGAGATGATCATGTTGTAATAGTTAATATCTACTTGCACGTCGATGCTACGGCAACCGGCAAGAGCCATAGGGTTGTCTTTAAACTAACGTCTGTGTTTGCAGATGCGTTTACTATATTGCTAGGTCGTAGCTTTAGTAGTAAAAGCATAGATATCACGACAACTTTGATGGAGGCACGATGATGGAGATCATGGTGTGGCATCGGTGACAAGAAGATCATGCCAGTGATTTGGTGATGGAGATCAAGAAGCACAAGATGATGGCCATAGGGTTGTTTTTAACTAACGTTTGTGTTTGCAGATGCGTTTACTATATTGCTAGGTCATAGCTTTAGTAGTAAAAGCATAGATATCACGACAACTTCGATGGCGACATGATGATGGAGATCATGATGATGGAGATCATGGTGTGGCGCCGGTGACAAGAAGATCATGTCGGTGCTTTGGTGATGGAGATCAAGAAGCACAAGATGATGGCCATATCATGTCACTTATGAATTGCATGTGATGTTAATCCTTTTATGCACCTTATTTTGCTTAGAACGATGGTAGCATTATAAGGTGATATCTCACTAAAATTTCAAGATGAAATTGTGCTCCCCAACTGTGCACCGTTGCGACAGTTCGTCATTTCGAGACACCACGTGATGATCCGGTGTGTAGACTCAACCTTCACATACAATGGGTGCAAAACAGTTGCACACGCGGAACACTCGGGTTAAACTTGACGAGCCTAGCATGTGCAGACATGGCCTCGGAATACATGAGACCAAAAGGTCGAGCATGAATCGTATAGTTGATATGATTAGCATAGAGATGCTTGCCACTGAAACTTTTCTCAACTCATGTGATGATCGAACTCGAGTTAGTGGATTTGGATCATGTACCACTCAAATGACTAGAGAGATGTACTTTTTGAGTGAGAGTTTATCAGTAATTTGATTAGTTAAACTCTAATTATCTTAAGCATAGTCTAAGTCCACTTTGCAATATTTGTGTTGTAGATCAATGGCTCATGCAGGAGCAACCCTGAATTTTAATACGTTCCTAGAGAAAGCTAAGTTGAAAGATTATGTAAGCAACTTTGTAGACTGGGCTCGTAATTTAAAGCTCCTCCTCCAAGCTGGGAAGAAGGATTATGTCCTTAATGCTGCGCTAGGAGATGAACCACCCGCTACGTCTAGCCAAGATGTTTTGAACGCCTGGTTAACACGTAAGGAGGACTACTCAGTAGTTCAATGTGCAGTATTGTATGGCTTGGAACCGGGACTTCAACGTAGCTTTGGGCGTCATGGAGTGATACGTCTCAAACGTATCTATAATTTTTTATGGTTTCACGCTGTTATCTTGTCTTCTTTGTATATTTTATGTCCCTTTTATATCTTTTTGGGACTAACTTATTAATTCAGTGCCAAGTGCCAGTTCCTGTTTTTTCCGTGTTTTTGACTCTTTTCAGATCTGATTTTGGAACGGAGTCCAAACGGAAGAAAAACCCCGAAATGACTTTTTCCCGAACGGAAGAATTCCACGGGGCTTTTGGGCCAAGCCAGGTGGGCTCCAGGGAGCCCACAAGACCCCACTCCGCCACCAGGGGGGAGGCGGCGGTGGGCAGGATTGTTGCCTCCCTGGCCGCCCCCTGACCTAGGTCTTTGGCCTATAAATTCCCAAATATTCCGCAAAAAACCAGGGGAGCCTCGAAAATACTTTAACGCCGCCGCAAGCTTCCGTTTCCGCGAGATCTCATCTGGAGACCCTTCTCGGCGCCCTGTTAGAGGGGACTTTGGAGTTGGAGGGCTTCTTCATCATCATCATCGCCCCTCCAATGACTCGTGAGTAGTTCACTTCAGACCTACGGGTCCCTAGTTAGTAGCTAGATGGCTTCTTCTCTCTCTTGGATCTTCAATACAAAGTTCTCCATGATCTTCATGGAGATCTATCCGATGTAATCTTCTTTGGCGGTGTGTTTGTCGAGATCCGATGAATTGTGGACTTGTGATCAGATTATCGATGATATATATTTGAGTCTTTGCTGATTTCTTATATGCATGATTCGATATCCTTGTAAGTCTCTCCGAGTCTTGGGTTTTCTTTGGCCAACTAGATCTATGATTCTTGCAATGGGAGAAGTGCTTGGTTTTGGGTTCTGCCATGTGGTGACCTTTCCCATTGACAGTAGGGGCAGCAAGGCACACATCAGGTAGTTGCCATCAAGGGTAAAAAGATGGGGGTTTTATCATTGGTTTGAGATTATCCCTCTACTGTTGGAATTATGCCCTAGAGGCAATAATAAATATAGTTATTATTATAATTCCTGTATCAAGATAATCGCTTATTATCCATGCTATAATTGTATTGAATGAAGACTCATTTACATGTGTGGATACATAGACAAAACACTATCCCTAGCAAGCCTCTAGTTGGCTAGCCAGTTGATCAAAGATAGTCAGTGTCTTCTGATTATGAACAAGGTGTTGTTGCTTGATAACTAGATCACGTCATTAGGAGAATCACGTGATGGACTAGACCCAAACTAATAGACGTAGCATGTTGATCGTGTCATTTTGTTGCTACTGTTTTCTGCGTGTCAAGTATTTGTTCCTATGACCATGAGATCGTATAACTCACTAACACCGGAGGAATACTTTGTGTGTATCAAACGTCGCAACGTAACTTGGTGACTATAAAGATGCTCTAAAGGTATCTCCGAAGGTGTTCGTTGACTTAGTATGGATCAAGACTGGGATTTGTCACTCCGTGTGACGGGGAGGTATCTCGGGGCCCACTCGGTAATACAACATCACACACAAGCCTTGCAAGCAATGTAACTTAGTGTAAGTTGCGGGATCTTGTATTACGGAACGAGTAAAGAGACTTGCCGGTAAACGAGATTGAAATAGGTATGCGGATACTGACGATCGAATCTTAGGCAAGTAACATACCGAAGGACAAAGGGAATGACATACGGTATTATATGAATCCTTGGCACTGAGGTTCAAACGATAAGATCTTCGTAGAATATGTAGGATCCAATATGGGCATCCAGGTCCCGCTATTGGATATTGACCGAGGAGTCTCTCGGGTCATGTCTATATAGTTCTCGAACCCGCAGGGTCTCCACACTTAAGGTTCGACGTTGTTTTATGCGTATTTGAGTTATATGGTTGGTTACTGAATGTTGTTCGGAGTCCCGGATGAGATCACGGACGTCACGAGGGTTCCCGGAATGGTACAGAAACGAAGATTGATATATAGGATGACCTCATTTGATTACCGGAAGGTTTTCGGAGTTACCGGGAATGATGAATGGGTTCCGGGAGTTCACCGGGGGGGGGGGGGGCAACCCACCCCGGGGAAGCCCATAGGCCTTGAGGGTGGCGCACCAGCCCTTAGTGGGCTGGTGGGACAGCCCAAAAGGGCCCTATTCGCATTGGAAGAAAAATCAAAGAGAAAAAAAAGGAGGAGGTGGGAAAGGAAAGAAGGACTCCACCCACCAAACCAAGTAGGACTCGGTTTGGGGGATGGTCCTTCCCCCCTTTGGCTCGGCCGACCCCCTTGGGGCTCCTTGAGCCCCAAGGCAAGGTCCCCCCTCTCCCACCTATATATATGGAGGTTTTAGGGCTGATTTGAGACGACTTTTCCACGGCAGCCCGACCACATACCTCCACGGTTTTTCCTCTAGATCGCGTTTCTGCAGAGTTCGGGCGGAGCCGTGCTGAGACAAGGTCATCACCAACCTCCAGAGCGCCGTCACGCTGCCGGAGAACTCTTCTACCTCTCCGTCTCTCTTGCTGGATCAACAAGGCCGAGATCATCGTAGAGCTGTACGTGTGCTGAACGCGGAGGTGCCGTCCGTTCGGTACTAGATCGTGGGACTGATCGCGGGATTGTTCGCGGGGCGGATCGAGGGACGTGAGGACGTTCCACTACATCAACCGCGTTCACTAACGCTTCTGCTGTACAGTCTACAAGGGTACGTAGATCACTCATCCCCTCTCGTAGATGGACATCACCATGATAGGTCTTCGTGCGCGTAGGAAATTTTTTGTTTCCCATGCGACGTTCCCCAACATCTACATCATGTCATCTTTCTTAAGGCGTTACTGTGTTCTTATGGACTTAATACACTAGATGCATGCTGGATAGCGGTCGACGTGTGGAGTAATAGTAGTAGAAATAATCATTGCATAGATATCGTCTACTTGTTTCGGACGTGATGCCTATAGAAATAATCATTGCATAGATATCGTCACGACTCTGCACAGTTCTATCAATTGCTCGACAGTAATTTGTTCACCCACCGTCTACTTGCTTTCATGAGAGAATCCACTAGTAAACACTACGGCCCCCGGGTCTATTCACGTCCATCGTTTACATCTCCGTTTTTACTTTGCTTTGTTACTTTGTTGCTTTCAGTTCTCACTTGGCAAACAATCTATAAGGGATTGACAACCCCTTCATAGCATTGGGTGCAAGCTTTTGTGTTTGTGCAGGATCTTGAGATACTCTTCCGCCGGATTGAATCCTTGGTTCTCAAACTGAGGGAAATACTTAGCGTCGCTGTGCTACATCACCCTTTCCGCTTCGAGGGAACACGAACGCAAGGCTCCAAGGCCACGGGGGAAATCCTTTGCATACTTGCCTAGGAAGTCCCTTAAGGCGTAGCCGTAGCTGAAGGATTCCTAGTGCCGTCGACACAACTATTTCTGGCGCCATTGCAAGGGATACACAGCAAACAGTAGAAGTATTTCTGGCGCCGTTGCCGGGGAGGAGAAATTGTAAGTGCATCTAGTGCCACTTAGTGATTTTGGTGGTTTGAAGACTTATAGGTTAAGTATCTAATGTGTTTATGAGTATACACATGATCTATAAGTCATTGAGGAGTTTGAGATATTTGAAGAATATCGACCCCTAAAAATGTATATCTTCAGTTGAAGAAATTGGTCTGAAGCTGAAGAAATGAATCGCGAGGAATCTGCGATGAAATTGATATTCCTCAGGAAGATACTGATATTGAGAAGTCCGGTGGTTCCTGAAGAAAATCATTCTAAAGAATTTGAAGCGTGAGGATTTACACTTTCTGTTTTACTTTCTTCGCATTTGAGTAATAGGATCACCGTACTGTTAAAGGGGGTCAAAGTAACACTATGGAATGGATTTCCTCATGATGCTCAACCCAAGCCTAATCCTACCAAAAGCCTCAAGTGAGGAATATGAGTGACATGAAGACTCTCACAGTTGAGGGTTCCGACCGTTTTGATAGCCACGCCAAGTCGCTCGTCTTATCCACTCCAACGGTCATATTATTTAAGGGCATTAGTGTCAAATCATGTCGGGATGCTCCCAGGCTATAAATAGCCACCCCCCACAACCACTAGCTGGTTGGCTGCTCCGTTAGAAACTGACACTTGTCATAAGAGCAACCCAAATTCCTCAGAGCTTTCGAGAGTAATTCATCAGTGAGGAAATACCCCATACACCGAAACCACAAACCAAACCTAGTGATTGAGCATCACTGAAGAAGTTGTTCCTGTGTGGGACTGAAGCCTTTTACCTTTGAGGACTGTGCATCCTCCAGACGGTTAGGCGTCATGGTCTAGAGGTTTCCAACAGTCAATTGTGGATTGCCGGGTGACCTAGTTTGTGAGGGTTTGGAAGTCTGCCCTGAAGACTTACCACGAGTGTTGGGCGAGGACTGTGTGTCCTTAGCTCAAGGAGAATACGGTAGGGACTGTGTGTCCCGTGACTGGGTGTCCTTTGGTTTCAATACTAAGCCGCTCCAAACCAGATGTACAACTGTCACAGCAGTTGGAACTGGGTTATCAACAACAGTCTTCACTGAGAAACGGGTTCTAATTCCTCAACTCTTTACTTTTCTTGTATTGTGTGTTGATGACTTTCACTGTGACTGTTTGAAGAATTTGCTGAAGACTTTCTCTGAATTTCCTCAACCCCAAATTCTTCACGATAGTTAATCATCGTCTGTATTCTGCGTGCCTGCTTACTGTGCAATCTGTTTTCACATTCTTCACTCTGAAATACTGCTGTTGTGAACGTTTGCACGTCTGATCCTTTACTGTTTCCGCTGTAAGTTAGTCATCAGTGAGAAATTTCCTCAAAAGGAATTTCCTCAGTGATGAAATTCTAAAATCTCCTATTCACCCCCCTCTAGTCGATATAATGCACTTTCAATTGGTATCAGAGCGAGGAACTCCCTTGTTCTGTGTGATTTTGGTTTAACCACCTGGAGTTTTAGTTATGTTGACTGCAGGCATGTTTAAGGTGACTGCAGCATGTCCTACCTACGAAGGAAAGAACTTTCCCTTCTGGAAGAACAAAATGCAAATGCATCTACAAGCTATTGATAATGATCTCTGGTATATTGTGGAACATGGCGTCCCCATCATCTCTGCCAGTGTCTCTCCTGCTGATGTGAAGAAATTCAAGCAACTCGATTCTCAAGCGAAGAACATCATCTGTGGTTATCTGAGCCCAGGCCAGTTTGGAAGAGTAAGTGCTTTAGGCTCTGCAACACTGATCTGGGAGAGACTGTGCAAGGTAAATGAAGGAGTATCAACCCAGCGTGACTCTCGTGTTGATATTCTTCTTAATCTCTTCAATCGCTTGAAGAGACATGACAATGAAAGCTGCCAAGACACCTTTGATCGCCTCACTAACATATCAAATGAACTGCAAGCACTGGGAGCTCGAGACATCACTGATCACGAAGTTGTGAAGAAACTGCTGAGATCTTTGGATTCTTCATTAGATACTTTAGTTCTGATGATTCAAGAAAGACCAGATTACAAGATGCTTGATCCAGCTGATATACTAGAAAGGCTAAATACTCATGAATTCCAGCTAGAAGAAAAGAGAGATCTATATGGACCAAGCTATTCCAGACCACGTGCACTGAAGGCTAGAGCAATTTCCTCATCTGAAGACGAAGACACAAACGACAACATTTGTGATCCTGAAGAATTTGGACAGGAGCTTGCAATGCTTGTGAGGAAATTCCAGATATTTACACGACGAGGCCAATTCGGTAAATCTTCAAGAAGAGACATGAGGAAATCAGAATCTGCATCTGAGGACTACAAGAAACGAACATGTCACAAGTACAAGAAATCAGGTCATTACATTGCTGATTGTCCCCGTTGGGAAAGGAATCAAAGAAGAAGAAATGCAAGGATGACAGTTCTGATGACTCGAAGAAGAAGAAGAAATCTTCGAAATCCTCATCTTCAAAGCCCTCATCGCACAAGAAGACCAGTTTCAGAAAAGCTCGGGCACTTATTGGCAAGGAAATAGACTCCGAGGCAGAATCAGAGGAATGTGATGAAGAAGAGGGTTCTGATGAAGACTCAGAATCAGGACACGCTAGTCTTGCACTAGCAACCACTTTCGTCAGCAAGTCAATCTTCAATCTTGAAGAAAATGATTGCACCATCCATACTGATGACTATGCTGATGACATCGCTCCAACCTATTGCTTCATGGCAAAAGGTTCAAAGGTATCAAATAATGCCTCCTCCTCTGATTCAAGTGACTGTGAACCTAATGATTATAAGAAACCCAGTACAGTAAACTTGCTATTATTGCCACTAAACAACAAACTGCTCTGAAAAAGCTTCAGAAACTGCTACACAAAAGTGATGATCTGTTGAATGATGAAATGAACCTTACCCAAATCCTCACTGATGACATGAAAAGTCTTCAGTCTAGATTTGATAATCTTCAGGATCGTTATGATACACTCCTCACTGATCATGAGAAGCTTTCCTATGAATTTCTTCAAAGGAAGCTTGATCTTGAGAAGCTGAGGATGTCTCATGATGATCTTCGTATGGAAAATGATTCATTACTAGCTCAACAGATCAGCGCTAGTCAAGTTGAATTTATTCCTCCATGTCTTAAATGCATTGAACGCGAAACTGCTGATTCTTCACCAGAATCTTCAAATGCTACCATTGCTACAAATTCTTCAACTGCACCTGTTGTGTCTATTTCCTCACTTGAGGAAAACACAAATGTCACTGATGAAAATGCAGGGTTGAAGGAATTATACGTGACAGGCATGTATAAAAGCCTCAAAGGACATCAAATCCTTTGTGATGTGCTCAAAAAGCAGATCTTGAACAGGAACCCAAGGAAAGAAGGAATTGCCTTTGAGAGGAAACTAAATGCTGATAGATCTTATTGGAAACCTGAGCAGTATCCCAAAACCTCATGGGTTGCTGCTACTCGGCCTCCTTTTGATCCATTTAATCTAACTATATTTTCATGTGAACTATCCTATTCCTCAGATGAGTCATTTGATTCCAACTATAAACTGTTCAAAAATCAATCTGGTGAAGTATTTGCCCGATATGTTGGAACTAACTGCAGGAATGGCCCTCCTCTGAGGAAAATCTGGGTTCCCAAAAGTTGTCTTGAAAATCTTCAGGTGAATGTCCTCATGACACCACCACTGAAGAATCTGAACCCCAGATCAAATTCCTCAGAAGGACCAAAGTCTTCAAGAGGATCAAAGTCCTCAACTAGTCAAAACTATGCTCGTACCCGTGCTTATGCATCTAACATGCAGGGAAACTATAAGGAATATGAATATGAGCGTTACTCCTCAAATCATTATGTTCATAAATCCTCAAACCAGTTCTCTGCATATTCATATGAGTACTTTAATCCCCCTACTGTTAAGAGAAGTGCATCAGCTTCAATGCCACCTTTCTCATATGGTGCTCGCAGGATGATGAACGCTTTGCCACCCCATCAGATGTGGGTGGTGAAGAAATCAAACTAATCACTTCTGCAGGACAGGTCACCAGATGAAAATCATCATCTGAAGAATTTGCTAGAGACCTGAAGAAATGCTTGATAGGACGCAAGCTAATGATTGATGAAATAGAAATATTTCACACGTCCTTACATTTCTGTTATGATGAAATTACTGATCTGATGACATTAGTATCATATTCTTCAAATCTGAAGCATATGAGATGGTAAGCTGTACTAATTCATCTGCAGGATGACAAACCCAAAAATACTGAGTGGGTTCTCGATAGTGGCTGCACACATCACATGACTGGTAATAAAAGCTTACTGATGAATATGCCACTAACTCCATCACCTCTGAAGCAAATCACATATGGTGATAAAGGTAAAAGCAAGGTATTGGGACTTGGCAAAGTGGCTATTTCCAAGGATAGGCATATGGACAAAGTGATGCTTGTTGAATCCCTTGGTTTTAACCTTATGTCAGTCTCAATGCTTTGAAATCCTGATATGATTGTTATCTTTGGTAGATATAGATGTGTAGTCATCATGGAATCTGACAGATCCAAAGTATTCGAAGGTGTAAGAAGAGGGGATTTGTACATTGTTGATTTCTCTACAGGTCCTCAACCAGCCACTTGCTTACTAGCAAAAACCTCAGAAGGATGGCTGTGGCACCGAAGACTAGGTCATGCAGGCATGAGGAATTTGCACACGCTCGCGAAGAAGAAGCATGTCATCGGCATCGAATCAGTCAAATTCCTCAAGGATCATCTCTGCCGTGCTTGTGAATCTGGGAAAATGACCAGATCCAAGCATCCCTCCAAAACCATCATGACCACTACACGACCATTCGAATTGCTTCATATGGATTTGTTTGGACCTACTCACTATGCCACACTAACCAATGCAGCATCTCTATATGGCTTTGTCATAGTTGATGATTATTCCAGATACACTTGGGTGCATATAGTGTATAAAACTGAAGTGCAGGAAATCTTCAAACGATTTTCTTCAAGGGCCTCGACGAACTTTGGCATCAAGATCAAACATATCAGGAGTGATAATGGAACCGAGTTCAAAAACACTGGTCTTGATGATTATCTTGATGAACTTGGTATTACTCACGAATTGTCTGCTCCTTATACTCCTCAGCAGAATGGTGTCGTGGAAAGGAAGAACAGGACTCTGGTTGAAATGGAGAGAACCATGCTTGAAGAATATCAGACTCCTCGTCGCTTTTGGCCTGAAGCAATCAACACTCATGCCATATCTTCAACAGGGTATATCTTCAGAAATTCCTCAAGAAAACCTCATATGAACTCCTCACTGACAAGAAACCCAATGTAAGCTATTTCAAAGTCTTCGGTGCAAAATGCTGGATTAGAGATCCTCACCACAGCTCAAAATTTGCACCTAAGGCACATGAAGGTTTTATGCTCGGTTATGGAAAGGACTCGCACATTTACAGAGTCTTCAACAACTATCACAACAAAGTTGCTCAGACTGTAGATGTGCGGTTCGATGAAACTAATGGCTCGCAAAGAGAACAATTGCCTTATGATCCAGATAAGCTGTCTCCTGAGGAAGCAATAAAGCTCAAGCCTACTGAAGACATTGTTCCATCTGAGGAAACTGATGAAGAAATTATCCCCATCGCTGATAAAAACCAAGAAGATGTTCCTGAGGAAATTGCATCAGCACCACTTCCTCAGCCCAGACAAAATCCTCAACCAGCTCATCCGAGGATTGCAAACGAAGTAGAACTTGACAAAATCCTCAACGACATCAACGCGCCAGGTCCTCTCACTCGCTCAAAAGCTTCACGCTTGGTTAACTTTTGTGGGCATTTTTCCTTTGTATCCATCACAGAACCCTCAAAAGTTGCTGAGGCTTTTCTGGAACCGGAGTGGATCCAAGCTATGCAAGACGAACTTCTTCAATTCAAGCTGAATGATGTATGGGAGCTCGTCAAACGACCAGATCCTCGCAAGCACAACATCATCGGCACCAAGTGGATTTTCCGAAACAAGCAATATGAGGACGGTCAAGTGGTGAGGAACAAGGCACGACTTGTAGCCCAAGGCTACACCCAGGTTGAAGGAATAGATTTCGATGAAACTTTTGCACCTGTTGCGAGACTTGAAGCTATTCGAATACTACTTGCTTATGCTAATCATCATAACATCACCTTATATCAAATGGATGTGAAAAGTGCATTCCTCATTGGTAAGCTTGAGGAAGAAGTATATGTTGCTCAGCCCCCAGGTTTTGAGGATCCAAAGAATCCAGACAAAGTCTTCAGACTCAAAAAGGCTCTGTATGGTCTCAAGCAAGCCCCTCGGGCATGGTATGATACATTGAAGGAATTCCTCATGAAGAAAGGCTTCAAACCTGGTTCACTCGATCCAACTCTTTTCACAAAATCCTACGATAATGAGCTATTTGTATGTCAAATATATGTTGATGATATCATATTTGGCTGTACTGACAAAAGATACAGTGATGAATTTGCCTACATGATGAGTGAAGAATATCAGATGTCCATGATGGGGGAGCTGAAATTCTTCTTAGGCCTTCAAATTCGTCAACAAAACAATGGAATCTTCATATCACAGGAGAAATACCTCAAGGATGTTCTGAGGAAATTCGACATGCACGAATGCAAAGGTGCCAAGACTCTCATGCCTACCAACGGCCACCTCGGCACTGATGAAAATGGTAAAGATTTCGATCAACAGGTATACCGTTCTATGATTGGCTCCTTATTGTATCTATGTGCATCTAGGCCAGATATAATGCTTAGTGTTTGCATGTGTGCATGTTTTCAAGCAAAACCAAAGGAATCAGACCATAAAGTTGTGAAACATATTCTTCGATACTTAGCTCACACACCAACACTAGGATTATGGTATCCCAAGGGCTCCAATCTTCATCTGGTAGGGTATTCTGATTCTGACTATGCTGGTGACCGTGTGGATCGCAAGTCAACATCTGGCACATGCCATTTCCTCGGAAGATCACTAGTTTGCTGGTCCTCCAAGAAGCAGAACTGTGTATCACTCTCCACTGCCGAAGCTGAGTACATTGCTGCTGGTTCTTGCTGTGCTCAATTGCTATGGATGAAGCAAACCCTCAAGGACTACGGCATCAACATGAAGAATGTACCTCTATACTGTGATAATGAGAGTGCTATCAAGATTGCATACAACCCAGTACAACACTCGAAGACCAAGCACATCCAGATTCATCATCATTTTCTTCGGGACCATGTCCTCAAGGGCAATATCCTCATCGACCATGTGAAGACTGATGATCAATTGGCAGATATCTTCACTAAGCCCTTGGATGAGAAAAGGTTTAGCAAGTTGCGGTGTGAGCTAAATATCTTAGAGTCTTCAAATGTTTTGTAAAAACATGCACACATCCTAACACTTATGCAAAGTTAATGACTTAGATGTGCAACACATGATGAAACGATTTTCTTCAACTGATGAAGAAAGTCACTCTGAATGTGAAGAAATTAACGAAGAAATTGATTCTCAGGGCCCTACGACAATTGTACGCGGCGTCTGTAATCAACATTCTTATATGGTGGGTAAAGCCACCGCCCAATGTGAAATTCCTCAAGTTGATTTTCTTCAAATGATCAATTTCCTCACAATGCATTTTTTTAAACAGCTGTTCTTCATTGTGATGATCTATTACAAAATCTTCAAAAACACTTGATGACTTTCATTTGTCTAGGTAGACTATGATTTCTAGTCCTCAACAACATTCACTTATTGCTATTTCTGCAAGTTGATGTTTCTGCTAAGTGAATGTGATCGGACCCTACTTTCCCTCTATGCTATACTTATCCAGTCTATTCAATTCTACATATGCGTTCTATTTGAAACTTTGTTCAAAATCCTCACTGCATCCTTGTCAGCTGATGATTTTGTAACGAAAATCCTCAAATCTTCAAAAATTGTTTTCTTCAAAGGCACAGTAACTGAACCCCCAGTTCCCACGATCGGATAACCATGATCTCCACTATCTCCACCGCATCGTACGGGAGCTACACGTGTCCTGCGGAGACGTAGAGGCAGGGGCTATTCGGTCCGAAACTTTTGTGCCAAACAGTTACTTCTGGGCTATAAATATGTCCTTATCCCCCTCGGTATCCTCTTCTTTGCCTCATCGCTCTCCTGCCACAGCACACTCCACCGAACCCTAGCGCCACCGCTGGTAGTCTTGTCGCCGGTGAGGAAGAGCTTCACCGCCTCGACCTTTTCGTCGCCAGAATCACGCTGGAGTCGGACCATCTTCGTCCGCCGCCGCCGTAGACGTCCTCTGCCGCCAAGTTAGGGTGCATTGGACACTCGAACGAAGAACCTCTCCAACACTACTTTCTGTGTGCTTCGTACGCACCTTCCAGGGTAAATATATCCCATTTTTACAGCAGATTAGATCTGAAATTTTACATCTTCTATGTGAAATCTGTTTTTCCTCAAGATACGATGCGCACATGATTCCTCAAACACTACCTATCACCGCAATCATTGATGAACTAGCTAAGCATCTAAGATTTTCACGAGATTCCTTAGTTGTGCGAATTTTCGGATTTGTACAACTCTTGAACCCAAGAATAGTATGCTTAGGCAAATTCCTCAACCACTCGTTATATTCCTCAAACTGTCAAACTTTTTCATTTTCTTCAAATCTGAGAACGCATATGACCTCTCCAAATTCCTCGCAACTATACTCTGTTCAGAGGTACACACATGTCAGCTGATGAATCTCTCGGTTCTCATCACATTAACTCATTTGCAGCATTTCTGGAAGAAACTCTTCAAGGCTCTTCAGAATCCTCAAGAGTTCAAAATCATCAGCAAAGTCCTCAACTGAAGAAAATGGAGGAAGAGAGAAAACAGAAGGGAGGAAAGAAACTGGAGCAGAACACAGCTGCTGATATTCCTGAGGATTTACATATGGACTATTGTACGCCTGATGAACATGAGACAATGGCCAAGAGAAAGATAAGGCTGCAGAAGATTGAACGCCGATGGGCGAAGGAATGGAAGGAGTACAGGTTTGTGACTCCCAAATATGCGAAGAAATTCGCTTTGAAGCCTCCTGGCAGAAGGGCCCCACTTGAGGATCATCAAGTAGCTCATCCATCAAGCCTCAAGACCATTGATGACTATCCAGATGAAAAGGAAAAGCATCTGGCCAAGCTCAAGAAGCAAGCAGAAGCTGCAGTGAGGAAATTTAATGAATCCTCAGCTGCTACCTCCGGTGCTGCTAATTCCTCAGCGGCAGAAACCTTAGGCTCAGAAATTCCTCACACGCAGTCTGTGCCATCAAAGCAAAGGGCTCCAAAGCCTCAAGAGAAGTCTGCTCAGACTTCTGTCACAAAACCCTCAGCTCCAAAACCCTCAGTTCTAAAACCCTCATTACCAAAACCTTCAACACCAAAACCATCAGCGCCAAAACCCTCTGCACCAATATCCTCAGCACCAAAATCCTCAGCTCCACCTCCAAAGCCTCAAAAAAACCAGTACAGAAGCATTTCATGAAACCTACGACCGCCAGCTCCAGCTCCTCACTCCCAGCTGCAACTAGCTTGGAGACAAAGTCTTCAACACCACTTATGAAGACTTCGGTAGCTACTGAACATGCACCTCTGCCCAGCCCCGGCAAACCTCGCAGTCCCGTCTGCATTAGAGGGAAGTGATGAATATGATGATGAAACCCTGCAAGCCATCATCAGAAACAAGCAAGAAAGGGTACCACAAGCATCAGGCAGTGCTATTCCTCTGGCCATGGACCCCAAGGTCCTCCTTGACTACATCAATATCTGGTATGAGGATCCAAACACTCCCATTGATGATTTGAAACTTCCTCCTGGCATCAGCCACATGGTGGCCACCTTCATATATGAAGCCAAGTGGAAAGAACAGCAGGCCCGGTAGGCAAAGGTTGCAAAGGCCAAAAAGGAGAAATTCCTCAGGCGGAATCTCCTCAAGCTGACTCCAGATGCTCTGGTGTCAACCCAGGCAGAGCTGCAAGTATTGATTGACAAGTATGACAAGTTGTCAGATCGCAAAAGCATCAAGCGCAATTTCATCAAGCTAGCCACTAGTGCTGTTGATGACTACAACAAGAGAAAAGCACCACCAACACCAACTCCTCAGCCCCTGGTTGAGCAGCCAGCAGATGCATCTCCTGATGAGGAGGAAACTCCTCAAGCTGAGGAAGAACACGAAGAGCGCCGTATTGATGAACCGGCCATTGAAGAAATCATCACGGAAACTGCAACTGATGAAATTGCAACCACTGATGAGACTGCTCCTGATCCAGCTGCTTCATCAAAGCAGGCTGATGACTCTGTTCCAGCTGGTTCCTCACTACCAGCTGAAGAATCTGAAGAAAGAACACCTTCACCAAAAGCTTCAAAGGTGAAGAAGATAATTCCATCTGCATCAGACACGAAGAAAACAAGGGCTGCTGAAAAGGAAGCCAAGAAGAGAAAAGCCTCCTCAGCAGTAGAAGAGACAGAGGCAAAGCGCCTCAAAGAAACTGAAGAAAATGCTCCTCTGGACCCAGTGCCTCTCAATGTCGCACCTTCCTATGAGATGGTCGTCATTGCTGACCCAGCTACAAGGGCAGATGAGGAAATGAAGGATGTCGCCTCTGAGGAACACACTGATGAGGAAATCCAGATTGATGACAGTCCTCAACCTCTTATTTCTCAGACCGAGACTGCTCAAGCATCAGCTGCACCAGCTGATGAAACTGCTTCTGCCACAAAGCCAGCTGAAGAAAAACATGCTGAGGAAAATGTACATTCTGAGCAGACTCCTCAAGATGAGGAACAGGCTGACCCAACTCCTCAAAATGAGAAAGAAGCGGAAATTCCTCAGCCTGAAGCTCAGCCAGAGCAAGCATCATCTACCCAGCAAGAAGTACCAGCTGATGAAATTCCTCAACTTGAGGAAAATGCTGAAGAAAATGTACCCGCCCAAGACAATGAATTCATTGTGCTCAACCCAGAGACTGCCATTGTTGTCTCCCCCCTATTCCTCAGCAAAATCTCAAGCCAGTTTAGCGTCAGCCCTTCTCCAAGCGTCCAAAGTTTCAGAAAGAAAATTTATTTGAGGAACGCATGTATTTCATCGGAGAGAACCCTTATGACAAGCCTCAAATGAGGCATTTGAAGTTTTGGACAAGGACTCAAATGAACTATTATGCCTCTGTGCTCTATGGACGCAACAAGATATTCCAGCACAGGCACATCCCTCATGTTGAGCTTGAAGAAATACCTTGCATGGAACCAGTCCTCAGTGTACTCCACGATGCATGTTTACTGCCTATGTGCTCCGACATATCAGACTGGAACAGTGAGCTTATTCTTCAGTTCTATGCCACTCTTCATATATCTGGCAACCCTGAAGACATCAACACTTGGGTGTTTGATTGGATGACACAAAACACTCACTACAAGGCTCCTGCTTCTGAACTCCTCAAAGAACTGCCCGTACCAGTTCCCTCGGATGGGGCAGTGAAGCTTTATGGTGAGCGTGAGCTGCCAAATGGAATGATGGAAGTCCTCATGAAGCCTTTGGCTGCAGGAAAACCCTCAAGAACCACATTCCTCGTCCATGAGCTCAAGTACACACCCCGGTCTGTCTACAGAATCCTCTGCAGTGTGCTCGCGCCAATCAAAGGCCATGATGATGAAGAAGATGTTGTAGGCCTCATGAAGAATATCCTCTTCAACATCATTCACGGTATTCCTATTGATATCCATGATTTCTTCTTGAGGACTTTGGCCGACAATGCCATGTGCCCCTATGATCACAAGATTTATGCCCCGTGGATCATGAGATTCATCAGGACAAGGACAGGCATCAACTTTCACGATGATTGTCAAAACCATGTTGATTATATGCCTCCTATCCGGGTCAACAAGAAGACTTTTGAGCCCATTGAAGGAAAAGGAAAATCTCTGATTGAAGAAGGCAGCAGGCCCCTTGATGGCCAGTTCAGAGAGCCCGAAGCATATTCTTCATGGGACGATACTGAGACTCGTCCAGCAAGCCCTGTTCCTCCTCGCGTGCTGAACACCAGAGAGCTCCTCCTCAGTCTTCACCAGAAGGTGGATCACAACCACAAATGGGTCAAACGCCAGTTTGGTGCCATTGTGAAAACCCGCACTGAAACTCAGAACGCTGTGAAGCTTAATCATCACTATCTGCATGAGGTTTTCGATCGCACCTGGGCTACACTTGCACATCTGAAGACCCAGACTGAGCTTGAAGAAATGAACTTTGAGCAGGACTTTGAATGGTCGTGGCCTCCCAAGAGGAAGTTCAGGCCCATTCCAGTGCTAGACCTTGAAGACAGCTCCTTTTCTTCATTCCGCACCACTGAATCTGATGAGGAACAACTTGACACTGCAACCGGCCCCAGGAAGAAGACTACTCCCAAGAAGCATCACGGCTCTTCCTCGACCGCCAAGAAATGAAGTCTTCACGGGCGTTAGTCCTCAGTTGTCCCTTTTTGTCACTTGATGACAAAGGGGGAGAAACTCAAGAGTTAGTCTTCAAGCGGGATATTTTTGGGTCTTATGAACTATATTTAAGTTACAAACTCTTGGCTCTTCTGAAGTTTTTATGTAATGAGTTGTAACTTAAGCCCGATGGTACTCTGACGCTTTTGAACGCTTTTCTTCGCATGCTTATTCCTCAAGTTTTAATGCACGCATGCTGGAATTCATCAGATACCATTTGCCATCATGCATCTTCATTTTCTTCATATGATATGTTATATGTATGCATGATTTACAAGACTCAGGGGGAGATCTCCATGATAAATCATCAATGTGCATCTGCTATAAAAGAAAAATCCTCAAGGTATGCACATCTTCAGGGGGAGTCTCTCTGAATCTTGTTTTCAAATTCCTCAAATGAGTATTTACACTTCATATTTTTTATCCCTGTTGAAGACTTAACCTAATTGTCATCAACCACCAAAAAGGGGGAGATTGTAAGTGCATCTAGTGCCCCTTAGTGATTTTGGTGGTTTGAAGACTTATAGGTTAAGTATCTAATGTGTTTATGAGTATACACAGGATCTATAAGTCATTGAGGAGTTTGAGATATTTGAAGAATATCGACCCCTAAAAATGTATATCTTCAGTTGAAGAAATTGGTCTGAAGCTGAAGAAATGAATCACGAGGAATCTGCGATGAAATTGATATTCCTCATGAAGATACTGATATTGAGAAGTCCGGTGATTCCTGAAGAAAATCATTCTGAAGAATTTGAAGCATGAAGATTTACACTTTCTGTTTTACTTTCTTTGCATTTGAGTAATAGGATCACCATACTGTTAAAGGGGGTCAAAGTAACACTATGGAATGGATTTCCTCATGATGCTCAACCCAAGCCTAATCCTACCAAAAGCCTCAAGTGAGGAATATGAGTGACATGAGGACTCTCACTGTTGAGGGTTCCGACCGTTTCGATAGCCACGCCAAGTCACTGGTCTTATCCACTCCAACGGTCATATTATTTAAGGGCATTAGTGTCAAATCATGTCGGGATGCTCCCAGGCTATAAATAGCCACCCCCACAACCACTAGCTGGTTGGCTGCTCCGTTAGAAACTGACACTTGTCATAAGAGCAACCCAAATTCCTGTGAGCTTTCGAGAGTAATTCATGAGTGAGGAAATTACCCATACACCGAAACCACAAACCAAACCTAGTGATTGAGCATCACTGAAGAAGTTGTTCCTGTGTGGGACTGAAGCCTTTTACCTTTGAGGACTGTGCATCCTCTAGACGGTTAGGCGTCATGGTCTAGAGCTTTCCAGCAGTCAATTGTGGATCGCCGGGTGACCTAGTTTGTGAGGGTTTGGAAGTCTGCCCTGAAGACTTACCACGAGTGTTGGGCGAGGACCGTGTGTCCTTAGCTCAAGGAGAATACGGTAGGGACTGTGTGTCCCGGGACTGGGTGTCCTTTGGTTTCAATACCAAGCCGCTCCAAACCAGATGTACAACTGTCACAGCAGTTGGAACTGGGTCATCAACAACAGTCTTCACTGAGAAACGGGTTCTAATTCCTCAACTCTTTACTTTTCTTGTATTGTGTGTTGATGACTTTCACTGTGACTGTTTGAAGAATTTGCTGAAGACTTTCTCTGAATTTCCTCAACCCCAAATTCTTCACGATAGTTAATCATCGTCTGTATTCTGCGTTCCTGCTTACTGTGCAATCTGTTTTCACATTCTTCACTCTGAAATACAACTGTTGTGAATGTTTGCATGTCCGATCCTTTAATGTTTCCGCTGTAAGTTAGTCATCAGTGAGGAATTTCCTCAGTGATGAAATTCTAAAAATCTCCTATTCACCCCCCTCTAGTCAATATAACGCACTTTCAGAAATCAAGATCTATCCAAGTAGGCTTCACAAACTCTTCTCTTGCATTTACTTTTGTTGCCATTTGCCTCTCGTTTTCCTCTCCCCCACTTCACATTTGCCGTTTTCATTCGCCTTTCTCCTTCTCCGTTTTCTCTTGCCCTTGCCATTTTCCTTTGCCGGTTTCTTGCTTGCTTGTGTGCTTGTTTGTTTGTTGAAGACATCATGTCTGAAAACACCAAACTTTGCGACTTCTCGAGCACTAATAATAATGATTTTATTAGTACTCCGATTGCTCCCGCCACTAGTGCGGAATCGTATGAAATCAACGCCGCTTTGCTGAATCATGTTATGGAAGAGCAATTTTCTGGCCTTCCTAGTGAAGATGCCGCATCCCATCTCAATACCTTCATTGAGCTTTGTGATATGCAAAAGAAAAGAGATGTGGATAATGACGTGATTAAGTTGAAACTTTTTCCTTTCTCGTTGCGAGATCGCGCAAAAACTTGGTTTTCTTCTTTGCCTAAAAATAGTATCGATTCTTGGGATAGGTGCAAAGATGCTTACATATCCAAGTATTTTCTGCCGGCTAAGATCATCTCCTTATGTAACGATATCATGAATTTCAAGCAACTTGATCATGAACACGTTGCACAATCTTGGGAGAGGATGAAGCTTATGATTAGAAATTGTCCTGCTCATGGCTTGAGTTTGTGGATGATTATACAAATCTTTTACGCTGGCTTCAATTTCGCTTCTCGCAATATCTTGGACTCTGCCTCAAGTGGAACATTCATGGAAATCACGTTAGGAGACGCTACAAAACTCCTAGACAATATCATGACCAACTACTCTCAGTGGCACACTGAAAGGTCGCCTGCTAGCAAAAAGGTGCACACTATAGAAGAGATTAACTCGCTTAGTGCTAAGATGGACGAGTTGATGAATTTGGTTGCTAGTAGAAATTCTACCGTAGATCCTAATGACATGCCACTATCTTTTTTGATTGAGAGTAGCAACGCTAGTTTGGACGTGAATTTTGTTGGTAGGAACAATTTTGGCAACAACAATGCTTTTAGAGGAAACTATGTTCCTAGGCCTTTTCCTAGTACTCCTCTAACAATTATGGCAATTCCTACAACAACACTTATGTAAATCACAACAAATTACCCTCTGATCTAGAGAGTAATATCAAAGAGTTCATCAACTATCAAAAGATTTTCAATGCGTCCATAGAGGAAAAACTACTCAAAATAGACGATTTGGCTAAGAGCGTTGATAGGATGTCTTGTGATATTGATGCTTTGAAAGTTAGATGCGCTCCTCCCAAGATCAACTTGGATGAAACTTTGAAAGCTATGCGTATCTCCATGAATGAGAGCAAAGAAAGAACCACCCAAATTCGTGCTAGACATGAATGGTTTAAAAGGGTGCATTCTAGTGATGCAAATCACGAAGATCTTAAGGTGCTTGCTGTGTCTCCTCTTGAATCTTTGTTTTCGCGTGTCAAACCTACTTATGGAGGGGCTGGATATGAATCCACTTTGATTGAAAAACGCCCCAATGATTCGGAGTCCACCTATCTTGATGATAAAGGTGTGGAGAGTGCAGTAGAAGAAGTCAAAATTTTGGGTAGTAATGAAACTCCCACTTTGGATTTCAAGGAATTCAACTATGATAATTGCTCCTTGTTTGAATGCATTTCTTTGAAGCAATCCATTGCAAACTCTCCACATGCTTATAGCCAAAGCAAAGCCTTTACCACGCATATCGTAGATGCTATGATGAAATCTATTGAAGAGAAGCTCGAACTAGAAGTCTCTATACCTAGAAAACTTCATGATGAGTGGAAACCTACTATCAAAATCAAGATCAACAACTATGAGTGCAATGCTTTGTGTGATTTGGGTGCTAGTGTTTCCGCGATTCCAAAGTCTCTATGTGATATTCTTGGTTTTCATGAGATTGAAGAGTGTTCTCTTAATTTGCATCTTGCGGATTCTACCGTCAAGAAGCCCATGGGGAGGATCGATGATGTTCTTATTGTTGCAAATAAGAACTATGTACCCGTGGATTTCATTGTACTTGACATAGATTGCAATCCTTCATGTCCCATTATTCTTGGTAGACCTTTCCTAAGGACTATTGCTGCTATCATCGATATGAAGGAAGGGAATATTAGATTTCAGTTTGCCTTAAAGAAGGGCATGGAGCACTTTCCTAGAAAGAAAATAAGATTGCCTTATGAATCTATGATGAGGGCTACCTATGGTTAAACAAAAGCGCTTGTTGGGAGGCAACCCAACGAATCTATCCTTCTTCTTTCTGTTTTTTGTTTTTCACACTTTCATAATTCTTCTATGATTTTGTTTTTTGTGTTTCTTTTTGCGTTTGTGCCAAGCAAAACCATTATGATTAGTCTTGAGGATGATCGTTTGGTCACGCTGGAAAAGACAGAAACTTTCTGCTCACGAAAATAATTTTCATTTTTTTCTGTTAGAGATTTTGAGTTGATTCTTTTTGCTGCTGATTTCTACGCAAATTCTTCAGACTTTCATAATTTGTCAGAAGTTTTGAAGAATCAGAGGTATACGAAATATACAGATTGCTACAGACTGGTCTGGTGTTAACAGATTCTGTTTTTGTTGTGTTGGTTGCTTAGTTTGATGAAACTATGGATAGTATCGGGGGTATTAGCCATGGAAGATTGAAAGTACAGTAACCCAACATCAGCACAAGTAGAATTTAAGTTTTCTACAGTACCTAAGGAAGTGGTGGTTTGCTTTCTTGTACTAATGTTATCACGAGTTTCTGTTTAAGTTTCGTGTTGTGAAGTTTTCAAGTTTTGGGTGAAGTTCTTGTGGACAAAAAGATAAAGAGTGGCAAGAGCTCAAGCTTGGGGATGCCCAAGGCACCCCAAGATATTCAAGGGTGCCTTAAAAGCCTAAGCTTGGGGATGCCCTGGGAAGGCATCCCCTCTCTCATCTTCAATCCATCGGTAATGTTACTTGGGGCTATATTTTTATTCACCACATGTTATGTGTTTTTGCTTGGAGCGTCTTGTATCATAGGAGTATTTTTTTTTGTTGTGTCACAATCATCCTTGCTGCACACCTAGAGAGAGAGAGATGCACTCACCGTGATTTTGTCGAGCTTCACTTATATCTTTTGGTAGACAATTCAGCTCACATATGCTTCACTTCTATCTTTTGAGCTAGATACTTTTGCTCTATGTGCTTCACTTATATCTTTTAGAGCACAACGGTGCGTGGCTTGGTAGTTGATCTATGCTTTAAAATTAGTCTCAAAAGGGGTAGTTATCCAAAGGGATACGAAAACTTCCACCTTCATGTGCATTGAATAGTTAGAGAAGTTTGATTCATCTCAATTAGTTTTGAGTTGTGGTTATGGTAATATTGAAGTCATGCTAGTAAGGTGTTGTGGATCTAGAAATACTTGTGTTGAAGTTAGTGATTCCCGTCGCATGCACGTATGGTGAACCGCTATGTGATGAAGCCTGAGCATGATTAGTATATTGATTGTCATCCTTTGCGTGGCGGTCGGGATCGCGCGATGGTTTATACCTACCAACCCTTCCACTAGGAGTATGCGTTGAATGCTTTGTTTCAATTACTAATAAAACTTTTGCAACAAGTATATGAGTTCGTCATGACTAATGTTGAGTCCATGGTTTAGAGGCACTTTCACCATCCACCATCACTATCTTCTTAGTGTCGTGCAACTTTCGCCGATGCACAAAACCCACCATTAGCCTCCCTCAAAACAGCCACCATACCTACCTACTATGACTTTTTCAAAGTCATTCCGAGATATATTGCCATGCAACTACCACCATGATATGTGCCACCATGTCTACATTGCCATTGCATGATCGTAAGATAGCTAGCATGATGTTTCCATTGATGTCTATGCCATGCTAGATCATTGCCACGGTACACTACCGAAGGCATTCCATATAGAGTCATAGTTGTTCTAAGTTTTGAGTTGAAAGTGTGATGATCATCATTATTGGAGCATTGTCCCATGTGAGGAAATAAAAGAGGCCAAAGAAGCCCATAAAAAAAGAGGCCAAAGAGCCCACCAAAAAAAAGATGACAGAAAAACAGAGAAGGGACAATGCTACCACTTTTTCCACACTTGTGCATTCTGAGCACCATGATTGAGAGTCTCTCGTTTTGTCACCACCATATAGCTAGTGGGAAATTCTCATTATATAACTTGGATTGTATATTCCAATGATAGGCTTCCTCAAAATTGCCTTAGGTATTCGTGAGCAAGCAAGTTGGATGCACACCCACTAGTTTTCTTTAAGGGCTTTCACATACTGGTAGCTCTAGTGCATCATTTGTATGGCAATCCCTACTCATTCACATTGATATCTATTGATGAGCATCTCCACAGCTCATTGATATGCCTAGTTAATGTGACTATCATCTCCTTTTTGTCTTGCAACCCCCACCACATTCCACACCATCTATAGTGTTATAACCATGGCTCACGCTGATGTATTGCGTGAGACTTGAAAATGTTCGAGAAAGTAAAGGTGTGAAACAATTACTTGGCCAATATCGGGGTTGTGCATGATTTAAATTCGTTGTGTAATGATGATAGAGCATAGCCAGACTATATGCTTTTGTAGGGATAACTTTCTTTTGGCCTTGTTATTTTGAAAGTTCATTAGTACTTTGCTAGTTTGCTTGAATTATTATTGTTTCCACGTCAATAGCAAACTATTGTTTTGAATCTAATGGATCTAAACATTCACGTCACATAAGAGGAATTACAAAGGACACCTATGCTAGGTAGCATGAAAGCATCAAAAATTCATTCTTATCACTTCCCTACTCGAGGACGAGCAGGAGTTAAGCTTGGGGATGCTTGATACGTCTCAAACGTATCTATAATTTTTTATGGTTTCACGCTGTTATCTTGTCTTCTTTGTATGTTTTATGTACCTTTTTATATCTTTTTGGGACTAACTTATTAATTCAGTGCCAAGTGCCAGTTCCTATTTTTCCGTGTTTTTGACTCTTTTCATATCTGATTTTGGAACGGAGTCCAAACTGAAGAAAAACCCCGAAATGATTTTTTCCCGAACGGAAGAAGTCCAGGGGGCTTTTGGGCCAAGCCAGGTGGGCTCCAGGGAGCCCACAAGCCCCCACTCCGCCACCAGGGGAGGCGGCGGTGGGTAGGCTTATGGCCTCCCTGGCCGCCCCCTGACCTAGGTCTTTGGCCTATAAATTCCAAAATATTCCGCAAAAAACCAGGGGAGCCTCGAAAATACTTTTCCACCGCCGCAAGCTTCCGTTTCCGCGAGATCTCATCTGGAGACCCTTTCCGGCGCCCTGCCGGAGGGGACTTTGGAGTTGGAGGGCTTCATCATCATCATCATCGCCCCTCCAATGACTCGTGAGTAGTTCACTTTAGACCTACGGGTTCGTAGTTAGTAGCTAGATGACTTCTTCTCTCTCTTGGATCATCAATACAAATTTCTCCAAGATCTTCATAGAGATCTATCCGATGTAATCTTCTTTGGCGGTGTGTTTGTCGAGATCCGATGAATTGTGCACTTGTGATCAGATTATCTATGATATATATTTGAGTCTTTGCTGATTTCTTATATGCATGATTTGATATCCTTGTAAGACTCTCCGAGTCTTGGGTTTTGTTTGGCCAACTAGATCTATGATTCTTGCAATGGGAGAAGTGCTTGGTTTTGGGTTCTGCCATGTGGTGACCTTTCCCAGTGACAGTAGGGGCAGCAAGGCACACATCAAGTAGTTGCCATCAAGGGTAAAAAGATGGGGTTTTTATCATTGGTTTGAGATTATCCCTCTACATCATGTCATCTTGCTTAAGGCGTTACTCTGTTCTTATGGACTTAATACACTAGATGCATGCTGGATAGCGGTCGATGTGTGGAGTAGTAGTAGTAGATGCAGAAAGTATCGGTCTACTTGTTTCGGATGTGATGCCTATAGAAATAATCATTGCATAGATATCGTCACGACTCTGCAGAGTTCTATCAATTGCTCGACAGTAATTTGTTCACCCACCGTCTAGTTGCTTTCATGAGAGAAGCCACTAGTAAACACTACGGCCCCCGGGTCTATTCACATCCATCGTTTACATCTCCGCTTTTACTTTGCTTTGTTACTTTGTTGCTTTCAGTTCTCACTTGGCAAACAATCTATAAGGGATTGACAACCCCTTCATAGCATTGGGTGCAAGCTTTTCTGTTTGTGCAGGATCTTGAGATACTCTTCCGCCGGATTGATACCTTGGTTCTCAAACTGAGGGAAATACTTACCGTCGCTGTGCTACATCACCCTTTCCGCTTCGAGGGAACACCAAGCAAGGCTCCAAGGCCACGGGGGAAATCCTTTGCATACTTGCCTAGGAAGTCCCTTAAGGCGTAGCCGTAGCTGAAGGATTCCTGGTGCCGTCGACACAACTATTTCTGGCGCCGTTGCAAGGGATACACATCAAACATCATGGAGCATATGAGATGTTCCAGAAGTTGAAGTTTATCTTTCAGAAGAACGCCCGGATTGAGAGGTATGAGACCTCCGATAAATTGTATGCTTGCAAGATGGAGGAGAATTCGTCTGTCATTGAACATGTGCTCAAAATGTCTAGGTACTCAAACCATCTAGCTGAGCTGGGGATTGAATTGCCGCAAGAGGCTATCACTGACATAATTCTTCAGTCACTGCCACCTAGCTATAAGAGCTTTGTGGTTAACTATGACATGCAAGGGATGAACAAGTCACCCGACGAGTTATTCGTGATGCTGAAAGTCGCAGAGTCAGAACTCCGGAAAGAGCATCAAGTGTTGATGGTCAATAAGACCACTGGCTTCAAGAGAAACGACAAAGGCAAGAAGGGTAACTCCAAGAATAGCGGCAAGCCTGTTGCCAATCTGACGAAGAAACCCAAGGCTGGACCTAAGCCTGAAACAGAGTGTTATTATTGCAAGGGAATGGGTCACTGGAAGCGCAACTGCCCCAAGTATTTGGCTGATAAGAAGGCGGCCAAGGAAAAATCAGCTATATTTGATATACATGTTATTGATGTGTACTTAACCAACTCTCGTAGTAGTGCGTGGGTATTTGATACCGGTTATGTTGCTCATATTTGCAACTCGAAGCAGGAACTGCGGAATAAATGAAGGCTGGAGAAGGATGAAGTGACGATGCGCGTGGGAAATGGATCCAAGGTTGATGCAACCGCCGTCGGCACAGTCTCACTTCAGTTACCATCAGGATTAGTTATGAACTTAAATAATTGTTATTTAGTGCATGCGTTAAGCATGAACATTATATCTGGATCTTGTTTATTGCGAGACGGTTACTCGTTTAAGTCACAGAATGATGGTTGTTCTATTTCTATGAGTAATATCTTTTATGGTCATGCACCCAATGTGAAAGGATTATTCATATTGAATCTTGATAGCGATGATACACATATACATAACATTGAGACCAAAAGATGTAGAGTTAACAATGATAGCGCCATGTTTTTGTGGCACTGCCGCTTAGGTCATATTGGTGTAAAGCGCATGAAGAAACTCCATTCCGATGGGGTTTTGGAGTCACTTGATTTTGAATCACTTGACACGTGCGAACCATGCCTCATGGGCAAGATGAGTAAGACTCCGTTCTCCGGAATAATGGAGCGTGCAAGTGAATTGTTGGAAATCATACATACCAATGTGTGAGGTCCGATAGTGTGGAGGCGCGCGGCGGATATCGTTATTTTCTCACCTTGGTTGACGATTTGAGTAGGTATGGATATATCTACTTGATGAACCACAAGTCTGAAATGTTTGAGAAGTTCAAACAATTTCAGAGTGAAGTTGAAAATCATCGTAACAAGAAGATCAAGTTCCTACGTTCTGATCGTGGGGGTGAATATCTGAGTTTCGAGTTTGGTCATCACTTAAGATAATGTGGAATTGTTTCACAGTTGACACCGCCTGGAACACCACAATGTAATGGTGTGTCGGAACATCGTAATCGTACTTTGTTAGAAATGGTGTGATCTATGATGTGTCTTACTGATTTGCCGTTATCATTTTGGGGTTATGCATTAGAGATAGCTGCATTCACTTTAAATAGGGCACCATCAAAATCCGTTGAGACGACACCATACGAGCTGTTGTATGGCAAAAGACCAAAATTGTCGTTTCTTAAAGTTTGGGGATGTAATGCTTATGTCAAAAAGCTTCAACCTGAAAAGCTAGAACCCAAAGCGGAAAAGTGCGACTTCATAGGTTACCCAAAGGAGACAGTTTGGTACACCTTCTATCTCAAATCCAAGGGCAAAGTGTTTGTTGCTAAGAACGGAGCTTTTCTTGAGAAGGAGTTTCTCTCAAAAGAATTGAGTGGGAGGAAGATAGAACTTGATGAGGTTGTCGAACCTCTAATCCCTCTAGATGGTTGCGCAGGGAAAGGGGAAACCCCAATCGGAGCGACGGCGGTTGAGGAGGAAGTTAATGATGATGATCGTGAAACTTTGGATCAAGTTCCTATCGGACCTCGGAGGTCGACAAGATCACGTACTACTCCTGAGTGGTACGGTAATCCCGTCTTATCAATCATGTTGTTAGACAACAATGAACCTGCGAATTATGAAGAAGCAATGGTGGGTCCGCATTCAAAAAATGGCTGGAGGCGATGAAGTCCGAGATAGGATCTATGTATGAAAACAAAGTGTGGACTTTGGAAGTATTACCTAAAGGCCGCAAGGCTATTCAGAACAAATGGATCTTTAAGAAGAAGACGGACGTGGACAGTAATGTGACCGTTTATAAAGCTTGACTTGTGGCAAAGGGTTTTTCACAAGTTTAAGGAGTTGACTACGATGAGACGTTCTCACCGGTAGCGATGGTTAAGTCCGTCCGAATCATGTTAGCAATAGCTGCATTTGTCGATTATGAAACCTGGCACATGGATGTCAAAACGGCGTTCCTTAACGGTTTTCTTAAGGAAGAGTTGTATATGATGCAACCCAAAGGTTTTGTCGATCCAAAGAATTCTAACAAAGTATGCAAGCTCCAGCGATCCATTTATGGACTGGTGCAAGCATCTTGGAGTTGGAATAAATGCTTTGATGAGGTGATCAAAGCATTTGGGTTTATACAAGTGGTTGGCAAATCTTGTATTTACAAGAAAGTGAGTGGGAGCTCTGTGGCATTTCTAATATTATATGTGGATGACATATTGCTGATTGGAAACAACGTGGAGTTTTTGGAGAGCGTAAAGGATAACTTGAATAAAAGTTTCTCTATGAAGGACCTAGGAGAAGTTGCTTACATTCTAGGCATTAAGATCTATAGGGATAGATCGAGACGCCTGATAAGACTTTCACAAAGCACATACCTTGATAAAGTTTTGAAGAAATTCAAAATGGAACAGTCCAAGAAGGGGTTCTTGCCAGTGTTACAAGGTATAAAATTGAGTAAGACTCAGTGCCCAGCAACTGTGGAAGATAGAGAACAAATGACTTCCGTCCCCTATGCTTCAGACATAGGTTCTGTCATGTATGCAATGTTGTGCACTAGACCAGACGTCAGGTTGGCCATAAGTATGGCAGGCATGTTTCAAACTAATCCAGGAGTGGATCACTGGACGAAGGTCAAGAATATTCTGAAGTACCTGAAAAGGACTAAGGACATGTTTCTCGTTTATGGAGGTGACGAAGAGCTCGTCATAAAGGGTTACGTCGACGCAAGCTTTGACATTGATCCGGATGACTCTAAGTCTCAAATCGCATATGTATTTATTCTTAATGGGGGTGCGGTAAGCTGGTGCAGTTCCAAGCAAAGCATCGTAGCAGATTCTACATGTGAAGCGGAGTACATGGCTGCCTCGGAGGCAGCTAAGGAGGGTGTCTGGATGAAGCAGTTCATGACGGATCTTGGAGTTGTGCCGAGCGCACTAAATCCAATAACTTTGTTCTGTGACAACACTAGTGCCATTGCTTTAGCAAAAGAACCAAGGTTTCACAAGAAGACCAGGCACATCAAACGACACTTCAACCTCATCTGCGACTACGTCGAAGGAGAGGACGTAAATATTTGCAAAGTGCACACGGATCTGAATGTAGCAGATCCGCTGACTATACCACTTCCATGGGCAAAACATGATCAACACCAGAAATGTATGGGTGTTCGATTATTACAACGTAAATCGCATGGTAATGTGAGGACTGGATTATTGACTCTAGTGCAAGTGGGGGATTGTTGGAAATATGCCCTAGAGGCAATGATAAAATAGTTATTATTATATTTCCTGTTTCAAGATAATCGTTTATTATCCACGCTATAATTGTATTGAATGGAAAGATAGATACATGTGTGGATATATAGACAAAACAATGTCCCTAGCAAGCCTCTAGTTGGCTAGCCAGTTGATCAAAGATAGTCAAGGTTTTCTGACTATGTGCAAAGTGTTGTTGCCTGATAACTGGATCACATCATTAGGAGAATCATGTGATGGACTAGACCCGAACTATGAACGTAACATATTGATCGTATCGTTTTATTGCTATTGTTTTCTGCGTGTCAAGTATTTATTCCTATGACCATGAGATCATATAACTCACCGGCACTGGAGGAATACCTTGTGTGCATCAAATGTCACAACGTAACTAGGTGACAATAAAGGTGTTCTATAGGTATCTCCGAAGGTGTCCATTGAGTTAGTATGGATCAAGACTGGGATCTGTCACTACGTGTGACTGAGAGGTATCTCGGGGCCCACTCGGTAATACAACATCACACACAAGCCTTGCAAGCAATGTGACTAAGTGTAAGTCACGGGATCTTGTATTATGAAACGAGTAAAGAGACTTGCTGGTAACGAGATTGAAAGAGGTACATACCGACGATCGAATCTCGGGCAAGTAGCATACCAAAGGACAAAGGGAATGACATACGGGATTATATGAATCCTTGACACTGAGGTTCAACCGATAAGATCTTCAGAGGATATGTAGGATCCAATATGGGCATCCAGGTCCCGCTATTGGATATTGACCGAGGAGTACCTCGGGGCATGTCTACATAGTTCTCGAACCCGCAAGGTCTGCACACTTAAGGTTCGATGATGTTTTAGTATAGTTGAGTTATATGTGTGGTTACCGAATGTTTTTTGGAGTCCCGGATGAGATCATGGACGTCACGAGGGTTTCTGGAATGGTCTGGAAACGAAGATTGATATATAGGATGGTTTCATTTGGTCACTGGAAAGTTTCGGGCAATTCCGGCAGTGTATCGGGAGTGAAGAATGGGTTCCGGGAGTTTACCGGGAGGGGCCCACCTACCCGGGAGTGAGCCCAAGGTATTAGCGTGGCGCCACAAGTCCCTAGTGGGCTGGTGGAGTCAGCCCAAGGGGCCCATGGCGCCACATAAAGAAATACCAAAAGAAAATAAAAGGAAAAAGGAAAAAGGGGAGGTGGGAAGGAAGGGGAGGACTCCTCCTTCCCCAAACCGAATTGGAGGAGTCCTCCTCCTCCTCCAAGCTCCGGCGCACCCCTTCAGGGCTTGGCCCTGAAGGCAAGCCCCTCCCCCTCCCTCCTTTATATAGTGGTGTTTTAGGGCTGATTTGAGACAACTTTTGCCACATGTATCTCAACCCTAGACCACATAGTTCTACCTCTAGATCGTATTTCTGCGGAGCACGAGCGGAGCCCTGTAGGAGTAGATCATCACCACCACCGGAGCGCCGTCACGCTACGGGAGAACTCATCTACTTCTCCATCTTGCTTGCTGGATTAAGAAGGCCGAGATCATCGTCGAGTTGTACGTGTGCCGAACGCGGAGGTGTCGTCCGTTCGGCACTAGATCAGAACGGATCGTGGGACGGTTCATGGGACGGTTCGAGGGACATGAAGATGTTCCACTACATCAATCGTGTTTCTTAACGCTTCCTGCTGTGCGATCTACAAGGGTACGTAGATCCAAATCTCCTCTCGTAGATGGACATCACCATGAAAGGTCTTCGTGTGCGTAGGAAATTTTTTGTTTCCCATGCAACGTTCCCCAACAGATCAAGGATTGTCAAGATTTTCTGACTATATGCAAGTGTTGTCACTTGATAACTGGATAACATCATTAGGAGAATCATGTGATGGACTAGACCCAAACTGTGAACGTAGCATGTGATCGTGTCATTTTGTTGCTATTGTTTTCTCCGTGTCAAGTATTTTTTCCTATGACAATGAGATCATATAACTCACTGGCACCGGAGGAATACCATGTGTGTATCAAACATCGCAACATAACTGGGTGACTATAAAGGTGCTCTACACGTATCTCTGAAGGTGTCCATTGAGTTAGTGTGGATCAAGACTGGGATTTGTCACTCCGTGTGACGGAGAGGTATCTCGGGGCCCACTCGGTAATACAACATCACACACAAGACTTGCAAGAAATGTGACTAAGTGTAAGTCACAGGATCTTTTATTATGGAACGAGTAAAGAGACCTATCGGTAATGAGATTGAAATAGGTATACGGATACCGACGATCAAATCTCGGGCAAGTAACATACCGAAGGACAAAGAGAATGACATACAAGATTATATGAATCCTTGGCACTGAGGTTCAACCGATAAGATCTTCGGAGAATATGTAGGACACAATATGGGCATCCAGGTCCTGCTATTGGATATTGACCAAGGAGTGTCTCGGGTCATGTCTACATAGTTCTTGAACCCCCGGGGTCTGCACACTTAAGGTTCAATGATATTTTTAGTATAGTTGAGTTATATGTGTGGTTATCGAATGTTGTTCGGAGTCCCGGATGAGATCACGGACATCATGAGGGTTTCCGGAATGTTCCGGAAACGAAGATTGATATATATGATGGTTTCATTTGGTCACTGGAAGGTTTCACGCATTTCCGGCACTGTACCGGGAGTGACGAATGGGTTCCGGGTATTCACCGGGATGGGCCCACCCCCCCGGGAGTGAGCCCAGTGACCCTAGGGGGCGCACCAGCCCTTAGTGGGCTGCTGAGTGATACGTCCATTTTGCATCATGCTTTCATGTTGATATTTATTGCTTTATGGGCTATTATATTACTTTGTGGTACCATATTTATGCCTTTTCTCACTTATTTTGCAAGGTTTATTTGAAGAGGGAGAATTCAGGCAGCTGGAATTCTAGACTGGAAAAGGAGCAAATCTTAGTCCACTATTCTGCACATCTCCAAATGCCCTGAAAAGTTACGTGGTATTTTTGGGATTATATTAAAAATACTAGGCGAAAGAAGTACCGGAGGGGGCTGCCATGGCGCCACAAGCACTGCCAATGCCACCCCTGGTGGTGGAGTGGGGGCTTGTGGGCTCCCTGACGGCCCACTAGCTCCCCCCTTTTGCTATATGAAGGGTTTCGTTCCATAAAAAATCATTCGGGAGCTTTTTCGTGGTTTCGCCGCCGCCACGAGGCGGAACTTGAGCAGATCCAATCTAGAGCTCCGGCAGGACGATCCTGCCGGGGAAACATCCCTCCCGGAGGGGGAAATCGTCGCTATCGTCATCACCAACACTCCTCTTGTCGGAGGGGAGGCATCTTCATCAACATCTTCATCAGCACCATCTCTTCTCCAATCCCTATTTCATCTCTTGTAATCAATCTCTGTCTCACGACTCCGATTGGCACTTGTAAGGTTACTAGTAGTGTTGATTACTGTTTGTAGTTGATGCTAGTTGGATTACTTGGTGGAAGAGTTTATGTTCAGATCCTTGATGCTATTCATTACACCTCTAATCATGATTATGATTATGCTTTGTGAGTAGTTACTTTTGTTCCTGAGGACATGGGATAAGTCATGCTGATAATAGTCATGTGAATTTGATATTCGTTCGGTATTTTGGTATGCTCTATGTTGTCTTTTCCTCTAGTGGTGTTATGTGAACGTCGACTACGTAACACTTCACCATATTTGTGCCTAGAGGAAGGCATTGGGAAGTAGTAAGTAGATGATGGGTTGCTGGAGTGACACAAGCTTAAACCCCAGTCTATGCGTTGCTTCGTGAGGGGCTGATTTGGATCCACTAGTTTAATGTTATGGTTAGACGTTGTCTTAATTCTTCTTTTGTAGTTGCGGATGTTTGCGAGAGAGGTTAATCATAAGTGGGATGCTTGTACAATTAAGGGCAGAACCCAAGCACCGGTCCACCCACATATAAAACTATCAAAGTAACGAACGCGAATCATATGAACATGACGAAACTAGCATGACAGAAATTCCCTTGTGTCCTCGGGAGCGTTTTTCCTCCTATAAGACTTTGTTCAGGCTTGTCCCTTGCTGCAAAATGGATTGGGCCACTTGCTGCACCATTGCTACTACTTGTTACTTGTTACTTTTTTCTTGCTACGTTTCACCTCGCTACACAATCACTTGTTACCGCTACTTTCAGTGCTTGCAGTTATTACCTTGCTGAAATCCGTTTATCAGAGCCTTCTGCTCCTCGTTGGGTTCGACACTCTTAATTATCGAAAGGACTACGATTGATCCCCTATACTTGTGGGTCATCAAGACTCTTTTCTGGCGTCGTTGCCGGGGAGTGAAGCGCCTTTGGTAAGTGGAAATTGGTAAGGAAACATTTTTATACTGTGCTGAAATTTATTGTCACTTGCCACTATGGAAACTGTTCCTTTGAGGAGTTTGTTCGGGGTATCTTCACCACGAACGGAAGCACGAGGAGTTATTCCTCAACCTGACGTACCTACTGAAAATATCTTTTATGAAATTCCTTCGGGTATGCTTGAGAAACTGCTGGCTGATCCTTTCACACGAGATGGATCTTCACATCCAGACTTTCATCTGATCTATGTCGATGAAGTTTGTGGTTTATTCAAGCTTGCAGGTTTGCCCGAGGATGAGGTAAAGAAGAAAGTCTTTCCTTTATCTTTGAAGGATAAGGCGTTGACATGGTATAGGCTATGTGACGATACTGGATCATGGGACAACAATCGGTTGAAATTGGAATTTCATCAAAAGTTTTATCCTATGCATTTAGTACATCATGATCCGAACTTTATTTATAAATTTTGGCCTCGTGACAGGGAAAACATAGCTCAAGCTTGGCGGAGGCTTAAATCAATGCTATATTCATGCCCCAATCATGAGCTCTCGAGAGAAATCATCACTCAAAACTTTTATGCTCGGCTTTCTCATGAAGATCGTACCATGCTTGACACTTCTTGTACCGGTTCTTTTATGAAGAAGGATATTGATCACAAGTGGAATTTATTGGAGAGAATCAAACGCAACTCTGAAGATTGGGAGCTGGAGGAAGGTAAGGAGTCACGTATGAATTTCCAGTTTGATTGCGTTAAATCTTTTGTTGAGACAAACACTTCTAGAGATTTTAGCGCTAAGTATGGACTTGACTCTGAGATAGTAGCTTCTCTATGTGAATCTTTTGCTTCTCATGTTGATCTTCCCAAAGAGAAGTGGTTTAAGTATCATCCTCCTGTAGAAAGCAACATAGTCAAAACCAATCTAGTTGAGGAGAAAGTCATTGCTTTTAGTGATCCTGTTGTTCCTTGTGCTTACACTGAGAAACCACCATACCCTGCTAGGATAAAGGATTATTCTAAAGCTCCAACTGTGATACGTAGGGGTTACATTAGACCACTTGCACCCCTGAGGAGATTGGAATTGGACCTAGTGTTGCTATTATGAAAGATCTCTTAGCCGAAGACATAGATGGGCATGTTATCAAATTCTGTGAGGACTCCGCTAGAATTGCTAAACCTCACGCGAAAGACAAACACGGACCTGTAGTTGGCCTGCCCGTTGTTTCTGTCAAGATAGGAGATCACTGTTACCATGGTTTATGTGATATGGGAGCTAGTGTTAGTGCAATACCCCATTCCTTATATGATGAAATCAAAGATGAGATTGCACCTGCTGAGTTAGAACCCATTGATGTCACTATTACGCTAGCTAATAGAGACACTATCTGCCCTCTGGGAATTGTGAGAGACGTAGAAGTCATGTGTGGTAAGACGAAGTATCCTACTGATTTCCTCGTCCTTGGTACCGCACAAGATAGCTTTTGTCCCATCATATTCGGTAGACCCTTTCTCAACACTGTCAATGCTCACATTGATTGCACTAAGCAGACCGTCACTGTTAGTTTCGAGGGTGTGTCTCATGAATTTAACTTCTCCAAGTTTGGAAGACAACCTCATGAAAGAGAGTCGTCTAGTAGAGATGAAATTATTGCTCTTGCCTCTATTGCCGTACCTCCTACGGATCCTTTAGAGCAATATCTGCTTGAGCATGAAAATGATATGCATATGGAGGAGAGAGATGAGATAGATAAAATTGTCTTAGAACAATATCGTATTCTCAAGAATAATCTGCCTGTTGAACTGCTTGGGGATCCTCCCCCACCAAAGGGTGATCCTGTTTTCGAGCTTAAACAGTTGCCTGATACTCTTAAGTATGCCTATCTTGATGAGAAGGAGATATATCCTGTCATTATTAGTGCTCTCCTCTCAGAGCACGAAGATAAGAAGTTACTAAGAACTCTGAGGAAGCACCGTGCTGCTATTGGATATACTCTTGATGATCTTAAGGGTATTAGTCCTACTCTATGTCAGCACAAGATTAAAACCGATCCTGACTTTAAACCAGTTGCTGATCATCAAAGGAGATTAAATCCTAAGATGAAAGAGGTCGTTAAAAAAGAAATATTAAAGCTTCTGGAAGCAGGAAACATTTATCCTGTTGCTCATAGTGATTGGGTAAGTCCAGTACACTGCGTACCTAAGAAGGGAGGTATCACCGTCGTTCCTAATGATAAGGATGAACTAATCCCACAAAGGATTATTACCGGCTATATGATGGTGACAGACTTCCGAAAACTGGACACGGCAACCAGGAAAGACCATTATCCTTTGCCGTTTATCGACCAAATGCTAGAAAGGCTATCAAAACACACACACTTCTACTTTCTAGACGGTTATTCAGGTTTCTTGCAAATACCTGTTGCACAATCTGATCAGGAGAAAACCACTTTCACCTGCCCCTTCGATACCTTTACCTATAGACGTATGCCTTTTGCCTTATGCAATGCACCTGCCACCTTTCAAAGAAGTATGATGGCTATATTCTCCGACTTTTGTGAAAAGATTGTCGAGGTTTTCATGGATGACTTCTCCGTTTATGGGTCTTCCTTTGATGATTGCCTCAGCAACCTTGATCGAGTCTTACAGAGATGCGAAGACAGCAATCTCGTCTTGAACTGGGAGAAGTGCCACTTTATGGTTAATAAAGGTATCATCTTAGGACACAAAATCTCTGAAAGAGGCATTGAAGTTGATAAGGCTAAGGTTGATGCAATTGAGAAAATGCCTTGCCCCACAGATATCAGAGGTATACGAAGTTTCCTAGGTCATGCTGGTTTCTATAGAAGGTTCATTAAAGACTTCTTTAAGATTTCTAGGCCTCTTACCAACCTCTTGCAGAAGGATGTTCCTTTTGTTTTTGATGAGGATTGTGAGGAAGCTTTCGAAATACTTAAGAAGGCTTTGATAACCGCACCTATTGTTCAACGATCTAACTGGAACTTTCCCTTTGAAATCATGTGCGATGCTAGTGATTATGTTGTTGGTGCTGTTCTAGGACAGAGAATTGACAAGAAGTTGAATGTTATTCACTATGCCAGTAAAACTCTAGACAATGCCCAAAGAAATTATGCCACTACGGAAAATGAGTTTTAGCAGTCGTGTTTGCATGTGAAAAGTTCAGATCTTATATAGTTGACTCCAAAGTCACTATTCACTCCGATCATGCTGCTATTAAGTACCTTATGGAGAAGAAGGACACTAAGCCTAGACTGATCAGATGGGTTCCCCTACTATAGGAATTTGATTTGCACGTCGTTGACCGAAAGGGTGCTGATAACCCTGTAGCAGATAACTTGTCTAGGCTAGAGAATGTCCTTGATGACCCACGACCTATTGATGACAGCTTTCCTGATGAGCAACTAAATGTCATCCGCACTTCACATAGTGCACCGTGGTATGCCGATTATGCAACCTATATCGTAGCCAAATACATACCACCCAGTTTCACCTATCAGCAAAAGAAGAAATTCTTCTTTGATTTGAGACACTACTTTTGGGATGATCCTCACCTTTATAAGGAAGGAGTAGATGGTGTTATTAGACGTTGTGTGCCTGAACATGAACAGGGACATATCCTGTAGAAGTGTCATTCCAAAGCCTACGGAGGACACCACGCTGGAGATAGAACTGCCCATAAGGTATTGCAATCAGGTTTCTATTGGCCCACTCTCTTCAAGGATGCCCGTAAGTTTGTCTTGTCTTGTGACGAATGCCAAAGGATAGGGAACATCAGTAAGCGTCAGGAAATGCCTTTGAACTATTCACTTGTCATTGAACCATTTGATGTCTGGGCTTCGATTATATGGGACCCTTCCCGAGTTCCAATGGGTACACTCACATCTTAGTTGATGTGGATTACGTTACTAAGTGGGTAGAGGCTATTGATACGTCTCAAACGTATCTATAATTTTTAATGGTTTCACACTGTTATGTTGTCTTCTTTGGTTGTTTTATGTACCTTTTATATTTTTTTTGGGACTAACTTATTAATTCAGTGCCAAGTGCCAGTTCCTGTTTTTTCCGTGATTTTGACTCTTTTCAGATCTGATTTTGGAACGGAGTCCAAACGGAAGAAAAACCCCGAAATTATTTTTTCCCGAATGGAAGAAGACCAAGGGGCTTTTGGGCCAAGCCAGGTGGGCTCCAGGGAGCCCACAAGCCCCCGCTCCACCACCAGGGGGGAGGCGGCGGTGGGCAGGCTTGTGGCCTCCCTGGCCGCCCCCTGACCTAGGTCTTTGGCCTATAAATTCCCAAATATTCCACAAAAAATCAGGGGAGCCTCGAAAATACTTTTCCGCCGCCGCAAGCTTCCGTTTCCGTGAGATCTCATCTGGAGACCCTTCCCGGCACCCTGCCGGAGGGGACTTTGGAGTTGGAGGGCTTCTTCATCATCATCATCGCCCCTCCAATGACTCGTGAGTAGTTCACTTCACACCTATGGGTCCGTAGTTAGTAGCTAGATGGCTTCTTCTCTCTCTTGGATCTTCAATACAAAGTTATCCATGATCTTCATGGAGATCTATCCGATGTAATCTTCTTTGGCGGTGTGTTTGTCGAGATTCGATGAATTGTGGATTTGTGATCAGATTATCTATGATATATATATTTGAGTCTTTGCTGATTTCTTATATGCATGATTTGATATCCTTGTAAGTCTCTCTGAGTCTTGTGTTTTGTTTGGCCAACTAGATCTATGATTCTTGCAATGGGAGAAGTGCTTGGTTTTGGGTTCTACCATGTGGTGACCTGTCCAAGTGACAGTAGGGGCAACAAGGCACACATCAAGTAGTTGCCATCAAGGGTAAAAAGATGGGGTTTTTATCACTGGTTTGAGATTATCCCTCTACATCATGTCATCTTGCTTAACGTGTTACTCTGTTCTTATGGACTTAATACACTAGATGCATGCTGGATAGCGGTTGACGTGTGGAGTAGTAGTAGTAGATGCAGAAAGTATTGGTCTACTTGTTTCGGACGTGATGCCTATAGAAACAATCATTACATAGATATCGTCACGACTTTGCGCGGTTCTATCAATTGCTCGACAGTAATTTGTTAACCCACCGTCTACTTGCTTTCATGAGAGAAGCCACTAGTAAACACTACGGCCCCGGGTCTATTCACATCCATCGTTTACACCTCCGCTTTTACTTTGCTTTGTTACTTTGTTGCTTTCAGTTCTCACTTGGCAAACAATCTATAAGGGATTGACAACCCCTTCATAGCGTTGGGAGCAAGTTTTTGTGTTTGTGCAGGATCTTGAGATACTCCTCCACTGGATTGATACCTTGGTTCTCAAACTGAGGGAAGTACTTACCACCGCTACGCTACATCACCCTTTCCGCTTCGAGGGAACACCAACGCAGGGCTCCAAGGCCACGGGGGAAATCCTGTACATACTTGCCTAGGAAGTCCCTTAAGGCGTAGCCGCAGCTGAAGGATTCCTGGTGCCGCCGACACAACTATTTCTGGCGCCATTGGAAGGTCTTTTGTTGCAGTAGCATAAGTATTTCTAGCGCCGTTGCCGGGGAGGAAAAATCAAGATCTATCCAAGTCGGTTTGACAAACTCTTCTCTTGCATTTACTTCTGTTGCCAGTTGCCTCTCGTTTTCCTCTCCCCCACTTCACATTTGCCGTTTTCATTCGCCTTTTTCCTTCGCCGTTTTCTTTTGCCCTTGCCATTTTCCTTTGCCAGTTTCTTGCTTGCTTGTGTGCTTGTTTGTTTGTTGAAGACATCATGTCTGAAAACACAAAACTTTGCGAATTCTCGAGCACTAATAATAATGATTTTATTAGTACTCCGATTGCTCCCGCCACTAGTGCGGAATCGTATGTAATCAACACAGCTTTGCTTAATCTTGTTATGAAAGAGCAATTCTCTGGCCTTCCTAGTGAAGTTGCCGCATCCCATCTCAATACCTTCATTGAGCTTTGCGATATGCAAAAGAAAAGAAATGTGGATAATGACGTGATTAACTTTAAACTTTTTCCTTTCTCGTTGCGAGATCGCGCAAAAACTTGGTTTTCTTCTTTGCCTAAAAATAGTATCAATTCTTGGGATAGGTGCAAAGATGCTTACATATCCAAGTATTTTCCGCCGGCTAAGATCATCTCCTTACGTAACGATATCATGAATTTCAAGCAATTTGATCATGAACACGTTGCACAATCTTGGGAGAGGATGAAGCTTATGATTAGAAATTGTCCCCCTCATGGCTTGAGTTTGTGGATGATTATACAAATCTTTTACGTTGGCTTGAATTTCGCTTCTCGCAATATCTTGGACTCCGCCTCAGGTGGAACGTTCATGGAAATCACGTTAGGAGACGCTACAAAACTCCTAGACAATATCATGACCAACTACTCTCAGTGGCACACTGAAAGGTCGCCTGCTAGCAAAAAGGTGCACGCTATAGAAGAGATTAACTCGCTTAGTGCTAAGATGGACGAGTTGATGAATTTGGTTGCTAGTAGAAATGCTACCGTAGATCCTAATGACATGCCACTATCTTCTTTGATTGAGAGTAGCAACGCTAGTTTGGACGTGAATTTTGTTGGTAGGAACAATTTTGGCAACAACAATGCTTTTAGAGGAAACTATGTTCCTTGGCCTTTTCCTAGTAACTCCTCTAACAATTATGGAAATTCCTACAACAACACTTATGGAAATCACAACAAATTACCCTCTGATCTAGAGAGTAATATCAAAGAGTTCATGAACTCTCAAAAGATTTTCAATGCGTCCATAGAGGAAAAACTACTCAAAATAGACGATTTGGCTAAGTGCGTTGATAGGATGTCTTGTGATATTGATGCTTTGAAAGTTAGATGCGCTCCTCGCAAGATCAACTTGGATGAAACTTTGAAAGCTATGCGTATCTCCATGAATGAGAGCAAAGAAAGAACCACCCAAATTCGTGCTAGACATGAATGGTTTAAAAGGGTGCATTCTAGTGATGCAAATCACGAAGATCTTAAGGTGCTTGGTGTGTCTCCTCTTGAATCTTTGTTTTCGCGTGTCAAACCTACTTATGGAGGGGCTGGATATGAATCCACTTTGATTGAAAAACGCCCCAATGATTCGGAGTCCACCTATCTTGATGATAAAGGTGTGGAGAGTGGAGTAGAAGAAGTCAAAATTTTGGGTAGTAATGAAACTCCCACTTTGGATTTCAAGGAATTCAATTATGATAATTGCTCCTTGTTTGAATGCATTTCTTTGATGCAATCCATTGTAAACTCTCCACATGCTTATAGCCAAAGCAAAGCCTTTACCGCGCATATCGTAGATGCTATGATGAAATCTATTGAAGAGAAGCTCGAACTAGAAGTCTCTATACCTAGAAAACTTCATGATGAGTGGAAACCTACTATCAAAATCAAGATCAACAACTATGAGTGCAATGCTTTGTGTGATTTCGGTGCTAGTGTTTCCGCGATTCCAAAGTCTTTATGTGATATTCTTGGTTTTCATGAGATTGAAAAGTGTTCTCTTAATTTGCATCTTGCCGATTCTACTGTCAAGAAACCCATGGGGAGGATCGACGATGTTCTTATTGTTGCAAATAAGAACTATGTACCCGTGGATTTCATTGTACTTGACATAGATTGCAATCCTTCATGTCCCATTATTCTTGGTAGACCTTTCCTAAGGACTATTGGTGCTATCATCGATATGAAGGAAGGGAATATTAGATTACAATTTCCTTTAAATAAGGGCATGGAGCACTTTCCTAGAAATAAAATAAGATTGCCTTATGAATCTATGATGAGGGCTACTTATGGTTTGAGCACCAAAAATAACTATACGCGATTCCATCACTTTCGCCTAGCTAAGGGTGTTAAACAAAATCGCTTGTTGGGAGGCAACCCAACGAATCTATCATTTTTCTTTCTGTTTTCTGTTTTCCACACTTTCATAATTCTGTTATGATTGTGTTTTTTGTGTTTCTCTTTGCGTTTGTGCCAAGCAAAACCGTTATGATTAGTCTTGGGGATGATCGTTTGGTCATGCTGGAAAAGAGAGAAACTTTCTGCTCACGAAAAGAATTTTCATTTTTGTTCTATAAGAGATTTTGAGTTCATTCTTTTTGCTTCTGATTTCTACGCAAATTCTTCGGACTTTCGTAACGTTGCAGAATTTTTGAAGTACCAGAGGTATACGTAATATACAGATTGCTACAGACTGGTCTGCTGTTAACAGATTCTGTTTTTGTTGTGTTGGTTGCTTATTTTGATGAAACTATGGATAATATCGGGGGGTATTAGCCATGGAAGATTGAAAGTACAGTAACCCAACATCAGCACAAGTAGAATTTAAGTTTGCTACAGTACCTAAGGAACTGGTGGTTTGCTTTCTTGTACTAATGTTATGACTAGTTTCTGTTTAAGTTTCGTGTTGTGAAGTTTTCAAGTTTTGGGTGAAGTTCTTATGGACAAAGAGATAAAGAGTGGCAAGAGCTCAAGCTTGGGGATTCCCAAGGCACTCCAAGAGATTCAAGGATGCCATAAAAGCTTAAGCTTGGGGATGCCCCGGGAAGGCATCCCCTCTCTCGTCTTCAATCCATCGGTAACGTTACTTGGGGCTATATTTTTTATTCACCACATGTTATGTGTTTTTGCTTGGAGCGTATTGTATCGTAAGAGTCTTTTGTTTTTGTTGTGTCACAATCATACTTGCTGCACACCTAGAGCGAGAGACATGCACACACTGTGATTTTGTCGAGCTTCACTTATATCTTTTGGTAGACAATTCAGCTCGCATGTGCTTCACTTATATCTTTTAGAGCGCAGCGGTGCATGGCTTGGTAGTTGATCTATGCTTTGAAAGTAGTCTCAAAAGGGGTAGTTATCCAAAGGGATACGAAAACTTCCACCTTCATGTGCTTTGAATAGTTAGAGAAGTTTGATTCATCTCAATTAATTTTGAGTAGTGGTTATGGTAATATTGAAGTCATGCTAGTAAGGTGTTGTCAATCTAGAAATACTTGTGTTGAAGTTAGTGATTCACGTAGCATGCACGTATGGTGAACCGCTATGTGATGAAATCTGAGCATGATTAGTATATTGATTGTCATCCTTTGCGTGGCGGTCGGGATCGGGTGATGGTTTATACCTACCAACCCTTCCCCTAGGAGTATGCGTTGAATGCTTTGTTTCAATTACTAATAAAACTTTTGCAACAAGTATATGAGTTCTTCATGACTAATATTGAGTCCATGGTTTAGATGCACTTTCACATTCCACCATCACTATCTTCTTAGTGTCGTGCAACTTTCGCCGGTGCACAAAACCCACCATTAGCCTCCCTCAAAACAGCCACCATACCTACCTATTATGGCTTTTCCAAAGTCATTCCGAGATATATTGCCATGCAACTACCACCATGACATGTGCCATCACGTCTACTTTGCCTTTGCACGATCGTAAGATAGCTAGCATGATGTTTCCATTTATGTCTATGACATGCTAGATCATTGCCACAGTACACTACCGAAGGCATTCCATATAGAGTCATAGTTGCTCTAAGTTTTGAGTTGAAAGTGTGATGTTCATCATTAATGGAGCATTGTCCCATGTGAGGAAATAAAAGAGGCCAAAGAAGCCCATAAAAAGAGGCCAAAGGGCCCTCCAAAATAAAAAAATAAACAAAATATGAGACAAAAAGAGAGAAGGGACAATGTTACCACTTTTTCCACACTTGTGCATATTAAAGCACCATGATCTTCATGATTGAGAGTCTCTCATTTTGTCACCACCATATAAATAGTGGGAAATTTTCATTATATAACTTGGCTTGTATATTCCAATGGTAGGCTTCCACAAAATTGCCTTAGGTCTTCGTGAGCAAGCAAGTTGGATGCACACCCACTAGTTTTCTTTAAGAGCTTTCACATACTCGTAGCTCTAGTGCATCATTTGTATGGCAATCCCTACTCATTCACATTGATATCTATTGATGAGTATCTCCACAGCTCATTGATGTGCCTAGTTAATGTGACTATCTTCTCCTTTTTTTTGTCTTGCAACCTCCACTACATTCCACACCATCTATAGTGCTATAACCATGGCTCACGCTCATGTATTGCGTGAGAGTTGAAAATGTTTGAGAAAGTAAAGGTGTGAAAACAATTACTTGGCCAATACCGGGGTTGTGCATCATTTAAATTCGTTGTGCAATGATGATAGAGCATAGCCAGCCTATATGCTTTTGTAGGGATAACTTTATTTTGGCCTTGCTATTTTGAAAGTTCATGATTACCTAGCTAGTTTGCTTGAATTATTATTGTTTCCACGTCAATAGCAAACTATTGTTTTGAATCTAATGGATCTGAACATTCACGTCACATACGAGAAATTACAAAGAACACCTATGCTAGGTAGCATGAAAGCATCAAAAATTCATTCTTATCACTTCCCTACTCGAGGACGAGCAGGAGTTAAGCTTGGGGATGCTTGATACGTCTCAAACGTATCTATAATTTTTTATGGTTTCACGCTGTTATCTTGTCTTCTTTGGTTGTTTTATGTACCTTTTATATCTTTTTTGGGACTAACTTATTAATTCAGTGCCAAGTGCCAGTTCCTGTTTTTTTTCGTGTTTTTGACTCTTTTCAGATCTGATTTTGGAATGGAGTCCAAACGGAATAAAAACCCCGAAATGATTTTTTCCCGAACGGAAGAAGACCAGGGGGCTTTTGGGCCAAGCCAGGTGGGCTCCAGGGAGCCCACAAGCCCCCACTCCGCCACCAGGGGGAAGGTGGCGGTGGGCAGGCTTGTGGCCTCCCTGGCCGCCCCCTGACCTAGGTCTTTGGCCTATAAATTCCCAAATATTCCGCAAAAATCAGGGGAGCCTCGAAAATACTTTTCCGCCGTCGCAAGCTTCCATTTCCACGAGATCTCATCTGGAGACCCTTCCCGGCACCCTGCCGGAGGGGACTTTGGACTTGGAGGGCTTCTTCATCATCATCATCGCCCCTCCAATGACTCGTGACTAGTTCACTTCAGACCTACGGGTCCGTAGTTAGTAGCTAGATGGCTTCTTCTCTCTCTTGGATCTTCAATACAAAGTTCTCCATGATCTTCATGGAGATCTATCCGATGTAATATTCTTTGGCGGTGTGTTTGTCGAGATCCGATGACTTGTGGATTTGTGATCAAATTATCTATGATATATATTTGAGTCTTTGTTGATTTCTTATATGCATGATTTGATATCCTTGTAAATCTCTCCGAGTCTTGGGTTTTGTTTGCCAACTAGATCTATGATTCTTGCAATGGGAGAAGTGCTTGGTTTTGGGTTCTACCATGTGGTGACCTTTCTCGGTGACAGTAGGGCAGCAAGGCACACATCAAGTAGTTTCCATCAAGGGTAAAAAGATGGGGTTTTTATCATTGGTTTGAGATTATCCCTCTACATCATGTCATCTTGCTTAAGGTGTTACTCTGTTCTTATGGACTTAATACACTAGATGCATGCTGGATAGCGGTCGACGTGTGGAGTAATAGTAGTAGATGCAGAAAGTATCGGTCTACTTGTTTCGGACGTGATGCCTATAGAAACAATCATTGCATAGATATCTTCACGACTTTGCGCGGTTCTATCAATTGCTCGACAGTAATTTGTTCACCCACCGTCTACTTGCTTTCATGAGAGAAGCCACTAGTAAACACTACGGCCCCCGGGTCTATTCACATCCATCGTTTACACCTCCGCTTTTACTTTGCTTTGTTACTTTGTTTCTTTCAGTTCTTACTTGGCAAACAATCTATAAGGGATTGACTACCCCTTCATAGCGTTGGGAGCAAGTTTTTGTGTTTGTGCAGGATCTTGAGATACTCCTCCACTGGATTGATACCTTGGTTCTCAAACTGAGGGAAGTACTTACCACCGCTACGCTGCATCACCCTTTCCACTTGGAGGGAACACCAACGCAAGGCTCCAAGGCCACGGGGCAAATCCTTTGCATACTTGCCTAGGAAGTCCCCTAAGGCGTAGCCGCAGCTGAAGGATTCCTGGTGCCGTCGGCACAACTATTTCTGACGCCATTGGAAGGTCTTTTGTTGCAGTAGTAGCTATTCCCACTAAAAATGCTGATCACCGCACCTCTATTAAGATGCTTAAAGAAGTCATTTTCCCAAGATTTGCAGTCCCTAGATATCTGATGACTGATGGTGGTTCACACTTCATTCATGGTGTTTTCCGCAAGATGCTCACTAAGTATGATGTCAACCATAGAGTTGCATCTCCTTATCATCCTCAGTCTAGTGGTCAAGTGGAGTTGAGTAATAGGGAGATCAAGTTGATCCTACAAAAGACCGTCAATAGATCTCGAAAGAACTGGTCTAGCAAACTTGACGATGCACTATGGGCTTATAGGACTGCTTATAAGAATCCCATGGGCATGTCACCGTATAAAATGGTTTACGGTAAGGCATGTCATTTACCTCTTGAGATGGAACACAAAGCTTATTGGGCAATCAAAGAGCTCAACTTTGATTTAAAACTTGCCGGTGAGAAGCGGATGTTTGATATCAGCTCGTTAGATGAATGGAGGGCCTAGGCATATGAGAATGCCAAGTTGTTCAAGGAAAAGGTTAAGAGATGGCACGATAAACGAATACAGAAACGAGAGTTCAATGTAGGTGATTATGTCCTGCTATACAATTCTCGTTTGAGATTTTTTGCAGGCAAGCTTCTCTCTAAATGGGAAGGTCCTTATGTTATCGAGGAAGTATATCGTTCCGGTGACATCAAAATCAATAACACGGAAGGAAATTTTCCTAGAGTGGTAAATGGGCAAAGAATCAAGCATTACATCCCTCGTACTCCCATAAATGTTGAGACCAATATCATCAATGTCATAACGCCAGAGGAGTACATAAGTGATGTTTATCAGCCTGTTTCAGACCCTGAAAACGAAGAGGTATCTGTTTCGGTAAGAAATTGGACTCCGATGCTTTTCCAATAGGAAATTTCCTCCATTTTGGAATTTTTGAAAAAATAGAAAAATAAAAAGAAGTCCGGAGAGCGCACGAGACGGCCACAAGCCCTGCCACCGCCCCCTACCCCCCTTGTGGCGGAGGGCAAGCTTGTGGGCACCTCGTGTGCCTCCTGGACTCCGTTTTCATGCGAAGCACTCCTTATGGTCCAGAAAAAATCAATATATATTCGCCCGAAGGTTTTGATCTCCGTATCGCGCAGTTTTCCTCTGTTTTCGTTTCGAGCTTGTTGTTTGTCGTAGATTTAGAGCAAAGATGTCTCAGGAATCTGTTGGGGAGAATGATCTTCACCAAGTTCATGAAGAAGTAGATGCTGATCTGAAAAGAGTAGAAGTCATGGAAGCCAGGGACCAAGCTATGGAGAAAACCCAAGCTAGGGAGGAAGTTCAACCTATGTTCAACATTGAAGACGTTGAAGGAGTAGATTTTCTCCAACCCTTCCTCCACGTGTTGTCTCCATCCTTGATTGAACTCTTGAGGTCTTGCGAAACAACTCGTGCTCGCAATATTTCCCTTTCTCGTGAAGTTGTTTTGTTGGAAAACCATGTCACAGATCTCAAAGGTATAAATCAAAGATTGATAGCTCTCATGGAATCAAAGGCAACAACTCCACCACCATCACCGCCAAAGGAAGACAACTAAGCATTGGTATGGGCAATCCCCTTGGCTTCTGCCAAGCTTGGTGGAGTTTCCCTGGTATCGTATCACCTTTATATGTTTTCCTTTTACCTTTGTTTTAATTCTTTCCCTTTCAATTTTTATTTCTTCTCTTAGAGGAATAAGTCTTTAGTGTTTAGTTTGAGTCTTTTGCTTTTGTCTCTCCCCCGATGTATTCGAGCTTACGAGCTATATAATAAAGAGTATCTTAGTCAAGGGCTTTGCTTTGTGCCATGATCAAAAGTATGAAAAGAACGAGAGCATGAAAGATCATGAGACGATCTTATGGAAAGTGATAACTTCACATATGACACGTATGATGATTGAAACTTGTTGAGAATAAATCAACATAGACCTCAGTCATTGTTGCAATTAATAATAAGTAATAAGGAAAGAGAGGTTCACATATAAATATATCATCTTAGACACTTTTTACAATTGTGAGCACTCACCAAACTATTGCATGCTTAGGAGTAGATGCTGGACAAGGAAGACAACATAATGAGTTGTGTTTGCTTGGTTCCAAACAATGTTATATGATTAGAGATCCCTTAGCATGTGACGATTGCTTCCACCTCATATTAGCCAAAACTCCCGCACCAAGTAGAGATACTACTTGTGCATCCATAAACCTCCAACCCACTTTTGCCATGAGAGTCCACCATACCAACCTATGGATTGAATAAGATCCTTCAAGTAAGTTGTCATCGGTGCAAGCAATAAAAATTGCTCTCTAATATGTATGATCTATTAGTGTGTGGAAAATAAGCTTTGTACGAACCTGTGATGAGGAAGACATAAAAACGACAGAATGCATAATAAAGTTCTTTATCACAGGAGGCAATATAAAGTGACGTTCCTCCGCACTAAGAGGACACGCATTCAAACCTCAAAAGCGCATGACAACCTCTGCTTCCCTCTGTGAAGGGCCTATCTTGTACCTTTACTTTTTGCCCTTGTAAGAGTCATGGTGATCTTCACCAATTCCCTATTTTGCCTTTGTCTTGGCTACCGTCACATGCTTGGGAAAGATCTATATTCATATATCAACTTGGAGTTGAGTACTCATGCTTTATTATTGTTGGCTTTACCCTTGAGGTAAATCGTTGGGAGGCAATACTATAGGCCCCTATCTTCCTCTGTGTACAGCTGAAACTTTGACACCATGAGTACCACGTGAGTTGTAACAATTGTGGAAAACAAAAGAGATGATTGAGTATGTGAGTTAGCCTTACAAGCTCTTATTTGACTCTTTCTGATGTTGTGATAAATTGCAATTGCTTCAATGACTATGGATTATTGTTGGTTACTTCTCGGTAAGGTTTTTGCTTCATGCTTTCCTTTGTGAAGGAATTGTTACTTTCCCATAAGAATCTTTATGATGTATTGTTGTTCTATGTGTGATCATGATGCCCTCATGTCCGTATTATGTTTTATCGACACCTTCGTCCCTAAACATGTGGACATGTTTATGGAACTTGGTTTTCGCTTGAGGACAAGCGAGGTCTAAGCTTGGGGGAGTTGATACGTCCATTTTGCATCATGCTTTCATGTTGATATTTATAGCTTTATGGGCTGTTATATTACTTTGTGGTACCATATTTATGCCTTTTCTCTCTTATTTTTCAAGGTTTATTTGAAGAGGGAGAATTCAGGCAGCTGGAATTCTGGACTGGAAAATGAGCAAATCTAAGTCCACTATTCTGCACATCTCCAAATGCCCTGAAAAGTTACATGGAATTTTTTGGGATTATATAAAAATACTAGGCGAAAGAAGTACCGGAGCGGGGCTCCGAGGCCGCCACAAGCCCTGCCACCGCCACCCCCCTGGTGGCGGAGTGGGGGCTTGTGGGCTCCCTGACGGACCACTAGCTCCCCCTTTTGCTATATGAAGGGTTTCGTTCCAGAAAAAAATCATTCAGGAGCTTTTTCGTGGTTTCGCCGCCGCCACGAGGTGGAACTTGAGCAGATCCAATCTAGACCTCCGGCAGGACGATCCTGCCGGGGAAACTTCCCTCCCGGAGGGGGAAATCATCGCCATCGTCATCACCAACACTCCTCTCGTCGGAGGGGAGGCGTCTTCATCAACATCTTCATCAGCACCATGTCCTCTCCAATCCCTAGTTCATCTCTTGTAATCAATCTCCGTCTCACGACTCCGATTGGTACTTGTAAGGTTACTAGTAGTGTTGATTACACTTTGTAGTTGATGCTAGTTGTATTACTTGGTGGAAGAGTTTATGTTCAGATCCTTGATGCTATTCATTACACCTCTGATCATGATTATGATTATGCTTTGTGAGTAGTTACTTTTGTTCCTGAGGACATGGGATAAGTCATGCTGATAATAGTCATGTGAATTTGATATTCGTTCGGTATTTTGATATGTTGTATGTTGTCTTTTCCTCTAGTGGTGTTATGTGAATGTCGAGTACATAACACTTCACCATATTTGGGCCTAGAGGAAGGCATTGGGAAGTAGTAAGTAGATGATGGGTTGCTGGTGTGACAGAAGCTTAAACCCCAGTCTATGGGTTGCTTCATGAGGGGCTCATTTGGATCCACAAGTTTAATACTATGGTTAGACGTTGTCTTAATTCTTCTTTTGTAGCTGCGGATGCTTGCGAGAGAGGTTAATCATAAGTGGGATGCTTGTCCAAGTAAGGGCAGTACCCAAGCACCGGTCCACCCACATATCAAACTATCAAAGTAACGAACGTGAATCATATGAACATGATGAAACTAGCATGACAGAAATTCTCGTGTGTCCTCGGGAGTGTTTTTCCTCCTATAAGACTTTGTTCAGGCTTGTCCCTGGCTGCAAAGGGATTGGGCCACTTGCTGCACCGTTGTTACTACTTGTTACTTCTTACTTTTTGCTTGCTATGTTTCACCTCGCTACACAATCACTTGTTACCGCTACTTTCAGTGCTTGCAGTTATTACCTTGCTGAAATCCATTTATCAGAGCCTTCTGCTCCTCGTTGGGTTCGACACTCTTACTTATCGAAAGGACTACGATTGATCCCCTATACTTGTAGGTCATCAGTGAGGCCAGCCCAATAGGGCCATGGCGACACAAGTGGAAAAACACCAAAGGAAAGAAAAAAAAGGAAAGAGGGACGTGGGAAGGAAGGAGTGGACTCCTTCCCCCAAACCGAATTGGGGTGGGAGTCCACCTCCTCCCTTCGGCCGGCGCACCAAGGGGCTCCTTGAGCCCCAAGTCTAGCCCCTCCCCTCCTCCTATATATACTGGTGGTTTTAGGGTTTTTGAGACACAACTTTGCCACGTGCAACTCAAACCTATACCACATAGGTTTACCTCTAGATCGGATTTGTGCCGAGCTCGGGGGGAGCCCTGCATGAGTAGATCATCACCACCACAGGAGCGCCGTCACGCTGCCGGAGAACTCATCTACTTTTCTGTCTCTCTTGCTGGATCAAGAAGGCCGAGATCGTCATCGAGCTGTACGTGTGCTGAACGCGGAGGTGCCGTCCGTTCGGCGCTAGATCGGAACGGATCGTGGGACGACGGTGATTTGAATCACGAAGCTGTACCACTACGTCCCTCCTTAGTCTTTTGTCAAGTCGACGGTATTGTTGGATTGAAGCGGCCCGGACCGACATTACTCGTACGCTTACGAGAGACTAGTTTCATCGACTAACATGCAACTCGTTGCATAAAGATGACGGGCGGGTGCATGTTTCTTCAACTTTAGTTGAATTGGTTTTGACCGAGGCAGTCCTTGGAGAGAGGTTAAATAGAAATTTGCACATCATCGTTGTGGTTTTTGCGTAAGTAAGATGCGATCATACTAGATACCCATAGCATCCACGTAAAACATGCAAAAACAAATTAGAGGACGTCTAACTTGTTTTTGTAGGGTATGCTTGTGATATGATATGGCCAATGACGTGACGTGATATATTGGATGTATGAGATGATCATGTTATAATAGTTAATATCGACTTGCACGTCGATGCTACGGTAACCGGCAAGAGCCATAGGGTTGTCTTTAAACTAACGTCTATGTTTGCAGATGCGTTTACTATATTGCTAGGTCGTAGCTTTAGTAGTAAAAGCATAGATATCACGACAACTTTGATGGCGGCACGATGATGGAGATCATGGTGTGGCATCGGTGACAAGAAGATCATGCCAGTGATTTGGTGATGGAGATCAAGAAGCACAAGATGATGGCCATATCATGTCACTTATGAATTGCATGTGACGTGAATCCTTTTATGCACCTTATTTTGCTTAGAACAACGGTAGCATTATAAGGTGATCTCTCACTAAAATTTCAAGATGAAATTGTGTTCTCCCCGACTATGCACCATTGTGACAGTTCGTCGTTTCGAGACACCACGTGATGATTGGGCGTGATAGACTCAACGTTCACATACAACGAGTGTAAAACAGTTCCACACGCGGAACACTCAGGTTAAACTTGACGAGCCTAGCATGTGTAGACATGGGCTCGGAATACATGAGACCGAAAGGTCGAGCATGAATCGTATAGCTGATATGATTAGCATAGAGATGCTTACCACTGAAACTTTTCTCAACTCACGTGATGATCGGACTTGAGTTAGTGGATTTGGATCATGTACCACTCAAATGACTAGAGAGATGTACTTTTTGAGTGGGAGTTTATCAGTAATTTGATTAGTTAAACTCTAATTATATTAAACATAGTCTAAGTCCACTTTGCAATATTTGTGTTGTAGATCAATGCCTCACGCAGTAGCAACCCTGAATTTTAATACGTTCCTAGAGAAAGCTAAGTTGAAAGATGATGGAAGCAACTTTGTAGACTGGGCTCGTAATCTAAAGCTGCTCCTGCAAGCTGGGAAGAAGGATTATGTCCTTAGTATTGCGCTAGGAGATGAACCACCCGCTACGTCTAGCCAAGATGTTTTGAACGCCTGGTTAACACGTAAGGAGGACTACTCAGTAGTTCAATGTGCAGTATTGTATGGCTTGGAACAGGGACTTCAACGTCGCTTTGAGCGTCATGGAGCATATGAGATGTTCCAGGAGTTGAAGTTTATCTTTCATAAGAACGCCCGGATCAAGAGGTATGAGACCTCCGATAAATTCTATGCTTGCAAGATGGAGGAGAATTCGTCTGTCATTGAAGATGTGCTCAAAATGTCTAAGTACTCAAACCGTCTAGCTGAGCTGGGGATTGAACTGCCGCAATAGGCTATCACTGAGAGAATTCTTCAATCACTGCCACCTAGCTATAAGAGCTTTGTGTTGAACTATAACATGCGAGGGATGAACAAGTCACCCGACGAGTTATTCGCAATGCTGAAAGTCGCAGAGTTAGAACTCCGGAAAGAGCATCAAGTGTTGATGGTCAATAAGACCACTGGTTTCAAGATGAACGGCAAAGGAAAGAAGGGTAACTCCAAGAAGAGCGGCAAGCCTGTTGCTAATCTGACGAAGAAACCCTAGGCCGGACCTAAGCCTGAAACAGAGTGTTATTATTGCAAGGGAATGGGTCACTGGAAGCGCAACTCCCCAAGTATTTGGCTCATAAGAAGGTGGCCAAGGAAAAATCAGCTATATTTGATATACATGTTATTGATGTGTACTTAACCAAGTCTCGTAGTAGTGCATGGGTATTTTATACCGGTTCTGTTGCTCATATTTGCAACTCGAAGCAGGAACTGCGGAATAAATGAAGGCTGACGAAGGATGAAATGACGATGCGCGTGGGAAATGGTTCCAAGGTTGATGCAATCGTCGTCAGCACAGTCTCACTTCAGTTACCATCAAGATTAGTTATGAACTTAAATAATTGTTATTTTGTGCATGCGTTAAGCATGAACATTATATCTGGATCTTGTTTATTGCGAGACGGTTACTCTTTGAAGTCAGAGAATAATGGTTGTTCTATTTCTATGAGTAATATCATTTATGGTCATGCACCCAATGTGAGAGGATTATTCATATTCAATCTTGATAGCGATGATACACATATACATAACATTGAGACCAAAAGATGTAGAGTTAACAATGATAGCGCCATGTTTTTGTGGCACTACCGCTTAGGTCATATTGGTGTAAAGCGCATGAAGAAACTCCATTCTATTGGGCTTTTGGAGTCACTTGATTTTGAATCACTTGACACGTGTGAACCATGCCTCATGGGCAAGATGACTAAGACTCCGTTCTCCGGAATAATGGAGTGTCGGGACCCCGATCCTAAGCCATAGGAATCCAGCCTATAACACATCGCATCCCTTTGTGGTCTCACGCACGGTTAACTCCACGGCTGCAGCCTTACCTTAGCCGGGACCGTTTGCGTCTTTTGACTCACGTATGCGATAGTGTTGCTAGCAATCCAATGTCAAAGAACCCGGATCGACATGTCTAGTCATAAACCAAAGTGGCAGTACCGCACAAGGACAGGCATACATGACCCAACAAAGCAGGTGTCGGTCATCAGCGAATGTAGACGAGTCGTAGCAAGCTACAAGGACTCCATTACCTCGCGTGACATTTCCCAAGAGGGGACAGACACAGCAGCTAAGAAGGACACATGCCGGTCAACCAATGCGTCCGGAGCAGTAGCGAACTACCAAGGCTCGTTGGATCACAAAGGGGCATTTCCTTGTAAGGAGTGCTACTAAAGATCACGAATAGGTAATCGAACCCCATACATATCAAGCATGACACACGTACGCATGGCATACCAATATGTATAGATACATCGATGGCATCACAACACAACCATAAACATACAAGCTTTATTTAAGAGGCTCGGAAGAGCCACACACACATAATATTACACATTAAGGGTCTCACGACCCGTAATAGCAGTCATACAATACAAGCCAGCGGAAGAGTTATAAACTGTCTGGGAACAGACAGTGCAACTAGAAGGCACATGGCCTGACTATACTACAGAGCCGACGTAGGGCCAGATCGTAGCTGGGACACCAGCTACTCGTCGTCGTCCATGTCTACGAAGAACCCTCCATTAGGGTCATTAGCAACCTCTGCAACATTTATTAAGAAAACATGAGTATGAAGGTACTCAGCAAGACTTTAGGAGAACTATCTACTCATGCAAGGTATCAAAAGGTATGGTGGGGTTTCATGCGGAAAGCCAGCATTTGACTCGTGGCTAGACAACTTGCATTTTTAAATAATTTTGACAACTTGATTTCTCGCACACGAGTCCACTAACACCACAACAATACACTATCTTGGAATCATTCCGTCTCCGTACGGAAATGCCATCCACGACACTCACGCTTATCTTGGCAATTTTATGAGTAGCCATTGAAGTTATCTATGAACAACATATGTCTCCAAGTAGTCCATATCCGCGGACGCGGCTATTCGAATAGATCATAACCCTGCAGGGGTGTACTTCGTCACACACGCTCTCGCCACTTATCGCCATGTGCACGTCACGCACCTCGGCAACCTTCAAGCGGAAGCCCAGCGAGGGAGTCGGCCACGACCGTTAACCACACTAGTACCTAGTCCAGGTTTATCGCCTATCTGAGAGTAACCCGTACGGAAGTCCGGCCGAGGTTTCCGACACGGCCTCAAACGATGTGCGCAGGGTTCCCAAGCCCACCATCCGGGTGCCACTTGGTACACCGTGCCACTGCCTACCGTATCACGGCCCGCCTCTGAGGTCAGCACCATGCACGGCCTCCAGCATTACTATAAACACCAGAAACTACTTGCAACTCCTGGACCGGGTACTACGCGATTAATAGGCCGAGCGGGGTCATATTTCAGGGCCCAGCATGTGGTAGTATCTAGTCTTGGATTACATACACGGAACTCAGTTCCTAAGTATGGTTCCAATGAAACAACCCGCCATGTACTCCTACACAGCCTTTCACCGGTACCTTTACCAACTCAAGTTCAACACACAACCTTGGCTCACCAAACATGTTCCACAATTCTGTTCATCTCCCAGATGACAGACCATACACAACTCTAAGCATAGCATGCATAGCAGGATAAGGCACATCACAGCTCAAGCAACTACCAGGTATGCTAGGTTGCAAGGTTTGGCTATTTACTGTGACAAGGTTAAGTCATGCAAATGAAGTGGGTTCAACTATCGTGGCAAAAGCAGTTGAAGCATTTGATCTTAAATGCAATAAATAGGTGCAGGAGCAAGAACATGGGAGTTATCGGAATGATCAAAAGGGTTGCTTGCCTTGTTGCTCAGAGGAGGAACGATATCCGTCAGACGGATATTCGGTGGAATCTGGGGGTGCGGAGCCTACCGAAATGAACGGCAACATTCAATAACAATCATATGCACTCAAAATGATGGATGAGCATGGCATGAGAATGCAAGGTGATAAGTTATTATTTTCAACATGTATTAGGTTTAGAGTTGATTTGAATCACATTCGAATAGCAATTCAAACGGGTATTCTCGGATACTGGTTTAATTGATTCGACCTGATGCTCAGATCAACTTGATGTTAACATGCATGAAATGTCATGTTATGGTACTGATTTGTAATTAGGACAGTGGTGAACACTGTATATATAATGGAATTTGAATATTTTTGCAATTTCCATTTAAAAAGTGATTATAAGAATTGAATTATTCCTTATTCCACAATTTACGGTTCTGTAACCTTTTCAAACATAGCTGAAAATAGCATAATCAGAATCCTTGAATTTTTCTGATACTTTTTCATATATAAATTATTTTCATTGGAGTTACAGATTAATTTCTATGATTTTTACAATTTTTAGCAATTTCCTGAATTCTTTTTATACTGGAAATTCTATTTATTGCATCAGACTGACGTCAGCAGGTCAGCCGACCTGTTCAGGTCAAACCTTACAGGGGGCCCCACTGGTCAGCCTCTCTGGGACTAATCCCGCGCTGACGAGCCCTAACTGAGGTTTGACTTGGCCTTGGGCCCACTTGTCAGCGAGTGATTAGGTCACTAAGCTGCTGGGTTAGCTTGCCACGTTGACCCCCACCGGAGGGTGGTCGCCGGCGACCAGGCCCGCGGCGGAGGGCTCGCCGGAGGCGACCTAGACGGCGCTGCACAGCACCAAAACGCACGCGGTTTGCAGCTACAGCATGCTCGCGAAGTGGCCGATCTGGCAGGACCATCTGGGGAGGCTAGGGTCGCCGGAAGAGGCGTCGGCGACGAGCCGGAGCGGCGGTCGAAGCTCGGCCTTCTATGAGGGGCGGTTCTAAGGCACGGGGACGACAGCTGGAGGGCTCGACACGCTCCTGGAGGCTCCAGGAGCTCGAATCCTAGCTCAGGCGCGTGGATCGGTCATCACAGCGACGGCAGCGACATGGCCGGCGGCGAGAAGCTCTCGGCCTTGGCGGGGAACTAGGATACGATGCACGGGGGAGCGTGGGGAGAGAGGGAAAACGATGACGAGCTCACGGCGGTTCCGATGGCGCTGAAGAGGGGCTCGGGGATGCGCCGGAGGAAGCGAATCGACGGGAGAGGTCCGGCGGCCGGAGGTGGAAGACGACGGCGTTGCGGGCGTTGCAGGTCTCGAGGAAGCTTCGGCTTCTGCAGAGATGACCAGGGTGACGAGGCGGAGCTAATGGCGTGCTCTGGGAGGGAATCCTATGGCCAGGGGCACGGGCAGCTCGAGCTCGAGCTCGGCTCTAATGGCGGCAGCAAGGAGGAGGAGGAGATCCGGGAGGAGGAAGAGAACCGAGGCGGGGAATGGATAGGGGAGGCTCTGGGGAGCTTATCCCCGTCGTCGCCAGCGCGAGGCGGCGGCCAGGCAGGCACGCAGGTGCGTGGCCGCGCCGGAGGGGGCGGCGGCCACCTCCTGCTTCCTACTGGCGCGGGGGAGGGGACGAGCCAGGAATGGGCCGGGCCAGGCTTAGGCGACAGGTAAGGTTTTTTCCATTTTTTTCTATTTTTGTTTTTCTGTTTTGCTAATTATTGTTTTGCTAATTAATTCAGCTCCAAAACAAAAAGTAAAAACTATTTTAGACCTCCTGAAATATTTGTTATAATATCCCCAACCATTTCCAAGGTTTTCAACATTTTTGGAAATTTATAGATTCTGATTTCAAATTTTAAAGTTTGAAACGAGTGGCTTTTGCATTTATTCAAAAAGCTTAAAGTGTCAAGAAAATAGTTTTCTACAATGCTCATTTACTTTCATGATTTATCAGAAAGTTTGAACATTTCTTGAGGCCATTTTGGGTTCATTGATTTTGAGCTAGTTTGAGATTTCCTTTAATTGAAATGGTGGCTAGGGTTTTGAGTTTTTCCTTTGCCACTTTGTTGTTTTTGTTGAAACTTCTTAGATGCAAATGCAAAGAAGACATGAGCACAATGCTATCTTGCTTAAGGGTTAGGGATGTGACAACTCACCCCCACTCAAAAGAATCTTGTCCCGAGATTTAGAAGTCGTCGGGAATAACGCCGGATATTCAAGTCGGAGACGATCCTCTCTTTCCCAAGTTGCCTCCTTTTCAGAATGATTTGACCATTGAACTTTAAGAAACTTGAGGTTTCGACGTCGAGTGGTACGCTCAGCTTGATCAAGAATATGCACGGGGTATTCTCGGTAAGAAAGGTTATCTTGGAGATCAAGCTTTTCGTGGTCCACTTCACGGATAGGATCCGAAAAGCAACGCCTGAGTTGCGAGACGTGGAAAACATCATGAACCTTGGAAAGATGCGGAGGAAGTTCCAACTGGTAGGCAACTTCTCCTCGTTTGGCAAGAATGCGAAAAGGACCAATGTAACGAGGAGCCAATTTGCCCTTGATACCGAAATGATGGGTACCCTTCAAAGGTGTAACCCGAAGGTAAGCCTTCTCGTCAACTTCAAAGGTCACAGCCTTATGATGACGATCATATTGGCTCTTTTGACGAGACTGGGCTGTTTTCAACTTTTCACGAATAATGCGAACCTGCTCTTCTGCATCCTGAATCATATCCGGGCCAAAGAGTTGCCTCTCTCCGGTTTCTGACCAATTAAGAGGGGTTCGACATCTTCGTCCATACAGAACTTCAAAAGGGGCTTTGCCCAAGCTTGATTGATAACTATTGTTATAAGCGAATTCGGCGAATGGAAGGCACTTCTCCCAATTCATACCGAACGAAATAACACAAGCTCGGAGCATATATTCTAGGATTTGATTCACTCGTTCTACTTGACCACTTGATTGAGGATGGAAAGCAGTGCTAAAAGATAAGTGAGTCCCCATGGCATTCTGAAAACTTTCCCAGAAGCGAGAAGTAAAGATACTTCCACGGTCCGAGTTGATTTCCAGGGGAACACCATGAAGAGACACTATTCGAGAGATATATAACTCTGCTAGCTGGCTAGCTGTTATACTCTCACGAACAGGAAGAAAATGAGCCACTTTGGAAAGACGATCAATGACCACAAAGATAGCATTATTTCCTTTCTTGGTCTTGGGAAATCCGGTAATGAAATCCATGCTAACTTTATCCCATTTCCATTCAGGAATAGCTAAAGGTTGAAGGGTGCCAGTAGGCCTTTGATGTTCTGCCTTAACTCGACGACAAACGTCGCAGTTAGCAACGAACTCAGCAATTTCTCTCTTCATCCTAGTCCACCAGAACCTCTGGCGTAGGTCCTGATACATCTTAGTGCTACCGGGATGAATGGTGAGAGGAGAATCATGAGCCTCCTTAAGGATTAACTGCCTTAGATGTGGGTTCTTAGGAACCACTAAACGATTCTGGAAGAACACAAGACCTTGACCATTCATGGAAAATTCTTTAGCGTTTCCGCTAAAGATATTCTCCTTGATCCGTGATATACCCTTGTCACGCTTTTGGCCAGCTATAATTTGATCCTTAAGAGTAGGCTTCGCCACCAGGGTAGAAAGGAATCCTTGAGGAACAATATGAAGATTCAACTTCCGAAAGTCCTCATGGAGATGTGGTTGACCTTGTTGTAGCATCAAATTGTTACAATAAGATTTACGACTTAGTGCATCGGCCATAACATTGGCCTTCCCCGGGGTGTAAGTTATCCCTAAGTCGTAATCCGAGATCAACTCAACCCACCGTCTTTGCCTGAGATTCAAATCCGGCAGGGTGAAGATATATTTCAGACTTTGCTGATCAGTGAATATTTCGCAACGATTACCCAGAAGGTAATGTCGCCAGGTTTTTAATGCATGGACCACAGCTGCAAGCTCAAGGTCATGTGTGGGATAATTATCCTCATGTGGACGCAACTGTCGAGATGCGTATGCGATCACATGACGATCTTGCATGAGAATGCAACCTAATCCTTGTCGCGAGGCGTCGCAATAGATAACAAAGTCCTTAGAAAAATCTGGTGGTAGCAACACGGGTGCAGAGGTCAGGCGTCTTTTCAGTTCCTGAAAACTATGCTCACACTGTGGTGTCCACTCGAACCTTTTATCCTTCTTGAGGAGTTCAGTTAGAGGCTTTGCAACCTTGGAGAAATTCTCGACGAAGCGGCGACAATAGCTCCCTAGACCAAGAAAACTCCTAACTTACTTAACCGATTCAGGTTGAGTCCAATCAAGGACAGCTTGAACTCTCTCGGGATTGACAGCAATACCCTTACCAGAGACTACGTGGCCTAGATAGGTCACTTCTGGTAACCAGAATTCACATTTTGAAAATTTGGCATAAAGGCGATGCTCTCGAAGTTTCATCAATACCAGCCTTAAATGCTCGGCATGTTCTTGTTCATTCTTCGAGTAGATGAGAATATCATCGAGGTATACCACGACGAATTTATCCAAATACTCCATGAAGATTGAGTTCATCAGCCGAGAGAAAGTGGTTGGGGCATTGGTTAAACCGAAGGACATAACGGTGTACTCATATTGGCCATAACGAGTAACAAAGGCCGTTTTTGGAATGTCCCCGTTCTTAATCTTGATTTGATGGTATCCCAACCTCAAATCCATTTTGGAGAAGACTGAGGATCCAGCGAGCTGATCGTACAGATCGTTGATCCTGGGGAGCGGATACTTGTTCTTTATGGTGACCAGGTTAACTGGTCGGTAATCTACAACCATCCGATCCGTTCCGTCTTTCTTCTTGACGAAGAGGACGGGACAAGCCCAAGGAGAAGAGCTAGGACGAATGAAACCTTTGTTCATGGCCCCATCTAATTGCTTCTTAAGTTCGGCTAGCTCTAAGGGTGCCATCTTATAAGGTCTTCTGGCTATTGGGACAGTTCCGGGAACAAGATCTATCACAAACTCTACATCTCTGTCAGGTGGAATTCCTGCCAGTTCCTCTGGAAAAACATCCGGGAAGTCACGGACTACCGGAATGTCTTCAAGTTCCGGAAGAGGGTTGGCATTTAGGGAAAAGAGTTGGCATTTGGCAACTCGAGTAGAGACATTTACTATCTCACCCGAGGGATGGGTAAGTTGGACATTTCTAGAATGAGTATCAATCTTGGCATAGTGAGCTGACATCCAGTCCATGCCCAAGATGATATTAATATCCGAAGATTTCAATGCTATCAATGAGGCTAGAAAAACTAGCATGTCTACTAGAATTTCATTGTCATAGGTTATCTTAGAGGTTTGCCATTTACTACCAGGGGTTTGGACAACCAGTGGGATTGGCATATCACAAAATGACATGTTATGCAACTGTGCATAACTTTCTGAAATGAAGGAATGAGAAGACCCAGTGTCAAAGAGAACGAACGTTGGGTGATGATTAACAAGAAGCGTGCCCAGCATGACGTCGGGATCCTCTACAGCTTCTTCTGCTGACACATAGTTCACACGGCCACGTGCAGGAGTTGGCTTCACATAGAACGCTTTGCCCGACTTGGCCTGCCCGAAGGACTTTCTGGGTTGCTTGGTACCCACATTCTGAGGACACTCACGGGAATAATTGGTTCTCCACACTTGTAGCATATCACCTGGTTGGCACGTGGTGCAGCATTGCTAGCTGGGCCACCATAAGCTTTTGCTGGAGGGTTGGCCTGATTCGTCTGAGGCGCCACGTAGGATGGCCTCGGAGTGTATCTTGGCGGCAGAGAACTGTTTGGAACCCACAGCCTGCATTTTGGAAACGCGGAACCAGAAGATGAGCCAAAATCACGGGAGTGCTTCCTTGTGGCTTCGAAGTCAGTATGACCAGTCTCCGCACTGATTGCTTTGTTGACCAGGGCTTGAAAACTTGCACACTCATGGAGGCGCAGGTCTCGACGGAGCTCAGGGCTCAGACCCTTACGGAATCTTGCTTGCTTCTTGGCGTCAGTAGACACTTCCTCTGTTGCATAGCGGGCGAGGTTACCGAACTCGCGGCTATAGGCATCCACAGACAACTTGCCCTGAGTGAAGGCACAGAACTCCTCTCTCTTTCTGTCCATCAGGCCCTCTGGAATACGGTGCAGACGAAAAGCTGCACTGAAGTCTGCCCACGTGGCCATTGGTTCAGCGGGACGCATAGCTTCAAAATTCTCCCACCACAGATTGGCGGGTCCCTCCAGGAAATACGCCGCAAAGGTCACCTTGTCGGCCTCAAACACATTCGCCGAGCGAATCTTGCGTGAGATGCTGCACAGCCAGTCATCAGCATCGATGGGATCGACGGAATGATGAAACTTTGGAGGATTCAGCTTCACAAAGTCACTGAGGGACACTGCAGCATTCCTAGGCTGTCGAGCCGTATTCTGCTCAATACGCTCTAGCAGTCGGTTGGTTTCCCTTTTGTTTCTTTCTGCCTCAAGCATCACTTCTACCAGAGAAGGTGGGTGAGGCAGGTCTTCCTGCGACGCTTGACTACCGTCACCTTGCTCATGAGCAGGGGCACGGTTCAACCTGGTGAACACCATCCTGACAAACAAACTCATAGCTTAGACCAACATCATATCAATACTAGCTATGGATTAAGTATGTACTGAACACAGGGAATGCGGAAATGAATATCCGAACAACATGGTAACAAGCAACTGCTATTTATACACCATGGTTCATACACACCCTTACATAGCTCAGTACAACCTTAACCGTAGAGCAACTCCTGAAATTGTGAAACTACTCATCAGAGGCTTACAAGCTTCCTATACATTATTTATCTAGGCCTCTGGAATTCATCTCACATTACTACCATACTTCACAAGTCACGCAGGACTGTGAACGTACGACTACTACCATACTATCCTTCCGCTCACAGCTCAGGCATCCACATAGAACATCTCATAGAGATTACCTCCATGACCTGGAAGCTCAACCTGCGGATCAGGAAACACTCTAGCCTGAGATCCCTGGGATCCATAAGGACACGGATGTGGCCTTGGTCCCCTGACTGGTGGTAAGAGGGGTCCCCGAAGAGGTGTGACTCCTCCTATAGCTGGCCAGTCAACGTGAGCCGGAAGATGGGTCCTAACAGGGGTCAGCATCTCCATCTCTCCATACCCTGTCTGGACTACCGGTGCCAGCTGCGTCAAAGCTGTCCACAGACGGGCACGGGTAGCATAAAGCTCCATGCGGAGAGCACGAGCATCCCTGTCTCTGTTCTCTAGCATCTCAAGAGTGGACTGTAGAAGTGGATCCTCCATAGAAGAATCAAAATAGACTCCACTGAGGTATCCCTCTTCACCAGACTGAGAGGCCGGAACATAGCAGAACTCTGAATTCTGCAGCAGTGCATGTCTCGCTCTCATAATAGTCAGCATTGATTAGGCAGCATCCTGAACTGCCATGTCAACGGTGACCCCCAACCCATATGACCAATGGATTGGCTTCTCAGCTCCAGGGTAGTCTGGAAATACCCTAACAGTGCAGATGTACTGGCTCTGGTTGAAGTCTCGGTACTGTTCCTCCACTATGTACTCGGGGTACCAGCAGTAACCGCACACCGACATCACCCTGACCAGCATGGCCGTATGACCCGGTACATCAATGCACCTGGTCAGACGTACCACCTGACGAGAAGGACGGCCAGGCATCTGTAAATAGAGAGTAATGCAAAAGCATTAGAGCTCTGAATGCAAAATTGGGCAGCATAACGGCTGTAATTGCTCAAAACAAATTTTGAGACGACCCAAAAATGGAATAGCGTAACCACTCAACTATCAAGTTCAACTCTCTGATCATCAAACTTACTTCCTGCTTCCTAGGAATAAAAGAAACCCAATATCTCTCGACCCGTAGTCCTATAATCTACCGATCAAAAACACGAGCCTAGGAGAAGATGAGTAACCTAGTCCTTAATTCCCGCAGAAAAGACGAGGATGACCAGAATAGAATATCTTGAGAAGAGAACAAGAGTGTTACGTTCCCTTCCACAAACAATTCCCTTATATATAACTAAGAAATTCTAGACTCAACTTCGACCAGTTTGGCTTAGTAATCCTATAGTCAGTCAGGCTCTGATACCAACGCTGTCGGGACCCCGATCCTAAGCCATAGGAATCCAGCCAGTAACACATCGCATCCCTTTGTGGTCTCACGCACGGTTAACTCCACGGCTGTAGCCTTACCTTAGCCGGGACCGTTTGCGTCTTTTGACTCACATATGCGATAGTGTCGCTAGCAATCCAATGTCAAAGAACCCGGATCGACATGTCTAGTCATAAACCAAAGTGGCAGTACCGCACAAGGACAGGCATACATGACCCAACAAAGCAGGTGTCGGTCATCAGCGAATGTAGACGAGTCGTAGCAAGCTACAAGGACTCCATTACATCGCGTGACATTTCCCCAGAGGGGACAGACACAGCAGCTAAGAAGGACACATGCCGGTCAACCAATGCGTCCGGAGCAGTAGCGAACTACCAAGGCTCGTTGGATCACAAAGGGGAATTTCCTTATAAGGAGTGCTACTAAAGATCACGACTAGGTAATCGAACCCCATACATATCAAGCATGACACACGTACGCATGGCATACCAATATGTATAGATACATCGATGGCATCACAACATAACCATAAACATACAAGCTTTATTTAAGAGGCTCGGAAGAGCCACACACATAATATTACACATTAAGGGTCTCACGACCCGTAATAGCAGTCATACAATACAAGCCCGCGGAAGAGTTATAAACTGTCTGGGAATAGACAGTGCAACTAGAAGGCACATGGCCTGACTATACTACAGAGCCGACGTAGGGCCAGATCGTAGCTGGGACACCAGCTACTCGTCGTCGTCCATGTCTATGAAGAACCCTCCATTAGGGTCATTAGCAACCTCTGCAACATTTATTAAGCAAACATGAGTACGAAGGTACTCAGCAAGACTTTAGGAGAACTATCTACTCATGCAAGGTATCAAAAGGTATGGTGGGGTTTCATGCGGAAAGCCAGCATTTGACTCGTGGCTAGACAACTTGCATTTTTAAATAATTTTGACAACGTGATTTCTCGCACACGAGTCCACTAATACCACAACAATACACTATCTTGGAATCGTTCCGTCTCCGTACGGAAATGCCATCCACGACACTCACGCTTATCTTGGCAATTTTATGAGTAGCCATTGAAGTTATCTATGAACAACATATGTCTCCAAGTAGTCCATATCCGCGGACGCGGCTATTCGAATAGATCATAACCCTGCAGGGGTGTACTTCGTCACACACGCTCTCGCCACTTATCGCCATGTGCACGTCACGCACCTCGGCAACCTTCAAGCGGAAGCCCAGCGAGGGAGTCGGCCACGACCGTTAACCACACTAGTACCTAGTCCAGGTTTATCGCCTATCTGAGAGTAACCCGTACGGAAGTCCGGCCGAGGTTTCCGACACGGCCTCAAACGATGTGCGCAGGGTTCCCAAGCCCACCATCCGGGTGCCACTTGGTACACCGTGCCATTGCCTACCGTATCACGGCCCGCCTCTCAGGTCAGCACCATGCACGGCCTCCAGCATTACTATAAACACCAGAAACTACTTGCAACTCCTGGACCGGGTACTACGCGATTAATAGGCCGAGCGGGGTCATATTTCAGGGCCCAGCATGTGGTAGTATCTAGTCTTGGATTACATACACGGAACTCAGTTCCTAAGTACGGTTCCAATGAAACAACCCGCCATGTACTCCTACACAGCCTTTCACCGGTACCTTTACCAACTCAAGTTCAACACACAACCTTGGCTCACCAAACATGTTCCACAATTCTGTTCATCTCCCAGATGACAGACCATACACAACTCTAAGCATAGCATGCATAGCAGGATAAGGCACATCACAGCTCAAGCAACTACCAGGTATGCTAGGTTGCAAGATTTGGCTATTTACTGTGACAAGGTTAAGTCATGCAAATGAAGTGGGTTCAACTATCGTGGCAAAAGCAGTTGAAGCATTTGATCTTAAATGCAATAAATAGGTGCAGGAGCAAGAACATGGGAGTTATCGGAATGATCAAAAGGGTTGCTTGCCTTGTTGCTCAGAGGAGGAACGATATCCGTCAGACGGATATTCGGTGGAATCTGGGGGTGCGGAGCCTACCGAAATGAATGGCAACATTCAATAACAATCATATGCACTCAAAATGATGCATGAGCATGGCATGAGAATGCAAGGTGATAAGTTATTATTTTCAACATGTATTAGGTTTAGAGTTGATTTGAATCACATTCGAATAGCAATTCAAACGGGTATTCTCGGATACTGGTTTAATTGATTCGACCTGATGCTCAGATCAACTTGATGTAAACATGCATGAAATGTCATGTTATGGTACTGATTTGTAATTAGGACAGTGGTGAACATTGTATATATAATGGAATTTGAATATTTTTGCAATTTCCATTTAAAAAGTGATTATAAGAATTGAATTATTCCTTATTCCACAATTTAGGGTTCTGTAACCTTTTCAAACATAGCTGAAAATAGCATAATCAGAATCCTTGAATTTTTCTGATACTTTTTCATATATAAATTATTTTCATTGGAGTTACAGATTAATTTCTATGATTTTTACAATTTTTAGCAATTTCCTGAATTCTTTTTATACTGGAAATTCTATTTATTGCATCAGACTGATGTCAGCAGGTCAGCCGACCTGTTCAGGTCAAACCTGACAGGGGGGCCCCACTGGTCAGCCTCTCTGGGACTAATCCCGCGCTGACCAGCCCTAACTGAGGTTTGACTTGGCCTTGGGCCCACTTGTCAGCGAGTGATTAGGTCACTAAGCTGCTGGGTTAGCTTGCCACGTCGACCCCCACCGGAGGGTGGTCGCCGGCGACCAGGCCCGCAGCGGAGGGCTCGCCGGAGGCGACCTAGACGGCGCTGCACAGCACCAAAACGCACGCGGTTTGCACCTACAGCATGCTCTCGAAGTGGCCGATCAGGCAAGACCATCTGGGAGGCTAGGGTCGCCGGAAGAGGCGTCGGCGACGAGCCGGAGCGGCGGCCGAAGCTCGGCCTTCTATGAGGGGCGGTTCTAAGGCACGGGGACGGCAGCTGGAGGGCTCGACACGCTCCTGGAGGCTCCAGGAGCTCGAATCCTAGCTCGGGCGCGTGGATCGGTCATCACAGCGACGGCAGCGACATGGCCGGCTGCGAGAAGCTCTCGGCCTTGGCGGGGAACTAGGATACGATGCACGGGAGAGCGTGGGGCGAGAGGGAAAACGATGACGAGCCCACGGCGGTTCCGATGGCGCTGAAGAGGGGCTCGGGGATGCGCCGGAGGAAGCGAATCGACGGGAGAGGTCCGGCGGCCGGAGGTGGAAGACGACTGCGTTCCGGGCGTTGCAGGGCTCGAGGAAGCTTCGGCTTCTGCAGAGATGACCAGGGCGACGAGGCGGAGCTAATGGCGTGCTCTGGGAGGGAATCCTATGGCCAGGGGCACGGGCAGCTCGAGCTTGCGCTCGGCTCTAATGGCGGCAGCAAGGAGGAGGAGGAGATCCGGGAGGAGGAAGAGAACCGATGCGGGGAATGGATAGGGGAGGCTCTGGGGAGCTTATCCCCGTCGTCGCCAGCGCGAGGCGGCGGCCAGGCACGCACGCAGGTGCGTGGCCGCGCCGGAGGGGGCGGCGGCCACCTCCTGCTGCCTACTGGCGCGGGGGAGGGGACGAGCCAGGAATGGGCCGGGCCAGGCTTAGGCGACAGGTAAGGTTTTTTACATTTTTTTCTATTTTTGTTTTTCTGTTTTGCTCAATTATTGTTTTGCTAATTAATTCAGCTCCAAAACAAAAAGTAAAAACTATTTTAGACCTCCTGAAATATTTGTTATAATATCCCCAACCATTTCCAAGGTTTTCAACATTTTTGGAAATTTATAGATTCTGATTTCAAATTTTAAAGTTTGAAACCAGTGGCTTTTGCATTTATTCAAAAAGCTTAAAGTGTCAAGAAAATAGTTTTCTCCAATGCTCATTTACATTCATGATTTATCAGAAAGTTTGAACATTTCTTGAGGCCATTTTGGGTTCATTGATTTTGAGCTAGTTTGAGATTTCCTTTAATTGAAATGGTGGCTAGGGTTTTGAGTTTTTCCTTTGCCACTTTGTTGTTTTTGTTGAAACTTCTTAGATGCAAATGCAAAGAAGACATGAGCACAATGCTATCTTTCTTAAGGGTTAGGGATGTGACATGGAGCGTGCAAGTGACTTGTTCGAAATCATACATACCGATGTGTGAGGTCCGATGAGTGTGGAGGCGCGCGGCGGATATCGTTATTTTCTCACCTTCACTGACGATTTGAGTAGGTATGGATATATCTACTTGATGAAGCACAAGTCTGAAACGTTTGAGAAGTTCAAACAATTTCAGAGTGAAGTTGAAAATCATCGTAACAAGAAGATCAAGCTCCTACGTTCTGATCATGGGGTGAATATCTGAGTTTCGAGTTTGGTGATCACTTAAGACAATGTGGAATTGTTTCACAGTTGACACCGCGTGGAACACCACAGCATAATGGTGTGTTCGAACGTCGTAATCGTACTTTGTTATAAATGGTGCGATCTATGATGTCTCTTACTGATTTGCCGTTATCGTTTTGGGGTTATGCATTAGAGACAGCTGCATGCACTTTAAATAGGGCACCATCAAAATCCGTTGAGACGACACCATATGAGCTGTTGTATGGCAAAAGACCAAAATTGTCGTTTCTTAAAGTTTGGGGATGTGATGCTTATGTCAAAAAGCCTCAGCCTGAAAAGCTGGAACCCGAAGAGGAAAAGTGCATCTTCGTAGGTTACCCAAAGGAGACAGTTGGGTACACCTTCTATCTCAAATCCGAGGGAAAAGTGTTTGTTGCTAAGAACGGAGCTTTTCTTGAGAAGGAGTTTCTCTCGAAAGAATTGAGTGGGAGGAAGATAGAACTTGATGAGGTTGTCGAACCTCTAATCCCTCTAGATGGTTGCACAGGGCAAGGGGAAACCCCTGTCGGAGCGACGCCGGTTGAGGAGGAAGTTAATGATGATGATCATGAACCTTTGGATCAAGTTCCTATCGGACCTCGGAGGTCGACAAGATCACGTACTACTCCTGAGTGGTACGGTAATCCTGTCTTATCAATCATGTAGTTAGACAACAATGAACCTGCGAATTATGAAGAAGCAATGGTGGGCCCGGGTTCTAACAAATGGCTAGAGGCCATGAAGTCCGAGATAGGATCTATGTATGAAAACAAAGTGTGGACTTTGGAAGTATTACCTGAAGGCCGCAAGGCTATTCAGAACAAATGGATCTTTAAGAAGAAAACAGACGTGGACGGTAATGTGGCCGTTTATAAAGCTCGACTTGTGGCAAAGGTCTTTTCACAAGTTCAAGGAGTAGACTATGATGATACATTCTCACCGGTAGCGATGCTTAAGTCCGTCTGAATCATGTTAGCAATAGCTGCATTTTTCAATTATGAAATCTGGCAGATGGATGTCAGAACGGCGTTCCTCAACGGTTTTCTTAAGGAAGAGTTGTATATGATGCATTCCGAAGGTTTTGTAGATCCAAAGAATGCTAACAAAGTTTGCAAGCTCCAGCGATCCATTAATGGACTGGTGCAAGCATCTTGGAGTTGGAATAAACGCTTTGATGAGGTGATCAAAGCATTTGGATTTATACAAGTGGTTGGAGAATCTTGTATTTACAAGAAAGTGAGTGGGACCTTTGTGCGGCAACAAAAGTCCTTCCTTGGCGCTAGGAATTCTTCTTGTTGCTTCTCTGGTTTGCGTTGGTTTTTCCCTTGAATAGGAAAGGGTGATGCAGCACAGGAGCAATAAGTATTTCCTTCAGTTTGAGAACCAAGGTATCGATCCAGAAGGAGGGCCTCGTCAAGTCCAGAGTACCTGCGCAGACACAAACAAGCTTGCACCCAACGCTTCAAAGGGGTTGTCAATCCCTTCAAGATTGTTTGCAAAGTGAGATCTGAAGGCGGAAAGTGCAACGAAGTAAGAAGTGTAAGGCTGAAAATATGGTGTGGAGTAGACCATCGGGGCCATAGTGTTCACTAGAGGTTTCTCTCAAAAAAGCAAATATCACGGTGGGTAAACAAATTACTGTCGAGCAATTGATAGAACCGCGCAAAGTCATGACGATATCTAAGGCAATGATCATACATATAGGCATCACGTCCGAGACAAGTAGACCGATACTTTCTGTATCTACTACTATTACTCCACACATCAACCGCTATCTAGCATGCATCTAGTGTATTGAGTTCATGACGAACAGAGTAACGCCTTAAGCAAGATGACATGATGTAGAGGGATAATCTCAAACCAATGATGAAAACCCCATCTTTTTACCCTTGATGGCAACAACACGATACGTGCCTCGCTACCCCTTCTATCACTTCGTGAGGTCACCGCACGGTATGAACCCAAAACCAAGATCTTCTCCCATTGCAAGAATCACAGATCTAGTTGGCCAAACAAAACCCACAAATCGAAATGAATTACAAGGATATGAAATCATGCATAAGAGAGATCAGAAGAAACTCAAATAAGATTCATAGATTATCTGATCATAAATCCACAATTCATCGGATCTCGACAAACACACCGCAAAAGAAGATTACATCGGATAGATCTCCATAAAGATCATGTAGAACTTTGTATTGAAGATCCAAGAGAGAGAAGAATCCATCTAGTTACTAGCTATGGACCCGTAGGTCTATGGTGAACTACTCACGCATCATCGGAGAGGTCATGGTGTTGATGGAGAAGCCCTCCATGTCTGAATCCCCCCTCCGGCAGGGCACCAGAATGTGCCCCAGATGGGATCTTGCGGAGGCAGAAGCTTGCGACAGCGGAAAAGTGATTTCGATGATCTCATAATTTTTTTTGGGATTTTTAGGGAATTTATAGGCGCAACCCCCAGGTCAGGGGGCGCTTAGGGGGGCCACAGGCCTAGGTGGCGAGGCCTACCCCCTGGCCGTGGGGTGGGGGCTTGTGGGGCCCATGAGTCTCCCCTGCCTTGGCTCCCAAGCTTCCCGATCTTCTTCCGTTCCAGAAAATCTTTTCGGAGATTTTCTTCCGTTTGGACTCCATTTCAAAATCTCCTCTCAAAGGGGTCAAAAACATGGAAAAAACAGGAACTGGCACTTGGCACTGAGTTAATAAGTTAGTCCCAAACAATATATAAAAGGCATGCAAAACATCCAAAGTTTGACAAGATAATAGCATGCAACAATCAAAAATTATAGATACGTTGGAGACGTATCAAGCATCCCCAAGCTTAACTCCTGCTCGTCCTCGAGTTGGGAAGTGATAAAGAATGAATTTTTGATGTGGAATGCTACCTAGCATAGTTGTCCTTTGCAACTTCTTTCATGTGACATGAATATTCAGATCCGTAAGATTCAAAAAAATAGTTTGCTATTGACATGAAAATAGTAATACTTCAAGCCAACTAGCAAAGTAATCATGAACTTTCAAAATAACAAGGCCAAAGAAAGTTATCCCTACAAAATCATATAGTCTGGCTATGCTCCATCATCCTCACACAACTAATGTAAATCATGCACAACCCCGGTATTGGCCAAGTAGTTGTTTTCGCACCCTTACTTTCTCAAACTTTTTATAACTATCACGCAATACATGAGCGCGAGCCATGGATATAACACTATAGGTGGAATAGAGTGTGGTGGTGGTTGTGAGACAAAAAAGAGGAGATGGTCACATTGACTCGGCATATCCAAGGGATATGGAGATGCGCATTAATAGATATCAATGTGAATGAGTAGGGATTGCCGTACAAAAGGATGCACTAGAGTTATAAGTATGTGGAAGCTCAAAAGGAGAACTAGTGGGTGTGCATCCAACTTGCTTGCTCAGGAAGACCTAGGGCAATTTTGAGGAAGCGCATCATTGGAATATACAAGCCAAGTTATATAATGAAGATTCCCACTAGCATATGGTAGTGACGTAGCAAGAAGCTCTCAATCATGAAGAACATGGTGCTATTATGAAGCACAAGTGTGGAAAAATAGTAGCATTGTCCCTTCTCTCTTTTCTCTCTTTTTTTCATTTGGGCTCTTAGGCCTCTCTTTTTTTTCTCCTTTTTTTGTTTTTGGGCTCTATGGCCTCTTTTTTTCCTCACATGGGACAATGCTCTAATAATGATGATCATCGCACTTTTATTTACTCACACCTCAAAGATCACAATGATGATGACTCCATAGGAAATGCCTCCGGCAGTGTACCGGGATGTGCAACGATCTAGCATGGCGTATGATGTTGAAACATCTCGCTAGCTATCTTACGATCATGCAATGGCAATATTAGAGTGACGGCACAACTCATGAGATGGAACGGTGGGAGTTGCATGACAATATATCTCGTAATGGCTATGAAAATGCCATAGTAGGTAGATATGGTGGCTGTTTTGAGGAAGGAATTTGGTGGGTTTGTGCACCGGCGAGAATTGCGCGGCACTAGAGAGGCTAGAAATGGTGGAAGGTGAAAGTGCATCTATACCATGGGCTCACATTAGTCATGAAGAACTCACATACTTGTTGCGAAAGTTTTTATTAGTAATCGAAACAAAGTGCTAAACACATACTCGGAGGGGAAGGGTTGGTAGGTGTTAACCATCGCGCGATCCCGACCTCAACACAAAGGATGACAATCAATAGATCAATTATGCTCCGACTTCCTAACATAGCGGTTCACCATACGTGCATACTACGGGAATCACTAAATTCAACACAAGTATTTCTAGATTCACAACACCCTACTAACATAACTCTTAATATTACCAAATCCATGTCTCAAAACTATTTGAGAGGAATCAAAACTTCTCTTTCTAATCAATGCACATGAAGATGGAGGTTTTTGCGTCCTCTTTGGATAGCTATCACTTTTGGGGCTACTTTCATAGCATAAGCCAACTACCAAATCACGCACCGCCGTGCTCTAAAAGATATAAGTGAAGCACTAGAGCAAAAGTATCTAGCTCAAAAGATATAAGTGAAGCACTATGAGCATTCTAGCAAAATCACGATGAGTGCATGTCTCTCTCTCTCAAAAGGTGTTCGGCAAGGATGATTGTGACACAAAAAAAAGAAAAGACTCCTACGATACAATACTCTCCAAGCAAAACACATATCATGTGGTGAATAAAAATATAGCTCCAAGTAATGTTACCGATGGATTGAAGACGAAAGAGGGGAAGCCTTCCCGGGGCATCCCCAAGTTTAGGCTTTTTGGTGTCCTTGAATTTGGATGGGGATGCCTTGGGCATCCCCAAGCTTGAGCTCTTTCCACTTCTTATCTCATCGTCCATGAGAACATCACCCAAAACTTGAAAACTTCACAACACAAAACTTAAACAGAAACTCGTGATAACGTTAGTACAAGAAAACAAACTACCACTTCTTTTGGTACTGTAGAAAACTTGAATTCCATATATATTGGTGTTGGGCTACTGTATTCTCACTTTTCCATGGCTAGTACCCCTGATACTAACCATAGTTTCATCAAAACAAGCAACCAACTCAACAAAAATAGAATCTGTCAAAAACAGACCAGTCTGTAGAAATCTGTATACTTCGTATACTTCTGTTACCTCAAAAAATCTGAAAAATTACGAAGGCCTGGCCAAAAAGTATATAAACCATCAGCACAAATAATCAACTCAAAATCTCTTTCTGGATAAAAATGAAAAATCATCTCGTGAGCAAAAAGGTTCTGTGTTTTTCCAGCAGGATCAAACAACCATCACCAAGACTAGTCATAAAGGCTTTGCTTGGCTTAAACACAAAAATAAACACAAAAAACACAATCACAACAGAATTATGAAAGTGTGGACGCAACAAAACAGAAAAAAAAATATAAATTCATTGGGTTACCTCCCAACAAGCGCTATTTTTTAACGCCCTTAGCTAGGGATAAAAGCGATGGAATCACGTATCGTCGTGCTCAAACCATAAGTGTCCCTCATCATGGATTCATAAGGCAATCTTATTTTCTTTCTAGGAAAGTGTTCCATGCCCTTCCTTAAAAGAAATTGAAATCTAATATTCCCTTCCTTCAAATGGATGATAGCACCGATAGTCCTTAGGAAAGGTCTACCAAGAATGATAGGGCATGTAGGATTGCAATCAATGTCAAGCACAATGAAATCCACGGGTACATAGTTCCTATTTGCAATAATAAGAACATCATTGATCCTTCCCATGGGTTTCTTGACAGTAGAATCAGCAAGATGCAAATTAAGAGAACACTCTTCCATCTCATTAAAACCCAGAGCATCACATAAAGACTTTGGAATTCCAGAAACACTAGCACTCAAATCACACAAAGCATTCCACTCATATTTTTTATTTTGATTTTGATGGTAGGTTCCCACTCATCATGAAGCTTTCTAGGGATAGAGACTTCCAATTCAAGTTTCTCTTCAAGAGATTTTATCATATCTTCGACGATATTATCGGTAAAGGCCTTGTTTTGGCTATAAGCGTGTGGAGAGTTTAACATGGATTGCATCAAAGAAATGCATTCAATCAAGGAGCAACTATCATAATTGAATTCCTTGAAATCCACGGTAGTAATTTCATTACTACTCAAAGTTTTAACATCTTCTACTCCACTTTCAATGCTTTTCGCATCAAGATAGATGGACTATGAATCATTGGGGCACTTTTCAACCAAAGTGGATTCATATCCAGCCCCATAATAATTAGGTTTGACATAAGAAAACAAAGATTCAATGGGAGTCACAACAAGCACCTTAAGATCTTCGTGATTCTCATCACGAGTTTCAGGTTTAGCAGCCATTTTATTGACTAAAGTAGTCTGCTTATCAGAAATCTGGCCTACCAACTTTTCAAGACGAGCAAACTGAGAATTTAGAGCAAGGAATTCTTTGGCCATATCATCAACTTCTCTACTCATAAAAGCCAGAAAAGAATTTTGCTCCTTCAGCTCTCTACGGAAGTAACTGTTGTATTCAAACTATGTAAACATGAAGCCTTTAACACTAGTTACAATCTCCTCTAACTTCGCATAGTGAGCATCAAAATCCCTTGGTTGGGCCATTCGGGTTTTAGCAGGCAGGCAAGCAGGAAAAGAGCAAGCGAGAAAAAGGCGAACGAAAAAGGCAAATTGTGAAGTGGGGGAGAGGAAAACGAGAGGCAAATGGCAAACAAAGTAAATGCAAGAGATGAGTTTGCGACACCTACTTGGATGAGTTCTTGACTTGATCCTCCTCCCCGGCAACGGCGCCAGAAATTCTTCTGTTGCGGCAACAAAAGTACTTCCTTAGCGCTAGGAATTCTTCTTGTTACTTCTCTGGTTTGCGTCGGTTTTTCCCTTGAACAGGAAAGGGTGATGCAGCACAGGAGCAGTAAGTATTTCCCTTAGTTTGAGAACCAAGGTATCGATCCATAAGGAGGGCCTCGTCAAGTCCAGAGTACCTGCACAAACACAAACAAGCTTGCACCCAACGCTTCAAAGGGGTTGTCAATCCCTTCAAGGTTGTTTGCAAAGTGAGATCTAAAGGCGGAAAGTGCAACGAAGTAAGAGGTGTAAGGCTGAAAATATGGTGTGGAGTCGACCCTGGGGGCCATAGTGTTCACTAGAGGCTTCTCTCAAAATAGCAATATCACGGTGGGTAAACAAATTACTGTCGAGTAATTGATAGAACCGCGCAAAGTCATGACGATATCTAAGGCAATGATCATACATATAGGCATCACGTCCGAGACAAGTAGACCGATACTTTCTGCATCTACTACTATTACTCCACACATCGACCGCTATCCAGCATGCATCTAGTGTATTGAGTTCATGACGAACAGAGTAACGCCTTAAGCAAGATGACATGATGTAGAAGGATAATCTCAAACCAATGATGAAAACCCCATCTTTTTACCCTTGATGGCAACAACACGATGCGTGCCTCGCTACCCCTTTTATCATTGGGCGAGGTCACCGCACGGTATGAACCCAAAACCAAGCACTTCTCCCATTGCAAGAATCATAGATCTAGTTGGCCAAACAAAACCCACAACTGGAAGAGAATTACAAGGATATGAAATCATGCATAAGAGAGATCAGAAGTAACTCCAATAAGATTCATAGATAATCTGATCATAAATCCACAATTCATCGGATCTCGACAAACACACCGCAAAAGAAGATTACATCGGATAGATCTCGATGAAGATCATGGAGAACTCTGTATTGAAGATCCAAGAGAGAGAAGAAGCCATCTAGTTACCAGCTATGGACCCATAGGTCTATGGTGAACTACTCACGCATCATCGGAGAGGTCATGGTATTGATGGAGAAGCCCTCCGTGTCCGAATCCCCCCTCCAGCAGGGCACCAGAACATGCTCCAGATGGGATCTTGCAGAGACAAAAGCTTGCGGCGGCGGAAAACTGATTTCGATGATCTCCTAATTTTTTTTGGGATTTTTAGGGAATTTATAGGCGCGACCCCTAGGTCAGGGGGCGCTCAGGGGCCCCACAAGCCTGGGTGGCGCGACCTACCCCCTGGCCGCGGGGTGGGGTCTTGTGTGGCCCTTGAGGCTCCACTGCCTTGTCTCCCAAGCTTCCCGATCTTCTTCCGTTCCGGAAAAAATCTTTTCGGGGATTTTCTTCCGTTTGGACTCTGTTTCAAAATCTCCTCTGAAAGGGGTCAAAAACATGGAAAAACAGGAACTGGCACTTGGCACTGAGTTAATAAGTTAGTCCCAAAAAATATATAAAAGGCATGCAAAACATCCAAAGGTTGACAAGATAATAGCATGAAACCATCAAAAATCATAGATACGTTGGAGACGTATCAGAGCTCTGTGGCATTTCTAATATTATATGTGGAAGACATCTTGCTGATTGGAAACAATGTGGAGTTTTTGGAGAGCGTAAAGGATTACTTGAAGAAAAGTTTCTCTATGAAGGACCTAGGAGAAGCTGCTTACATTCTAGGCATTAAGATCTATAGGGATAGATCTAGACGCCTGATAGGACTTTGACAAAGCACATACCTTGATAAAGTTGTAAGAAGTTCAAAATGGAACAGTCCAAGAAGGGGTTCTTGCCAGTGTTACAAGGTATAAAATTGAGTAAGACTCAGTGCCCAGCAACTACGGAAGATAGAGAACAAATGAGTTCCGCCCCCTATGCTTCAGCCATAGGTTCTATCATGTATGCAATGTTGTGCACTAGACCAGACGTCACCTTGGCCATAAGTATGGCAGGCAGGTTTAAAGTAATCCAGGAGTGGATCACTGGACGACGGTTGATGACCCACAAGTGTAGGGGGTCTATCGTAATCCTTTTGATAAGTAAGAGTGTCGAACCCAACGAGGAGCAGAAGGAACTGACAAGTGGTTTCCAGCAAGGTATTCTCTGCAGGCACTGAAATTATCGATAACAGATAGTTGTGTGATAAGATACTTCATAGCAAGTAGCAAGTAACAATAGTAACAAAGGTGCAGCAAAGTGGCCCAATCCCTTTTGTAGCAAGGGACAAGCCTGGACAAACTCTTATAGGAGGTAAAGCGCTCCCGAGGACACATAGGAATTTCTGTCAAGCTAGTTTTCATCATGTTCATATGATCCGCGTTCGCTACTTTGATAGTTTGATATGTGGGTCGACCGGTGCTTGGTGCTGCCCTTACTTGGACAAACATCCCACTTATGATTAACCCCTCTCGCAAGCATTCGCAACTACGAAAGAGGAATTAAGTCAAAGTCTAACCATAGCATTAAACTAGTGGATCCAAATCAGCCCCTTACGAAGCAACACATAAACTACGGTTTAAGCTTCTGTCACTCTAGCAACCCATCATCTACTTATTACTTCCCAATGCCTTCTGCTGGGCCCAAATAATGGTGAAGTTATATGTAGTCGACGTTGACATAACACCACTAGAGGAAAAACAACATACAACGCATCAAAATATCGAACGAATACCAAATTCACATGACTACTTATAGCAAGACTTATCCCATGTCCTCAGGAACAAAAGTGACTACTCACAAAGCATAATTATGTTCATGACCAGGGAGGTATTGAATAGCATCAAGGATCTGAACATATAATATTCCACCGAGTAATCCAACTAGGATCAACTACAAAGAGTAATTAACACTACTAGCAACCTTACAAGTACCAATCGGAGTCGCGAGACGGAGATTGGTTACAAGAGATGAACTAGGGTTTGGAGATGAGATGGTGCTGATGAAGATGTTGATGCAGATTAGTCCCCTCCGATGAGAGGAGTGTTGGTGATGACGATGGCGACGATTTCCCCCTTCGGGAGGGAAGTTTCCCCGGCAGGACGGCCCTACCAGAACTCTAGATTGGTTCTGCTCAAGTTCCGCCTCGTGGCGGCGGCGATTCCTCCCAAAAGCCTCCTCTTTATTTTTTCTGGAACGAAACCCTCCTTATAGAAAAATATGGGAGCCAGAGGGGCAACAGGGGGGGCCATAAGCCACCTAGGCGCGGCCAGGGGGTAGGCCGCGCCTGGCAGGCTTGTGGCCTCCTGGTGGCTCCCCTCTGGTACTTCTTCCGCCCAGTATTTTTATTAAATATAAAATAATTCCTCGTTGATTTTCACGGCTTTTGGAGTTGCGCATAATAGTATCTAAAACTTGCTCCCTTTTCAGACCAGAATTCCAGCTACCGGCATTCTCCCTCCTCATGTAAACCTTATAAAATAAGAGAGAAAAGGCATAAGTATTGTACTGTAAAGTGTAATAACAGCCGATAAAGCGATAAATATCAACATAAAAGCATGATGCAAAACGGACGTATCAACTCCCCCAAGCTTAGACCTCACTTGTCCTCAAGCGGAAGCCGAGATCAATAAATATGCCCACAAGTTTAGAGATAGAGGTGTCGATAAAATAAAATACGAACATGCAGGCATCATGATCATAATTAGAACAGCAATAACGCCATATAATCTCTTATTCTAAAGTGACAATTCCTTCACAAAGTAAAGTATGGATCAAAAACCTTATTGAGAATTAACAACCAATAGCCTTTAGTCATTGAAGCAATTGCAATTTATCATAACATCGGAAAGAGTCAAATAAGAGCTTGTAAAGAAAATCCACATACTCAATCATCCTTTGGTCTTCTACAATTACTAACACTCACGTGGTACTCATGAAATCAAAGTTTCAGTTGGACACAGAGAAAGATAGGGGCTTATAGTTTCGCCTCCCAACTACTTACCTCAAGGGTAATTTCAACAATAATAATTCATGGATAGTTACTTCCAAGTTGACATATGAATATAGATCTTTCCCTATCACATGACGTTAGCCAAGATAAAGGCGAAATAAGGAATTGGTGTCGATCACCATGACTCTTTTAAGGACAAAAAGTAAAGGTACAAGATAGGCCCTTCGCAGAGGGAAGCAGCGGTTGTCATGCGCATTTGAGGTTTGGATGTGTGACCTCTTAGTGTGAAGCAACGTCACTTTATATTGCCTCCTATGATAAAGAAATTTATTATGCAGTCTGTCGCTTTTATGTCTTCCTCATCACAGGTTCGTACAAAGCTTATTTTCCACACACTAATAGATCATACATATTTAGGGAGCAATTTTTATTGCTTGCACCGATGACAACTTACTTGGAGGATCTTATTCAATCCATAGGTAGGTATGGTGGACTCTCAAGGCAAAACTGGGTTGAAGGTTTATGGATGCACAAGTAGTATCTCTACTTAGTGCGGAAGTTTTGGCTAATATGAGGTGGATGCAAGCGTCACATGCTAAGGGATCTCTAGACATATAACATTGCTCGGAACCAAGCAAACACAATTCATCATGTTGTCTTCCTTGTCCAACATCTACTTCTAGGCATGCAATAGTTTAGTGAGTGTTCACAATCATAGATGGTGTCAAATATGATATATTTATATGTGAACCTCTCCTTCCTTATCACATCATATTAATTGCAACAATGACCAAGGTCTACGTTTGTCCACCCACAACTAGTTTCAATCAACATTCTTTTTATATGTGAATCCATCACTTCCCATAAGATCATTACATGATCTTTCATGCTTTTGTTCTTTTATCATTCTTTTCTTTAGATCATGGCATGAAGCAAGGCCCTTAACTAAAACACTCTTTATTATATGACTCACGAGCTCGAATACATTGGGGGTGACACAAAGCAAAACTCAAGCCTAGATCACTAAGAACGTTAATCTACTAGAGAAAGATAAAACCAAAAAGGATCGAACTAAGAAAAAGGTAAAGGCAAAATATGTGATGGTGATACGATACAGGGGCAACTCCCCCAAGCTTGGCACAAGCCAAGGGGACTGCCCATACCCATTCTTAGTTGTCTTCCTTCGAAGGTGATGGTGGTGGAGTTGTTGCAATCTGGGGTTGATCCTCTGTCTTCCAAGGCATAGGTGCTCCATCATGGAAAGTTGATCAAGTCTCCGGAATCCTCAAATCTGCAGCCAACCGTATTGATTTAAATCTATACTCATACTCACAGTTTTGGTTCTGCAGGTCGTAGATCTGGGCTTGGAGGTGATCAATTCTGTCATAGAGCCTAGAGAGGTGCTTCCTGATGTCATTGGCATCGATCTTGTGCTTGTTGGTGAACTCCGTGATCATCACGTGGTTGGCGTTGAGTCCGTGTTCCACCATCCCTTGGCACTGACTGCTGCTCATTGCTTTGAGCCTCGCTTCCACACTTCCGGTCTTCTTGGGCCCCTCAACATCACGGATGTGCAGCACCCGCTCACGCATCTCAATAGATTGAGGGTGTTGCAGCAATCCCGCGAGGTAGGGATTGATAAGTTTCTCGAAGAACTTGTCCTTCAGAACTTTTGGGGACGCCATAGCGATCTAGATCTGTGTGCACAGCAGCTCGAAACAAAAACAGAGGATATTTGTGTGATACGAGGGTCAGACATTTCGGGAGAATATATAATGAATTTTTCCCGACCAGAAGGAGTACTCCGCAAGAAAACGGAGTCCGGGGGGCACATGAGGTGCTCACATCCCCCCAGGCGCGACCAGGGGGTAGGCCGCGCCTGGCAGGCTTGTCGCCTCCTCGTGCGCTTTCCGGACTACTTTAAATTTTTCTATTCTTCTAAAAATTCCAAAACAGAGAAAACTGCTACTGGAAAAGTTTTAGAGTCGGTTTACTTACCGAATCACATACCTCTTCGTTTTTGGAGTCTGCAACAGGCTAATAAATATCCCTTATGTACTCCTCCGGAGTTATGGTATTAATAACATTGCTTTCAACATTTATAGGAGTACCTAAGACATAATGCTTGATTATTTGCCCTTATACCACTCTCGGAAAATTACCTTCCGTGTTGTTGATCTTGATGGCAGCGGAACGATATACTTCCTCAACATTGTAAGGACCTTCCCATTTAGAGAGAAGCTTGCCTGCAAAAAATCTTAAAAGAGAATTGTATAGCAAGACATAATCACCTACATTGAACTCACGTTTTTGTATCCTTTTATCATGCCACCTCTTAACTTTTTTTTAAACAACTTGGCATTTTCATATGCCTGAGTTCTCCATTCATCAAGTGAGCTAATATCAAATAACCTCTTCTCACCAGCAAGTTTGAAATCAAAGTTGAGCTCTTTGATTGCCCAATAAGCCTTATGTTGTAGCTCAAGAGGTAAATGACATGCTTTACTGTAAACCATTTTATACGGAGACATGCCCATGGGATTCTTATAAGCAGTTCTATAAGCCCACAGTGCATCATCAAGCTTCTTAGACCAATTCTTTCGAGACCTATTTACAGTCTTTTGCAAAATTAGTTTAATTTCTCTATTACTTAGCTCTACTTCACCACTGACTAAGGATGATAAGGAGATGCAATTCTATGGTTGACATCATACTTAGCATTTGTTTTACGGAAAGCACCATGAATAAAATGTGAACCACCATCAGTCATTAAATATCTAGGGACTCCAAATCTAGGGAAAATAACTTCTTTAAGCATCCTAATAGAGGTGTTGTGATCAGCCCTACTAGTTGGGATAGCTTCTACCCTCTTAGTAACGTAGTCAACAACAACTAGGGTATGAGTATGTTGGAATTATGCCCTAGAGGCAATAATAAATATAGTTATAATTCCTGTATCAAGATAATCGTTTATTATCCATGCTATAATTGTATTGAATGAAGACTCATTTACATGTGTGGATACATAGACAAAACACCGTCCCTAGCATGCCTCTAGTTGGCTAGCCAGTTGATCGATGATAGTCAGTGTCTTCTGATTATGAACAAGGTGTTGTTGCTTGATAACTGGATCACGTCATTAGGAGAATCACGTGATGGACTAGACCCAAACTAATAGACGTAGCATGTTGATCGTGTCATTTTGTTGCTACTGTTTTCTGCGTGTCAAGTATTTGTTCCTATGACCATGAGATCATATAACTCACTGACACCGGAGGAATGCTTTGTGTGTATAAAACATCGCAACGTAACTGGGTGACTATAAAGGTGCTCTACAGGTATCTCCGAAGGTGTTAGTTGAGTTAGTATGGATCAAAACTGGGATTTGTCACTCCGTGTGACGGAGAGGTATCTCGGGGCCCACTCGGTAATACAACATCACACACAAACCTTGCAAGCAATGTAACTTAGTGTAAGTTGCGGGATCTTGTATTACGGAACGAGTAAAGAGACTTGCCGGTAAACGAGATTGAAATAGGTATGCGGATACTGACAATCGAATCTCGGGCAAGTAACATACCGAAGGACAAAGGGAATGACATACGGGATTATATGAATCCTTGACACTGAGGTTCAAACGATAAGATATTTGTAGAATATGTAGGATCCAATATGGGCATCCAGGTCCCGCTATTGGATATTGACCAAGGAGTCTCTCGGGTCATGTCTACATAGTTCTCGAACCCGCAGGGTCTGCACACTTAAGGTTCGACGTTGTTTTATGTGTATTAGAGTTATATGGTTGGTTACCGAATGTTGTTCAGAGTCCCGGATGAGATCACGGACGTCACGAGGGTTTCCGGAATGGTCCGTAAACGAAGATTGATATATAGGATGACCTCATTTGATTACCGGAATGTTTTCGGAGTTACCGGGCATGTACCGGGAATGACGAATGGGTTCCGGGAGTTCACCGGGGGGGGCAACCCACCCCGGGGAAGCCCATAGGCCTTGAGGGTGGCACACCAGCCCTTAGTGGGCTGGTGGGACAGCCCAAAAGGCTCTATGCGCCAAGGAGAAGAAAATCAAGAGAGAAAGAAAAAAAAAAGGAGGAGGTGGGAAGGAAGGGGTACTCCCTCCCACCAAACCTAGTTGAGAGTCCTCCCCCTTGGACTCGGCCGAGCCCCTTGGGGCTCCTTGAGCCCCAAGGCAAGGTCCCCTCCCTCCCACCTATATATACGGAGGTTTTAGGGCTGATTTGAGACGACTTTTCCACGGCTGCCCGACCACATACCTCCACGGTTTTTCCTCTAGATCGCGTTTCTGCGGAGCTCGGGCGGAGCCCTGCTGAGACAAGGTCATCACCAACCTCCGGAGCGCCGTCATGCTGCCGGAGAACTCTTCTACCTCTCCGTCTCTCTTGCTGGATCAAGAAGGCCGAGATCATCGTCGAGCTATACGTGTGCTGAACGCGGAGGTGCCGCCCGTTCGGTACTAGATCGTGGGACTGATCGCGGGATTGTTCGCGGGGCGGATCGAGGGACGTGAGGACGTTCCACTACATCAACCGCGTTCTCTAACGCTTCTGTTGTACGGTCTACAAGGGTACGTAGATCACTCATCCCCTCTCGTAGATGGACATCACCATGATAGGTCTTCGTGCGCGTAGGAAAATTTTGTTTCCCATGCGACGTTCCCCAACAGTGGCATCATGAGCTAGGTTCATGCGTAGATGTCTTCTCGAGTAGATCACAAAAGTTTTTGTGGGCGGTGATGTGCGTTTTTCTGCCCTCCTTAGTCTTTTCTTGATTCCGCGGTATTGTTGGATTGAAGCGGCTTGGACCGGCATTACTCGTACGCTTACGAGAGACTGGTTTCATCGTTACGAGTAACCCCCTTTGCTCAAAGATAACTGGCAAGTGTCGGTTTCTCCAACTTTAGTTGAATCGGATTTGACCGAGGAGGTCCTTGGATGAGGTTAAATAGCAACTCATATATCTCCGTTGTGGTGTTTGCGTAAGTAAGATGCGATCCTACTAGATACCCTTGGTCACCACGTAAAACATGCAACAACAAAATTAGAGGACGTCTAACTTGTTTTTGCAGGGTATGATTGTGATGTGATATGGCCAACGATGTGATGTGATATATTGGATGTATGAGATGATCATGTTGTAATAGAAATATCGACTTGCACGTCGATGGTACGGCAACCGGCAGGAGCCATAGGGTTGTCTTTATACTAACGTTTGTGCTTGCAGATGCGTTTACTATTTTGCTAGGATGTAGCTTTAGTAGTAATAGCATGAGTAGCACGACAACCCCGATGGCAACACGTTGATGGATGATCATGGTGTGGCGCCGGTGACAAGAAGATCGTGCCGGTGCTTTGGTGATGGAGATCAAGAAGCACGTGATGATGGCCATATCATGTCACTTATGAATTGCATGTGATGTTAATCCTTTTATGCACCTTATTTTGCTTAGAACGACGGTAGCATTATGAGGTGATCTCTCACTAAAATTTCAAGACGAAATTGTGTTCTCCCCGACTGTGCACCGTTGCTACAGTTCGTCGTTTCGAGACACCGCGTGATGATCGGGTGTGATAGACTCAACGTTCACATACAACGGGTGCAAAACAGTTGCGCACGCGGAACACTCGGGTTAAGCTTGACGAGCCTAGCATGTGCAGACATGGCCTCGGAACACATGAGACCGAAAGGTCGATCATGAATCATATAGATGATATGATTAGCATAGGGATGCTTACCACTGAAACTATACTCAACTCACGTGATGATCGGACTTGGGATAGTGTAAGTGGATCATGAACCACTCAAATGACTAGAGAGATGTACTTTTTGAGTGGGAGTTTAGCATATAATTTGATTAAGTTAAACTCTAATTATCTTGAACATAGTCTAAAGTCCACTTTGAATATATTTGTGTTGTAGATCATGGCTCACGCGACAGTCATCCTGAATTTTAATACGTTCCTAGAGAAAGCTAAGTTGAAAGATGATGGAAGCAACTTTGTAGACTGGGCTCGTAATCTTAAGCTAATCTTACAAGTTGGGAAGAAGGATTATGTCCTTAATGCTGCGCTAGGAGATGAACCACCCGCTACGGCTGATCAGGATGTTAAGAACGCTTGGTTAGCACGTAAGGAGGACTACTCAATAGTTCAATGTGCAGTCTTGTATGGCTTAGAACCGGGACTTCAACGTCGCTTTGAGCGTCATGGAGCATTTGAGATGTTCCAGGAGTTGAATTTTATCTTTCAGAAGAACGCCCGGATCGAGAGGTATGAGACCTCCGATAAATTCTATGCTTGCAAGATGGAGGAAAACTCGTCTGTCAGTGAACATGTGCTCAAAATGTCTGGGTACTCAAACCGTCTAGCTGAGCTGGGGATTGAACTCCCGCAAGAGGCTATCACTGACAAAATCCTTCAATCACTGCCGCCAAGCTATAAAGGCTTTGTGTTGAACTACAACATGCAAGGGATGAACAAGTCTCCCGGCGAGTTGTTTGCGATGCTGAAAGTCGCAGAGTCTGAACTCCGTAAAGAGCATCAAGTGTTGATGGTGAATAAGACCACTAGTTTCAAGAGAAACGGCAAAGGCAAGAAGGGCAATTCGAAGAAGAGCGGCAAGCCTGTTGCCAATCTGCCGAAGAAACCCAAAGCTGGACCTAAGCCTGAAACGGAGTGTTACTATTGCAAGGGTATGGGTCACTGGAAGCGCAATTGCCCCAAGTATCTGGCAGATAAGAAGGCGGGCAAAGAAAAATCAGGTATATTTGATATACATGTTATTGATGTGTACTTAACCGGCTCTCGTAGTAGTGCCTGGGTATTCGATACCGGTTCTGTTGCTCATATTTGCAACTCGAAACAGGAACTGCGGAATAGACGAAGGCTGGCGAAAAATGAAGTGACGATGCGCGTAGGAAATGGTTCCAAGGTTGATGCAATCGCCGTCGGCACAGTGTCACTTCAGCTACCGTCGGGATTAGTGATGAACTTAAATCATTGTTATTTAGTGCCTGCGTTGAGCATGAACATTATATCTGGATCTTGTTTATTGCGAGACGGTTACTCTTTTAAGTCAGAGAATAATGGTTGTTCTATTTCTATGAGTAACATCTTTTATGGTCATGCACCGAATGTGAGAGGATTGTTCATATTGAATCTTGATAGCGATACGCATATACATAACATTGAGACCAAAAGAGTTAGAGTAAACAATGATAGCGCCATATTTTTGTGGCACTGCCGCTTAGGTCATATTGGTGTAAAGCGCATGAAGAAACTCCATGCTGATGGACTTTTGGAGTCACTTGACTTTGATTCACTTGACACGTGCGAACCATGCCTCATGGGCAAGATGACTAAGACTCCGGAACAATGGAGCGTGCAAGTGACTTATTGGAAATCATACATACCGATGTGTGTGGTCCGATGAGCGTGGAGGCACGCGGCGGATATCGTTATTTTCTCACCTTCACTGACGATTTGAGTAGGTATGGCTATGTCTACTTGATGAAGCACAAGTCTGAAACATTTTAAAAGTTCAAGCAATTTCAGAGTGAAGTGGAAAATCATCGTAACAAGAAGATCAAGTTCCTACGGTCTGATCGTGGGGGTGAATATCTGAGTTTCGAGTTTGGTGATCACTTAAGAAAATGTGGAATTGTTTCACAGTTGACACCGCCTGGAACACCATAGCGTAATGGTGTGTCCGAACGTCGTAATCGTACTTTGTTAGAGATGGTGCGATCTATGATGTCTCTTACTGATTTGTCGTTATCATTTTGGGGTTATGCATTAGAAACAGCTGCATTCACTTTAAATAGGGCACCATCAAAATCCGTTGAGACGACACCATACGAACTGTGGTATGGCAAAAGGCCAAAGTTGTCGTTTCTTAAAGTTTGGGGATGTGATGCTTATGTCAAAAAGCTTCAGCCTGAAAAGCTGGAACCCAAAGCGGAAAAGTGCGTCTTCATAGGTTACCCAAAAGAGACAGTTGGGTACACCTTCTATCTCAAATCCGAGGGCAAAGTGTTTGTTGCTAAAAACGGAGCTTTTCTCGAAAAGGAGTTTCTCTCGACAGAATTGAGTGGGAGGAAGATAGAACTTGACGAGGTTGTCGAACCTCTCATCCCTCTGGATGGTGGCGCAGGGCAAGGGGAAACCTCTGTCGTTGCGACGCCGGTTGAGGAGGAAGTTAATGATGATGATCATGAAACTCCAGTTCAAGTTTCTGTTGAACCACGCAGGTCGACGAGATCACGTGCTGCTCCAGAGTGGTACGGTAATCCCGTCTTATCAATCATGTTGTTAGACAACAATGAACCTGCGAATCATGAAGAAGCAATGGTGGGCCCAAATTCCAACAAATGGCTAGAAGCCATGAAGTCCGAGATAGGATCCATGTAAGAGAACAAAGTGTGGACTTTGGAGATACTACCTGAGGGCCGCAAGGCTATTCAGAACAAATGGATCTTTAAGAAGAAGACGGACGCTGACGGCAATGTGACCGTTTATAAAGCTCGACTTGTGGCAAATGGTTTTTCAAAAGTTCCAGGAGTTGACTACGATGAGACTTTCTCACCCGTAGCGATGCTTAAGTCCGTCAGAATCATGTTAGCAATAGCTGCATTTTTCGATTATGAAATCTGGCAGATGGATGTCAAAACGGCGTTCCTTAACTGTTTCCTTAAGGAAGAGTTGTATATGATGCAACCCGAAGGTTTTGTCGATCCTAAGAATGCTAACAAGGTGTGCAAGCTCCAGCGATCCATTTATGGACTGGTGCAAGCATCTCGGAGTTGGAACAAACGCTTTGATGAGGTGATCAAAGCATTTGGGTTTATACAAGTGGTTGGAGAATCTTGTATTTACAAGAAAGTGAGTGGGAGCTCTGTGGCGTTTCTAATATTATATGTGGATGACATATTATTGATTGGAAACAACGTAGAGCTTTTGGAGAGCATAAAAGGTTACTTGAATAAAAGTTTCTCTATGAAGGACCTAGGAGAAGCTGCTTACATTCTAGGCATTAAGATCTATAGGGATAGATCAAAACGCCTGATAGGACTTTCACAAAGCACATACCTTGATAAATTTTTGAAGAGGTTCAAACTGGAACAGTCCAAGAAAGGGTTCTTGCCAGTTTTACAAGGTACGAGATTGAGTAAGACTCAGTGCCCAGCAACTGATGAAGATAGAGAGCATATGCGCTCCGTCCCCTATGCTTCAGCCGTAGGTTCTATCATGTATGCGATGTTGTGCACTAGACCGGATGTTAGCCTGGCCATAAGTATGGCAGGTAGATTCCAGAGTAATCCAGGAGTGGATCACTGGACAGCGGTCAAGAATATCCTGAAGTACCTAAAAATGACTAAGGAGATGTTTCTCGTATATGGAGGTGACGAAGAGCTCGCCGTAAAAGGTTACGTCGATGCAAGCTTTGACACAGATCCGGACGACTCTAAGTCGCAAACCGGATACGTATTTATTCTTAATGGGGGTGCAGTAAGCTGGTGCAGTTCCAAGCAAAGCGTCGTAGCAGATTCTACATGTGAAGCGGAGTACATGGCTGCCTCGGAGGCGGCTAAGGAGGGTGTCTGGATGAAGCAGTTCATGACGGATCTTGGAGTGGTGCCAAGCGCACTGAATCCAATAACCTTGTTCTGTGACAACACTGGTGCCATTGCCTTAGCAAAGGAACCACGGTTTCACAAGAAGACCAGACACATCAAACAACGCTTCAACCTCATCCGCGACTACGTCGAGGGAGAGGACGTGAATATATGCAAAGTACACACGGATTTGAATGTAGCGGACCCGCTGACTAAACCTCTTCCACGGCCAAAGCATGATCAACACCAGAACTGTATGGGTGTTAGATTTATTACAATGTAATTCACATAGTGATGTGAGGGCTAGATTATTGACTCTAGTGCAAGTGGGAGACTGTTGGAATTATTCCCTAGAGGCAATAATAATTATAGTTATAATTCCTGTATCAAGATAATCGTTTATTATCCATGCTATAATTGTATTGAATGAAGACTCATTTACATGTGTGGATACATAGACAAAACACCGTCCCTAGCATGCCTCTAGTTGGCTAGCCAGTTGATCGATGATAGTCAGTGTCTTCTGATTATGAACAAGGTGTTGTTGCTTGATAACTCGATCACGTCATTAGGAGAATCACGTGATGGACTAGACCCAAACTAATAGACGTAGCATGTTGATCGTGTCATTTTCTTGCTACTGTTTTCTGCGTGTCAAGTATTTGTTCCTATGACCATGAGATCATATAACTCACTGACACCGGAGGAATGCTTTGTGTGTATCAAACGTCGCAACGTAACTGGGTGACTATAAAGGTGCTCTACAGGTATCTCCGAAGGTGTTAGTTGAGTTAGTATGGATCAAGACTGGGATTTGTCACTCCGTGTGACGGAGAGGTATCTCGAGGCCCACTCGGTAATACAACATCACACACAAGCCTTGCAAGCAATGTAACTTAGTGTAAGTTGCGGGATCTTGTATTACGGAACGAGTAAAGAGACTTGCCGGTAAACGAGATTGAAATAGGTATGCGGATACTGACGATCGAATCTCGGGCAAGTAACATACCGAAGGACAAAGGGAATGACATACGGGATTATATGAATCCTTGACACTGAGGTTCAAACGATAAGATCTTTGTAGAATATGTAGGATCCAATATGGGCATCCAGGTCCCGCTATTGGATATTGACCGAGGAGTCTCTCGGGTCATGTCTACATAGTTCTCGAACCCGCACGGTCTGCACACTTAAGGTTCGACGTTGTTTTATGCGTATTAGAGTTATATGGTTGGTTACCGAATGTTGTTCGGAGTCCCGGATGAGATCACGGACGTCACGAGGGTTTCCGGAATGGTCCGGAAACGAAGATTGATATATAGGATGACCTCATTTGATTACCGGAAGGTTTTCGGAGTTACCGGGAATGTACCGGGAATGACGAATGGGTTGCGGGAGTTCACCGGGGGGGGCAACCCACCCCGGGGAAGCCCATAGGCCTTGAGGGTGGCACACCAGCCCTTAGTGGGCTGGTGGGACAGCCCAAAAGGCTCTATGCACCAAGGAGAAGAAAATCAAGAGAGAAAGAAAAAAAAGGAGGAGGTGGGAAGGAAGGGGGACTCCCTCCCACCAAACCTAGTCCAACTCGGTTTGGGGGGGAGAGTCCTCCCCCTTGGACTCGGCCGACCCCCTTGGGGCTCCTTGAGCCCCAAGGCAAGGTCCCCTCCCTCCCACCTATATATACGGAGGTTTTAGGGCTGATTTGAGACGACTTTTCCACGGCTACCCGACCACATACCTCCACGGTTTTTCCTCTAGATCGCGTTTCTGCGGAGCTCGGGCGGAGCCCTGCTGAGACAAGGTCATCACCAACCTCCGGAGCGCCGTCACGCTGCCGGAGAACTTTTCTACCTCTCCGTCTCTCTTGCTGGATCAAGAAGGCCGAGATCATCGTCGAGCTGTACGTGTGCTGAACGCGGAGGTGCCGTCCGTTCGGTACTAGATCGCGGGACTGATCGCGGGATTGTTCGCGGGGCGGATCGAGGGACGTGAGGACGTTCCACTACATCAACCGCGTTCTCTAACGCTTCTGCTGTACGGTCTACAAGGGTACGTAGATCACTCATCCCCTCTCGTAGATGGACATCACCATGATAGGTCTTCGTGCGCGTAGGAAAATTTTGTTTCCCATGCGACGTTCCCCAACAGAGTATACCCGTTGGACTTTGGAAAAGGTCCCATAAAATCAAAACCCAAACATCAAATGGTTCAATGACAAGCGAATAATTCATAGGCATTTCCTGACGTTTACTGATATTACCTATTCTTTGACATTCATCACAAGACAAGACAAACTTACGAGCATCCTTGAAGAGGGTAGGCCAATAGAAACCAGATTGCAATACCTTGTGTGCAGTTCTATCTCTCGCATGGTGTCCTCAGTAAGCCTCGGAGTGACACTTCTGTAGGATCTGTCCCTGTTCATGCTCAGGTACACAACATCTAATAACACCATCTACTCCTTCTTTTTAAAGGTGAGGATCATCCCAAAAGTAATGTCTCAAATCAAAGAAGAATTTCTTCTTTCCCTGGTATGTGAAACTAGGTGGTATGTATTTGGCAACAATATAATTCACATAATCAGCATACCACGGTGTACTACGTGAAGCATTGATGACATTCAATTGCTCATCAGGAAAGCTATCATCAATAGGTTGTGGGTCATCAAGAACATTCTCCAACCTAGACAAGTTATCTGCTACGGGGTTCTCAGCACCCTTCCTATCAACAACATGCAAATCAAATTCTTGTAGCAAGAGAACCCATTTGATAAGTCTAGGTTTAGCATCTTTCTTTTCCAGGAGATACTTAATAGGCACATGATCAGTGTGAATAGTAACCTTGGAATCAACAATATAAGATCTGAACTTTTCACATGCAAATACGACTGCTAAAAATTCCTTTTCAGTAGTAGCATAGTTTCTTTGGGCATTGTCTAGAGTTTTACTAGCATAATGAATAACATTCAACTTCTTATCAACTCTTTGTCCTAGAACAGCACCAACAACATAATCACTAGCATCACACATAATTTCAAAAGGTAAGTTCCAATCAGGTGGTTGAACAATAGGTGCAGTTATCAAGGCCTTCTTAAGTATTTCAAAGGCTTCCTCACAATCATCGTCAAAAACAAAAGGAATATCCTTTTGCAAGAGATTGGTAAGAGGCCTAGAAATCTTAGAGAAGTCTTTAATGAACCTTCTATAGAAACTAGCATGACGAAGGAAACTTCTTATACCTTTAATGTGTGTATTGCATGGCATTTTCTCGATCGCATCAACCTTAGCCTTATCGACTTCAATACCTCTTTCAGAAATTTTATGTCCTAAGACGATGCCTTCATTAACCATAAAGTGGCACTTCTCCCAATCCAAGTGAAGGTTGGTATCTTTACATCTCTGCAAAACTCGATCAAGGTTGCTGAGGCAATCATCAAAAGAAGACCCGTAAACGGAGAAGTCATCCATGAAAACCTCAACAATCTTTTCACAAAAGTCAGAAAATATAGCCATAATACATCTTTGAAAGGTAGCAGGTGCATTACATAAGCCAAAAGGCATACGTCTGTAGGCAAAGGTACCGAAAGGGCAGGTAAAAGTAGTTTTCTCCTGATCATAGTGTGCAACAGGTATTTGGGAGAAACCAGAATAACCATCTAGAAAGAAGAAGTGTGTGTGTTTAGACAATCTTTCTAGCATTTGGTCAATAAAAGGCAAGGGGTAATGATCTTTCCTAGTGGCTTTATTCGATTTCCTAAAATCAATCACCATCCTATAGCCAGTAATAATCCTCTATGGGATCAATTCATCTTTATCATTAGGGACAACGGTAATACCTCCCTTCTTAGGGACGCAATGCACCAGACTTACCCAATCACTATGAGCAACAGGATAGATAATATCTGTTTCCAGGAGGTTTAGTATTTCTTTTCTTACTACCTCTTTCATCTTAGGATTTAATCTCCATTGATGATCGACAACTGGTTTGGAATCAAGATCGGTTTTAATTTTGTGCTGGCATAGAGTGGGACTAATGCCCTTAAGATCATCAAGAGTATATCCAATAGCAGCACGGTGCTTCCTCGGAGTTTTCAATAATTTCTTTTCTTCATGCTCTGAAAGGCTAGCACTAATAATAACAAGATATATCTCTTTTTCATCAAGATAAGCATACTTAAGAGTATCAGGTAACTGTTTAAGCTCGAACACAGGATCACCCTTTGGTGGGGGTGGATCTCCAAGCAGTTCAACAAGCAAATTATTCTTAAGGATGGGATGTTGTTCAAAGATAACTCTATCTATCTCATTCCTTTCATCCATATGCATATCATTTTCATGCTCAAGAAAGTATTGCTCTAAAGGATCAGTAGGAGGCACAGCAATAGAAGCTAGGGCAATAATTTCATCCTTACTAGACAATTCTTTTTCATAAGGTTGTCTACCAAACTTGGAGAAATTGAATTCATGTGACACACCTTCAAAGCCGACAATGACAGTTTGCTTCTCACACTCAATATGAGCATTGACAGTATTGAGGAAAGGTCTGCCAAATATGATGGGACAAAAGCTATCTTGTGTGGTAGCAAGTATGAGAAAATTAGCAGGATACTTAGTTTTACCACACAAGACTTCAACATTTCTACCAATTCCCAAAGGTCAGATAGTATCTCTATTGGCAAGCTGAATAGTGACAACAATAGGTTCCATCTCGACAGGTGCAATCTCATCTTTAATTTCATCATATAAAGATTGAGGTATTGCACTAACACTAGCACCCACGTCACATAAACCATGATAACAATGATCTCCTATCTTAACAGAAACAACAGGCATGCCAACAACAGGCCTATGTTTGTCTCTCGCATGAGGTTTAGCAATTCTAGCAGCATCTTCACAGAAGTGAATATCATGGCCATCAACATTGTCGGACAGAAGGTCTTTGATAATAGAAATGCTAGGTTCAACTTTAATTTGCTCAGGGGGTGTAGGTGTTCTAATGTAGCCCCTATGTATCACAGTTGAAGCTTTAGAATGATTCTTTATTCTAACAGGGAAAGGTGATTTCTCAATGTAAGCACTAGGAACAATAGGATCATTATAAGAAATAACTTTCTCTTCAACTGGATTGAGTTTAACTACATTGACTTCTACGGGAGGATATTATTTATTCCAGTTCTCTTTAGGGAGATTAATATGAGCAGCTAATGATTCACATAATGAAGCTACTATCTCAGAGTCAAGTCTATGTTTAGCGCTAAAATCACAAAAAGTATTTGTTTCAACAAAGGATTTAACGCAATCGAACTTAAGATTCATAGCTGACTCCTTACCTTCATCAAACTCCCAATTTACAGAGTTGCATTTAATTCTTTCCAATAAATTCCATTTGAAGTCAATATCTCTCTTCATAAAAGAACCGGTACAAGAAGTGTCAAGCATGGTGCGATTATCATGAGAAAGCCGATCATAGAAGTTTTGAATAATAATTTCTCTCGAGAGCTCATGGTTGGGGCATGAATATAACATTGACTTAAGCCTACCCCAAGCTTGAGCGATACTTTCTCTATCACGAGGCCAAAAATTATAGATATAATTCTGGTCACGATGTACCAAATGCATAGGATAAAACTTTTGATGAAATTCCAATTTCAATCGGTTGTAGTTCCATGATCCAATATCATCACATAGCCTATACCATGTCAATGTTTTATTCCTCAAAGATAAGGTAATGAACTTCTTCTTGACCTCATCCTCGGGCAAACCTGCAAGCTTAAATAAACCACAAACTTCATCTACATAGATTAGATGCAAGTCGGGATGTCATGTTCCATCTCGTGTAAAAGGATTAGCCAACAGTTTCTCTAGCATACCCGAAGGAATTTTATAACAAATATTTTCAGTAGGTGCAGAAGGTTGAGGAGCAACTCCTTGTGCTTCCATTCGAGGTGAAGATACCCCGAACAAGCTCCTCAAAGGATTAGTTTCCATAGTGACAAGTGACAATAAATTTCAGCACACTATATAAATGTTTCCTTACCAAATTCCACTTACCAAAGGCGCTTCACTCCCCGGCAACGGCGCCAGAAAAGAGACTTGATGACCCACAAGTGTAGGGGATCTATCGTAGTCCTTTCGATAAGTAAGACTGTCGAACCCAACGAGGAGCAGAAGGAACTGACAAGTGGTTTCCAACAAGGTATTCTCTACACGCACTGAAATTATCGGTAACAGATAGTTGTGTGATAAGATACTTTGTAGCAAGTAGCAAGTAACAATAGTAACAAAGGTGCAGAAAAGTGGACCAATCCCTTTTGTAGCAAGGGACAAGCTTGGACAAACTCTTATAGGAGGTAAAGCGCTGCCGAGGACACATGGGAATTTCTGTCAAGCTAGTTTTCATCATTTTCATATGATTCACGTTCGCTACTTTAATAGTTTGATATGTGGGTGGACCGGTGCTTGGGTGCTGCCCTTACTTGGACAAACATCCCACTTATGATTAACCCCTCTCTCAAGCCTCCACAACTACGAAAGAAGAATTAAGACGAAGTCTAACCATAGCATTAAACTAGTGGATCCAAATCGGCCACTTACGAAGCAACGCATAAACTAGGGTTTAAGCTTCTGTCAGTCTAGCAACCCATCATCTACTTATTACTTCCCAATGCCTTCTGCTAGGCCCAAATAATGGTGAAGTGTTATGTAGTCGACATTCACATAACACCACCAGAGGAAAAACAACATACAACGCATCAAAATATCGAACGAATACCAAATTCACATGACTACTTATAGCAAGACTTATGCCATGTCCTCAGGAACAAAAGTGACTACTCACAAAGCATAATTGTGTTCATGACCAGAGAGATATTGAATAGCATCAAGGATCTGAACATATAATCTTCCACCGAGTAATCCAACTAGCATCAACTACAAAGAGTAATTAACACTACTAGCAACCTTACAAGTACCAATCGAAGTCGCGAGACGGAGATTGGTTACAAGAGATGAACTAGAATTTGGAGATGAGATGGTGCTGATGGAGATATTGATGGAGATGAGTCCCCTCTGATGAGAGGAGTGCTGGTGATGACGATGGCGACGATTTCCCCCTCTGGGAGGGAAGTTTCCCCGACAGGACGGCCCTGCCGGAGCTCTAGATTGGTTTTGCTCAAGTTCCGCCTCGTGGCGGCGATGATTCCTCCCTAAAGCCTCCTCTTTATTTTTTCTGGAACGAAACCCTCCTTATAGAAAAAGATGGGAGCCAGAGGGGCAATAGGGGGCCCATAAGCCACCTAGGCGCGACCAAGGGGGTAGGCCGCGCGTGGCAGGCTTGTGGCCTCCTGGTGGCTCCCCTATGGTACTTCTTCCGCCCAGTATTTTTTATAAAATCAAAAATTATTCCTCATTGATTTTCACGGCTTTTGGAGTTGCACAGAATTGGTATCTCAAACTTGCTCCCTTTTCAGACTAGAATTCCAGCTATCGACATTCTCCCTCTTCATGTAAACCTTATAAAATAAGAGAGAAAAGGCATAAGTATTGTACCGTAAAGTGTAATGACAGCCCATAAAGCGATAAATATCAACATAAATGCATGATGCAAAATGGACGTATCAACGGTCAAAAATATTCTGAAGTACCTGAAAAGGACTAAGGAAATGTTTCTCGTTTATGGAGGTGACGAAGAGCTCGTCGTTAAGGGTTACGTCGACGCAAGCTTTGACACTGATTCAGATGACTCTAAGTCTCAAACCGGATACGAATTTATTCTTAATGGGGGTGCGGTAAGGTGGTGCAATTCCAAGAAAAGTGTCGTAGCAGATTCTACATGTGAAGCAGAGTACATGGCTGCCTCGGAGGTAGCTAAGGAGGGCGTCTGGATGAACCAGTTCATGACGGATCTTGGAGTTGTGCCGAGTGCACTAAATCCAATAACTCTGTTCTGTGACAACACTGCTGCCATTGCTTTAGCAAAGGAACCAAGGTTTCACAAGAAGATCAGGCACATCAAACGACGCTTCAACCTCATCCGCGACTACGTCGAAGGAGAGGGTGTAAATATTTGCAAAGTGCACATGGATTTGAATATAGCAGATTCGCTGACTAAACCTCTTCCACGGGAAAAACATGATCAACGCCAGAACTATATGAGTGTTTGATTTATTACAATGTAAATCGCATGGCGATGTGAGGACTAGATTATTGACTCTAGTGCAAGTGGGGGACTGTTGGAAATATGCCCTAGAGGCAATGATAAAATAGTTATTATTATATTTCCTGTTTCAAGATAATCGTTTATTATCCATGCTATAATTGTATTGAATGGAAAGGTAGATACATGTGTGGATACATAGACAAAACAATGTCCCTAGCAAGCCTCTAGTTGGCTAGCTAGTTGATCAAAGATAGTCAAGATTTTCTGACTATGTGTAAAGTGTTGTTGCTTGATAACTGGATCACATCATTAGGAGAATCATGTGATGGACTAGACCCAAAGTATGAACGTAGCATATTGATCGTGTCGTTTTATTGCTATTGTTTTCTGCGTGTCAAGTATTTATTCCTATGACCATGAGATCCTATAACGCACTGGCACTGGAGGAATACCTTGTGTGCATCAAACGTCACAACGTAACTAGGTGACTATAAAGGTGTTCTACAGGTATCTCCGAAGGTGTCTGTTGAGTTAGTATGGATCAAGACTGGGATTTGTCACTACGTGTGACGGAGAGGTATCTCGGGGCCCACTCGGTAATACAACATCACACACAAGCCTTGCAAGCAATGTGACTAAGTGTAAGTCACGGGATCTTGTATTACGGAACGATTAAAGAGACTTGCCGGTAACGAGATTGAAAGAGGTATGCGGATACCGACGATCGAATCTCGGGTAAGTAGCATACCGAACGACAAAGGGAATGACATACGGGATTATATGAATCCTTGACACTGAGGTTCAACCGATAAGATCTTCGGAGAATATGTAGCATCCAATATGGGCATCCAGGTCCTGCTATTGGATATTGACCGAGGAGTACCTCGGGGCATGTACACATAGTTCTCGAACCCGCAGGGTCTGCACACTTAAGGTTCGATGATGTTTTCGTATAGTTGAGTTATATGTGTGGTTACCGAATGTTTTTCGGAGTCCCGGATGAGATCACGGACGTCATGAGGGTTTCTGGAATGGTCCGAAAACGAAGATTGATATATAGGATGGTTTCATTTGGTCGCCGGAAAGTTTCGGGCAATTCCGGCAGTGTACCGGGAGTGACGAATGGGTTTCGGGAGTTCACCGGGAGGGGCCCACCCAGCCGGGAGTGAGCCCAAGGCATTAGGGTGGCGCCACAAGTCCCTAGTGGGATGGTGGAGTCAGCCCAAGGGTCCCATGGCGCCACATAAAGAAATACCAAAAGAAAATAAAAGGAAAAAGGAAAAAAGGGGAGGTGGGAAGGAAGGGGAGGACTCCTCCTTCCCCAAACTGAATTGGAGGAGTCCTCCTCCTCCTCCTAGCGCCGGTGCACTCCTTGAGGGCTTGGAAAGCCCTCAAGGCAAACCACTCCCCCTCCCTCCTATATATAGTGGTGTTTTAGGGCTGATTTGAGACAACTTTTTCCACGTGCATCTCAACCCTAGACCACATAGTTCTACCTCTAGATCGGATTTCTGCGGAGCTCGGGCGCAGCCCTGCAGGAGTAGATCATCACCACCATCGGAGATCCGTCATGCTGCTGGAGAACTCATCTACTTCTCCGTCTTGCTTGCTGGATCAAGAAGGCCGAGATCATCGTCGAGCTGTACGTGTGCTGAACGCGGAGGTGTCGTCCGTTCGACACTAGATCAGAACGGATCGTGGGACGGATCACGGGACGGTTCATGGGTGTGACGCCCTCGATTTAATCGTACGCTAAACATACACGCAAATGCGTACGATCAAACCCAAGGACTCATGGGAAGATATCACAACACAACTCTAGACACAAATAAAATAACATCAGCTTCATATTACAAGCGAGGGGCCTCGAGGGCTAGAATATGGAAGCTCGATAAACACACGAGTCAGCGGAAGCAACAATATCTGAGTACAAACATAAAACATGGGGTGCCTTAGAGAAGGCTAGCACAAAAGGAACACGATCGAACGAGGCGAGGCCTCCTGCCTGGGAACCTCCTAACTACTCCTGGGCTTCAGCGGCCTCCACGAAGAAGACACCATCGGGACGGCAGGCGTCGGCAGGAAAACTCCATCTCCTGGGCTCCATCATCTGGTCGTAGCAACGGATCAAGGGGACAAAGGGGGGGACAAAGCAGCGGTGAGTACTCATCCAAAGTACTCGCAAGACTTACATCAGAACTATGCTAAATGCACCAGTATAAAAGAAGGGGGGGTTATAGGTGGACTGACTCCAGCAATGCGAGAATAGAGAGAAAAGGCCTAGTCCTATCGAAGACTACAATCTTCAGGGTCTTGCAGCAATAGACGAGAGTAGAACAGGGGTAACACATTAATAGTCATATTGTTGCAGCAATATTAAAGTGAGGTCACGCCTAAAGATCCTCCCTCGACTCCCTGCGAGGAAGCAATCCCGAGGCAAACTAATGATCCAGTTAAGTAACAATTGTAGTTGTATAAGATCGGGGCACAACTCCAAGTCGTCCTGTAACCGTGGACACGGCTATCCGAATAGTTAATTTTCATCCTTGCAGGGGTGCACCACATGTCCCGTCACGCTCGATAACACTCTGGCCGGACATACTTTATGGGTCATGTCCGGCCTCGGAATATCGACATGTCGCAGCCCCGCCGGTCTAACTCCTAAGCACAAAGGGTTCGTGGGCCCAGTTCCCCTTCGCGCTCCTGCATGTGGCGTGGGTGGCCGATGTCAGTCCTAGCATCCCTTAATCACAAGAGCGATGCATCTCGGGACCACTCGGGCGCGCGCCGCTACATTGCTGGCATCTGAAAAGCTTCGGCTGATACCGCGACGCCGAGTACCCATAATTCTTCCCGCGTAGCCGGTTAGTGCGAAAAGGTCTCAGACCAACCCAGATCAAATACCCAAATCCATTAACATTTTAATTAGGCCAGCAACACAGTCTCACGGGAATCCACCCGTCTTACAACTAATCACCAAAGATCCCAGTAACATGGTCGAGTAACTGTGTGGTAGTAACATCGGGGGGAATCCGAGGTATCACCCTCGTTGGATTCCGAACGATGTATCCGTCAAGGTGAGCTTAGAGGAATCACCCTCGGGGGTCCCACACTTGAGGGGTTGCACGACAGAGGCGTCATCGGGAATGGTGAAAGAGGAATCACCCTCGATAACCACGACCGACTAGCTATACTACAGAGATATCATCAGGAGTACTTATCGAGGTGTCACCCTCGGTACCCGATAGTATCTCTGTAGCGTCGTACAACAAAGGGGGTGTATGTGCGGTGTCGGGTCTGGCTCGTCGATCGGAGATCGAGATTTGAAAACAAGCGGGGCAACTGGACTACCGGGTCAGAAGGGATGACTGCTCCACCTATACTAGGCATATTAAAGGTACAGGACTGAAAGTAGCAGTTCATCAAAAACAGGCTATGCATCAGATATAGGAGCTAACTACAACAGTAGCAAAATACTAATGCAAGCAGTAGGAAGAAAGACATAGGCGATATAAGAATGATCAAGGGGGGGGGGGGTTGCTTGCCTTGCTGCTCTGCGGCAAAGGACTGATCGACACGGTCGTAGATGTACCCGGCAGCAGCGTCAGTCTCGGGGTCTACCGGTAAGAAGAGGGGGAAGAAACAATAAATAATAGCAACGGTGCAACACAAAGCATGACATGGCAAGATGCACGCTAGACATGAGCTAACGCAGCAACATCCGTCATAGACGGGTCGGAACAATATCTGACGATATTTTCCGGGTCTCGGGCTACTACGGGTCATACTGGAAACGATGGAAAAGTTCCATGTTTGCTATGCTAGGGACGCGTGACACACGAATGGACCGTGTATCCGGGTTCGTCTCGTTCTGCTGATCAACTTTCGTGTTGAAAATATTTTGATCTGACTTACGGATTATTTAATATTAATTTTTAATGTTTTATTCAATAATTAGGAATTAAAAACAGATTTAAATAATTTAATAAAAAGCTATTATGACATCAGCATGATGTCATGCTGACATCAACAGTTGACTGGTCAACTGACTAGCGGGTCCCGAACGTCATGGGCACAAGTTTTCATTAAGATTAAATATTAATTAATCAGATTAATTTAGTGGGGGACCCACGTGTCATACTCTAATTATTCTAACTAATTAATTTAACTAATATATCTATTTATTTATTTAATAAAAACATTAACATTATTTTTATTTTTATTTTAACTATCGCGTGGGGCCTCCCTGTCATAGACAGTGGGTGCGTTGGCCCCACCGGTAAGTGACCTTAGGCCAAATACTCGATTTTATTCACAGATACATAATCATGTAAATATCGTATTCCTCCTAATATCTATATACGCAATATACATACATCGCATCTCATACATTCATACATACATACGGCATCTAATACATCTTTTGTTTTATTTTCTTTTAACTCTCAACACTCCCATCTCTCTCTCTGTGTTAACAGAGAGACAGAGAACAACTCTCTGCTCTAACTCAACATAAAAGAACACCTCCTTCAAATCCTCCTACTGGTCACTACCGTCGACGGATCGGAGTCCCGTTTGCCGGAACGGAACCGGGACGGTGAGGGGAAGGCGACGGTGGGAGGAACCCGAGGAGGGGCTCACCAACTTTGATGAGACGCCCGGTGAAGCCGGAGTTCAGGGGAAGGCGGACGTGACGGTGGTGATGGCGCGATGGTGACGATGACAATGAGGACGGTCGATGAGGTCGTGCCGAGAGGGGCCCCGGTGAGGAGGGCCCCCGGGATGGAGTCGCCGACGGGGGCTCCGGCCGGCGCGGGGGTCATGGCGGATCGGAGGAGAACCGGCGGGGAGGGGCCCGATGACGGGGCCGCCGTGGTCGGTGGGGACCCCGGCCGATGCGCCGACGGGGAGGGGCGGCCACCGGAGAGGTGAGGGCCGCCGGAGTTGAAGGGGCGGGGGCGGCCGGTCGGGTGGGAGGCAGGGGAGGGGCTCAGCCGATCGGGTGGGAGGCAGGGGAGCTCGCCGGCCGGGGAGGGGGCGAGGTGGAGAGGAGGGCCGGTGGGGAGGGGTCGGCTGAGATGGGGACGAGGAGGGGAGGCTCGTCGGTGGGAGGAGGTGGATGTGAGGGGGGCGACAGGGGGGACGTGGGGTGTCGGTGGGTTTCGGTGTGGGTGACCGAGAAGAGCGGGGGTTCGTGCGCCTGGGAGGGGGCGCGTGGGGATCGCTGGGGGGAGTTGTCGGTAGGTGAAGAGGGGGTCGTGGGAGTTGGTAGGCGAGCGGGAGGCGGGAGCCCTGGCGGCGGCGGGGGGGGGGGGGGGGGCGAGGGGAGCCAGCTCGCTAGCTAGGGTTTGGCCGCGTGGGCGGCTGTGCTTGGCCGGTTGGGCCACTAGGCCTAGTTGGGCCAGGGGTGGGGGTGTTTTGCTTCTTCTTCTTTTTTTTCTCTGTTCTTGTTTCTTTTTCTTTTATTATTTATCTTTTTTATTATTATTATTATTATTCTCTTACCATTTACTTTCTTTTATTATTTCTGCAATCGAAAACTTCCATCCATAGACTTTAATTTAAACATGATAATTACTTTGATTTTTATTAAGTGACAATCTAGCTTAGTTAAATATGATGACCTAGCATCATTAGGGTGCGGTTACTGTAACTACCGGGGTGTCACAATGGGACGGTTCAAGGGACGTGAAGATGTTCCACTACATCAATCGCGTTTCTTAACGCTTCCTGCTGTGCGATCTACAAGGGTACGTAGATCCAAATCTCCTCTCGTAGATGGACATCACCATGATAGGTCTTCGTGTGCCTAAGAAATTTTTTGTTTCCCATGCAACATTCCCCAAAAGATCAAGGATTGTCAAGATTTTATAACTATATGCAAGTGTTGTCACTTGATAACTGGATCACATCATTAGGAGAATCATGTGATGGACTAGACCCAAACTATGAACGTAGCATGTGATCGTGTCATTTTGTTGCTATTGTTTTCTGCGTGTCCAGTATTTATTCCTATGACCATGAGATCATACAACTCACTGGCACCAGAGGAATACCTTGTGTGTATCAAACGTCGCAACGTAACGGGTGACTATAAAGGTGCTCTACAGGTATCTCCGAAGGTGTCCGTTGAGTTAGTATGGATCAAGACTGGGATTCGTCACTCCGTGTGACCGAGAGGTATCTCGGGGCCCACTCGGTAATACAACATCACACACAAGACTTGCAAGCAATGTGACTAAGTGTAAGTCACGGGATCTTGTATTACGAAACGAGTAAAGAGACTTGCCGGTAACGAGATTGAAATAGGTATACGGATACCGACGATCGAATCTCGAGCAAGTAACATACCGAAGGACAAAGGGAACGACATATAGGATTATATGAATCCTTGGCACTGAGGTTCAACCGATAAGATCTTCGGAGAATATGTAGGATCCAATATGGGCATCCAGGTCTCGCTATTGGATATTGACCGAGGATTGTCTTGGGTCATGTCTACATAGTTCTCGAACCCGCACGGTGTGCACACTTAAGGTTCAATGATATTTTTAGTATAGTTGAGTTATATGTGTGGTTACCGAATGTTGTTCGGAGTCCCGGATGAGATCACGGACGTCACGGGGGTTTCCGAAATGGTCCGAAAATGATGATTGATATATAGGATGGTTTCATTTGGTCACCGGAAGGTTTCATGCATTTCCGGCACTGTACCGCGAGTGACGAATGGGTTCCGGGTATTCACCAGGAGGGGCCCACCCACCCGGGACTGAACCCAGTGACCCTAGGGTGGCACACTAGCCCTTAGTTGGATGGTGAGGCCATCCCAATAGGGCCATGGTGCCACAAGTGGAAAAACACCAAATGAAAGGGAAAAAAGGAAAGAGGGAGGTGGGAAGGAAGGAGTGGACTCCTTCCCCAAAACCGAATTGAGGTGGGAGTCCACCTCCTCCCTTCGGCCGGCGCACCAAGGGGCTCCTTGAGCCCCAAGGCTAGCCCCTCCCCTCCTCCTATATATACTTGTGGTTTTAGGGTTTTTGAGACACAACTTTGCCACGTGCAACTCAAACCTATACCACATAGTTTTACCTCTAGATCGGATTTCTGCGGAGCTCGGGTGGAGCCTTGCAGGAGTAGATCATCACCACCACTGGAGCGCCGTCACGCTGCCGGAGAACTCATCTACTTCTCCGTCTCTCTTGCTGGATCAAGAAGGCCAAGATCGTCATTGAGCTGTACGTGTGCTGAGTGCGGAGGTGTGATACGTCCATTTTGCATCATGCTTTCATGTTGATATTTATCGCTTTTTGGGCTGTTATTACACTTCACGGTACAATACTTATGCCTTTTCTCTATTATTTGGCAAGGTTTACATGAAGAGGGAGAATGCCGGCAACTGGAATTCTGGCCTGAAAAAGGAGCAAGTTTGAGATGCCTATTCTGCGCAACTCCAAAAGCCGTGAAAATCAACGTGGATTTTTTTGGGATTTATAAAAAATACTGGGCCGAAGAAGTGCCACACGGGCGCCACAGGAGGCCACAAGCCTGCTAGGCGCGGCCACCCCCCCTGGCGGCACCTAGGGGGCTTGTGGGCTCCCACTTGGCCCTCTGGCTCCCCCCTTTTTCTACAAGAAGGGTTTTGGTCTGGAAAAAATCGAGAGGAGGCTTTTCGGAGGATTCGTAGCCGCCAGGAGGCGGAACTTGAGCAGAACCAATCCAGAGCTCCGGCGGGACGATCCTGCCGGGGAAACTTCCCTCCCGGAGGGGGAAATCATCGCCATTGTCATCACCAACACTCCTCTCATCGGAGGGAACTCATCACCATCAACATCTTCATCAGCACCATCTCATCTCCAAACCCTAGTTCATCTCTTGTAACCAATCTCCGTCTCGCGACTCCGATTGGTACTTGTAAGGTTGCTAGTAGTGTTGATTACTCTTTGTAGTTGATGCTAGTTGGATTACTTGGTGGAAGATTATTTGTTCAGATCTTTGATGCTACTCATTACCTCTCTAGTCATGAATATGATTATGCTTTGCGAGTAGTTACTTTTGTTCTTGAGGACATGGGATAAGTCTTGCTATAAGTAGTCATGTGAATTTGATACTTGTTCGATAATTTGATGTGTTGTATGTTGTTTTTCCTCTAGTGGTGTTATGTGAACGTCGACTACATAACACTTCACCATTATTTGGGACTAGAGGAAGGCATTGGGAAGTAGTAAGTAGATGATGGGTTGCTAGAGTTACAGAAGCTTAAACCCTAGTTTATGCGTTGCTTCGCAAGGGGCTGATTTGGACCCCCTAGTTTAATGCTATGGTTAGACTTTGTCTTAATTCTTCTTTCGTAGTTGCGGATGCTTGCGAGAGGGGTTAATCATAAGTGGGATGCTTTTCCAAGTAAGGTAAGTACCCAAGTGTCGGTCCACCCACATATCAAACTATCAAAGTAGCAAACGCGAATCATATGAAAATGATGAAAACTAGCTTGACAGAAATTCCCATGTGTCCTCGGGAGCGTTTTACCTCCTATAAGACTTTGTCCAGGCTTGTCCCTTGCTACAAAAGGGATTGGGCCACTTTGCTGCACCGTTGCTACTTTTGTTACTTGCTACTTGCTACGAATCATCTTGTCACACAACTACTTGTTACCGACAATTTTAGTGCTTGCAGATATTACCTTGCTGAAAACCACTTGTCAGATCCTTCTGCTCCTCGTTGGGTTCGACACTCTTACTTATTGAAAGGACTATGATAGATCCCCTATACTTGTGGGTCATCAAGGCTCTTTTCTGGCGCCGTTGCCGGGGAGTGAAGCGCCTTTGGTAAGTGGAATTTGGTAAGGAAACATTTATATAGTGTGCTGAAATTTATTGTCACTTGATACTATGGAAACTAATCCTTTGAGGTGCTTGTTCGGGGTATCTTCACCTCGAACGGAAGCACAAAGAGTTGCTCCTCAACCTGCTGCACCTACTGAAAATATTTTCTATCAATTTCCATCGGGTATGCTTGAGAAACTGTTGGCTAATCCTTTTATAGGAGATGGAACATCACATCCAGACTTGCATCTAATCTATGTAGATGAAGTTTGTGGTTTATTTAAGCTTGCAGGTTTGCCCGAGGATGAGGTCAAGAATAAGGTCTTTCCCTTATCTTTGAGGGATAAGGTGTTGACATGGTATATGCTATGTGATGATACTGGATTATGGAACTACAATCGATTGAAATTGGAATTTCATCAAAAGTTTTATCCTATGCATCTAGTACATCGTGATTGGAATTATATTTTATAATTTTTGGCCTCGTGACAGAGAAAGCATCGCTCAAGCTTGGGGGAGGCTTAAATCAATGTTATATTCATGCCCCAACCATGAGCTCTCGAGAGAAATTATCATTCAGAACTTCTATGCTCGGCTTTCTCATGATGATCGCACCATGCTTGACACTTCTTGTACCGGTTCTTTTATGAAGAGAGATATTGACTACAAATGGAATTTATTCGAAAGAATTAAACGCAACTCTGAAGATTGGGAGCTTGATGAAGGTAAGGAGTCAGGTATGAACTTCAAGTTTGATTGCGTTAAATCCTTTGTTGAAACAAATACTTTTTGTGATTTTAGCGCTAAGTATGGACTTGACTTTGAGATAGTAGCTTCATTGTGTGAATCATTTGCTGCTCATATTATATCCTCAAAGATAAGTGGTTTAAATATCATCCTCCCTTAGAAGTCAATGTAGTTAAACCCAATCCAGTTGAAGAGAGAATCATTGCCTATAATGATCCTATTGTTCCTAGTGCTTACATTGAGAAACCACCTTTCCCTGTTAGGATAAAGGATCATTCTAAAGCTTCAACTATGATACGTAGAGGCTACATTAGAACACCTACACCACCTGAGCAAATTAGAGTTGAACCTAGCATTGCTATTATCAAAGATCTCATGTCCGACAATATTGACGGCCATAATATTCACTTCTGTGAAGATGCTGCTAGAATTGCTAAACCACACGATAGAGACAAACATAGGCCTGTTGTTGGCACGCCTGTTGTTTCTGTTAAGATAGGAGATCATTGTTATCATGGTTTATGTGATGTGGGTGCTAGTGTTAGTGCGATACCTCAATCCTTATATCATGAAATCAAAGACGAGATTGCACCTGTCAAGATAGAACCCATTGATGTCACTATTCATATTGCCAATAGAGATACTATCTGCCATGTGGGAATTGTTAGGGATGTTGAAGTCTTGTGTGGTAAAACGAAGTATCCTGCTAATTTCCTCGTTCTTGCTACCACCCAAGATAGCTTTTGTCCCATCATATTTGGCAGACCCTTCCTCAATACCGTCAATGCTCATATAGTCATATTGACTGTGAGAAGCAAACTGTCACTGTTGGCTTTGAAGGTGTGTCACACGAGTTCAATTTCTCCAAGTTTGGTAGAGAACCTCATGAAAAAGAGTTGCCCAGTAAGGATGAAACTATTGTCTTAGCTTCTATTGATATGCCTCCTACTGATCCCTTAGAGCAATACTTGCTTGAGCATGAAAATGATATGCATATGGATGAAAGGGATGAGATAGATAGAGTTGTCTTAGAACAATATCCTATCCTTAAGAATAACTTGCTTGTTGAACTGCTTGGGGATCCACCCCCACCAAAGGGTGATCCTGTGTTCGAGCTTAAACAGTTGCCAGATACTCTTAAGTATGCTTATCTTGATGAAAAAGAGATATATCATGTTATTATTAGTGCTAGCCTCTCATACCATGAAGAAAAGAAGTTACTAAAAGCTCTGAGGAAGCACCATGCTGCTATTTGATATACTCTTGATGATCTTAAGGGCATTAGTCCCACTCTATGCCAGCACAAGATTAAAACTGATCCTGATCCCAAACCAGTTGTTGATCATCAACGGAGATTAAATCCTAAGATGAAAGAGGTAGTAAGAAAAGAAGTAGGTATTATCTATCATGTTGCTCATAGTGATTGGGTGAGTCCGGTGCATTGCGTCCCTAAGAAGGGAGGTATTACCGTTGTCCCTAATGATAAGGATGAATTGATCCCACATAGGATTATTACTGGCTATAGGATGGTGATCGATTTTAGGAAATTGAATAAAGACACTAGGAAAGATCATTACCCTTTGCCTTTTATCGACCCAATGCTAGAAAGACTGTCTAAACACACACACTTCTGCTTTCTAGACGGGTATTCTGGTTTCTCCCAAATACCAGTTGCACAATCTGATAAGGAGAAAACCACTTTCCACATTCCCTTTCGGTACCTTTGCTTATAGACGTATGCCTTTTGGCTTATGTAATGCACCTGCCACCTTTCAAAGATGTATGATGGCTATATTCTCTGACTTTTGTGAAAAGATTGTTGAGGTTTTCATGGATGACTTCTCCATTTACAGGTCTTCTTTTGATGTGCCTCAACAACCTTGACCGAGTCTTGCAGAGATGTAAAGACACCAACCTTGTCTTGAATTGGGAGAAGTGCCACTTTATGGTTAATGAAGGTGTTGAGGCATAATTTATGCTTAAGTAATTTTGGTGATTGATGACAGTACCGTACAGGACTAATCGTGTGTGTCAAGGTTTCAGGCAACACTCATCAACGGCACAAGACGACACGACTCCTCTCTTCTGGAACGGAAGCACGGCGCCCTCCTAGATTCTCTTTATTTGAGTCATAGGAAAACCGTACTATTAAGAGGGGATCCGTAGTGGAAAGGTTTGGGTGGAATCTATCTTTGCACACGCACACCTCTCTTTCTCCCTTTCCTTTATCTTTGGAGCGGCCCTCGCCGTTTCGTTCTTAGCTTCTCTGCAAAATGGTCCCCAGCGGTAGTACCGCCCCTGGTCAGCGGTAGTACCGCTGGCTGGCGGTAGTACCGCCCCTGGTCAGCGGTAGTATCGCTGGCCAGCGGTAGTACCGCCCCGGGTCAGTGGTAGTACCGCTCCAGGTGCCCTGTTCCACCTACCTAGCGGTAGTTCGTGGACGGACCCTTTTGCGAAGACTTTCTCGGCGGTAGTAGTGCTTATGCACTACCAAGGGCCAGCGGTAGTACCGCTGGAAGCCCCAGCGGTAGTACCGCCAGGCAGCGGTAGTACCGCTCCTTCCCAGCGGTAGTACTGCTGGATCTCGGGCAGAGAGTGGGAAAACGGTCTGAATTTTCCCCCCACTATATAAAGAGTTCTTCTAGCTGAGGAACCCCATCTCTTACCTCTCTATGCTCCATTGTTGCTCCACAAGCTTAAAAGTGCCCGATCTCTCTCCCTAGCCAATCAAACTTGTTGATTCTTTAGGGATTGGTTGAGAAGGCCTAGATCCACACTTTCACCAAGAGAAAAGTTGATTCCCCCACCAATCCCTTGCGGATCTTGTTACTCTTGGGTGTTTGAGCATCCTAGACGGTTGAGGTCACCTCGAAGCCATATTCCATTGTGGTGAAGCTTCGTGGTCTTGTTGGGAGCCTCCAAGCTTTGTGTGGAGTTGCCCCAACCTTGTTTGTAAAGGTTCGGTCGCCGCCTTCAAGGGAACCTATAGTGGAATCACGGTACCTTGCATCGTGCGAGGGCGTGAGGAGAATACGGTGGCCTTAGTGGCTTTTTGGGGAGCATTGTGCCTCCACACCGCTCCAACGGAGATGTACTTCCTGTCAAAGGGAAGGAACTTCGGTAACACATCCTCGTCTCCATCGGTTCCACTTGTGGTTATTTCTATCCTTTACTTTGTATTTGCTTTAGCATTGTGACTTTATCTCAGTCGGCTTAATAGCTCTCGTGGTTAGATTCTATCGGGTCATCTCTTTGTCATATTATCTGTGTACCCACATAGTGTTTACCTTAACTTGCTAAGATTAATTAAAAAGTGGTCGTTGTCTATTCACCCCCCCCTCTAGCCAACCATATCGATCCTTTCAGAAGGCATCGTCGTAGGACATAAAATTTCTGAAAGAGGTATTGAAGTCGATAAGGCTAAGGTTGATGCAATCGAGAAAATGCCATGCCCCATAGATATCAAAGGTATAAGAAGTTTCATTGGTCATGTTGTTTTCTATAGAAGGTTCATTAAAGACTTCGCTAAGATTTCTAGGCCTCTTACCAATCTCTTGCAAAAGGACATTCCTTTTGTTTTTGACGATGAATGTGAGGAAGCATAAGAAGGCTTTGATAACTGCACCTATTGTTCAACCACCTGATTGGAACTTACCTTTTGAAATCATGTGTGATGCTAGTGATTTTGCTGTTGGTGTTGTCCTAGGGCAAAGAGTTGATAAGAAGTTGAATGTTATTCACTATGCTAGTAAAACTCTAGACAGTGCCCAAAGAAACTATGCTACTATGGAAAAGGAATTTTAGCAGTTGTGTTTGCATGTGAAAAGTTCAGGTCTTACATAGTAGTCACTATTCACACTGATCACGCTGCTATTAAGTACCTCATGGAGAAGAAGGACGCTAAACCTAGACTTATCAGATGGGTTCTCTTGCTACCAGAATTTGATTTGCACGTTGTTGACAGGAAGGGTGCTGATAACCCAGTAGCAGATAACTTGTCTAGGTTGGAGAATGTTCTTGATGACCCACAACCTATTGATGATAGCTTTCCTAATGAGCAATTGAATGTCATCAATACTTCACGTAGTGCACCGTGGTATGCTGATTATGCCAACTATATCATTGCCAAATACATACCAGCAAAACAAGAAATTCTTCTTTGACTTGAGACATTACTTCTGGGATGATCCTCACCTTTATAAGGAAGGAGTAGATGGTGTTATTAGACGCTGTGTACCTGAACATGAACAAGGACAGATCCTACAGAAGTGTCACTCCGAGGCCTACGGAAGACACCATGCGGGAGATAGAACTGCACACAAGGTATTGCAATCAGGTTTCTATTGGCCCACTCTCTTCAAGGATGACCGTAAGTTTGTCTTGTCTTGTGACGAATGTCAAAGAATAGGTAATATCGGCAAACGTCAGGAAATTCCTATGAATTATTCACTTGTCATTGAACCATTTGATGTTTGGGGCTTTGATTATATGGGACCTTTTCCAAAATCCAACGGGTATACTCATATCCTAGTTGCTGTTGATTACGTCATTAAGTGGGTAGAAGCTATCCCAATGAGTAGTGCTGATCATAACACTTCTATCAGGATGCTTAAAGAAGTTATTTTCCCTAGATTTGGAGTCCCTAGATATCTAATGACCGACGGTGGTTCACATTTCATTCATGGTGCTTTCCGTAAAACGCTTGCTAAGTACGATGTCAACCATCGAATTGCGTCCCCCTATCACCCTTAGTCCAGTGGTCAAGTAGAGCTAAGCAATAGAGAGATTAAACTAATTCTGCAAAAGACTGTCAACAGGTCTAGAAAGAATTGGTCTAAGAAGCTCGATGATGTACTGTGGGCTTATTGAACTGCCTATAAGAATCCCATGGGCATGTCTCCGTACAAAATGGTATACGGTAAAGCATGTCATTTACCTCTTGAGCTAGGGCATAAGGCTTATTGGGCAATCAAAGAGCTCAACTTTGATTTCAAACTTGCTGGTGAGAAGAGGTTATTTGACATTAGCTCGCTTGATGAATGGAGAACTCAGGCATATGAGAATGCCAAGTTGTTCAAAGAAAAGGTTAAGAGGTGGCATGATAAAAGGATACAAAAGCGTGAGTTCAATGTAGGTGATTATGTCTTGCTATATAATTCTCGTTTAAGATTTTTTGCAGGGAAGCTTTTCTCTAAATGGGAAGGTCCCTATATTGTTGAGGAAGTATATCGTTCCGGTGCTATCAAGATCAACAACACGGAAGGTAATTGTCCAAGAGTCGTAAATGGGCAGAGAATCAAGCATTATATCTCAGGTACTCCCCTAAATATTGAAAGCAATATTATCAATACCATAACTCCGGAGGAGTACCTAAGGGATATTTATCAGCCTATTTCAAACTCCAAAAACGAAGAGGTATGTGATTCGGTAAGTAAACAGACTCCAAAACTTTTCCAGTAGGAATTTTTCTCCGTTTTGGAATATTTAGAAAAATGAAAAATTTGGAAGTAGTCCGGAATGCGCACGAGGAGGCGACAAGCCTGCCAGGCGCAGGCCACCCCCTGGCCGCGCCTGGGGGGCTTGTGGCCACCTCGTGTGCCTCCCGGACTCCGTTTTCTTGCGGAGTACTCCTTCTGGTCTGAAAAAAATCATTATATATTCTCCCAAAAGGTCTGACCCTCGTATCACACAAATTTCCTCTGTTTTTGTTTCGAGCCTGTTTTCTGCCGCAGATTTAGAGCAAGGATGCTGTCTCAGGAATCTATGGGGGAGAACAATTTCCCTCAAGTCTATGATGAAGTAGACGCTGATCTGAAAAGAGTGTAAGTCATGGAAGACAAGGGCAGAACTAAGGAGAAGAATCAGGCGTGGGACGAAGTACAATCTGTGTTCAATAAGGAAGAAGTTGAAGAAGTGGATTTCCTCCAACCCTACCTCCACCTACTGTCTCCATCCTTGATTGAACTCTTGAGGTTTTGTGAAACAACTCGTGCTTGCAATAGTTATATCACTCGTGAAGTTGTTTTGCTGCAGAAACATATCACAGATCTCCAAGGTATAAATCAAAGATTGATGACCCTCTTGGAATCAAAGGTTGCAACAATTCCACCACCATCACCTCCAAAGGAAGACGACTAAGCATGGGTATGGGAAATCCCCTTGGCTTGTGCCAAGCTTGGGGGAGTTGCCCCGGTACCGTATCACCACCACATCTTTTGCCTTTACCTTTGTTTTAGTTTGTTCCTTTTCGGTTTTCTCTTTCTCTAGTAGAATAAAGGTCTTAGTGTTTTAGGCTTGAGTTTTGCTTTGTGTCACCCCCGATGTATTCGAGCTCGTGAGCCATATAATAAAGAGTGTATTAGTTAAGGGACTTGCCTCATGCCATGATCAAGAGAATGATAAAAGAACAAAAGCATGAAAGATCATGTAATGATCTTATGGGAAGTGATGGCTTCACATATAAAAAGAATGATAATTAAAACTTGTTGAGGGTAGACAAACGTAGACCTTGGTCATTGTTGCAATTAATAGGAAGTGATAAAGAAGGAGAGGTTCACATATAAATATATCAACTTTGACACCATCTATGATTGTGAACACTCACTAAACTATTACATGCTCAGAAGTAGATGTTGGACAAGGAACACAACATAATGAATTGTGTTTGCTTGGTTCCGAACAATATTATATGACTAGAGATCCCTTAGCATGTGACGATTGCTTCCACCTCATATTAGCCAAAACTCCCGCACCAAGTAGAGATACTACTTGTGCATCCATAAACCTTCAACCCAGTTTTGCTATGAGAGTCCACCATATCTACCTATGGATAGAATAAGATCCCTCAAGTAAGTTTTCATCGGTGCAAGCAATAAAAATTGCTCCCTAATATGTATGATCTATTAGTGTGTGAAAAATAGGCTTTGTACGAACCTGTGATGAGGAAGACATAAAAACGACAGACTGCACAATAAGTTCTTTATCACATGAGGCAATATAAAGTGACGTTCCTCCACACTAAGAAGACACACATCGAAACCTCAAAAGCGCATGACAACCTCTGCTTCCCTCTGCGAAGGGCCTATCTTGTACCTTTACTTTTTGCCCCTGAAAGAGTCATGGTGATCTACACCAATTCCTTATTCCGCCTTTATCTTGGCTAACGTCATATGCTAAGGAAAGATCTATATTCATATGTCAACTGGGAAGTAAGTATTCATGAACTATTATTGTTGACATTACCCTTGAGGTAAATAGTTGGGAGGCGAAACTATAAGCCCCTATCTTTCTCTATGTCCAACTGAAACTTTGATCTCATGAGTACCACGTGAGTTGTAGCAATTGTAGAGAACGAAAAGATTATTGAGTATGTGGATTTGCTTTACAAGCTCTTATTTGACTCTTTCCGATGTTGTGATAAATTGCATTTGCTTCAATGACCAAAGGCTATCGGTTGTTAATTCTCGGTAAGGTTCTTGATCCATACTTTACTTTGTGAAGGAATTGTCACTTCAACATAAGAGATGATATGATGGTATTTCTGTTCTGATCATGATCATGATGCATGCATGTTCGTATCTTGTTTTGTCGACACCTCTCTCTCTAAACATGTGGGCATATTTATTGATCTCGGCTTTCGCTTGAGCACAAGCGAGGTCTAAGCTTGGGGGAGTTGATACGTCCATTTTGCATCATGCTTTCATGTTGATATTTATCGCTTTTTGGGCTGTTATTACACTTCACGGTACAATACTTATGCCTTTTCTCTCTTATTTTGCAAGGTTTACATGAAGAGGGAGAATGCCGGCAGCTGGAATTCTGGCCTGAAAAGGGAGCAAGTTTGAGATGCCTATTCTGCGCAAGTCCAAAAGTCGTGAAAATCAACGTGGATTTTTTTGGGATTTATAAAAAATACTGGGCCGAAGAAGTGCCAGAGGGGTGCCAGCAGGAGGCCACAAGCCTGCTAGGCCCGTCCACCCCCCTAGCCGCGCCTAGGGGGCTTGTGGGCTCCCACTTGGCCCTATGGCTCCCCCCTTTTGCTACAAGAAGGGTTTCGGTCTGGAAAAAATCGAGAGGAGGCTTTTCGGAGGATTCGTCGCCGCCACGAGGCGGAACTTGAGCAGAACCAATCTAGAGCTCCGGCAGGACGATCCTGCCGGGGAAACTTCCCTCCCGGAGGGGGAAATCGTCGCCATCGTCATCACCAACACTCCTCTCATCGGAGGAGACTCATCACCATCAACATCTTCATCAACACCATCTCATCTCCGAACTCTAGTTCATCTCTTGTAACTAATCTCCGTCTCGCGACTCCGATTGGTACTTGTAAGGTTACTAGTAGTGTTAATTACTCTTTGTAGTTGATGCTAGTTGGATTACTTGGTGGAAGATTATATGTTCAGATCTTTGATGCTACTCATTACCTCTCTGGTCATGAATATGATTATGCTTTGTGAGTAGTTACTTTTGTTCCTGAGGACATGGGATAAGTCTTGCTATAAGTAGTCATGTGAATTTGGTATTCGTTCGATAATTTGATGTGTTGTATGTTGTTTTTCCTCTAGTGGTGTTATGTGAACGTCGACTACATAACACTTCACCATTATTTGGGCCTAGAGGAGGGCATTGGGAAGTAGTAAGTAGATGATGGGTTACTAGAGTGATAGAAGCTTAAACCCTAGTTTATGCGTTGCTTCGCAAGGGGCTGATTTGGATCCAATAGTTTAATGCTATAGTTAGACGTTGTCTTAATTCTTCTTTCGTAGTTGCGGATGCTTGCGAGAGGGGTTAATCATAAGTGGGATGCTTGTCCAAGTAAGGGCAGTACCCAAGCGTCGGTCCACCCACATATCAAACTATCAAAGTAGCGAACGTGAATCATATGAACATGATGAAAACTAGCTTGACAGAAATTCCCATGTGTCCTCGGGAGCGTTTTACCTCTTATAAGACTTTGTCCAGGCTTGTCCCTTGCTACAAAAGGGACTGGGCCACTTTGCTGCACCGTTGCTACTTTTGTTACTTGCTACTTGCTACGAATCATCTTGTCACACAACTACTTGTTACCGACAATGTCAGTGCTTGCAGATATTACCTTGTTGAAAACCACTTGTCAGATCCTTCCGCTCCTCGTTGGGTTCGACACTCTTACTTATCGAAAGGACTACGATAGATCCTCTATACTTGTGGGTCATCAAGGTGTCGTCCGTTCGGCGCTAGATTGGAACGGATCGTGGGACGACGGTGATTTGAATCACGAAGTTGTACCACTACATCAACCGCGTTTCTTAACGCTTTCCGCTTAGCGATTTACAAGGGTACATAGATCTAATCTCCTCTCTTAGATGGACATCACCATGATAGGTCTTCGTGTGCGTAGGAGTTTTTTTGTTTCCCATGCAACGTTACCCAACAATATTCTACATCCTGCTTTTTGTTTTGTATTCATGGTGGAGCACCTTGTTGAGGGGGTTATAGTGGAGATATATATTCGACTATTGAGAGTTGAATCTAGCTTGTAGATGGGAATGGCTACCCTTAGACCCGCCTTATATGGATGACATCGACTAGGGTTTACATGGGGATCCATGTGATCTCATGTCGCCGTCATCTTGGTTTGCATGCCAAAATGATCTCTCTGCTCTATCTAGGCTCCACAGATCCCTCCTATTGTCTGGCCCTGTCTAGGGTGCATGGGCCCCGTGTCAGGCCTTCTGTCGGGCTTCACCTCGGAAGGCCACACCCGATGTATTGCACCGTTAATTTCTGCCCTAAAACTCCAAAGAACCAAGCAAAAAACCAAAAATCATAAGTTGGAAATCTTGTCAAATTGTTGTGCTTCACTATCCGGACTATCGAGGGCATCAAGCATGGAATGTCCGAATGCATAGACAGTTCGCAAACTGAGATGCCAGGGCCAAAATATCAAGACACTCTCCATGGTCTCTCGACTAGTTGGTTGGCGCATCTCGGCAAGTGTTCAAGGTCAGTCAACCATCGAGTAAGGCTGCCTAGGATGATGCAAGAGTGTTTGGGGCTTGAAGGTCTAGCAACAAAACTATCCATGTGGGTGTTCGTGCCAGGTTGACTATCTAACATTTGGAGATTGAGATTGTCTTGGCCTATCAGGGAAGACTGTCACGGATGTGTAAAATTTATAGTAAACGACTAGTTTTGAGGCAAACATATATATACCTTTGTCCACTCAGGTTACTGAAAAAATCGAGATGGGCCTAGAGGAAGGTCGATATGAGCAACTACAAATTTTACTTTAATTATTAAAAAGTTTAGGCTATGCGAAATTACAAAGTGTGAGCCTAAACAATGTTCCGGTGATATATACAACCTATATGATGCTTGCAAGATCAAGTGATCAAAGGAAATAACACAAGTAAACGAGCTAGGGTTATGCTTAATGGAAAAATGTGAAACCGAAAATACATCATGACCGAGTCTGTTTCTAATAAGTCTGACTGAAAGTTTCTTTTAAGTGCCGCGCAGACTAAGATTTCGGTGCAGACATCCGAACGGGCCAAAACTATTTACAAGACTATATATATGAGGCTAATGTAAGCAAACAAATAGACCCCTAATGTATACTTATATGTCTACAAAAGAGGAACGACATATGTTTCCCTTTTGTTGATGTTCTAAGCTTCATGTTTGATCATCACAAAGTGTAAAACAAAGCTAGGCTTGCAGTATCATATAACATACTCCCATCGTTTTTAAATATAAGTCTTTTAAGAGATTTCATTATAAATTACATACGGATGTATATAGATATATTTTATATTGTAAATTCATCCATTTTGTTCCGTATGTAATCCCTTAATGAAATATCTAAAAAACTTATATTTAGGAACGAAGTGAGTAGAATCTTGCCAAAAAAGAATCACATTAGAGATTCCAACCAAGTGCGTTCGAGCAAAGAGATTTCTATCCAAAGCACACACAAAAGGAGAGGGGGGAGAGAGAGAGACTGAAACAGAAGCAAACCCAAATCCAGGCCCAACACCTGCCTGCAGCGAACACGCCCTTGTGCCCCCGTCTTCCTCCTTCGGGGTTTCTTCCGCCGCCTGATGAAGAGCAAATCCGCCAAGAAGGCCGCCGACGAGGTACCTAACCCCTCCCCCCTCTCTTTCTCCGCTTTACTTAGGGTTAGGAATTAGGAGACCTTTCTCGGCCGGATTCCAGATTTCTCTTTTGATGCCGATTGCTTTTTTTCCAACTGAGGATCCAAGAATTCTATCGTCCCAGCTGCTTAGATTTCATACTGAGAATTAGCACGATGCGATGCCCGATTCTTCTTTTGCGCTGCGTTCTTCGCGAATCGCCCCCACTAACTGAAGCTTCTACCGTCGTCTTGTTAGGATGAGGCCAAGTCCAAGAAGATCCGATCCTCCCGCGGCAAGCGTCGGAGTGCCCGCCACAGCCGCAGCCGCTCCCCTTCCCCCGACGGCTCCAGCTCCAGTTCCCCACCCCGCAAGCGCTCCAAGAAGCCCACCAAGAAGATTGTTGACAAGAGGAGCAAAAAGAACAAGGGCAGAGGCAGCCGCCGCCGCCGCCGCTACTGTAGCCTGAGTCCAAGCCGTAGCCCCAGCGGCAGCCCTTCCTCGGTGTCTAGGGGCCACTCCCGCCGCAGCCACCATAGCATTAGCAGCAGCAGTGCCTCAGACTCCGAGAGGTCAGTGAGCCCACTGCCCAAGAGCCACTCCAAAGATACTAGGAGGAAGAAAGGAAGAGGGAGGGACAAGGATCGAAAGAGGAGGAGGGTACGGAGATCAAGGAGCTACTTGAGCAGTCCAGCAAGGAGTGGCAGTAGCCGGAGCAGGAGCAGGAGCAAGAGCAAAAGTAGGAAGCGAACGGTGGACAGCACGAGACATGATGCAAGCAAGGACAGGGATGTTTATAGGGATGAGGACGCGGTTGCTGTTACCATGAAGGGGATTGACGATTATGAGAATGTGGAGCTGAAGGAGATGGAAAGCCCACCTTCCAAAGATGCTCATGAAACAGGCGAGATCTTACCTGTTAGTTGCCAAAGTCCAGAGGTTGAGGAGGATTTGGAGCTCATTCTCAGGCAGAAAGCTCTTGAGAACTTCAGGAAGTTTAAGGGAACCGTGGCCATGGTAGGCAAGACAGAAAACAATGGTACAGGGAAGGAAGTATTAACAGATAACCCCCGGAATACTGTCACAAAATTTCCTGAAGCAAGGTCTGCTGTTGCCCTTTTCCAGAGGCAGGGAAGCAATCTTGGAGTTGGCCACTCTACTCGATCACCTGAATTTGAAGATTTTGAGAATGGTAGAAGTCCTTGGAAGCAGGAAACGACTCATGGGGGTAGATCACCTGGGATACTCGAGGCTGGTGATACTTGTGGTCCTACTCAGCAGCAGGGAAGCGGAATAGAAGAGATTCATTCAACTTCTTATATCACTTCACATGATGGTAGGAATAGTGGTAGTGTAATGCAAAGGGTGGGAAGCACCCCGACGAGTTCTGGTAGTATAAAGCAAAGGTTAGGCATCAGCTCAGTGGTGAGTCCTGTGCAAGCAAGACCCAGAGTTAGATCAGTTGTGAGTATACCCTCAAGGGAAGGGCTTGATGGCAGTACATTTACGACAACCCCTACAGTTTGTGAGAATCCTGCCTCTGTCCAAAGCAGTAGTGAAGTCAGACATTTCCCTGCTGAAATGAGCAAGCTTGAAGGAATCGATGGAGATGATAGAAAGACCGGTGAAGCTTCAGCTCCTGACAGCTCTGTTTTGTCGACTGATGAGGGCAAGAGCCAGGCAGCAGGGACCGAGGACAAAGATGGGTCTCAGTTTGAGAAGAGGACTTTCTCTAGGATGCATGATGGAGAGACAGTGCAGGTGGGCGATAAAACTGCATTCTTGCTCTCTCTATCAAGTGCTTGAATCATCACAGGTCAATCATATGCATTGCGTCTAACTGCCTTTCTTACATTCTTCAGGTCAGCTATAAAGTCTACATACCAACGACGAGCCCGCGACTTGCAAGAAGGAAGCTGCAGCGCTGAAGGCATCGAATGGACTTCCATCTAGTCGTCATTAATCTCGTCGTCTGCCGTTCAGTTACATAGCTGGATAAACTGTATTTTGTTCTTCTAGCACGTGAACTCCGTTTTGTTCCTTCTAGAAATCCTGCACGACTAATAGAAAACCTGCCCACGTCGAGACTGCATCTTACTGCTCGATAGCACACTTGGACAGAAGCTATGATGGCTTAACATGATACAACCGTTGTTTATTTTTTGGGCAACTATACAATCGTTGTTGAGCTGAAATATATATGGCTGTGCTTTGCCAAGTGAACTTTCTGGACAGCAAGCAATTCGAAATAGCAAAGCCATCAATTACGTGCACTTGGATTCTTGTAATCAGTTAAGTCGCTCTTGGATTCTGTGATGCAGTATACTGGCTGCTTAAACTGCTGTTGCCTTTTGTGCAGCAGGATATTGCAAGGAACTATAGAGAAACGTTGTGTTATGTGGTTTAAACTTTGCAACGATGGCAATGCCTCGGCGGTTTTAAGATTAATGCCCAGTTGCAGTTCGAAATGATGAGGCTCGTTGATTATTTGGCGTTGATCATGAATAAATGGATGGGTTCCTATGTTTGCCTTTTGTTTTCCACACTGGTTGATTTCTTCAGTTTATCTGCTAAGCCTGTCCAGATGTTGAGAGTGAGAGAACCTGCAGAGAAATCTGGTCGCAGCAGATGCGGCGGTAGAATTCAGCCCTTTTTAGAGAGAAGGTAGACATAGTTCAGCTTTGGGCATAACCATTGCATCATATCTGAAATATTGTACGTACTGACAGGCCGGTTTCATTTCAGAAACATTGTGTTGGAACTCGTTGGCTGCTATAACAGTATCCGAGTAACCAGGTTTACTTGATGAAAAATATATGATTAGAACGGTAACAGATTAGGCAAGGCGCTCTTAGTGTCGTCCTAGGTTTCATGGCACAGAAAGATTTCCGAATAATCCCACGACAAGGCTTCGGACTCAGCTCCGTGACCGAGGAGAGGAGGACGGCCGAACCATGCAGGGAGTTGGGCTGTCCGTCGCTACAAGAGCAGCTTCTTCCTCCACCAAACCAACCAAGCAATCCCGTCAAACAAGCTCCCCGCCGAGAACTAGAAGAACACCAGATCGTCCAACAGTAGCTGGTGAAGCAAATCAAACATGGCGAGCGACACGAGGGGTCTCGGCGTGGCGCTTACCGTCCTGCTCCTGCTCTTCATGCCCGGGGCTTCCACCGTCGTCCCCAGCATCGATGCCACGCGGACCCGCCACCTGCCGCTGCCGCCTGGACTGCTGCGCGGCCCGGAGAGCGTCGCCTTCGACGCCAAGGGCAACGGCCCATACAGCGGCGTCTCCGACGGCCGCGTCCTCAAGTGGAACGGCGACAGGCTCGGCTGGACGACGTACACTTACAGCCCTGGGTACAGCAGCGAGGCGTGCACGGCGTCCGTCCGCCGCCCCGAGACCGTCACCGAGAGCCGCTGCGGCCGTCCGCTGGGCCTACGGTTTCACCTCAAGTCTGGCTACCTGTACATAGCCGACGCTTACAAGGGGCTCATGAGGGTCGCTCCAGGAGGCGGCGAGGCGACGGTGCTTGTCACGGAGGTTGACGGCGCACCTCTCCGCTTCACCAACGGTGTGGACGTCGACCAGGTGACCGGTGAGGTCTACTTCACCGACAGCTCTATCAACTATCAAAGGTCACAACACGAGATGGTAACCAGAATCGGGGACTCGACAGGCCGCCTAATGAGATATGATCCACGCACGGAAAAGGTGACTCTGCTAAAGGCCGGCATCACTTACCCCAATGGCCTCGCCATCAGCGCTGATCGAACACACCTCGTCATCTCATCCACCGGGCCATGCAAGCTGCTGAGGTACTGGACCAAAGGTCCCAAAACTGGCACGATAGAACCGTTGACTGATCTACCGGGCTATCCTGATAATGTGAGGCCGGACAAAAAAGGAGGATATTGGGTGGCGATACACCGTGAGAAGAAAGAACTTCCCTTTGGCGTCGATAGCCATCTACTTGCCATGAGGATCAACGCCGACGGGAAAATAATCGAGGAGATGAGAGGACCCAAGGGCGTGAGGCCGACGGAGGTGGTGGAACGGACAAGCGGCAGACTATTTGTAGGATCTGTCGAGCTTACTTATGTGGCCGTCGCCACACGCAAATAGAGATTAGTTCAAGTTATGTAAAGGCTTTGCATAGAGCATGCTCTTTTTTTTCAATGTCATGTTCTGCTTTTGTTTCCTACTGTATTTGTTTTGTTCCATAATTGCATTTTGTTAGATGAGTCTTACTGGGCGACGATCTTCTATCTCAATAGAATTGCTTCTCTGCATGAAATCAATATTAAGCTCTAAACAAATACTGTCGTGCATTTCAGACACAAAGATACTAGCATTGTGTAGCGTAACATTAAATCTCATCTTAAGACGAACTTGCATTTTCTTCCGAGGTGTTAGTTCTGCCATAGCCGACAGAACAATAAAAAGGGTTATTAATATACATCTAAGTGGTTAGTGACACCTCCAAAATAATAATAGCGTTGATTCTAGTGATCCAATGAACATAAAAAACTACTCGAGACATATTGCTACTTCCAGCCTTCTACTCGAAACATTGCATCAATTTGATGCAAACTTCGCAGGTCATAGCAAAGAAAGGAGATACCTTTACTTCGTGCTCCCTCAGCGCACTTCCCGCATAGTAATTCGAACCCTCTATATCCATAACAAGTTTTATTGTATTCACAGAAAGATTATTAATTACACATAGCGACTTTACCCTTTTTAGAGCAACCTAGCAGACCCTGCATCCCGCCCGACCCGCAAAATAATCGTCAAATTGCGGGTCGGGGCCGGAAAATCTGCACGAGCAGACCCCGCATCCCGCGCCGACCCGCATTATTTTTTGCAGGGCACGGCAAATCTTCTCCCACGACCTCCATCTTCACGGGCTGGGAGGCCGATCCGAGCTCAACCCTATCCGGCGCGAGATTTGGCGGGAGGGATATTTTCGCGTGTCCTTTCCTCGTTCCCCGCACCCTCCGCCACCATTGCCACCCCTCCGCAAGCTCCGGTTCCTCCTTCCCAGTCGTTCCTCGTCGCCATGGAGGACCCCATGTTGTCCCCCGTCACCGTCGAGGTCACGCATGCTCCTTCCCCTCGGGCGGATCTCGTCGCCGGCCATGTTGCCCCGCCACCGTCGCCCAAACACACGCCGCGCCTTCCCGAAAGAGGCAGGGCACCGTGGTCGTGCAGGGCGGGAATCCGGCTCCACCCGCCGCGACGGCCCGCGCTCCGGGCGCCAACGCCGCAGTGCGATCCCGGCCGGTGGCGCAGAAGGCCGGCAAGGCCGCGGCCGTAAAGCGGAGGAAGGTTCCAGCTTTAAGGAACCCACCTTATTCAACCTCTGACTTCACCCCCCCCCCCCCGCAAGGAGGTGCTCCGGTGATGCCGTTGAACAATTCCGCTCCCTCCCGCGGCCGAGGTGTTCTACGAAATGGCCGAAGGTATGCCTCTTCGGTCTTGGCGATTCCTTTTCATTTTTCGCCATTAGTCTTGATAGCTCGTGAATTGTCATCGTTCGCTATAGGAGTGGTTCGAACAATGCAACAAACGAGTTCATGAACATGTTGGACACGAACGCGGTTGACATTGATCAAGCCTCTTTCGAACCATTCAACTACAATGAAACGGACGGCGGCGTGAATGATCATGGTGCTGCGGATGAATTGGAGGAGATCGAAGCGGAAGCGTTTGAGCAATCGCAAGCAAGGGGTGGGAAAAGCCAAAGATCGAAGAACTACACGATCTTGGTAGATCAAGCTTTGATCCAAGATGGAGTGCGGTGTCTCTTGATGCATGCACGGGTGTTTCTCAAACCGCCGAGAGATATTGGCAAAGGATCGAAAATAACGAGGGGCGCGGTTGCTTCCTTACTTTCCCGTTCCTCCGCATAGGTCTTTCCTCGTTAAAAGACAGAGTCTTTAGGTTAGGACAACAATGCTTTGCAAGTGGTATCAAATGTATCCAGACAAATGAATGAATAGTTGCATCCTTTATTCGACTCTCATGTTCTATAATTATTTCCTTGCACTTTCCGGAAGCTTGCCGACTTGACTTATCCTTCCGCGAGCCCTTAGAGGAGCGGATCCTCAGAAAACTCAACAGAGGAGGTCATCACCGGCAAGGCTCCTTGCCGCACTCAGTGCAACCATTTAAATAATCGAGCGTGGCTCGAAGCAAAATAAGGTGCTACGTAGCCGTCCGAAATGTTGAGCGAGTTCGAAACGAGATAAGGGCGCTCTGTGGCCGCTCAGGTTGTTGAACAGACTCGAAACGGAGTGGGAGTGCACTGCTCCTAGCAAGGTCCATCTGTGCGCGGAGTTCTCATACAAAAGTCGATACTTCAAAAGGATACAACTAGTCTACCAAGAGTCTCGTAAGGAGTTTGATTCTGTACTTATCTCGCGCGTCGCGGCATTCCTAGCTATACCGTCTGAAAGTGCTACCGGGCAGGAGTATCCATACCCCCAGCAAGCTGACGTTGCCTCCAACGGCCTTCTTGCCGACGAGGTTTTCGCCGGTGGCCTTTGGCCACTCTGGAGGAAAGAGGCATGCTGGGGTGTAACACTTTCTTATCTGTTTTGCAAGAGTTTTGCTGGGGGAGCCCCCGAGCGCATCTTTTTGGCGTCACAACACTCCAAGGAGGAATGCGAGTCGGAGGGCACGTGAAGGGGCGGTTCGGCGCCTCGGATCCGTCCTCGACGACCATGCATCACTCCGGAGAGGTGCGTCGGTCGGAGTAAGCGTCGGAGGCCTGGCTGAAGCCCCGTGTCACTCCCTCGACAGCAGCGCGACGTTCCAAGGAGGTGTATCGGCCGGGCGATGTGGAGCTCGGGGCTTCCGCTCCTTCCTCCAGCGCTCGAATAGCACCTATGGAGGCACTATGAGCTCTTGCGCGGACAAAGCAGCCTATGCTTCCTCCCACTCATGGAAGATGCAGCGGCGAACTGGGATCCATGGAGCCGACGAGCGGCTCGTCGGATCGGGGTGGCGCTGATGCCGGCTTGCTTCCGGCGATCCCCCCTACCTGGCGCGCCAAAGATGTTGGTGAAGGATCGACACCTTTGGGGCCTCAACGGTCCCCTTTTTGCTGGTTTGGCGGGGAGAGGGGTCGCGGTAAGAGCAGAACTAACAGCCAGGGCCCGGCAAGATCTTTTTACCCTGGTTTGGGCTGCGTGGTGCGTAAAACCCTACTCTTGCATGCGTTTAGTTATTCGTTTTGGGTTACTTTAGATCTGTCCCTTTTTACAACCTTTCGATTTGGCAAAAAGCCCCTACTGCTGAGCCCCGGGCCTCCTTTTATAGGCAAAGGGGTCACCAAAGTGGCTCAGTGGGTGAATGGTGGGTTCACGGGTGAAACAATGCTGACCGACAGTTACAGTGTTAGTGCCTTGTTAGAGATGCAATAAATGCTTCGACAGACTTCTCTGACCTCGTCAGGGGGGGGGGGGGGGGGGGGGGTTGGACACGTACCCACACGTGGCAACTCCCGGGCGTTGCGCTGGCGTGCGGGCGAACGTGTGGCGCATGCATCGTCGGTGGCGTGCTCGTCGGTGGACGCGTTCGTAGGTCGCGAGGGCGCCCTGGGCCCGCGCCTCTCCTCGGGCCTTTCTCTTTCTTCCACGCAAGGTTACCTTGCCGGGGCTCTTTCTGTTCCTCTCTGCAGGGAGGTGATGGCCTCCCGAGGCCTTGCCAGCCTTCCCGGCAAGGGTGGCTTGCCGGGGCTCTGTCTTTCTTCCTCGGCGGGAGGGTCTTGTCGTGGCATTGTCTATCTCCCCGACAGGGAACTCCTGTCGGGGTCTCTTCATCCTTCCCAACAAGCGAGTGCTTGCTGGGCTTGCAATCTGCACTTGGTGGTTTCTGAGTCTCGCTTTCGCCCTAAGCCCCAGCAATGCGCCTTGTCGGTGCGGAGGGGCTGTCGGTGTCCACACACAAGTCTGGGGCACTGGAGACCCCGGACTTTAGTTCACCGACAAACGGGTTATCGCAACACAATGTGGGTAAGTATTTCCCTCAGTTATGAAACCAATGTTTATCGAACCAATAGGAATATCAACAACAACGGTCTTCAGCGGTTGCACACAAAAGAACAAACAACTTGCATCCAACGCAGGCAAGAGGGTTGTCAATCCCCTTGGTCTCGTTATTTGCAAGCAAGTGAAATGTGTAGATAATTTTAAATTGAAAATAAAATGAAAACAAGTAAATAACAACAATCTATTGAAGGATTTGTAAATATATGGTGAATAGACCCGGGGGCCATAGTTTTCCCTAGTGGTATCTCTCATGAAAGTAGCATACAATGGGTAAACAAATTAATGCTCGACAATTGATAGAAAGCGGATAGTTTTGTCATAATCATGGCAATGATCATGTGTATATTGGCATCATGTCCATAAACAAATAGGCCAACTCCTACCTATATTACTATTACTACACTCATCGACCGTTGTCCAGCATGCATCTAGAGTATTAAGTAAAATAGGGTAATGCATGGGGAACGAAGACATGATGTAGACAAAGTAAACTCAAGCAATATGAATAAACCCCATCGTGTTATCCTTAGTAGCAGCAACACAAAGACACATCTTGACCCCTTGTGTCACTGGGATATAGAAACTCGCCAGGTTGAACCTACTAGAACGTACCTCTCTCACCGAAGAAATATGAAGAAATCATATTTACAGAAGAAATCACCTTGAGGGCACCAAGGAAGAAATCATATTTACAATGTACCTCTCTCACCGAAGAAATCATCTTGCCCAAACTATTTTAATAGATCTGAGAGAATTATGAAGCTATCATAATCATGCACATAAGAAATCATATTAGAATTGAGAGAAGACTCAAATATTTATCAAGAATAGTTTGAACATAAACTCACAATTCATCGGATCCCAACAAATGCACCGCACAAAAGGATTATATCATATGGATCAAAGAGAAGATGCGATGATCATTGTATTGAAGATCAAGAGAGAGAGAGATTGCCATCTAGGTACTAGCCAATGACCCGTAGGTTTGTGGTGAACTACTCACACATCATCATGAGGGCACCAAGGTTGATGAAGAGGCCCTTCGTGATTGATCCCCCTCCAGCACGGTGCTGGAACAGAGGTCCAGATGGACTCTCGTCGGAACAGAGACTTGCGGCGGCGCAAAAAGTGTTCCGGGACAGCCCTTAGGGTTATGTGGATATATGAGAATTTATAAGCGAGAGAACGGAGTCGGGAGAGCCTCAAGGGGCCCACAATCCATCAGAGCGCCCCTCCCCCAGGTCATGTTATTTTGGCTTGTGAGGCTCTCAGGTGGCCCCCAGCTTTCTTCCGATACTCATTGGTCTTGTTATGGTCCAGAAAAAATATTCAAAAAGTTTTAGGTCAATTGGACTTTGTTTGATATTGAAAACCTGAAAACTGAAAAACATGGAGAAAACAACAAGTGGCACTTGGCACTGAGTCAATAGGTAGTGCTCAAAAATAATATAAATTGGTAAATAAATACCCAAAAATTATCCTAGAATAATAATATATCATCATGAAACAATCAAAAATTATAGATACGTTGGAGACGTATCAAGCATCCCCAAGCTTAATTCCTACTCGTCCTCGTGTAGGTAAATGATAAAAATAGAATTATTATTTGACATGCTACCCATTATGTAACCTTAAGCATGTATGCTCATTGAGAAACGTGTAATTAACAAACATTAAGATAGCAGTACTTATAAGTATAAGCAACAAAATCATAAATCTTTCAAAGTATACGATCCTTAAATATTGTTTTGGCCCCATTCATCTTATTATATTAGCAAGACATGGCTCCATCTCCACCACATTAATACAAATGTCAAGCACCACGGTGCCCAAGTGAGGCAATTGGATTATACTTTTTCAATATGCATCAACTTTTTATTATTTACGCAATATATGAGCATGAACCATTGGACATAGCATATAGGTGGAATAGAATATGGTGGTAGGTATAAAAAGGGGTAAAGGTGGATAAGATAGTCTCACATCCACCAGGCATACCAACAAGCTAGGAGACGCCCGTCGATAGATATCGATCCAAGGAGTAGGGATTGCCATGCAAATGATGCACTCAGCTATAAGTGTATGAAAGCTCAACTGAACCTAAGTGGGTTGTGCATCCAACTTGCTTGCTCATGAAGGCCTCAGACATTTGAGGAAGACCGTCATCGGAATATACAAGCCAAGTTTAAGAAACAGTTACTCCGATTAGCATATGAATGGTATAACATGAGACTCTCTTTACGAACAATAAGGTTCCACTTTGAGTCACAAGTGTAGTAAAAGATAGTAGCAAAGTCCCTTCTCTCTTTTTCTCTCATTCATTTTTTTTTGGGCTCCCCCATTTTTATTTCCTCACTAGAACAATGCTTTAATAATAATGATCATCACGCTTTTATTTAATTAGAACTCAATATAAAGACTCATAGGATGGTATGACTCTGTATGAATGACTCTGGCAATGTACTAGGATGTGTAAAGATCTAGCAATGACATGTATAAAAAATATGATGAACGGTGGCTTTGCCACAAATACTATGTCAGCTCTGTATGATCATGCAAAGCAATATGATGATGAACACACTAGTCATGTCAACTGACGCTGGAATTTGCATGGCCATATATCTCGCAATGGCTATGGAAATGACATGATAGGTAGGTATAGTGGCTGTTTTGAGGAAGGTATAATGAGGCTTATGTGCAACAGAGCGTGTCATGTAATGGGTTTTGGATGCACCGGCGAAAGTTGCACCGACCCTCGAGGTGAGAATGGGCAATGCACAGTACAGAAGAGGCTAGCAAATATGAGGAGACGAGATTGCGTATGTCCATGGTATAACATTAGTTATAAAGAACACATATACTTATTACAAAGTTTTATTAGTTTTATCACAAACCAAAGTTCCACTCGCATGCCCCGAGGGAGGAGGTTGGTAGGAGTTAACCATTGCGCGCGCCCCATCCGAAACAACATCAGGATTTCAACGAGGAATAGAAATGCTCACACATCATCACCATGACTTTTTAATTTTTCGACAAACAAAAAGTCAACATCTCTTAATATCGACACCTCTTTGAATTAATAATAATGCACTCATACCTTTTTCATATCTCCACATCAATATCATTAACCCATAATTTCTCTATACGTGCTACATGATGGTTTTAATTATCACTTCTGGAACACCTATTATTTTTGGTCTAGTCTTATGACCCATGCAAATTACCATCACTATTTATTTAACTCTCAAACAAATATAAGAGAATAATATTTCTATAAAATCTACACGCCAGAGTGCTCAAATAGATATAAGTGAAGTACTAGAGCGACAACTAAGGTCAAAAGATATAAGTGAAGCACAAAGAGTATTCCAACAAATTATGGTGATGGTGTGTCTCTCTCAAATAGGTGTGTCCGGCAAACGATGATTGTGAAACACTGAAAGTAATGGTAAACAAAAGCAAATGACGCTCCAAGAAAAACTCATATGATGTGATGAATAAAAATGTAGCTCCAAATGACATACCAATAAATTGAGACGAAAGAGGGGATGCCTTCCAGGGCATCCCCAAGCTTAGGCGTTAGACTCTCCCTAGAATATTACCTTGGGGTTCCTTGGGAATTGCTAAGCTTAGGCTTTTGCTGCTCCTCATTCCTTTGTTCATCGGGATAATACCCAAAGCTTGAAAACTTCAATCACATAAAACTCAACAAAACTTCATGAGATCCGTTACTATAAACAACATATCAAATACTTTAGGTACTGTTATAAGTTGATTTTTATTTTATTTTAGCATAAGGTACTGTATTCTAACTTCTCCATGGCTTATACCCCCGATACAATCCATAGGATAATCAAAACAAGCAAAAACAGAATTTGCCTAAAGCAGAACAGTCTCTAAAGATACATTTAATTGCCATACTTATGTAACTCAAAAAATTCTAAAACATTAGGATGACATAAAGAACTTTTATATCAGTATCGTGTGAAATAATTCAGCTGAAAAATACGTTTCAGTAAAATCATAGAAATTCTGCACTCGACGTCAATGTTTGTGTTTTTGCATCGTATCAATTCTACTCATCATACAAATCATCCCAAAGGCTTTATTTGGCACAAACACTAATTAAAACATAAAAACACAATCATTACAGTAGCAAAAATCATCTTATAAAAACAAACAGAAAGTAAAAGCAAAAATAAAGGTAACTATTTGGTTGCCTCCCAACAAGCGCTGCTGTTTTACGCCCCTAGGTAGGCATATTGCATAGTTTCAAGTGTTGTCATGTTTGACATCTAGCTCCATAATAACACAACCATGGATAATAGGAACAACAGGGGGCTTGAGAATAGGATATTTATGATGTTTATAAATTTGGGGTGAACACTAATCTTTTTGAGACCCTCGTTTCTTTTGGTAGGAGGTGTACTAATGCTCTTAGGAATGTATATGAACTTGTGACTTTTATTCGAGAGGTACTAGCATTAGTTTTAGATGGTGTGAAGGTGGAACCCAGTTTTTCAATCACCTCCTCCATTTTATTGATTCTACTCAAACCTTGTTCTACCCTCTCATCAATAATAGTATCCTTTTCCTTTAAACTTTTCAAAGTCATTCTTACACATGACCCAAGTTGAGTGATATGGTTGTGCAGTTTTTTATTTAACTCCTCAATTGGTTCATTAGTAATCATTTTCCTTTCAATAAGATCAAGCCTTTGCATGACATATTCCAAGGTTAAATTGGTTTCATTAATGATAATGGGTGGTGTTCCAACAGGATTTTTAATGGCATTATAGACATCCAAAGTGTGACACATTAAAAAGTTCCCTCCGGTGATGGTGTCAAGGACAAACCTATACCAAGTTATCACACCAACATAAAAATTATGAAGCAAGGTAGTGGTGGATAGCCTATTAGTTGCTTTATTTTGAGTGTAGCAAATACTGTACCATGCATCTTTGAAACTTTCTCCTCTCCTTTGTTTAAAATTGACAACATCATTATTGGGAGTAACGCGAACAAAGGAAGAACTAGCCATGACTTTAAACAAGAAAAGTAGTAACAAGCAAAGATAAATAATTTTTTATTTTTTATGATACAAACTAAATATACCAGTAAATAAAAAGTGGAATAGGTGAACGAAAATTTCAGTGAACTTACTTGGTAGTTGGTGATGATATTCCCGGGCAACAGCACCAGAAATCCTTCCTCATACTTGTGATGTGCGTTGGGTTTTGCGTGTAGAGGAACAGGTTATAGCAGCATAGTGTGGGTAAGTATTTCCCTCAGTTATGAAACCAAGGTTTATCGAACCAATAGGAATATCAATAACAACCATCTTCAGTAGCTCCACACAAAAGAACAAACAACTTGCACTCAACGCACACAAGAGGGTCGTCAATCCCCTTGGTCTCATTATTTGCAAGCAAGTGAGATGTGTAGGTAATTGTAGATAATTTTAAATTGAAAAATAAAATGAAAATAAGTAAATGGTGGCAAGGTATTGAAGGTTTTGTAAATATATGGTGAATAGACCCCGGGGCCATAGTTTTCCCTAGTGGCATCTCTCATGAAATACAACATACGGTGGGTAAACAAATTACTGTTGGACAATTGATAGAAAAGCATATAGTTATGCAATATTCAAGGCAATGATAATGTGTATATAGGCATCACGTCCATAAACAAATAGGCCGACTCCTGCCTGCACCTATTACTATTACTCCACTCATTGACCAGTATCGAGCACGTATCGAGAGTATTAAGTAAAACAAAGTAATGCATGGAGAACGATGATCTGATGTAGACAAAGTAAAATCAAGCAATATGAATAAACCCCATCGTGTTATCCTAAGTAGCAGCAACACAAAGACGCATCTTGTACCCTTGTGTCACAGGGATATAGAAACTCTCCAGTTTGAACCTACTACAGCGCACCTCTCTCACCGAAGAAATATCAATATAGTTGGCCAAACTATTTCAATTGATTTTAGAGAATTATGAAGCTATCATAATCATGCACACAAGAATCATATTAAAGTTCATATAAGACTCAAATATTTACAATGAATAATCCGAACATAAACCCACAATTCATCAGGTCCCAACAAATGCACCACACAAGAGGATTACATTATATGGATCAAAGAGAAGATGCGATGATCATTGTATTAAAGATAAAGAGAGAGAGAGATTCCCATCTAGCTACTAGACATGGGCCCATAGGTCTGTGCTGAACTACTCACACATCATCATGAGGGCAGCAAGGTGGGTGAAGAGGCCCTCCATGATTGACCCTCCCTCTGGTAGGGTGCCCAAACGGAGCTCTAGATGGCCTCACATTGGAACAAAGACTTGCAACGACATAAAAAGTGTTTCGGGATTGCCCTTAGGGTTTTTTTGGGATATATTAGAATTTATAAGCCAGATAACGGAGTCGGGAGAGCCTCGAGGGGCCCACAAGCCACCAGGGCGACCCAAGGTCGCGCCGTGTTGGCTTGTGGGGCCCTTGGGTGGCCCCCAACCTTCTTCCGTTAGTCATTGGTCTTCTTTTGATCCCAAAAATATCTACAAAACTTTTCAGGTCAATTGGACTTCGTTTGATATTGAAAACCTAAGAAGTGAAAACATGCAGAAAACAACAACTTGCACTAGGCACTGGGCCAATAGGTTAGTGATAAAAAATAATATAAATTGGTAAATAAAATCCCAAAAAGTATCCTAGAATGATAATATATCAGCATGGAACAATAAAAGTTAGAGATACATTGGAGACATATCAAGGCTCCGAGTAATGGCTATAAGTTGCCGGTTGAATCGTTCCTGATCAAGCGGATCTTTGGGGACTATGAAATCCTCGTATCCTAGACTACACTCATCCTCGGAAAGATTGAGGTAATTGCTATCCTTAGAATCGTCGAGGTCCTTGAACTTGTCCAGATCCGTGTGTCCCTCCGAATCGTGAGGCCTATGTTCGGGAGCAGCGGGATCAACTAGGTTCTTTGGGTCATCTGGGGTGGCGGTTTCATCTGTTCCCGTGTTGCTTTCCTTGCCCTTATGCGCCTTAGGCTTTTTCCTACATCGGCGCCCTTAGGGTTTATCTCCACTTTTTTTTATGGGGTGTCGTCGTCGCTCTCCTCTGTTATATTATCGTCCTTGGGGTGTCCACCATCTATACATCACAGGTGGGGGTGGCCGTCCATTGTCCCGTGTAGGGAGGAGCAGATGTGTCGACAACCGCAAATGTGTCTTCGGCCTCATCCGAAGATAAGTTTGGCATATTGTTAAGTCATCAAAAATGGCTACTAAGTGGGAGGTAGGTGGGAAATAAAGTTCCCTGTGTCCAGGCTCGAAGATGAACTGATAATAGATCGGGGCCAGGACATCTAAAATTTCCATGGTTCGGATCTAGACCAGCGTCTCGTTTGACAGCGAGAGATTGGTCGGTCTATTCCTTGGAGCTTTGGTGGAGTTAATCTCTGGTGCATCAGCACATGAAGTGTCCTCGAATCTGAAGTAGACAGAATCTCGGACGCGAGGTCGGGGAGGGGACCCGAATTCAAGGCTTCGGGATTTCCGGGCTCTTCGACCGAAGCCGAGATCCCAGCAAGGACCAGTTAGCCTTGGGCATCAGCAATGTAATCTAGGCCGCCGAACTTGATTCCCTGGCCCGGGTGAACCCGTCGATCTGGCCGTGGTGACGAGTTGCATTGACATGCAGGACAATGCTACCGAACACATAGAGTTGGCCGGGGACAAAGATATCCCCGGTGCTAATGCCTTCGCTAGTGACCAAGAGAGCCATCGTTCCTTCTGACGATCCTTCAGTGGAACCCTCAATGAAAGCACCAATGTTGGTGTCAAAACCGGCAGATCTCGGGTAGGGGGTCGGAACTGTGGTTCTTGGATTAATGGGTAACATGAGACAAAGGAGATGGTGTTTACTCAGGTTTGGGCCCTCCTGATGGAGGCCAAACGCTACATCCTGCTCTTGGTTATATTGATGGTGGAGTTGCAAGTACAAAGTTGATCTATCTCATGATCATACGTTATGGTCTAAACCCTAGGAATAATGATCTTAACTTATCCTGTGAACTAAAGCCCCCCACTTCATATAGATATCAGTGGTACTAGGGTTACACACCTTCAGTTACATTGAGGAGGAAACATGCCAGTCCCCACGTGGTCGTGGGGTGCATGCCAATTCTTTGGAAGATTTTGTCTTGAATACATCATCGCTTTATTTATCTCGAGTTCAACAATGATAATAGGACATCCCAGGAGTCTGGCCCATAGAAATAGGTAAGTGTCCCGAGGACCCCTTAGTCCCGGACTCCCTCACTCGGTTTCCAAGAAATGGAGAATATGGAGATGAGGAGAGCTCACCTGAGGACTAAACATGGTTTCACATTTCTGGTTAAACTATACAATGCAGTTAATCACTCGCATTTTGGTTGGTCAAATTGGCAAGCTCTAGGCAAGGCATATGGATTTCAGGAGGATATGGAAATAACCTTCGATAATAGTCGTGAAGATGATATTGAAGGTAATATTGACATTTAGGTGGATGTCGATATGCTTCCAGTTTCACCTCTATGTGAGTTTCTCAATCATATTTGTTAAGTATTTTTTATTGTTTATTTAAAAATAGTTGGTGTTCATCACTACTTAACTTTTTTATTTTTAATTGACAACCTATTTCCTTTCTTTGATTGAAACACGGAAGATAGTAGACATGACACGCTACACTTATGGATCACATCTAACTTGGGAGGAGAAGGATTATCTTGTCACCTTTGTTAATGGTTGCCTATCTACTAGGAACAACACACATTATGGTGTTGGCCCAAATTATACATTATACATGCCACTAGTGCATAGGATGAGGGATGATGAAGTTCGTGCAAATATCTTGGTAAGAGTTGCTAACTACACTACTATTATGTAAATTACACTTCTAATTATGCTATTATTATGAAATTGCATGCTAACTAGGCTACTATTATGTTCTTTGATAGAAAATTCCAAATGATGTTGTGCCTCCATTGATGCATGGTGAAGGTGAGATGGCAATTACAAATCGTACGTGCGTCCCTTTCGTTTTTCAATACTCGATTGAGTGCAAACCACGAGGAAAACTCCAAATTGAAGCATGGAGAGAAACAAAGAAGGATCGCAAGCCACACGTTTTCTATTTTGTGACATTTTACCTAGGAGAGATGAATAGTCCTATGAGAAAGAAGTTTTTCTGGTTTATATGACATATATTAACTTGGCATGATCGATTAGGATGATGATTATTAGGTGTTTTTGTTTTCTGACATTTTAAGTTGGTATGTTGTTACGATGGGTGGATGGGTTATGAAATTTTAACTTGCTAACTTGGCATGTGACAAAGAATGATGAGTTATTAGATGACATACATTATATTAAAGTGGATGGGTGCAAGTGATTAAGTTGGATTAGTAGGAAAATATGATGTTACGGCGGCACACAAGTGTCGAATGAAAGGACCCCTTTCATTCGACACTTGTGTGCTGTCGTAACATCATATTTTCCTACCAATCCAACTTAATTCCTTTCACTCGACACTTGTGTGCCGTCGTAACATCATATTTTCCTACTAATCCAACTTAATCACTTGCCCCCATCCACTTTAATATAAATGTTGTTTGTTGCACAATTATTATTCATGTTGTATATTAATATGTATAACCGTGTGTAAATACAATATAAATATAAAAATTTAATATGCGCGATTAGTAGTGGCATGGGTTAAAAACACGCTAATGCTAACTCACTTACCAGTAGCGCTGGGCAACCGGCGCTACTGCTAAAGGTGAGCTGTAGCGCTCGACAACCAGCACTACTGCTAAAAGTTAGATGTAGCGCCATAGCAGTAGCGCGACTGCCCGTGCTACTACTTGGCTTTTGACCTGCACTAGTTCTAGGGTTTTCCCTAGTAGTGCATGGTGATGTGTGTGTAGTTCACCACAAACCTATGGATCCGTAGTTAGTACCTACATGTGTATCTCTCTCTATGATCTTCAATACAAAGTTCATCGCATCTTCACGATGATCTATTCGATGTAATCTTTTTGTTCAGTGCTTTTCTTGGATACAATAAATTGTGGGTTTATTTTCAGATTATTCATGAGATTATATTAAGTTCATTCCTGGTCTTCCATATATATGCATGATTACAATAACTTCGTAATTCTCTTCGGACTATTGATTTTGTTTGGACAACAGGATTGATCTATCTTATGTGAGAGATGTGCGTTGTAGTGGGTTCAATATTGGGGTGACAAAGTAGGGGACAAGACACATATTTGTATTGCTACCACTAAGAATAAAACAATGGAGTTGATTCATATTAATTGGATTTTCTTTGTCGACATCGTGTCATTATTCTTCAAGCATTCTCTATTTTACTTAATACTCTAGATGCACGCTGGATAGCGGTCGATGGGTGGAGTAATAGTAGTAGATGCAGGGAGGAGTCGGTCTACTTGATTATGAACGTGATTCCTATATGTAATGGTCATTGCCATGAATAAATATTGCATAACTATGCACTTTCCTATCAATTGCCCAGCAATAATATGTTTACCCACAGTATGCTTTATATGAGAGAGATGCCTCTATCGAAAACTATGGCCCCCGGGTCTATTCACATATATATTTACAAATGCTCTTAATATCTTTGTGCCATTTTTTATTTTTCTTTTTCAATTTAGAATTATCAACTATCACCTACACTACTCATTTGCTTGCAAGTAACGAGTTCAAGGGGATTGACAACCCTCTTGGCCGTGTTGGGTGGAAGTGTGTGCTCTTTTGTGTATAGGCGCTGAAGATGGGAAATTGTGTGGTTCTACTATTGGTTCGTTAACCTTGGTTGTCAATGAGGTAAATACTTATCTATACCATGTTGCATCATCCCCTCCTCTTCGGGGAAAAAGCAAGCACTGATCACAAGCATCATAAAGTAAATATAAATGTATGATCATCATTTTTATAGCATTGCCTGTGTGTGGAAAAAGGATGATGGAGACTAATGATTCCTTCAAAGAATGAGTATGAGGTTCCGGACTTAAATAAAAAAGAAAAAAGAAGAAGAAAAATAAAAAATAAAAAATATCTGTGAGGAAAAAGGATGATGGAGACTAATGATTCCTTCAAAAATTAGTATGAGGTTCCGGACTTAAAGGAAAAAGGAAAAAAGAAGAAGAAAAATAAAAAATGAAAAAAATAGAGAAAGAGAGAATGGGCGTGCCAATATCCTTTGTTATATTTGTGTTTCAAAGTAGCACCATGTTCTTCATATTGAGATTCTTCATGTTTTTCATATACAAGTGGGAATTTTACCTTATAGAACTTGTCTTGCATATTCCAATGATGGGATTCCTAAAATGTCCTAGGTTTTGATCAAGCTAGTTAGATGCACATCCCACCTAGTTTCAGTAGAGAGCTTTCATAAACTTACACCTCCAATGCATCAAAAGTTGCATGACAATCCCAACTCTTCGCACTGATATTTATTGGAAGGCATCTCCATAGCCTAATGGTCCGCCTAGTTTGTGTGAGAACATCCAAAATTTTGTCTTCCCTTGTTTATGTGTATCATCACTCTATTCCACCCAAGTGCTGAAAGTCCATGGCCCGTGCTTAGGATTTAGTGAAGTTGAAAATGTTGTAGCGCATGAGAAAGTACAAGTCAAATGCTTGGTTAGGCATCGAGGTGTGATACATCTCAAACGTGTTGATAATTATGAAGTATTCATGCCGCATTTACCTATGTTTGCATTATTTATATGGTTTTGATGCACTTTTATATGATTTAATGGAACTAACCCGGACTGACGTTGTTTTCGGCAGAATTACCGTGGTGTTGTTATTGTGCATAAAATAAAAGTTCTCAGGATCGCTGATAACCCACAAGTATAGGGGATCGCAATAGTTTTCAAGGGTAGAGTATTCAACCCAAATTTATTGATTCGACACAAGGGGAGCCAAAGAATATTCTCGAGTATTAGCAACTGAGTTGTCAATTCAACCACACCTGAAAGATTTAATATCAGCAGCAAAGTATTTAGTAGCAAAGTAGTGTGGAAGTAACGGTAACGGTGGCAAACGTAACAGTAGCAATTTTGTAATGATCGTAACAATAACAACAGAAAGGTAACTTAGAAAAGACCAATACGTGGAAAGCTCGTAGGCAATGGATCAGTGTTGGATAATTATGTTGGATGACATTCAGCATGCAACAGTCATAACATAGGGTGATATAGAACTAGCTCCAATTCATCAATGTAATGTAGGCATGTATTCCATATATAGTCATACGTGGTTATGGAAAAGGACTTGCATGGCATCTTTTGTCCTACCCTCCCATGGCAGCGGGGTCCTAATGGAAACTAAGGGATATTAAGGCCTCCTTTTATTTGAGAACCGGACCAAAGCATTAGCACTTAGTGAATACATGAACTCCTGAAATTACAGTAATCATCGGAAATAATCCTAGTTATTGTCAGCCTCGGGGATGCGGATCATAACTCGTAATAGGTGTCTATAACTTGCAAGATAGGATCAAGAACACATATATTTTCATGAAAACATAATAGGTTCAGATCTGAAATCATGGCACTCGGGCCCTAGTGACAAGCATTAAGAATAGCAAAGTCATAGCAACATCAATCTCAGAACATAATGGATACTAGGGATCAAACCCTAACAAAACTAACTCGATTACATGATAAATCTCATCCAACCCATCATCGTCTAGCAGGCCTACAATGGAATTACTCACGAACGATGGAGAGCATCATGAAATTGGTGATGAAGGATGGTTGGTGATGACGACGACGTCGATTTCCCCTCTCCGGAGCCCAAATAAGACTCCACATCTTCCCTCCGGGGAAGAACGGGAGGTGGCGGCGGCTTCGTATCGTAAAACGCGATGAACTCTTCTCTCTAATTTTTTTATCCGCATATAGGAATATATAGGAGTGGAAACGAGGTCGGTGGAGCTTCAGGGGCCCCACAAGCCAGGGGCGTGGCCTAGGGAGGGGGCCGCACCCTCCACGCTTGTGGCCTGGGGGTGGCCCCTCTCCGATAGATTCTTTCGCCAGTATTTTTTATTAAATCCAGAAATATTCTCCGTAAATTTTCAGGTCAATCTAAGAACTTTTATTTCTGCACAAGTATAACACCAAGGCAATTCTGCTGAAAACAGCGTCACTCCGGGTTAGTTCCATTCAAATCATGAAATTAGAGTCCAAAACAAGGGCAAAAGAGTTTGGAAAAGTAGATACGTTGGAGACGTATCAACTCCCCCAAGCTTAAACATTTGCTTGTCCTCAAGCAATTCAGTTGATAAACTGAAAGTGTTAAACAAAAACTTTTACAAACTCTGTTTGATCTTGTTGTTATAAATATGTTTAAGTTTGTGTTTAGATCTTCAACTCAGATTATAAAGTAACCATATTCACAATAATATTTAGGTCTCATATTTACTTGTATCAATGGCATAATCAATTAGGGAGCAATAATAATAAGTCTCGGATGACAACAATTTTATCAAACAATCCTAATACGATATGATAAATTGATATCCCGCTAGCCCTTTCTAAGACCGCAAAACATAAATGCCGAGCACCTCCGAAGAACAAGGACTGACTAGACATTGTAATTCATGGTAAAAGAGGTCCAGTCATACTCATACTCAATATCAATTAATAGCAAAGCATACAGAAGATGGGGGTGCTCTCTAACTGGTGCCTTTTATAAGAAGAGGATGACTCAACAATAAAGTAAACTAGATAGGCCCTTCGCAGAGGGAAGCATTGATTTGCAGAGGTGCCAAAGCTCGAGCTTTTAAAATAGGGATGAATCAAAAAAATTGGTGGTATGATTTCATTGTCAACGTAACAACTAAGAGTTCTCAATATCTTCCATGCTAAATACATTATAGGCGGTTCCCAAACAGAATAGTAAAGTGTTTTACTCCTCCTCCACCAATCAATCACATTCCAGGGCAGGCCGCATCCACGGGTACTATCCATACAAACAAAATCCTGGGGGATTTTTGTTTCATTAAGTTTGATTTGACTTTTGAGCATGGAACTGGGCATCCCGATTACCAACCACTTTCTCATGAACGATAGTGAATCAACACGTATCTTGAGAATAACCCACCTAGCATGGAAGATACTGATAGACCCTAGTCACCACATGAGCGACTCGGACATACAAAACATAATATTTATTTGAAGGTTTAGAGTATGGCACATGCAAATTTACTTAGGACGGCAGGTAAATACCGCATATAGGTAGGTATGGTGGACTCATATGGAAAAACTTTGGGTTTATGGAAATGGATGCATAAGCAGTATTCCCGCTTAGTACAAGTGGAGGCAAGCAAAAGACTGGGAAGCGACCAACTAGAGAGCGACAATAGTCATAAACATTCTTCAAGATTAACCAACATTGAATGCAAGCATGAGTAGGATATAAATCACCATGAATATAAACATCGTGGAGGCTATGTTAGTTTTGTTTCAACTACATGCGTGAACATGTGCCAAGTCAAGCCACTCGAATCATTTGGGAGGAGGATACCATTCTATCATACTACATCACAAACATTTTAATATGCATGTTGGCACTCAAGACAAACCATATTCACTCCTAGCTAATTAAGCATGGCATAAGTAACTATAATCTCTAATTGTCATTGCAAACATGTTCAATTCATAACAAGATGATTCCAGAACGATGAGCTAATCAAATTTACAAAAACAAAATAGCCCGAGTTCGTACCAGCTTTTCTCCATCTCCGTTATTTCATCATATATCGTCATTATTGCCTTTCACTTGCATGACCTAATGGTGTAAAAAATAATAATAAGAGTGTTCGTGCATTGTGCTAAGCTGGAATCTGCAAACAATAACTCAAAGGAGAAGACAAGGTAGTATGGGCTCTCTGATAGATAAACGATAATGAATATGAGAGCCACTCAACATGTCATCGTGGTCTTCTCCTTACGACCCAAAGAAGAAAGAAAAACTATTTACACGGGGAAGCCCCCAACAAGCAAAAGAAGAATGAAAAATATTTTTGGGTTTTCTTTTAACACTACAACTAAACGAACTAGAAGGTAAAGCTAGAACTATTTTTTTTATTTTCTCAAGGTTAATGAAACACACAAGAAGAAAACAAAAAGAAGAGATAAACTACCATGGATAGTACAATGAAAAAGTATGAAAACCGACAATTGGAATGTGTGTGTGAACATGAATGTAATGTCGGTGAGAAATACATACCCCCCCAAGCTTAGGCTTTTGGCCTAAGTTGGTCTAAGGCCATGGCTAGCCTGGATAATATCAAAAGTCATAGTTGGGGTTGCACAGGGCTACGACAGCTGCCTCCTGAACAGCTTCAGCGCGGAGACGATCCGCCTTTGCCTCTCTCTCATACTCGTGTGCCTCCTCTCTGGTTATAAAGTACCTCCGTTTTTCCTGAAAGTTAAAGAAGGAAGGAGAAGGAAGGGTAATATGGACAACATGATGTCTATTATAAATTAGTCGGTATAGGAGGTGTTGTTTATTTCTCTTGAGGAACTGGTAGCGCACCATAGACTCATAGTCAAGAAAAGTAAGTGGTATCTCAATATCATTCTCCCTTATAGGTACCCCAAGATAATTGGCTACATGGGTGGCATCAATTCCACCAAAGAAATCTTCGTCCTTAACATTTTTATGTGGCCTCCTAGCAATAATAGCTCTTAAGTTATACCGTCTATCACCCATAACTGCGCTCTTAAGGATACTAAGGTCAGGTACACAAAGGTGGCAATGCTCATGTTTACCGTTAATACATCTACCTATGAAGAGAGCAAGATAATGTATGGCAGGAAAGTGAATGCTCCCCAAGGTAGCCTGTGTAATATTTCTAGTTTCTCCCACAGTGATGCTACCAAGAAAATCATTATATTCAGCTTTGTGAGGATCACTATGGCTACCCCATTGTGGAATTTTGCATGCATGGTTTAAATCTTCTAGGTCCATAGTATAAGATTCAACATAAAGATTAAATAGAACGGAACACGTATTACGTCTGGATGGAAGTTCAAACCTCTGCACGAAGGAATCCGTGAGTTGATGATATTGCTTGCATTGGTCTGAAACAAAATCTTTAGGGCCAGCATTTTGTATGTACGCGTAAAAATATTCCTGGAATCCGGCATGGACCATGAATGATACAGACCGACATTCACAAGGCCGTACTTGAGCTTCCCTCGGGTTCTCAAAGTCGGGCTCGCGTATCGCGAGTCTCGGGATCTTCTAGCTCGAGGAACCACCTTGGTATATTTTCCTTAACATTTTCTATTTCTGAGAAATAGATCTAAATTTTCTAGTGACTCCACATAAAAATGAACAAACTCAATCAAATCTTATAGCAACTACTCCCACAAGTGCCTAGAAGCTAAATCATGCATCAAAACTACTTGGGACCCTAGAAATTTGTCATGCAAGCTCAAGTACAAGGTCACCACAGCAGCAAGATTTTACAATATATAAAGCACTAGAACAAAAACTAATTGGAGAATTGGAGGAGTTACATACCGATGAACAATCCCCTAAAATAGTTTTGAAAATGGAGCTTCGAGCAAGAAGATCGAAAATGGCAGCAAGATGAGCTAAAACACGGGTTTGAGCAATAGTGGGACTTTTTCTGGAGGAAGAAGGAGTGGATGGGTACTGGAATAAGTGAAGGGGCCCCACGTGGGACCCACAAGCTAGGGGCGCGCCCAGGGGGTGGCTGCGCCCTCCAGGCTTGTGGCCCACTGGTGCAGTCCCCTGATGTATTCTTAGTGCTAGAAATTCTTAAATAATCTAGAAAAAATCATACTAAATTTTCAGTGCGTTCTGAGAACTTTTACTTTCACACAATTTTTCTGTTGCACGGATAAAATGGAAAACAGAGAAATAATAACCATTTTACTAAATTGAAACAAGGAAAACATAAAATAAAAGTTGGGTACAGAAGTTTGTGCTTTTTCTAAATTCACCCATCTCATGCCCGTCAAAAAGAATCCATCAATAAGGTTGATCAAGTCTTATTGACAAAAAAAAATTCGAATGACATGGAACGGGAGAACTTTCGAATAACACTAGGTTACCGCAATGGGGATATGCCTGTCCCCAACAATAAGTATATCATATTTCTTCTTTACAGTAGGTAGAGGGAATTCAAAGTCTCCAATAATGAACGTTGGAATTTTTTCAATGGAGTTGATGCTATGAATTTGAGATTGTTTCTTCAAAAAGTGTACCGTATGGTCATTACCATTAACATGAAAAGTGCATTGCCTTTGTTGCAATCAATAACATCCCCTACAGTGTTCAGAAAGGGTCTACCAAGGATGATCGACAAACTATCGTCCTCGGGAATATCAAGTATAACAAAGTCCATTAGGATAGTAACATTTGCAACCACAACAGACACATCCTCACAAATACCAATAGGTAAGGAGTTGATTTATTAGCCATTTGTAGATAGATTTCAGTGGGTGTCAACTTATTCAAGTCAATTCAATGATATAAAGAGAACGACATAACACTAACACCAGCTCCAAGGTCACATAAAGAAGTTTTAACATAATTTCCTTTAATAGAGCATGGTATAGTGGGTACTCCGGGATGTCCCAATTTCTTTGGTATTCCACCCTTAAAAGTATAATTAGCAAGCATGGTGGAAATTTCAGCTTCAGGTATCTTTCTTTTATTAGTAACAATATCTTTCATGTACTTAGCATAGGGAGACATTTTTAGAATATCAGTTAAGCGCATACGTAAGAGAACAGGTCTCAACATTTCAGCAAAGCACTCAAAATCCTCATCATCCTTTTTCTTGGATGGTTTAGGAGGAAAGGGCATGGGTTTCTGAACCCATGGTTCTCTTTCTCTACCATGCTTCCTAGCAACAAAATCTCTTTTATCATATCTCTTATTATTAGGTAGTGGGTTATCAAGATTAACAATAGGTTCAATCTCCACATCATTTCATTACTAGGTTGAGCATCAACATGAACATCATCATTAATGTTATCACTAGGTTCATGTTCATTACCAAATTGTGTCTCAACATAGGAAATAGAGATATCATTTGGGTTTTCATGTGACTCTATATCAGGTTCACTAGCAGCACACAAAGTCCTATCATCATTCTTTTTCTTTTTATTAGAAGGACCAGGTACGTCAATATTAACTCTCTGAGAATCTTGCTCAATTCTCTTAGGATGGCCCTCTGGATACAAAGGTTCCTGAGTCATTCTACCACCCCTAGTCACAACTCTAACAGAGTGATCATTTTTCTTACTAATCATCTCATTGAGCAAATCATTTTGTGCCTTAAGTACCTGTTCTACTTGAGTAGTTACCATGGAAGCATGTTTACAAATAAGCCTAAGGTCATTAATAGTTCTACTCATATAATCACCCAAGCGATCAAGCATGTAAGCATTATGCTTCAATTGTCTACTAACATAAGCATTGAAATTTTCTTGTTTAACAAAAAAATTATCAAATTCATCCAAGCATTGGCTAGCAGACTTAATATAAGGAATATCACGTTCATCAAATGTACGAAGAGAATTTACCTCCAATACCTGTGTCAGGTTATCAAGACCATATATTTATAAAATAGGTGGTAGATTCTTAACACCTTCAGCTTTAATACCTTTTTATTTCATATATTTCTTTGCTTCTTGCATATCTTTAGTAGTGTGGAATAGAATACCTCTTTTCTTCGGAGTTGGTTTTGGGGGTGGTTCAGGAATAGACCAATCATTATCATTGCTCAATATATTATTCAATAGTAGTTCAGCTTGTTCAGCAGTTCGTTCCCTAAAAACACAACCAGCACAACTATCTAGTTGGTCCCTAGAAGCGTCGGTTAGTCCATTATAAAAGATATCAAGTATTTCAGGTTTCTTGAGAGGGTGATCAGGCAAAGCATTAAGTAACTAGAGAAGACTCCCCCAAGCTTGTGGGAGACTCTCATCTTCAATTTGCACATAGTTAAATATTTCGTGCAAGGCAACTTGTTTCTTATGGGCAGGAAAATATTTTTCAGAGAAGTAGTAAATCATATCCTAGCGACTACGCACATAACCAGGAGCAAGAGAATTAAACCATATCTTAGCATCACCCTTTAATGAGAACGGAAACAACTTAAGAATATTGTAGTAACGATTTTTTCCTCATGAGTAAATAGGGTGGCTATATCATTCAATTTAGTAAGGTGTGCCTGTCACATCCCTGGATCCCTAACTAGGGTTTAGTAGTTGTGGTCATGTTTTCTTGCATTGCATTCAAGAATTTGAAACAAACTCCAAAGAAGTGGTGCAACTCAAACCAAAAAAAACCCTAGCCACCTCTTATTCAAAGGAAATTCAAATCTTGCCAAAATCAATGAACCCAAAATGGCCTCAAGAAACGTTCAATATTTCTGATAAATATTGAAAACAAGTCATCAGGGGAGAAAACTATTTTTAAGACACCCTTGGCATTTTATTTTATTTCAGAAAGCCCCTGAATTCAAACTTAAATTTGAATTTAAATATTTTCAAGTTTAAAAAATGTTGCAAACCTCAGGAGTAGTTGGGAATATTCCAACTAACACTCAGGGCTATTCAAACTAATTTTTGAATTGCTTTTTGAAGCCAAAATAAAAAGCAAATAAAATCAGAAAATAAAATAGAAAACAGAAATAGAAGAAAAAGAAAAAAACCCTAAGCTACGCTTACCTGCGAGGCCGAGCCCACCAGGGGCAGGGTCGTCTTCTTCCTGTGCCTTTTGGCAGAGGAGAGATCGACCACGGAGGCCTCCTCCACCTCCCGCTTCGCCGTGGCGTTCTCCAATGCTCTATCCATCCCCGCTCACCATTCCTCCCCCTCCTCTCGGTTTCTTCCCCTCTCCTCCTGCCGCCATTGACAGGAGCTTGAGCTCGAGGAGCCAGAGCTCTCTGGCCACAGGGAGCCCTCCCCGAGTGCTCCATCCTCTCCGCAACATCGAGCTAGACGCGCACGTCAACGGAACCGTCCTCCCCGAGCCCTGGAACGCTCCAGTGCCATCGTCTTCAACCTCCGGCCGCCGGCAAATCGATGGTGGATCGCCGCTTACAGCCCCTCCCCGAGCAGTCTGAGCCCAGCTTCGCCTCCACCGTGAGCTTGCGAGCATTTCCCCTCTGTTTCCCCTCTCTCTCCGGCACTCTACCCATAGGACCGACGAGCCCGAGCTTCGGCAGCCGCCTCGGCTCGTCGCCGGCATGCTCCGGCCACCTATAGCCCCTCGTGATGCCCGTAGTGGATGAGGCCGAGCCTGAGGATCATCCCAGTGCTGTCGGCACTCGATCCCGAGCACCACAGCACGCCCTGGTGCATCTCCGGCGAAGATCAGCCATGGATCTGGTCGCCGCCGGTCAGTCTCCGGCACGGGACGACGTGGCCGGCCTAATCCCTGTGGTTTAACGCTAATTAGCCACTGACAGTGGGCCCTAGCAGTGGGTCAAACCCACTTAGGGGCTGGTCAGCGCGGGATTAACTCCTGAGACGCTGACCAGTGCCCCCCACCTGTCAGGTTTGACCTGACCAGGTCAGTTGACCTGCTGACGCAGTGCTGACGTGGATATGACGCAATAAAGAGATTTTCTCATTTAAAAGAATTCCAGAAAATGCCCAAAACTTCTAAAAATCATAGAAAATAATCTGTAACTCCATTGAAAATAATTTATATATGAAAAAGTATCAGAAAAATCCAAGGAATCTGATTTTGATATTTTCAAACATGTTTGAAAATGTTAATATCACCAAACAGATTAAATGATGAATAGGATAACCTTATTAAATAATTTAGAGTTGGAATTTGAAATCCATTTGAATTCCACTTCAAATATTATGATCAAACCATGATCAAGCACAACCAGCAGCCCAACATACCATCATCATGCATGTTAAAACTAGATTACCTGAGCATCAGGTCGAATCAATTAAAAGGGTATTTGAAAATACATTGTTTGAAGTGATATTTGAATCTTGATTCAAATCAACTTCAACTTAAGAAATGGTAGCTACATTAGCCTACCATCTTCCATTTTCATGCCATGCTCATGCATCATATTGTTGCATATGATTGTTATTGATTGATACTGTTTTCCCGGTAGGCCCCGCTCCTCCGGATTCCACCGATTATCCGACTAATGGATATTGTCCCTCTGCTGAGCAACAAGGCAAGCAACCGTTTTGATCATCCCGATAAATCCCATGTTCTCGCTCCTGCTCTTATTTCTTGCATTAGGACAAATGCTTTCACTGCTTTTACCACGTTAGTTGAACCCACTTCCTTTGCATGACCTGTCTTTGTCACAGTAAATAGATGAACCTTGCAACCTAGCATACCTGGTAGATGCTTGAGCCATGATGTGCCTTATCCTGCTATGCATGCTATGCTTAGAGTTGTGTATGGTCTGTCATCTGGGAGATGAACATAATTGTGAGATTGTGTTCAGTAATTGAAGGTTGTGTGTTGAACCTAATTTGGTAAAGGTACCGGTGAAAGGCTATGTAGGAGTACATGGCAGGTTGATTCATTGGAACCGTCCTTAGGAACTAAGTTCCGTGTATGTAATCCAAGACTAGATACTACCACACGTTGGGATACTTAATTGACCCTCTCGACTTATTAATCGCTTAGTACTCGGTCCAGGAGTTGCAAGTAGTTTCTAGTGTTTATAGTCATGCTGTAGGCTGTGCGTAGCGCTGACCTTAGAGGTGGGCTATGATGCGCTAGGTAGTGGCACAGTGTACCAAGTGGCACCCGGATGGTGGGCTTGGGAACCCTACGCACATCGTTTGGGGCCGTGGCAAAAAACTCGACCGGACTTCCGTGCGGGTTACCCATAGATAGGCGATAGACCTGGACTAAGTATTAACGTGGTTAACGGTCGTGGCCGACTCCCTCGCTGGGCTTCCGCTTGAAGGTTGCCGAGGTTCATGACGTGCACATGGCGATAAGTGGCGAGAGAGTGTGTGAAGAAGTACACCCCTGCAGGGTTATGATCTATTCGAATAGCCGCGTCCGCGGATATGGACTACTTGGAAACATATGTTGTTCATAGATAACTATAATGGCTACTCATAAAATTGTCAAGATAAGCGTGAGTGTCGTGGACGGCATTTCCGTATGGAGACGGAATGATTCCACGATGGAGTATTGTTGTGGTGTTAGTGGACTCGTGTGTGAGAAATCAAAGTTGTCAAAACTATTTAAAAATGCAAGTTGTCTAGCCACGAGTCAAATGCTGGCGTTCTGCATGAAACCCCACAACTCCTTATTGATACATTGCATGAGTAGATAGTTTATCCTAATGTCTTGCTGAGTACTTTTGTACTCATGTTTGCTTAATAAATTGTTGGAGAGGTTGTTAATGACCCTAATGGAGGGTTCTACCTAGACATCGACGACGACGAGTTGCTGGTATCCCAGCTACGATCTGGCCCTAGGATGGGTCTGTAGATAGTCATGCCATGTGCCTTTATCTTTCCCTCTGTCTGTACTCAGACAATTTTAAATCTTCCGCTGGCTTGTAAGAATTGTGTGTATGACGTGATGATGATGGGTCGTGAGACCCCTACCTTGTAATATTATGTGTGTGGCTCTTCCGAGCCTTCTAAATAAAGTTTGTATGTTTATGGTTATGTTGTGATGCCATCGATGTATCTATACATATCGGTATACCATGCGTACGTGTGTTGTACTTGATACGTATGGGGTTCGAATACCTAGCCGTAGGCTTTAGTAGCACTCCTTATAGGGAAATGCCCCTTTGTGATTCCAACGAGCCATGGTAGTTCGCTACTGCTCCGGACACATTGGTTGACCGGCATGTGTCCTTCTTAGCTGTTGTGTCTGTCCCCTTTTGGGAAAATATCACGCGATGTAATGGAGTCCTTGTAGCTTGCTACGACTCGTCTACATTCGCTGGTGACCGACACCTGCTTTGCTGGGTCATGTATGCCTGTTCCTGTGCGGAACTGCCGCTTTGGTTTATGACTAGACATGTCGATCCAGGTTCTTTGTCATTGGATTTCTAGCGACACAATTGCATACGTGAGTCAAAAGGCGCAAAAGGTCCCGGCTAAGGTAAGGTTGCAGCCGTGGGGATAACCGTGCGTGAGACCGCAAAGAGATGCGATGTCTTATAGGCTGGACTCCTATGGCTTAGGATCGGGGTCCTGACAGTGCCACAATAGTTTCAGATTCATAAGCATGAAAATGATCAGATTCTACCAAAGTAATTAACTCAGCATTCATAATCCTTATCAGTAACACAGATAGGTGAAGTAGCAAACTTGGGATCATATTGCATTCTAGCATTCAAAGATTTTTCATTCCACTTGCATAGAAATTTATTAAGATGATCTCTATCCTTACAAGAAAGAAAGGCCCCAGCTACTTCTCCTTCCATAACATAACCCTCAGGTATATTAGGAAATTCATATCTAGGAGAGCTAGGTCTAGCAGGTGAATCATAGTGTTCAATTTCATTAGATTCAACAATATTATCAGTTTCAGCATTCACTCTAGCAATTCGTTCATCAAGAAACTCATCAAGTGGCACAGTAGTATCAAGCAAAGTATCATAAGCATCATGCATAGCTGAAGTAGCATCATCAATTACTTGCGATATATCAGATTTGGTGGGAGGTGGTGGCGTCGCAAATTTACTCATAACAGACTGTGAATCAGGTGAAGAGCTAGATGGCAGTTCCTTACCCGCCCTTGTAGTTGAGGGGTAGATCTTGGTTTTAGAGTCTTTGAGATTCTACATAGTGATCAACAGATATAAATTCCATGTGACTCAGAAAATAAAGCTCTCCCCAACAATGGCGCTAGAAAAATGTCTTGATAACCCACAAGTATAGGGGATCGCAACAGTTTTGGAGGGTAGAATATTTGATATGTCTCCAACGTACCTATAATATTTTATTGTTTCATGCCACTTTTATATGAATCTTATATACTTTAGAAGTCATTTTATATCATTTTTGGGAACTAACCTATTAACGCAGTGCACAGTGCGAGTTCTTTTTTTTTGCTTTTTCTCATTTTCCAAAAAATCGATACCAAACGAAGTCCAAACATGAGCCAACTTTACGGTGATTTTTCTGGACCAGAAGGTACCATAGAAGGTTTGGGAGGAGACCTCAAGAGATATGAGAGAGCCACGAGATCACAGGGTTCGTCCTAGGGGGTAGGGGGCGCCCCATGAGCTCGTGACTCCCCCGTAAAGTGTTTTGACATAATTCCACCACTATATATTCTCAAGTATTCCCCAAATATCAGAGGGATCCCCGAAACACCTTTTACACCACCGCAAGTTTCTGTTCCGCCGTGATCCCATTTAGAGGCCTTTTCTGCTACTCTGTCGGAGGAGGAATCGACCATCTACATCAACCTTGCCGCCCCATGATGATGTGTGAGTGTTTGCCCACAAACCTACGGGCCCATAGCTAGTAGCTAGATCTCTCTCTCTCTCTCTCTCTCTCTCTCTCTCTCTCTCTGATCTTCAAAACCATGTTCGCCTCGATCTTCTTGGAAGGCTATCCGATGTAATATTCTTTTGCGGTGTGTTTTGGTATCCGAGGAATTGTGGGTTTATGATCAAAGTATTCATTGTAAGTAATTGACTCTTTTCTGAATTTTATTATGCATGATTATTGTACCTATGTATGCTTTATGTTCTATGAGTCTTCTTTGGCCAATTAGATGACTAGATCTTCAGAGGGAGTGGTGCATAGTAGTAGGTTCAATCTTGCGGTGTCCTCACCCAGTGACAGAAGGGGTAGCGAGGCATGTATTTGTATTGTTGCTACTAAGGATAAAATAACGGGTTCTGAACATATTGCTTGTCATACTTTGTCTACATCATGTCATCTTACTTAATGTGTTACTCTCTTTGTTATGAACTTAATACCTAGAGACGCAAGCATATAAGCACTCTCAAAGTGGATTAATAGTAGTAGATGCGGAATCATTTCGGTCTACTTGTCACAGATGTGATGCCTATATGCATGATCATTGCCATGAATAACATCATAACTATGCACTTTTCTATCAACTATCTGTCGGCGATGCTAGGTCGACACCTATGGGTATCAACGTGATACCCTTGTGATTGTAGGGCGGGGAGTAACAACATCAAGAGCAGACCTAACGATAAACAACCAGAAACCCTTTTTACCCAGGTTCGGGCCGCTTACGCATAAAACCCTACGTCCTGCTCGTCTGATCGTATTTAGCGTTCTTTTGTTGTTCATTTACAGTGATGATAACCGTCTTCTTGGTCAATCTCAAAAAGTATAACCCCTTGTGAATGAGCTAAGGGCCTCCTTTTGTAGGCAAAGGGGTCAACAACAGTGCTCGATGGTTGGTTCACGATATGTTACAGTGAACCTGGAGCGGCGCTTATCCATCTACCCCTATCAGGTGCATTAAATGCACGTCTTGTCCATGTGAGTTAAGTGCTGGTGAAGACATGTGTCCAGGTGTTTCGACACATGGACGCCCCGCTAACGCATGCAGAATGCGCTGGAACTCGGGGGGCGGTGGCACTGTGGCAAGGGTGGTCGCCCTCTAGTGTCTTGCCACGTTATCCCGGCAAGGGTGCTTGCCGGGGCCCTTGCGCTTCGTCCCAGCAAGGAAGCTTTCCGGGGCTTCGACTGTCTTCTCGATGACGGGGGCTCGCCGGGGTCTTGTGCTAGGTACGGTCATCACGTCCATTAAACGGACATGGCCTTGGGTGTCTTCCCAGCAAGGTAGGCTTGCAAGGGCCTTGGATACCTTGGGAGTGCGTCTCGTCTGGACCCTGCCATGCCCTTCCGTCAGGGGTTCTTTGTGCCCGTGCACAAGTCTGGGGCACTAGAGACCCCAGTCTTTGGTGCACCGACAAGATCCCCCGGGCCTGGGCCACACACGCGCGTGGAGCGTTGTTGGGCCAGGCCCAAAGAGGTGTACGTGCCTTTGTGGCCGGATCTGCTGGTGGTTGCCTTTCCCCATGCCGCGCGTTGATCGTTTGGAGTGGGGAGTTGTGTGCGCAGTGACCAAGGAGGACGCGAGCGTGGGGAACCGTTGGTGGAGCAGGCAAAGGGTCGGCCCGGGTCCCCATAAGGAGGGGAAATACGAGCTCTCCTAGCCCACTGTTCCCGATCCCTTTTCCAATCTCAAACGCCGCCGCCGTCGCCACCTTCCGCTAGAGCTTCCTCGCGCCTCCCCTTCCTCCCTGCGGTTCTGCCTCGGGCGACAACGTCCATCTCCCGTCATCGCCATGGCACCGAAGACCTCTGGGGGAAAGGGCGTTACTTCGGAGAAGGAGCTGGCGAGGTTACGGAAGAAGCACGCCATCTTCCCCAAAGGCCTGGATATGGCCACCTTGAAGAGCCGCTATCAGATCATGTGGGCAGCCGAAACGAAGGCGCATCCAGCCACCGAGGTGCTCCCCGGGAAGGGAAGCGGGGGGGGGGGGGGGGTGGGACCAGTTCCCCTTCTTCGCCGATTATTTCTTCTGCGGGCTTTGCCCGCCATTCTCGGAGTTCTTCCTCGACCTCATGCACACTTATGGCTTGCGCCTCCTTGACTTTATGCTGAATGCAGTGACGTCCATGTCCATCTTTGCGCACCTCTGCGAGAACTTCGTTGGGATCACCCCCAACACATCTCTTTTCCGCCACTACTTCGCTCCTCGCATCCAGGGCGGGGAGGCCCTGTCGGGTTCCATCGCCTGGGTCCCAAGGGCTGGGACCAAGGAGGCGTACCTGGGAGGTACCCTTCGTGAGAAGTGGGACGAGTGGCGGGGGAAGTGGTGCTGGATTCGTCAGGAGGGATACCCGCCCTGTTGCGAGCCCAGGACCTACAGGATTGGGTCCCGGGGAGAGGGATGGAGCGACCTGTCCCCCGACGACGATAAGCTGACTATCGCCACCACCAGGATCCTGCTTCTCAGGGCCGCGAGGTTAACGATAGAGATGGTGGCTGCTGACTTCATCCGCAGGCGCATCGCCCCCCTCCATCACAAGGGAGGGAGGCCGACTTCAGCCTTCGTGAATGCAACGGATGTCATGCGGTTGCGACCGGGGGTGGACAACAATCTGATTGCCATGGAGCTCGGGTACTTCTGCCAGAAGTTGTTCAGCTCTGAGCTGAAGATCCGACTACCGCATGGGGTTCTCCCACTGTGCAACAGCTCGGCCTTGAGCAACCTCATGGCGATGATGCCGGATTGCGATGCCCACGGCATGGTCGCGACCTAGCTGGAGCCCGCGGCCGGGGTGGTCTCGTCCTTCTTCGATGGATTGTCGAAGGCCCGCATTCGGGAGGAAAAAGGCCTCGTCCGCAATACCACTGCTGCGGAGGAGGCGCACATTGCCCGCCGGATGGAGGAGCATACCATCGCCCTTGGGGCAGGGCGCGCATGCTCCCATGGTAGGGAAGCGACTAGCGGAGAGGCGCCACCACAAGCGAAGCTCGCCGGGGATTCTGGTAGTCTGGCTGCCCGGGTCCATCCAGAAGAATGGACGCCCGCCACCGGGACGCAGGAGAGGGAGGAGGACACGGAGGAGTGCTTGGGCTGCCGAAAATATGAGCGAGTGCTCCGTCGCGTCGGCTCCAATATCCCGGTCTGGCAAGGTCCGCGTGCCGCGCTCGCTAAACATCCGATGGCGGTGCACCCTTCGATGGATGACGGGGCAGAGGTGGACCATGACATCTCGATCCTGAGCTTGAAGGAGGAGGAGGACGAGTAAGAGTTCGACCTTCCCACATTCTTGCTTGCTTGGTGTTTTTTTGTTGACTCGTTGCCGTTGCTCATTTGCAGGGACACGCAGACGCTGGCCCGAAGGTCGGCGAAGAGGTCTAGGGAGTCTGTCATCGACGAGCCGTCGGTGAGAGCGGACGCACTGGCTGGAGGGGTGCCTCCGGCGAGCCCCAAGCGCACGGCCGAGGGCGATCCCTCGGCGGATGTCGACGCGCCGGCTGATGAGGGCCCCCGGCAAGCACCACGGAGCCAAGCAGCGACAATCCCTTGGCGGACGCTCCGGAAGCTCCGCCGACGCCTTCGGCCACTCTCGTGCCCAACCCTCGGCAGAGCCCCCAGTGTGCATCACCTAAGCGTGTGGTGTTTGAGGACGAGCCCCCGACAACAGACGTCGCCGGGGAGGGGGCAACTACCATCCACCAGCAGGAGGACGGTGAGCGCCTACCCGGAAGCATCCGCAAGTTGAGACTTGAGTTTTTTTCTTGATTATCTTGTCTGATTTCGACCATTCTTCTTCTTTTCCTGCCACTCAGATCCTTCTCTCGTGGAGGAGATGGACATCGATGGCGTGGTTACGGAGGTCGCCCACGAAGCGGCGGCTGAGGTCTCCAACGCCATGGCGCACGAGGCCGCCCACGAGGAGCGGGAGCAGGAGCAGGGTATCCAGGAGCCTACAGAGGGGCCTGTTGAGGGCCTGGAGGCGCGTGCCGACGATCCTCTGCCTGCCGGGGGCGGAGAGACCGCCAAGGGTGAAGAATCCCAGTCCACCGGCAAGGAGGTAGGCGGCGATCAGCCCCCCAGTCCCGAGGACATCCCCGGTAGCGCGTAGCTTCACGCCGCCGAGGAGATGTTCGTCGTACCGCCGGGGGCGGAGCGATCGAGGGCCTTGGTGGAAGGGGAGAACGACGATGCGGAGGTCTCCGCCGGCATTGGCCCCGACGCCCAGTGGGGCTGGAGACCGGCGGCGGAAAACTCAGCGAGGAGTGCTACCTCTTGAGCTTGCGTTGGTTTTTCCCTTGAAGAGGAAAGGGTGATGGAGCATAGTAGCAGTAAGTATTTCCCTCAGTTTGAGAACCAAGGTATCAATCTAGTAGGAGTATCAAGACAAGTCTCCAAAGTACCTGCGCAAAAACAACAAACTTGCACCCAACTCTACAAAGGGGTTGTCAATCCCTTCACGATTGATTGCAAGGTGAGATCTGAAGGCGGAAAGTGCAACAAAGTAAAAGTGTAAGGCTGAAAATATGATGTGAAGTAGACTCGGGGGCCATAGTGTTCACTAGAGGCTTCTCTCATGATAGCAAATATTACGGTGGGTGAATGAATTACTGTCGAGCAATTGATAGAACCACGCAAAGTCATGACGATATCTAAGGCAATGATCATACATATAGGCATCACGTCCGAGACAAGTAGACTGATACTTTCTGCATCTACTACTATTACTCCACACATCAACCGCTGTCCAGCATGCATCTAGTGTATTGAGTTCATAACAAACAGAGTAATGCCTTAAGCAAGATGACATGATGTAGAGGGATAAATTCATGCAATAGATATAAACCCCATCTTTTTACCCTTGATGGCAACAACATGAGAGAGAACACCGCACGGTATGGACCCAAAACCAAGCACTTCTCCCATTGCAAGAACTGTATATCAAGTTGGCCAAACGAAACCTACAACTCGAAGAGAATTACAAGGATATGAAATCATGCATATAAGAGATCAGAAGAAACTCAAATTAGATTCATAGATAATCTGATCATAAATCCACAATTCATCGGGTCTCGACAAACACACCGCAAAAGAGGATTATATCCGATAGATCTCCATGAAGATCATGGAGAACTTTGTATTGAAGATACAAGAGAGAGAAGAAGCCATCTAGCTACTAGCTATGGACCCGAAGGTCTGTGGTGAACTACTCACGCATCATCGGAGAGGCAATTGTGTTGATGAAGAAGCCCTCCATGTCCGAATCCCCCCTCCGGCAGGGCACCAGAACATGCCCCAGATGGGATCTTGCGGAGACAGAAGCTTGCGGCGGCGGAAAAGTATTTTCATGGCTCTCTCCCGTGGTTTCAGATTTTTTGGGGATTTATAGGCGGAAGAAGTAGGGCAAAGGAGCCACGGGGGGCCCACAAGCCTGCTAGGCACGCCCCCAGGCCGCGGTTAGGGGGCTTGTGGCCTCCCCCGGGACCCTTTGCCTTGGTTCTCAAGCTCCCTGCGTATCTTCTGTTCCATAAAAAATATTTTCGGAGGTTTTATTCCATTTGGACTTCGTTTGATATTCTCCTTTGAAAAAGGTCAAAAACACAGAAAAAACAGGAACTGGCACTTGGCACTGAGTTAATAAGTCAGTCCCAAAGTATATATAAAATGCATAAAAAACATCCAAAGTTTGACAAGATAATAGCATGGAACCATCAAAAATTATAGATACGTTGGAGACGTATCAAGCATCCCCAAGCTTAACTCCTACTCGTCCTCGAGTAGGGAAGTGATAAAGACTAAATTTTTGATGTGGAATGCTACCTAGCATATTTGTCCTTTGTAACTTCTTTCATGTGACATGAATGTTCAGATCCGTAAGATTCAAAACAATAGTTTGCTATTGACATGAAAACAATATTACTTCAAGAAAACTAGCAAAGTAATCATGAACTTTCGAAATAACAAGGCCCATGAAAGTTATCCCTACAAAATCATATAGTCTGGCTATGCTCCATCATCCCCACACAACGAATTTAAATCATGCACAACCCCGGTATTGGCCAAGTAATTGTTTTCGCACTCTTACTTTCTCAAACTTTTTCAACTCTCACGCAATACATGAGCGTGAGCCATGGATATAGCACTATAGGTGGAATAGAGTGTGGTGGAGGTTGTGAGGCAAAAAGGAGGAGATGGTCACATTGACTCGGCGTATCAACGGGCTATGGAGGTTCCCATCAATAGATATCAATCTGAATGAGTAGGGATTACCATGCAACAGATGCACTTAGAGCTATAAGTGTGTGAAATCTCAAAAGGAGAACTAGTGGGTGTGCATCCAACTTGCTTGCTCACGAAGACCTAGGGCAATTTTGAGGAAGCCCATCATTGGAATATACAAGCCAAGTTATATAATGAAGATTACCACTAGTATATGGAAGTGTCAAAACAAGAGACTCTCAATCATGAAGAACATGGTGCTATTTTGAAGCACAAGTGTGGAAAAATATAGTAGCATTGTCCCTTCTCTCTTTTTCTCTCATTTTGTTTTGTTTTGTTTGGGCTCTTTGGCCTTTTTCCATTTTTTATTTCCTCACATGGGACAATGCTCTAATAATGATGATCATCACACTTTTATTTACACATAGCCCAATGCTCAGAACAATGATGACTCTATAGGAAATGCCTCCGGCAGTGTACCGGGATGTGCAACGATCGAGCTTAGCGTATGACGTTGAAACATCTCGGTAGCTATCTTACGATCATGCAATGGCAATATGAGAGTGACGGCACAAGTCATGAGACGGAACGGTGGGAGTTGCATGGCAATATATCTCGGAATGGCTATGAAAAGGCCAGGATAGGTAGGTATGGTGGCTGTTTTGACGAAGGTATATAGTGGTTTTGTGCACCGGCGAAAGTTGCGCGACACTAGAGAAGCTAGCAATGGTGGAAGGTGAAAGTGCATCTATACCATGGAGTCACATTAGTCATGAAGAACTCATATACTTATTACGAAAGTTTTATTAGAAATCGAAACAAAGTGCTAAACGCATACTCCTAGGGGAAGGGTTGGTAGGTGTTAAGCATCGCGCGATCCCGACCGCAACACAAATGATGACAATCAATAAATCAGTTATGCTCCGACTTCCTAACACAGTGGTTCACCATACGTGCATGTTACGGGAATCACTAACTTCAACACAAGTATTTCTAGAATCACAACACCCTACTAACATAACTCTAATATTACCAAATCCATGTCTCAAAACTAATTGAGAGGAATCAAACTTCTCTTACTAATCAAAGCACATAATATTGAAGTTTTTATTATATCCTCTCTGGATGCCTATCGTCTTTAGAACTCTTTCATGGCACACGCCAACTACCAAGCTACTCAAAGAGAGCACTCTCAAAAAGATATAAGTGAAGATCGAGAGTTCTTATTTCTCCAAAATATAACACCGCCGTGCTCTAAAAAGATCTAAGTGAAGCACTAGAGCAAAGTTATCTAGCTCAAAAGATATAAGTGAAGCACATGCGAGCTAATTTGCCTAACTAAAAAGATATAAACGAAGCTCAATGAGTATTCTAGCAAATTAACAATGAGTCCATGTCTCTCTCAAAAGGTGTGCAGCAAGGATGATTCTGACACAACAAAAAGAAAAGATTCCTATGATACACGACGCTCCAAGCAAAACACATATCATGTGGTGAATAAAAATATAGCTCCACGTAACGTTACCGATGGATTGAACACGAAAGAGGGGATGCCTTCCCGGGGCATCCCCAAGCTTAGGCTTTTTGGTGTCCTTGAATTTGGCTTGGGATGCCTTGGGCATCCCAAATCTTGATCTCTTTCCACTCTTTATCTCATCGTCCATGAGAACATCACCCAAAACTTGAAAACTTCACAACACAAAACTTAAACAGAAACCCATGATATCATTAGCATAAGAAAACAAACTACCACCTCTTTAGGTACTGTAGCAAACTTGATTTATATTTATATTGGTGTTATATTACTGTATTCTCACTTTTCCATCGCTAGTACCCCCCCCCCCCGATACTATCCATAGTTTCATCAAAATAAGCAATCAACACAACAACAAAACAGAGTATGTTAAAAACAGACCAGTCTGTAGCAATCTGTATACTTCGTATACTTCTGGTATGTAAAAAATTCAGAAACTTACGAGAATTTGGGAAATTGGCATATCAACCAGTAGCAAAAAGAATCAACTCAAAATCTCTTCCTGGATAGGAATGAAAAATAATTTCGTGAGCGCAAAGTTTCTATCTTTTTCAGCAAGATCAAACAACCATCACCAAAACTAGTCATAAAGGTTTTACTTGGCAAGAACACAAAAAGAAACACAAAAAACACAATCATAACAGAATTATTATGTTGTGGACACAACAAAACAGACAGCAAAAAGCAAAGATAAATTCATTGGGTTGCCTCCCAATAAGCGCTATTGTTTAACGCCCTTAGCTAGGCATAAGGCGATAGAATCACGTATCGTCGTCTTTGGTACTCAGATCATAAGTAGCCCTCATCATGCATTCATAAGGCAATCTTATTTTCTTTATAGGAAAATGTTCCATGCCCTTCTTTAATGGAAATTTAAATATAATATTCCCTTCCTTCATATCGATGACAACACCAATAGTCCTTAGGAAAGGTTTACCAAGAATGATAGGACATGTCGAATTGCAATCAATATCAAGCACAATGAAATCTACTGGTACATAGTTCCTATTTGCAATAATAAGAACATAATTGATCCTTCCCATAGGTTTCTTAACAGTATAATCCGCAAGATGCAAATTAAGAGAGCACTCATCAATCTCATTGAAGCCTAGAACATCACATAAAGACTTTGGAATAGCGGAAACACTAGCACCCAAATCACACAAAGCATGCATTCATAGTTTTTTATCTTGATTTTGGTTGTAGGTTCCCACTCATCATGAAGTTTTCTAGGAATAGAAACTTCCAATTCAAGTTTCTCTTCAAGAGATTTCATCATAGCATCGACGATATGATCGGTAAAGGCCTTATTTTGGCTATAAGCGTGTGGAGAGTTTAACATGGATTGCATCAAGGAAATACATTCAATCAAAGAGCAACTATCATAATTGAATTCCTTGAAATCCAAAGTAGTAATTTCATTACTACTCAAAGTTTTGATATCATCTACTCCACTTTCAATGCTTTTAGCGTCAAGATAGATAGACTCCGAATCATTGGGGCGTTTCTCAACCAAAGTGGATTCATATCTAGCCCCATCATCTTTAGGTTTGACATTGGAAAACAAGGATTCAATGGGAGTCACACCAAGCACTTTAAGATCTTCGTGATTCTCATCACATATTTCAGGTTTAGCAGCCATTTTATTGACTAAGGTAGCGTGTTTATTAGAAATCTGGCCTACCAATTTTTCCAGACGAGCAAACTAAGAATTTAGCGCAAGGAATTCTTTGGCCATATTATCAACCTCTTTATTCATAAAATACATAAAATAATTTTTCTCCCTTAGTTCTCTACGAAAGTAACTATTAGAGTCAAACTGTGTAGACATGAAGCCTTTAACACTAGTTTAAATCTCTTCCAACCTTTTATACTAAGCATCATAATCCTTTGGTTGGGCCATACAGGTCTTAGCAGGCAGAGAAGTGCACAAGCGAACAGAAAGAAAACGAAAGAAAAGGGCGAACGAAAAAGGCAAATATTTTTGTAATTTTTTGTTTTTCAGAAGTGGGGGAGAGGAAAACAAGAGGCAAAAAAGGTAAATGCAAGAGATGAGTTTGCGACAGTTTACTTGGATAAGCTTCACTTAGAATAGTCCCCTTTGCCAGAAATTGACACGTTGGAGGAAGACTATTCTCGACTTGATGCTCCCCGGCAACGGCGCCAGAAATTTTTCTTGCTACCTCTTGAGCTTGCGTTGGTTTTTCCCTTGAAGAGGAAAGGGTGATGTAGCACAGTAGCAATAAGTATTACCCTCAGTTTGAGAATCAAGGTATCAATCCAGTAGGAGTATCAAGGCAAGTATCCAAAGTACGTGCGCAAAAACAGCAAACTTGCACCCAACGCTACGAAGGGGTTGTCAATCCCTTCACGATTGATTGCAAGGTGAGATCAGAAGGCGGAAAGTGCAACAAAGTAAAAGTGTAAGGCTGAAAATATGATGTGAAGTAGACCTGGGGGCCATAGTGTTCACTAGAGGCTTCTCTCATGATAGCAAATATTACGGTGGGTGAACGAATTACTGTCGAGCAATTGATAGAATCGCACAAAGTCATGATCACATATAAGGCAATGATCATACATATAGGCATCACGTCCGAGACAAGTAGACTGATGCTTTCTGCATTTACTACTGTTACTCCACACATCGACCGCTATCCAGCATGCATCTAGTGTATTGAGTTCATAACAAACAGAGTAACGCCTTAAGCAAGATGACATGATGTAGAGGGATAAATTCATGCAATAGATATAAACCCCATCTTTTTACCCTTGATGGCAACAACATGATGCGTGCCTCGCTACCCCTTTTGTCACTGGATGAGGACACCACACGATATGAACCCAAATCCAAGCACTTCTCCCATTGCAAGAACTGTAGATCAAGTTGGCCAAACGAAACCCGCAACTCGAAGAGAATTACAAGGATATGAAATCATGCATATAAGAGATCAGAAGAAACTCAAATAAGATTCATAGATAATCTGATCATAAATCCACAATTCATCGGATCTCGACAAACACACCGCAAAATAGGATTACATCAGATAGATGTCCATGAAGATCATGGAGAACTTTGTATTGAAGATCCAAGAGAGAGAAGAAGCAATCTAGCTACTAGCTATGGACCCGAAGGTCTGTGGTGAACTACTCACGCATCATCGGAGAGGCAATGATGTTGATGAAGAAGCCCTCCGTGTCCGAATCCCCCTCCGGCAGGGCACCAGAACGTGCCCCAGATGTGATCTTGCGGAGACAGAAGCTTGCAGCGGCGGAAAAGTATTTTCGTGGCTCTCTCCCGTGGTTTCAGATTTTTCGGGGATTTATAGGCGGAAGAAGTAGGGCAAAGGACCCACAGGGGGCTCACAAGCCTGCTAGGCGCGGCCCCCAGGCCACGGCTAGGGGGCTGGTGGCCTCCCCCGAGATCCTTTGCCTTGGTTCTCAAGCTCCCTGCATATCTTCTGTTCCAGAATAAATATTTTTGGAGGTTTTATTCCGTTTGGACTCCGTTTGATATTCTCCTTTCAAAAAGGTCAAAAACACGGAAAAACAGGAACTGGGACTTGACACTGAGTTAATAAGTTAGTACCAAAAAAGATATAAAATGCATACAAAACATCCAAAGTTTGACAAGATAATAGCATGGAACCATAAAAAATTATAGATACGTTGGAGACGTATCAAGGAGCAGCTCTTTCTCTCCATGAGAGACCACGTCGGACAGCTCCAAGCCTTGTACCGCGTCAGGAGGGAGAAGTTGGACCCCCGGGAGGTGGTCATCAAGGCGGCGGAGGAGGCGTTTGAGAAGCGTTTTGAAGAAACACGGGCTCATTTTGACGAGGCATACAAGGCGTTGCAGGCCGAGCGCGAGAAACTGAAGGCCGAGGATCAAGCGCTCAACCTTCGGTTGGACGATGTCCGGAAGGAGGAGGAAGAGTCTTGGCGCCGAATCGCAGGTGAGGAGGCCCGCCTCACAAACATCCGGATTGGCCTGGAAGATCACGAGAAGGAGCTCGTTGCCCGTGAGCAGGCGCTCAGTGAGGGGCTCCATGCCAAGGGCAAGGAGGTCGAGAAACTGGTGGTGCAGCGCACTCAGGAGCTGACGGATCAGTTTAAGAGCAACCTCGACGCCCACGCCTCGGAGTACGCCGGCAAGCTCCAGGAGATCACCGACCGAGCATCCGCTGCCCAAGTCACCAAGGATGGGCTCACCGGGATGGTGAAGGAGCTGGAGGAAGAGCTTGATGGCCTCCGCTACAAGCTATCGGCGCTTTCTTCTGCGAGGGACAAGGCCCTCACCAGCTTGGAGGAGGTTGAGGCCGCTACGGCTGACAAGGCCACCCAGCTCCGCAGTGCCAATGCCTCCCTGGACGCCCTGCGGGCCAAGTTCACCTCTGTGGAGGAGGCACTCAAGGAGGGAGTGGCCCGGGAGGAGGATCTGGCTCGGAAGCTCCAGGTGTCGGCGGAACAGCTTGACGCCGCCTCTGTCGACCATGGCAAGTACGTGAAGGTCGACAAGTTGTGGACGGGGCGCCTTTTTAATGCCGCGGCTGCCATCGCCGATCATCTGACCACCATGGATCTTGAAGGCCCCGACTATGCTCCTTCTCCGGAGGCTCCTCCAAGCATCAACTTGGCCTTGTTCTTCGAGAGTTTGTCCGATGCCCTGAAGCGTCTCCAGGCCGAAGAGACGATGCAGTTGGCAGGCGAGGCCCGGCGGCTGTGCCGGAACTTCCTCCTCAAAGTGCTTACCAAGCTGGCGTACAGGAACCCCGATTTGAATCTCTCATGGTACGCCTGCCGAAGGAAGTGGACCTCAAGCCCTTTGAAGAGAAGGTCACGCCATTTGTCGACAGGATAGACAAGGTTAAAAGGGTGCAAGGTCCACGTCGGGACTAGCCTCCGTGCATTTTGTTATTGTAATCTATGCTTTGAACAGAATCTTTGCTATTTGTAGTATACTCAGTACTCCGTTTGGGAGAGTAACATTGCATTTCCTCTATCGCCTCTTTCCCTCTTTCCTGCGATACTTTGCCGGGGGCCTTCACTGCTGGCAGGATATTTAACTCCCCTCTAGGCCTTGTCATGGGCTGCCGAGCATGCTTTTTACAAAACACGTGTGCTGGACAAGCCACCTTGATTGTTGACCGTGCTTCGAGGCGACCCTTGCGAGACTAGTGACAGCGATCCCTAGCACACAGGTTTTTCCGTTTGAGAGAAAGTGAGGGCGTTTTAGAGAGGAGATGCGTGTACCCGCCTAACGGCTTACCCAAAAACTTACTCAAAGTGTCTGCAACTTTCCTGCCGGTGCGTTTACTTCTTTCGGCTTTGAGTGGATTATCTTGGCTCTTGTTGTTGCTGTGGGCATCCCCACTATCTTCTGTGGGCATCCCCACTATCTTCCCCCAGGCAAACTTGTGCGCAGGGGTTATACATGTCTTTCAAAGGAAAGAATAGAGGAAAATATCTATCGGGGCTATGGTCCCCTTGTTAGCTCATGCGTTTCACAAAGTCATAGATGCATGCATATTTTCTATCATGGCGATCTATATGATGATGCGGGATGCTATGCTTTATTTGACTGCGCTCAGGGTCTTCCCCTGGCTTTGTGCAAAGGATTACATGCAGCTTCGGCAAGACTTGTACAAAAGGTGGTTGCCGGTTGGCCCGGCAACCTCTCCCTACGGGTAGAACTTTCGAAGATGCTCTATGTTCCAGGAGTTTCTCACCGGTAAGCCATCTTCGGTCTCCACGCGGACAGCGCCGGGCCTACTGACTCGCACTACCCGATATGGGCCTTCCCACTTCGGTGTCAACTTGTTGGTATTCTTGGCGGACTGAACGTGCCTAAGAACAAGGTCACCTTCCTCAAAACTTCTGGCTCGTACCTTGCGGCTATGATAGCGGTGCAAGGCTTGCTGGTAGCGAGAGGCTTGCACAGCCACCTGAATCCGGGTCTCCTCAAGGAGCACAGCGTAATATGGACCTAATTCCTCTTGCTCTAGCTCATCATAAGCGAGCACCCGAGGTGACCCATAAGTGAGTTCCGTGGGAAGAACTACTTCTGCCCTGTAGACCAGAGAGAAGGGTCTCTGGCCGGTGGCTTGATTTGGTGTCATTCTGATCGACCAAAGAACCACCGACGGTTCATCAATCCAGTGCCTTCCATGTTCCCGCACCTTGTCAAAAGTTCTAGTCTTGAGCCCACGCAGTACCTCGGCATTTGATCTTTTGGCTTGACCGTTGCTCCTTGGGTGAGCGACGGAAGCGAAGCATATTTTGCTATCGAGGTCCTGGGCGTATTGCATGAAGATGCAACTCGTGAACTAGGTGCCATTGTCGGTGATGACCCTGTTCGGGACGCCAAAGCAAAATACTATCCCCTTGAAGAACTTGACAGCTGACTGCGCTGTTGCCCTTCTTGCCGGCTCCACTTCTAGCCCCTTTGTGAACTTGTCGATTGCGACATACAAGTACTCAAAGCCCCCGGTGGGACGGGGAAAGGGCCCGAGGATATCGAGCCCCCAGACCGAGGATGGCCACGAGAGAGGGATTGTTTGGAGAGCTTGCGCTGGTTGATGAAGCTTTCTTGAATGGAACTGGCACGCTTCACACTTGGTTACTAGTGCAGTTGCATCCTGGAGGGCTGTGGGCCAGAAGAAACCTTGCGGGAACACCTTGCCGGCAAGGGCCCTCGACCCTATGTGTGATCCACATATTCCTGCGTGAGTTTCGGCCAACAACTCTAGTCCTTCCTCCTCGGGGATGCACTTTAGCTTCACGCTGTTCAGTCGCCTCTTGTAGAGGGCATCGTCCACGAATTGGTACATGCTTGACCGGCGAGCTACCTTCTCTGCATCTTCGGGTTACTCAGGCAATTCCCCGGTTTGGAGGTATCGGACTATGTGCTGCGCCCACGCCGGAGCACGTGGCACGACGGCGAGGAGCAACGACATGTCTTCTGCCGGGGTGGGATCCCCCCGGCAGGCTCTGCTTCTGATCCGACAACTACTTCCGTGACAAGGTCCTTACCAGGGCTCCTTGGTAGGTCTGCCAGGAGGTACTTGCCGGAGTTCAGCTTCTTCCTTTTGTCCGGCTTGGTCGATGGTGCCACGGAAGGTTGAGTCAGCCGTAGCACGAAAGTCCCTGGTTCCACATGAACTTTAAGTGTTGCTCGCTTTGACAGGTCATCTCGATAGTGTTTTTGGCACGGGGTATGTGCTCCATTTGTAGACCCTCAAAGCGTTCTTCCAACTTTCCCACTTCCTCAACGTAGGCTTCCATCAACGGGCTTTGATAATCCTTGTTGACTTGTCGGATGACTAGTTGGGAGTCACCTCCGATGATGAGTTTTCAAATTACAAGGTATGTCGCGATCCTGATCCCGGCAAGCAGCCCTTCATATTCCACGGTGTTATTGGTTGACTTCTTTCGGGGGAAATACATTTGGATCACGTACTTGAGATGCTCCCCGGTAGGCATGGCTAGCAGCACGCCAGCCCCGGCACCTTCGAGGGAGAACGCTCCATCAAAGTACATGACCCACTCTTGAGTTAATTCCTTCCCTGGGAGGGTTGATTCGGGTGTCTCTTCGTCTGGTGCTGGTGTCCATTATGCAATGAACTCCGCCAAGGCCCTGCTGTGTATGGTCGAAGTGCTATCGAACTTGAGGCCAAAGCTGTACAATTCCAACGCCCACTCTACTATCCTGCCAGTTGCGTCGGGGTTTCGCAGAACGCTCTGCAGCGGGAAGCGTGTGACGACGGTAATCTCGTGTGCCTGGAAGTAGTGGCCTAGCTTCCTTGAGGCCATGAGGAGGCCAAAAAGCAATTTCTGCACCCCGGAATATCTCATTCTGGCCCCTTGTAGGAGGGACCTGATGAAATAAACCAAGTGTTGCACAAAGTTCTTCTTTGCACAGATCCGCTCGATGGCGAGGACTTCTCTTGGTCGTCCTCTGCCACAGTGGGGAGCTCTCTCTTGCAATCACGCGCATCCTCATTGGGTGGCGTTGCCTTTGCCGGGGCTTCATCGCCTTCCTTCTTCAAGATTTTGAAGAAAGGCAGGGCGCGTTCAGCGGACTTGGAGATGAATCAGCTCAGGGCAGCTACACATCCGGCTAGGCATCGCACATCCTTGACGCGCTTCGGTGCCTCAATCTGTTCAATGGCCTTGATCTTGTCGAGATTGTCTTCAATCCCACGTTGGGACACGAAGAACCCGAGAAGCTTGCCAGACAGGACGCCGAAGACGCATTTCTCGCGGTTGAGCTTGAGATTGATTTTGCGCAGATTGGCAAACGTTTCTTCCAGCTCTGGCACAAGGGTGGATCTGTCCTTGGTTTTGACCACTATGTCATCCATATAGGCTTCCAGATTTCGGTGGAGTTGGGTTTCAAAACCGATTTGGATCACCCTCGCAAAAGTCGAGCCGATGTTTTTCAACCCAAAGGGCTTCCGTACAAAGCAGTACGTGCCACATGGGGTGATGAACGTGGTCTTCTCTTTATCTGCCTAGGCCATGTAGATCTGGTGGTAACCGGAGTAGGCGTCGAGGAAGGACAACATGTCACAGCCGGCAGTGGAGTCAACAATCTGGTCGATGCGCGGCAAGGGAAATGGATCTTTGGGACATGCTTTATTGATGTCGGCGAAGTTAATGAAAAGCCGCCATTCTCCACTTGCCTTGCACACAACGACTAGATTGGCCAACCACGTGGGATGGATGACCCCCCCTGACCAGCCTGGCCGCTTCCAGCTTCTTGATTTCTTCGGCGATGAACTCTTGTCGCTCCAGGGCCTGTTTCCTCACCTTCTGCTTGACCAGCCATGCGTGTGGACAGACAGCAAGGTGGTGCTCAATCACCTTCCTGGGAACGCCGGGAATATCTGACGGTTGCCACACAAACACATCAAGATTTTCCCGCAGGAAGGCGATGATCGCGCTTTCCTATTTGTAGTCGAGGGTGGAACTGATGGTGAAAGTTCCGCCCAAGCCGTTTTCCTTAGCTGGCACTTTCTTGGTCTCAGGCGGAGCGGCCCTGGACCTTTTGCCCCGCGTGGTGGAGCTTTCAGGTACGTCCTTGCCGGTAGCGCAGCACTCCAGGGAGGTGCGCTTGCCGGGGTCAACGCGGGGAGCTCCCTCGGCGTCCTTCTTCTATCTTGGGATCCTTACCGGGGGCGACGCGGAAGGGACCTTGGCGACGGGCGCCGCCCGGCCTCTCGGTAGAGGCGGTCTATGCATCGGAGCGCGTCCTTCTTGTCGGCGCGGACGACGATGACGTCGACCGGGCCAGGCATCTTCTGGGTACCGTAGGCCTAGTGCGAGGCCGCCATGAATTTCACCAATGTCGGACGCCGCAGGATCCCATTGTACGCGAACGGGTTGTCGGAGACGTCAAAGACGACCTTCTCCATCCGGTAGTTCTGGTCGCTACCGAAAGTCACCGGCAACGTGATCTTTCCCTTGGGCTGGCTCTTCCCGGGGTTGATCCCTTGGAATGCGCCTGTGCCCTCAAGGTCTTCATCGGGGATCTGTAGCTTCTGGATTACATCAGGGCAAATGAGATTCAGGCTGGGCCCTCCATCTACCAACATTTTCGTTACTCCGAGGGTGTGGATTGTCGGTGACAGCAACAACTGCAAGCACCCGACCGCGGTAACGCGGTCTGGGTGGTACTCAGAGTCGAAAATGATCGGTGTCTGCAACCATCTCAGGGGCTTGCGGGCACCGATGGAGGGTTGTGCCGCAATCACTTCACGCACCCACTGCTTGAGCTGGTGGTGGGAAGAATGCAGCGAGGCGCCTCCTTCAAGGCACATCATGTCTGTTGCCCTCTGGAATTCGTGGTCGCTGGAGTCGTTGTCGGGGCAGTCCTCATCATCCTCCTCCTCTGTCTTCTCTCGTGGTTGCGCTGGCCTTGTTTTCTTGCCCTTGAACTTGCCGGGGCGGCTCCCTTGGGTGCCCTTCTTCCCGCCTGACCCTTCGCCACCTTGCTGGGCCTTTTCTTTGTCGTGCCTTTGGTATTCGGCTTGCTGCCTCTCGGCAAGCTGTTCGACTTGCCGACAGTGCTGGAGGTCGTGGCCTTTGCTGCGGTGGATCTTGCAGTACTAGGCGCTGGAGCCATCCGGTTTATCGGCAGCCGCCAAGGCCTGACAAGAGCCGCACCCGGCGGTATCCTTGCCGGAGGGCTCGGCTTTCGCTTTCTTGGCGGAGTCAGCGTCGCCGGTCGCCTCGACGGCAAACACGGTTTTGCCATTCCGCTTCTTGTTACGCCGCTGTCCCCTCTTGGCGGGGACGTCGGTATCTCCGTCTTTGGAGTCGGCTTCAACACCGTCATTCTCGCCAGGAAGCCTCCTCCCTTCTTCCGCATGTGTGCACCTATCCGCGAGAGCATAAAGCTCGGCGACATTGCAAACTTTGTTCATCGCCAGCTCTTCGAGCATATTCCGGTTGCGCACGTTCTGGTGGAACGTGCTGATGACGAGAGGTGAGTGGACGTCCGGTATGTTGTGTTGGATGCGGCTGAACCTCTGGATGTACTTGCACAAGGGTTCACCCTCCTTCTGGGGTATGATGTGCAAGTTTCTTTCCTGACCAGGAGCTCGGTGGCCGCCAGTAAAGGCGCCAACAAAGTCCTGGCACAATTCCTTCCAAGAGGAAATCGAGTTCTTGGGGAGGAGCATCAACCACGACCCGACGTTGGGCTTGAGCACCAACGGGAAGTAGTTGGCCAGTATCTTCTCGCCTCATCCCCCGGCAGCCTGCACCGCGATGGACTAAATGCTGAGGAACTCCGACGGATGGGTCCTGCCATCGTACTTTTCTAGGATCTCCGGTTTGAAAGTACGGGAGCTAGGCCACCGGACACGCCGTAATTCACGGGTAAACGCTGGGCAGCCTACCTCGTAAGGTAGGTTGCCAGGGTACCATGAAACCGGTGCGCCAGCGGCGGTCCCAACGCGCATATGTGATTCACGGCGTGTCTCGCGTCGCCGCTCGATGAGGGTGCGGGTGTCTTCCTCGCGTCGCTCGCGGAGAATGTCCTGCTGATCGCGGCGGTGGCGGGTGTCTGAAGACCCGGTCGAGTCGTCAGAGATGATGACCCGTTCCCGCCGCCATGGAGGAGAGTGCATGGTGGTGGTGGGAGCCCCTGTCTTCTCGGCACTGTCTCGAGCATGTTTGCTGGTGGGTCGTTTCGATGTCCCTGCCTGTCGCGGCTGGTCTCCATCAGCGACTGCGAGGAGCCTCTAGATGGTGGCCCTCCACTCCCCTTGCTTGTCCGCCGGTGGAGAGAAATCGAGGAGCAGCTAGGGCCACTTCAGTGCTTCCGCCGGTGCGGGTAGCGGTGAGATGTGCGAAGACCTCAGGGGGCTCTCACTTCTAACCGTGTTAGAAAGAGCTCCCTGTTGGTCACGCGGTGCCTCGCCGGCCCGCGCCGTAGCAGAGCGGGTACGCCTGCTTGGCGTACCTCGGGAATGTGGTCCAGGGGTCCCCTTAGGTGGGGGCGGATCGCCACCCTCCTGGGGCAATCCATCCTTGTGGCCTGAGAAGGCCGCGATGTGTGGGCTCACGTGGGCGCGTTGAAAGGCGTCGGCGCATCCTTGGGCGTGGCCGCGCCGTCGGCTGGTTGCGCGACCGTGTCCTTCGACGTACTAGGGGGAGGATGATCGCCGCGGCTGCGGGCGACTCCACTCGCTTGGGTTTGCTCTCCAGAATGCTGCGGAAGCTCGGGGCCTCCGCCTTCTTGTCCTGCGCCCGCACCTTCTCCTGCCCCCGTCGGGGCCGGAGGACTGGGTACAGGAGCGTTGGTTGCTGGAGCGCCCCTCCTCTTGGGGGCCATGGCGACAAAGAAGAGGTGGTGCGCTGAAGGCTAGGTCAGATTAACGCAATCTTCCCCCCCTACCTGGCGCGCCAAAGATGTCGGCGATGCTAGGTCGACACCTATGTGGATCAACATGATACCCTTGTGATTGTTGGGCGGGGAAAACAACGTCAAGAGCAGACCTAACGATCAACACCCGACAACCCTTTTTACCCAGGTTCGGGACGCTTCCGCGTAAAACCCTACGTCCTGCTCATCTGATAGTATTAAGCATTCTTTTGTTGTTCGTTTACAGTGATTATAACCGTCTTCTTGGTCAATCTCCAAAAAGTCTAACCCCTTGTGAATGAGCTAAGGGCCACCTTTTATAGGCAAAGGGGTCACCTACAGTGCTCGATCGTAGGTTCACGAGATGTTACAGTGAACCTTGAGCGGCGCTTATCCATCTACCGCTATGAGGTGCATTAAATGCGTGTCTTGTCCATGTCAGCTAAGTGCTAGTGAAGACATGTGTCCAGGTGTTTCGACACCTGGACGCCCTGCTGGCGCATGCAGAATGCGCTGGAACTCGGGGGGCGGTGGCACTGTGGCAAGGGTGGTCGCCCTCTAGTGTCTTGCCACGTCATCCTGACAAGGGTTCTTGCCGGGGCATTGGCGCTTCGTCCCAGTAAGGAACTTGCCGGGGGCTTCGGCTGTCTTCCCAGCGAGAAAGGCTCGCCGGGGTCTTGTGCTAGGTGCGGTCATCACGTCCATTAAACGGACGTGGCCTTGGGTGTCTTCCCGGCAAGGCAGGCTTGCCGGGGCCTTGGATACCTTGGGGTGCGTCTCGTCTGGAGCCTGCCACGCCCTGCCATCAGGGGTTCTTTGCGCTCATGCACAAGTCTGGGGCACTAGAGACCCCAGTCTTTGGTGCACCGACACTATCCAACAATAATTTGTCTACCCACCGTACGTATGCTATGTTATTGAGAAAGATCCCTTTAGTGAAAACTATGGCCCGTGGGTCTACTCCACATATGTACATAAGCTCCATTTGTTTTCTGCAATTTATTTATCTTTTATTAATTTTGCATTTTATCTATCTATCACTAATAGATTTGATTGTTGCAATTAATTAGTACACGGGGATTGACAACCGTGTTGCCCGATTGGGTGCAAGTATTTGCTCTTGTTTGTGTAGTAACAATTGACGGACGATTTCATGCTTCTCCTATTGGTTCGATAAACCTTGGTTCTAACTGAGGGCAATACTTGTTGCTACTCTACTACATCAATCCTTCATCTTTAGTAAAAACCAACGCATCTATAAAGTAGCAGGATGCCAAACATTGGGAGTATGATGTTAGAAGAACGATCATATTGAATTGACCCAATATGTTTATTATACTTTGAGATGTAATCGTCACAAGTTTATTGATATAACATAAAGATTTAATGTATGCTTTATTTCCTTAGACCATGAGAATATCTAAGTCACTTCATACCATATGGTGGACTTTGGGGTTGCTCAAACCTCTTATGTAACATGGTGATCATAACAACAACTTTCAGGTTCATAAGAAAGTGTGAAAAGGGGCTATATAGCTCAAGAGTATGTTTTGCTCCTCCAATGATCAAGAGATATTCTTCGGACCCTCTTGATGTGAAGACATCCATCATCGTCAAGCCACACACATGAGAATAGGTAACATGGATGCCGGAACATGACAACAAGAAATAAGAACAAAACGGGTAACAAGTAGACCGGAATAATGAGAGTGCGAATAACGAAAGAGGATACTAATATATCTCACTTCGGGTTTATAAATGTAACAGCCCGAGACCGACGCTACACAAGATTCCCCTTTTACTCCGTTGTTGTCGTCTTATTATTTTGTTTGCCGCATTCATCATTGCATCATTCGCATCATATGCATTGCATCGGCACTCGTTGCCGCCAGTTTTCAAAACTTGCATCTGATACTAGTTGTCGGTTCTCTCTGTATTGTCATTGACCATTTTGAGACCAACCACACACGCACGCGACTGCGGCATCGATAATTTTTTTTAAAGTGTGTATAAAACTTTCTCAGATTGGGTTGAAACTTGGCCTGAGGTCTTATTTTCATATAGTTAGGCCGCGTGCCATATTTCGTCCCAATCGGAGTTCGTTTGATAATCGAACGGTTGACCGTAGCGGCACCGTCATTGGTTTATCGTCGGACGTTTTTTTTGGTAAAATATTGTGCCAGGCCACAACCTCCCTCTCTTCCCCACCTAGCCTATTCTACACAGCCACTAAGCCCTAACATAGCCCCTACCCGCAACCGAGGTCGTCCGATCGCGATCGTGCTGTCGAAATCGGATGCAAAATCCGCTAACCCTAGCCCCCATTCCTATTTAAGTACCCCCTGCCCAATTTAGACAGCCAAACCACCCTTCATCGGGATCCGCGCCACCAAACCCTAACTAGCCGCCGCTGCCCTCTCTCTTCTCCCACCTCGAGTGGGCCCACCAGACCCATCTGAGGCCCGCCCGGGCCCGACCCAGCCAGCACCAGCCGCCACCGGCTCCCTTGAGCTGCAGCCCGAGGGGAGGAGCCCCGAACAGCTCGCTCCCGCAGCCTAGCCCCGAGCCGCAGCTCCTCCCATATGTGTTGCCACCGGCCAGACGGAGCCCCGCCGCCGGCAGGAGCCGCAGCCCGAGCTGTCGTCGCCCGTGGGTGTTCGTTCCCACTAGTGCGCCGCCGCCGGCCGGTCCGGCCACCGGCATGTTTCCGTTCGCCGCGCCGCCCCGCTCCAGAACCAGTGGCCCCGAGGTCGGATGCTTCGCCGGGGAACCCATCCCCCACCTCCTCACCGCCCTAACCCCACCTCTGAGGCTCGTCGTCGCCGGCCCCCGCTATGGCCTCGGACAACTCGTGTTCAGTCACGGGAGTGACGAAGAGGACGACGCCCCTTTGCCCGAGGCCCAGCAGTGAGCTCCTCGCCTCCCGCAGCCCAGCCCGCATTCCGGCCCATCTCCTGCCTCGCCAGCCCAACACCGAGCCAGCCTCTTCGCCTAGGCCAAGACCCGCGAAGGTGAGGCCTCCCCCTTTGCCTATCCATCGCCGATTGCGCGATATAGTTAAATTGTGCTAGCTAATTTGTTTCGGCCGAGTGCACTTTCGGGCCATAGTGATTTTTTGTGTGTGTGCGATTTTTTCCATTTAACAAGTGCTTTTAATTTCAGAAAAAGGTCTCGTTTTAAAACGCTTATAACTTTTCAACCGTGCATCGGATCGAAGTAAGTTATATATGTAAAATGTGTAGAATTTTGTGTAGACTAATATTTTTCCAACTCGCATGCATATCTGAAACTGTTTAACGTGTCGTTTGCATTGTATTGCATGACGACGTGCTAAAACGGTTTAATTCGTAGCTAGTTAACCGTAGCTCCGTTGGAGATGAGCTTTATATGTAAACCAACTAGAATGACGCGTAGTTTTCCGTGGACCACTTTATTTTGCCTTTTAACAAACATAAAATATGTTTAGGTTAGATCTGGACAGATTTCAAAGCTAACATGTGGGGTCATTTGGGAGATGTTGTATGTCATTTCCGACCTCATTTAAAATGCCTAGATAGGTAGTTTATTTGTCCTTCACCTCTTGCCATGTTTAACAACATTTAACATTGACGTGTACCTAAACGGGAGTGAACTAAATAATTTGTATATGGAGTTTCGTCAATATGCAACTCGTTGCATATTGAGCTTCACTTAATGTGTAGTGTTTGATTGTTGTCAATTGCCATGTCATGCCTTGCATCATTGAAATGGACTTGCATAATATTAGGTTGTGCATCACGTTGTGCTTTTGCTGAGGTGTTATTGTGTGTTGATTGTTGTTCCGGATTGTTTCTTCTCGATAGAGTTCCGAACTGCTTTAGAGTGTGAGGATCCGTTCAACTACGTCGGTTCTCCGCTTCACGGAATCGTTCTTCCTCCAAGTGGGATCACAGGCAAGATGATCATTTCCCAAGATACCACTACTATCATTGCCATGCTAGTTGTCTCGTTTCTTTCGCTATGTCTCGTTGCCTACCACCTATTAAATATCAGCCTCCCAGCATTGCCATGAAAATCAATAATCTTTCCACTACCTAGCAAACTTTGTTTGGCTATGTTACTGCTTGTTTAGCCTTTTGATAGTGTTGCTAGTTGCAGGTGCAGTTGCTTCCATGTGAAAACATGGGTTCCTTGTTATATCACCATATTATTGCTACTTAATTTAATGCACCTAAATACTTGGTAAAAGGTGCATGGCCTCGCCTTCTAGCTTGGTGTTTTGTTCCGCCTTTGTCGCCTTAGTTTCAGCTATCGGTGTTATGTTCCATGAATGAGCGCTCCTAACATGCTTGGGGTTGTTATGGGGACCCCCTAGATTCTTGTTTTGGGATAATACTCGTCTGGCAAGGCCGAACATTGGTACTATATTTGACCAACATAATAATTCTGTTAATACTGAAAAACATAGGACTTCATGAACCCGAGGACTAATTCTACATAATACAGCGAGGCCAGTGTTGATGGTGTTGGTCCCAAACTAGAGCACCGTGCGGGCTACCTCGGGCAACCCGGGACTTTAGTTACTGTACGCTTAGCTCATTCGTTGTGTCCTGAGAACAAGATACGCGGCTCCTATCGGGATCGTGGACACGCCGGGAGGCCTTGCTAGACTTGTTTTACCTTTCTCGAGCGTCTTATGCGAGGAATTCCGAGGATACTTTGGGCTATCTCGAGGTTGAGGTTTTTCAATAGGAACCCAAGGAGATCACGGGTTTCCCTGATCGAGGTCATTCTGTCGCAGCGTGTGGTAGTTTGTGATGGACTAGTTGGAGCACCCCTGCATGGTTAAATCTTTCAGAAAGCCGTGTCCGCAGTTATGTGGCAAACTTGGAAACTTTGTTTAACATCCGGTTCTAGATAACTTGAAGTAAACTTAATTAAAACTTGCCAACTGAGTGTGTAACCGTGACTATCTCTTCCCGTGAGTTTTTTATCCGGAAGAGGACACGGTGGGGTTATATCTGACGTAAGTAGGTGTTCAGGATCATTCATTTGATCATCATTAGTTCACAACTGTTATGCGTAGATCACCCCCTCTTTTATTCTTGTACTCATAAGTTAGCCACCTCAAATAAATGCTTAGTCGCTTGTTGTAGCCTCACCACTTAACCATACCTCACCCATTAAGATTTGCTAGTCTTGATACCTTTGGAAATGATATTCCCGAGTCCCTGTGGCTCACAGATTACAACAATGCCAGTTGAAGGTACAGGTAAAGAGTTACTTTGATGTGAGCGTGCTGATTGTGCTATTTGGAGTTTTTTCTTCTTCTTCATCATCGATCTAGGATGGGTTCTAGGCCGACAGCCTGGGATAGCAAGAATGGCTGTCGTTGTTTTGTTGTTTGTTTTCGTCCATAGACCGACCCTGCTCTTCTTCATGATGATAGATTATGTTGTTGTATTAATGTGACTCTGATGTATCTTGTTGCGACTGTAAGCCAATTCCATATACTCATCTTTTCAGTACATGTACTTGTAACGATATCCATTCTTGCGAAACGACGAGATGCGTTATATCCCTGTCGAGGCCCACGCGCCAAAATAAGGATAGGATCGCATCTTTGGCGTTGCAACAAATTATCGTGTAGCAAAGATAATGGCATATTTTAGCCAAAGGTTCGCCCCCGAAGAGAATGTCAAGGATGCCCATGGCGTGTAGAAGGAATATTCCTGAAGTCTTGACATATACTCCAAGGCATAGAGTTCGTCCACAACAGGTTTACCTTCTATGTAGCCGACCTTGTTGTAACCCTAGACTCCCCAAGTATTTATGTAAACTAGGGGTAGAGCACGTACAAGACAGCATCGCTCTTGTGGTAGATGAACCTGTACTTTGTATGACACTCCAAATAAATACTAAACAAGCAAGACATAGGGTTTTATGTCTTAGGAGAGCTCGAACCTGGGTAAAACCCCTTGTCCTTGTTACCATTGCATTTAGGCTGATAGATTGGGACCCCCTACCCAAGATCCGCCTAAATCGACTCCGTCGCTCACCCTGACAGGGGGATAGCCCCGGGTAGGCTCATCAAGCCTACTCATCTATACTTTGGTATAGAAAGGGCCTAGAGCTTCTTCAAACTGCCGGCTCCTCCTGGCCGACCTCGAAGTCCGTGCCGGCAAGGACCGTAGCCGTCTACTCTGTAGCCGGCTGGCTAGTGACCAGCCGGCTGAAGGGCACCTGTCACATCGATACACAGGATGTCACGGGGGCCTTCGATTAAAGGTGATGGTACCTCAACACGTGTACGATGGATAAGCGCACGCATGGCTACAGTGGCGGCGGACGTACCGCTAACCGACGCCAGCTCAGATCCGTCAACCATGCATAGTACCCGCATGCCACTACCCACTCCATTACCAAGCCCGGCGTGGCTACCGTGGAGGCAGCCGTATCACTGACCGGCGCCGGATCCTGCAAGACGACGTCCGTCGTACCGCACACGCCCTCTGTGGGGAGCATGCACCTTTCCCATAGGCAAGCCAGCGGGTCCCACAGCTAGATGAGACCTTGCAGCCGGCGGGCCCCTCAAGCGACAAGACTAAACCTCAATGGGCCCCATCGCCGGCATGAGAGGCTGCCAGCCGGGTCCCCCATAATGTACCTAGTATCCATTTTGTAGGCTGGTGGGTTCGACTATAAAACCCCCCGCCCCCCTCCATGCAGAGGGTCGGCCATTCTCACACCCACACACACCACATAAGAGAGGTAGATTGCGAGCCGGCTGCTCCTTCCTCCTCCGTCGAATAGCTCAAGCAGCATCCTAGAAACACTTTGGTTCATCAACCACTCCGACATGACTAGGAGTATTATCTCCCACGGAGAGCCCCGAACCTGGGTACATCGTGCGTCTTGCATTGCTAATTACCAATCTCGTTCTTGGAGCCCGTCGGTGTCCCTTCGGTCCCAACCACCCTCGATAAGCCTACCTATGACATATGTCCTGAGAAAACGACGACAGTTGGCGCCCACTGTGATGCTGTCCATGCCACCGGTTAGAGCTACGCTCTGGGCGGGACCTTTCGCTAACCCTACTGGATGCCTCGCATCCGGACTGAGCATCACGCCCACGGAGCATGCCCCAGTGGAGGTTTCTGTGGTGTTGATCAACGGCTCAGCCTGTCCTAAGGGCTTTGCCGTTGAGATCGCCAGCAAGCCGCTCGGTGGTGACGTTGCTCATGAAGTCGCTCACCTCTGAGCTCTCTTCGACAACTTGCACCTCGACGAGGAGCATCACCACCTTGGCAGGGACATCGACATCGATGCTCTGTGCGAGCACTTCAGCAGACTCAGTCTTGAGGATGCACCTACGCCCGACGAGTACCCCTGCAACATACTCGATTGCAGCGATCCACCATCCTCGCGGGGTGTCTTGCCCCGCACGATGTTGCCATTACCTCTGATCTCATGGAGGTGATGGTTGCTGGCACTAGCACCAGCTCGGGCTATGGCAAGGCCGCGACAGACGAGGTTGTGCCCCTTCCGGGCCCTTCCGACACGCTTCATGTCACCCTTGCTGTGCTGACTACTCCTATCGCCCCGACGGCGAACGCAGCAACGACAAGGGATGAGCTAGAGGAAGCTCGCAAACAGCTCCTGGCAGAGGGCACCGCCCTTGCCACCACCAAGCACCGGATGGAGGCCGCACAATGCCATTAGAACTCCTCCTATGGCTTCACCCCGGCTGCTGAAGGTCCCAGCCGGCGTGGAGACGTCCGCGGTTACGGTCGATTGTCGTCGAAATCCTAGGCGGCAAGATGCCCATCTACGACACTCCTGCATCCAACATGCCGGCCGCCCATGCGGCCCTTGAAGAAATCGGTGCTCTGGAGGGTGAGGAACGTGCTCACCAAGAAAAGCGCGTCAAGTACCTCCTCGACACTGCCAACCAGCAGCAGGCTCACCTCGATCCTGCTCGTGCCTTCTCTGTGTCTCCAGGTTTCGACCTCGAGGGCTACCACATCCCTAGCGGCCGTCAGCAAGCTCAACATTTTTCAGCCGTCGCCCTTCTGGCCGGAGGGCCGAGGGAAGCCACGATCGGTGTTCCCAACACCGGAGCGAGCCACAGGCAGTGTCTAGTCAGCGTCGCGAGGCGGCTGGAGATGAACGAGACTCGGTCCATGAAGTTCCCCCGCCCGAGCAGCGGGAAAGGGCCAACACACCCGTGCCCCCATCCGGCCTGAGCTTGCAGCTCGGATCGACCCTCACGTCCCTCGAAGCGAGAATGATGCTCATGTTGGGGAATGTTGCATGGGAAACAAAAAATTTCCGACGCACACGAAGACCTATCATGGTGATGATCATTTACGAGAGGGAGATCGGATCCACATACCCTTGTAGATTTCTAAGCGGGAAGCGTTAAGAAACGCGATTGATGTAGTGGAACGTTTTCGCGATCCAAATCGTCGCCATCCCAGGATCCGTCCCAATCTAACACCGAACGGACGGCACCTTCGCGTTCAGCAGACGTACATCTCGATGACGATCTCCGCCTTCTTGGTCTAGCAAGAGGGGCGGAGAGGTAGATGAGTTCTTGATACGTCTCCAACGTATCTATAATTTTTTATGGTTTCATGCTATTATCTTGTCAAACTTTGGATGTTTTGTATGCCTTTTATATATTTTTTGGGACTAACTTATTAACTCAGTGCCAGGTCCCATTTCCTGTTTTTTCCATGTTTTTGACCCCTTTAAGAGGAGATTTTGAAACGGAGTCCAAACGGAAGAAAATCCCCGAAAAGATTTTTTCCGGAACGGAAGAAGATCGGGAAGCTTGGGAGCCAAGGAAGGGGAGCCTCAGGGGCACCACAAGCCCCCACCCGTGGCCAGGGGGGAGGCCGCGCCATCCAGGCTTGTGGACCCCCTGGACGCCCTTTGCCCTAGGTCTTTCGCCTATATATTCCCATAAATTCCAGAAAAAATCAGGAGATCATCGATAGTACTTTTCTGCCGCCGCAAGCTTCTGTCTCCGCAAGATCCCATCTGGGGCACGTTCTGGTGCCCTGCCGGAGGGGGGATTCGGACACGGAGGGCTTCTGCATCAACACCATGACCTCTCCGATGATGCGTGATTAGTTCACCATAGACCTACGGGTGCATAGTTAGTAACTAGATGGCTTCTTCTCTCTCTTGGATCTTCAATACAAAGTTCTCCATGATCTTCATGGAGATCTATCCGATGTAATCTTTTTTGCGGTGTGTTTGTCGAGATCCGATGAATTGTAGATTTATGATCAGATTATCTATGAATCTTATTTGAGTTTCTTCTGATCTCTCTTATGCATGATTTCATATCCTTGTAATTCTCTTCGAGTTGTGGGTTTTGTCCACCCAACTAGATCTATGATTCTTGTAATGGGAGAAGTGCTTGGTTTTGGGTTCATACTGTGTGGTGACTTCACCCAGTGAAAGAAGGGTTAGCGAGGCACGCATCGTGATGTTTCCATCAAGGGTAAAAAGATGGGGTTTTCATCACCCACCGTAATACTTGCTATTTTGAGAGAAGCCTCTAGTGAACACTATGGCCCCGAGGGTCTACTCCACACCATATTTTCAGCCTTACACTTTTTTTACTTCGTTGCACTTTCCGCCTTCAGATCTCACTTTGCAAACAATCTTGAAGGGATTGACAACCCCTTTGAAGCGTTGGGTGCAAGCTTGTTTTTGTTCGCGCAGGTACTCTGGACTTGACGAGACCCTCCTTCTGGATCGATACCATGGTTTTCAAACTGAGGGAAATACTTACTGCACCTGTGCTGCGTCACCCTTTCCTCTTCAAGAGAAAAACCAACGCAAGCCGAGCCTCCGTCAACGTGTCAATTTCTGGCGCTATTGTGTGTGGGATAGCAGAAGAATTTCTGTGCCGTTGCCGGGGAGGAAGATCAAGACAAGAACTCATCTCTTGCATTTACTTTGTTTGTCAGTTACCTCTCGTTGTCCTCTCCCCCACTTCACCAATTTGCCTTTTTCGTTCGCCTTTTCGTTCGCCCTTTTTCTCACCTACTCTTTGTTTTCTTGTGTGCTTGCTTGCTTGCTGAAGTCACCATGAACGAAAACACCAAACTTTGTGACTTCTCGAATACTAATAATAATGATTTTATTAGTACTCCGATTGCTCCTGCCACTAGTGCGGAGTCATACGAAATCAATGCCGCTTTGCTAAATCTTGTTATGAAAAAGCAATTCTCTGGCCTTCCTAGTGAAGATGCCGCATCCCATCTCAATACCTTCATTGAGCTTTGCAATATGCAAAAGAAAAAAGATGTGTATAATGACGTGATTAAGTTGAAGCTTTTTCCTTTCTCGTTGCGAGATCGCGCAAAAACTTGGTTTTCTTCTTTGCCTAAAAATAGTATTGATTCTTGGGATAAGTGCAAAGATGCTTATATATCCAAGTATTTTCCGCCGGCTAAGATCATCTCTCTTCGTAATTATATCATGAATTTCAAGCAACTTGATCATGAACATGTTGCACAATCTTGGGAGAGAATGAAATTAATGATTAGAAATTGTCCCGCTCATGGCTTGAGTCTTTGGATGATTATTCAAATCTTTTACGCTGGTTTCAATTTTGCTTCTAGAAATATCTTGGACTCCGCTTCAGGTGGAATGTTCATGGAAATCACGTTAGGGGAGGCCACAAAGCTCTTAGACAACATCATGACCAAATACTCTCAGTGGCACACTGAAAGGTCACCTACTAGTAAGAAGGTACACGCTATAGAGGAAATTAACTCGTTAAGTGCTAAGATGGACGAGTTAATGAATTTGGTTGCTAGTAGAAGTGCTCCTTTGGATCCTAATGATATGCCCTTGTCTTCTTTAATTCAGAGTAGCAACGCTAGCTTGGCGGTTAATTTTGTTGGTAGGAATAACTTTGGCAACAACAATGCTTTTAGAGGAAACTATGTTCCTAGGCCTTTTCCTGGTAACTCCTCTAATAACTTTGGCAACTCCTACAACAATACTCATGGAAATTACAATAGATTACCCTCTGATCTAGAGAGTAATATCAAAGAGTTCATCAACTCTCAAAAGATTTTCAATGCGGTCTTAGAGGAAAAACTACTCAAAAATGATGATTTGGCTAAGAGCGTTGATAGAATTTCTTGTGATGTTGATGCTTTGAAAGTTAGATGTGCTCCTCCCAAAATCAACATGGATGAACTTTGAAAGCTATGCGTGTTTACATGATTCGGAGCCAAGAAAGAACCGCCCAAATTCGTGCTAGACATGAATGGCTTAAAAAGGCGTGCTCTCGTGATGAGAATCATGAAGATCTTAAAGTGCTTGGTGTGACTCCTATTGAATATTTTTTTTCTTGTGTCAAACCTAATGATTATGGGGCTGGATATGAATCCACTTTGGTTGAAAAGTGCCCCAATGATTCTGAGTCCATCTATCTTGATGCTAAAAGCATTAAAAGTGGAGTAGAAGATGTTAAAACTTTGAGTAGTAATGAAATTACTACCATGGATTTCAAGGAATTCAATTATAATAGTTGCTCCTTGATTGAATGCATTTCTTTGATGCAATCCATGTTAAAATCTCCACACGCTTATAGCCAAAACAAAGCCTTTACCGATCATATCGTCGAAGCCATGATAAAATCTCTTGAAGAGAAACTTGAATTGGAAGTCTCTATCCCTAGAAAGCTTCATGATGAGTGGGAACCTACCATCAAAATCAAAATCAAAAACTATGAGTGCAATGCTTCGTGTGATTTGGGTGCTAGTGTTTCTGCGATTCCAAAGTCTTTATGTGATGTTCTGGGTTTTAATGAGATTGAAGAGTGTTCTCTTAATTTGCATCTTGCTGATTCTACTGTCAGGAAGCCCATGGGAAGGATCAATGATGTTCTTATTATTGCAAATAGGAACTATGTACCCGTGGATTTCATTGTGCTTGACATTGATTGCAATCCTACATGCCCCATTATTCTTGCTAGACCTTTCCTAAGGACTATCGGTGCTATCATCGATATGAAGGAAGGGAATATTATATTTCAGTTTCCTTTGAGGAAGGGCATGGAACACTTTCCTAGGAAGAAAATAAGATTGCCTTATGAATCCATGACGAGGGCCACTTATGGTTTGAGCACCAAAGACAACGATACGTGATTCTGTCGCTTCTATGCCTAGCTAAGGGCGTTAAACAATAGCGCTTGTTGGGAGGCAACCCAATGAATTTATCTTTTTCTTTCTGTTTTGTTGCGTCCACACTTTCATAATTCTGTTGTGATTGTGTTTTTTTTGTGTTTGAGCCAAGCAAAGCCTTTATGACTAGTCTTGGTAATGGTTGTTTGATCCTGCTGGAAAAAGACAGAAACTTTTCGCTCACGAGATGATTTTTAATTATTATTCATAAAGAGATTTTGAGTTGATTCTTTTTGCTGCTGATTGATATGCTTTTTCCTCAGACCGTCGTAAGTTTTCAGATTTTTTGAGGTACCAGAAGTATACAGATTGCTACAGACTGGTCTGTTTTTGACAAATTCTGTTTTTGTTGAGTTGGTTGCTTGTTTTGATGAAACTATGGTTAGTATCGGGGGGTACTAGCCATGGAAAAGTGAGAATACAGTAGCCCACCATCAATATAGATAGAATTAAAGTTTGCTACAGTACCAAAAGAAGTGGTAGTTTGTTTTCTTGTACTAATGTTATCACAAGTTTCTGTTTAAGTTTTGTGTTGTGAAGTTTTCAAGTTTTGGGTGATGTTCTCATGGACAAAGAGAGAAGGAATGGAAAGAGCTCCAGCTTGAGGATGCCCAAGGCATCCCAAGCCAAATTCAAGGACACCAAAAAGGCTAAGCTTGGGGATGCCCCGGGAAGGCATCCCCTCTTTCGTCTTCAATCCATCGGTAACATTACTTGGAGCTATATTTTTATTCACCACATGATATGAGTTTTGCTTGGAGCGTCTTGTATCATAGGAGTCTTTTCTTTTTTTGGTCACAATCATCCTTGCTGCACACCTTTTTCAGAGAGAGAGACATGCACTCATCATGATTTTGCTAGAATGCTCATAGTGCTTCACTTATATCTTTTTTGCTAGACACTTTTGCTCTTGTGCTTCACTTATATCTTTAGAGCACGGCGGTGCGTGATTTGGTAGTTGGCTCATGCTATGGAAGTAGTCCCAAATGTGATAGGTACCCAAAGAGGATACAAAAACCTCCATATTCATGTACATTGAATAGAAAGAGAAGTTTTGATTCCTCTCAATTAGTTTTGAGACATGGATTCGGTAATATTAAGAGTTATGTTAGTAGGGTGTTGTGAATATAAAAATACTTGTGTTGAAGTTAGTGATTCCTGTAGCATGCACGTATGGTGAACCGCTATGTTAGGAAGTCGGAGCATAATTGATCTATTGATTGTCATCCTTTGTGTTGAGGTCGGGATCGCGCGATGGTTAACACCTACCAACCCTTCCCCTCGGAGTATGCGTTTAGCACTTTGTTTCGATTACTAATAAAAACTTTCGCAACAAGTATGTGAGTTCTTCATGACTAATGTGAGTCCATGGTATAGATGCACTTTCACCTTCCACATTGCTAGCCTCTCTAGGGCCGCGCAATTCTCGCCGGTGCACAAACCCACCAAATTCCTTCCTCAAAACAGCCACCATACCTACCTACTATGGCATTTTCATATCCATTCCGAGATATATTGCCATGCAACTCCCACCGTTCCGTATCATGACTTGTGCCGTCACTCTCATATTTCCATTGCATGATCATAAGATAGCTAGCGAGATGTTTCAACGTCATACGCCATGCTAGATCGTTGCATATCCTGGTACACTGCCGGAGGCATTTCCTATAGAGTCATCATCATTTTGAGCTATTAGTAAATAAAAGTGTGATGATCATCATTATTAGAGCATTGTCCCATGTGAGGAAAAAAGAGAGGCCAAAGAGCCCAAAAATAAAAAGAAAAAGAAAAAAAAGAAAAAAAGAGAGGCCTAAGAGCCCAAATAAAAAAAATAAGAGAGAAAAAGAGAGAAGGGACAATGCTACTATCTTTTTCCACACTTGTGCTTCATGATATCACTGTGTTCTTCATGATTGAGAGCTTCTTGCTTTGTCACTGCCATATGCTAGTGGGAATCTTCATTATATAACTTGGATTGTATATTCCAATGATGGGCTTCCTCAAAATTGCCCTAGGTCCTCGTGAGCAAGCAAGTTGGATGCACACCCACTAGTTTTCCTTTTGAGCTTTCACATACTTATAGCTCAAGTGCATCCTTTGTATGGCAATCCCTATGCATTCACATTGATATCTATTAATGGGCATCTCCATAGTCTATTGATACGCCGAGTCAATGTGACCATCTCCTCCTTTTTTGTCTCACAACCACCACCACACTTTATTCCACCTATAGTGCTATATCCATGGCTCGCGCTCATGTATTGCGTGATAGTTATAAAAAGTTTGATAAAGTAAGAGTGCGAAAACAATTACTTGGCCAATACCGGGGTTGTGCATGATTTACATTAGTTGTGTGAGGATGATGGAGCATAGCCAGACTATATGATTTTGTAGGGATAAATTTCTTTGGCCTTGTTATTTTGAAAGTTCATGATTACTTTGCTAGTTTGCTTGAAGTATTACTGTTTTCATGTCAATAGCAAACTATTGTTTCGAATCTTACGGATCTGAATGTTGATGCCACGTGAAAGAAGTTGCAAAGGACAACTATGCTAGGTAGCATTCCACATCAAAAATTCATTCTTTATCACTTCCCTACTCGAGGACGAGCATGAGTTAAGCTTGGGGATGCTTGATACCTCTCCAACGTATCTATAATTTTTGATGGTTTCATGCTATTATCTTGTCAAACTTTGGATGTTTTGTATGCCTTTTCTATATTTTTTGGGACTAACTTATTAACTCAGTGCCAAGTGCCAGTTCCTGTTTTTTCCATGTTTTTGACCCCTTTCAGAGGAGATTTTGAAACGGAGTCCAAACGGAAGAAAATCCCTGAAAAGATTTTTTCTGGAACGGAAGAAGATCGGGAAGCTTGGGAGCCAAGGCAGGGGAGCCTCAGGGGCCCCACAAGCCCCCACCCCGCGGCCAGGGGGGAGGCCGCACCATCCAGGCTTGTGGGCCTCCTGGACGCCCTTTGCCATAGGTCTTTCGCCTATATATTCCCATAAATTTCAGAAAAAATCAGGAGATCATCGAAATTACTTTTCTGCCACCGCAAGCTTGTGTCTCCGCAAGATCCCATCTGGGGCTCGTTCTGGTGCCCTGCCGGAGGGGGGATTCGGACACGGAGGGCTTCTTCATCAACACCATGACCTCTCCGATGATGCGTGATTAGTTCACCATAGACCTACGGGTCCATAGTTAGTAACTAGATGTCTTCTTCTCTCTCTTGGATCTTCAATACAAAGTTCTCCATGATCTTCATGGAGATCTATCCGATGTAACCTTCTTTTGCGGTGTGTTTGTCGAGATCAGATGAATTGTGGATTTATGATCAGATTATCTATGAATCTTATTTGAGTTTCTTCTGATCCCTCTTATGCATGATTTCATATCCTTGTAATTCTCTTCGAGTTGTGGGTTTTGTTTGGCCAACTAGATATATGATTCTTGCAATCGGAGAAGTGCTTGGTTTTGGGTTCATACCGTGCGGTGACCTCACCTAGTGACAGAAGGAGTAGCGAGGCACGCATCATGTTGTTGCCATCTAGGGTAAAAAGATGGGGTTTTCATCATTGGTTTGAGATTATCCCTCTACATCATGTCATCTTGCTTAAAGCGTTACTCTATTCGTCATGAACTCAATACACTAGATGCATGCTGGATAGCGATCGATGTGTGGAGTAATAGTAGTAGATGCAGAAAGTATCGGTTTACTTGTCTCGGACGTGATGCCTATATGTATGATCATTGCCTTAGATATCGCATGACTTTGCGCGGTTCTATCAATTGCTCGACAGTAATTTGTTCACCCACCGTAATACTTGCTATTTTGAGAGAAGCCTCTAGTGAACACTATGCCCCCCAGGGTCCACTCCACACCATATTTTCAGCCTTACACTTTTTACTTCATTGCACTTTCCGCCTTCAGATCTCACTTTGCAAAAAATCTTGAAGGGATTGACAACCCCTTTGAAGCGTTGGGTGCAAGCTTGTTTGTGTTTGCACAGGTACTCTGGACTTGACGAGACCCTCCTTCTGGATCGATACCTTTGCTCTCAAACTGAGGGAAATACTTACTGCTCCTATGCTGCATTACCCTTTCCTCTTCAAGGGAAAAACGAACCGAAGCCCAGCCTCTGTCAACATGTCAATTTCTGGCGCTGTTGTCTATGGGATAGCAGTTCTCCAGCACGGCGACGTGGTGGTGGTGGCGGTGAACTAATCCAGCAGGGCTTCGCCTAAGCACGGCCGTATTAGACTAGAGGAGAAACCGATCTAGATGAAGTAGAGGGAGCACGTGGCAATTAGGGTTAGGGTGCCTCTAATTCCTCTAGTATATATATGAAGGAGGGAGGGGAGGAGGCAGCCTCAAACCCTCAAGGTTTGGCTGAAATTGGAGGTGGAGGAGTCCTACTCCAATCCTACTAGGAGTAGGATTCCACATCTCCACCTGGAAACCCTTTCCTCCTCTTCCACCTTTGGGTTTTTACCTTCTCAAACCTCATGGGCCTTAGTGGGGCCTTAGGCTAGCCCATTAGGGACTGTTTGTCTCCTCCCACGGCCCATGAGGCCCCTCGGGGCGTGACATCCCTCCCGATGGTCCCCGGTACCCTCCCGGCACTCCTGATACACTACCGAAGTACCCGAAACTTTTCCGGTGACCAAAATAGGACTTCCTATATATCAATGTTTACCTCCTGACCATTCTGGAGCTCCTCGTGACATCCGGGATCTCATCCGAGACTCCAAACAACTTTTGCTTACCAACACCTATAACTCAACTATAATGAAACGTCACCGAACCTTAAGTGTGCAGACCCTGCGGGTTTGAGAACTATGTAGACATGACCTGAGACATTCTCCGGTCAATAACCAATATCGGGGCATGTATGCCCATATTGGCTCCTACATATTCTAGGAAGATCTCCAAAGGTTGAACCTCTACGTCAAGGATTCAGTTAATCCCGTATGATGTTCCCTTTGTCCTTCGGTATGTTACTTGCCCGAGATTCGATAGCCGGTATCTCCATACCTAGTTCAATCTCATTACCGTCAAGTCTCTTTACTTGTTTCGTAATACAAGATCCCGTGTCTAACTCCTTAGTCACATTTCTTGCAAGGCTTATTGTGATGTTGTATTACCGAGTGGACCCCGAGATGCCTCTCTGTCATACGGAGTGACAAATCCCAGTCTTGATCCATGCCAACCAAACAGACACCTTCGGAGATACATGTAGAGCACCTTTATAGTCACCCAGTTGCGTTGCGATTCGGTGTTTGGGAGTTGCATGATCTCATGTTCATAGGAACAGATACATTGACATGCAGAAAACAGTAGCAATAAACTGACACGATCATATACTACGTTCATAGTTTGGGTCTTGTCCATCTCATCATTCTCCATGTGATTCTGTTATCAAGTGACTACACTTGTCCATGGTTAGCAAAACTTAACCATCTTTGATCAACGAGCTAGTCAACTAGAGGCTTACTAGGTACAATATTTTGTATATGTATCCACACATGTATTTGTGTTTCGAATAAACACAATTATAGCATGGATAATAAACAATTATCATGAACAAGAAAATATGATAATAACTAATCTATTATTGCCTCTAGGGCATATTTTCAACAGTCTCCCACTTGCACTAGATTCAATAATCTAGTTCACATCACTATGTGATTGTAATGAATCTAAGACCCATACATCTGTGGGGTTTGATGATGTTTTGCTTGTGAGAGAGGTTTTAGTCAACATTTCTGAACCTTTCAGATATGAGTGGGCTTTACAAATCTCTATGTCATCCTGTAGGTGTTGCTACCAACGTGTCATTTGGAACTATTCCAAATGACTGCTCTACTATACGAATCTGGTTTACTACTCAAAGTCATCCGGATTAACGTCAAAGCTTGCATCGACGTAACCCTTTACAACGAACTATTTTATCACCTCCATAATCGAGAAAAAATTCCTTAGTCCACTAGTTACTACGGATAAGTTTTCACCGTTGCCCAGTAATCCACTCCTGGATCACTTTCTTACCCCTTGACAGATTCATGGCAAGGCACACATCAGGTGCGGTACACAACATAGCATACTATAGAGCCTACGACTAATGCATAGGGGACGACCTTCGTCCTTTCTCTTTCTTCTTCCGTGGTCAGGCTTTGAGTCTTACTCAAATTCACACCTTACAACACAGCTAAGAACTCCTACTTTGCTGATCTATATTGAACTCCTTCAAAAACTTGTGAGGGTATGCAATTCATTGATAGTTTTATCAAGCGTCTTGATCTATCTCTATAGATCTTGATGCTCAATGTCCAACTAGCTCAATCTAGGTTTTCCTCTGAAAAACACTTCTTCAAACAACCCTTTATGCTTTCTAGAAATTCTACATTATTTTTGATCAACAATATGTCAACCACATATACTCATCAGAAATTCTATAGTGCTCCCACTCACTTCTTTGGAAATACAAGTTTCTCACAAACCTTGTATAAACCCAAAACTTTGATCATCTCATCAAAGCGTATATTCCAACTCTGAGATGTTTGCTCCAGTCCATAGAAGGATCTCTGGAGTTTGCATAGTTCTTACCATCCTTAGTATTGACAAAACCTTCTGGTTCTATCACATACAACCTTTCCTCAAGGAAACCGTCGAGGAAACAATGTTTTGACATCATATCTACAAGATTTCATAAATAATGCAGCAACTGCTAACACAATTCCAACAAACTTTTAGCATCGCTACGAGTGAGAAAGTCTCATCATAGTCAACTCTTTGAACTTGTCGGAAACATCTGTGCGACAAGTCGAGCTTTCTTAATGGTGACTGTTCACCATCATCGCCTATCTTCCTTTTAAAGATCCATCTTTACCCAATAACCTTATGACCATCAAGTAGTTCTTCCGAAGTCTACACTTTCTTTTCACACATGGATCCTCTCTCGGATTTCATGACCTTCGGCCATTAGTCAGAATACAGGACCACCATCACTTCTCCATAGCTCGTAGGTTCATTGTTGTCCATCAACATGACCTCCAAGACAGGGTTACCGTACCACTCTGGAGCAGTACGTGACCTTGTCGACCTACTAGGTTTGTAGTAACTTGATCCGAAGCTTCATGATCACTATCATCAGCTTCCACTTAAATTGGTGTAGGAGCCACAGGAACAACTTCCTACGCCCTGCTACACACTAGTTGAAGTGGCGGTTCAATAACCTCATCAAGTTTTCACCATCCTCTCACTCAATTCTTCTAAGAGAAACTTTTCCTCGAGAAAGGACATGTTTCTAGAAACAAACGCTTTGCTTCCGGATCTGAGATAGGAGCTGTACCCAACTATTTTGGGTATTTTATGAAGATGATTTTATCCGCTTTGGGTTCGAGCTTATTAGGCTGAAACCTTTTCACATAAGCGTCGCAGCCCAAAAATTTTAAGAAATGACAGCCTAGGTTTCTCCAAACCATAGTTCATACGATGTCATCTCAACAGAATTACGTGGTGCCCTATTTAAAGTGAATGTGGTTGTCTCTAATGCCTTACCCAAAAACGATAGTGGCAATTCGATAAGAGACATCATAGTATGCACCCTATCCAATAGGGCGCGGCTACGACGTTCGGACACACCATCACACTATGGTGTTCTAGGTGGCATTAATTTTTAAACATTTTTCCACACTTTCTTAATTGTGTACCAAACTCACAACTCAGATATTCATCTCTACGATCGTATCATAGACACTTTATCCTCTTGTAACGACGATCTTCAACTTCACTCTGAAATTACTTGATCCTTTCAATAATTCTGACGTGTGTTTCATCAAGCAAATACACTAGTATATACTCAAATCATCTGTGAAGTAAGAACATAACGATATCCACTGCGTGCCTCGGCACTCGTTGGACTGCATACATCAAAATGTATTATTTCCAATAAGTCACTTGCTCATTCCATCTCACTTAAAACGAGGCCTTCAGTCATCTTGCCCATGATTTGCATCTCTAAAGTGATTCAAAATCAAGTGAGTCTAAACAATCCATCCGCATGGAGTTTCTTCATGCGTTTACACCAATAGGCATGGTTCGCATGTCTCAGACGATTCAAAAATGAGTGACTCCAAAGATCCATCTGTATGGAGCTTCTTCATGTGTTTTACACCAATATGACTCAAGCGGTAGTGCCGCAAGTAAGTGGAGCTATCATTACTACTTTGTATCTTTTGGCAACAATATTATGAACATGTGTATCACTATGATCGAAATTCAGTAAACCATAGAAGGTATTTATTCAAGCAAATAGAATAACCATTATTCTCTTTAAATGAATAATCGTATTGCAATAAACACAATCTAATCATGTCTATGCTCAACGCAAACACCAAATAACAATATTTAGGTTTAACACTAATCCCGATGGTAGAGGGAGCGTGCGATGTTTGATCACATCAACCTTGGAAAGACTTCCAACACATATCATCACCTCGCCTTTAGCTAGTCTCCATTTATTTCGTAGCTATTATTTCGATTTACTAACACTTAGCAACCGAACCGATATCTAATACCCTGGTGCTACTAGGAGTACTAGTAAAGTACACATCAATATCATGTATATCCAATATACTTTTGTCGACTTTGCCAGCATTCTCGTCTACCGAGTATCTAGGGTAGTTCCTCTTCAGTGACTATTCCCCTCATTACAAAAGCACTTAGTCTCGGGTTTGGGTTCAACCTTGGGTCTCTTCACTAGAGCAGCAATTAGTTCGCTATTTCGTGAAATATCCCTTCTTGCCCTTGCCCTCCTAGAAACTAGTGGTTTTACTAACCATCAACAATTGATGCTGCTTTTTGATTTCTACTTTCGCGGTGTCAAACATCGCGAATAGCTCAAGGATCATCATATCTATCCCTGATATGTTATAGTTCATCACGAAGCTCTAGTAGCTTGGTGGCAATTACTTTGGAGAACCATCACTATCTCATCTCAAAGATTAACTCCCACTCAATTCAAGTGATTGTAGCACTCAAACAATCTCAGCACATGCTCAACGATGAACTTTTCTCCCTCACTTTGTAGACAAAGAATCTTGTCGAAGGTCTCATACCTCTCAAAAAGGGCACGAGCCTGTAATCCCAGTTTCATCCCTTGGAACATCTCGTATGTCCCGCGACGTTCGAAACGTCTTCAGCGCCTCAATTCTAAGCCGTTTAAGCATTATGCACTGAACTATCATGTAGTCATCAAAAAAGTGTATGACAGATGTTCACAACATCTACAGACGACGCTCGCGGTTTAGCACACCGAGCGGTGCATTAGGGACATAAGCCTTCTGTGCAGCAAGGAGGACAATCCTCAGTGTACAGACCTAGTCCGCATAAGTTCTACCATCATCTTTTAAGTAAATTTTCTCTAGTAACATATTAAAAACAGTAGAGCTACAACGTAAGCTACAACATAATTTGCAAAGACCATTTGACTATGTTCATGATAATGAGTTCAATTAATCATATTACTTAAGAACTCCCACTCAAATTGACATCCCTCAAGTCATTCGAGTGATGCATGATCCAAATTCACTAACTCAAGTCTGATCATCACGTGAGTTGAGTTTAGCTTCAATGGTGAACATCTCCATGTTGATCATATCAACTATATGATTCGTGCTCGACATTTCGGTCTCTTGTGTTCCAAGGCCATGTCTGTACATGCTAGGCTCGTCAAGTTTAACCCGAGTGTTCCGCGTGTGCAACTGTTTTGCACCCGTTGTATGTGAACGTTGAGTCTATCACACCGGTCATCACATGGTGTCTTGAAATGAAGAACTTTCGCAACGGTGCATGGTCAGGGAGAACACAATTTTATCTTGAAATTTTAGCGAGGGATCACCTTATAATGCTACCGTCATCCTACACAAAACAAGGTGCATAAAAGGATTAACATCACATGCAAATCATAAGTGACATGATATGGCCATGAACTTGTGCTTCTTGATCTCCCTCATCAAAGCACCGACATGATCACCATCATCACCGGCGCCACAACATGATCTCCATCATTCTGCTGCCATCGAGGTTGTCGCGCTAAATATGTTGTTACTACTAAAGCTACTGACAAGCGATAAAGCAAAGCATTTCCAAGCACAAAATAAATTTAAAGACGACCCTATGGCTCCTGCCGGTTGCCGTAGCATCAACGTGCAAGTCGATGGTGGGTCTGGATTCCGATGAATGGCCGAAGGTCATTAAATTCGAGAGAGGATCCATGTGTGAAAACAAAGTGTAGACTTTGGAAGAACTACTTGATGGTCGTAAGGCTATTGGGTACAGATGGATTTAAAAAAAAGGAAGGCGGACGATGATGGTAAGTGTCACCATTAAGATAGCTCGACTTGCCGCGAAGATGTTTCTGACATGTTCAAAAATTTGACTATGATGAGACTTTCTCACTCCTAGCGATGCTAAAAGTCTGTTGGAATTGTGTTAGGAGTTGCTGCATTATTTATGAAATCTTGCAGATAGGATGTCAAAACATTGTTTCCATGACGGTTTCCTTGAGGAAAGGTTGTATGTGATACAACCAGAAGATTTTGTCGATCCTAAGGATGCTAATAAGTATGCAAGCTCCAGCGATCCTTCTATGGACTGGTGCAAGCATCTCGGAGTTGGAATATAGGATTTGATGAGATGATAAAAGTTTTTGGGTTTATACAAGGTTTGTGAGAAACTTGTATTTCCAAAGAAGTGAGTGGGAGCACTATAGGATTTCTGATGAGTATATGTGGTAGACATATTGTTGATCGGAAATAATGTAGAATTTCTAGAAAGCATAAAGGGTTGTTTGAAAGGATTTTTTTCAAAGGAAAGCCTTGATCAAGCTACTTGAACATTGAGCATCAAGAACTATGGAGATAGATCAAAGCGCTTAATAGAACATTCAACGAAATGCATGCCTTGACAAGTTTTTGAAGGAGTTCAAAATAGATCGGCAAAGAAGGAGTTCTTGGCTGTGTTGTAAGGTGTGAATTTGAGTAAGACTCAAAGCCCGACCACGGAAGAAGAAAGAGAAAGGACGAAGGTCGTCCCCTATGCCTTAGCCGTAGGCTCTAAAATATGCCATGTTGTGTACTGCACCTGATGTGTGACTTGCCATGAGTGTGTCACGGGGTACAAAGAGTGATCCAGGATTGAATCACTGAACAATGGTCAAAGTTATCCTTAATAACTAGTGGACTAAGGAATTTTTCTCAATTATGTTATGTCGATGCAAGCTTTGACACTAATCCGCATAACTCTCAGTAGTAAACCGGATTCGTATAGTGGATCAGTCGTTTGGAATTGTTCCAAATGGCGCGTGGTAGCAACACCTACACGGTGACATGGAGATTTGTGAAGCACAGTCGGATCAGAAAAGTTCAGACCAGTTGACTAAAACCTCTCTCACAAGCAATACATGATCAAACCCTAGAACTGTATGGGTGTTAGAATCATTACAATCACATAGTGATGTGAACTAGATTATTGACTCTAGTGCAAGTGGGAGACTGTTGGAAATATGCCCTAGAGGCAATAATAAATTTTTTATTATTATATTTTTCAGATACATGTTAGACAACAGACTATCCCTAGTAAGCCTCTAGTTGACTAGCTCGTTGATCAAAGATGGTCAAGGTTTCCTGGCCATAGACACGTGATGTGACTTGATAACAGGATCACATCATTAGGATAATTATGTGATGGACAAGACCCAAACTATAAAGGTAGCATATGAACGTGTCAGTTTATTGCTACTGTTTTCTGCATGTCAATTTATTTGTTCCTATGACCATGAGATCATGCAACTCGCAATGTAAGTGGGTGACTATAAAGGTGCCCTACAGGTATCTCCGAAGGTGTCTGTTGGGTTGTCATGGGTCAAGACTGAGATTTGTCACTCCGTGTGATGGAGAGGTATCTCAGGGCCCACTCGGTAATATAACATCACAACAAGCCTTGTAAGCAATGTGACTAAGGAGTTAGTCATGGGATCTTGTGTTACGGAACGAGTAAATAGACTTGCCGGTAACGAGATTGAACTAGGTATGAAGATACCGACGGTCGAATCTCGGGCAAGTAGCATACCGAAGGACATAGAGGTTCAACCGATAGAGATCTTCGTAGAATATGTAGGAGTCAATATGTACATCCAGTTCCTGTTATTGGTTATTGATCGGAGAGTGTCTCAGGTCATGTCTACATAGTTCTCGATCCCGCAGGGTCTGAAACTTAAGGTTCAGTGACGTTTTCGGTATAGTTGAGTTATAGGTGCTGGTGACCGAAGGCTGTTCAGGGTCCTGGATAATATCCTGGACGTGATGAGGAGCTCTGGAATGGTTTGGAGGTAAAGATTGATATATAGGAAATCCTTCTTTGGTCACCGGAAAAGTTTCGGGCTCATCGGTAGTGTACCGGGAGTGCCGGGAGGGTACCGGGGACCATTGGGAGGGGTGTCACACCACCGAGGGGCCTCATGGGCTGTGGGAGGAGACAAACCAGCCCCTAGTGGGTTTGAGAAGGAAAAACACCCAAAGGTGGAAGAGGAGGAATCCTACTCCTAGTAGGATTGGAGTAGGACTCCTCCACCTCCAATTTCGGACAAACCTTGAGGGTTTCAAGGTACCTCCTCCCCTCCCTCCCTCCTATATATACTAGAGGAATTAGAGGCAGCCCTAACCCTAATTGCCACGTGCTCCCTCTACTTCTTCTAGATCGGTTTCTCCTCTAGTCTAATTCGGCGGTGCTTAGGTGAAGCCCTGCTGGATTAGTTCACCACCACCACTACCATGCCGCCGTGCTGGAGAACTCATCTACCTCTCCGACCCTATTGCTGGACCAAGAAGGCGGGGATCGTCATCGATCTGTACGTGTGCTGAACACGGAGGTGTCGTCCGTTCGACACTATATTTGGGATGGATCGTGATGGGATCGTGGGACGGATCGTGATGAGATCGCGGGATGGGATGCGATTTGAATCGCAAAGATGTTCCACTACATCAACCGCATTATATACGCTTCCGCTTAGCGATCTACAAGGATATGTAGATTCACTCTGCTCTCTCGTAGATGATCATTGCCATGGATAGGTATTGTGTGTGCGTAGGAAATTTTTTGTTTCTCATCCAACGTTCGCCAACACATGCTCGCACCAGCCTCGACCTTCTGGAGTAGTTGGCCCTCCTGGAGGAGGATGGTCCCATCGGTCCGGCATGCTTTGGCCCCCGGATCCTAGGGGAGTCGTTCCTTTCCGGCTTCACCCTCCCCCGCGACACTCCAAAGTACAATAGCTCCGCTAAGACGGAGGACTGGCTGATCGACTACACCACTACAATCGACATCGTCCGGGGCAACAAGCGTGTAGCCGTCCGCTATGTGCCACTCATGCTGTCTGGCTTGGCAAGAACTTAGCATAATAGCCTACCAGCCTGCAGCGTCAACTCTTGGGTTGACTTTGAAGAGGATATCATCCGCAACTTCACCGGCACCTACAAACGCCCTGGCCACCCCCGCGAGCTGGTCATGTGCGTTCGGAAGCCTGAAGAACCTCTTCGCAACTACGTAACTAGCTGGACGGATTTGTGCAACTCCTGCAAAGGAGTGCATGATGTACAAGCTATTCAGTACTTCATCGACAGCTGCCGAGACAACACCCTTCTTAAGCACAAGCTTATGTGCTCCGATCCTACCTCTTTGGCGGTACTCATGGCCAAGGCGGATAAGCACATCACTGCCGACTCTACAATAAGGATCAAGATCAGCACGACGGATAAGTCCGTCCAAGCACCGACTACAACTAAGCCGACATGAGACAATCGAGACGGGCAAAACAACAAGCGCCAGGTGGATCAACTCGACCCGCAACCTGGGAGAAAGCAGGTGCCCAACATGGAGGAAGAGCAGTCGGCTGCTCAAGCCGGCGCTCAGCGGCAGCGAACCGGCAAGACCACCTGGCAGCCCAAGCTCACCTTCAAACAGATGTTCGACGTGCCCTCAAGATGCATACCGGGGCAAAGTCGGTCACCCACACACTCCGGAGGTGCAGCTTCTCACAGCGCCTGGCCCGGGGTGAGGGTTTGCCGGCTCCCCCGGGGGCGGTTCCTCGAGGTCCGGCTCTTGGGCCGAGTCCGACTCTAGCTCAGCCGCCTCCCAATGATGGCCGTCTCCACGACCAATTCCCCGAGTAGGACGGGGCCTACGTCGTCTTCACTAGCGAAGGCGACGACAAGCACAGCCAGCGTCAACGCTGGAATGAGGTGAATGCAACGGTACCTGTTGGAAATATGCCCTAGAGGCAATAATAAATTAGTTATTATTTTATTTCCTTGTTCATAATAATCATTTATTATCCATGCTATAATTGTATTGATTGGAAACACAAATACATGTGTGGATACATAGACAAAACACTGTCCCTAGTAAGCCTCTAGTTGACTAGCTCGTTGATCAAAGATGGTCAAGGTTTCCTAACCATAGACAAGTGTTGTCACTTGATAACGGGATCACATCATTAGGAGAATGATGTGATGGACAAGACCCAAACTATAAACGTAACATATGATCATGTCAGTTTACTGTTACTATTTTCTGCATGTCAATGTATCTGTTCCTATGACCATGAGATCATGCAACTGCCGGACACTAGAGGAATACCTTGTGTGTATCAAACGTCGCAACGTTACTAGGGTACTATAAAGGTGCTCTACAGGTATCTCCAAAGGTGTCTGTTGGGTTGGCATGCATCAAGACTGGGATTTGTCACTCCATGTGACGGAGAGGTATCTCGGGGCCCACTCGATAATACAACATCACAACAAGCCTTGCAAGCAATGTGACTAAGGGGTTCGTTACGGGATCTTGTATTACGAAACGAGTAAAGAGACTTGCCAGTAACGAGATTGAACTAGGTATAGAGATACCGACGATCGAATCTCGGGCAAGTAACATACCGAAGGACAAAGGGAATAGTACACGGGAATATATGAATCCTTGACATAGAGGTTCAAGCAATAGAGATCTTCGTAGAATATGTAGGATCCAATATGGACATCCAGGTCCCCCTATTGGATATTGACCGGGGAGTGTCTCAGGTCATGTCTTCATAGTTCTCGAACCTACAGGGTCTGCGCACTTAAGGTTCGGTGACGTTTCGGTATAGTTGAGTTATAGGTGTTGGTGACCGAAGGTTGTTCGGAGTTCCGGATGAGATCACAGATGTCACGAGGGTTTCCGGAATGGTCCGAAAACTAAGATTGATATATAGGATGATTTCATTTGGTCTCCGGAAAGATTTCGGGCATTACTGACAGTGTACCGGGAGTGACGAATGGGTTTCGGATCTTCACCGGGATGGGCCCACCCACCCGGGAGTGATCCTGGTGGCACACCACCCATTAGTGGGCTGGTGAGGCTAGCCCAAGTGGGCTATGGCGCTAGGAAGAAAAAACCAAAGAGAAAAAAAAGGAAGAGTGAGGTGGGAAGGAAGAGGAGGACTCCTCCTTCCCAAACTGAATTGGAGTTGGAGTGCTCCTCTCCTCCTTGGTCGGCGCCCTAGGGGTTCCCTTGAGCCCCAAGGGTAGCCCCTCCCCTCCTCCTATATATACTAGAGGTTTTAGGGTTTTTGAGACAGAACTTTGCCACGTGCAAGTCAAACCTTTACCTAGTAGTTCTTCCTCTAGATCGGATTTCTGCGGAGCTCGGGCGGAGCCCTGCAGGAATAGATCATCACCATCACCGGTGCACCGTCACACTGCAGGAGAACTCATCTACTTCCCCGTATCTCTTGCTCGATCAAGAAGGCGGAGATCGACATTGAGCTGTACGTGTGTTGAATGCGGAGGTGCCGTCCGTTTGGTACTAGATCGGGACGGGTCGTGGGACGACGGTGATTTGAATCACGAAGTTGTACCACTACATCAACCGCGTTTCTTAATGCTTCCCGCTTAGCAATCTATAAGGGTATGTGGATCCGATCTCTCTCTCGTAGATGAACATCACCATGATAGGTCTTCGTGTGCGTAGGAATTTTTTTGTTTCCCATGCAACGTTCCCCAACAGTCCCCTCGGTTCCCCAATACATGCATTGGTCTCAAAAGCCAATAACATGGAGCCGGGCGGACCATCTTGCGGTGATGCCGAACCCCGGCACATACGCGCTCGTCCTCGCCTCCACCCTTGCCTCCAAGAGACTCACCTTCCGGTTCTCGCGGGTGTTGATCGATGTCGGCAACAACATCAACATCCTCTACCGAGACATTCTGATCTAGCTCGGGCTGAAGGGTAAGGGCTTGCAGCCGACCAGGACTGTCTTCCACGGCATTGTGCCTGGACAGATTTGCTCGCCGATCGGCAAAATCCAGCTAGACGTCCTCTTTGGCGACAAGTCGCACTTCCGCCGCGAGCCGGTCTGGTTTGAGGTGGTGGACCTGAACAGCCCCTACCACGCGCTGCTGGGCAGGCCGGCCCTGGCCAAATTCATGGAGACCCCCCATTACGCCTACCTCAAGATGAAGATATCGGGTACCAAGGGCATCATCACTGTTGCCCGCGACTACAAGAAGTCGCTCGAGTGCGCGCGCAACAGCAGCCGACTAGCCGAGGCACTGGTGATTGCCGAGGAGAAAAGGCAGCTCGACTGGCTCGTGGCTCAGGCCACCGAGCAGTTGGCCCTGCCCACTCCTCCATCCCAATCGGCCAGTGAGGCCTCGTTTGAGCCGTCCAAGGAGACCAAGCAAGTGCCACTCGACTCGGCCAACCCCAAGCAGTGCGTCACCATCGGCGCCAATCTTAGCCCCAAATAGGAAGGCGAGGTCGTCGACTTCCTGTGTAAGAATCGAGATATCTTTGGATGGTCCCTGAAGGACATGCCGGGAGTCCCGAGGAAGTACGCCGAGCACAAGATTCATGTGCGGCCGGACGCAAATCCAATCAAATAACCTTTGCGCCGCTTCCACTTCGCTGAGAGGAAGCAGCGCACAATCGGAGAAGATATCGCTCGGCTACTCGCAGTCAGCTTCATCATGGAATTTTTCCACCCGGACTAGCTGGCCAACCCAGTCCTTCTACTGAAGAAGAACAAGATATGGCGCATGTGTATCTATTACACAAGCCTGAATAAAGCATGTTCGAAAGACCCTTTCGCCCTGCCACGGATAGATCAAGTGATCGACTCCACGGCCGGCTGCGAATTGTTGTCTTTTCTGGATGGTTATTCCGGCTAGCACCTGATAAAGCTCGACCCGGCCGACCGGCTCATGACCTCCTTCATCACACCTTTTGGAGCCTACTGCTACACGACGATGACGTTTGGCCTGAAGAACCCTGACACCACCTTCCAGCGCTGCATGCAACAATGCCTCATGTCGCAAATCGGCAAGAACATTCACGTCTACGTCGACGACATTGTCGTCAAAACCAAGGAGCATTTCAGTGACCTTGACGATTTGCGGGAGACCTTCGCCAACCCGCGCGGGTACAAAATCCGGCTCAATCCGGAGAAGTGCGTTTTTGGAGTACCAGCCGGCAAGCTCCTGGGTTTCTTCGTGTCGGCTCGTGGCATCGAAGCTAACCCTGAGAAGATCAGAACAATTGTGCGCATGACCAAGCCGGCTCGACTCCTTGATGTTCACAAGTTTGCCAGCTGCCTGGCATCCCTCAGCCGGTTCGTCAGCCGGCTAGACGAGAAGGCACTACCACTCTATCAGCTGATGAAGAAGACAACCAAATTTGAGTGGAATGATCAAGCGGACGAAGCCTTCCGCGACCTCAAGCGCGTGATCTCCAGCATGCCAATCTTGGTTGCGCCGGCAGAGAGGGAGCCCATCCTCATCTACATCGCGGCGACCATGCGCGTGGTCGGTGTCGTCTTGGTGGTGGAGCGAGAGGAGGAGGGCAAGGTGCTACTTGTTCAGCGCCGTGTCTATTATCTGAGCGAAGTCTTGTCCGCCTCCAAGAAAAAGTACCCCCACTACCAAAAGATGTGCTATGGCGTGTATTTTGCCGCCAAGAAACTGAAGCAATACTTCCACGAGCATGCCATCACGATGGTGAGCACAGCTCCACTTTCAGAAATCATGGGCAACCGTGGAAGCCACGCTCCAGATCGCCAAGTGGTCCATCGCCATGGCCGACCACGAAATCCGCTACGAGCCACGCAACTCCATCAAGTGTCAGGTGGTGGCCGACTTCCTCGTCGATTGGGCCAAGACCCAGTTCCTGTCGCCGCCTCCCAACTCCACACATTGGCGGATGCACTTCGACGACTCAAAGATGCGAACCAGACTAGGAGTCGGCATTGTCTTGACGTCTCCAAAAGGGGACCAAGTCAAGTACGCTCTCCACATACACTTCGCCGCCTCCAACAACGTCGCCGAGTATGAGGCGCTCGCACATGGCCTCTGGCTTGCTAGAGAGATCGGCATCCGGTGGATTCTTTGCTTCGGTGACTCTGATCTTGTGGTGTAGCAAGTCTCTGGCGAGTGGGACGCTAGGGAGGCAAACATGGCCAGCTACCGCTTCCTCATCCAGCAGCTCAGTGGTCCCTTCGAGGGCTGCGAGTTCCTGTTGGGGATCGTAGTAATTTCAAAAAAATCCTACGCCATGCAAGGATCTAACTATGGAGAAACTAGAAACGAGCAAAGGGGTAGAGCATCTTCATACCTTCGAATATTGCTAAGCGTAAGCGTTACTATGAACGCGGTTGATGGAGTTGTACTCGCAACAATTCAGATCGCGGTGGATTCCAGTCTATGTGCCGAATCATGGCACCTCCGCGTTCAACACACGTACAGCCCGGTGACGTCTCCTCCTTCTTGATCCAGCAATGATAGAGGAGAAGTTGAGGGAGATATCTAGCAGCACAACGGCATGGTGGCGGTGGAGCTATGTGGTTCTTCGGCAGGGCTTTGCCAAGCGCTGCGGAGGAGGAAGGAGAGAGAGGTAGGGCTGCGCCGTAGGAGAGAGATGAATAATCGTGTCTCAAAAAATCTCAAAACCTCAAGTATATATAGGGGGAAGGAGAGGGAGGGCTGCCTTGGCCCCTCCTCATAGGAGGAGGGGTTCGGCCGAAGCTAGGGAGGACTCCTCCTCCCACAAGGGAGGTGGACTCCCTTGGAAGGAATTTTTTCCCTTTCCTTTTAAGCCTTTTGCCTTATCCCTTTATCCCTATGCACCTGGGCCTTAAGGGCAAGCCTTGGCCAGCCCAATAAGGGATGGTCCACCTCCTCTAACAGCCCATGCACTCCTTTGGTCGTCACACTACTCCTCGGGGTCCTCCGGCACCCTTCCGGTACACTACCGATGAGCCCGAAACTTTTCCGATGACCAAAACAGGACTTCGTATATATCAATCTTTACCTCCGGGCCATTCCAGTGCTCCTCGTGACGTCCGGGATCTCATCCAGGACTCCGAACAACCTTCGGTAACCACATACCATTCTCTTTACAACTCAAGCATCATCGAACCTTAAATGTGTAGACCCTACGGGTTCAGGAGACATGTAGACATGACCGAGACATCTCTCTGGACAATAACCAACAGCGGGGTATGGATATCCATGTTGGTTCCTACATGTTCCATGATGATCTCATAGGATGAACCACGATCTCAAGGATTCAATCAATCCCGTATGCAATTCCCTTTGTCTACCAGTATGATACTTGCCCGAGATTCAATCGTCGGTATCTCTATACCTTGTTCAATCACGTTACCGGTAAGTCTCTTTACTCGTTCTGTAACACATCATCCCGTGGCTAACTCCTTAGTCACACTGAGCTCAATATGATGATGGATTACCGAGTGGGCCCAGAGATACCTCTCCGTCACACGGAGTGACAAATCCGGGTCTCGATTCGTACAACCCAACAGACACTTTCGGAGATACACGTAGTGCACCTTTATAATCACCCAGTTACGTTGTGACGTTTGATACACTCAAAGCATTCCTACGGCATCCGGGAGTTTCACAATCTCATGGTCTAAGGAAATGATACTTGACATTAGAAAAGATTTAGCAGACAAACAATATGATCTAGTACTATGCTTACGATTGGGTCTTGTCCATCACATCATTCCCCAATGATGTGATCCTGTTATCAATGAGATCCAATGTCCACGATCAAGAAACCATAATCATCTATTGATCAACGAGCTAGCCAACTAGAGTCTCACTAGGGACACATTATGATCTATATATTCACACATTTATTACGGTTTCTGGTTGATACAATTATAGCATGAATAATACACAATTATCATGAACTAGGAAATATAATAAAACCCATTTTATTATTGCCTCTAGGGCATATTTCCAACAGTATCCCTCTTGCACTAGATCAATAATCTAGTTACATTGTGATGAATCGAACACCCATAGAGTTCTGGTGCTGATCATGTTTGCCCGTGGAAGAGGTTTAGTCAATGAGTCCGCGACATTCAGATCCGTATGTACTTTACAAATATCTATATCTCCATCTTGGATGTATTCACCAATGGAGTTGAAGCGGCACTTGATGTGCTTGGTCTTCTTATGAAACCTGGGCTCCTTTGCAATAGCAATAGCTCAAGTTTATTCACAGAGCAGAGTCATCGGGCCCGACGCACGGGAATCACTCCAAGGTCGGTGATGAACTCCTTCATCCAGACTCCTTGTGCTGCTTCTGAAGCATCTATGTACTCCACTTCACATGTAGATGCCGCCACGATGCTTTGCTTGCAACTGCACCAGCTAAATGCCCCATTATTCAAAACATACACGTATCCGGTTTGTGACTTAGAGTCATCCGGATCTGTGTCGAAGCTAGCATTGACGTAACCCTTTACGACGAGCTCTTCGGCACCTCCATAGACGAGAAGCATATCTTTAGCCCTTTTCAGGTACTTTAGGATATTCTTGACCGTTGTGCAATGTTCCACTCGTGGATCACTCTGGTACCTCCCTACCAAACTTTTGGCAAGGTTCACATCAGGTCTCGCACACAGCATGGCATACATGATAGAGCCTACGACTGAAGCATAGGGGATGGTACTCATCTTCTCTATCTCTTCTGTCATGGTCGGTCTTTGAGTTGCACTCAACCTCACACCTTGTAATACAGGCAAGAACCCCTTCTTAGCCTTATCCATATTGAACTTCTTCAATATCTTGTCAAGGTATGTGCTTTGTGAAAGACCTATGAGGCGTCTCGACCTATCTCTATAGATCTTGATGCCTAATATGTAAGCAGCTTCTCCAAGGTCCTTCATTGAAAAACTCTTATTCAAATAGCACTTTATGCTTTCCAATAGTTCAATATCATTTTCCAGCAACAATATGTCATCCACATATAATATGAGAAATGCTACGGAGCTCCCACTCACTTTCTTGTAAATACAGGCTTCTCCATAAGTCTGTATAAACCCAAACGCTTTGATCACCTCATCAAAGCGAATGTTCCAACTCCGAGATGCTTGCACCATCCCATAGATGGAGTGCTCAAGCTGGCATACCTTGTTAGCATTGCTAGGATCGACAAAACCTTCCGGCAGTATCATATACAATTCTTCTTTAAGAAAGCCGTTCAGGAATGCCGTTTTGACGTCCATTTGCCATATTTCATAATCACAAAATGCGGCAATTGCTAACATGATTCAAACCGACTTCAACATCGCTACGGGTCAGAAGGTCTCATCATAGTCAATGCCTTTAACTTGTCGATAACCCTTACCGACAAGTCGAGCTTTATAGATGGTCACATTACCATCTGCGTCTGTCTTCTTCTTGAAGATCCATTTATTTTCTATGGCTCGCCGATCATCGGGCAAGTCCACAAAAGTACATACTTTGGTCTCATACATGGATCCTATCTCAGATTTCATGGCCTCAAGCCAATTGTTGGAATCCGGGCCCGCCATCGCTTCTTCATAGTTCGAAGGTTCAATGTTTTCTAACAACATGATTTCCATGACAGGGTTGTCGTACCACTCTAGTGCGGAACGTACCCTTGTCGACCTTCGAGGTTCAATAGAAACTTGATCTGAAGTGTCATGATCATCATCATTCACTTCATCTCTAGCCGGTGTGAGCGCCTCAGAAACATTTTCTTGCGCTGTGCTACTCTCCGGTTCGAGAGGAGGTACAATTACCTCATCAAGTTCTATTTTCCTCCCGCTTACTTCTTTCGATAGAAACTCTTTCTCTAGAAAGGATCTGTTCCTAGCAACAAAGATCTTGCCTTCGGATCTAAGATGGAAGGTGTACCCAATAGTTTCCTTAGGGTATCCTATGAAGACGCATTTTTCCGCTTTGGGTTCCACCTTCTCTTGTTGAAGTTTCTTCACATAAGCATCACAGCCCCAAACTTTTAGAAACGACAGCTTAGGTTTCTTGTCAAACCATAATTCATACGATGTCGTCTCAACTGATTTAGACAGTGCCCTATTTAAAGTGAATGCGGCAGTTTCCAATGCATAGCCCCAAAATGATAGCGGTAAATCGGTAAGAGACATCATAGATCGTACCATATCTAATAGAGTGCGATTACAACGTTCAGACACACCGTTATGCTGCTCTGTGCCAGGCGGCGTGAGTTGTGAAACTATTCCACATTTCCTTAGGTGTGTGCCAAACTCGTGACTCAAATATTCTCCTTCACGATCTGATCATAAGAACTTTATTTTCTTATCACATTGATTCTCCACCTCATTCTGAAATTCCTTGAACTTTTCAAAGGTTTTAGACTTGTGCTTCATTAAGTAGACATACCCATATATACTGAAATCATTAGTGAGGGTGAGAACATAACGATAGCCTCTACGAGCTTCAATGCTCATTGAACCGCATACATCGGTATGTATTAGTTCCAATAAGTTGGTCGGTCGCTCCACTATTCCCGAGAACGGTGTCTTGGTCATCTTCCCATGAGGCACGACTCGCATGTGTCAAGTGATTCAAAATCACGAGACTCCAAAAGTCCATCAGTATGGAGTTTCTTCATGCGCTTTACGCCGATATGACCAACGCGGAAGTGCCACAAGTATGTGGGACTATCATTATCAACCTTGCATCTTTTAACACTCACACTATAAATATGTGTATCATCACGATCGAGATTCATTAGGAATAAACCATTAACCAGCGGGGCATGACAATAAAACATACCACTCATATAAATGGAACAACCATTATTCTCGTATTTAAATGAGTAGCTATCTTGCATTAAGCGAGATCCTGATACAATGTTCATGCTTAAAAAGTTGGTACTAAATAACAATTATTAAGTTTTATAACCAATCTCGAAGGTAGATGTAGAGGTAGCGTGCCGATGGCGATCACATCGACCTTGGAACCATTCCCGACGCGCATCGTCACCTCGTCCTTAGCCATCCTACGCTTGTTCCATAGTTCCTGCTTATTGTTGCAAACGTGAGCAACAACACCGGTATCAAATACCCAGGAGCTACTACGAGCGCTGGTAAGGTACACATCAATAACAAGTATATCACTATACCTTTGACGTTGCGGGCCTTCTTGTCCGCTAAGTACTTGGGGCAATTCCGCTTCGAGTGACCGGTTCCCTTGAAGTAGTAGTACTTAGTCTCAGGCTTAGGTCCTTTCTTTGACTTCTTCTCGGCAACTGGTTTACCGGGCGCGACAACAGCTTTGTCGTCTTTCTTGAAGCTTTTCTTACCCTTGCCCTTCTTGAAACTGGTGGTCTTATTGACCATCAACACTTGATGCTCCTTTTTGATTTCTACCTCCGTAGATTTCAGCATTGAATACAACTCGGAATAGTCTTTTCCATCCCTTGCATGTTGTGATTCATCACAATGCCTTTATAGCTAGGTGGAAGCGACTGGAGGATTCTGTCAATGACCGCATCATCCGGAAGTTCAACTACCAGCTGAGTCAAGCGGTTGTGCAACCCAGACGTTCTGAGTATGTGCTCACTGACAGAACTATTCTCCTCCATCTTACAGCTAAAGAACTTGTCGGAGACTTCATATCTCTCGACCCGGGCATGAGCTTGAAAAACAAGTTTCAGCTCCTCGAACATCTCATATGCTCCGTGTTGCTCAAAACGCCTTTGGAGCCCCGGTTCTAAACTATAAAGCATGCCGCACTAAATGAGAGAGTATTCATCACTCCGCGACTGCCAGGCGTTCCTAGCATCCTGGTCTGCTGCGGGAATGGGAGGATCACCTAGCGGTGCATCAAGGACATATGCCTTCTTGGAAGCCATGAGGATGAGCTTTAAGTTACGAGCCGAGTCCGCATAGTTTCTCCCATCGTCTTTCAGCTTGGTTTTCTCTAGGAACGCATTGAAGTTGAATGGGACATTTGCGTTGGCCATTGGATCTACAATATTTGTAAAGACAATTTTATACTAAGTTCGTGATAATTAATTTCATTTAATCAAATTAGTAATGAACTCCCACTTAGATCGACATCCCTCTAGTCATCCAAGTGTTACATGATCCACGTCGACTAGCCCGTGTCCGATCATCATGTGAGACGGACTAGTCATAGATGGTGAACGTCTCTATGCTGATGGTATCAACCAAACGACTCATGTTCGACCTTTTGGTATCCCGTATTCGAGACCATGTCTGTACATGCTAGGCTCGTCGAGTCAACCTAAGTGTTCTGCGTGTATAAACTTGCTTACACCCTTGTATGCGAACGCTAGAATCTATCACACCCGATCAACACGTGGTTCTTCAAAACAATGAACGTTCACAACGGTGCACACTTAGGGGAATACATATCTCAAAATTTCAATGAGGGATCATCTTATCTTTGCTACCATCATTCTAAGTAATAAGATGTAAAACATGATAAACATAACATGCAATCATATAGTGACATGATATGGCCAATATCCTCTTGCTACTTTGGTCACCATCTTTGGGGCACCATGATCATCATCGTCACCGGCATGACACCATGATATCCATCATCATGATCTCCATCATTGTGTCTCCGTGGAGTTGTCAAGCCAACTATTACTTCTACTACTATAGCTAACTGTTAGCGATAATGTAAAGTAATCAACATGGCGTTGCATCTCATACAATAAATTAAGACAACTCATATGGCTCCTGCCGGTTGTCATACTCATCGACATGCAAGTCATGAATCCTATTACAAGAACATGATCAATATCATACATTACATATGTAACATCACATCCTTTTGGCCATATCACATCACATAGCATACCCTTCAAAAACAAGTTAGACGTCCTCTAATTGTTGTTGCAAGTTTTATGTGGCTGGTTAGGGTTTCTAGCAAGAACATTTCTCACCTACATGACAGCCACAACGTTGATATGCCAATGCTATTTACCCTTCATAAGGACCCTCTTCATTGAATCTGATCCGACTAAAGTGGGAGAGACAGACACCCGCTAGCCACCTTATGCACCAAGTGCATGTCAGGCGGTGGAACCAGTCTCATGTAAGAGTACGTGTAAAGTCGGTTCGGGATGCTTCATCCCATGATGCCACCGAATAAAGATAAGACTAGTAACGGCAAGAAAATTGACAAATCAGCACCCACAACTTTTGTGTTCTACTCGTGCATATAATCTACGCATAGAACCTTGGCTCGGATGCCACTGTTGGGGATCGTAGTAATTTCAAAAACAAATCCTACGCCGTGTAAGGCTCTATCTATGGAGAAACCAGCAACGAGCAAAGGGGTAGAGCATCTTCATACCTTTGAATATCGCTAAGCGGAAGCGTTACTATGAACGCGGTTGATGGAGTCGTACTCAAAGCGATTCAGATCACGGTGGATTCTGACCTATGTGTCGAATCACGACACCTCCGCGTTCAACACACGTATAGCCCGGTGATGTCTCCTCCTTCTTGATCCAGCAAGGAGAGAGGAGAAGTTGAGGGAGAGATCCGGCAACACGATGGCGTGGTGGCGGTGGAGCTATGTGGTTCTCCAGGAGGGCTTCGCCAAGCGCTGCGGAGGAGGAAGAAGAGAGAGGTAGGGTTGCGCCGTGGGAGAGATATGAATAATTGTGTCTCAAAAATACAAAAACCTCAAGTATATATAGGGGGAAGGAGAGGGAGGGCTGCCTTGGTCCCTCATCCAAGGAGGAGGGGTTCGGCCGAAGCTAGGGAGGAGTCCGCCTGCAACAAGGGAGGTGGACTCCATTGGAAGGACTCTTTTCCCTTTCCTTTAAGCCTTTTGCCTTGTCCCTTTATCCCTATGCGCATGGGCCTTTAGGGAAAGCCTTGACCAGCCCAATAAGGGCTAGTCCACCTCCTCTAACAGCCCATGCACTCCTTTGGTCGTCAAACCCCTCCCGGGGGTCCTGCGGCACCCTCCCGGCACTCCCGGTACACTACCGATGAGCCCGAAACTTTTCTGGTCACCAAAACAGGACTTCCTATATATCAATCTTTACCTATGGGCCATTCCATAGCTCCTCGTGACATCCGGGATCTCATCCGGGACTTCGAACAACCTACGGTAACCACATACCATTCTCTTTACAACTCTAGAGTCATCGAACCTTAAGTGTGTAGGCCCTACGGGTTCGGGAGACATGTAGACATGACTCGGACATCTCTCCGGCCAATAACCAATAGTGGGGTACGGATATCCATGTTGGTTCCCACATGTTCCACGATGATCTCATCGGTGAACCACGATGTCAAGGATTCAATCAATCCCGTATGCAATTCCCATTGTCTACCGGTATGATACTTGCCCGAGATTCGATTGTCGGTATCTCTATACCTTGTTCAATCTCGTTTCCGGCAAGTCTCTTTACTCGTTCTGTAACACATCATCCCGTGGCTAACTCCTTAGTCACACTGAGCTCAATATGATGATGGATTACCGAGTGGGCCCGGAGATACCTCTCCGTCACACGGAGTGACAAATCCCAGTCTCGATTCGTACAACCCAACAGACACTTTGGGAGATACACGTAGTGCTCCTTTAAAATCACCTAGTTACGTTGTGACGTTTGATACACCCAAAGCATTCCTACGGCATCGAGGAGTTGCACAATCTCATGGTCTAAGGAAATGATACTTGACATTAGAAAAGCTTTAACACACGAACAACACGATCTAGTGCTATGCTTACGGTTGGGTCTTGTCCATCACACCATTCCCAATGATGTGATCCCATTATCAATGACATCCAATGTCCATGATCAAGAAACCATGATCATCTATTGATCAATGAGCTAGCCAACTAGAGGCTCACTAGGGACACATTGTGGTCTATATGTTCACACGTGTATTACGATTTGTGGTTAATACAATTATAGCATGAAGAATAGACAATTATCATGAACTAGGAAATATAATAATAACCATATTATTATTGCCTCTAGGGCATATTTACAACAGTTCCATCGTGTCCCCCGAGCGGATAACGAGGCGACGGATACATTGGCAAAAATCGGCTCCACAAGGCAGGCAATCCCTGCCGACGTCTCCCTCAAGCAGCTGCACAGGTCCTCTAGCAACCCGTCTCCGGAGTCGGCATCGATTTTTGTGCCTGCGAACCCTTCCGCCCCAATGACTCTGGGTCCGGAGAAAGTGCCGGAATCATTAACTTTGCCGGCTCCGACAACCTTGCCGGCTCCAGGTGCCTTGCCGGCTCGAGCAACTCCACCGGCTACGCCAAACCTCGAACCCAGTCGGCTCAACACCAATTGGGTGGCCGTCATGGAAGTAGATGGCATGTCGGCTGCCACGACGGCGTCAGAGACAGAAGGTCTCAAACCCAGCACCACAACAACAAACTCGAGGCCTTTAGTTGCCCCTGACCTTCAGGCCGAGCCGGAGCCGGATACGATGTCGGCTCCCTCATGGGCACACCCCATCCTGACTCTCCTCCTTCGCGGTGAGCTCCTTCAAGATGAGGCGGAAGCACGGCAGATCCAATGTCGTTCTCCCGCTTACGCCATCATCAACCGCGAACTAGTTCGACGTAGTGTAACACACGTATTTCAACACTGTGTCGAATCAGGGAAAGGGCAGGAAATTCTGAAGGACATACATCAGGGTGAGTGCGGGCATCATGCGCCTCCAGAACCCTGGTGGACAAGGCATTCCGCCATGGATTCTATTGTCCCACGGCCCTGGAAGAGGCCACAACCCTGGTCGACAAGTCTGAAGGATGCCAACGCTTCAGCATGGAAAGCCACTTGCCGGCCTCGGCCCTCAATACCATTCCCCTGTCATGGCCCTTCGCTGTCTAGGGACTGGATATGGTGGGCCCATTCAAAACCACTTGAGGCAGCATGACGCATCTCCTGGTAGTCGTCGACAAGTTCACCAAGTGGATTGAGGCCAGGCCAATCAAGAAGCTTGACAGTCCCACGCCCGTCAAGTTCATCAAGGACGTCACCATCCACTACGGCGTCCCCCACAACATCGTCACCGACAATGGAACCAACTTTGCCAAAGGTGCAATGGCGCTTTTCTGTGCCAAAGAGCTCATCCGGCTCGACCTGGCGTCAGTGGTGCACCCGCAGTCAAACGGCCAGGCAGAAAGGGCAAACAGCCTAATATTGGCCGACATCAAGCCAAGACTCGTGGCACCACTCGTCAGGTCAGCTGGTTGCTAGATCGAAGAGTTGTCGGCTCTGCTGTGGAGCTTCCGCACCATGCCGAACCGGTCAACCGGCTTCACGCCATTCTTTCTCGTCTACGGGGCTAAGGCAATAATCCCCATGGATCTCGAGTTCGACTCACCTCATGTCACCTGTACATGGAGGCAGATGCCAAAGACGCAAGAGAAGATGGTGTCGATCTTCTCGAGGAGGCACGAGAGTTGGCTTTGAGCCGGACGGCCATCTACCAGCAGAAGCTGAGGCACTACCACAACAAAAATATCAGGCCTCTCTCCTTTCGTGAGGGGGACCTGGTACATAGAAGAATCCAACGAACAGCTGGCCAGCAAAAGCTCTCTTCCCCATGGGAGGGACCCTTCATCATCATCAGGGTGCTGCACAACAATGCATACTATCTAATAGACGCTCAGAAGCCGCAGAAGCGCAAGAGAGACGACTCCGGTGAAGAAACGAAGCGTCCAAGGAATGCGGCATTGCTTCACCCGTTCTACTGCTAGAACCAAACAGAATAACGTGTATGTATGTATCCTTTACCCTTTCGGGATTTCAATGAATGCAACGAGTGCTCCAAGCCAGTACTTGGGGCATACCTTTTTCAAGTTCATGAAAAGAGTTGTCATTACAAAAGTGGGCTCTCAGGTCCGACTCCTCGGGCTCGAGGGCTCGCTAGCCGGCCCGAGCTAACTTCCTAGTCATAGTCGAGTATATAATGCACGTCGAGCTGAAACCCTTACCACCCTGCACAAGCTACAGACTGGCTCCCGACTGTCTGGCTAACGGGACAATGGGAAGCAAGGCCGGTTGTACGCAAAATTCGACTACGAAGGGGTCGCCAGCTCGGGTTGGTTCGATCGCTTCCGATCTTCATTTTTAGCCGGCCTCTGCTGACTCGCTCCAAATCTAAGTACCTCTACGGCTTCAAAAATCCGAGGCTGGCGCCTTCGAAGGCAGAAGCCACGTCCCAGTCATAGACCGGCTCCGAGCTGTCGGACTGGCGGGGTGGATGCTGGAGGGGGCAAGCTGTTGGACAGACAGAAGCAAAGGAAAACGAAAGATAGAAAAGCGAGCCGGCAAGCACAACCTTCACAGGCACAAGTCAAACATACTAACATATATTACATTCAAAAGCATGTAAAGGCCCATGGCCAAGGTTCATTACATAACAACCAGTGGGTGGAACTGCTGGGCTAACAAAAATATGGAGAAAGTAAAAAAGCTTTAGTTGGTGGCGGCTCCACCCGTGGCTCCGGTGTCACCAGCAGCACGTGAGGTGGAGGCGCTAGCATTGCGAGCGGCACCTGAGGTAGAGGTGCCGACATCACCAGCACCTGAGGTAGAGGCGCCGTCATCCGCCCAAGCACCTTCGGCATCGCCCTTCGCGGCGGAGTCGGCATAGGCCTCTTCGCTGGAGTCGACATCCTCAAAGGTCGTCTCATCGGAGCTGCCGTCTGTGTCGTAAAGGGCCAGCTGGTACTGGTCTTCCAGGATCACACTGCCATCAGCCTCCCGCTCCAGGGTGTATTCGTTCCATGCGGCGAACGAAGCAATGTCGCTGGCCCGCACCTGCACCTCGTCTTCCACGGCTACCAGCTCTGCTTCTGTGTCGGCGCGTTGAGCTGCGAGCAGGCCCAAGTTCAGGTTTTTATACCATGACTTGGCAAGGCAGAGCGCCATGTATGCTCCAGCTCGCGCAGCCGACGCACGCCAGGCGTCCAGACGGGAGCTTTCAGCCTCAAGCCAGCGGGACAGTGATACGTCTCAAACGTATCGACTTTTCCAAACACTTTTGCTATTGTTTTGGCCTCATTCTTGCATGATTTGAATGAAACTAACCCGGACTGACGCTGTTTTCAGCAGAGCTGCCTGTATGGTTTTCTTGCGTGCAGGAAAATGGATATTTAGATGTCCCGGAAAATTCCCAGAAAAATAGAGAAAATCCACACACCGGGGAGAACCATAGGTCAGAAAATGGGCCAAAGGGGGGCCATAGGGCCCCAGGCGACCTGCTGGCGCGGCCTGCCCCCTGGCCACGCCGGGAGGCCACCTGGTCGGGGCCCACCCCCTCTGGTGCCCTACTTTGGCTCCTATTTTTACCTGTGATGAGGAAATTCCAAAACAGAAGTCGTTTTGCAAGTTCTCGATGCGGAGCCGCCGCCACACTCGGTTCTTCCTCGGGAGAGCTAATCTGGAGGTTGTTTTGGCCTCCGGAGAGGGGAAATCATTGCCATCATCATCACCATTACCACTCGATCATCCTTCCATGGATTCTCCCATCATGTGTGAGTAATTCCCTGTTGTAGGTGAAGGGGATGGGAGAGATTGGATGAGTTAGATCATGTAATAGTTCGCCGGATTGTTGGGGGCATGTTGCCTATCATCTAGTATGTTGTTTATCATCTTTGCTACTACTTGTTACTCTTAATGCTTGTCACTTTGGGCTCGAGTGCCATGATTTCAGATCTGAATACCTTATGGTTTCATGAATATATTTGTGTTCTAGATCCTATCTATGAGTAGTATGCACCTATTATAATCCGGAACCGACGATCCCAATGGTGACAGCTTGGGACACCAAAGGGGATGGGCTATAGTTTGAGGATTCCATGTATCCATTGATTGTTAATGCTTTGTTCCGGTGCTCTTTGACAGGAGCACCTTAATCTCCAAAAGTTCCTTTTGGCCCCATTGATAGCGGGATGGTAGGACAAAAGATGTTGTGCAAGTTCTTATTGCAAGCATGCACGACTACCTCGGGATACATGCCTAATGTTTGATATATGCCTAGATGATCATTACTTTTCTGTGTGCCTTGCCCCAAGTTAAATACATGATATCTCTCATCCATGACCAACCATCCATCTCCTTAGCCTATAATGTTTTAATCTTGCTGGTCACAAGTAGCTTTACTTTCGTTGTTTTACTTTCGTTGCTCTGCCGCTATTATTTCCGTTGCCGCCATCACTTCCATATCACAGTTGCTACTAATATTTCGTTGCCAAGCAAGTATCTTTCAGGTGCGGTTGAATTGACAACTCAACTGTTAAATCTTATAAATATTCTTTGGCTCCCCTTGTGTCGAATCAATAAATTGGGTTAACTTACCCGTGAAGACTGTTGCGATCCCCTACACTTGTGGGTTATCAGACGGCCGACTCATTGACGCCGGCTCTACCGCGTGGGGCCAAAGGGCCTTCACTATCGCCAGCCCAACGTCCGGGAGCCGTGTCAGAGATTGCGCCAGCTCCCACATGCGGTCCCTGGTGCCAAGGGCCACCTCTTCCACGGTCCAACCGGCGGTGGCGTCCACCTCAATGTAGACAGCATGTCGCTCATTGCGACTGGCCTCCGTAGCTGCATCTGCCACATCCCGTGTCCCTGGGAAGAGTTCTGGGAACAGGGACGGGGGTGTGGCCCGAGAAAAAGAAAAAAAGAGAAGCTAACAAAAATAAAAAGAAAAGACAAGGCGGGGAGGGCTCATGGTTCAGGAGAATGTCGACCTTGCCTGCCTCCTCTTGAGCCTTGCGATCCGAAACCGCGTGCTCTTGAGCCAGGCGGGTGATCTCACCCCGAAGGGCCTGTGCCGCCTTGGTTTCCTTCGCCAATTGGTCCTTCACATCCTTTAGGGCGGCATCCTGCTGCACCTTCTTGTCAAGGCGCAGCTTCTCCAAACGCTCCAGATCGGCGGCGTGGGAGGCGTCCGTCTTTGTTAGGGCGTCGTTCTGGGTGACGCGCAGCTGCCTAACTCCGTCTGATGGGCCGCCTCACGGTCCTTCTTCTCTGTCTGGAGAAGTTCCACGTCCTGATGTAGCCGGTCGTCCTCACCGCCCGGAGCGTCATGCTCCATGACGGCTTGGTCTAGCCGGCCTTGAAGGTCGCTTGTCCGCCTCTCGGCCTCTTGGAGTCGGGCCAGCAGCGCGTTATGAGCTTGCGCTTGGCTGTTGTGGATATCCTATGACGAAAAGGAGCAAAACAAATCAAGAATAAGATTCGGCCCGACAGATTCCCAACTAGCCCGATTCTTGGGGGCTACACCCAGTGGGTGCGCTTGCGCGCCCCCACTGAATGGAAAAGAAGAAAACAAGCCGCCACGAGTAAGACTCGGACCGGCTAACTCTCAGCCGGCCCGACTCTGAGGGGCTACACCCAGTGCGTGTGCAGGCGCGCCCCCACTGAAGCAAAGATAGAAGAAGAAAAATCTTGACAAAAAGGTGCGGGAATTAAAAACATATTGCGGTCCATTCCTCGACGCGGTTCAGGTCTTCCCGGGACACCAGGGCCGCCTGCGCCACCTTGTCACAGCTGCGGGAATACGCCGCCACAAGCGCAGGGACTCCACTCAGCGTGGCGCCAGGAGGCAGGGTCGCGTGGATCGCCCTGGCCGTGCTCCAGGACCCTATGGGTCGGCTCCAGAGAGGGGGTCGGCTCCAGAGGTGGACAGGCCGCGACCGGATGTGACCATGGTGCCACCTCTTGTTGGCGCGCTTCGGGTTGGCTCCTTTAGCGCTTCCGTCCGGCGAGGCGCCTGTGGACCCTCGATCCGCACGATCTTGTCCTTCACCACAAGGGTTGTCTCCATGCTTGGTGGCGGGATCTTTGATCCCGGCGCATCCATCGACGACTCCTGTGTGGCGTATGTCCCGACGTCAGGCACGTCGGGCACCGTGTCGAGATCCACCAGCGTGGCGGTAGATCCTGGCACGGTGGCCTTGGTGGTCTCGGCCGAGCTTGCTCTGGCACGAGCCGGCTCGCTGGTCTGGGCCTCCATATTCGCCCCCGAAGCTCTCCTGTGTGGTTCATTTGGAGGTCGGTTTGGCGGTAGCGACCTGCTTGCCTTTCCACCGAGCTCCTTCACCATCCATGTCCGGCTCATGGGCGACTCGACGTTGCCGCGTCACGGGAGGACTGGAGACCTCTTCTAGCTCTTCCAGGTCTTCCACGTCGACTTCACCGTGCAATGGAGGCGACACCTCGTCATCATCTATAAAGTCAAGCAATCCAGACGCGAAAAACTCACCGTACGGCTCGGTTCCCTCCGACTCAGCCACCTCCTCAACTTCTTCGGAGGCGGCTGGTTGAGGCTCCACCTCGTCCTCATCCTCGATCTCAGCGGGGTCCGACACCTCCACGTCGGCGGTCGGCTGCTGATAGACTTGCACACGCTTGAATAGTTGATGACGTAGCTGGCGTCCGGCATCAGAAGTCGGATGGTATCCAAAGAAAAACAAGAAACGTTATCAATGAAGAAGCACACCGTCGGAGCTGGATGGTCTCGGTTATAAGGGGCCATGAACCACTTCCATGCACTGTCGTCATCCATGGAGGCAGAGGACATCAAGTTCACCTGCTGAGATATCCTGCCGGCTCGCAGGTTCTTTGTCGAGAGCCGGCATGGGTCATGTCGGCTGCCCATCTGGCAAATCAAGTGTGGCCAGCACTGCAGAGGCGGAATCTGGCGAGCCACCATGGGTGCAAGAAAGTCCTCGGCCAGAAGGCCTCGGGTCTTCGAAAGCTCGAGGTGAGAGCATATCTGCTTCACCTCTGGGATCAGCTTCGGAAGCGAGCTCTTCCAGCTCAGCTTCGCAGTTGGTGGAGCGATGGCGAAAGGAGGCAGGTTGATGTGGTTGTGCAGGGGATTCACATTCTTCACATAGAAGAATCCCCTCTGCCACTTCTTCACTGAATCCTGGAGAGGAAGCTTTGGGAAGCCAGAGTCAGTCCGGTGATGAACAAGGGCGGCGCCGCAAGGGGTCATCTTCATAACGCCGGGAACATCGGTTGGCACCGACTGCTGCTTGAAGAAAAATAGCTGACGCCACAAGTCCAACCAGGGCTCGATCCTCATGAATCCCTCGCACAGAGTGACGAAGGCCGCCAACTGGAGGACGACATTCGGCACGAGGTGGTGCGGCTGTTGGGGATATTACCTATTGGTAACCCACCCTTAATGGGCCGGGTCACCAGATGGGTGACTCACCATTGGTTGCGTGTCCCGTAGCCCAGGAACTAAAGGGCGGTTCATAAGATTGTGCGGATGATGGAATATCAAGGAAGCTCCTAACCGTGGAGAACACGGCGACTTAGAGATAAGGAAAGCTATGGAGAGTAGCATGGCAGGACTTTGTAAACCCTAGGGCTTCGACCTGTATATAAAGGCGAGTCCCAGGGACAGGTCAGGCGAGTTAGAAAGAATCGAGAGCTAGGTCAGGCAAGTTACACCCTCCTTGTAATCGAAACCACCATTAATCCACACAAAGGAGGATGTAGGCTTTTACCTCCTCACGAGGGGCCGAACCTGGGTAAATCTGAGTCTCGCTTTCACTCACCCCCTTCGAGTCGCCACCAAGGTGCGATGTCTCCATCTCTAAGTCATTTCACGAGGACATCTGTCGTGACAAAACCACGACAGTTGGCGCCCACCGTGGGGCCTGCGCACAGTGGAGTTGAGTTCTCGAAGGGAGCCCTACCAGGGTTAGAAAGCTATGCGGTCGGCATCATGACTAAGAGCTGCCGCGGGAAGTACTACATCGACAACTCGCTGTGGGAGCCGGAGGCCGATTCCGTCGAATCTGGCTACCGAGTCCCCTTCGGCAAGAGCAACATCTTCATCGGCATGATCGGGACACCCGTTCCTGAGCGGGACACCTCCACCGACATCGTTGAGCCGGCCAGGTACGTCCTCCCCGCTACACGGCGGGATAAGAGCCGCCATGTCTTCGTCGGTTTTATGCAGGGAGACGATGCGCAAGACCAAGTGGCGGGTCACGAGATCACCCCTGTCAATTCCGATGGCGAGTCATCCATGGGCGAGACGGAGTCGATCCGCCCTCTCAAGGAAGGACAGCTCGGGGGCTGTCGTTGGCAATGGATCCCGAGGTTTTCGAGAGGTCTCGCCGGCAAATCACCATCTATATGGCGGGGTCAGCACAGCCTGAGAAGAATCCAACTGGCAATAATGAGACCGGGGGAACATCCAAACCCCCAGCACAAACCATGATGGAGCTGGCAGCGGAGATCGCCGGCCTCATGGAAACCACGATCACGTCTGAAAATCAGGAGTCTGTCAACGCACAGCTAACTAAGCTATGGGAGGCGATGTCCAAGGCCCAATGGGACATGGAAGCAGAAGCCGCTAGGATAGAGACGCAGTGAGCCGCGGTGGCAGCGGAGATGGAGCGATTGAATACTGAGGGCTGGCGGCTCGACAAACAACAGCGCGCATCTGACGCCGTTCACCAAAGGAGACACAATGGACGCATCCCGGCCAACTTACACCCAACTCGCCTTTTCGACACTCCGTGCACCCCCGGGGCGGGTCTAGACCAGCCTTTACAAACCATCCCGAGGGGAGGAGCGGCTCCGCCGCCCAATCCACCGCCACCTCAGCCAATGGATGCCCATGCGACACGGTTCCAAACACCACGGGGCCACTTCTCGAATCCTGTGGATAATGTGTTGGCAGCAACCCGCCACCTGGAGTCCCTTCTGATCTACGGAAACACCCCGGCCGAGTTAGAGGCCAGAAACGCCATCGAGATGCTAAAGACGGCCGTGGTTCAGCACGCACAGTATTCTCATAGCCTTGATCGGCTGCACTCCACTCCTCAGGCGAGTCACACCAGAAGTCGCCATGAGGACTTCCCCGCAATAACCAGTGGGCCACGGCGACTCCCTCCGCATGACCCGCTCGGAATGCCCGACACACGGGCTCAGGATATTGTGGATGTGGCATGAGCCGCGCGACACATAGAACCAACGGCCGCGGCGGGTCCGGCCTACCTAGCTTACGCGTCGTCACCTCCCGCGCCCTTGGAAGCTGGGGGCAAGAATATTGGGGTCTCATGTCTCGCCCCAGCTCTGCGCAACGAGCGCATGCCGAAGGATTTCAAAGGGCCCAAGAAGGTCCCCAACTACTCGCCAGATCTCGAACCCGGGTCATGGATCGAGAGCTACGAGCTCGCGGTGGATATGCTTGACGTAAGCGAGGCGGTCTGCGCTAAATACTTCACCATGATGCTCGAAGGGACGGCACCCACGTGGCTGAAAAACCTGCCGCCCAACTCCATCAACACTTGGGCGGAATTGAAGGAGCGCTTCATCAAAAACTTCAAAGGGACCTACAAGCGCCCGATGACTATCGTCGACCTACAACACCGCATCCAGCGGCCGGATGAGTCGGCCCATCATTGGACCCGGTGAGTTGCGGAAGTTATTCATTCATCGGAAGGCATTTCGGTGGCTCAGGCGGTGTTAATCCTGGAGAAGAATTGCCATTACGAGCCTCTGGTACTGAAGCTGGGGAGACTTAAGAGAACGGTACATGACATGGGCGAGCTAATGGACGCCCTTACCAGGTATGCTGAGTCGGACGACACCAAGGACCCTGGAGAGGGCGACGACAAAGCTGGTGCCGCTAGGAAGGGTGAGTTACATAAAGGCCATTCCAGTTTCAGAATCGGGGAAATAACCACAATGGCGGGCATGGCAAGAAACGGCAAGAGGATGGTCCTACGGAATTTGTTGCTAATACTAATACCGGCAACACCAACCTACGCCAGAAGAAGTGGGGCTTTAGTGGGAAGAAACCACGTAACTACCATGAAATGCTTAAAAGCCCGTGCCCGCAGCATGCTACGGCCGAAGGACCGGCGACTCACTCATGGGAAGGTTGCTACATGATGCAAGAATTTCGGGCTGAGGCACTCAAGAGAAGTCAAGGCGGCGAGCAGGGCCAGTGACAGGAATAACCCGGTGCATCCGGGTCATGCCAGGCCACGTTCGGGGGTTTTCCTAACCAAGGACCACAGCGCGGGTCGCAGCACAATGCTGGCCAATACCAAGTGCATAACCAGTAGTACCATCCACCGGGAATGTTCCAACATCCCCCCCCCACAAGGAGATCCCCAGTTGCAGGAGGATCGGGGCGGGTTCCAAAATAACCCCAAATAGTTGAACAGCGGGCAGTACCACGTGTTCACCACCAACACCTGTAAATGAGATCATAAGTTGAAGCATAGGACTTTCGTAGCTGAGCCGACGCTCCCCCGATACCTTCATTGGTCATAGCAACCCATAACATGGAGCCGAGAAGACCATCCACCCCGAGTTGACAACCCTGGCGACTTAGCCCTGGTCGTGGCTCCCCAAGTCGGCGGATACACCCTCTCCAAGGTTCTCATGGACGGAGGCAGCAGCATCAACATCCTGTATTTCGACACCTTCCGGCGGATGAAACTCTTGGAGAAGGAGCTGATGCCATCATCCACGGTCTTCCACGTCATTGTCCCGGTAAGTCGGCGTACCCAATTGGGCGGGTTAAACTTAACGTTGCTTTTGGCACGGAGTCAAACTACAGGAGCGAGTCCCTCCTGTTTGAGGTGGTCAAAATCAAGAGCCCCTGTCATGCGCTGTTTGGACGGCTGGCGTACGCCAAGTTCATGGCCCGCCCATGCTATGTTTATCTCAAGCTCAAGATGCCTAGACCCAAGGGCCCTATTACCGTCCACGGCGACAGAAAAATAGCCCAGGAGTGTGAAGAAGGAGACGCTTCTTATGCTGAGTCGGCATGTGCGGCTGAGGAGCTCAAGTTTCACCAATCCAATGTCGACCCGGCGGATATGACGCCGCTCAAAAGGCCAACCATCGATTCTGAGCCGTCTCTCAAGTTTAAACCAACGGATGACACCAAGGTTATCGACTTTACGCCGGGCGAATCCACCAAGCAGTTTACTATTGGGGCGAGTCTCGGCCCCAAATAGGAAAGCGACTCATCGAATTCATCCATGAGAATCGGGACATCTTTGCATGAAAACCTTCTGACATGCTGGGTGTACCGAGAGAATTTGCTAAGCACCATCTTAACACTGATCCTGCAGTTAAGCCAGTTCGACAGTACCTTCGCAGGTTTAACGAAGAACGCCGCAAGTTGATCGGCGAGGAAGTAGCCCGGCTCCTTGCCGCTGGGTTCATCATCGAGGTTTTCCATCCTGAATGGCTGGCTTACCCGGTCCTAGTGCTAAAAAAGAACGACACTTTCCGCATGTGCATTGATTACACCGACCTCAACAGAGCCTGTCCAAAGGAGCCTTTCGCCCTTCCCCGCATTGATCAGATTATTGATTCGACGGCGGGTTGCGAACGTCTGTGTTTCTTGGACACCTATTCAGGGTACCATCAGATAAAAATGGCGGTGGTGGATCAGGAGAAGACAGCCTTCATCACCCCGCTCGGAGCCTTCAGTTACGTGTCCATGCCGTTTGGGCTCAAGAGTGCGGGGGCGACTTACGAGCGCTGCATCCAAAACTGCTTACACAATCAGATAGACCGTAACGTCCACGCTTATGTGGAAGACATCGTGGTCAGGTCTCACCGCAAGGAGTCGCTCTCGGAAGATCTCAAAGAAACATTCGACAACCTATGTGTTTACCAGATGAGGCTTAATCCCACCAAGTGTGTTTTTGGTGTCCCTGCGGGGAAGTTATTGGGTTTCTTGGTAGCAGAACGCCGCATCGAGGCCAACCCAGACAAAATCGAGGCAATTACTTCACTTGGGAAACCAGCCAACATTAACCAGGTGCAGCGTATGGCGGGTCGAATCGCGGCTTTGAGTCGTTCCATAAGTCGCCTTGGAGAGAAGGCCATCTGTCACGCCCAAGATGCGACCCTATCCTCAATTTGGCACGAAGGCCTCGTCAGGGATAGAAGCGCATCTCGTCATGTCGCAAGAATGGATATCGTTACAAGTACATGTACTGAAAAGAAGAGATATATGTATAGAATTGGCTTACACTTGCCACAAACTACATCAGAGTCACAGCAGTACAATACATAAACATCATGATGAAGAGCAGGGTCTGACTACGGACGAAAACAAACGAGAAAAGAAGAACGACGTCCATCCTTGCTATCCCAGGCTGCCGGCCTAGAACCCATCCTAGATCGATGAAGAAGAAGAAGAAGACGCAACTCCAAATGTACAATCAACGCGCTCGCGTCGAGTAACCTTTACCTGTACCTGCAACTGGTGTTGTAGTAATCTGTGAGCCACAGGGGACTCAGCAATCTCATTTCCAAAGGTATCAAGACTAGCAAAGCTTAATGGGTGAGACATGGTTAAGTGGTGAGGTTGCAGCAGCGGCTAAGCATATATTTGGTGGCTAACTTACGAGTACAAGAAATAAGAGGGGGAAAATCTATGCATTACGGACGTGAACTACTATTGATCAAATGAATGATCCTGAACACCTACCTACGTCAGGCATAACCCCACCGTGTCCTCGATCGGAGAAGGAACTCACGAAAGAGACAGTCACGGTTACGCACACAGTTGGCATATTTTAATTAAGTTAACTTCAAGTTATCTAGAACCAATATTAAACAAAGTTTCCACGTTGCCACATAACCGCGGGCACGGATTTCCGAAAAGATTTAACCCTGCATGGGTGCTCCAACTAGTCCATCACAAATTACCACAAGCCGCATAGAAATCCTCAATCACAAAGCTCGCGATCTTGTCGGATTCCCTAGTGGAAAACCTCAACTCTGAGATTACCCAAAGCATCACCGGAATCCCGATGCACAAGATATTCCGTCAAAGGCAAAACAAATCCAGCAAGGCCGCTCGACGTGTCGACGATCCCGATAGGAGCCGCGTATCTCGTTCTCAAGACACGGCGGATGGGTCACACTAGGAGAACCAAACCTCGGGTTGCCCCGCGGTGGACCCGTAGTTTGCCAGTTTGGACGAACACTCATGAGGAGCACTGGCCCGGGGGTTGATTAAATTATCCTCGGGGTCCGGAAAGTCCCTATGCAATTTTATTACGTGTTTAGGCAAATGTAGTACCAAAGTTGGGCCTTGCCAGACCAGTCTTAATCTAAAACGAATTATCAAGGGGATACCCATAACAACCCCGATCGTGTTAGGAGCGCTCAATTATGGAACATAACACCGGTAGCCAAAACTAAGGGGGCAAAGGTGGAACAAAACACCAGGCTAGAAAGGCCGAGCCTTCCACCTTTACCAAGTATATAGGTGCATTAAATTAAATAGCATTTAATATGGTGATATAACAAGGAACCCATGTTATCACATGGTAGAAACAGCACCTGCAACTAGCAACGCTAACACAAGGTTGAGCAAGCAGTAACATAGCCAATCAGTGGTTTGCTAGGTTGAACAGGCTGAAGGTTTCATGGCATTGTTGAGAGGCTGATATTTAACAAGTGGTAGGCAACGAGACATAAACGTTAGAAGCGATAAAACTAGCATGGAAATGATAGTAATGGTATCTGGGGAAATGGTCATCTTGCCTGAGATCCCGCTTGGAAGAAGAATGCCTCCGTGAAGCAGACGAACCGACGTAGTTGAACGGGTCCTCACATCCGACACGCTTGCGGAGCTCTATCGTGACGAAGCAAACCGGAAACACAAATCATCACATGGAATTCACCACACGATGCACAACACAAATGATGCATGAGCAGCTGAATACATGCAAGTCACGGCATGACAATTCACACAATCAAACACTACACATTAAGTGAAGTTCAATATGGAACGAGTTGCATATTGACGAAACTCGACGTTAATTATTTAGTTCTATCCCGATTAGGTACTCGGCAATATTATATGTGGTTAAACATGGCAAGAGGTGAAGGGTAATTAATCTACCTTTCTAGGCATTTTAAATGAGGTCGGAAATAACATATAGCATCTCTGAAACGACCTCACATGTTAATTTACAATTCTGTCCAGATCTGAACTAACACATTTAATTAGTTGTTAAACAGCAAAACAAATAGTTCCACGTGATTCTACACGTCATTTCAAGCAATTTACACATAGAGAACATTTTCAACGGAGCTACGGATCAAAAGATACAAGCACCGCAAGATATCATGGCATGAATGCAATATGTGTGCAACGACGGTCACGAGCACTTCAAAACATACAACCAGCAAGAGAAAATGAAACTACACGAGATTATGAGCAAGTTTCATGTAGGACACGATCAAAACGGAGCTACGGTTCAACATCTACGAGCAAAACAAGAAATCACTACAATCTGCCAAAATCAGCCACATAGCATTTTCTACACCCCACAACTACGAGCTACAAAATTCCAACATGCTCAACCAAGGCATGTCACGAAAGAGGGTAAGAAGCACTACAACATACAACCAATAACAACTAGCATGGCATCATGGAACGCTAGGAAAAGAAGTCACAAAATGTCATCTCTCACACTATTTCAGACTTAGTGAAAATTACAATTCATGAAAGTGCAGTTTTCGATCTGAAGCCATATTGACAGCAGAAAAACCATAAGCTACAGGACTCCAAATGGCATGCAAATTTACAGCATGCTAGAGAAACACAAGGGCTACAACTAACTCCATTGGACCAACCTCAAAAGAGCTACAGAACACAATATACAAGAAAGACAAGACAGCAACAAAATATAACAGATTCCAGACTTAGAAATATATCAGCTCCTCCAAATCAGCACTATTTCTAGCAACTTGAGGGCAATCAAACCACACCTAAACATGCATTTCAATTGCAACCAAAAATACCAGGGGCTAGACAAAACATCCAAGATCAACTCTCTAGTTGACAACTTCTTCAAACGAAGCACGGAATAAATCCTACGAAATAAACAAAAGGGCATCACGGCAAAATATCGCGCGAACTAACTTGCTCAAAAGCTAAAACTAATTGCACAGAAAAATCCATGGGATTTTTCTACCCCGAAAACATATAAAATATGTGGGGTTGCACAACAAAAAATAATGCCACACGTAAATGCAAGATAATAACCGAAACACGGAAAATAATCTAGCAGCAAATACCTACACGCAAAAATACCATCGACTACTCTAAAATACATGGCAAATGGGTCCCTAGAGCATGAACATTTTATCTAAGGCATTCGGGCAAACCAGACACGCGCGAAAAATAAACTACGGGCAAAACATATTAGGACAGCACGTGTTTCTAGGCATACGGTGCGCTAAACGACGTCAAACAATTATGCAATTTCCAAATTTGTAACCTACGCGAAATTCTACACGAGGTACATATCTAAATCATCGCAATCCGACATACGGATTAAAAGTTACGGGCGTTTAAATCTAATAATTCCTGAGATAATAAAACCGGATTTAAATCCTAAAACAACTACTGGGCCGAATCTGCTGCAACGGGCCAAATCCAGGTGGGCGCGGGATAGCTAAGCTACCCGCGGGCGGAAAATAGGGGCAGCAGGGGGTTCACCTGATGGCCAAGTCCCGACGGCGGGGAGGCAGGCCGGTTGGCGCCCTGGGCCGACCAGGGTGGCGAGGCAGGCGGGCGACGGGCCAGCGGCGCGCTGGTGGCGAGCTGGGCCAGGGCGGCTGACCACCTGGCCGCGGTCAACGCGGAGCGCTGGGCCGGGGCGATCCCCACGCTCGATCTGGCGCCTCCAGATCAGCGCGAGGCGCTGGCGAACGCACGGGCACGAGAGGTCAAGGGGCGGCAGCGGATCCGGCTGGGACCGAGGGCGGAGGCAGATCCGGTTGGGACCGAGGGCGGCGGCGGGGCTACACCAGCCGGTGGCGGCGAGGCAGCGCTAGGGCGCAGGCAGGGTGCTGGAGGCGGCTCTGCTCGGGCACAGGCTCGGGAGGAGCTCGGGGTAGGAGGGATTTGTTTTGCACGGTGGTCGCCCGGACATGTCCGGTAGGTGGGGTTTTGGACGAATCTGAGCTATTAGATGTAAATCCAATGGCCAGATTTGGTCAGAGGGGTTGGGCTGCGGGATTTAGAAGGGTGAGGGCTAGCAGGTCGAGTTTTTTAGGGGGGTGGCTCAAAAATGACTAGGGGAAACCCTAGTGAAGTGAGAGGGCTCTCTCTAGGGGGTGCTACTTATATAGGGTTGGTCTCTAGTGGGGTGGACCTCGTCCTTCCGTTCACGATCCGATGACCACGAACGTAGGAAGTGGCTAGGTGGAACTAGTGTGCTGTGTAGAGGGGTTATCCGGAGACGAGAGGGAAAACGGGTGGCGCGGAAACGCGATTTAAAACACCGGGATACGTCTGACGAAAGACCGAATACGGTGCCGCTATGGTCAACCGTTCGGGTACCAGACGGACTCCGATTGCGACGAAATTTGGCAGGCAGTCTACCTATATCTAATCACGATTGCATGCCAAGTTTCACCTCGATGAGAGAAAGTTTTATGCACACTTTTAAAGCTGGGTTCGAACGATTCCGCGGGCGCATGCGTGTGTGGACGGGCTCAGAACGGACAACGACGAGAACCGGCAACTAACAACGGATGCAAGTTTTGAAAATGGGCGGCAACGGAGATGCCGATGCAGTGCAGATGATGCGCATGATGCGATGATGATGCGACAAAAGAAAATAGACACACGACGAAAACGGAATAGAAGGGGAATCTTCTGGAACGTCGGTCTTGAGCTGTCACAACTCTCCTACACTACAAGAGGATCTCGCCCCGAGATCCAAGAATGAAAGGGGGAGAGGATGAGAAGGAACAAGAGGTAAAACTTAGTCGCTTCTTGACAAACGAGTGAAACCAACAATCCTTGAAGGTTGCAAGGAGATGAGGACCGATATGAGAAAGAAGCAAGAATTCACGGAAAATTTCGGCAACACTTCGGTAGGAAAATGGGACGAAAAATTCGATAAGATGGGAGAAATATACAATATTCATTACAAACAACTAAATAGAACAAGGGAACACCATGATCTTGGTAGAACAACATATTTGACCCAAAAGAGCAACATCACAAAGCCTCCGGAACAAGAGAATATGAACTAGCTCATACAGAAGAAAAGAATGACAACTACTAACTCCAATGAGCTTGACAAGCATTCTTGCAAGAAGAATTGAATGGAGTTGTTGGAAAAAAGACAACGAAAAGAACAAGATAGTAGTGGGATTATGGAAACCTTTTCAAACTAATGAAGTGACAACCATCCACTCACAAAAACAAGGATTGATTGGGAGAAACAAGATATGAACAATTTCTTACACCAAGAGGATACATTGAGAACTTAGATTAAAGACAAGCACCATAATAGCAACAATCCATAGGAAAGGCTTTAGGTGAAATCCAAACCAAGATAGCTCAATGAATAAATCATGGGTTGAAATATCTCATGATCATAGAATTGGTGGATTTAATTATCTCGTCTTGAGAGGCAATCTCTTCGAGACTCCTACACTAACAAGAATGCTATAATACCACCTCAAAGGATAAAGGAAGAACAATTGCACATATAAATGCAAGAGAAAGGATACTTGAGGTTCTCCAACAAGAATCTTGAACAACACTTTGAGAAAAAATCACACCCTTGAAGAATCACCATGACGAGCCTCCGTATGGGAAGGATGATGCAAAGATAAGAAGGATGAAAGAATAAGATTGAAGCCTTGCAAGACTTCGATGAAGCTTCGTGAATAGAAACTTGAGAAAACTTGGCATTCCTGAAGAAAAAAAGATAAGAACACTTGAGAAAAAGGAATTGATATCATGAGCCACTCCGGAAGAAGAATTGAAATCTCTTGGAAAAAGGAAGGACAAGAATAAGAATTATGTTATGCTAACCCTTCATCAAGTTTAATTGATGACAAGCAACGGATTTAGCATACAACTTATTCTTCTAGAAATGAATCTAGAAGAGACACAGAGAAAAGCACCACTTGAAGCATAATTGAAGGAAGCATCGGTAAGAATTCACAATTGAATGGGAACACCATGAATCAATGGAGATACATGAGAATGAAGAGATCATGAGCCACCTGAGAGAAAACTTGAACAAGGCACAGGATAATCGAGAGACGAACAAATAGACAACAATTGGGACGAATTGGGGATGAAAGCGGAAAGCTGAGAACGAAGAATCTTCTGAAATGATGGCTTTCGGAGAATCGAGAATGAAAACAACTCAGGGAAGCACCCAATAGCAAGAAAGGGATTACTCATGCTTGGGAATAATTCAAGATGATGCCAGAAGGCTGAAACTATGAATCATGAAGAGAATGGACCAAGATTGAGAGAAACACTCCTTCGAATAGCAAGCTGAGAATGATGACGAGAACAACACCAAGAATTACTGAGACACTCCGGAATAAAGAAGAATGGAATGTTGAGCCAAATATGAGAATTAATTCGAATAGATCTTGGAGAAGGGATATGACTGATGAAATTCATACTCACGTCATAGTTGAAAAGAATTAATGAACTCCGAGAAAAATTACAGAGCTATATAAGATCCTGGGAAAAACCTATGGGTTATGGGCCCACTCAAAGAAACCACCGTTAGAAAAGATTGCTAGACCGAGAGATATTGCACCGGTATGAAGAGAACTAGATGAGGTTGAGAACCTCGAAATAATTAAAGGATTGAAAATAAGAACTTCTGAAATATCTTTAACACTCCGGATAGAAAGAGAGAGGAATTAATAAACAAGATAGGCTGAAAGAATTTCCAACGTCGGAAAGAATTTAATGGTTGAAAAGGATATGATGACCATGGAAAACTGAACTGAATTCACCGGAAAAGATAACAATATTGAATAAAGATGAACACGAAGCTCCTGAGAATCTTCACAATGAACCACCGGGTAAGAGAGAAAAGAACAGATAACGGAAGCACATGAAAAGAAAACTCCTGGATAAAAATTGAATCACTGAGACCAAGGGCGGAAGGGCAGGGAAAAACAAAGACAACTTGGGACAGATGAGACAAACTCCGGAAAGAATTCAGAGAATGATCTACAACAATTTAGAGAGGATTGAATTCAGTTGAAGAGAAGCACACATGTTGAAAAGAATTGATAAGATGACTCCGGTTGAAAGGAATTGATAAGACAATTGATAGAGCAAAAGAATTAATACTCTCATAAAATTATGAGAACACCTCTTAGAAAAGATCTGAAATCACCACTTGACATCGAAGCAACACAAATTTGTTGGAAGATTGTCCCATAAGTAACTACTTGAATTCCCACCTATGAATTCCCAAAATATCTGGTCATGCAATCTGGTACACGGATACAAGGAGTAATTATCACACAACTCCTATACTAACCCGTCACCTGTATCACATCCGTCAACACACAACCAGAATCTCGGACCTTCATCTACAACAGACCCTCGTGATCACAACGATACAAAGTATGGCAGTACTCCCGAACAATCTGCACCAGTACTAGGGACATCGGGGTTATCTCGCCACTACTAGCATTGAAGCAATTACGAACATCCTTCGTTCTGAGATACTAAGAAATCTGAATGATAACGATGTGCTCAAGAATCCCCTAGAGCTCAACTCCCCTGAAACTCAAAGCAGATAGGAGGCACGAAGACAGAACTACATCACATCGACATCATATAGATTCCAAAAATATCCGCGTGATCCTAAAAAAATTTGAGTGAGAAGAGGAGTAGAATTAAATTATTACGTCAAGATTCCTCACCAGAGCATAGAAGAGGAGAAAAAAGAATCCTACTCTCCGATATATAACTAGACTCAAAGTAGTTTTTCACTAGACTCGACTCGGCCAAGATCGATCAATCAAGGGGGCTCCTAGGTCGGTACTGCTCTGATACCAACTTGTCACGCCCAAGATGCGACCCTATCCTCAAGTTGGCACGAAGGCCTCGTCAAGGATAGAAGCGCATCTCGTCGTGTCGCAAGAATGGATATCATTACAAGTACATGTACTGAAAAGAAGAGATATATGTACATAATTGGCTTACACTCACCACAAGCTACATCAGAGTCACAGCAGTACAATACATAAACATCATGATGAAGAGCAGGGTCCGACTACGGACGAAAACAAACGAAAAAAGAAGAACGACGTCCATCCTTGCTATCCCAAGCTGCCGGCCTGGAACCCATCCTAGGTCGATGAAGAAGAAGAAGAAGAAGCAACTCCAAATGTACAATCAACGTGCTCGCGTCGAGTAACCTTTTCCTGTACCTGCAACTGGTGTTGTAGTAATCTGTGAGCAACAGGGGACTCAGCAATCTCATTTCCAAAGGTATCAAGACTAGCAAAGCTTAATGGGTGAGACATGGTTAAGTGGTGAGGTTGCAGCAACGGTTAAGCATATATTTGGTGGCTAACTTACGAGTACAAGAAATAAGAGGGGGAAGATCTACGCATTACGGGCGTGAACTACTGTTGATCAAATGAATAATCCTGAACACCTACCTACGTCAGACATAACCCCACCGTGTCCTCGATCGGAGAAGGAACTCACGAAAGAGACAGTCATGGTTACGCACGCAGTTCGCATATTTTAGTTAAGTTAACTTCAAGTTATCTAGAACCAGTGTTAAACAAAGTTTCCACGTTGCCACATAACCGCGGGCACGGATTTCCAAAAAGATTTAACCCTGCAGGGGTGCTCCAACTAGTCCATCCCAAATTACCACAAGACGCATAGAAATCCTCAATCATGAAGCTCGCGATCTCGTCGGATTCCCTAGTGGAAAACCTCAACTCTGAGATTACCCAAAGCATCACCAGAATCCCGATGCACAAGATATCCCGTCAAAGGTAAAACTAATCCAGCAAGGCCGCCCGACGTGTCGACGATCCCGATAGGAGCCGCGTATCTCGTTCTCAGGACATGGCGGATGGGTCACACTAGGAGAACCAAACCTCAGGTTGCCCCACGGTGGCCCCGTAGTCTGCCAGTTTGGACCAACACGCATGAGGAGCACTGGCCCGGGGGTTGATTAAATTATCCTCGGGGTCCGGAAAGTCCCTATGCAATTTTATTACGTGTTTAGGCAAATGTAGTACCAAAGTTGGGCCTTGCCAGACCAGTCTTAATCTAAAACGAATTATCAAGGGGGTCCCCATAACAACCCCGATCGTGTTAGGAGCGCTCAATTATGGAACATAACACCGGTAGCCGAAACTAAGGGGACAAAGGTGGAACAAAACACCAGGCTAGAAAGGCCGAGCCTTCCACCTTTACCAAGTATATAGGTGCATTAAATTAAATAGCATTTAATATGGTGATATAACAAGGAACCCATGTTATCACATGGTAGCAATAGCACCTGCAACTAGCAACGCTAACACAAGGTTAAGCAAGCAGTAACATAGCCGATCTGTGGTTTGCTAGGTTGAACAGGTTGAAGGTTTCATGGCATTGTTGAGAGGCTGATATATAACAAGTGGTAGGCAACGAGACATAAACGTTAGAAGCGATAAAACTAGCATGGCAATGATAGTAATGGTATCTGGGGAAATGGTCATCTTGCTTGAGATGCCGCTTGGAAGAAGAATGCCTCCGTGAAGCAGACGAACCGACGTAGTCGAACGGGTCCTCACATCCGACACGCTTGCGTAGCTCTATCGTGACGAAGCAAACCGGAAACACAAATCATCACACGGAATTCACCACACGATGCACAACACAAATGATGCATGAGCAGCTGAATACATGCAAGTCACGGCATGACAATTCACACAATCAAACACTACACATTAAGTGAAGTTCAATATGCAACGAGTTGCATATAGACGAAACTCCACGTTAATTATTTAGTTCTATCCCGATTAGGTACTCGGCAATATTATATGTGGTTAAACATGGCAAGAGGTGAAGCGTAATTAATCTACCTTTCTAGGCATTTTAAATGAGGTAGGAAATGACATATAGCATCTCCGAAACGACCTCACATGTTAATTTACAATTCTGTCCAGATCTGAACTAACACATTTAATTAGTTGTTAAACAGCAAAACAAATAGGTTCATGTGATTCTACGCGTCATTTCAAGCAATTTACACATAGAGCACATCTCCAACGGAGCTACGGATCAAAAGATACAAGCACCGCAAGATATGATGGCATGAATGCAATATGTGTGCAACGACGGTCACGAGCACTTCAAAACATACAACCAGCAAGAGAAAATGAAACTACACGAGATTGTGAGCAAGTTTCATGTAGTACACGATCAAAACGGAGCTACGGTTCAACATCTATGAGCAAAACAAGAAATCACTATAATCTGCCAAAATCAGCCACATAGCATTTTCTACACCCCACAACTACGAGCTACAAAATTCCAACATGCTCAACCAGGGACTATCACGAAATAGGGTAAGAAGCACTACAACATACAACCAATAACAACTAGCATGGCATCATGGAACGCTAGGAAAAGAAGTCACAAAATGGCATCTCTCACACTATTTCAGACTTAGTGAAAATTACACCTCATGAAAGTGCAGTTTTCGATCTGAAGCCATATTGACAGCAGCAAAACCATAAGCTACAGGACTCCAAATGGCATTAAAATTTACAGCATGCTAGAGAAACACAAGGGCTACAACTAACTCCATTGGACCAACCTCAAAACAGCTACAGAATACAAGATAAAAGCAAGACAAGACAGCAACAAAATATAACGGATTCCAGACTTAGAAATATTTCAGCTCCTCCAAATCAGCACTATTTTTAGCAACTTGAGGGCAATCAAACCACACCTAAACATGCATTTCAATTGCAACCAAAAATACCAGGGGCTAGACAAAACATCCAAGATGAACTCTCTAGTTGACACCTCCTTCAAACGAAGCACGGAATAAATCCTACGAAATAAACAAAAGGGCATCACAGCAAAATATCGCGCGAACTAACTTGCTCAAAAGCTAAAACTAATTGCACAGAAAATTCCATGGGATTTTTCTACCCCGAAAACATAAAAAATATGTGGGGTTGCACAACAAAAAATAATGCCACACGTAAATGCGAGATGATAACCTAAACACGGAAAATAATTTAGCGGCAAATACCTATATGCAAAAATACCATCGGCTACTCTAAAATACATGGCAAATGGGTCCCTAGAGCATGAACATTTTATCTAAGGCATTCGGGCAAACCGGACAAGCGCGAAAAATAAACTACGGGCAAAACATATTAGGACAGCACGTGTTTCTAGGCATACTGTGCACTAAACGACGTCAAACAATTATGCAATTTCCAAATTTGTAACCTCCGCGAAATTCTACATGAGGTACATATCTAAATCATCGCGATCCAACATACGGTTTAAAACTTACGGGCGTTTAAATCTAATAATTCTTGAGATAATAAAACCGAATTTAAATCCTAAAACAACTACTGGGCCGAATCTACTGCAACGGGCCAAATCCAGGTGGGTGCGGGATAGCTAAGCTACCCGCGGGCGGAAAATAGGGGCAGCAGGGGGTTCACCTGATGGCCAAGGCCCGGCGGCGGGGAGGCAGGCCGGTTGGTGCCCTGGGCCGACCGGGGTGGCAAGGCAGGCGGGCGACGGGCCAGCGGCGCACTGGTGGCGAGCTGGGCCAGGGCGGCTAACCACCTGGCCGCGGTCAACGCTGAGCGCTGGGCTGGGGCAATCCCCGCGCTCGATCTGGCGCCTCCAGATCGACGCGAGGCGCTGGGGAACGCACGGGCACGAGAGGTCAAGGGGCGGCGGCGGATCCGGCTGGGACCGAGGGCGGCGGCGGATCCGGTTGGGACCGAGGGCGGCGGCGGGGCTACACCGGCCAGTGGCGGCGAGGCGGCGCTAGGGCGTGGGCAGGGTGCTGGAGGCGGCTCTGCTCGGGCACGGGCTCGGGAGGAGCTCGGGGAAGGAGGGATTTTGTTTTGCACGGTGGTCTCCCGGACATGTCCGACTTGACCCCGGACATGTCCGGTAGGTGGGGTTTTGGACGAATCTGAGCCATTAGATGTAAATCCAATGGCCAGATTTGGTCAGAGGGGTTGGGCTGCGGGATTTAGAAGGGTGAGGGCTAGCAGGTGGAGTTTTGGAGGGGGGTGGCTGCAAAAATGACTAGGGGAAACCCTAGTGAATTGAGAGGGCTCTCTCTAGGGGGTGCTACTTATATAGGGTTGGTCTTTGGTGGGGTGGACCTTGTCTGTCCGATCGCGATCCGATGTCCACGAACGGAGCAAGTGGCTAGGTGGAACTAGTGGGTTGTGTAGAGCGGTTATCCGAAGACGAGAGGGAAAACGGGCGGCGCGGCAACGCGATTTAAAACACCGGGACACGTCCGACGATAGACCGAATACGGTGCCGCTATGGTCGACCGTTCGGGTACCAGACGGACTCCGATTGCGACGAAATTTGGCAGGCGGTCTACCTATATCTATTCACGATCGCATGCCAAGTTTCACCTCGATTAGAGAAAGTTTTACGCACACTTTTAAAACAGGGTTCGAACGATGCCGCGGGCGCGTGCGTGTGTGGACGGGCTCAAAACGGACAACGACGAGAACCGGCCACTAACAACGGATGCAAGTTTTGAAAACTGGCGGCAACGGAGATGCCGATGCAATGCAGATGATGCGCATGATGCGATGATGATGCGACAAAAGAAAATAGACACACGACGAAAACGGAATAGAAGGGGAATCTTCTGGAACGTCGGTCTCGGGCTGTCACACCATCCCTCTCTACGAGCTGCTCAAGAAAACCGATCGTTTAGTGTGGACGGACGAAGCCAATGAAGCCTTCGAAGCCTTGAAGCGGCAATTAGCTAACCCGTCCGTGTTGGCGGCTCCGGCGGACAAGAAACCTATGCTCCTATACATTGCAACCAATTCCAAAGCAGTCAGCGTGGCAGTAGTTGTCGAGCGAAAGGAAGAAGGAAATGACTACCCCGTCTAGCGACCGGTGTATTTCATCAGCGAGGTCCACACCCTCTCCAAGCAAGGCTATCCACATTGGCAAAAGTTGGTTTTTGGGGTGTTCATGGCAAGTCGAAAGCTAAAACATTACTTCCAGGAACACCCGATCACAGCCGTCAGGTCCGCCCCCCTCGGTGACTTCATACAAAACCGAGAGGCTACTAGACGGATTGCCAAGTGGGCCATCGAGCTTGGGTCCCATCAGGTACGATATACGCCTCGGACGGACATCAAATTTCAAGCGCTCGTGGACTTCATCAATGATTGGACCGAGTTACAAATCCCTGAGGAAAGACCTGATCTTACGTATTGGACCATCTATTTTGATGGGTCTAGACAGTTGGAAGGCTCGGGGGCTGGTGTGGTGATAACCTTGCCTCACGGTGAAAAATTTTGTTATGTCCTCCGACTCATGTCCCCATGTACCAATAATGCAGCAGAATACGAAGCTTTGCTCCATGGTTTGCGACTCGCCAAGGAGATGAACCTCACGCGAGTGAGATGTTTGGGCGATTCAGATCTGGTGGTGCAGCAGGTTTCTGGCACCTAGGATTCACGAGACCCTCTGATGGCGGCTTACAGACGAGCTGTGTCCGATGTGGCGGGTCACTTCAATGGATATCAAGTGGATCACATCGACCGACGTCTTAACGAAGTAGCGGACGCTCTTTCCCGCCTTGGTTCACAGCGTAAGCCGGTTCCTCCTAATGTCTTTTTGGATATATTACATAACCCTTTAGTGAAATTGCCTTCGGAGGAGGATATAGCGGTACCAGATCCCGAGTCTCAACTCGTGGCGGCTCTCCATGCTACTCCGGACTGGGCGATTCCCTACATGGCGTACCTCGCCAGAGGCGAGTTACCAGCCGATGAATTGCTAGCTCGCCAAATCGTCCGTCGGTGTAAATCCATGGTCATACACAATGGCGAGTTACACAAATGAAGCACCTCAGGGGTATTTCAAAGATGCAGTTTTCTGAGGAAGGATGTATGATTCTCAACGAGATTCACGCGGGCGACTGTGGTCATCATGCCCGGGTCCCGATCCTTGGTTTCTAAAGCATTCAGACATGGGTTTTATTGGTTGACGGCTCACGCAGACGCGGAGGAGATCGTTCGCCGATGTGATGGCTTCCAAAAGTTTGGACGCCAGATGCATGTGTCAGCTCAGGTTTTACGAATGATACGAATCACTTGGTCGTTTATAGTCTGGGGGCTTGATATGGTTGGGCCCTTCAAGATGTCTTCCACCAAAAAGACTCACTTGTTGGTGGCGGTTGACAAATATACCAAGTGGGTGGAGGTGGAACCTGTTAACAGTTGTGACGCTGATACAGCCTTCAAGTTCTTGAAGAAACTGATCTTCAGATTCGGTTATCCTCATAGTATCATTAGTGACAATGGTACTAACCTATCCAAAGGTGCAATGCAAGAGTTCTATTCACGAGAGCATATCCGGCTTGATGTTTCCGCGGTTGCGCATCCCCAGTCTAATGGACAGGCAGAGAGGGCGAATCAGGAAACATTGCGAGGGATTAAGCCTCGGCTCATGGTACCTTTGGAACGTACACCAGGATGTTGGGTTGAGGAGTTGCCGTCAGTACTGTGGAGTATCATAACGACTCCAAACCGTTCCACGGGTTTTACTCCTTTCTTTCTGGTCTACGGGGCAGAAGCGGTGTTACCAAGTGACATCAAGCATGATTCCCCACGAGTCGCCGCCTATGTAGAGCAGAACAATGAGTTGGCACGACAAGAATCGCTGGATGCTTTGGAGGAGGAACGTGACTTGGCCGCGTCACGATCGGCGATTTACCAATAGGACTTGCGCCGTTACCATAGTCGCCGGGTCAAGAGCTGAGCTTTCCAAGAAGGCGACTTAGTGCTCTGTTTGATTCAAGATCATACCGGTATGCACAAGCTATCACCTCCATGGGAGGGGCCGTTTGTCGTCAGCAAGAATCTTCGGAATGGTTCATATTATTTGGTGGATCTTCGCCCGGATCGGCCAACTACACAGGTTGAGACAACTCGCCCCTGGAATATAGCCCATCTGCGGCCTTACTACACTTAAGAGCCATGAGCTCCCTCTTTTTTTCCTTATCAGTATTTTGTAATCCATGAATTATGAAAGCAATAAAGCCGTCACCCACGAATTTCAGGGTCCTTTGCCATTTCAGCTTCTGAAAGCATGAGTCTTTATTGTTCTATAAGTCGCCCAAACATGGACGCTATCAAAGTCAAAGAACGTAAGTCGCCATGCTGCACTTGCTACAAAACTGGGCTTTGATAAAAGCCAAAGAGGACCAACGTTGCAGCGTCGCACGGTCCAAACATGGGCACCTTATATGGCATTGAGAATTAAGCCGGCTTACTTGGGGGCTACTAGTCCCCAAGTCGTTTTCCAGTAAGAGCGTATACGCTTCTATAATCCTATGCCTGGTTTCTTCCTAAACCATAGGTCACTTGGGGGCTTCCACTCATTGAGTCCAGCCTGAATACCCTCTTGGCTAGCGAAAAATTACCGCATTACAAATGGTTATACTGGACTGTGTGTTGAACAAGTCGCCACATGGACCTATGTACTAAAGGCGAGTCAATCCGTTATTTGGACCCTGAACTCGCCTTGGTTAAAACATAAAAGGTACCGGCCAGACTCACACATGGAAAATAGAGAAACCATTGGTTCATTGAACCCGCTTCATAGAATCTTGACTCATGCCTGATCAGCCGGTCTAAACAACAAGGATTTTTTGCAAAAGCTTCTTACGGGTAACACTAGAGTTTTGCAAACTCGTCTTATCCTATCGAAACTCACTGAGTCGATAAATTTTTTACCTTGAGCCGGCTTTGATTATAACTCGCCCCGGCTCATATTGTTCGCCGTAACCCGGGGGCTGATTTGTTTCTTGCCATATCCTGGGGGCTACTTTATTTTTTGCCATGATCCAGGGGGCTGGTTCATTTTTGGCCATGCACTTACTGACTTGGCTGCTGTTTTTTCCTAAACATACCAGGAAAAAATTGTGAGACATTCTTTCGCTTATCAAAAAAAGTGCACGCGAGTCATGCATAAGATCCAAGGACTACAAGTGGTTCCATCCAAAAAACAATACGACATGTTTGGTGTTTCACACACACTAGCAAGACTATTACATGGCTCGCAGGGCCAGAATGGGTGTCACCCCCCAGTAAAGAAAGGATCCATGGGCGAATCAGGCCGCCGCTGAGTCGCCTTGTCATGAGCTCTCTCCGCCTTCGATTCGTAAGTACCCCAACTTCCAGTTGCACTTGGACAAGGCGATGAACTCGACTTCATCATCAAGGAAGAGAGATAGGTCCAAGTCAAGATCAAAAGGATTCTTGGGACGACTAGGAACCAGGCTAGCAGTTTCATATGCAGGAGGCGTCACCTTCTTTTTGTTCTCGTCATAGGCGGCTTGGTATTTGTTCAGATCTAAGTTGGCTGCCAGCTGAGTCGCCGCATAGCGAGCTTCTACGATGGTTCGGTGATAGTCCACCTCAATGAATTCTGACCCGTCATCTTTCAGCTCGGGGTAGCCGGCGACTATTTCTTCGGTTTTGAGCTCCGGGGCATAAGCCAAGCACCGACTCAGGGTGTTCAATACTCCCTTTCGGACGGCTGGTCTTTTTAACTCCTCTATCTGAGGAGGCAACGTAGACAAGAAGCCAAGCATCTGCTTGATGGTCATTACTGGTCCCTTGTTGCCCATCACTGCCTTGATCGATAGCACGCCCCCAGTGTATAGCTACTCAGCAAAGGTGTATATGGCTCTTAATTTAAGCAGGCAGTCGTCCGGAAGATTGACGGCTCATGCACCTGCAAAGGTTAAATCAGTATTTGATAGTTTTTGATTCCAGATTGGTTAGTCAAACGAGTTAAAGGATAACGCTTACCAAACATGGCGACTGTCATATTGGGCACGTGCTTTTTTAAGCCGGTTAGCTCTTGGTGGGCGGCTTCCAATTTCTCCTCACCCTGCTCAGCACGCTTCAGGATGGCGGCTTGATCGGACTTGGCTTTCTTCTCAAGTTTTTTCTGGTCAGCTTTCATCTTCTCTAGCTTAGCCTACAGTAATTGGAACTTCGTCTCCAAATCGGAGTGGGCATCCTGTTGTTCAGCCAGATTTTTCTTTAAGTCGGCTACCGCCGACTCAGTTTGTGCCATAGACTCCTGCACATTAAATTTGGGGAGACAAGTTTCAGAATCATTGCAAGCGATACTCCTGATACTTGGGGGCTAATGTATGATTTTTATCAAGAATCATACCGTATGCAAGACCCCGCTCACCTTCCAAAAGATGACCCGGCCCTTGGGGGCTACAGGTTGAAGTTTTTCTCTAAATACAAGACCCGGCTCATCTTCCAAAAGATGACCCGGCCCTTGGGGGATACAGGTTGAAGTTTTTCTTTAAATACAAGACCCGGCTCATCTTCCTAAAAGATGACCCGACCCTTGGGGGCTACAGGTTCAAGTTTTTCTAAATACAAGACCCGACTCATCTTCCAAAAGATGACCCGGCCCTTGGGGGTTACAGGTTGAAGTTTTTTCTAAATACAAGACCCGACTCATCTTCCTAAAGATGACCCGGACCTTGGGGGCTATAGTTTGGAGATTTTTTTCTACTACAAAGACCCGGCTCATCTTTTAAAACATGAGTCGGCCCTCGGAAGGCTAATGGGTGCAGGAAAATACATCAACATACCTCATGTTTGGTCCTCATAAGACGGAGCAAGCTCTTGTTCAGTTCAAAATCCCTCTCCAGATGACTTGTGAAACGGGAGCAAAGCTGATCGAATTCTAGCTTCTCATACTGGGGGAGCTTGAGGGGTTCTGGGTTTTCATCAGGGGAAAGGCGAGTTGCCTTGGAGGTATGTTTGGAAAGCACGATAGTTGGAGGAGTGGAGTAGCCAACGCCAGTGACCACAACGTCTGGATCGTCAGTCGCCTTGAGAGGGCTTGGTGGGTTACTCTGACCAGCGGTCTCCTTCAAAATGACGGGCGGGTCATCCCGGGCATCGAGAATATCGCCCGCAGGAATATCACAAGCCGTTGTTTGCTCCTCATCAGTCTCAGGAACATAGGTGCTCGTGCCTAAGGCATTAGTTGTTCGGAGAACAGAAGAAGAGTCGCCGGTCTTTCTTCTCTTCGCTTGTGCCCTGCGATAAGAGAACCAAGATTAAAAGCACATATCATCGTTTAGGAAAAATTGGGTTAACAAAGAAGACTTACCCTTGCACACGAATCATCGGCGGGAGAGCAGATATTGCCGAGTCGCCAGATGTGGGAGAAGTCTGACAAAACAAAGACTTGGAATTCACAAAGTGGTGAGTCATATTTCATACGACAAAGGGTATAATAAAACAAGAATGTACCTCGCTGGTGCGTTTCCGACCGATTGTCTTCTCAGGCAGTCCCGTGATCAAGTCGCCAGAGCGACTACGGGTCTTGCGTGAGGGGGTAAATCTTGCTTTCTTCAAAAGGAAATCAGGGTCCATATGAGCATGAGGGTGAGATATGGGTACTTTTCTGCAGATCCGCCTCGCTGGTCTAGGGGAAGGAGAAGGTGAGTCGGAAGAAATGGAAATTACCTCGACTACATCATTCTTGCTCTCATCATCGTCGCCCTACACATAAGGATGTATGTTGTAAACTTAAGTCGGAACACATAGATAAGGAGCAAGGGAAAAACCTTACCTCTAAATGTGCCTCGTCTGCGTGTGAGTCGCCAACAAAAGATGAATCCTTTGTGGCGGTTTTCTTTTTGCTCACCGTCTTTTTTTTGTGACACCTTGGTGGACTTCGGGGCGGCCGTTTTGGGGCCCCTCCACCAAAACACATCGGTTTTCTAATGGATGGAGGCAAATCTTAAGCCACGAAAGTTGTTAAGCATAAACAAGACAAAGGGCGGCTTGGATTCTTACTGGTGGCACTGGGTTGGTGCGGCAGAAGGCTTTAAGACCAATCTTGGCGCATTCTTCCAGAGACTCATCGGTCAGTTTCTTGATGACTCCGACAATTTCGCTCTTTGAGAGCTGGCGGCGACTGACGTGTTGTGGATGGTCTATTGTGCCATCGTAATCATACATCAGCCCGTCACGGCGACTCAGGGGAAGGATGTTCCATTCTATCCAGCAGCGGAACAGGTCGATCCCGATGAGCCCGTTGTTGTTCAGGAATTTCAAATCGGAGAAGATTGGGATAAACTCCGACTCTTCTTCTTCTGTGAGCTTGTCAGGAAATTTGAAGTCCATGGGCAGGCGGTCTGCTCTGAAGCCCGGGAGAGGATTCTCGCCTGGTGGAGAAGTGTCTCGGCAGTAGAACCATGACTCGGCCCAGCCTTTGGGATGGCTGGGCAAAAGAATTGTCGGGAATCCACGTTCGCGGCGTCTCTGGATGTTAACTCCTCCAAGCTCGTGGTTGCGACCGTTGGGAAACACGGTCAGGCGGTTTAGATGGAAAAAGTTCCAGAATAAGGGGATCATGGGTTCTCTCTGCAAATATACTTCGCAGAAGACCTGGAACTGGCATAAGTTTCTCATGGAGTTGGGTCCCAAATCTTGAGGATGGAGGTTGAGGAAATGGAGGACGTCCCGGAAAAACTTTGACCCGGACGGCTTAAAACCACGCTCAAGGTAATCAGTGAAGATTACTACTTCTCCTGGAGCGGGGTTGGGGGTCAACTCGCCCGGGGCGGTTCTCCAACCAATGGTTTCCTTCCTGTCAAGGAGACCCGCCTTAACAAATTTCTCAAGCGTGGCATCGTCGACTTTGGTTGGTAACCAATCACACTTTGTAATGGCCATGACTACAAAAAAAGAGGAGAACGAGGCGACTCAGTAACAGACTAGGAGATGTTCTAACCCGCCGGTATGGGCCTACGGTGTTCGTACAAGAATTGGTAACCCGCCAAAAGGTTGGCGTACATCATGGCCCGTTATTTGGGCGATCTACGAGTATATCTACAAAAAGTATTCTAACCCGCCCTTCAGACTGGAAGATAAGGTATCATGGCTATAGGAATGAAACTAAGTCGCTATGAAGGCTGAAGCTAAATGGCGACTCTCAGAAGTGTTCTTTTCCTAAGAGATATTCTCAGCAGGTGAACCAACATGTTTCTACAAATAGGCAGTAAATTACGGATCTATGGACGGATTAAAATAGAAGGATATTGCCTCGAGTAATGGTGATGAACTACGCACATAACGCAGCTACAGTGTTGGTCAGCAGTATGTAGGTTTAAACTATCAAGAGGACATGATTAAATGGCCGAAGCCTGTTACTACCTAAGGCCAATCACTAGAGCAGGGAACAGATCTAAAGTAGTTCAAGGTGTTCATCGCATTATGAAGCTAGCTTGCAAGAGGCTACGCTCATGGCGTTCTTGGCCTAACCCTAAGTGGGGGAAGGTGTGTACCCGTAAACAGGAGATCGCCGCCGGGGACGAATGCTCGGAGCTTCGTGTTCCTTGGCGCCCGGAAAGTCGCGGTCGATGGGGAAGTTCCAGGAGTCAGAGACGACGTCGGGGCGCTGGTGCTTGGGGACGACGCCGGCGTGCTGGCGCTCGGACACGAAGTGCGCGAGGAAGACGAGGACGAGATGGGGGTTGATGACAGGGTTTCTTCCCCCCCCCCCCCCATTTCCCCTGTTATTTAAAGGGCAAGAACGGAAACCGAGGCTGTCGAGGCGGAAATCGAGGCGACAAGTCAGAGATGGCAATGATGGCGCCTAGATTTTCGGGATAAGCAATTAAGAACAAAAGATCCGTTGACGGTTATGTTGGGGAACGTCGCAAGGGAAACAAAAATTTTCCTACGCGCACGAAGACCTATCATGGTGATGTCCATCTACGAGAGGGGATGAGTGATCTACGTACCCTTGTAGATCGTACAGCAGAAGCGATTAGAGATCGCGGTTGATGTAGTGGAACGTCCTCACGTCCCTCGATCCGCCCCGCGAACAATCCCGCGATCAGTCTCACGATCTAGTACCGAACGGACGGCACCTCCGCGTTCAGCACACGTACAGCTCGACGATGATCTCGGCCTTCTTGATCCAGCAAGAGAGACGGAGAGGTAGAAGAGTTCTCCGGCAGCGTGACGGCGCTCCGGAGGTTGGTGATGATCTCGTCTCAGCAGGGCTCCGCCCGAGCTCCGCAGAAACGCGATCTAGAGGAAAAACTATGGAGGTATGTGGTCGGGCAGCCGTGAGAAAGTCGTCTCAAATCAGCCCTAAAACCTCCGTATATATAGGTGGGAGGGAGGGGAGGAGGCAGCCTCAAAACCTAAAGGTTTGGCCGAAATTGGAGGTGGAGGAGTCCTACTCCAATCCTACTTGGAGTAGGATTCCACCTTCCCACTTGGAAACTCTTTCCACCTTGTGTTTTTTCCTTCTCAAACCTTATGGGCCTTAGTGGGAACTTATTCCAGCCCACTAGGGGCTGGTTTATCTCTTCCCATAGCCCATGAGACCCCTTGGGGCGTGACACCCCTCCCGATGGTCCCCGGCACCCCTCCCGGCACTCCCGGTACACTACCGATGAGCCCGAAACTTTTCCGGTAATGCACGAAAACCTTCCGGTAACCAAATGAGGTCATCCTATATATCAATCTTCGTTTCCGGACCATTCCGGAAACCCTCGTGACGTCCGTGATCTCATCCGGGACTCCGAACAACATTTGATAACCAACCATATAACTCAAATACGCATAAAACAACGTCGAACCTTAAGTGTGCAGACCCTGCGGGTTCGAGAACTATGTAGACATGACCCGAGAGACTCCTCGGTCAATATCCAATAGCGGGACCTGGATGCCCATATTGGATCCTACATATTCTACGAAGATCTTATCGTTTGAACCTTAGTGCCAAGGATTCATATAATCCCGTATGTCATTCCCTTTGTCCTTCGGTATGTTACTTGCCCGAGATTCGATCGTTAGTATCCGCATACCTATTTCAATCTCGTTTACCGGCAAGTCTCTTTACTCGTTCCGTAATACAAGATCCCGCAACTTACATTAAGTTACATTGCTTGCAAGGCTTGTGTGTGATGTTGTATTACCGAGTGGGCCCCGAGATACCTCTCCGTCACACGGAGTGACAAATCCCAGTCTCGATCTATACTAACTCAACGAACAACTTCGGAGATACCTGTAGAGCATCTTTATAGTCACCCAGTTACGTTGCGACGTTTGATACACACAAAGCATTCCTCCGGTGTCCGTGAGTTATATGATCTCATGGTCATAGGAACAAATACTTGACACGCAGAAAACAGTAGCAACAAAATGACACGATCAACATGCTACGTCTATTAGTTTGGGTCTAGTCCATCACATGATTCTCCTAATGATGTGATCCCGTTATCAAGTGACAACACTTGCCTATGGCCAGGAAACCTTGACCATCTTTGATCAACGAGCTAGTCAACTAGAGGCTTACTAGGGACAGTGTTTTGTCTATGTATCCACACAAGTATTGTGTTTCCAATCAATACAATTATAGCATGGATAATAAACGATTATCATGAACTAAGAAATATAGTAATAACTAATTTATTATTGCCTCTAGGGCATATTTCCAACAGTCTCCCACTTGCACTAGAATCAATAATCTAGTTCACATCACCATGTGATTCCAACGAATCCAACACCCATATAGTTATGGGGTCTGATCACGTCTTGCTCGTGAGAGAGGTTTTAGTCAACGGTTCTGAAACTTTCAGATTCGTGTGTTCTTTCCAAATCTTTATGTCATCTTTATAGATGCTGCTACTACGTGCTATTCGGAAATGCTCCAAATATCTACTCTACTATACGAATCCGTTTCACTACTCATAGTTATCCGGATTAGTGTCAAAGCTTGCATTGACGTAACCCTTTACGACAAACTCTTTAACCACCTCCATAATCGAGAAAAATTCCTTAGTCCATTAGTTACTAAGGATAAATTTCGACCGCTGCTAGTGATTCAATCATGGATCACTCTCTGTACCTCTCAACATACTTTGAGTCAAGGCACACTTCAGGTGCGGTACACAGCATGGCATACTTTAGATTCTACGGCTAAGGCATAGAAGACGACCTTCGTCTATTCTCTTTATTCTGCCGTGGTCGGGTTTTGAGTCTTACTCAAATTCACACCTCACAACGCAACCAAGAACTCCTTCTTTGCTAGTCTATTTTGAACTCTTTCAAAAACTTGTCAAGGCATGCATCTTGTTGAAACTTCTATTAAGCGCTTTCGATCTATCTCCATAGATCTTTGATGCTCAACGTTCAAGTAGCGTAATCCAGGTACTCCTTTGAAAACTTCTTTCAAACAACCTTGTATGCTTTACAGAAATTCTACATTACTTCTGATCCACAATATGTCAACCACATATACCTATCAGAAATTCTATAGTGCTCCCACTCACTTCTTTGGAAATACAAGTTTCTCATAAACCTTGTACAAACCCAAAATCTTTGATCATCTCATCAAAGTGTATATTCCAACTCCGAGATGCTTGCACCAGTCCATTGAAGGATCACTGGAGCTTGCATACTTGCTAGTATCTTTAGGATTAACAAAACCTTCTGGTTGTATCACATACAATGTTTGCTCAAGGAAACCGTCGAGAAAACAATGTTTTGACATCCTACGTGCAATATTTCATAAATAATGCATCAACAACTAACATAATTCTAACAGACTTTTAGCATCGCTACGAGTGAGAAAGTCTCATCATAGTCAACTGTTTGATCTTATCGAAAACATCTTTGCGACAAGTCGAGCTTTTCTTAATAGTGACTTATCACCATCATCGTCTGTCTTCCTTTAAAAATCCATCTTTACTCAATAGTCCTATGACCATCAAGTAATTCTTCCAAAGTCTACACTTTGTTTTCATCCATGGATCCTCTCTCGGATTTCATGGCTTCCAGCCATTTGTCGGAATCTGGGCCCACCATCGCTTTCTCCATAACTCGTAGGTTCACTGTTGCTCAACAACATGACCTCCAAGACAGGGTTACCGTACTACTCTGCAGCAGTACGCGACCTTGTCGACCTACGAGGTTTGTAGTAACTTTATTCGAAGCTCAATGATCACCATCATCAGCTTCCACTTCAATTGGTGTAGGCGCCACAGGAACAACTTCCTGCGCCCTGCTACACACTGGTTGAAGTGATGGTTCAATAACCTCATCAAGTTCTACTACCCTCCCACTCAATTCTTTCGAGAGAAACCTTTCCTCGAGAAAGGATCCGTTTCTAGAAACAAACACTTTGCTTTCGGATCTGAGATAGGAGATGTACCCAACTGTTTTGGATACCCTATGAAGAAGCATTTATCCGCTTTGGGTTCGAGCTTATCAGACTGAAACTTTTTCACACAAGTGTCGAAACCCCAAACTTTCAAGAAACGACAGTTTAGATTTCTCTAAACCTCAGTCTATACTGTGTCATCTCAACGGAAATATGCGGTGCCCTATTTAAAGTGAGTGCGGTTGTCTCTAATGCATAACCCATAAACGATAGTGGTAATTCGATAAGAGACATCATAGTATGCACCATACCAAATAGTGCGTGGCTATGACGTTCAGACACATCATCACACTATGATGTTCCAGGTGGCATGAACTGCGAAACAATTTCCACATTGTCTTAACTGCGTACCAAAACTCGTAACTCAGATATTCATTTCTATGATCATATCGTAGACAGTTTATCCTCTTGTTACGACGAACTTCACTCTGAAACGGATTTGAACTTTTCAACATTTCAGACTTGTGATTCATTAAGTAAATACTCCCGTATCTACTCAAATCATCAGTGAAGTAAGAACATAATGATATCCACTGCGTGCCTCAGTACCCATTGGACTGCATACATCAAAATGTATCACTTCCAACAAGTTACTATCTTAATTTCATCTCAATGAAAACAAGGCCTTGCTCATGTGGTATGGTTTGCATGTCACTAGTGATTCGAAATCAGGTGAGTACAAAGATCCATCAGCATGGAGCCTCTTCATGCAACTTATACTAACATGACTCAAGCGGCAGTGCCACATGTAAGTGGTACTATCATCATTAACTCGTATCTTTTTGGCACCAATATTATGAACATGTGTAACACTACGATCGAGATTCAATAAACCATTGAAGGTGATTATTCAAGAAAATAGAGTAACCATTATTCTCCTTAAATGAATAATCGTATTGCAATAAACACGATCCAATCATGTTCATGCTTAACGCAAGCACCAAATAACAATTATTTAGGTTTAACACCAATCCCGATGGTAGAGGGAGCGTGCGACGTTTGATCATATCAATCTTGGAAACACTTCCAACACGTATCGTCACCTCGCCTTTAGCTAGTCTCCGTTTATGCCGTAGCTTTCATTTCGTGTTACTAATCACTTAGCAACCGAACCGGTATCCAATACCCTCATGCTGCTAGGAGTACTAGTAAAGTACACATCAACATCATGTATATCAAATACACTTCTTTCGACTTTTGCCAGCCTTCTTATCTACCAAGTATCTTGAGTTGCTCCGCCTCAGTGATTGTTCCCCTCATTACAGAAGCATTTAGTCTCGGGTTTGGGTTTAATCTTGGGTCTCTTCATTAGTGCAGCAACTGTTTTGCCGTTTCACGAAGTATCCCTTCTAGCCCTTGCCTTTCTTGAAACTTAGTGGTTTTACAAACCATCAACTATTGATGCTCCTTCTTGATTTCTACTTTCGCAGTGTCAAACATCGCGAATCGCTCAAGGATCATTGTATGTATCCTTGATATGTTATAGTTCATCACGAAGCTCTCACAGCTTGGTGGCAGTGACTTTGGAGAACTATCACTATCTCATCTGGAAGATTAACTCCCACTTGATTCAAGCGATTGTCGTACTCAGACAATCTGAGCACACGCTCAACGATTAAGCCTTTCTCCTTTACTTTGTGGACAAAGAATCTTGTCGGAGGTCTCGTACCTCTTAACAAGGGCACAAGCATGAAATCACAATTTCATCTCTTTAGAACATCACTTATGTTCCGTGACGTTTAAAACGTTTTCGGTGCCTTGCTTCTAAGCCATTAAGTACTTTGCACTGAACTATCGTGTAGTCATCAGAAACGTGTATGTCGGATGTTCACAGCATCCACAGACGACGCTCGAGGTGCAGCACACCGAGTGGTGCATTAAGGACATAAGCCTTCTGCGCAGCAACGAGGACAATCCTCGGTTTTACAGACTCAGTCTGCAAAGTTTGCTACTATCAATTTTCAACTAATTTTTTTCTAGGAACATAAAAAAACAGTAGAGCTATAGCGCAAGCTACATCGTAATTCGCAAAGACCATTAGACTATGTTCATGACAATTACTTCAATTAATCATATTACTTAAGAACTCCCACTCAAAAAGTACATCTCTCTAGTCATTTGAGTGGTACATGATCCAAATCCACTATCTCAAGTCCGATCATCACGTGAGTCGAGAATAGTTTCAGTGGTAAGCATCCCTATGCTAATCATATCAACTATACGATTCATGCTCGACCTTTCGGTCTCATGTGTTCCGAGGCCATGTCTGCACATGCTAGGCTCTTCAAGCTTAACCCGAGTGTTCTGCGTGTGCAACTGTTTTGCACCCGTTGTATGTGAACGTTGAGTCTATCACACCCGATCATCACGTGGTGTCTCGAAACGAAGAACTGTCGCAACGGTGCACAGTCGGGGAGAACACAACTTCGTCTTGAAATTTTAGTGAGAGATCACCTCATAATGCTACCGTCGTTCTAAGCAAAATAAGGTGCATAAAAGGATTAACATCACATGCAATTCATAAGTGACATGATATGGCCATCATCACGTGCTTCTTGATCTCCATCACCAAAGCACCGGCACGATCTTCTTGTCACCGGCGCCACACCATGATCATCCATCAACGTGTTGCCATCGGGGTTGTCGTGCTACTTATGCTATTACTACTAAAGCTACATCCTAGCAAAATAGTAAACGCATCTGCAAGCACATATGTTAGTATAAAGACAACCCTATGGCTCCTGCCGGTTGCCGTACCATCGACGTGCAAGTCGATATTTCTATTACAACATGATCATCTCATACATCCAATATATCACATCACATCATTGGCCATATCACATCACAATCATACCCTGCAAAAACAAGTTAGACGTCCCCTAATTTTGTTGTTGCATGTTTTACGTGGTGACCAAGGGTATCTAGTAGGATCGCATCTTACTTACGCAAACACCACAACGGAGATATATGAGTTGCTATTTAACCTCATCCAAGGACCTCCTCGGTCAAATCCGATTCAACTAAAGTTGGAGAAACCGACACTTGCCAGTCATCTTTGAGCAAAGGGGGTTACTCGTAACGATGAAACCAGTCTCTCGTAAGCGTACGAGTAATGTCGGTCCAAGCCGCTTCAATCCAACAATACCGCGGAATCAAGAAAAGACTAAGGAGGGCAGCAAAACGCACATCACCGCCCACAAAAACTTTTGTGTTCTACTCGAGAAGACATCTACGCATGAACCTAGCTCATGATGCCACTGTTGGGGAACGTCGCAAGGGAAACAAAAAATTTCCTACGCGCACGAAGACCTATCATGGTGATGTCCATCTACGAGAGGGGATGAGTGATCTACGTACCCTTGTAGATCGTACAGCAGAAGCGATTAGAGATCGCGGTTGATGTAGTGGAACGTCCTCACGTCCCTCGATCCGCCCCGCGAACAATCCCGCGATCAGTCTCACGATCTAGTACCGAACGGACGGCACCTCCGCGTTCAGCACACGTACAGCTCGACGATGATCTCGGCCTTCTTGATCCAGCAAGAGAGACGGAGAGGTAGAAGAGTTCTCCGGCAGCGTGACGGCGCTCCGGAGGTTGGTGATGATCTCGTCTCAGCAGGGCTCCGCCCGAGCTCCGCAGAAACGCGATCTAGAGGAAAAACTATGGAGGTATGTGGTCGGGCAGCCGTGAGAAAGTCGTCTCAAATCAGCCCTAAATCCTCCGTATATATAGGTGGGAGAGAGGGGAGGAGGCAGCCTCAAAACCTAAAGGTTTGGCCGAAATTGGAGGTGGAGGAGTCCTACTCCAATCCTACTTGGAGTAGGATTCCACCTTCCCACTTGGAAACTCTTTCCACCTTGTGTTTTTTCCTTCTCAAACCTTATGGGCCTTAGTGGGAACTTATTCCAGCCCACTAGGGGCTGCTTTATCTCTTCCCATAGCCCATGAGACCCCTTGGGGCGTGACACCCCTCCCGATGGTCCCCGGCACCCCTCCCGGCACTCCCGGTACACTACCGATGAGCCCGAAACTTTTCCGGTAATGCACGAAAACCTTCCGGTAACCAAATGAGGTCATCCTATATATCAATCTTCGTTTCCGGACCATTCCGGAAACCCTCGTGACGTCCGTGATCTCATCCGGGACTCCGAACAACATTCGATAACCAACCATATAACTCAAATACGCATAAAACAACGTCGAACCTTAAGTGTGCAGACCCTGCGGGTTCGAGAACTATGTAGACATGACCCGAGAGACTCCTCGGTCAATATCCAATAGCGGGACCTGGATGCCCATATTGGATCCTACATATTCTACGAAGATCTTATCGTTTGAACCTCAGTGCCAAGGATTCATATAATCCCGTATGTCATTCCCTTTGTCCTTCGGTATGTTACTTGCCCGAGATTCGATCGTTAGTATCCGCATACCTATTTCAATCTCGTTTACCGGCAAGTCTCTTTACTCGTTCCGTAATACAAGATCGCGCAACTTACATTAAGTTACATTGCTTGCAAGGCTTGTGTGTGATGTTGTATTACCGAGTGGGCCCCGAGATACCTCTCCGTCACACGGAGTGACAAATCCCAGTCTCGATCTATACTAACTCAACGAACAACTTCGGAGATACCTGTAGAGCATCTTTATAGTCACCCAGTTACGTTGCGACGTTTGATACACACAAAGCATTCCTCCGGTGTCCGTGAGTTATATGATCTCATGGTCATAGGAACAAATACTTGACACGCAGAAAACAGTAGCAACAAAATGACACGATCAACATGCTACGTCTATTAGTTTGGGTCTAGTCCATCACATGATTCTCCTAATGATGTGATCCCGTTATCAAGTGACAACACTTGCCTATGGCCAGGAAACCTTGACCATCTTTGATCAACGAGCTAGTCAACTAGAGGCTTACTAGGGACAGTGTTTTGTCTATGTATCCACACAAGTATTGTGTTTCCAATCAATACAATTATAGCATGGATAATAAACGATTATCATGAACTAAGAAATATAATAATAACTAATTTATTATTGCCTCTAGGGCATATTTCCAACAGGTTATGGTGTTAAAAGCCCCAGAACTAAGGGGACGAGGTGACGCCGTTCAGTATTGCATGATGACTCAGATCAAGTATTGAGAATGGCGACTTAACATCCGTCGAAGGTCAAAACTGAGGAGAGTCGTCCGAGTAGATAGGAGTTTATTGACATGAATAAATTCAGGACAATTTGGGGCCTAATGTTGGGGATATTACCTATGGGTAACCCGCCCTTAATGGGCCGGGTCACCAGATGGGCGACTCACCATTGGTTGCGTGTCCCGTAGCCCAGGAACTGAAGGGCGGTTCAGAAGATTGTGCGGATGATGGAATATCAAGGAAGCTCCTAACCGTGGAGAACACGACGACTTAGAGATAAGGAAAGCTATGGAGAGTAGAATGGCAGGACTTTGTAAACCCTAGGGCCTCGACCTGTATATAAAGTCGAGTCCTAGGGAGAGGTCAGGTGACTTAGAAAGAATCGAGAGCTAGGTCAGGCGAGTTACGCCCTCCTTGTAATCGAAACCACAGTTAATCCACACAAAGCAGGACGTAGGCTTTTACCTCCTCACGAGGGGCCGAACATGGGTAAATCTGAGTCTCGCTTTCGCTCACCCCCTTCGAGTCGCCACCAAGGTGCGATGGCTCCATCTCTAAGTCCTTTCGCGAGGACATCTGCCGTGACAAAACCACGACAGTGGTTGCAGGCCGAAGTGTACCAGGAAGCGCGAGAAGAAGTCGCTTCGTGGAAGCCCGAACCCACGGAAGAAGTGCTCGTTGAAGACCACCACTTCGCCTTCACAAGGGGTTGGAGATCCTTCAGCGTCAGGGAGGCGCACCATGAAGAGTTCCTTCGAGGGAAACATACGGCGATGGCGGAGCACCTCAATATGCCCTTCGGTGACGAGGTTGCCTTCCCACGAGCCCCCGGCTTTCGCCTTATTGGCGGCGGCTCGGAGCATGGCGGAGCAGCGGCGAGAAGCTTTGAGGGATGCGCAATGCTCCAGCGGCGAAGACGCGAATGACGCCTATCTCTCTATCTCTCTCTTGTTGTGGGAGGGAGGGGGCGTTGGAGCGGGGCAAGACTGGGGCAAATGGCCTCTTCAGCGCCCTCGCCCATCCATTTAAACCACAGAAGAGATCGTGGGGAGGGGATCTGGTGCGCACGATCCCCACCCCCTTCGGATTGTGCGGGAGCTTTAATGCGCTCCGAAATACCAACTGTCGTCACGTATCCACAGAGGATCCCCGCGCGAGGTCGAGGTTGCAGCGTGGCAGGCCCTAGTGTGCAGGCCCAGTCCCGTCATGCGTGTGGCTTGTCAGGGCGGGGCACCCAAAGCCCAACACGTGGCGCATCAACGTTGCGAGCAAAGAAGCCGAGGCATCCACTAGAAGCCAGCCGGCTCCCGGACCGATCGCCTTCCATGTTGGGCCCACATACAATGCCTCTCAAAGCCCGCTAGCCGGATACTCAAGCTGGTGAGGCCCTTCACCTCGAGGCGGCGGACCTCCCCTGCTTTGGGGACTACTGACGAGGGGATAACCCCGAGGTAGGCTCATCAAGCCTACTCCTCTATACTTTGGTATAGGAAGGAGCGAGAGCTTCCTCAAACTGCGTGCTCCTCCTGGCCGGCTACGAAGTCCTTGCCGACTAGGAACGTAGTCGTCTACTCCCTGGCCGGCTGGCTAGCCGCTAGCCGGCTGAAGGGCAGCTGTCGCATCGATCCCCAGGATGTGACGGGGGCCTTCGATTAAAGGTGAAGGTACCTCAATACGGGTACGATGGAGAAACGCACGCATGGCTACAGTGGCGGCAACTGTACTGCTGACCGACGCCGGCTCCGATCCGTCAACCATGCACGGTACCAGCGCACCACTACCCACTCCATTACCAAACCCGCGCGTGGCTACAGTGGAGGCGGCCGTACCGCTGACCGACGCCGGATGCAGCAAGATGACATCCATCGTACCGCACGCGCCCTGCATGGGGAGGATGCACCTTTCGCATAGGATAGCCGGCGGGTCCCACTATATAACCCCCCGCCCCCTGCATGCAGAGGGTCGGCCATTCTCACATCCACACACACCACATAGGAGAGGTAGATTGCGAGCCGGCTGCTCCTTCTTCCTCCTCCGTCGAACAGCTCAAGGAGCATCCTGTAAACACTTTGGTTCATCAACCACTCCGGCAGGACTAGGGGTATTATCTCCCACGGAGTGCCCCGAACCTGGGTACATCGTGCGTCTTGCATTGCTAGTTATCAATCCCGTTCTCAGAGCCCGCCGGTGTCCCTTCGGTCCCAACCACCCTCGATAAGCCTACCTATGTCATCTGTCGTGAGAAAACGACGACACACCCCCACACGACCAAGATGCATAGCCACCACCACTACCATTATGCCCACCAAAGAGCCTACCATGCAAACCGCCACCCAAGGTCATTGTCCTAGCATAAGACATTTGGCTTCGCTAACCATCCAGATCCCACTACAACAACCATGGTAAGAAGACGGCAAGACACGTCCTTCCATTCCTAGCTTGACAATATCCATCAAATAGGCGCCCACGCCCCCATGGTAGGAAGCGCCTGCACGTGTGTCCCCGCTCAATCCCGATGGACCCGTGGGAGGCACTTCTCAGTGTCGCCGACCGACACTGAGAAAGCCCCGACCATAGTCCACCGGCCTTGGCCTCGGCGAGTTCGCACGACAACGTGTCCATGGCCATCGAACCCATCCATATGATGGTATTGGCGCCATGATGTCTAGTGTCACTCGGGGAGCCTACATGCTGCATATCAGCTTTCCTAATTACGTTGGGGAGCAATGCCACAACGCCCCCATAACAACTGCTCACAACATGTTGTCACCCGTCGTTCGCAGTCCCATCGCCACACGCCCACCCGCACATGCGACGGGACACCGCCAACCGCCTCCGAGAATCCAACCAGATATAGCTAAAATTCCGGGCACCATCGCGCAGCCCTGCCAGCCCGCCACCAAGCATCACAATGCGGCGTGAAACACCAACCTTCAACCTCTACGTTGCAGCCCATGCCCACAGCGACATCAGAACAGAGCTAATGCCACTAACCCACACGAACGAGGCTTCCTCACCAGATATGGCATGGCGACGCCTTCTCGCATGACCAACTTTGAGCAGCCTCCATGACTATGATACATGACAGTGATGTTGACGTCGTGGAGCGTAGAATCATCCTCGTGCCTCGCCTGAAGCACCATGCCCCGTGACGGTCGGCCGAGACCCGCACCACTACCGCTGTTCAAGGGGGAGAAGGAAGCCCTGCGCGCCGCTGATGTAGGCCATGCTTCGACCCATAGCGCATACCTGGCCAATCGGGCCGGCCCAGCCCGGCAAGATCGTAAACGGGCTCGACACGACACGACCCACCCAGGCACGAATATTAGTCAGTCCGTGCCGTGCCGACCCACGTGCGCAGTCTCCAGGTCGAGGCACGACACGTGAGCTAAACGGGCCGGCCTATCGGCACGACACGCACAATTTTAGGTAGTTTTTAGGCCGATCTTAACCTATTGAGCTATTTTATACGTTGTATATATATACAAATATGTAAATAAAAAATACAAATGGGTCGTGTTGTACCGGCTCGCTTGCCCAGCCTTCAGGCCCAGGCATGGCCCAAGGCGGGCTGCGTGCCTGACACAGCCCGTTTAAGTCATGTCGTGTCTGGCCATGACAGGCCGTGCCGGCGGGCTCGCAGGTCGTCTCGTTTAGTTCGGCCCATTTGGCCAAGCGTTCCAACCCGCCCTAGAAAGGCCCGGATCCAATGCACTTCTTTCCCCCAGCTCTTCGAAAAGAAGCCGCAATAGGGTTTGCTCGGCCTTGGCGGCGTCCTCATGGCGGAAGGCGGCCTAAGGGTTAGTTTTTTTGGTGGTTTTTTTGAGCTTCTATTTTTTTAGGGGAAACTGCTTTGCTTTATGAATCAAACGTACGGATTACACGAATAAAACGAGTGTCAAAGGGTTGCAGGAACCAAACATGGCGTCCCTCCCCTAAATGCAAAGCATGTCTAGCTAAACTATGAGCTTCCGTGTTCGAAAGTCATCCTTCGTGAACAAAAGAAATAATCTGAAAATCAGTACTTCCTTCCTTGATTTCTCTGATGATTGGGGTTGTGATGCCATTTGTGCCTGAATGAATATCCTTAACTTCTTGAAGACAGTCCGAAGCGACAGTTATGTTCTGAAGAAGCATGTTCCTGCCCAAAGCTAGGGCCTCACGGCATGCCAAGGTTTCCAATATATTTTGGTCAGTGAGGCCATGGAACACTAATGCAGATGCCCCAAGGTACATTCCTTTCACATCCCGGCAAACAACGCTGATAGCTCCAATGGGAGGGCTGTTACAAATGGCTCCGTCCACGTTGATCTTAGCACATCCAGACGATGGTGGAATCCATCTTCTTGCGTCAGCTGGCCTAGTGATCAGCTGTCTAGTATGCGGTAATGTCGATGTTTTGATTGCTTCAAGCTCTGCAATGTACTTGTTGACAAACAGGTGCGTCGCCAATGGACTTTGGTGGTCCCCTTCGTGAATCAAACGCCTTCGTGTTGTCCAGATCGCCCATAGGGTTACCGTGATTCGGAGTAGTTCCTTTGTTGAGACCGAAGAGAAGATGCTGAAAAGCCATGACTTCGCATCTGGTTCAGCCGTTGCTAGCATATGCTCGAGCAGTTCTGATTCTATCAAAGCCCAAACACAACGTGACATCGTGCAGTTTAGGAGAGAGTGGTGCCATGAGTTGACAGCACCGCAGATTGCACAACACGGAGAGGAGGCCATATTCCGGTGATGTCGAACATCTACCGTAGGAAGTGAAATCTGTGCAAGCCGCTAGAGAAAAACTTTGATCTTGGAAGGCACCTGGACTCGCCATAGTGTATCACATCCCTTCGCCTCCCTGCTGCTGTCGACAGGGCCACCCCGGCCCTCTAGCTAAGCCTTCCACCAAAGCTTTGTTGTTATGAGCATGCGATAACAAGACCTGACCGTGAATACTCCTTGCTTTTCCTGGGACCAAGCCCAATCATCATCATATTGACGGGTGCTCAAAGGAATGTTCAGGATCACTTCTGCATCAATGGGAAGAAAATTTGTGTTTATCAGCTCCTGCCTCCACCTCGCGGAAGTACTGTCAATTAGGTGTGACACAACCACCGGCCGATTGGGGTTGAGACATGCAATTGGCCTCATGGATGCTTCTTTGGGAAGCCAATTCTGGTTCCAATTGTTAGTACTCTTACCGTCTCCGATCCTTCTTACGAGCACCAATTTGAGAATATATTTCCCTTCAACAATGGCCCTCCAAATCTGCGAAGGATTGTTACCAAGTTTAGCCTCCAATAACTCGTTGGTAGGGAAGTATCGTGCTTTCAGTAGCTTAGCACTCAGGATTCCCGGAGATTGCATAATGCGCCATGCTTGTCGAGCTAGGAGGGCGAGATTGAAAAGTTCAATATCTCTAAAACCCAAACCACCTTCATATTTAGGTCACGTCATCACTTCCCACGAGACCCGGCTAGTCTTTCTCTCGCGCTGTTTGCTTCCCCACCAGAACTTGCGTATGATAGAGTTGATATGCAGACATAAGCCTCTTGGTAATTTGAAGCATGCCATTGATAAAACTGGGACAACTTGTGCTACCGATTTTATGAGCACTTCCTTCCCTCCCGATGACAGAATTTTCTCCATCCAACCTTTCACTTTGTTCCACACTCTTCCCTTTAGGTATTTGAAAGCTCCATTTTTGCTGCTACCCACATCCGTCGGCATGCCCAGATACTTTTCACTTAAGCTCTCGTTCTGGACATTAAGAAAATTCTTAATAAGGTCCCTCACCTCGGGTATACATCCCTTACCGAAGAAAACCGAAGATTTGTCGTGGTTAATTTTCTGTCCAGAAGCCTGACAATATGATTCCAACAAAGAAGACACCAAAGTAGCTCCCTCACTACTAGCCCTAAAGAACATTAGGCTGTCATCGGCAAAAAGTAAGTGACTAACCGGTGGAGCCGTCTCTGCCACTTTGATCCCTCTGATAGGCGATGACTCACTCTGACATTTGATGAGGCACGAAAGGCCCTCTACTGCCAACAAAAATAGGTAAGGGGATAACGGGTCTCCTTGTCGAATCCCTTGTGTAGGTATAAATTGATCAAGTTTCTTCCCATTGAATAATACTGAGAATTTTACGGAACTCACCATCCTCATAACCGTGTCTACCCAAACCGGTGCAAACTCTAGTTTGGTCATTATAGCTCGCAAATAATCCCACTCAAGGCGATCATAGCTTTCATCATATCCAGTTTCAAAGCACAAAAACCATTTTCCTTAGACTTGTTGCGCTTCATAAAGTGAAGGCATTCATACCTGAAATAATGTTATTCGTGATTAGCCGTCCTCCAACAAAGGTTGATTGCTCTTCTGATATGATCTCTGGAAGGAAGGTTTTTAATCTGTTTGCCAAAACCTTGGAAGCAATCTTACATATGACATTGCATAGGCTTATAGGACGAAACTACGTGAGAAGCGTGGGGCTAGTTACCTTAGGTATTAGTACCAAAAGAGTATCATTCAATTCATTCACCTCTTCTTCCACTCTCAGGATTTTCAAAATAATCAGTGTGATCTCATCTCCACAGACGTCCCAATGTCTGTGAAAAAAGTGTGCTGGATATCCGTCTAATCCTGGTGCTTTAGTAGGCACCATCTGAAAAAGGGCAGACTTAACCTCCTCCTTTGTATATACCGAACTCATTTTCTCGTTCATCTCCAGGGTAACTTTTTGAGGAACATTTTGTAACACTGCTTCCATGTTCGATGTTCCTTGTGATGTGAATAGGTTACGGTAGAAGTCTGTCACCATGCCTTCCATATCCTCGGCCTTCTCAACTTTCGTTCCATCCTCCCTCAGGAGCGATTTGATCTAATTTTTTCGTCTACGTTTGCTTTCTCGTAGGTGGAAGAATTTGGTGTTCTTGTCCCCCGAAGCAAGCCAAGATAAACATGCCCTCTGACGCCACATTATTTCCTCCCGATGATACAAATCAGCGAGGCGGCCCTTGATTTTAACTTCAATGCGGGTCGGCTCTGCCCGCCCCAAATCAGCTCGAAGATTTGCAAGCTCCACAGTCAAGGTTTTGATCTCTGTTCGGACATTTCCAAAAGTGTTTTTATCCCAACGCTTCAGTCCGTTGGTCATAGCATCAATTTTCAACCGAAGATCGACAACTGTCGTTGCTCATGGTCCCTGCCAGTGTTGCTGAATTTCCTCCTGGAATCCGTCATGAGACTCCCACATCATCCCATACCGAAAGGGTTTGTGCTGTCGTAGTCGACCACTGATCTGAGTCTCCAGCTGAAGTAAGATAGGAATATGATCAGAGGTGGCCGCCACTTTATGCGAGACTTCAGCTTGCGGATAAATACTGCACCATTCGCCGCAAGCCAGTGCTCTATCTAGCCGAACACCAGTATGAGTTTCTCCAGTCACCCTTCGTTCAAAAGTCCACATTGGTCCCGAAAAACCTAGTTCCGTTAGTCCACATACGTCGATAGCGTCCCTGAAACCAAGCACCTATGTCATACTGCGGTGGCTTGCTCCATCATACTCCTCTAGTTTCAGTACTTCGTTGAAGTCCCCGATGCATAACCATGGTCTATCATTCGCTAAGGCTAGAGATCGAAGAAGATCCGAGGTTTTTCCTCTGTCACCAACTCTGGCTTCCCCATAGACGACATTCATTCTCCACTGAGGGACACCTGGTATAGTAACCAGAGCATCAATGTGATAATCAGAGTAACCAAAAGTTTCTAACTTTATTGCATTGTTCCAAAAAATTCCAATTCCACCGCTCCTTCCAGTACTACTAACAGCAAAAGAAGAATCAAAGCCTAATGTGTCTGCTAAACCTTCTACTCGATCCCGAGGGAGTTCAGTTTCCACAATGCAGAACACCAACGGAGCATATTGCCCCGCTAAGCCGCGAAGCTCTCGAACTGTCTTGGGTCTGCCAGCCCCGCGATAGTTCCAGCAGATCAGACTCATTGAGCCCGGCAGTGCTCCTTGAAGGAGCCCGCCAATTCGCTCGGTGAAGTCGTCGTTTTTTAGGGTGACGCTCCCTTCTTCAGTTTCTTCCTGTCTCGTGGAGTGACGTATGCATAAGGAGGCGGCGGTACCTGCCCCGGTACCAGGTTATCTTGTGATGTGGTGCTTTCGTTCTGTTCGTTGCCCCCTACTCAGGCCGACTCCTGCCCCGTAGGTTCAGAGGGAGATCCACATGTGACACCAGAGAGGTCAAGCCTTTTCTTTGCCGAAGATTCAGCAGGAGGTGGTTGTTCCTTCGCTTGTTCCATCGGATCTGTTTTCATGGGGCTCTCAGCTGTATCATCTAGGTTCTCATCGTCACTCATCCCCGCCTCTTGTGAGGACCGTTTCCTGGCTCCAGTAACCGCTCCATTGGTGGTTCTAGCTCCACGTGCTCCCCCTCCTCTCCCACGACGTGCTCCTTTGTTGCGTGAGGGATTGGAGTAATTGTTCTGGTTGAACTGGTTCGATGGAAGGCTTCTTCTGGTCGCAACCATCCACCACCCGTACTCCACCTTGTCAAGACCATGAATACAATTGTCGCACTCTTCCAGTGTGTGCCCCATGATGCCACAAACCTCACACAAGAACATGATTTTTCTCATATTTAACTAACAGCAGTAGAGGCCCTTACCCAGCTGTCCCTTATCCAGCTTATTCTAAAAGCCCAACCAAGTTGTCCCCTACCCAACTTATTCTAAAAGCCCAACCAAAAATATATTTTTAAGCCTACTAGTCAAGTTTTATTTAGTAAACTTCAAAAGATAAATTTGTTTGGGCTTCTAAGGCCCTGTTTGGAACCACAATAGATTATGATAATCTGGATTATGAAGATAGATTATATAATTTGGTTTATAAAAATAATCTAGATGGACATGTTTAAAGATCAGATTATATAAACTGCAATTCAAGTTTTACATTGCATAATGACCTTTCTGCCCTTTTGTTTTTTTAAAGGAAAAGGATGGGGGTGGCACGAATGTAATTATCTCCAACTTTACAAGGATAATGGGTCATTAGTCATCCATAATCTGATTTTAGCTGGGGTAGAGTAGATTGTGAGTTTTTAATAATCTGTTCATCTACTCCATCCGTTCCTAAATATAAGTCTTTGTAGAGATTTCACTAGTGGACTACATACGGATGTATATAGACATATTTTAGAGTGTACATTCAATCATTTTGCTCAGTATGTAGACATCTAGTGAAATCGCTTAAAAGACTTATATTTAGGAACGGATGGAGTAGTTGTTATAATCTACACCATAATTTGTCTTGTTTGGAGATAGAATAGATTACAAAAACTGAATTATATAATCTGAGTGGATCCAAAGAGGGCCTAAGGGGCTGTTTGGTTCCCAACCTAAGGTTGCCACACCTAACCTTAGTCATGTCACAATACTTTAGGCATGTGTTTGGTTCATTGCCACACATATGGCTTGCCACACTTTTATAGGTATATGGTCCACATGTCATAGACTTAATTTTTTGTCAAATCTTGCCACACTTGTGGTGTTCATTTTGTTAGCCACACTTTTTGTGGCAGCCACACTTTGTCTAATGTTAGTTGTGGTAAAGTTAGTGATGAACCAAACATGTCCTAAGTGTTCTCATGGCGGAAGGCGACCTAAGGTTGGAGGAGGTAGACGACAAGAGTGGCTGCTTAGAGCCTTTCTTCTACGACAAGGCCGAGGTTGTGGCCGAAGCTGCGGCGGCGGCGGAGAGGCGGCGGCGGGAGGCCGAGGAGAAGGCGACGGAGGATGCGCGGAAGATGGATGCATTCAGTGGAAGAAAGGAAGCGCATCAGGCCGTCATCGACAGGATCCGCGAGTACGATCCCAAGACGGGGAAAATCTGCTACACCCGATTCTTCAACAAGGACTTCTCTAAATTTGACATCGACGAGGAGTGTAAGTCCGAAATCCAATTCCCCCCGATTCCCCCATGTAATCCATGTTTAATTGCCCCTCCAATGCCATTCTGATTTTTCCTACGGCATGCAGCTCCTCTGGCTCCAATGCGGTACACTCACAAAACTCCATCCACATACGCCAACTCACTCGGAAGACAGGTGTACCATGTGTATGACTCTGTAAACGTCCTCTCAGTGAAGATAGTCTCTTCGGATGTGGGATTCCCGTTAAAGGTGTATGGTACTGTGATTGCCAGAGATCACCTGGATTACAAGTGTGTCTATCTCTACCGTCGCTCTAGAGAGGATTACCAACTCATCAGCTCAGAGGTAGCACACGTTTACTTTGAAGCTGTCATTTCTCATTGTGTGGCGATGACCGCCTTTTTCCTTGATTACTTATGCATGCTATTACTTTATGGGTATTAATGAGTTTACCAGTTTTTTTTGTTTCGGCTCAGGGTATAAATTGTATCGTGTTTTGAAATTGTACGACTACATCACCATATGATCGTGTCTTGGTATTTGTACTTTTGTAGTAATACACAAGGATAGTTAATTAACCATATGCTTGTTGTTTGCACATTTTTATAACTTTATATACAAAATGAAGCATTCGTACAATGCATGGCTATGGTAGGAACAGAGGTTGCAACCTCCAGGTTCGTTATAAAGTTTAGGGACTATTTGATTCGCCAAATTCCAGCAAAGCGGGAATAGAGAAAAACATGCAGGATTGCAATGTCTTGTCCACTCGAATGCTACATGGTTGAATTTGTACGGAAGTATGTTAATATAAACAAAGGGTTCTTTCCAAGAGGTTTGAGTCAATCGAAATATTTAATTTGAATGTATTGCAAAGGAATCAAAAAGTTCCTATGTGATTCAATCCTACAAATCAAACAACCCACATAGGAAAATATCTTAGGATTCTAATGCTCCAAAATTTCTTTGAAAATTCTTTGAAACCAAAAAGGCCCTTAGTAAGATCACAAACAAAAGGAATGGTCATAATATCATAAGAATTTATACTTTGATTCAGGTATTGAGCAGAGTGGAACTGAACATGCTCACATACAATTAGATGCCAGTTTAAACCTTTAAAAAGAGTCTCATACTGGCATGTATGACAACATATTTCTATGCTTATTTAACTACCATTGCATTATCTATATAACAGTACTGTTAATCTGTTATGTGACCTTTTCTCATAGGATCAGTCGTTAACTTTAACTGGCCCAACTCGTGGACTCGTGTTACTAGATGGTATATATATTGAGGTAGATCTTAATATCATCGACGAGCAAGGGAAGAAAGACCCAAAACTTAGCAAGGGACTGTGTACAATCGATGGCATATTGAGGGGAGCGTGGGAAGATAGTCATGTTGGTTGTGCCGACCTTGATAGCAGGCTGAGCAACCTGGAGGTGAAATTTGCAGTGGAGGCTACCTTTGAAATCAGGGTTCTCAATGGAGATTTCTGTGGAGAAATCACAGCTTGCACCTCCAGCATTCAGGATCATCTTGTGCTCCATGATAGCAAAACAGGTGGTGTTATCTGTGATGGTAGTGGAATACTCCAGTTGTGGCGCCGTGTAGTAACTGTTGGCTTAGAGGAGACACTTTTGTTAATGATTGCTACACAGGCTTGTGATGTTTCAACTGCCTCGGCCACACGGACTCTTGTTTTTACTCCAGAAGTCAACGGTTCAACGGAAGGGGAAATCACTGTTGGTGCTGTTACATTTTTCATCAAGGTCAACTGGTCATTTGATTATATCAATGCAAACTTTGATGTGCCTCTACTTAATCGAGCTATGTAATAATGGTCACTAATGTGTCTCCTCTTGGAGCTAAGTAGTGTGTGCGAGAGATGTTACTTGAGTTGTAGATTCTGTTGTCAGTGGTAAATTGACAATGTAGAGGTTGCTAATGTACCTTGTCATGCAACTAAGTTGGTGTCCCGTGACTACTGTCATCTTGTTCGATTTGTGGGTAATGTACCTGTTGTATACTTGACTAGGCAATGCACCTCAAGTTATCTTAATCTAACTAAGTTAATGCACTCCTCAGTTATTTGTGTTGGTGATCCTTTATGCAATGCTATACTTCTGTTTTGGGAGCACAATATTTGTGTGTATCAAGTTCAGTTTTTCTTCTATAGCTATCAATGTTTATTTTTTGAAACAAGGCAAAAGATTTGCCATTTGCATTGATTAAGAAGGAAGGTTAAGAGTTGAGGCCATAGGCCAAATAAGCTATCAATATAATTACTGTCAACGTGTTCTGCACATGTTAATAGCTAAAAGTTGGTTGCTATCTTGTTTTCCGGTGTATTAAGTTTTATTGTTGGGCAATGCTGCGCGCCGGTTCGGCAGGCCGCGTCGTTAGATCTCTATGCAGTAAAAAAAAATTCGATGCAACAAATTTCGTCCATGATGCAGCAATTTTCGTCAACTGTTGTAACATAAATATAGTTGTAGCAAAAAAAATATACGTGATCGTAGCAAAAAAATGAAGCTGATGATGCGTGGTAGCAAAACAAAAAAAAGGGTTGTAGCAAAACAATCCGGTGAACTCGGGTTGCAACTCTGACGAACGTGTATGCAACTTTTTTAATGAACGCTTACAGCAAAAAATGATGCCGTTTGTAGCAAAAATTAACACGGTTGTAGCAAAAGTAAAAAAAATCGATTGTAACGAAAAATCCGACGAACTGGAGTTGCAACCAAACGTATATGCAACTTTTTTTGCTGGACAAATATAGCAAATAAAAACGCTTGTAACAAATATGAACGTTGGTTGCAACAAATTTAGATGAGAAAAAAGTTGCCTGGCTAGTCAGCTGTCTGCACGGGTCGTTCGGCCGGCGCACCGGCCTATTGTTGTGTGCGAGGCCTTTGCATTGCATTTCAATGGTTATGGTTTAGTTTATATTGTGCAAGAGAAAGGGCAGGCGATTGCATGCCTGATTTGCATCATGTCGAATGTGTGGAAGGAAAGGAAATGACGTATTTTCACTAGCATCACAATGGCAGTTATATGCCGCTACCCGCTCCGGTGCTCTCGCTGTCTTCAAAACGGGCATCGTGCCCGTGGCTGCCGACAGAAGTGGTGCCCACTCAGCTCGCTCCAGTGCCTCGTTGTGCCCTCTTCGCCGCTGCCTCGCCGTGTTCCAGCCGTCCTTCAAGAGCCAGTGCCGCGCTTCGGCACGGGCAAGGGCTGGCCACTGTCTCAGCCGTCTCTGCTGGTACCCACGCAAGTTGACCGCGTTGCCGGCATGCCTCGCTTGGGAGACCCTGCGTCCAGGGCAGAGAAGGACCTCGTGGTCGTCCCTGCAACTCCGGAGATGCAGACAGAGTCTGCCCTTCTCGTCACCAACGCTGCTGTCGCCTGGTTCGAGGGCGACATGGACGACAACTCCTGTGAAGCCGTGGCCGCTGTTGTCGCTGCCGTGGTCAGGGCTCGCTAGGCCGACGTGAACGTCGTTCGCCACTACCCCGAGCAGCTCCTCATCAGGTTCATGTACCAGCACCACTGCGCTCTCGCCATTGACCATGATGATCTCCCCTGCTGCGGCTCCAAGCTCTTCGTCCGTGCTTGGCTGCTTGAGGCCCATGCGGAGAATGAAGACATGATGCACCATGTGCGACTGTGCATTGAAGGGGTGCCGGTCCACGCCTGGAACGACTACGTCGCCACCTTCGTCAACGGACGTGGGTGCTCCTTGGACTACATTGAGCAACGCTCCTTGCACCGCGAGGACACGCGTTTCTCGACGCTTTGGGCGTGGACGGCAAACCCGAGCTCCATTCCAAAGGTCAAATGGCTGACGCTGTCGGCCCGTGGGCACCGTCGCAATGGCCGTCGTGGGCTTCGCCACCGCGTGCTGGTGCACCTCGACCTCCACGAAGACCACTCAAAGGCAAGAGATGACGACGAGAACCCGCCACCACCGGACGTCTACGAGCATACTTGGTACGACAAGTATATCGATGGCACAGCCCCACGCCGGGATCGTAGGGGTGACCTTGGCCGCGAAGAGCGTCGTCCCGACCGACGCGACGACGAGGGTGACCGTGATGGTCCGTGCAGATGTGGCGCTGCTCGCCAAGGGGAGGGCTGGCGTGACAGAGTTCACCAGTCTCTCTCTCGAAACTTGCGGGACCGTCAGCGCCAGGATGAGCCTGTGCCCCTCAGCTCGGGCGTGGTCGCGGTGCAGACGAGGGGGCGCAGCCCGGTCCGTCATGCATCGCCTCACGCTAACCGTCAACGTTCAAGAGACAATCTCGCACCACCGGCTTCGTCGACCTCCGTTCAACCGAGTGCCCCTGGCTCCAAGCGCGGAGTCGTGGCCCCATCGCCGTCTTCAGCTGGGGCGCGCGCCTCTCTGGCAATCTGCTCTCCAGCGGCCCTCGTCAGGCCTTTGCCGTCTCTAACGCCGGAACGCCCTCCTAGCTTTGACGGCTGCGAGGGGTGCCAAGTGCACCATGTGCAGGACACGGCTTTGTCTGCGCCAACCAACACCGACCCACTGTTCCGGATGATGCAGCAACCTCTCCTCACCTTGCCTGTAGCCCCCCTGCTCGTCTGACTCGGCTTTGCAAAACCATGGCCGGGGTTGACATCATCGGGGATGGCGGTGGCGGCCTCTCCCTCAGGCGTAGAAGCGTGAGGCTGCGCAAAGGTGTTCGTAGCAAGGGGGTCTGAGCGGCCAAGGAGGGTGAGCTGCTCGTGTGCCACAGCCTTGGCATAGTGCAGGACGGAGAGGATATCACGGACCGAGCGCTGGATGAGCTTGCAACTAGGTTCAAGGAGCAACTCCCCATGGATGTGATGGCGGCGCTGCGAGCTCCCTTCAAGGTAGATGATGGCAACACGCGGGAGATGGAGGGCGCCCTACTCATTGATACGTCCATTTTACATCATGCTTTCATGTTGATATTTATCGTTTTTTGGACTGTTATTACACTTCATGGTACAATACTTATGCCTTTTCTCTCTTATTTTGCAAGGTTTACATGAAGAGGGAGAATACCGGCAGCTGGAGTTCTGGCCTGAAAAAGGAGCGAAATTGAGATACCTATTCTGCGCAACTCCAAAAGCCGTGAAAATCAACGAGGATTTATTTTGGATTTTATAAAAAATACTGGGTCGAAGAAGTACCAGAGGGGTGCCAGCAGGAGGCCACAAGCCTGCTAGGAGCGGCCTCCCCCCTGGCCACGCCTATGGGGCTTGTGGGCTCCCAGCTGGCCCTCTGACTCCCCTCTTTTGCTACAAGAAGGGTTTCATTCCAAAAAAAATTAAGAGGAGGCTTTCGGGAGGAATCGCCGCCGCCACGAGGCGGAACTTGAGCAGAACCAATCTAGAGCTCCGACAGGACGGTCTTGCCGGGGAAACTTCCCTCCGGAGAGGGAAATCGTCGCCATCGTCATCACCAACACTCCTCTCATCGGAGGGGACTCATCACCATCAACATATTCATCAGCACCATCTCATATCCAAACCCTAGTTCATCTCTTGTAACCAATCTCCGTCTCACGACTCCGATTGGTACTCGTAAGGTTGCTAGTAGTGTTAATTACTCTTTGTAGTTGATGCTAGTTGGATTACTTGGTGGAAGATTATATGTTCAGATCCTTGATGCTACTCATTACCTCTCTGGTCATGAATATGATTATGCTTTGTGAGTAGTTACTTTTGTTTCTGAGGGCATGGGATAAGTCTTGCTATAAGTAGTCATGTGAATTTGGTATTCGTTCGATATTTTGATGTGTTGTATGTTGTTTTTCCTCTAGTGGTGTTATGTGAATGTTGACTACATAACACTTTACCATTATTTGGGCCTAGAGGAAGGCATTGGGAAGTAGTAAGTAGATGATGGGTTGCTAGAGTGACACAAGCTTAAACCCTAGTTTATGCGTTGCTTCGTAAGGGCCTGATTTGGATCCACTAGTCTAATGTTACGATTAGACTTTGTCTTAATTCTTCTTTCGTAGTTGCGGATGCTTGTGAGATGGGTTAATCATAAGTGGGATGCTTGTCCAAGTAAGGGCAGTACCCAAGCGTCGGTCCACCCACATATAAAACTATCAAAGTAACGAACGTGAATCATATGAACATGATGAAAACTAGCTTGACAGAAATTCCCATGTGTCCTCGGGAGCGCTTTACCTCCTATAAGAGTTTGCCCAGGCTTGTCCCTTGCTACAAAAGGATTGGGCCACTTTTCTGCACCTTTGCTACTTGCTACTTGTCACTTGCTACTTGCTACGAATCATCTTATCACACAACTACTTGTTACCGATAATTTCAGTGATTGCACAGATTACCTTGCTGAAAACCACTTGTCAGATCCTTCTGCTCCTCGTTGGGTTGGACACTCTTACTTATCGAAAGGACTACGATAGATCCCCTATACTTGTGGGTCATCAAGACTCTTTTCTGGTGCCGTTGCCGGGGAGGTGAAGCGCCTTTGGTAAGTGGAATTTGGTAAGGAAACATTTATATAGTGTGCTGAAATTTATTTATCACTTGTTGCTATGGAAACTAATCCTTTGAGGGGCTTGTTCGGGGTATATTGACCTCGAACGGAAGCACAAGGAGTTGCTCCTCAACCTGCTGCACCTACTGAAAATATTTGCTATGAATTTCCTTCAGGTATGCTTGAGAAACTGCTGGCTAATCCTTTTACACGAGATGGAACATCACATCCAGACTTGCATCTAATCTATGTAGATGAAGTTTGTAGTTTATTTAAGCTTGCAGGTTTGCCCGAGGATGAGGTCAAGAATAAGGTCTTTCCCTTATCTTTGAGGGATAAGGCGTTGACATGGTATAGGCTATGTGATGATACTAGATCATGGAACTACAATCGGTTGAAATTGGAATTTCATCAAAAGTTTTATCCTATGCATCTAGTACATCGTGATCGGAATTATATTTATAATTTTTGGCCTCGTGACAGCGAAAACATCTCTCAAGCTTGGGGAGGCTTAAATCAATGTTATATTCATGCCCCAACCATGAGCTCTCGAGAGAAATTATCATTCAGAACTTCTATGCTCGGCTTTCTCATGATGATTGCACCATGCTTGACACTTCTTGTACCGGTTCTTTTATGAAGAGAGATATTGACTTCAAATGGAATTTATTGGAAATAATTAAATGCAACTTTGACGATTGGGAGCTTGATGAAGGTAAGGAGTCAGGTATTTGATTGCGCTAAATCCTTTGTTGAAACAAATACCTTTTGTGATTTTAGCGCTAAGTATGGACTTGACTCTGAGATAGTAGCTTCTTTGTGTGAATCATTTGCTGCTCATATTGATCTCCCCAAAGAGAAGTGGTTTAAATATCATCCTCCCTTAGAATTCAATGTAGTTAAACCCAATCCAGTTGAAGAGAGAGCCATTGCCTATAATGATCCTATTGTTCCCAGTGCTTATATTGAGAAACCACCTTTCCCTGTTAGGATAAAGGATCATTCTAAAGCTTCAACTGTGATACGTAGGGGCCACATTAGAACACCTACACCCCCTGAGCAAATTAGAGTTGAACCTAGCATTGCTATTATCAAAGATCTCTTGTCCGAGAATGTTGATGGCCATGATATTCACTTATGTGAAGATGCTGCTAGGATTGCTAAACCACATGCTAGAGACAAACATAGGCCTGTTGTTGGCACGCCTATTGTTTCTATTAAGATAGGAGATCATTGTTATCATGGTTTATGTGATGTGGGTGCTAGTGTTAGTGCAATACCTCAATCCTTATATGATGAAATTAAAGACGAGATTGCACCTGTCGCGATAGAACCCATTGATGTCACTATCCAGCTTGCCAATAGAGATACTATCTGCCATGTGGGAATTGTTAGAGATGTTGAAGTCTTGTGTGGTAAAATGAAGTATCCTGCTGATTTCCTCGTTCTTGCTACCACACAAGATAGCTTTTGTCCCATCATTTTTGGCAGACCTTTTCTCAATACCGTCAATGCTCATATTAACTGTGAAAAGCAAACTATCACTGTTGGCTTTGAAGGTGTGTCACATGAGTTCAATTTCTCCAAGTTTGGTAGACAACCTCATGAAAAAGAGTTGCCTAGTAAGGATGAAATTATTGCCCTAGCTTCTATTGCCGTGCCTCCTACTGATCCTTTAGAGCAATACTTGCTTGAGCATGAATATGATATGCATATGGATGAAAGGGATGAGATAGATAGAGTTGTCTTAGAACAATATCCTATCCTTAAGAATAATTTGCCTGTTGAACTGCTTGGGGATTCACCCCCACCAAAGGGTGATCCTGTGTTCGAGCTTAAACAGTTGCCAGATACTCTTAAGTATGCTTATCTTGATGAAAAAGAGATATATCCTGTTATTATTAGTGCTAGCCTCTCAGAGCATGAAGAAAAGAAGTTATTAAAAACTCTGAGGAAGCACCGTGCTGCTATTGGATATGCTCTTGATGATCTTAAGGGCATTAGTCCCACTCTATGCCAGCACAAGATTAAAACTGATCCTGATTCCAAACCAGTTGCTGATTATCAACGGAGATTAAATCCTAAGATGAAAGAGGTAGTAAGAAAAGAAATACTAAAGCTCTTGGAAGCAGGTATTATCTATCCTGTTGTTCATAGTGATTGGGTGAGTCCGGTGCATTGCGTCCCTAAGAAGGGAGGTATTACCGTTGTCCCTAATGATAAGGATGAATTGATCCCACGGAGGATTATTACTGGCTATAGGATGGTGATCGATTTTAGGAAATTGAATAAAGACACTAGGAAAGATCATTACCCTTTGCCTTTTATCGACCAAATGCTAGAAAGACTATCTAAACACACACACTTCTGCTTTCTAGACGGTTATTCTGGTTTCTTCCAAATACCAGTTGCACAAGCTGATCAGGAGAAAACCACTTTCACCTGCCCTTCCGGTAATTTTGCTTACAAACGTATGCCTTTTGGCTTATGTAATGCACCTGCTACCTTTCAAAGATGTATGATGGCTATATTCTCTGACTTTAGTGAAAAGATTGTTGAGGTTTTCATGGATGACTTCTCCATCTACGAGTCTTCTTTTGATGATTGCCTCAGCAATCTTGATCGAGTCTTGCAGAGATGTAAAGACACCAATCTTGTCTTGAATTGGGAGAAGTGTCACTTTATGGTTAATGAAGGCATCGTCTTAGGACATAAAATTTCTGAAAGAGGTATTAAAGTCGATAAGGCTAAGGTTGATGCAATCGAGAAAATGCCATGCCCCACAGATATCAAAGGTATAAGAAGTTTCCTTGGTCATGCTGGTTTCTATAGAAGGTTCATTAAAGACTTCTCTAAGATTTCTAGGCCTCTTACCAATATCTTGCAAAAGGATATTCCTTTTGTCTTTGACGATGATTGTGAGGAAGCCTTCGAAATACTTAAGAAGGCCTTGATAACTGCACCTATTGTTCAACTACCTGATTGGAACTTACCTTTTGAAATCATGTGCGATGCCAGTGATTATGTTGTTGGTGTTGTTCTAGGACAAAGAGTTGACAAGAAGTTGAATGTTATTCACTACGCTAGTAAAACTCTAGACAGTGCCCAAATCAACTATGCTACTACGGAAAAGGAATGTTTAGCAGTCGCATTTGTATGTGAAAAGTTCGGGTCTTACATTGTTGATTCCAAAGTCACTATTCACACATATCACACTGCTATTAAATACCTTATGGAAAAGAAAGACGCTAAGCCTAGACTTATCAGATGGGTTCTCTTGCTACAAGAATTTGATTTGCACGTTGTCGACAGGAAGGGTGCTGATAACCCCGTAGCAGATAACTTGTCTAGGCTGGAGAATGTTCTTGATGACCCACAACCTATTGATGATAGCTTTCTTGATGAGCAATTGAATGTCATCAATACATCACATAGTGCACCGTGGTATGCTGATTATGCAAAATATATCGTTGCCAAATATATACCACGTAGTTTCACATACTAGCAAAAGAAGAAATTCTTCTTTGATTTGAGACATTACTTCTGGGATGATCCTCCCCTTTATAAGGAAGGAGTAGATGGTGTTATTAGACGTTGTGTACCTGAACATGAACAGGGACAGATCCTACAGAAGTGTCACTCTGAGGCCTACGGAGGACACCATGCGGGAGATAGAACTGCACACAAGGTATTGCAATCAGGTTTCTATTGGCCCACTCTCTTCAAGGATGCCCGTAAGTTTGTCTTGTCTTGTGACGAATGTCAAAGAATAGGTAATATCGGTAAACGTCAGGAAATGCCTATGAATTATTCACTTGTCATTGAACCATTCGATGTTTGGGGTTTTGATTATATGAGACCTTTTCCAAAATCCAACGGTTATACTCATATCCTAGTTGCTGTTGATTACGTTACTAAGTGGGTAGAAGTTATCCCGACTAGTAGTGCTGATCACAACACCTCTATCAGGATGCTTAAAGAAGTTATTTTCCCTAGATTTGGAGTCCCTAGATATCTAATGACCGATGGTGGTTCACATTTCATTCATGGTGCTTTCCGTAAAATGCTTGCTAAGTACGATGTCAACCATAGAATTTCTTCTCCCTATCACCCTCAGTTCAGTGGTCAAGTAGAGCTAAGCAATAGAGAGATTAAACTAATTCTGCAAAAGACTGTCAATAGGTCTAGAAAGAATTGGTCTAAGAAGCTCGATGATGCACTGTGGGCTTATATAACTGCCTATAAGAATCCCATGGGCATGTCTCCGTACAAAATGGTGTACGGTAAAGCATGTCATTTACCTCTTGAGCTAGAGCATAAGGCTTATTGGGCAATCAAAGATCTCGACTTTGATTTCAAACTTGCTGGTGATAAGAGGTTATTTGACATTAGCTCGCTTGATGAATGGAGAGCTTAGGCATATGAAAATGCCAAGTTGTTCAAAGAAAAGGTTAAGAGGTGGCATGATAAAAGGATACAAAAATGTGAGTTCAATGTAGGTGATTATGTCTTGCTATATAATTCTCGTTTAAGATTTTTTGCAGGCAAGCTTCTCTCTAAATGGGAAGGTCCTTACATTGTTGAGGAAGTATATCGTTCCGGTGCCATCAAGATCAACAACACAGAAGGTAATTTTCCGAGAGTGGTAAATGGGCAGAGAATCAAGCATTATATCTGAGGTACTCCATAAATGTTGAAAGCAATATTATCAATATCATAACTCCGGAGGAGTACCTAAGGGATATTTATCAGCCTGTTTCAGACTCCGAAAACGAAGAGGTATGAGATTCGGTAAGTAAACAGACTCCAAAACTTTTCGAGTAGGAATTTTTGTCTGTTTTGGAATTTTTAGAAAAATAGGAAAATTTAAAAGCAGTCCGGAAAGCGCACGAGGAGGCGACAAGCGTGCCAGGCGCGGGCCACCCCCCTGGTCGCGCCTGGCGGGCTTGTGACCACCTCGTGTGCCTCCCAAACTCCGTTTTCTTGCGGAGTACTCCTTCTGGTCGAAAAAATTCATTATATATTCTCCCGAAAGGTCTGACCCTCGTATCATGCAAATTTCCTGTGTTTTCGTTTCGAGCTTGTTTCTGCTGCAGATCTAAATCGCTATGGCATCACCCAAAGCTCCGAAGGACAAGATCTTCGAGAAGGTCATCAATCCCTACCTCGCGGGAGTGCTGCAACACACTCAATCTATTGAGATGCGTGAGGGGATGCTGCACATCTGTGATGTTGAGGGGCCCAAGAAGACCGGAAGCTTGGAGGCGAGGCTCGAAGTAATGGAGCAACAAGTCTTCAAGTGCCAAGGGATGGCGGAGCGTGGACTCAACGCCAACCACGTGATGATCACGGAGTTCACCAACAAGCACAAGATCGATGCCAATGACATCGGGGAGCACCTCTCCAGGCTGTATGACAGAATTGATCACCTCCAAGCCCAGATCTATGACCTGCAGAACCAAAACTGTGATTATGAGTATAGATTTAAATCAATACGGTTGGCTGCAGATTTGAGGATTCCGGAGACTCGGTCATCTTTCCATGATGGAGCACCTATGCCATGGAAGACGGAGGATCAAGCCTATGTTGCAACAGCTCCACCACCATCACCTCCAAAGGAAGACAACTAAGCATGGGTATGGGCAATCCCCTTGGCTTGTGCCAAGCTTGGGGGAGTTGCCCCGGTATCGTATCACCATCACATCTTTTGCCTTTACCTTTGTTTTACTTTGTTCCTTTTCAGTTTTCTCTTTCTCTAGTAGAATAAAGGTCTTAGTGTTTTAGGCTTGAGTTTTGCTTTATGTCACCCCCAATGTATTCGAGCTCGTGAGCCATATAATAAAGAGTGTCTTAGTTGAAGGGCCTTGCCTCTTGCCATGATCAAAAGATTGAGAAAAGAACAAAAGCATGAAAGATCATGTAATGATCTTATGGGAAGTGATGGCTTCACATATAAAAAGAATGTTGATTGAAACTTGTTGAGGGTAGACAAACGTAGACCTTGGTCATTGTTGCAATTAATAGGAGGTGATAAAGAAGGAAAGGTTCACATATAAATATATCATCTTTGACACCATCTATGATTGTGAACACTCACTAAACTATTACATGCTTAGAAGTAGATGTTGGACAAGGAAGATAACAGAATGAATTGTGTTTGCTTAGTTCCGAACAATGTTATATGATTAGAGATCCCTTAGCATGTGACGATTGCTTCCACCTCATATTAGCCAAAACTCCCGCACCAAGTAGAGATACTACTTGTGCATCCATAAACCTTCAACCCAGTTTTGCCATGAGATTCCACCATACCTACCTATGGATTGAATAAGATCCCTCAAGTAAGTTGTCATCGGTGCAAGCAATAAAAATTGCCCCCTAATATGTGTGATCTATTAGTGTGTGGAAAATAAGCTTTGTACGAAACTGTGATGAGGAAGACATAAAAGCGACAGACTGCATAATAAAGTTCTTTATCACAGGAGGCAATAAAAAGTGACCTTCCTCCGCACTAAGAGGACACACATCCAAACCTCAAAAGCGCATAACAACCTCTGCTTCCCTCTGTGAAGGGCCTATCTTGTACTTTTACTTTTTGCCCTTGAAAGAGTCATGGTGATCTTCACCAATTCCCTATTTCGCCTTTATCTTGGCTAACGTCATATGCTTGGGAAAGATCTATATTCATATGTCAACTTGGAGGTAGGTATTCATGAATTATTAGTGTTGACATTACCCTTGAGGTAAGAAGTTGGGAGGCGAAACTATAAGCCCCTATCTTTCTGTGTGTCCAGCTGAAACTTTGATCTCATGAGTACCACGTGAGTTGTAGCAATTGTAGAGAACGAAAAGATGATTGAGTATGTGGATTTTCTTTACAAGCTCTTATTTGATTCTTTCTGATGTTGTGATAAATTGCAATTGCTTCCATGACTTAAGGCTATCGGTTGTTAATTCTCGGTGAGGTTCTTCATCCATGCTTTACTTTGTGAAGAAATTGTCACTTTAGCATAAGAGCTGATATGATGGTATTGTTGTTCTCATCATGATCATGATGCCTGTATGTTCGTATCTTGTTTTCTCGACACCTCTCTCCCTAAACATGTGGGCATATTTATTGAGGTCGGCTTTCACTTGAGGACAAGCGAGGTCTAAGCTTGGGGGAGTTCATAGGTCCATTTTGCATCATGATTTCATGTTGATATTTATTGCTTTTTTGGGTTGTTAATATACTTCACGGTATAATACTTATGCCTTTTCTCTCTCATTTTGCAAGGTTTACATGAAGAGGGAGAATGCCGGCAGCTGGAATTCTGGCCTGAAAAAGGAGCAAGTTTGACATGCCTATTCTGCGCAACTCCAAAAGCCATGAAAATCAACGTGGATTTTTTAGGGATTTATAACAAATACTGGGCCGAAGAAGTGCTAGAGGGGCGCTAGCAGGTGGCCACAAGCCTTCTAGGCGCGGCCACCCCCTGGCCGCGCCTAGGGGGCTTGTGGGCTCGCTGCTGGCCCACTGGCTCCCCTCTTCTGCTATATGAAGGGTTTCGTTCCTAAAAAATCAAGAGAAGGCTTTTCGGAGGATTCGTCGCCGCCACGAGGCGGAACTTGAGCAGAACCAATCTAGAGCTCCGGCAAGACGATCCTGCCGGGGAAACTTCCCTCTCAGAGGGGGAAATCGTCGCCATCGTCATCACCAACACTCCTCTCATCGGAGGGGACTCATCACCATCAACATCTTCATCGGCACCATCTCATCTCCAAACCCTAGTTCATCTCTTGAAACCAATCTCCGTCTCGCGACTCCGATTGGTACTTGTAAGGTTGCTAGTAGTGTTAATTACTCTTTGTAGTTGATGCTAGTTGGATTACTTGGTGAAAGAGTTTATGTTCAGATCCTTGACGCTACTCATTACCTCTCTGGTCATGAATATGATTATGCTTTGTGAGTAGTTACTTTTGTTCCTGAGGACATGGGATAAGTCATGCTATAAGTAGTCATGTGAATTTGGTATTCGTTCAATATTTTGATGTGTTGTATGTTCTTTTTCCTCTAGTGGTGTTATGTGAACGTCGACTACACAACACTTCACCATTATTTGGGCCTAGAGGAAGGCATTGGGAAGTAGTAAGTAGACGATGGATTGCTAGAGTGACAGAAGCTTAAACCTTAGTTTATGCGTTGCTTCGTAAGGGCTGATTTGGATCCACTAGTTTAATGCTATGGTTAGACTTTGTCTTAATTCTTCTTTTGTAGTTGCGGATGCTTGCGAGAGGGGTTAGTCATAAGTGGGATGTTTGTCCAAGTAAGGACAGTACCCAAGTGCTGGTCCACCCACATATCAAACTATCAAAGTAACGAACGCGAATCATAGGAACATGATGAAAACTAGCTTGACAGAAATTCCCATGTGTCCTCGGGAGTGTTTTTCCTCCTATAAAAGTTTGTCCACGCTTGTCCCTTGCTACAAAAGGGATTGGGCCACTTTGCTGCACCGTTGTTACTTTTGTTACTTGCTACTTGCTACGAATCATCTCACCACACAACCACTTGTTACCGATAATTTCAGTGCCTCCAGATATTACCTTGCTGAAAACCACTTGTCAGATCCTTCTGCTCCTCGTTGGGTTCGACACTCTTACTTATTGAAAGGACTACGATAGATCTCCTATACTTTTGGGTCATCAAGTAGGTTTCGTAGGAGCCCAGCCCCACGCGTGATAAGCCCCATAGCAGTGATCTCGATGATGCCCGAGCTCCGGCAGCCGCCGAGCTCGTCGCCGGTGTCAGCTCCGGCAACTTCAGCCCCTGAGACTAGCAAAAATGAACTCGCGGGCGAAGTGTCGTTCCCCTAGTGCCCTCCGTCGTCCTTTTGGTCACCAGGGGAGCAATCCCGAAGCCCTCCGCCGTCCCTGGAGCCACCGGCGGCTCAACGCCGGTGGGTTTGACCCCATCGCCGGTAGGTTTGACCCCGCTGGTTCTATGAGAGGTGGGGCCAGCCCCTGGCTAATTAAAGTTTAAGCTAATAAAAATAATTAGTTAATTAAATTACTAAACAGACACTAACATGTGGGCCAGCCCCTGTTAACTAACTAATTAACTTAAAATTTAATTAAAATCTGGCCAGAGTCACTAACAAGTGGGTCCCACTGGTCAGGTTTGACTTTCAACGGCCAGTTGGACCTGCTGATGTCATGCTGATGCAGTAACTATTTCTGATTTTATATTAATTCCAGAATAAGTGCAAAACTTCGGAAATTCATAGAAAATTGATTATAACTCCAAATTTGACAAATAATATATGCAAATTGATCAGAAAAATTCAATGAACACAATGGTGCTACTTTCATGCATGACAAACAAAGTTATGAAACAGCATCAGGTCAAATCAATTAAATGAATATGATACATATACTATTTCAACTAATATTTGAATTTGAATTGAAATCAGCATCATCCCAAAGGTTTGATAGCCACACTAGCTCATGCTATATTTCATTTCATGCCATGACCATGTATCATATTGTTGCATATGAATGCTATTGATTGTCCTTATTGTTTCGGTAGGCTCTGCCCTTCCGGATACGTCCGAATATCCGACTGTCGGATTTAATCCCTATGCTGAGCAACAAGGCAAGCACCATTTTGATCATCCCGATATAATCCCATGTTCTTGCTCCTACTCCCACTTATTGCATTAGGACAAAATATTTCAAATGCTTTACTTCGGTAGCTGAACCTATTCCTTTGCATGACTTATCACTGTCACAGTAAATAGCCAAACCTTGCAGCCTAGCATACCTGGTAGTTGCTTGAGCTGTGATGTGTTTTATCCTGCTATGCTTGCTATGTCTAGAGTTGTGTCATGTCTGTTTCATCAGGGTGATGAACATGAATGGATGAATGTGTTCTAGTGACAAAGAATAAGTGTGGAACCTGATTTGGTAAAGGCACCGATGAAAGGCTATGTAAGAGTACATGGCGGGTTGTTTCATTGGAACCGTCCTTAGGAACTGAGTTCCGTGTATGTAATCCAAGACTAGACACTACCACACGTTGGGATACTTAATTGACCCTCTCGGCTTATTAATCGTCTAGTACTCGGTCCAGGAGTTGCAAGTAGTTTCTGGTGTTTATAGTCATGCTCGAGGCCGTGCATAGTGTTGACCTTAGAGGTGGGCTATGATGCGGTAGGCAGTGGCACGGTGTACCAAGTGGCACCCGGATGGTGGGCTTGGGAACCCTGCGCACATCGTTTGGTGCCGTGGCGGAAACCTCGGCCGGACTTCCGTGCGGGTTCACCCTCAAATAGGCGATAGACCTGGACTAGGTATTAGTGTGGTTAACGGTCGTGGCCGACTCCCTTGCTGGGCTTCCGCTTGAAGGTTGCCGAGGTGCATGACGTGCACATGGCAATAAGTGGCGAGAGCGTGTGTGAAGAAGTACACCCCTGCAGGGTTATGATTTATTCGAATAGTCGCGTCCGCGGATATGGATTACTTGAAAACATATGTTGTTCATAGACAACTTTAATGGCTACTCATAAAAGTATCAAGATAAGCTTGAGTGTCGTGTATGGCATTTCCGTAGAGAGACGGAATGAATTCATGATAGTGTATTGTTGTGGTGGTAGTGGACTCGTGTACGACTTATCAAAGTTGTTTAAAACTATTTAAAATTGTAGTTTAGTCTAGCCAAGAGTTAAAGTTGGCTTGCTGCATGAAACACCACTACCCCTTATTGATACTTGTGCACACTAAGAGAACTCGAGCGCACGACATGTGAAAGAGCATAAAGTTCTCACGTAAAGTTCAAAAAACATAGTGGTATTTTTTACCACGCGAAATGATGGACATTTTGATGAGTGAACCTGTACACATTTTTCGTTGTTTTGCACTTCGAACCATGCCATCGTTAGAAATTGAACTTCTCTTTTCTTTTCTTTTAATAACAACACATCATGTAAAGGAATTAGCGTTTTTATCTTCAGAAATAATTGATCTTTTTCCGCCATTGATGCCAAGTTACACATTTCTTGACCACCACTAAGTAAGATGCATGTATCACTGAAAACTTGTGAGCACGGTAACCTCAGAATACACATGTTTTGTAGCGTTAGGGAATCCCTACTAATCGCTCCATCAACACATTAGCCCATTGACCTACCTTTTACTACCGCACATAAATAATTCATTAACTTCAGCCTACTATTTTAAACATACAAATTTGGTGTATCAACACATTGGCCTGCTAAAAATATACAAATTGGCTTGTAGAAATGATGTTCAGCAAAATCTAACTGAAACGGCTGCCCAGGCCAAACTGAGAGAAGAAAATCTATTTGGAGCACACACACAGGTCTTGGACAGTAAAAACAAACGAAAAGTCTTTGGATCAACTGGTGGATCTCGCAAAAACGTCCACCGCGTCGTATGCTCAACACGTGTCCCGCGGATCCACTTTTGTCTCTAAAAGTCAAATAAACGTCCACCACGTCGCTGGATCCCCACCTCGCCGACGGGATCCAACCCCCTAGAGATCCCCACCTCGCCGACGAGATCCAGCCCCCCTCGCCGAATCCCCACCTCGCCGACGAGATCCACCACCCCCCCCTCCCCCCGTCGGCGTCCGTCCACGCCGTCCTCCTCCTCGTCGTCGCGGGGCGGGGGGGCGCCCTCCGATTGTCATCGGAGTCGCGGTTGCGGCCGTCGTGGCGCTCGTCTTCTTAGCGAGGAGGTGGTCCAAGCGCCGCTGTGGGGAGCAGGAGGAGAAAGCCCGTCGCCGGGAGCAGGAGGAGGAAGCCTATCGCCGGGAACACGAGGAGGAAGCCCACCGCTGGGAGCAGGCGGAGCAAGAATTTTTTTCTGCAACATTATCTGTGTTGCAAGATTGTTTTGCAACAAATGCCTTGTTGCAGGAATACGACACAACGGTACCTATGACGAAGAAAAACAATCTTCAACCTAACCTATGTTGCAAAAAAAATCTTCCGCACGAGTACCTATGTTGTAAAAAGACGAAGAAAAAAACTTCAACAAAGCGATTGTTTCAGAAACTCGAGCATTGTTTCAGGAATCACCGGATACCCAGCCGAAGCGCGTGCGAAGAAAAAAACCTGCAACAAAGCGATTGTTTTAGAAATCGAGCGTTGTGTCACGAATTACCGGGTGCCCAGCCGAAGCGCGCGCGAAGAAAAAAAACTGCAACAAAGCGATTGATTTAGAAACTCGAGCGTTGTCTGAGGAATTACCGGGTGCCCAGCCGAAGCGCCGCGCACGGATAGGACGGCTACGCATGTAGATGACACGGCTATCAAGGCTAAACATCACCCAGCGGATGCATAGCAGCCCCCAAAACAAAATAGATCAGAGGGTGAAACAAGACCATATTTTGTTTAGAGATTGTAGAACATATAAAAATTGAACACTTGGAAATACAAAACAAAGAATACGTAGGGGTTGTTCAACTTGAACTTCTCATCCAGCGAGCTGTTGCTTCCTTTTCTTTAGACAATTCCACATCGCAGGACCTGCGGACGGGCGACGCCGCCTGCGCTGCTCTGCCAGTGTTCTTTGTCAAGGTCATCGGGAGCCCCCGGTAGCAGGATCCCAGTGCACAAGAAGGGTGATTCTAACTAAGGATAATTTGACTAAATGTAATTGAGGGAAGTACTTGATGTATCTTTTGTGATAACGACGAGAACATTACACACCTTTTTTTCCAATGTCCACTTGCAAGAGTCCTTTGGCAGAGAGTGCATAGAGCCTTCATCATTATACCCCCCGATAGCACTAATACGTTATTTGGAACGTGGCTGGATGGAGTTGATATGGTTTTTGCTAGGCACATTCGTATTGGAGTGTGTGCACTTCTATGGGCTATATGGAACTGTAAGAATGATGTGGCTTTTGATAGACATACGAATATTCATTTTTTGCACATACTTCACAGAGCTATGCCTTGATTCGTGCATGGTCATTACTCACTCCTGCGGAAACCAGGGAGCCTTTGGTTACTCGGTCTACCCGATTAGAGATGGTAGCGCGGGATATCTTCAACCGGTTTGGATGGCGGTCCAGTAAGATAGATGGTTAGGCATCTAGGCCTATTTTGCTAGTCGGAGACTATGTTGAACCGAGATCAGCTCGTTTATTATTTTATTAAAGAGGTTATGCATCATGCTGATGCAGAGGCCAGAAGCAATCCTCCTTCTCTAAAAAAACAGCAGGCTTCCCGAAGAGATCAGATAGGAGGCCGAACATCGGGGGTTCTAATTCTTCATAGCTCCGATGGATGGTGAGGCGACTGTGTTTCAAGACCTGCCACCAGCGATCCATGTCGGACATGCCACATGCGTTGGTACGGAAGGCGTCGGTGATCACTAGGTCTCGTGGCAGAGGACGAAGGTGGTGGACAGGAAGGGAATCCACTTGGGTGGCTCGATGAAGTGTTGCGGTTCCGTGCGTGGGTGTGCGGTGTTTGCCCATCGCGGCCTCACGAAGACCAAGAAGGTGTCATGGAAGATGAGGAACGTGGCGGATGCTACCTTGTGCTGGTCGACGATGGCTGGGACACAGTGGTAGCAGAAGTCGTGGACGATCGAGTTGCGCCTCCTTCCGGCAGCGAGGAATGCCGCGAGTGGGTCGACGAGGACGTCCATGGCCTTCTTGAGGAGCCCGACCTTGTCGGGCTGTAGGTCAGACGTGGGCTCGACGCCCTCCAGCAGCCCCTCCACGGCTCCACGGCTGGCAGCGACAGCCGCACAAACCGGAGGCGGGTGGAAGGACAGGCCGGAACGGGCAGGAGCCTGGCAATATTTCGGGGCGTGGACACGAACGCCACGGCGGGCTGGATCGCAGGAACTGCTGGAGAAAAGGTGATGAAGAGAGGCGCATTGGGGCTAGGTGTGCGGCGGTGGGAGGCACGCCGGAGCCAGGGGTGGTGGGTGGCACGTGGGAACAAGGGGCGGCGACAGAAGGCAGTCTCGTGGCACGCCGAAGGTTGGGCAACAACGCCTGGAGGTAGGCGAAGCGGGGCGGCAACGGAGGTGCACAGGTGACGGAGTGGGGAGGCCGGTCATGGCGGCGGAGGTGTGCACACGCCGACGCGGGGAGGTCGGTCGCGGTGGCGGTGGTGCACAGGTGGCGATTCGAGGAGGTGGGTCGTGGTGGCGGTGGTTGTAGAGGGCGTTGGGAGATAAGGCCAACTCCACGCGTGACCCCATCTTGTCTGCGCCCGTCCGTTTGGGGTAGAACGGACGAATACCACGGCCCAACGCGCGGACCCAAACGGACAAATGTCCGGATTCCGTCCATTTTCGACCCATCCCCGGCCCAAACTTGCGCCCAGTTTGGGCGAACAGGACATCGCGCGGACGCGCTCGCCACACGCCCTTGTCCGCGTGTGGCCCGCGTGTCGGGGACACAAGCACTCCAAAAAAATCAAACGCCTCCACCCCCTCTCCCGCCCCGCCCCTCCGGTGGCGCCGCCGCTATTCTCCGGCCACCTCATCCCCCGGCCGTCCATAGCAAACCCCGTCTCGCCATGGCCGCCACCACGCCCGCGCTTTCGCCGTAGTTTGGGCGTCAATCGGAGGAGGTTTGGCCGTCGCCGTCGCCGTCATCGTCGTACCCGGCGGCAGAGTGGATACGGCCGCATGCTACGTACCACGGCGGCCGCGACAACTTCCGACAAGTGCTCCACAGCGGCCAGTAGCCGGCCACCAACCACCCTGCATCGAGGTTACCATCGCGGCCTCTTTTCCACCACGAGCGCAAGGTGTTCGACACTTTGCCCACAAAGGTATGGATAGTGGTGATGAGTTTTTCTTCCACCACTTCATCTATTCATCGGACGATTCTTCGTTCGATGATGAAGATATTGTGGTTGTTGCAGTGATGGTTCACGACCACATTCAACGGCAGCTTCCTCGGTACAGGGGTCGTGCTCCGAACCTGAACCGCAACAGGAGAGAGGCCAGGCCTGCTCTATGCCGATTACTTTGCGAACACATCGCTCTTCAAGCCGGATAATTTCCGTCGCCGTTTTCGTATGGCAAGGCATGTGTTCAATCGTATCCGAGAGGGACTGGTTGCTCATGACCCATACTTCCAGTGCAAGACGGATGCCCTTGGCAAGCTAGGATTCTCCTCTTACCAGAAATGGATCGTGGACATCCGAATGCTTGCATATGGAATTCCAGGCGATCTGGTGGATGAGTATGTGCGTATGAGTGAGACAACATGTCTGATGTCAATGCACAAGTTCTGTCAGGCTGTGATCGAGGTATTTGGCCCTGAGTACTTGAGGCAGCCAACTGCCGCTGATACAGAGAGATTGTTGAGGCAGCCAACGCAGCTAGAGGTTTTCCAGGCATGCTTGGCAGCATAGATTGTATGCACTGTGAGTGGAAGAACTGTCCATTTGTTTGGAAGGGCCATTACAAGGGGCATGTCAAAGCGTGCACTATCATATTAGAAGCGGTGGCTTCGCAGGATCTTTGGATATGGCATTATTTCTTCGGCATGGCAGGTTCTCACAATGATATCAACGTGCTCCAGTGTTCTCGAGTCTTCGCAAGGCTTGCAGAAGGCCACTCCCCCCTATCAACTTTGAGATCAACGGCCACTAGTACAACAAGGGATACTATCTAGCTGATGGTATATATCCTAAGTGGTCAACTTTTGTGAAGACAATCTCGGACCCCAAGATGAGAAGAGAAAGAAATTTTCCCAAATGCAAGAGAGTGCTAGAAAGGATGTGGAACGTGCTTTTGGTGTGCTTCAATCCCGATGGGGTATCATTCAAAACCCTGCACTGTCATGGGATGAAAGGAAGCTTTGGTAGGTGATGACTGCTTGTGTGATCATGCACAACATGATTGTCGAGGACGAGCGTGATGACAGTATCTTCGACCAAGAATTTGATTTTCAAGGTGAAAATGTCGAACCCCTACACCAAGAACCGGTCACGTTTCAACAATTTGTCCAGTTCCATCGTGAGATGCGTGATTGGCACACTCATTTGAATCTTTGAAATGACTTGGTTGAGCACATGTGGGAACATATTGGCAACCAATAGATGTAAAACTATTTTATTTAGAGACAATTTCGATTTGGTTGTAAAACTATTTTTTTAGAGACAATTTCGATTTGGGTTGATGTGCAAACTTGTTTTGATACGAAAATATGGGCATTTTAGGCCCTGGCGGACAGATGGGGCAAAAGGATGCGGACGCGCACTGGGCGCACGGCCAATGCATCCCAGGACAGGGCCGGACACGACCCCATCTTCATACCCAAACGGACAAAATCCGGGAAAAATGAACGTTCGTTTGGGGTCGCGCGCTGGAGTTGGCCTAAGGTTGGGGGAACTTTCGGGATGGATGTTTTATGTCGAGTACGGGGAACAATCACGCCGGTAGTAGCACGATCGTCACATCTCCGGGGCGCATTGTTAGATCTATCCATGTATTAATTTTTCTTGATGCAACAAATTTCATTCACGATGCAGCAATTTTCCTCAACAGTTGCAATAAAAATATAGTTGTAGCAAAAAAATAATCTACGTGATCGTAGCAAAAATATGAAGCTCATAATGCCTAGTAGCAAAACAAAATAAGGGTTGTAGCAAAACAATCCGGTGAACTCGGGTTGCAACTTTGACGAACTTGTATGCAAATTTTTAGTGAACGGTTGTAGCAAAAAATTATACCGATTGTAGCAAAAAATAATACGGTTGTAGAAAAAATTAAACGCGTGTTGTAGAAAAAAATCCAACGAACTCAAGTTGCAACCAACCGTGGATGCAACTTTTTAAATGGACAAAAATATAGCAAAATGAAAAACATTTGAAGCAAAACTAAATGTGATTACAACAAATCTGAATAAAAAAATATTGCATATCTAACCAGCGAGGCGCCCGGCCCGCGCGCGACCGGCCAAACGATTCGGCCGGCGCGCCGGATGGAAGCGTTTCCCATGTTTTATGTTTTTGTTTTCAGATATTAGGAGCATCCCGTCGGCGCCTATATAGAACCAATCACAATCAGAATAAGTAAATAGTGCTAATATATATATATATATATAACAATAGTTACTCTTCATTTAGATAATATTACGACTGTTTCATAAATAAATTAAATTTGGAATAACAATAATTACATTAATATTCTTTCATTACGTAAAATTTGATGTAAAAAGTTAAAAATATAGGTCATAAGACCAGAAAAATCGCATTTCATCTATATTTTACACTATGTTTTTTATGTTTGTAATTTTACGTGACATAAAATATTTTTTATGATGATTATATATTTTTCACTGTCTCTTTTTATGTATGAAATAAAAAAATGAAATATAAAATTATGGTGCATTGATGTGAAAATAAAATGGGTGAAAAATAACTATTCTTCACCTAGGGTGACGAATAATATATATATATATATATATATGACAAATTTTATCTACCACCGGTGGTAGTTACCACCACTTGTGTTTTGTATGTTGTATCTAGTATCTATCAAATATTATAGTATGTACCTGTAGTATATAGTATATAATAATGTTTAGATAGTATATATACTATTTTTTGGTAATATGTATCATATTTTGTGTATGCTCTTTTTTACGTAAAAATATATATGTATTTCACAAATCTATAGCTAATAATAATGTGGCTATTGCTTCCGTCGGAAAACTCACCACGGCATTTTTATAAAAAAAAAGTCTGTAAATTTTGTTATTCAACCTGCGCTCCATCATTTATCTGCAATGCAAAAGAAAAAACGATTCGCTGCAAAAATTGTACCCGTACGCATCGCCTCCTTCCGTCGACCCTGGGCCACCCTGGCCTGTGCCCAGGCCGCCGCCACACCACTCGACGCCGCGGCCGACCTCAACCGCCACCGCTGTCGATCTCAACCCACCCGCCTCCGCGGCTGTACCTCTCCCCATTCACTGCCCCCGTTGCGGCGCTAGAGCGCATCGCGTCGATCCTGGTCCACCCTGGCCTGTGCCCATGCCGCTGCCACACCACTCACCGCCGCGGTCGACCTCAACCACAACTGCTGTCGATCTCAACCCACCCGCCTCCGCGGTCGTACCTCTGCTCGCTTGTTGCCCCTGATTCGGCGCTCGAGCACAGCTTCTGGATCAAATCAACGCGACAGCTACAGCGACTTGGGATGATGCGTCTGCTCGATGCAGAACAACGGCGGTGCGCGGATAAGGCGCGACGGAGCGAAGTACTTGCCGGTGGAGGTGGGCCTCCATGGCTCACACGGGAACTCCGAGGTTATGCCGCGGCAACGGCGACTCCTTATGGCGAGATAGAGGCGCCTAACCCTTGCTCCCCTCATCGTATCCCCTCCTCCGGCAGGAACTCATCATCTGGTGAGATCCCCTCCCCATGCCTCCAACCGTATGCCAAGCACCGGCAAGAAATTTGTTTTGTGGGAATTTGTTTGCTGATGAATGAATGTATTGAATATAAGATTGCATTATTGTACAGAAAGAGAATGGAACACCACCTTCAGTTTGTCATCTGATCTCACATTCTCTACCCCATGAGTGAAATAAGATAACAGTCAATTGATCAATTCACGTAGCCTCTTTGTTTTGCTTTGCTTGTCCCGCTCAATTTCTCATCATGGTGAAATTAATAATGGACGGGTTGATTTCTCAACAAAATAGGATAGGATTGACTACATTAATTAGTTAGCTTATTATTAATAAATTAAAATGATTATAAAAAAATTAAAAGCGTGTGGTATTTTTTTCTCCCGTTGCAACGCACGGATCCTTTTGCTAGTATAAGAAAAACTATGTGCTAACTTGTAATTTTTTCATGTAAGTCACTTTGAAACATCTTATATATAGTATATGAACATAATTAAAATTATAAATTAGTATATATACTACCGCATGATAGTGTATACAACATGTGGGGTAACTACCCTGGGTGGTAGGATATATATATATAGAGAGAGAGGCGATTTTCTATGCATGGTGGTAGCTATACATCCTTTGACATAAGTACCTTTTTAAATATGCGGTGTTGGGTTTTCATGGCGTTGGCACAAGTGCATGTTTGTTGTATGGAAATGACATTTTTCCACTTAACTTTGCCTTTTTTATTTACCTCATTGAGACAAGTTACTTTTCGTTGTGTAGAAATGACGTTTCTCACATCTCTTGATCTTTTTGTTGCCTTTTTGACATAATTGTTTGTTTGCTTGCTCGACTGGTCCAAAGTAATGATATTTTCATTATAGAATTATTTTTCACAGTACAAAAAAATTACCAAAATAATTGGAGATATAAATTTGGTACGCGTGTAGCTGCCACCATGGGTAGCAAATTATTTAATTGGAGATACAAATTTGGTCCGTGTGTAGCTACCATCATGGGTAGCAAATTATTTCCGTATGCAAATTATGTGCAAACAACATTTTAAATACTTTTAACATGAATGAAAGTTGGAAATTATTAATATACACATAATTCTGAACATTTTACATATATTAAATTTTTACATGAGATGCATGGTTATTTAATCATTAGCAATGCAAAATGATAGCTTAATCTGAAAAATAGAAATTTCCTAGTTAAATTGGAAAGTCTCACACATAAAAAACGTCATCGAGCCAAATCTGCAATAGGAGTAAGCGCAACATAACTACAATGCGCTTAGGGCGGGGAATTGGGTGTCGCTCACCATCGGGCCTTTCGAGCCAATTGGTAGAGGCGGACGCGGCTAGGCCGCAGTTGGCGTTGATGGGCCTTGGCTCCAACTACGCGTGGGCTGGCCTTGGCGCCTGAGGCGAGCTGGCACGCATGCTGGGCCACGAGCGAAACTGGCCCATGAGCGTTGGATCGGGCGCTGCAGAGTCGTTCTTCTGGAGGCACTGCACACACGCGACCATGGCACAAGGTGCAAGGCGGCGGGCTTGAACTGGTTGAAGCAGGGGTCGGGGAGCTCTGGCGGCCGGCAAAATGGACGGATCCGGCAGCGGGTGCGCCGGATCTAGGAACGGTGGCGAGCTCCCTTGACGGCGGTGCAAGTTGGTGCGGGGCAACCATGGTGAAGAGATCGGGAGGAGGGCAAGGGCTGCACGGGGATCCGGTGGCTCCTGTCGCTGGTGGTCGCCGCTCCGATGACCCGCGACATGGGGTGAGGCGGGGCCGACGCCGGCGTGAGGAGGAGGTCTGGACCGACCTCCATGGTGAGCGGGCTAGGGGCAAGGGGCGGATGAGGTGGAGCTATGGCTCCTCCAGTGGCTCAGGGGAAGCAGCGGCGACGCGACTCTGGGCCTGGGCGGGCCGGATCTGGGTTGGCGGGCCCACACAGGAGGTGGGAAGCAGCGGTAGATGGTTGGGGTTGGAGCATACGTGGCCAAATGGGCCGTGCCTGCCGGGCTGGCCCGACTGCCCGCAGGCCAGGCACGGGCTAATCATGCTCGGGCCTGGCACGAGGCACTCCGTGGACCGTGCCCGGACGGCCACCCCGAGCCCGCGTGCCGGCACAGCCCGACACGATTAGGGAGGTGATGGGGGGAGCGGGGGGACCGGGGGAGCGAGCGACGCGCGGGATCTGGGCGGGCGGGAAAAGGGTGATTGGGCGGGGGAGCTTCCAACTGGTGGGCGGGAAAAGGGCGATTGGGCGGGGGGAGCGGCCAACTGGCGGGCGGGCGGGATTTTTTTGTGGGGGGGGAGGGGCAGGAAAAGGTTGATTTGGGCGGGGGGAGCGGGATCGGGGCGGGGTCTCGACACAATCTGGGCGGGATTTTTTTTCAATTAAATTGGCCAGTGCATGCCGTGGGCCTACCGTGTCGCTGGCCGGCCCGATTAGGCCACATGCCGTGCTTGGGCCTGGGAGGCCAGCACGCGGGCCGGCACGACATGGCCCGTATATTAACCGGCCCAGGGCGGGCCGTGCCGGGCACGATTACGGCGAGCCGGCCGTGCCGGGCCGGCCCGTTTGGCCAGGTATGGGTTGGAGACGCACAGAAAATAAGGTGGGCACTAAGGTTAGCCATTTTAGGCAGGGTAGGGGTGCTATATATAGCAAGGGAGGCTAGCTTAGGAGGGGGTTGGACGTTTTCTGACCGCGCGATCGCGATCGGACGGCGCACACCAGGGGAGAGGCTAGCTAGTCTATGGTGAGCTGTGGAGAGGTGGTAGGCTGAGATGAGAGAAAAATATTATGGCCTGACACGGGTTTTTAAAACACCGAAACATCCGACAATTAAACCGACTATAGTGCCGCTATACATTTAATGGTTCGGGTATCAAGCGGACTATGTTTGTGACGAAATTTTGCACGCTCTCTACCCACACTATATTAAGACCGCACGCCAACTTTCAACCTAATCCAAAAAATACTTATACACACTTTTATAAATAATATTTTAATGATGCTGCGGGAGCGTGCGTGTGTAGTTTGTCCCAATATGGTCAACGACAAAAACGGAGAGAACCGACCACTAATAACGGATCCAAGTTTGAAATTGACGACAACGTAGTGCTGATGCAATGTGGATGATGCACATGATGCGATGATGAATGCGACAACCAAATAAATCACACGACGATAATGAAATAAAAGGGGATACTTCTGGAGCGTCGGCTCCGGGCTGTTACAACTCTCCTCCACTAACAAGAGATCTCAACCTGAGATCTTAGAATGAGAAGAGGAAGCAGAAGGAAGAGGTGAAACTTAGTTTCTTCTTGATAAACGAGTGAAATTAGTGACTCCAGAAAGTTGCAAAGAGATGAAGAATGGCACCAAAAATAAGATAGAATTCACAAGAAATTTGGGGAGCACTTCGGTACGAAAAGAAGGAAAACTTGATAACATAGCAAGAACTTCAAAAGATGACACAACACTCCGGTTAAATGGACAAGCAGGAGAATAACATGATCTTAATAAAAAGAGATGATGGGTCGATTAGAGCAATATCACAATGCCTCCGGAACAAAAGAATAGAAACTAGATCGTTTGACGGAGAAGAAAAATGACAACCTCTATCACAATTGAAGTTGAAAAGAACCCTTACAAGGAGGATTGAACAGAGTTGTTGAAAAATCACCAACGAAAAGAAAAACCTTGTTGTGGGCTTATAGAAACCATCTCAAATTATGAGGTGACAGCCAGCCACTAACGAAAACAATTGATTGTTTTGGGAGCAACAAGATATGCAAAACTTCTTTCACCAATAGGATATATTGAGAACTTGGATCAACGATTATCACCACGATAGCAACAATACTTAGGAAAGGCTATAGGTGAAATCTAATTCAGGATAACTCTAAGGAAGACAAATGGGTTTAAATATATCATTCTTGAGAATTCTCTTCAAGACTCCTCATGAGTCGAGAATACTATAACACCACCTCAAAGGACAACGGAGGAAGAATTGCACTTGAAATGCAAGAGAAAGAACACTTGAGGTTCTCCAATAAGAATCTTGAAGAACACTTTGAGAATGAGTAAAATCCTTGATGACCACCATGAAGAACCTCTTGGAGAGCACCAGAGTGAAAGAATGATAGAAAATAATTGAAGGTTGAAAAGAATAAGATTATGACCTTGACAAGATTTAGATGGAACATAACGAAGTGATACTTGAGAAGACTTGGATCTCCGAAAAGAAAAGATAAACAACTTAGAATCGACAATTTGATATGATGAAAAACTCTAGAAGAAGACTGAAATCACCTCAAGGGAACAAGAATAAGAATTGTGTTATGCTTATCCTTCATCAAGTTAAATGGATGACAAGCAATAGATTTAGCATACCACTTGTTCTTCTTGAAAAATAAAAAAGAGAGAGATAGGGCACAAACTTGAAGAAGTCTTCAACGAAACACCGGTAAGAATTCACAAATGAATGAAGATACAAGAGAACAAGGATATCATGATCCGCTTAATAGAAAACTTGCATGAAGCACCATAATAATTGAGATGCGAACGAAGAGATAACAATTGAGATGCGAACGAAGAGATAACAATTGAGAAGAATTTGAGAACGAAAGTTGAAAGCTGAGAACGAAGAAATTTCTGAAATGATAGCCTTCGGAGGATCGAGAAATGAAAGCAACTCTGAAATGCACTGGATAGATATGGGAGGAATTCCTCGTGGCTGGAAACAATTTAAGAGAGTAGCACGAAGCTGAGACCATGAATCTTCAAGAAAAATGGACCAAGATTTAAGATGAACTCTTCATTGGTCTTCAAGCTCAGAATGATGATGAGAAACAACACCATGAGTTACTCACACTCATCAGATTAATGAAGAAGAATGGATGAGCCAACGGCGAAAGAAAAAAAATTGAAGCGGTCTTGGGGAAGGAAATTGACTCATGAAATCCATAATAACGTCATACTTGCAAGAATTAAAGATCTCCGGAAAAGATTAGAAGAGCCAAGTAAGATCCTAGAAAAACCTGTGGGTTATGGTCCCACTCAAAAGAACCACCGTTGGAACAATTGCTTAGAAGGAGAAATTGCACCGGTATAATTTAAGAACTTGATGAGGTGAGAACATCGAAATAATTTGAAGGGTTTGAATGAAAACACGAATCTTGTGAGATATCTTCAGCACTCCGCCTAGAATAGAGAGGTTGAGTAAACAAGAGAGGCTTGGATAAGAATTTCCAGCACATAAATCATTGAACAAATGCAAAGGATATGATGAACACTGAAAGCTTGAATAGAATCAACTGAAGAAGAAAATAAGAACGAAGAAATATGAACTCGAAACTCCTGAGAATTTTCACAAGGAATCACCAGATACTATACGAAAGGAAAAGATAGCGGAAGCAAAAATGAAAAGAAAGGCAGTTGGATGATAATTAAATTACCCAAGAAAAGGGGGGAGCATGGGGAAAACAAATAAAACTTGAGACAGATGAGACAAACTCCAGAAATAAATATGAGGATGGATCTTGCAATACAGAGAAGGATTGAATTAACTTGAAGAAAAGCACCCCGGGTAGAAAAGAATTGACATGACAATTTATTGAGAAAAAGTATTAGCATTCCCATAGGAATTTGAGAACACCACTTAGAAAAGATATGAAATCACCACTTGACATCGAAGAATCTCGAATTACCATACTCCAACAAAACAAAGGATGAGGCTTGCAAATTAAGCCATAAACAAATTCATGACAGATATTCCGTCCAATATTTTCGTAGTAAGGCTCGCACGAGCTCGATTGTATATTGGATTTTCATATTGAAATGATGCTCGAATATGCTCCCTAGGTGTAGCAAACTACAAGGCTTGGTGAAACTTACATGACAACACATATTGAGACTGTCCTCTGTAAGAAAGACTGTGAACAAACAAATCCACTAGATATCGAAGCCCAACCTCACATCATGCATATAGTGGAGATAATCCTAGGTAACTACTTGAATTCCCACCTGAGAACTTTCGAAATCTTTCTTAGTTATGCTATAAGGTTGCGGGTCCGGAAACCTACTCAATGTAATCAGCTACAAGACCTTTCTCGCAACTATTAACACATATCCAAGAAGTTCTGCAAACTCATCTACCTCAGACCTTCGTAATCACAATGATACTAATTATGGCAGTACATCTGGACGCTCTCCCCGGTACTGGGTGACGCCAAACTCCTCTCGCCGCAAAGAGCATTGAAGCAATTTCAAACATACTCCCTCCTAAGATACCAAGCAAACTAAACGATAGCGATGTGTCGAGAACCCCTTGAAGCTCTACTCCTCGATAACAAGAGGCACGAAGTCAGAGCTCCATCACATCGACATCATATAGATTCAAAAATACCCACGTGATCCTAAAAATTTGAGTGAGAAGAGGGTAGAATTAAATTCCAACATCAGAATTCCTCACCAGAGCATAGAAGAGGAGTAAAAACAATCCTACTCTCCGATATATAACTAGACTCAAAGTAGTTTTTGCTAGACTCGGCTCGGCCAAGTTCGATCAATCAATGGGGCTCCTAGGTTGATACTACTCTGATACCAACTTGCAATGCCCAAGATGCAATCATATCCTTATTTTTGCTCGAGGGCCTTGACACGAATATAAGCGCATCTCATCATTTTGCAAGAATGGATGTCGTTACAAGTGCATGTACAAAAGAGAAGAGTATATGAAATTTGCTTACACTCGCCACAAGCTACAACATGCATATCTCAATTCAGCAATATATTCAATGATCACGTAGAAGAGCACGGTCCAACTACAGAAAAAATCAAATGATAAAACGATATCCATCCTTGCTATCCCAGGTTGTCGGTCTGGAACCCATCCTATGATCGATGAACAATAAGAAGAAGAAACTCCAGATAGAACAATCATCGCAAACACGTCAAAGTATCGATTTACCTGTACCTGTGATACGTCCAAAATGCATCAGTATTTTGTATCATAATTTGTCTCTATTCATTGATATATTTCACATTATGATGCTGTACTTATAGTGTTTTGGCTTATTTTACACAATTTACAACTTTTCGGTGCCGAAACAGCAGACACGTGATTCAACTGAGCAAATAACATGAAGAGTTGCCAAATCCGAACATCTTCAATTGAGATGAAATTTACGGGGAAGGAGTTCCCGAACAGATCACGAAGACATGCCGAAGAAGGGTCAGAGGGGGCCACCAGGCACACAGGCGACCTGCTGGCGCGGGAGACCCCTAGGTCGCGCCCAAAGGACGCCTGGGTGGTGGGTCCCGCCTCCGGTGCTCTCCTTGACCTATATGACCCTTGAGACCTAAAAGTTAAGTGGACAGAAGTTTTTGCGGAGTTCCGCTACCGCTCCGGGGCGGAAACCTATAGAGAAGAAAAGACCTTTCCGGCGGACAGATTCCGCCGGGGAGAACTCCTCCCGGAAGGGGAGATCCTCCTCATCGCCATCACCATCGTCATGGGTATCATCGAGATCATCATCACCATCACCCTCAACACCAGCACCATATCCATCTTCACCCCATCTCACTTTACCATTGCAATCGGAGTTGAACTTTGCACTATTCATCCTCTTTACTCTACCGGTGTTGATTACTCTTTTGTGGTGAATGCTATTGAGTATCGTTGGAGAATTATTATTATGACCAGATTGTTCATCATATTTTCATCACCTCTGATCATGATATCTTTCATGTCTTGTGAGTAGTTACTTTAGTTCTTGAGTACATGGGAGAAGTCTAGTTGATAGTAGTCATATGATGTTGAAGTAATATGTGTTGATTGATATTTAAGTTATGGTGTTATTCTTCTAGTGGTGTTATGTGAATGTCAACTACATAACACTTCACCTTTTTAAGGGCCTAGGAGAATGTATCGTGTATAAAGAATGCTTTTGGTGGGTTGCCGGAGTGACAGAAACCTGAACCCCAGTTCGCACGCTTTTGCATGAGGGAGAGTTGGATCCTAAAGCTTATTGCTATGGTTAGGCTTTGCCTTAATTTCTCTCTTGTATTTGCGGATGCTTGCAAGGAGTTTAATCATAAGAGTGTACTTGTCTTAGCCTAGACGGTGCACTAGTTAAGATCCACCCACATAACACTTATCAATACAAAACATAGTACTAGAGGGAATATGGCGAAATCACTTGACTATCTCTCCCGTATGTCCTCAGGAACGCCTTAGTCTTTATAAGTTTAGTCCCTCGACTTATCCTTTGTGTTCAAAAGGATTGGGCCACTTGCTGCACCTCAGCACCATTTACTTTCCCTGCATTTATTTCCTTGTTGCTTATACCAGACAACCCATAAAAAGTTACCTTTCAGTACTTGCAGTTATTCCTTGCTCAAGATCGCTTGTCAGTACCTTCTGCTCCTCGTTGGGTTCGACACTCTTACTTATCGAAAAGGCTACGATAGATCGCCTACACTTGTGGGTCATCAATACCATTTTCTGGCTCCGTTGCCGGGGAGTGAAGCACTATTGGTAAGTGAAATTGGTAAGGAAACCTTTACGTTGTACGTGCTATTTTTATTTTGCTGTTTCTGTCTTTTATCCCTATGGACAACTCTGCTCTTGGTTTGTTGCTTGTGGGGAACTGCCCCAACGCTATTGTGGTGGAGAAGCCTCCCCCACCTAATGAAATTATGCCCTTTAAAATACGAACCGGTATTATTGATTGTGTCTTGGCTAATCGATATGATGGAGATAGACATCCAGGTGAACACTTGCTATATATTTCACAACTATGCTCCTTATTTAAGCTTGCGGGTATATCGATGGATTTTGTTATGAGAAATCTATTCTCTCTATCATTAAGAGATAAGGCTTTGGATTGGTATAGGCTTCTTGATAACTCTCATTTGCTAAATTGGCAAGATCTTATGCCTCTCTTTTATGCAAAGTTTTATCCTCTTCATGAAATATATCGAGATAGGAATTATATTTATAACTTTTGATCTCGTGACGGAGAAATCATCGCTCAAGCTTGGGGGAGATTGAAGTCCCTAATGCTCAAATGTCCCAATCATGATCTCCCAAGGAAATTATCCTTACAATTTTTTATGTAAGGCTTTCTCGTCAAGATAAAGAGATGCTTGATGCCTCCTCTACTGGGGCATTCTCCAACAAAATCACTAAAGCTAGGTGGGATCTTATTGAAAGGATCCAGAAGAACACCTAGGATTGGGAGATTGATAAAGGTATTGATCCCGTTATAAATGATGAGCATGATTACATTGAGAGCTATGTGAAAACTGATTACTTCAATACCTTTTGTGCTAAGATTGGTCTTGATTCCCAGCTTCTAATTGATTTTTGCAAAGACTTTGCCTCTCATATTGATTCTTCTAAGAAGAGGCAGGATCAACACCATAAACCTTTTAAGGAATTACCTGTTGATATCAATGTTGTTGACCCTATCTTGCCTGCTGTTTTATATGAAAAGCCCCCTTTTCCCACAAGGATGAGGGAGCATTGTTTTGTCACACGCATATTGAATAAAAGTGAAAGAACGACTGATGAGCATGAGGACCTGATTAAGGTCAATCCTCAAGTTGCATTAGTCAAGGATCTTGCTACTAGTAATATTGAGGATTCCAATATAAATTTTTGTGTTGTTTCTACTAACCTTGTTACAGCCAAGAATAAAGGCCCAATTTCAGGTACTCCAGTTGTATCTGTTAAATAGGAGATCATAATTATTACGGGGTATGTGTTTTGGGATCCAGTGCTATTCCTTTTTCACTTTATCAAGAGATCATGAATGAGATTCTACCATGTGAAATTGAAGACGTTGATGTTACTATTCATCTTGCAAACAAAGAAACTATCTCTCCTATTGGAATTGTGCGATATGTTGAAGTCCTATGTGGAAAGGTAAAATATCTTACCGACTTTCTAGTACTTGGTTCAGTGCAAGATAGTTTTTTCCCTATTATCTTTGGTAGGCCTTTTCTCAAAACTTGTGGAGCTATTATAGATTGCAGGAAAGGAAAAGTATCTGTTGAATTTAATGGTGAGCCATATGAATTTAACTTTTCTAAATTTTCGAAGCAAACTCGTGGTACTGATTTGCCTAGTAAAGATAAAATTATTGAAGAGATTGCTTCTATCTATATTCCTCCTAACAATCCTTTCCAGCAATTTATGGAGGACCACGAGAATGATATGCATATGCAGGAAAGGAATGAGCTAGACGACATATTCTTGAGACAACCTGCTATCGTGAAGCACAACCTTTCGGTTGAGCCTTTGGGAATTTTATCAAAACCAAAAGAAGACCCGGTGTTTGATCTTAAACCTCTTCCAAATACACTCAAGTATGCTTATTTAGATGAAAAGAGAGTATATCCTGTTATTATCAATGCTAACCTTTCAGGATATGAAGAAGAGCGATTATTTGAAGTCCTTCATAAACACCGAGGCGCTATTGGCTATACCCTTGATGATTTTAAGGGCATTAGTCCGTCTATTTGTCAGCATACTATCAATCTTGAGCTTGATGCTAAACCGGTTGTTGATCATCAACGACGGTTGAACCCAAAGATAAAGGATGTTGTGAGGACCGAAATCCTCAAGCCTCTATCCGCAGGTATTATCTACCCTATAGCCAATAGTAAGTGGGTAAGTCTGGTACATTGTGTTCCCAAGAAAGGAGGTACGACTATGGTTCCTAATGATAAGAATGAACTAATACCTCAAAGAATTATTATTGGATATAGAATGTGTATTAATTATAGGAAGATGAACAAAGCAACCAGGAAGGACCACTACCCGCTGTCATTCATCGACCAAATGCTTGAAAGGTTATCCAAAAACACTAAGTTTTGGTATCTTGATGGGTATTCTGGCTTCTCTCAAATTCATGTTAACACTGTCGATCAAGAGAAGACTACTTTTACTTGTCCCTTTGGTACTTATCCTTATAGACGTATGCCTTTTGATTTATGCAATGCTCTTGCTACTTTTAAAAGGTATGTGTATGCTATCTTTCATGGTTTTTGTGAGGAAATTGTGGAGGTCTTCATGGATGATTTCTCCATCTATGGAACCTCTTTTGACCACTGTCTCCACAACCTTAATAAAGTTTTGCAGAGATGTGAGGAGACGAACTTGGTACTCAACTGGGAGAAGTGCCACTTCATGGTCAATGAGGGAATTGTTCTTGGCCACAAGATTTCTGAAAAGGGAATCGAGGTGGACAGGGCAAAGGTCGAAGCGATCGAGAGGATGCCTTATCCAAAGAACATCAAAGGTATTCGTAGTTTCCTCGGTCATGCTGGTTTCTATAGAAGATTTATTAAAGACTTTTTTAAGACTTCGAAACCCCTCACTACTCTACTCCAGAAGGATATTCCTTTTGTGTTTGATGAAGATTGTAAGGAAGCCTTCGAAGTTCTTAAGAAATCTTTAATAATCGCTCCTATAGTCTGACCACCTGATTGGAATTTGCCTTTTCAACTCATGTGTGATGCTAGTGACTTTGCTGTTGGAGCTGTGTTAGGACAAAGGGGTTGAGAAGAAATTGAATGTTATACATTATGCTAGCAAAACCCTTGATAGTGCTCAAAAGAATTACGCTACTACTGAGAAAGAGTTTTTAGCGGTAGTGTTTGCTTGTGATAAATTTAGGCCTTACATTGTTGATTCTAAAGTTATCATTCATACTGATCATGCTGCTATTAAGTATCTTATGGAAAAGAAGGATGCCAAACCAAGGCTTATCAGATGGGTCCTTCTTCTTCAAGAATTTGATTTGCAGATTGTTGGTAGGAAGGGAGTAGACAACCCTGTAGCAGACAACCTTTCCAGGATGGAGGACATACCACATGATCCTATTCCGGTCAACGATAGTTTTCCTGATGAACAATTAGCTATTTTGAAGGTACAACCTAATTTCGATCCATGGTATGCAGATTATGCTAACTTTATTGTTACAAAGTTTTTGCCTCTAGGTTTAACATTCCAGCAAAGGAATAAATTCTTCCACGACTTGAGGTATTACTTTTGGGATGACCCACATCTTTTTAGAGAAGGTGCGGATGGGATCGTGAGGAGATGCATACCGGAGCATGAGCAGAAGGATATCTTGAGACAATGCCATAACAGTCCTTATGGAGGACATCATGCTAGTGAGAGGACCGCACACAAGGTTCTCCAGTCAGGTTTTTATTGGCCTACTCTCTTTAAAGACGCTAGAAATTATGTTTGATCTTGTGATAAGTGTCAAAGAGTTGGTAATATTAGTAGGAGAAATGAGATGCCGATGAATTATTCTCTAGTCATTGAGCCTTTTGATTGCTGGGGTTTTGATTTTATGGGTCCTTTTCCTCCTTCACACAAGTACACTCACATCTTAGTGGTTGTTGATTATGTGACCAAGTGGGTTGAAGCAATCCCCACTGACAGTGTTGATCACAAGACATCTTTGAAAATGCTCAAGGATGTAATCTTCCCTAGGTTTGGTGTACCTAGGAACCTCATGACCGACGGAGGATCACATTTTACACATGGTGCTTTTAGAAAAGCTCTAGCCAAATATGATGTTAATCATAGAATTGCTTCACCTTACCACCCTCAAACAAGTGGGCAAGTGATACGTCCCAAACGTATCTATAATTTCTGCTTGTTCCATGATCTTTTGGGTGACATTGTTATATGTTTTGCTACACTTTTATATCATTTTACACATATTTGGACTAACCTACTAACTCAGTGCACCCAGTGTCAGTTTCTGTCTACTAATGTCTATTTTGCAGGGGCTTTTACCCAATTTTCCGAAGCCCGAAAAAATCCAATATATATATAATATCAGCGAAACAGAAGCTTCCGGATCACCGAAGGAGGGCTAGAGGGGGTCCAAGGGCCTCCCAGGCGGCCTGCTGGCGCGGCCAGGCCATAGGCCGCGCCAGGAGGTCGCCTGGGTGGGTCCCACCTTCTCCGGTGCCCTCTTTGGCCTATATTTAGAGTCCTGAGAGGAAACCCTCGCAAACTTTCTAGATTCGCGAATTTCTCCATCGTTTCGCCGCCGTAGCTCTTCCGAGATCAGGAGCGTCAGGAGACATCTTCCCGGCACCCTGCGAGAGGGAGGATTGACCTCCGGGAGCTTCTCCACCGCCATGGACGCTTCCCGGACGTGCCATGAGTAGTCCTCCTTGGACCATGAGTCCATGACCAGTAGCTTTGTGATGTCTTCTCTCCAATCTTGTGCTTCAATGGTTAGTCCTTGTGAGCTGCCCTACATGATCAAGGCATCTATGTAATTCTCTTGCTATTGCTATGCTCGGTTTGTTAGGATCCGATGGATTATGAGATTATGTTCAGATTGTTATGAGTTATATATTCGATTATCCTTTTATATTATGTTCCTTAGTGATTCATGCATGTTCTCCGTTGCTATTTATTGATTTGGCCAAGTAGTAGATTGTGAGTCCAAGAGGGAGTGTTATGCATGATTGTGGGTTCAGGCCCCTCGATGTCTAGCTTGAGTGACAGAAACATGAGACTAGGGGATGTACTTGTTTCCACCAGGGAGAAAACAATGGTGCTTGTGACCATGGTTGCAAGGATTGTTTACGTTACACATAGTTCGTTAATGCAGTTATCCATTGCTTTGAGTTTACACTTTGGGTGGGGCTCGCAACTTAATATCGGATAGATGTTCTAGAATAGATATCTCAAGGTGGATGATTAGTAAGTAGATGCTGATGAATAAACGATCTACTTGTGTTGGCGTACTGCCCATTACTATTGAACCTCTAACTATCAAGTATCATAATTAGCATTGCGGTGCGATCATAATTCTGTCAATTGCCCAATTGTAATTTGTGTACCCAAGCGTAGTTGTTTATCATCTTTTGGGAGAGAGACATCACTAGTGAACATCAGGTACCTCCGGTCCATATCACCATCATTGTTTACACATCCATCATTTACCACTTTCATTTACTTTTCTGTTGCAATCACTATTACCTTCCCGCTTGTGTTTTGATCCTTTGCAAACTACAAGGCCGGAGAGATTGACAACCTCTCTGTACTCGTTGGGAGCAAAGTTATTTGTTGTGTATGCATGTAATGCCCCGGACACACCAACCGGCGGTCGTTACTCCTGGCGGGATCTAGACTGGCCCCACATGTCAATACTAGTCTTTTATGTGCACTTTGTCCTCACTCATGCGCACCCGGGACCAACTTCCGGGTCGGTCACCCATCCTAGAACTACTCCAAGCCAAGCATGCTTAACCTAGGAGTTCTGTTCGAATGGGCTCCCAGAAAAGAAGGAATTCCTTATTGATATGAGTAGTCTATCATCCCTAATAAGCCAGACTATCACATACACCACCACTCAGAGGAACCGACGTCCTCGTCAGGCCACAGGAGCGTTCCCTCTTGGTACAAATGTCTGTGCATCCAGTCCAATACATGTACCATGCCGTGTGCCAGGACGGGTCACAAACGTCATGAACAACATGACCGCACACCTGTCCGCAAACATCCGTGTAACCGCGAGGGTCGGCTCTGATACCAAACTTGTAACGCCCCGGACACACCCGCGGACGGTCGTTACTCCGGGCGGGATCTAGACTGGCCCCACATATCAATACTAGTCTTTTCTACGCACTTTGTCCTGACTCATGCACACCCGAGACCAACTTCCCGGTCGGTCACCCATCCTAGAACTACTCCAAGCCAAGCACGCTTAACCTGGGAGTTCTGTTCGAATGAGCTCCCGGAAAAGAAGGAATTCCTTATTGATATGAGTAGTCTATCATCCCTAATAAGCCAGGCTATCACCTACCCATCTTGACAGTCTACTCCTACCTTGGAAGACCAGGTCCGGCAAGCTCAACTTCTTGATGCAATGGTGAAGAAAGTTAAGATTGTCTTGGCAAAGGGAGTTCCCAAATATAAGTGCTTCAGTGTTGATAACAGAGATACATTATGGGTATGTGATAGCCTCGCTTATTTGGGATGATAGACTACTCATATCAATAAGGAATTCCTTCTTTTCTAGGAGCCCATTCGAACAGAACTCCCAGGTTAAGCGTGCTTGGCTTGGAGTAGTTTTAGGATGGGTGACCGACCGGGAAGTTGGTCTGGGTGCGCATGAGTGAGGACAAAGTGCGCAGAAAAGACTAGTATTGATATGTAACGACCGCCGACGGGTGTGTCTGGGGCGTTACAAGTTGGTAATCAGAGCCTTACGACCATAGGAGCCTTTGTGTGATCGAACTTGGCCGAGTCGAGTCTAGTAAAATGTTTTGAGTCTTAGTTATATCGGAGAGTAGGTTTCCTTTTTCTCCTCTTCTATGCTCTGGTGAGGTTCTCGACTTAGGAAATCTTAATTCTACTCCTCTTCTCGCTCAATTTTTTTTAGGATTATGCGGGTATTTTGAAATCTATATGATATCGATGTGACGGAGTTCTATCTTGGTGCCTCGTGTTTGACTTGATTTCTTCCGGGGAGTTGAGCTCGAGGGGATTCTTGTGCACATCGCCATCATGCAGATTTCTTAGCATCTCAGGACGAAGGATGTTCGTAATTGCTTCAATACTAGTAGTGGCGAGATAACCCCGATGTCCCCAATACTCGTGCAGATTGTTTGGGAGTACTGGCATACTTTGTATCGTTGTGATCACGAGGGTCTGTAGTAGATGAAGGTCCGAGATTCTGGTTATGTCTTGACGGATGTGATACACTGGACGGGTTAGTATAGGAGTTGTGTGAAATATTACTCCTTGTATCTGTATACCATATTGCATGACCAGATATTTCGGGAATTCATAGGTGGGATATCAAGTAGTGACTTATAGGACAATCTTCCTATAGATGCATGAAGTGAGGTTGGGATTCGACATTCAGTGGGTACGTTTGTTCACGATAGTCTTAAAGCGGTTCTTGTTGTGTCTTAAAGAGTCCTTGTAGCTTGCTACGACTCGGGGACGCTTCGTAAGTCGTGTGCACTGCCTTGCACATGATGGCTACTGTAAATTCGAGCCCGTGCGATCATATCCACAAAGATATCGGATGGAATCTCGATCATACGTTTGTTCCGAGCAGTTCTAGCTCATACTTGGTTTGGAAGTGGTCTTAATCAGAATTTTGTCGACAGTCACTTTGAGGAAGCATTCTTACTATTTTCTTCGAGTGCAATTGCTAATATTCCTGTTCAGATATTCTTGCCTTTTGATTCAGCTTTACCTTCAATATTATTCTCTGGGCTAATGTGTTGTCCGTCTTCAGGATGGCTCCACCAACTCGTCAAAATCCAGGTCGTGAGGGTGCTGAGATGCCGCCACCACCCCCTCCGCCGCCGCCTCCTCCTGCAGAGGCTTGGCAAGTGGTGATGGCTGCAACAAATGCTAACACTCAGATGTTAATCCAACTGTTGCGAGAGAGGACTAATAAGCAGCAGGGCAATTTCAACCATGGTGGTAATCAATTTGCATCTCTTAGTCAATTCCTGGCAAACCAGCCAAAGACCTTCACGTCGTGTGATCAGCCGTTTGATGCTGAGGACTGGATTCAGGACATGAACAAACACTTTGACTGCAGCAATGTCCGTCCATAGGACTTCGTCAAGTTTGCAACATTCCAGCTCAAGGGGCAGGCATCAGTTTGGTGGCAACAGTTGAAGGACTCCAGGGGTGCCAGAGTGATCAATTGGGATGAGTTCTGCAGAGATTTCAGGTCCCACTATATACCGTCTAGCTTTGTGGAGGAAATGCATGAGAAGTTCACGTGCTTGAAGCAAGGTGGTTCTTCCGTGTGCAAATACAACATCGAGTTCCACGAGCTAGCCCGATATGCCTTGCAGGACATTCCAGATCATAAGAGTAAGATCTATCAGTTCAGAGGTGGTCTGAAAGAGGATTTGCAGCTAGCCCTCGCCTTGCATGATCCTGATGAGTTTGATAAGTTCTACAACTTAGCTCTCAGGGCAGAGGCAACTTTTCTCAGGGTGGAGAATTCGAAGAAGTGTTTTAGAGATTCCAGTTCGTCGTCCTCTACTCAGGTGGTTCAGAAGCAACAGAAATACTGGGTGTATCCTCCTCCTCCTCGGCACACTCAGCAGTTCAAGCAAGCAGGTGGTCGTGGTTCTTCCCACCCACCAAACCCAGCTTTCCAGCAGAGGTTTCAGCAGCAGAAGCAAGGGAATCCTCAGACGCAGTTCTGTCAGCCGGCAGATGTTACTTGTCACAAGTGTGGGCAGAAGGGTCACTATGCCAACAAGTGCACCTCTCAGCTGCGTCTTCTGCCTCCTCCTACAGGCAAACCTCCAAGCAATGCTATAGTGAAGTTCAACCCGAGGTCTGCGAGATTCAATATGGTGAATGCAGTTGAAGCAGAGAACTCCTCAGATGTGATTATGGGTAATCTCCTCGTTAATGATATTCCTGCAAAGGTTTTATTTGATTCTGGTGCATCGCATTGCTTCATGTCCCGTCCATTCTTTGCAAAGCATGATTTTGTTTGGGAAGATTTGCTTAAGCCGGTCTCAGTAGTTTCCCCTGGGAGATTGATGAATTCTAATTGTTTGGTTCCGGATGTCACTGTCAAGATGGGTAAATATGCTTTTCTGGCTTCTCCTATTGTCCTTGGTAACTCCGACATTGATTTGATCCTTGGGATGGATTGGTTGGCTATGAACAAGGCGTCTATTGATTGTGAAGCTAAAGAAGTGAAGCTAACTCATTCTTCGGAGGACGTGATTATCTTCGCAGCGCGTGATGACACGGTCCGTCTGTTTTGCTTGAATGAGAAGGGTGAGATCTCTCCAATTTCGCAAGTCCCAGTGGTCTGCGAATATGAAGATGTTTTCCAGAAGAACTGCCAGGAATGCCTCCGCACCGAGCAGTTGAGTTCGTAATTGAGCTTGAACCGGGTACTGAGCATGAGTGCAAACGACCATACAAACTGGGTCCAGAAGAGTTGAAGGAGCTGAAGAGACAACTTGATGAGCAGAAGCGTCTGGGTCTGATCAGACCAAGCTCATCTCCTTGGGGCTGTGGAGTTCTTTTCATCAAGAAGAAGGATGGTACAGAACGACTCTGTGTCGATTACCTCCCATTGAATAAGAAGATGATTAAAAACAAGTATCCACTTGCTAACATCAATGAGTTGTTCGAGCAATTGAAAGGGGCTAAGATCTTCTCGAAGCTTGATCTCAGAATGGGTTATCATCAGATTCGCATTCGCGAAGAGGACATTCCAAAGACTGCTTCCAGGACAAGCTTTGGTTTGTATGAGTATACAGTGATGTCTTTTGGTCTGGCCAATGCCCCACCGACCTTCTATCGAATGATGAATTATATCTTCTCCGCATTCAAGAATGAATTCATCTTGCTGTATCTTGATGATATTCTGGTCTTTTCGGAAACTGAGGAAGAGCATGAAGAACATCTCAGGCTGGTTCTTGATAAGCTAAGACAGCATAAGTTCTATGTCAAGTTTTCCAAATGTGATTTCTGGTTGAAAGAAGTTGTCTACCTTGGGCACATCATCTCTGCCGAGGGCATCAAAGTTGATCCGTCGAAGGTGCAGGCCATTGTTGAATGGGAGCCTCCGCAAAATGTGAAGCAGCTTCAAAGCTTTCTCGGGCTTGCAAGCTATTGTAGAAGATTCGTTGAGAATTTCTCCAAGATTGCTAAGCCTCTCTCAAGTCTTCTTTAGAAGGGTGTGAAGTATGTCTGGTCTCCAGAGTGTCAGTTGGCTTTCGACACACTCAAAGAGAAGCTTACTTCTACTCCACTCTTGGTTCCTCCTGATGACTCCAAACCTTATCAAGTGTTCCGCGATGCCTCTCTTCAAGGTCTTTGTGCAGTGTTGATGCAAGAAAAGAAAGTGGTAGCTTATACCTCAAGGCGGTTGAAGCCAAGTGAGAAGAATTACCCCACTCATGATCTTGAGTTGGCGAAAGTGGTACATGCTCTGATGACTTGGAGACACCTCTTGTTGGAACGAAAGGTTGAAGTGTTCACTGATCACAAGAGTCTCAAGTACATCTTCACCCATCCTAACCTCAATCTTCGGCAAACTCGTTGGGTGGAAATGCTCCAAGATTTTAATCCGAGCATTGAGTACACTCCAGGCAAAGCTAATGTCGTGGCATATGCTTTGAGCAGGAAGGCTTACTGCAACAGTCTCATTCTGAAGCCTCTCCAGCCTGACCTTTGTGAATCTTTCAGAAAGCTCAACCTTCACTTAGTACCTCAGGGATTTCTTGCGATCTCTCCTACCTTGGAAGACCAGGTCCGGCAAGCTCAACTTCTTGATGCAATGGTGAAGAAAGTTAAGATTGGCTTGGCAAAGGGAGTTCCCAAATATAAGTGCTTCAGTGTTGATAACAGAGATACATTATTCTTTGAGGATCTTCTTGTCGTTCCGAAAGGGGATCTCAGAAAGGTTATCATGGAAGAAGCTCATAACTCTCTTCCCTCAATACATCCAGGAAGTTCCAAGATGTATCAGGACTTGAAACAGACCTTCTGGTGGACTCGCATGAAGCGTGAAATTGCTTAGTTCGTAAATGAATGTGATGCATGTCGAAGGGTGAAAGTAGAGCATCAACGTCCAACAGGTCTTTTGCATCCATTTCCCATTCCCGAGTGGAAGTTTGACCATATTGAGATGGATTTCGTCACCGGATTTCCTAAGTCCAAGAAGGGTAACGATGCCATCTTTGTCGTCATCGACAAGTTGAGCAAAGTAGCTCATTTCCTTCTAGTCAAGGAGTCCATCTCGGCAGCTCAGCTTGTAGAGCTGTACACTTCGAGGATAGTCTCTTTGCACGGCGTGCCAATGCTGATTTCTTCGGATCGCGGAAGTATCTTCACTTCCAAATTCTGGGACTCATTTCAGTCTGCGATGGGTACGAAGATACGATTCAGCACAACCTTTCATCCTCAGACTAGTGGGCAAGTGGAGAGAGTCAATAAGGTCCTCGAGGATACGTAAAGAGCCTGTGTCATTTCCTTTGGCATGAAGTGTCTCCTATGAAGGGCACTCAGCGTTTTGGCATCAAAGGCAAGTTTGCTCCTCGTTTCGTTGGTCCTTTCAGAGTTGTTGGCAAGAGAGGTGACCTTGCTTATCAAATTGAGCTCCCTTCAAACTTTGCAAATGTGCATGACGTGTTCCATGTCTCTCAACTCCGGAGATGCTTCAAGACTCCCGAGCGCACAATTGATCTTCAGGATATCGACATTCAACCCGACCTATCCTATCATGAGCATCCAGTTGCAGTTCTCGAGACGGCTGAGCGCAAGACCCGCAACAAGTCAATCAAGTTTCTCAAGGTGCAGTGCTCACATCATTCCGATAAAGAGGCCACTTGGGAGCGCGAGGATCACCTCCGTTCCGAATTCCTAGAGTTCTTTCAGTCCTAGATTTCGGGACGAGATCTTCTTGTAGTGTGGGAGAGTTTGTAATGCCCCAGATGTAACCTTTCCATAATTGGAAACCTTTCATGTTTGGGTCCATGTGGTCATGCTATATGAGAGTTGTCATTTCATGTGGGCATGTCATGTCTCATCCTTTTCATCATACCATTCATTGCATTCATGCCATTTCTTGTGTTGTTGTTGTTGTTGAACCATATGTGTGGTGTGATGAGTGCATGTGGTATGTGGTGATGATGTGGTGTTTGCAAAGCTTGGGTTTCAACCTATGTTAGTTTTCAAACTAGATTTCAAAGGAAAACCCCTTCTTCTATATTTACTTGAGCTTAAGTTTAACTTGCTCCAACCCTGTTTTAAAAATGTTGTTCATGTTGTAGTTTCTCTTGTGTTTGAGGGGTTTGGTTTTGGGGCTTTGAAACTTTAGTGAAATGGGGTTTTTAACTACAAAATAGATTAAATAATTCTGTTTGTAATTATTTTAATTGCTCCAAAAATCATCTTTGTATTTTATTTAATTGAGTCATAATTCCCTGATGACCAGGGATGTTTTATTTTTATTTTTGGAACCCCAGTATGTCCTAGGTGATTTTGTTTTACTGTGGTTTAGTTTTAAATGGAAACCCCCCTTTGTTTTAAATAGAGATGCACCTGGGCTGGATTCCTCCTTCCCTGGCCCATCTCTCTTTCTTTCCCCGCACTACGGCCCGCTCGTTTTCCCTTTTCTTCCACCTCGTCACGTCGTTCCCTCCTTTCCCGCTTTCCGTGAGGTCTCAGAGAGAGATGAGAGAGAGAGGGGCGACGATGTGGCTTCACGGACGTCGAGGCGCCCCCTCGACCTCTATTTATTCCCCCTCGACGTCCGGACCCGTCTAGGGCTCCTCCTTGTGCCGCCACCTCCTTCTCCTTCCTCCATCTCCCTCTTCCTCCCCCTTGATGGGTAAGTGTCAGTGAGGTTCAGAGAGTTGCCGCCATCGATCCACGTCCTCCTCGTCGCCGACAGCCGTCCCCGCGGCATCCGAGGCGTCCGCTAGCATGGGGGGGTCCTCCCCCCGTTCCGTTCGCGTCGCTAGCGGGGTGGTTCCCCCTCTCTGGCGATCCCTCCGCGGCGGCTCCGTCAGGCCAGAGCAGCTCGTCGCAGTCTGCTTCCTCTTCTTCCTCTTCGCGGTAGCAAGCCTTCCCCGAGCACGCCAGGGTGAGCAGTTCATCCCCTCCTTCCTCTTCCCCTCGCGCGTAGAGTCTCCAGATGTCGTAGCATCACCGCTTCTGTCGCCGTCGCCGCCGTGATGCAGGTGCTCAGGTGCGCCGCCGTAGCGGGCCTCCTCCTGCTGCGGTTGGCACGGGAATGGATCCCCGAGAGACTCCTCTTCCTTCCCGCTAGAGCCGTCGTGCCAATTTTCCCCGTAGCAACGCCGATGTGGTTCCCCTGTTCCGGTCATCGTCGATCTGTCGAAGGAACAGAGGGGGATGCTCAAAAGAGCAACGCCCCCCTCTCTGGCAGACTCCGATTCGTGTAGCGCAGTGGTTTGTTGTTCCTTGCGCAACGGGCAGGTTGTGGGTTCGATCCCTGGTGAAGCACCCTTTTTTGGTTTTGTTTAGCATAGTGGTAGATCGACAGCAGGTGATAACTACCTGTTCTTCTGCTCCCTCTAGAGCAGTAGTCGAGCAGTAGCTTAGTGGTAGCTATGTGTGTTGTAGTTCAGAGGGATCCTGGGTTCGATCCTTGTACCCCCCTTTATTTTTTGTTGCTACAATATATTTCTTTTTCTTCCTATGCTTTGCTTGGGCAGCAAGATGACTTGGGGTTTATCAAAAACTAGTAGGTTTTACCCCTTTTAATTTAGCTTGTGTGTGTATGAGTGTGTGAGCAAGTTCTTGCATGTGTGCACTTGTGTATGTGTGTGTGTAGATGTAGATGTGTGTGTGTGTGTGTGCACGTATATGTGTAGGAGTGTGAGAGCATGTTTATGTGTGTAGGTGAGTAGAGAGGTGTATGTGGAAGTGTGTGTGTGTTCCCCACACACATGTGCAAGTATGCACAACCAAGAGGGATAGCTTCTTCTGCCTAGAACTCATGTAGTATGTGCATGTGTGGTGTAAGTGTGTGGGTAGATGTATGTGCATATGTGTGGTGGCATCCATGTGTGTGGTGTGAGAGTGTGTGCATGTGGATGCACACATTAGCTTGTGCATGAGGGTCTACCCCCTCATGAAGCTATTCTTGTGTGTGTGTGGGCTTGTGTGTGTGCATAGGTAGGAGTAGAGATGCCATGTATGCTTTATTCACATGTGATAATGCTCTTATATGCTTATAGTAATTTCTATGTCGATTTTCGAGCTAGCTTTGTGCTTACATGTTCCATGCAAGTACCCATGTTTTATATATGGATTTGGGGTAGAATCATCCCAGGAATCCACTGGTGGAATCAGATTTCACTTTGGAGCAACTTCATAAACTGTCAATTTTTTGTCTTGATGCCATGTTTAGAGCTTAGTGTCATGTGGTGTGTTGGCCCTATGAGGATGAATCCTTGATGTTGCAGTAGTGGGTGAACCCCTATACAACATGGAGTCTTTGTTTTATACATACGAGTTTGTATGCACTTGTTGTGACTTGTCAAAGTTGACATTTGGCTGAAATAGTCAGCTTTGTGAAAATCTGTGATTTTCACCGAGTCTGAGAAAACTGTTGTTATTTTCTTCCCTTGTTGTTTTGTTTGCACAAGCTCATGTGTTGGGAATCAGCCCATGCAACAAACTAAGGTTTGTGAGATTTTGGGTTTGTCCATCTCTCTGTTAAATTTCATGCTCTTTCACTTCCTGTAGATATCATTTTGGAGGCTCCCAAAATGCTTCAGAGCATAAGCAGCTGGTGAAAATCTGAGATTTTCACTAAGTCCCAGAATCTGTTATTTTTGTCCAAGTTCGTGTCCATAGATCTTCCCATGTGTGATGCCTTGCAGTAGCTTCTTGCTCAGGCTTGTAGAGCTTTTGAATGGCTTTTGCCACATATCTTGTTTGGCTCATTTGGGTGGTTGTAGGTACTTTGAATGTTGTAGACAAACTGCTATGATGCTGTTTAGAACAGATTGCATGTTTTAGTTGTGTTGAAGCTTGTGTGGGCATTGTTGATGGTGTGGTGTGTTCCCATGCACCACCGCACTTATATTTGTTTGTTTGATCATGTGGCAACTTGGGAACACCAGAACAGTGCCATTGGAGTGTGCTTGTGGTAGATTTGAACCGTAGGACTCCATATCTTGTTTTGTAGTTTTCGGTTGATCCGTAGCTCCGTTCTCAACGTTGTTTATATATTTTTGCATCGTTTTCTCGTGTTGCACCTGTTCATGCCATTCCCATGCATGTCAAGATAGCATAGTATGAAGTTCTGTCCAGAAGTTTATCAACTCATCTCATGCATATGGAAGTGACTGGAATAGTGATGCATGCATCCTTCTCATCTCATGCATCATATTTTTTGTTGCATCATGTTGTGTTGGTTTTCATTAGATGTTATTTTTATCTTGGGTAGCACCGGGATCGGGGAGAGAGTACGTGGATTCTGGAGAGTACGTGCAGGACGATCAACAGCAGTTCCAAGCTGAAGACATCACAGGCAAGATGACCGTGACCTTGATACCGTATCTAGCTTTGTTATGCTTAGAATCACGTTTCCTTCAATATATGCTCTCTGCCTACCACTTGATAAAATGCCACATGTCATTGCCATGAAACCCAAACACCTTCCCCTCCTAGCTAATGTTGTTTGGCTAAGTAGGCTTGCTCAGCTTCTAATGTATAGCTTTGCTAGTTGCAGGTGCCAGCTGTCTCTTGTGGTAACATGAGTATTTTGATATCATTATGATTAAACTGCTATCAATTAATGCACCTATATACTTGGTAAATGATGGAAGGCCTAGCCTTTTTCCGGGTGATTTGTTCCGTTATTGCCGCCTTAGTTTCGGCTACCGGTGTTTGATTCCATAACTGATCGCTCCTAACACGTTCGGGGTTGTTATGGGGACCCCCTTGATAAATCATGTAGTGTTAAGGCTTGTCTGGCAGGACCCAACATTGGTTTTAATTTGCTAACCACCTAATAATAATTTGCATAGGGAATAGCTACCCCGAGGAATTAATCAACAACCCGGGCCAGTGCTCCTCATGAGTGTTGGTCCAAACTAGAGTCGTGTGTGGGGCCAACCCGGGGCAACTCGGGAGATGTCTATCAGGCCTCTGTACGCTGTGCTCATCCGTCGTGTCCTAAGACTGAGATACATGGCTCTTATCGGGGTCGTCGACACGACGGGAGGTCCTGCTAGGTTCATCTTACCTTAGCGATATATCTTGCGTATAGGAATCCCGGTGAAACTTTGGGTCTCCTCAAAGTTGAGGTTTTCCTCTAAGGAATCCGACGAGATCACGGGATTCGTGATAGAGGATCACTTTGCGGCCCGTGGCAGTTTTTGATGGACTAGTTGGAACACCCCTGCAGGGTTTAATCTTTCGGAAAGCCGTGCCCGCGGTTATGTGGCAAACATGGACAATTTGTTAACATCCGGTTCAAGATAACTTGGATTAACTCTAATAAAACTGCCAACTGTGTGCGTAACCGTGACTGTCCCCTTCAAAAGACCTCTCTTCGATCGGGAACACGGTGGGGTTATGTTTGGCGTAAGTAGGTGTTCAGGATCACTTAGTGATCATCTAGTCTTCGACCACTCGCTTAGACCATCGTATCAATAACTCTGATCTCGTAAGTTAGCCACCATATAAGCTTAGGATGCTGCAACCTAAACACCGAACCTTCCTCACCTAATAACTTGACTAGTTTCGGTACCAAGGTCATCCGATTGTTGAGTCCCCGTGGCTCACAGTTTACTACAACCCCCCAACAGGTACATGTACTCCCGACGCAGGAGATCCTGATGGCATGCAACTGGCGTGGCAGTACAATGAGGTGAACGACCGACTGCACGTGAACTATCCGGAGGACTGAGGCCGTGGTCGTGATCGTGGGCCAGCATGCGGGATATCATAGTCTTTTCCTTGTTTCATGTAGTCCATAGAGGGACTAACTTGTTCTGAATAATTGTGTGGATGTAAACCTTATATTATACTATGTCAGATGGAAAGTGTATGCCCTACTTGTCATTCTTTGAATATGTAATGTTATGATTATCTCGCTTGTGAAACGTTTAGATGTGTCTCTTTCCCTTTTGGGGCATCGCCCCCAAAATAGGAAAGGGCCGCATCTTAGTCGTTACAGTGCAGGTCCACGTCTTCTGCTAGTGCCAGGGTGGAAGACACCTACTTGTTGAGCCTAGGAGTCCTGGTTCGAAAACCTTACAGTCTCCGTGTAAGGGAAATTTGCTGCTGACTACATCTCCGCCTTCCACTTGGGGTAACCAACGAGGGGCAAGAAGTATATCCATCAACTCGTCATCAGCAAGTTGAGCTCACAAATAGAGAGATCAAGTTGACCTTGCAAAAGACAGTGAACAGTTATAGAAAGGAATGGTCCAAAAAGTTAGGAGATGCCTTGTGGGCGTATAGAACTGCTTACAAAAATCCCATGGGAATGTCTCTGTATAAGATGGTCTATGGAAAGGCATGCCATCTACCTTTAGAGTTAGAGCACAAAGCTTTCTCGCTGTTATAGAGCTTAATGCTAACCCAAAGCTTGCTGGTGAAAAGTGTCTCATGAACTCGACTTCTCTAGATGAGTGGAGAAGTGAAGCTTACGAGAGCGCAAAAATGTTCAAAGAAAAGGTAAAGAAGTGGCATGACAAGAGAATTTTGAAACGTGAATTTAATGTTGGTGATAAAGTTTTGTTGTATGGATCTCGTTTCAGGTTTTCTCGAGGTAAATTACTTTCCAAGTGGGAAGGACCGTACCATATCGAAGAAGTCTACCGCTCTGGTGCAATCAAGATTAACAATTTTGAAGGCACCAAACCACATGTTGTGAATGGGCAAAGACTCAAGCATTATATGGCAGGAGACCCCATCAATGTAGATGTGGATGTGATACAGGTAGCTACTCATGAAGAACATATTGCAACACTGTGTCATAGACCAGAAGTGGCAGAATAAGAATAGGTATGACATACGGTAAGGAAACTTCGCAAACATCAATAAAAGTTATGTATTATGTGTTTTTGCAAAATTAGAAAAAGTCCGAGATGAAGTGGAGCCGGAGAGGAGCTCCAGGGGCGGGCTACCTCCTGGCCACGCCAGGAGGCCAAGTGGACCACCCGGAGTCCATCTCCGACCCCACTTTGGCTTGTGACCTTCCTTTTGATGCAGAAAGTTTTGCTATATATTTTCCCGGATTGTCCCGGTTTTGTATCTTGCGATTCCGTGCATTTTCTTTTCAATCTGTTTGTGCCAGGAGAACTTTCAACAAACCTAGGTGCCATGGCTTCCCCAAACTCCCCCAAGGACAAGTCCTTCGTCAACGTCATCAACCCTTACCTCGCAGAGGTAAAGAGACACCCTCAAACACTCTGGGTGGAGGATGGTGTCCTCCACAAAGAAGATCTGAAGGGACCTGACAAGGAGGGGAGTGCCGAGGCTAGGATGGAAGAAGTGGAACAAGAAGTCTTCAAGTACAAGTTGATGATCGAGCGTGGTGTCGAGGCCAATTTCGATATCATCGCCGAGCTGAAGAAGCAACATGAGAAGGAGATGAAGGAAGTGCGATCAATCATATACGCACTGGAAACCAAAGTGTTCGAGCTTCAAGGGCACAACTATGACCTTCAAAACTAGAACTGTGAGTATGAACTAAAGTTTTTGCGCATGGGCTTATCTGCCGAAAGCAGGATCCTGGAGACTGAAGAATCCTGTGTGGAGGGAGGACCTTTGCCATGGAAGCTTTTCGCTAAGGATTACCTGAGGAACAAGAACAAGGATGAAGAGTGAAATCTTCATGGGTAATGGCATTCCCTTAGCTTGTTCCAAGCTTGGGGGAGTGCCTGGTATCTTTATCTTTACTTTTTATCTTTTATGGTCAACTTTAGTGTCGTATCATGTCTATGGAAGTTATCTTATGAAATAGGTGTTTGCATTGAGGTATATCACTCCTTTGTGGAGAGTCTTGTATCCGTGATTGTGCAGTTGTCTATGATGGAATACTAATGAGAAGTATATTGGTTTCTTTGATGCACCTGGTATTCTCCTCATGCAATCGACCTTATATGTTGATTCTTATGGGAGTACTGATCTTATATATCAGGTATGGATTCGAAAACTTTATTTAATCTTGGCAAACATAGCATTGGTCATAACAACAAGCATGAGTTTTTCTAGTAGCGACATAGCCAAAACCTTTATGTTCTTATGCTTGAAGTGTTATGCTGACAAGGAAGACAACTTGATGTTTCATGTCAATTCTTTTATGTTAAACTTTATATTGTTTTGCATCCAAGTCAACATCATTTGTCTGATCTCAAAAGCCTTTGCTAGCCAACCCTGTACTAAGCGGGAATACTGCTTGTGCATCCATACCTTGAAACCTCAACCTTCCCAAGAGTCCACCATACCTTCCCTATATGTGGTATTTCACCGCCACTCCTAAAGTATATTACTCATGTGCTATCTTTAAACCTTCAAATATTACTCCCTGTTTTGTGCCTCTGTTTTAGCTCATGATGAAGTAGTGGATAATTCATGATCTTCTCATACTAGACAAGCTTTATCCTGGGTTTGCATGTCTAATCTACGAACCCCTAATACAAGGAGGAACTGGCATGAGTGCGCCCACCTCGTAAAAGATAATAACAACAAACAAAACCTCCTTCACGCTTTGTTTATGAGAAATCAGAAAACTTTGGTAGTGATAAACAAAGGAGACTAAGGAGATGTGATCGTCCCCACTTTGGGAGTCATTCCTCAAAACTTGTCCAGCATGAGAAGTATTGGGCTATCTGCTAGCATTCGTTGACAAATTATGCACCTCTCAAAAGCTTGTTTTACAGTCTTGTTAATTTCAAAATCTCTAAAAGCTCTAGAACATGAGTTTTCCCTACTTCCCTCTGCGAAGGGATAATCCTTTATTTTTTATGTTGAGTCAGTAAACCTACTTCTTTCTATCCTATAAAAGAGCAGACACCTTGTGTTGACAAAGATGCATGAAGTTATATTATTTCATTGAGAATTGCCATATCATAACTTTGTTGACATTATCATTAAGATGAGTAAGTTGTTTGTTAAGCCTAGCTAAAGCAAACATCTTCCTTTGTGTTAGCATTTTCACTTCTTGACTAATAACATGTTCTTTCAAAATGCTTCAATTGATCTCGTCAAAATATAAGAGGAAGAGCAAAAGTTAAAAGTTATTAGTTGTTCTTTAACCAAGGACATGTTTGCCATGGTTTGATGAGTTTCCTTAGCCCTACTTTTGATTGTAATTGATATTACTCTTTCATATGGCCTTATGAGTTGGGATTGGTGTTGAGGATGGTTGCGTTTAGTAGAGAAATTATGATGCTTTTTGGGTGTATTCTTATTTATCGACACTTCACTCTTTAAACTTGTGGACAGGTTTACTGACCTCAATTTTCGCTTGGGGACAAGCGAGGTCTAAGCTTGGGGGAGTTGATACGTCCAAAAATGCATCACTATTTTGTATCATAATTTGTCTCTATTCATTGATATATTTCACATTATGATGTTGTTCTTATAGTGTTTTGGCTTATTTTACATAGTTTACAACTTTCTGGTGCCGAAATAGCAAACGCAGGATTCAGCGGAGAAAATAGCATGAAGAGTTGCCAAATCAGAACATCTCCAATTGAGCTTAAATTTACGGGGAAGGAGTTTCCGAACAAATCACGAAGACATGCTAAAGAAGGGCCGGAGGGGGCCACCAGGCACCCAAGCGACCTGCTGGCACAGGTCACCCCTAGGACGCATCAAGAGGCCGCCTGGGTGGTGGGTCCCGCCTTCGGTGCTCTCCTTTGGCCTATATGACCCTCGTGATCTGAAAGTTATGGGGACAGAAGTTTTTCTGAAGTTCCGCCGCCGCTCCGGGGTGGAAACCTACAAAGAAGAAAAGACCTCTCCGATGGGCAGATTCCGCCGGGGAGAACTCCTCTCTGAAGGGGAGATCGTCCTCATCGTCATCAGCAACGTCACGTGCATCATCGAGATCATCATCACCATCACCCTCAACACCAGCACCATCTCCATCTTCACCCCATCTCACTTTACCTTTGCAATCGGAGTTGAACCTTGCACTATTCATCCTCTTTACTCTACCGGTGTTGATTACTCTTTTCTGGTGAATGCTATTGAGTATTGTTGGAGAATTATTATTATGACCAGATTGTTTATCATATTTTCATTACCTCTGACCATGATCTCTTTTATGTATTGTGAGTAGTTACTTTAGTTCTTGGGGACATGGGAGAACTCTAGTTGATAGTAGTCATATGATGTTGAAGTAATATGTGTTGATTGATATTTAAGTTATGGCGTTATTCTTCTAGTGGTGTTATGTGAACGTCGACTACATAACACTTCACCTTTTTAAGGGCCTAGGAGAATGCATCGTGTGTAAAGAATGCTTATGGTGGGTTGACGGAGTGACAGAAACATGAACCCCAATTCGCATGTTTTTGCACGAGAGAGTGTTGGATCCTAAAGCTTATTGCTATGGTTAGGCGTTGCCTTAATTTCTCTGTTGTATTTGCGGATGCTTGCAAGGAGTTTAATCATAAGAGTGTACTTGTCTAGGCCTAGACGGTGCACTAGTTAAGATCCACCCACATAACACTTATCAATACAAAACATAGTACTAGACGGAATATGGCGAAATCACTTGACTATCTCTCCCGTATGTCCTCAGGAATGCCTTAGTCTTTATAAGTTTAGTCCCTCGACTTATCCTTTGTGTTCAAAAGGATTGGGCCACTTGCTGCACCTCAGCACCATTTACTTTACCTGCATTTATTTCCTTGTTGCTTATACCAGAAAATCCATAAAAAGTTACCTTTCAGTACTTGCAGTTATTCCTTGCTCAAGATAGCTTGTCAGTACATTTTGCTCCTCGCTGGGTTTTACACTCTTACTTATCGAAAAGGCTATGATAGATCCCCTACACTTGTGGTTCATCAACCTGCAACTGTTGTTGAAGTAGACTGTGGTCCACAAGGACTCAGTAATCTCATTTCCAAAGGTATCAAGACTAGCAAGCTTAGTGGGTGCGGTATAGTTCAGTGGTAAGGCTGCAACAAGCACTAAGCATTTATTTGAGTGACTAACTTACGAGTACAGGAATAAGAGGGGTGATCTACGCATAAACGGACGTGAACTAATAGTGATCAAGAAATGATCCTAAACACCTAATTATGAGTCAAACATAACCTCAAAGTGTCCTCTCTCAGATACAAAGCTCACGAGAAGAGACTCTCACAGTTACGCACAGAGTTGGCATATTTAATTAAGTTTACTTCAAGTTTTCTATGAACGATTGTTAAACAAAGTTTCCAAGTTATCACATATTAGCCGGCACGGCTTTCCAAAAGATATTAACCTTGTAGGGGTGCTCCAACTAGCCCATCACAAACTACCACAAGCTGCTTGGAATAACTTCAACCAGGGAAAACCCATAGTCTCCTCGACATTTTCGATGGAAAACCTCAACCTTGAGATAGCCCAAAGTATCCTCGGAATCCCGGGAACAAGACATTCGAGAAGGGTAAAACAAATCCAGCAAGACCACCCAACGTGGCGATGACCCCGATAAGAGTAGCGTATCTCGTTCTAAGGACACGTCGAATAACATAAGCGTATGGTGGCCTGATAGAGATCTTCCGAGTTGCCCTAGGTTGAACCCACACGGTGCTCTAGTTTGGACCAACACTCATGAGGAGCACTGGCCCGGGGGTTGATTAATTATTCATGACTTAATTACTCCATATGTGTTTCATTAGTTATTAGGAAAATGTAGTACCAAAGTTCGGCCTTGGGAGAAGAGTTTTATCCCAAAACGAAAATCAAGGGGGTCCCCATAACAACCCCAAGCATGTTTGGAGCGCTCAATTATGGAACATAACACCCGTACACAAGTAACTAGGGCGGCAAAGGTGGAAAAAAACCGAGCTAGAAGGCCAAGCCTTCCACCTTTTACCAAGTATATAGGTGAATTAAATTAAATAACAATAATATGGTGATATAACAAGGAATCTATGTTGGCACATAGAAAGCAATTGCACCTGCAACTAGCAATGCTATAAGAAGGGCTGAGCACGCGGTAGCATAGCCAAGAAAGGGTTTGCTAGAATGTGGAGGGGATTAGAGGCTTTTCATGGCAATGTTGGGAGGCTTACATTATGTGGTAGGTAATGAGACATAACAATAGAAGCGAGACAATTAGCATAGCAATGATAGTAGTGGTATCTAGGGAAATGATCATCTTGCATGTGATCCCGCTTTGAAGAAGAATGAATCCGCGAAGTAGACGAACCAACGTAGTCGAACGCATACTCACACTCCGGAGCGGTTCGGAACTCTATCGAGAAGAAACAATCCAGAAAAAAACAATCAACACACGATGTCGCCACAACATATGCATGACATGCTGTACAAGCAAATATGATGCATGTCCATTTAATTATGCAAGAAATGGCACAACACAACAAACAACTTCTACACATTAAGTGAAGGTCAATAAGCAACGCGTTGCATATTGACGAAACTCCACATTTGAATTACTTAGTTTACACCCATTTAGGTACACGAAAATATTAAATTTTGTTAGACATGTGAATAGGTGAAGCATAAATAAATTATACTATCTAGACATGTTAAATGAGGTCGGAAACAACATATAACATTTCCGAAATGACCCCATATGTTAATTTCGAAATTGGTAAATATCTGAACTAAACATATTTTATATTTATTTAAACATTCGAATAAATTACACCATGTGATTCTACACGTCATTCTAGTCGATTTACATATATAGATCATTTAAAATGGAGTTACGGTCTAAAAGATATTATCATCACAAGATAATATGCCATGAATGCAAAATGTATGCAAATGACAACCACAAACATTCCTAACCATGAATGCAACAAGATATTATGAAACTACATGAGATTCTAAGAAAGTTATATATATTTCACGTTCAAAACGGAGTAACAGTTCAACAAATACATCCAATACAAGATATAGCTATACTCTACCAAAATCAGCAACATGACATTTTGTACACACCAAAACAGCCACCTACATGATTCTAAAATGCACAAATACGATATGGGGCAATAATTGAAAAGATATACAACAATCATCTCCTAACATAAAATTGAATAGAAGCATGGATCACTAGGAAAAGAGCTCACAAAATGGTAACTTGAACACAGTTTGTGACTTAGTGAAAATATCAGTTTTAGGAGTACATTTTTTATCATGAAGGCATATTGGCAGCAAAAAACATGTAAGTTACAGGTCATATAATGGCATGAAACTTTACCGCATGGTAGTAGGCATATTGCACTTCATTTCATTCCACACTAGCAAGGTCTAAATATGCACACAATCATAGCTAGCATCAACACAACATGGCATTCTGAAATAATCAGGTTCTCAGATTTAGAAATATTTGACCCTACCAAACAGCAACATCATCTTAGCATGTTCACATGATGAAAACTACAGCTAAGCATGACATACAAGGCATGGGAAACCTACTAACAACAACTAGGCTTAGACTACTACAAATCACTCCATTGCACACATTCAAAAGAGGCTTGGTTTGCTTAATTCGAGCTTCGCAAAATGGAACTTTAGAAAAACAGATTGCATTTTTTAACATGATATCACATTAGGAGCAACAAACGAACATGTTAATGTTAATCTACATGGCAACCAGTGTCATGGCATCAAGGTAGACATATCCTAGAGCAATCCTCACGAAGAAACCATATGCAAAAGACCTATGAACTAGATGCAATCATCCATGCAATATTGAACAAAATAACAGTTTAGACGTATTCACGAAGCACTTACAACAGAGCTTTAAGCATATAGATGCAACATATTATGCATGCAAATGCCACAATCATGTAGAGCACATCAAGCACAACTTTTTTCATATAAAGTTTATTTAAATCGGAACTACGGTTAGTTGGTTATGAAATAAATCATTTTAACATAGTATTTACGCAAAACAATGCAAGCATCAATTTTAATATTTTACACATGCATGAAAGTCGGATATTGTGAAGGTACACAAAATTCTAAACATATTTAATATTAAGTTTGTTTAATTCCAATGTACAGATTGAATCTCACAAAATACAAAAGGGTATCACAACAAAATAGCATGCACACAAACTAACTCAAATGACAAAACTAATTGCACAGATGTATTCTATGGGTTTTGTACCCCAAAATAATATATAACATGTGGGTATTTACTATGGGAAAAATGACACTCAATTATGCAAGTTTATGACGTTTATGCAACTCTCGTGCAAAGAACATTTTAAATATTTTTAACATGGATGAAAGTTGGATATTATTAATCTACACATAATTCTGAACATTTTACATATATTAAACTTTTACATGCGTTGCATGGTTATTTAATTATGAGCAATGCAAAATGATGTCTTAATCTGAAAATAGAAATTCCATGGTTAAATTGGAAAATTGCAGACATTAAAAAACGTCTTCGAGCCAAATTGGCAACATAATCATGCGCAATTAAACTACCATGCACTTAGGGCAGGGAATCGGGAGTCGCTCACCATCGGGCCTTTCGGGCCAGCTCGTGGAGGCAGACAATGAGGTGGGCACTAGACTAAGCCCTTTTTAGGCAAGGTAGGGGTGCTATATATAGAAAGGGAGGCTATATTAGGAGGGTTTGGACGTTTTTCGACCGAACGATCGCCATCGGACGGACAAGATCGGGGGAGAGGTTAGCTGGTCTGTGGTGGGTTGTGGAGAGGTGGTGGGATGAGATGAGAGGAATATATTGTAGCCCGGCATGGGTTTTTATTACATTGAAACATTCGACAATTAAACCGGTTATAGTCCTGCTATACATTTAACGATTCGGGTATCAAACGGACTCCGATTGCGACGAATTTGGCAGGAGGTCTACCCATACTATATTAGGACTGCATGCCAAATTTCAACCCAATATGAGAAAGTTTCATACACACTTTCAAAAATAACATTTTAACAATGCCGATGGCGCGTGTGTGTGGTTTGTCCCGAAACGGTCAACGACAAAAACGGAGAGAACCGACAACTAATAACGGATGCAATTTTGAAAATTGACGACAACAGAGTCCTGGTGCAATGCAGATGATGCGCATGATGTGATGATGAATGCGACAACCAAATAAATCACACGACAATAATGGAATAAAAGGGGAATCTTCTAGAGCGTCGACTCTGGGCTGTTACATATGGTTTATCCTAGCTCTATGAAAGTTGGCTCTCGTGTGACTTAAGCCGGTGTTTTAACTTTGATAAGTTCAGGATCAACATCGTCCATGATAGGCATTAGTGTGATTGACTTATCAAAAGTACAACCGGGTCACCTTCCCGGAGTAGCATCAAGCTAACACGCAGGATTAACCAAGTATTATGGTGGCATATGCTGGGTCAAGAGGGATGCTAATAGCTAAACTCGATGAGTTGGAAGCCCCCAAGTGACCATATGATCATGGAAAAGCTTAGCATAGGATATACAGACGACAATGCTACTACTGCAAAACATCTATGGTCCAGATAAGCCGGCTTTATTCCATTGATCATAATATGATGAGCCAATAAGGCAGGATACCTATGTTTGAACAACCCATCGTGGCAGCTAGTCCTCTTTGGCAACCTTTAATATTTCACCAATAATGCAGGTAACCCATGTTTGAACTGCGCATCGTGGCAGTTAGTTCTCTTTGGTAACCTAAACTTTTTCGCTAATAAAGCAACAACCCCTGGGACCGGGTTGTCTTCCATGCAATGACCCGAGTTTCTTGTATTTTTTGAAAATGGCCAAATCCGTGGAGCCATGTCTGTGTATCCCTCGAGTCTTAAGTCAACTCGAGGAGCTGCCTTGAAATTTTGTATACTTGGTTGTGGCAAAAATCGATGTATAGTTGAATGTTGCAAGTTGGAATTTTTCGAAAACAAAGGCGATGTGGCGAGTTGATGATCTTTGTGATGCTCGTCATATGTCCTACCATTTCTTGTGATTCTCTCTTGGTCCGGCTCTCCTCGCTCCTCCTGGGCCATTTTTTTATTTTTGCTTTGTTGTTGGCTTTAGAATTGCTGGCTCCGTTGTGTCTGGCTCTCTTTGCTCTTTCGTGGACATTTCCTCCATGGATGGATCTTCTGTTTCTTTGCACGTGGTAAGTCAGACCGGCGTGCGGAAAGGAGGGCCGCATATACATTGGGCTTCCGGGCGCGGATGAAATTTGGCACGGGTTCCAGTGACGTCGCGGAAGACGTGTTTAAGAAACAGTATCTTGTTTTTTCAGTGTTGTTGGGAGTACACCGAGTCGCGGGGGTGACACCATGCGTGCGTCCATTGGGCAGGTCATGTGAGCGGGCGCGACCCTGGTGTGTGCATGTAGACCGTACTACAGGGACGACGGCTTGCGTACGTCCGTTGGGCAGCTCGTACGGGCGGCATGGCCCCCGCATGTTGATGTAGACCGGACCGCTAGGACGATGGCTTGCGCATGTGCCCGTCGAGCATTGCGGCATGGATGAATGCTGATGCAAGATGATGTTTGTGCGAGCTTCGTATCTTTGGTACAATGTCGCTTTTTTTAATGAATAATTGTCATGCATAAAATATAATGTAGGGTAGAGTAATTGTTCTCGAACAAATAATATGTGTTAAAAATAGATAGGACGAATATCACTTGATATTTTTATCAGAAGAACATGAATGACATAGTCGGATGGAAAATATAGCATGATAATAGGGTGCACGTGTCGTCGGGCGGTGCCATGCAAACGGACGTCACACTGCAGGACGGCGGCCCGTGCGCATGCTCATCTGGCAATGAGACACGGGCGAACGTTGGTGTAGCTGACGCGCGATCCGTATTAGATTTATGTAAACGACATATGATCCATGTGCAATGATCCATCAGGATGGCTTCATTTTTGTTGCGAACATGACATATCAAAATATATATATAAGTCAGAGTAATTGTTTTCAAATAAATTAATATGTGCTATTAAAATAGACCGGATAGATATCACCTGATGTATTTGAATAGAAAATTTATGCACAAGTAGTAATCGAGCACGTGCAACGAACGTGTCAACAAATGCTCAGAAATATACAATACATATGATAAATAATTTTTGTTATGCAATCTCAAGCTCATACTAACGCACGCTGTTGAATAATAAAAATACATATCGTCAAACAGTCCACGCCAAGAACTTGAAAGCAAAATCTCTACCTAATAATAAAGAGGCTATCGCTTCCGTCGGAAAACCCACCACGGCATTTTTATAAAAAAGCCCCTGTATTTTTTGTTATTCAACCCACGCTCCATCATTTATCTGTAATGCAAAAGGAAAAAACGATTCGCTGCAAAAATTATACCCGTACGCATCGCCTCCTCCCGTCGATCCTGGGCCACCCTAGCGTGTGCCCAGGCCGCCGCCACACCACTCGCCGCCGCGGCCGACCTCAACCGCCACCGCTGTCGATCTCAACCCACCCGCCTCCGCGGCCGTACCTCTCCCCGCTCACTGCCCCCGTTGCGGCGCTCGAGCGCATCGCGTCGACCCTGGTCCACCCTGGTGTGTGCCCAGGTCGCTGCCACACCACTCATCGCCGCGCCCGACCTCAACCACCACCGTTGTTGATCTCAACCCACCTGCCTCCGTGGCCGTACCTCTGTCCGCTTGCTGCCCCCGTTTCGGCGCTCGAGCACAACTTGTGGATCAAATCAACGCGACAGCTACAGTGACTGGGGATGATGCGTCTGCTCAATGCAGAACGGCGGCGGCGCGGCGGAGCGAAGTACTTGCAGGTGGAGGCGGGCCTCCATGGCTCACATGGGGAACTCCGAGGTTATGGCGCGAAAACGGCGACTCCTTATGACCAGATAGAGGCGCCTAACCCTTACTCCCCTCATCGTATCTCCTCCTTGACAGAAACTCATCATCTGGTGAGATCCCCTCCACATGCCTCCAACCGTGTGCCAAGCACCCGCAAGAAATTTTGTTTTGTGGGAATTTGTTTGCTGATAAATGAATGTATTAAATGTAAGATTGTATTGTTGTAGAGACAGATAATGGAACACCACCTTTAGTTTGTCATCTGATCTCACATTCTTTACCCCATGAGTGAAATAAGATAACAGTCCATTGATCAATTCACGTAGCATATTTGTTTTGCTTTGCTTGTCCTGCTCAATTTCTCATCATGGTGGAATTAACAATGAATGGATTGATTTCTCAACAAAATAGGATAGGACTGACTACATCAGTTAGTTAGCTTATTATTTTAATAAATCAAAATGATTATAAAAAGATTAAAAGTGTGTGGTATTTTTTTCTCCCGTTGCAACGCACGGGTCGTTTTGCTAGTTATAAATATACGTGATTAATCTTGACTACCAAAGCCAAATCGACTAATATAAATATTACAAAGTAAGCGTTATTGAATAATAGAAGTACCTCTTATCCAACGGTCCACACCAGGAACTCCAAAGGAAAATTAATAAACTCCAAAGGAAAATTAATAATATTTGCAAGCCAAGTCGACTAATAGAAATACTACAAAGTAAGTATTTCAATGACTGTATAAGAGAAATATTCAATTTTATCAAGATTCAAATCTTTAATGTCTTTACTTAAGCGAGTGTCACCAATAGTTTTAACAAATAGTGGTAGTTCCTAACTGAAGCATAGTGTGTGTGTAAAATCATACATTTGTAAAAGAACATAGGGGAGTTATTAGTTATCTCATTTCAGATTCAGAAGGATATGATTAACATTACTGACAGGTTCAATGTGATCGTGATGCAAGGTGTTAGCAGAAGTAATATTAACATAGAAGAAATCTCATGTGGAGAGCCATAGGTTGCCAAAGCATAATAAGACAGCAAGAGCGTGTGCCTGTCCTTATACTAAGTACTAACTTTTAAGTATGACCTTTATAACACACACATATATATGTTGATGCCAGGCATAGTAAGCTATCAAAAAGGACCTAAACTTAATTTTAAATGTAAACATCTGGCATACCCTTCGCTTGTATTGCCACACCAGATCAACGATGCCAGTACTACTGCTTCTGTTCTGGTTTTCTACTTCCATACGAAGGCACCTTCCAGATCCGAATGTATGTCTTCATATTTATGAGAAACACAGCAAATGATGGCGCCACAGGCAATTTTGTTTCTGGATCTACTTCAATTGGAATAGCAGCTGAAAACCGAACAATGCAACAATTGGGTGGGAAATCTCCATCTTTGTCTCCACATTTTAGAACTGAACCTAAAACATAAGATGCCTTATTTTGTATCAAATCAGATACATGCTGCGGTTTCCGCAAGGAAACAACTATTATGTCCCCTCCTTTGGGATCGTATGTCTCCCTTGACTTAGGATCCTTTGCTGGCTCCGCAACCTCAAAACAGAATATTGATTTCTCATCATCAAGCTTCTCCACCCAGATTGTTTTTATAAAGTTCGATTGAGCATATTCATCCAATGCTGAAAATACATCAGCATGTACTTCTTCAATTAGAGGGCATGTGAATGAGTTCAAATAAGTGATTTTTGACGTGAAGGTACCCGGTATGCTCTTGACCTGCAATGGATGTCCACATAGCTTGATCAGTTCTCATTTGAAATAAATTCTACTGTAAGAAGTAAGAACAGTCAGTGATCAGTAGGATAAGAAAAATGCAGTAGAAAATCTGGATGAGATCCACAAAATAGAACACAAATCATATGATCAGGATTCTTTTTGGTTTTGCAGTAAGAGCGGCATAATTAAGAACGTAATTTTGTTAAGAAATCAGGATTCTTTCGTTTTGTCGGATAACAAATAAGGATTCAGCACTGAAACGAATACCAGAACAAAAAACTATCAAGACAACTAAACCAAGCAAACATACCAAGTCCACAAAGAATGTAAACGAAACTGTACCTAAGTCGAGTGATATGTTCAAGAAAAACAGGTTCAGTCCTGCCATGCGTGCGGTTTATTCAGTCACTTGCTGCGGATTTTACAGAAAAATTTGCGATTCCGTTGAAACCTGCTCCCATTCAAGGGGGGCTTTCTGCTTGGCAAAACAACGAGCACCGAGCATACAAGCTGCGGTCACCGCACATAACGCACATCTGAGCAGAAAATAGAGATGGCAGAGGAGTGAATATACTGACTCGACGAGCGAGGAGCGCCTTCGACAGACGGGGCCTCACTCCAGTGCGGGCAGCGTAGCGGCGGGGCCTCCATTGGAGGAGCTCGAGCCACCATCAACCTGAACCTGGGCGACGAGTGGGGGAGGCGGGGCGAGCGCGGCGAGCTGCACGGCGTGGCGGCCTGGCGAGCGGGGGGAGGCGGGGCGAGCGCGGCGAGCGGCGCGGCGCGGCGGCCAGGCGAGCGGGGGGAGGCGAGGCGACCGGGTGGAGGTGCGGCGTCCTGGCGAGCGGGGGGAGGCGCGGCGTCCTGCGGGGGGAGGCGAGCGAGCGTGGCGAGCGGGGAGAGACCACGGGAGGTGCAGGTGCAGGAGGGGATGGATTTGTCCAGGTTCGCGTCTCCGCGGCCCCCGGGCCTGCAGCAGATCGGCGCCGCCTCCTTCAAGAGGGCTTGATCGCTGCGGCGACCCCGCCACAGCGGCGGCGGGGGCGGGAACCTCATGGTCGCCTCGGCCCTCCGCGGCTCAACCAACCTCTTCTACGCCGTCCCAGCTGGCCGGGGGTCTGCCCGTCTCCGGCTTAGAGGGAAGGTGCCCCCGCGGTGCCAGGGCAACGACTCGCTGGAGGGCACCAAGGGCAGCAGCTCCAGCACCGCCGAGGCCGGCGACGACGCCGTGGGGTGGGGCGGGGCGAACTGCGGGGTGGGGAGGGACTGGCGGGGCGGGGCGGGGCGGACCTGAGGAGCGATGGCCGGCGGGGGCGACGACGGCTTGGCCGGCAGCGACGGCGAGATGGGAGGCCAGGTGAGACAGGAGCGGAGCGACACCCCGATGCGGCCGCGATGCGCGTTAATTTTGGAGTGGGATTACGTGCTGCAGGATGGGTGGTGGAGGTGAACCACGGTCAGTTATGGAAATTTGCTAAATGCACACAAAGATGTATTAGGTAAATGCTGACTATTGGATTATGATTTGTGGGACTAATTGTTTGGTGTTGATTGCTTTGTGTATTTTATTGTATTAATTGCTGAATGCACGCAAGAAAGTTCTCATTTGATTGTTTAATAGTAGTATATATTAATTGAGATATATAGGGGTCAGCAGCTGCGTGGATGTGTCAGTATTTTAATTTCCACGGAATACTACTAATACTTTTTTGATTTATCTTGTGGTGTGTGAAACTAGGACTTCCTTTGGTCCGATCTCTCATGAGTCGAGTAGGACTACTATTGTTATATACCGGTACTAATTAATTTCTCCACCACGAGATCTGTGATGAGTCGGAAAAATCAATTTGATCTTGTGAGGAGCGCGCATACTACTAGTATTAGTAATAGTAGATGATCACATGGTGAAAGCACAGATGCTTCCTTGATGGTTTTGATAATTCATGACAACATACATTGTTTCTTGGACTAATAGTCTTATTTAGTTTATTTCATAAGAAGACCATAGAGAAAATTGGATGGATAGTAAGGAGAAGCCCTAAGGAAGGAGAAGGATAGGATTGTCCGAACTTCAAGCTTCAAAACTCTACATTTTGCATTTTGTGAGAAATCACATTTGAATCCATAGGAAAGAGAATAATATTAAAAGGGTATGAGGTATCTATTATGATCTGGTTGCTCAAGTGCTTAGAGATAGCCACCAAAAACCCTCATGAAATTCTCCCACAAAATATTATGTCCAAACCTATCGTGGTTTTGTCACGGCAGATGTCCTCGTGAAATGATCTCAAAGGGGTTGAACGGGAGTGAGACGGCGATTTACCCAGGTTCGGCCCCTCGTGAGGAGGTAAAAGCCTACGTCCTGCTTTCTGTTGTATTGATGGAGTTTCGATTAAAAGGAGGGCGTAACTCGCCAAACCTAGCACTCGATGATTTCTAACCTGCCCTCTTCTTCCCTGGGACTCGCCTTTATATACAGGTCGAGTCTCTAGGGTTTACAAGGGTCCTTTCATTTATACAAACCGTGACTCTTACGATCTCTAAGTCGCCACCTTTCCAAAGCTTGGAGGCCTTCTTTGTCATGGACTCCTTCCGGAAGTTGTAAACCGCCATACAACCTTCGGTCCTACCAGGCCAAGGCCCGAACCGTATTTTAGATAAATCGCCAGATTTGGTGACCCGACCCAACTAGGGAGGGTTATCAACATATAATATCCCCAACATTAGGCCCCGGATTGACTTGAATTTCCTTCACGCCAATATCCTTACTCAATTAAGGGCGATTCATCTTCACCCCTTCTATACGCCATGAACTTAACCCGCCATCTGTTGCGGAAAAACTTGAGTCGCCAAACCATTTCTTGTTGGTACCTCCTTATCCCTTGAATCCCGGAAAAGATAATGACGTAATCCCCAACGGATCCTTCGATATCGTTATCCCAAAATTTTCGGGGCGCCATCATGGCGAATCTTTATCTTTTGGTGGTTCCCGCTCGTGGCGCCTCGATCCTAGCGCCTGCCCTGATAAATAGGCGGGAGGAAGGGACTCAGCGCATTCCACCTACCAGTCTTGTCGCCCTTCTCTTCCCCACTATCACAGCGAAAACCCTCATCGTCTTCCGAGAGCTCCGCCACCACCCGAGGACCTCGTCGCCATCCGAAAGCTTCGGTGCCGCCCGAGGACTTCGTCGTCGTCAAGCACTTCGCCGTGGCCGAGCAGTTCGCCGCCGTCGACCGTCTCGCCGTCGTCGAGCACCTCGTCGCCGCCGAACACTTCGTCGCCGCCCGAGGTTTTCGTGCCCGTCCGAGCCCTTCATCGCCGTCGACCGTCTCCAGCCGAATCCACCAAGTTAGGTTTCTGTCATTCAAGAGCAGATCCAAGTTCCTTTTTGAAGTTCATTATTGTCGCGTTCTTGGTGCTTCCCGAATAGCTTTACTTGTTCCCGATTAGTCGGCGGCGATGATAACGAGAAAATCAATGTCTTTCATACCTTTATTTGTTCGGCCTCTACTTGCATACTTAGAGCAGGGCTTCACCGAATCAATAGTATTGTCCCACCTTAGTCGTAGGTAACTATATCCAGTCATTTTCCACGTTCATTTCCGTTTGCCCAGTAGATCCATAATCTACCGCTTGTCAAGTGAAAACTGTTTGTATTCTCATACTTCACCATTTTGACAAATACCACTGATGCCTTGAAACACCGCTCCCTTAAGTAGCAAAAGTTTCGTAAGTCGCCCTGGCAACTTGACCCGAACCTTCGTTGGCGGATCAAAAAATTTCCTCTGCCATCGGGCAAATTATTTGGCGAGTCAAATGAAATTGTTTCACCTTTTTCAGTAGATGTTTGGCGTGTCAATTCACCCGTAATTTTATCCCTTTGTAGCATGGGCGCCATTTTCAAAAGCGACTGTATCCCCACCAAGGTTAATGATGCTATACTAGATGATTATGTGAAAACGGGAAATTTGGACCCTCGGGAGATTATCGGTTGGCGCACCGGGTTAGGAGAAGAAATCCCCAATCCCAAAGAAGGGGAAATAGTTGTTTTTGTGGAACACCTTGAGCGGGGCTTTAAGCCGTCTGGATCGAAATTCCTCAGAGACGCCATGGCTTTTATGAATGTCCGCCTCCAAGATCTAGGGCCCAACTCGATAAGCAATCTATGCCAGTTCCAGGTGTTTTGTGAGGCTACTTGCGGATGGAGCCCTTAGTTCCCTTATTCTGGTACTTCTTCCACTTAAATCGCCAAACAGAATTTCACAATGGCCCAGCCTGGAGCTTGGTGGTGTCAATGTTCAGCGCCGCAGGGATAGCCCATTTCCGTCACTCACCATGCCAAGCCACCCCAAAGGCTGGGGCGAGTCTTGGTTCTATTGCCAGGAGACTTCGGCTGAGGGCGAGAACAAACTTCTGGGTTATAGGGAAGATCGCCTTCCAACAAATTTCAAACTCCCAGACAAGCTCACCGAAGAGGAGGAGTCGGACTTTATCCCAGTATTGTCCGAGTTAAGATCTTTGACAAACAACGGCCTTACTGGAGTTGACTTGATCCGCTGCTGGGTCGAATGGCGTATCCTCCCTTTAAGTCACCGGGACGGGTTAATGTGTGAATTCGACGACACCCTAGATCATCCTCAGTGCTACTTCCACACGGCTCTGACGGAAAATGACATTGTAACCATCATCAAGAAGCTGACCGACGGGCCCGCGGGAAAATGCGGCCAAATAGGTCTTAAACCTTTCTGCAAGATTAACCCGGCACCAAAGGTAAATAACTTTAACCCGCCTTTTGTCTTTTACTCCTTACGTCTTATTGAAACTATGACCTCTTATAAAATATGCCATTTCAGAAAGGTGATAAATTTTGGTCCAAGAGGCCAAAAAAGTGAGCCATGAAGCAAGCTAGGCCGCCTCCAAAGAAGAAATCCAAGGGCAAGGGCAAAGCTGCTGTTACCAAACCATCTGAGGCCGATGAATCCCAAGTCGGCGATGCACCTTCAGAGGTAAAAAACCTATCCTCTTTTAACTCGCCATCCATTACTGATAACTTTGTATTTACACCTCTGCATCTCTTGCGTAGAATGAAGACAATGAAAGCCAGGAGGATTCTGTAGAGGTAATTTATGTTTCCTCCGACTCATCTCCTTCTCCACCTAAGCCGGCCAGGCGAATTTGTGGGAAAGTTCCCTTCTCACACTCAAATGCTTGTTTGGATCCAAATTTTCTTCTGAAGAAAGCAAAACACACCTCAAATCGGAAAACTCGAAGTCATTCTAGCGATCTGGTGTCCGGTTTACCACCAAGAAACAAGAAAAGGCCAAATGAGGTATCTTTTAATAACACTTCTTCGGGTCTTTTTGGATCGCATTTGTAACTCCCTCATATCTTCGAAGTAACTTTTTGCAGAGTTCTCCTCCTACATCTGGCGACTCAGTAATGTCGGCACTTCCACCGATGATCCGTGTCCCTCGGTAAACCTTTGATAATTTTTACTTTTAGTCTGATGGTGATAAATTTTCAGTCCTTTAAGCACACCCCCTTCTCCTTTCAGGGCACAGGCGAAGAAAAGAAAAACTGGCAGGTCAACTCCCATTACAACTTCGGAGCCTATTGGAAAGTCGGCGCCGATCCAGGATAACCCGGACCAAGACAAACCTGAAGATCAAGTGGATCTCCCCAGCTCTCCCAAGGAAAACATGGATGCACCTAACCCGCCAAGTCCATTGACAACAGCAGAAGACCCGAACGCTGTGGTTATCACCGATACTCGCTTCTCTAAACCGGCCACAGCGGTTTTATTGAAGCATGTATCATCATCGGCTCAACCTATTCTTGAGCATGAACTTTCCAAGGCTAAGCTCTCCCAATATGAAAATCTGGAATTCAAAGAACTTTGCTCTAGCTTTGCAAGTCGCCTGGAGGCGAGTTATGAGATGGAGAAGAGCCTGCTTCGGATGCTGAAGTACAAACATGAGGTACATTTTGTTATACACTATATTATCCTCATTAACCCCCAAGGGCCAGGTCATCAGTAAAAAGATGAGCCGGGTCTTGATGATTTGAAAAACTTTCGAACTGTAACCCCCAAGGGCCGGGTCATTAGTAAAAAGATGAGTCGGGTCTTGATGATTTGAAAAACTTTTGACCTGTAACCCCCAAGGGCTGGGTCATCAGTAAAAAGATGAGCCGGGTCTTGATGATTTGAAAAACTTTTGACCTGTAACCCCCAAGGGCGGGGTCATCAGTAAAAAGATGAGCCGGGTCTTGATACTGTATAATTTTGTCTAAAAAATTATACATTAGCCCCCAATTGTCAGGGATGTTGCTTGCAATAATTCTGAGACTTGCCCCTTAACTATATGCTTCAACAGGAATCACTTATCCAAACTGAATCAGCACTTGGCGACTTGAAGAAAAACTTATCCGATCAGCAGGATGCCCGGGCCAAATCAGAAGAGAAGTATCAACTGATCTTATCTGAGATGGAGAAGCTAAAAGCTGACTTAAAAAGGGCTCAAGCTGATCAAGATGCTTTAACAAAGCGAGCAGAAAGAGCTGAAGCCAAGTTGGATACTGTGCAACAGGAGCTGTCCGACTTAAAGTGACATATCTCAAACATGGCGCAAGCCGTCTTTGGTAAAAACCAAATCTTGACCTTTGTAAAAAAAATAGCTTTATATAAATCGCTGACTATCATTATCTCTTAAACAGGTCCGAGAGCCGCCAACCTTCAGGATGATTGCGTCCTGATGCTGAAGGCGATTTACACGTTGACGGAGCAGCTATATACCGGGAGTGTGCTGACTGTGAAAGCAGTGATGGGCGCCAAGGAACCTATAACATCAATAAAGAAGATGCTTGGCTGCTTATCCACTCTTCCTCCCCAAATTGGCGAGTTAACCCGGTCAGCCGCCCGGAAAGGAGTGCTGACCACTCTGAGTCGGTGCTTAGCATATGCTCCAGAGATAAACCCAGAAGAAGTAGCGGCGGGCTTTCCTCAACTCAAGGATGGTGGGTCAGAATTCGCTGAAGAGGACTATCAACGTGTCGTCAAGGACTCCCATTTGGCAGCGACTCAGCTTGCTGCAAGCCTAGATTTATCAAAATACCAAGCCTCCTACGACAACAAAAACAAGAAGGTTAACCCGCCAACTTTTGTGACGACCAACTTAACTCCGCGTCGACCCAATAATCCTTTTTACTTGGACGCAGATCTCTCATCAGTTCTGACCGATGAAGATGAGTTCGCCGCGTTATCCAAATGTAACTGGGTACTGGGCGACTTGCAAATTGAAGTTGGCCAAAGCTCGCAGCAAACTGATCCAAGGGCATCAGCAAAATAACACCTCATTGATTTGGCCATGAGAGCCATGTAATAGATCTCTTTAGGAATCAAAACTGCTTCTGTGATATCTTAAAAACCCTTATGTCGCCTTTAAGGAGTTTTGAAATACTTGATCCGCCGTTTGAGGCTTTTATCATAATACTTGACCCGCCATTGAGGCGTTTTTATGATGCTTGATCCACCATGGCTAGAGTGATTTTGATCATCAATCTGTTCTAAACTTGAAAACATATATCAAACCATCTCAAGGAGTAATAGGTGATAACAAATAGCAATCGCCCCAAGATATTTTGAGGAGAGTCAGAAAAAAAGTCTGAAAAACCTTGTGGCAGTGCCAGGGAGGTAAAAAATAACAATTTCGCCGGCTCATAAGGTCACGACAGGATAGGGCGAGTCAAACAAGCTCAAGCGCCACCCAAGGGAGGTAAAAAATAACTATTTTGTCGGCTCATAAGGTCGCGACAGGATAGGGCGAGTCAAACAAGCTCAAGCGCCACCCAAGGGAGGTAAAAAATAACTATTTCGTCGGCTCATAAGGTCGCGACAGGATAGGGCGAGTCAAACAAGCTCAAGCGCCACCCAAGGGAGGTAAAAAATAACAATTTCGTCGGCTCATAAGGTCGCGACAGGATAGGGTGAGTCAAACAAGCTCAAGCGCCACCCAAGGGAGACTTTTGTATCAAAAGCCCAAGTATTTAGACCGGCTGATCAGGCTCAAGTCAAGCTTCAGTGAAGCGGGTTCAATGAACCAATGGTTTCTCTATTTTCCATGTGAGGCGCTTGCCGGTACGAGACATGTTTTAACCGAAGCAAGTTCATGGTCCATTAGCGGAATAACTCGCCAACAGTTAATGGGTCCATATGGCGATTCGGCCAACACATAGTCCAGTATAACCATTTGTAATGCAGTAATTTTTTGCAGGCCAAATGGGTAGTAAAGTTGATCTCAGTGAGAGAAAGCCCCCAAGTCGGGAGGCGTTTAATTTTATTGCTTTATAAGAAATGAAAAACTTACAAAATGTAGAGCTTAAGAGCTCAAGTGTAATAAGGCCGCAAGTGGGCAATATTCCAGGGGCGAGTCGACTCAGCCTCCGTGGTTGGCCGGTTAGGCCGGAGATCCACCAGATAGTAAGACTCGTTGTGAAGATTTTTGCTGACGATGAACGGTCCTTCCCATGGTGGTGATAACTTATGCATGTCAGCGCGATCTTGTATCAGCCGAAGCACTAAGTCACCTTCCTGAAAGGTTTGGCTCTTGACCCGGCGGTTGTGATAATGCCGTAAGTCCTGCTGATAGATGGCCGATCGGGCTGCAGCCAAATCATGCGCCTCCTCTAAGGCGTCCAAGGAGTATTGACGCGCCAGTTCGTTGTCCTATTCCACATAAGTGGCGACTCTAGGCGAGTCATGCCTTATGTCAGTGGGAAGAACAGCTTCTGCTCCATAGACCAGAAAGAAAGGGGTAAAACCCATGGACCGGTTCGGGGTGGTCCGGATGCTCCATAGCACTGAGGGCAACTCCTCAACCCAACACCCCGGGGTTCTTTCCAAGGGAACCATGAGCCGGGGCTTGATTCCCCGTAAAACTTCCTGGTTCGCCCGCTCCGCCTGTCCATTAGATTGTGGGTGGGCAACCGCAGAAACATCAAGCCAGATGTGCTCTCGACGGCAAAACTCCTGCATCGCCCCTTGAGACAGATTAGTGCCATTGTCTGTAATGATACTGTACGGATATCCAAACCGAAAGATCAATTTTTTCAAGAATTTGACCGTCGTCTCCGCATCGCAAGCTCCAACAGGCTCTGCCTCAACCCACTTGGTGAATTTATCAACCGCCACCAGCAAATGGGTTTTCTTGTTGGATGACATTTTAAAGGGGCCAACCATGTCTAACCCCCAGACCGCGGAAGTCCAAGTGATGGGAATCATCCTTAGTTCTTGATCCGGTACATGAGCCTGTCGCCCATAACGCTGGCATCCATCACATCGATGAACTATCTCCTCTGCATCTGCATGAGCCATCAACCAAAAGAAACCATGATGGAACGCCTTTGAAACCAAGGAACGTGACCCGGCGTGATGCCCACAATCCCTGGAATGAATGTCATTTAGAATTATGCACCCTTCTTCGGAGGAAACACATCGTTGAAAAACCCCGGAGGTACTTCGCTTATATAATTCGCCGTTGATGATCACCATGGATTTGCTTCGCCGAACAATTTGGCGGGCCAACACTTCATCTGTAGGTAACTCGCCTCGGGTGAGATAGGCCAGATAGGGAAGAACACAATCCGACGTTACGTGGAGAGCCGCCACGAACTGGGACTCAGGATCTGGTATCGCCAACTCCTCCTCTGATAGCAAACTCATGGAAGGATTATGCAAAGTATCCAGAAAAAAATTAGGGGGAACCGGCTTTCGCTGGGAACCGAGACGCGAAAGGGCATCAGCCGCCTCGTTAAGGCGCTGGTCAATGTGATCAACCTGATAGCCATGGAAATGACCCGCCATATCGGACACAACCCTAGTGTAAGCCGCCATCACAGGGTCTCGAGAGTCCCAAGTGCCTGAAACTTGCTGAGCCACCAGATCAGAGTTGCCAAAACATCTGACTCGCGTAAGGTTCATCTCCTTGGCGAGTCGCAAGCCGTGAAGTAAAGATTCGTATTCTGCAGCATTGTTGGTGCATGGAAACATGAGTCGGAGGACATAACATAATTTGTCTCCTTGAGGAGATACCAGTACCACGCCAGCCCCCGAGCCTTCCAACTGTTTGGATCCGTCAAAAAAAAAGTCTAGTATGTAAGATCAGGCGTGTCTTTCGGGACCTGTAACTCGGTCCAATCATTGACGAAATCAACCAAGGCCTCAGATTTGATAGCCGTGCGAGGGGTGTACCGCACGTTCCGCGGCCCAAGTTCAATCGCCCACTTGGCAATCCGCCCCGTTGCCTACCGATTCTGGATGATGTCCCCGAGGGGAGCGGAAGTAACCACCGTGATGGGATGCTCTTGAAAATAATGTTTAAGCTTCCGGCTTGCCAGAAACACCCCATATACTAGCTTCTGCCAGTGTGGGTATCGCTGCTTGGAAAGAGTTAACACCTCGCTGATAAAATACACCGGGCGCTGCACAGGGTATTCCTTTCCTTCCTCCTTCCTTTCAACGACCACCGCCACGCTCACCGCTTTGGAGTTTGCCGCAATATATAAAAGCATGGGCTCTTTCTCATTCGGGGCGGCCAGGACCGGCGGGTTGACCAGTTGCCGTTTCAAGGCTTCGAAAGCTTCATCGGCTTCATCTGTCCAAACAAAATGGTCAGATTTCTTTAGCAATTGATAAAGGGGAATCGCCTTTTCTCCCAGGCGGCTTATGAAGCGACTTAAGGCCGCAATGCGACCTGCCATTCGTTGGACTTGATTAATATTTGCCGGCTTCCCAAGAGAGGTAACCGCTTCGATCTTGTCCGGGTTAGCTTCAATGCCGCGCTCAGACACCAGGAAGACCAACAATTTCCCTGCAGGAACACCAAAGACACACTTGGTGGGATTTAGCTTCATCTGATATACCCGCAGATTATCAAAAGTTTCCTTCAGATCTTCCAATAGCGTCTCCCTCCGGTGGATTTTAACCACAGTGTCATCGACATAGGCGTGAACGTTGCGTCTGATTTGGCCACGGAGGCAATTCTGGATGCAGGCTGATAAGTCGCCCCTGCACTCCTGAGTCCAAATGGCATGGACACATAGCAAAAAGCCCCAAAGGGGGTTATAAAAGCTGTTTTCTCTTGATCCTCTACGGCCATCTTGATTTGGTGATATCCAGAATAAGCGTCCAAGAAGCACAAACGTTCGCATCCCGCCACCGAATCAATAATCTGGTCGATGCGGGGAAGAGCGAAAGGATCTTTTGGACAAGCTCTGTTGAGGTCCGTGTAATCAATGCACATACGAAAGGTACCATTCTTCTTGAGCACCAAAACCGGGTTAGCCAACCATTTGGGGTGGAAAACCTCCACAATGAATCCGGCGGCCAAGAGACGGGCGACCTCCTCCCCGATTGCCTTGCGTCGTTCCTCGTTGAACCTACGAAGATATTGCTGGATCGGTTTTGCCTTTGGGACAACATTAAGATGGTGCTCAGCGAATTCTCTCGGCACACCGGGCATGTCAGAAGGTTTCCATGCGAAGATGTCCCGATTCTTACGGATGAATTTGATGAGCGCGCTTTCCTATTTGGGATCCAGACCCGTCCCAATAGTGAACTGTTTGGTTGAGTCGCCACGGACGAAATCCACTGTTTTAGTGTCCTCTGTTGGTTTGAACTTGAGGGGCGGCTCAGCATCTGTCGTTGGCTTTTTTAGGGGTGACATATCAGCCGGATCAACATTGGCCTGGTGATATTTGAGCTCCTCTGTAGCACAAGCGACTTCTGCGTAAGCCGCATCCCCTTCTTCACATTCTCTTGCAATCCTCCTATCACCATCAACCGTGATGGGCCCTTTAGGGCCAGGCATCTTGAGCTTAAGGTAAACATAGCATGGGCGAGCCATGAAACGGGCGTAAGCCGGCCTCCCAAATAGCGCATGATAGGGGCTTTTTAACTTGAGCACCTCAAACATCAGCGACTCACTCCTGTAATTAGATGTTGTTCCGAACGCAACTGTGAGCCTGACTCGGCCTATGGAGTACGCCGATTTTCCTAGGACGATTCCGTGGAATACCGTGGTTGAAGGCATCAAATCTTTCTCCAATAGGTTCATCCTTTGGAAAGTGTCGAAGTACAAAATGTTGATGCTGCTGCCACCATCCATCAATACTTTTGACAAGGTATATCCCCCAACTTGGGGAGCCACGACCAACGCTAAGTCGTCGGGATTGTCAACTCTTGGCGGGTGATCCTCCCTACTCCATGATATGGTCTGCTCGGACCAGTGGAGGTATCTAGGGAGTGCCGGCTCAGACACACTGTACGCTCGGTGACTCACCTTTTTATCATGCCTGCAAGCATTGGTGGTGAAAACGTGGTACTGCCCATTGCTTAATTGCTTGGGATTGTTGCGGAAGCCTCCATTATCATCCTGGCCCTGCGAAGCCCCCGGTGGGGGTGGTTGCTGAAAAACTCTGGGCGGGTTATACCGTCGCTAGTGATGCACCAGATACTGGCCGCTGCTCGGCTGCGAGCCCCCCTGAGCCCCCGATTCGGGGAAACCGCCGAAGGGGTTCTGACGCTGGTTGGGCGCGCCGAACTGTTCCTGCCGTTGGTGTGGGTCACCGCTTTTCCCTTTTTTGATCGCCTCTGCCGGAACTCCCGCATCACGTAGCAGTCCTCCCAGGAATGAGTCGCCGGGCCGTCTACCATGGCGTGGTGCGGGCAGGGGCCTTTGAGTAACTCATTATAGTTGCGCGGCTTTTTGCCAGTGTAACCCATACTCTTCTTCTGGCACTGGTTGCCATTATTGGTGTTGGTGTTGGCGACTAAGTCTGAAGACTCTTCCTGCTGTCTTCTCTTGCTATTTGCTCCCTGATTATGGCGGGCCCGTCCCTGGAACCGGGTATGATTTTTGGATGACTCGCCCTTTCTTGGTGAGTTAGTCTTGCCGCCATCCTCGCCGGGATCTTTGGTGTCGTCCGCCTCACGTACCTAGTGAGGGTATCCATTAGCTCCCCCATGTCTTGGACCTTTCGTTTGAGTCGCCCCAACTTCTGCACCAAAGGTTCGTAGTGACAATTCTGTTCGAGGATCAGCACAGCCCGAGCCGCCGTAATACCGTCTGACGAGTGAATCATTTCCGCAGCCCGCCGTGACCAGTGGTGGGCCGACTCATCGGGGCGTTGAACGCAGTGCTGTAGATCGACAATTGTCATTGGATGCTTGCAGGTTCCTCGGAAGTTTTTGATGAAGCGCTCTTTCAATTCAGTCCAAGTCTGGATGGAGTTAGGAGGTAAGTTTTTTAACCAAGTACGCGCTGTCCCTTCGAGTATCATTGTGAAGTATCTGGCGCAAACTGCTTCGTTTACGTCGAGCATGTCCATGGCGATTTCATAAGTCTCGACCCACGACGCCGGATCAAGGTCCGGAGTGTAGTTAGGCACCTTTCTTGGCCCTTTAAAATCCTTGGGCATTCGCTCGTTGCGAAGGGCGGGGGCCAAGCACGGCACCCCCACTCGTCCGCCGCTCCCGACAAGAGGGGCTGGGGCGACTTGGATGTCCGGATGATCCCGGCCTGGCGGGTCTTGATGATCAGGCAAGTTGTCCTGGGGGATGAGCCGCGGTTCGCTATTTACAGCAGGCTGGTCCTCTGGTCGACTCCTGGTGCGACTTGCCTGAGGAGTGGAATGCAACCTATCTAGGCTATGTGAGAACTGGGCGTTTTGAACCACCGCCGTCTTCAACATCTCAATGGTGTTCCTTGCCTCTATCTCGGCAGGAGTGCTACCATGAATGGGAAGGGATTCCAAATGGCGAGTTCCGGCAAGGACGTTGTCTACCGGGTTGGAAAAGTGACCTTGAGGTGTCCGGAATCGGGGGACGCGATCCACAACTGGCTGGACCGGCGGGTTAGGCAGCTGGCCCAGTCCTCCCCCTGGGGCGGCTCCCGTCTCGGGAGTTTGCGGAGTGTCGAACAGGCGGGATCGGGTTGAGATCAGGGGGCAGGCGACCCTGGTGCCTCCGCTGATGGACGGCGTCAGATGCGCGCTGGTGCCTCTCGAGCCGCCAGTTGTCAGTATTTAAGGGAGCTATCTCAGCGGTAATTTGAGCTTGCCGGGTCTCGATCCTGGCGGACTCCACCTCGGTATCCCGCTGAGCCTTTTCCACTGCTTCTCTTAGTTTCGTCAATTCCGTGTTTACTGCCAACTGGGTTTTCTGGTGTGACGGGGGTCGCCATGAGCCTTGTAATTTCCACTGCTAATTCCACCAAGATAGCGGCCGGGCTTCTAGACGTCTCGCCGGTTCCATCTCCGCTTGTCGGGTTTGGCAAGGGTTGAGTCACCCCAGCCATGTAAACGGCGATCTGGCGGCGAGTTCGGTCAAGAACTTTGGGGTCCATGGCCAGCGACAAGCCCCCAAGGCAGTCCCCATGTAGAGACTGGATTGAATCCGAATCGCCCATGGACGATTCATCGTTGGTGTTGACCGCCGTGGTTTCCTGGGTCGCTGAGTGTTCTGGCTCCTCAGATCCCTGCGTGAATCCAACAAAGACCGGGCGGGTTAGGCTTGGCGTCACGACCGGGCGGACGTACCTAACACTCAAATTCAGTGCCCTCAATATTTCCATATCTTCCATGCTAAGTTTTACCTTAGAAAGAATCTAGAACCAACCCAATCATCTCAGTACCATCAAGTTTGACTTCCGTCCAACCAAAAAATAGTGACCAGCTCCCTCGTAGCTATTTGCTAAAAACCGGAATTTCCAACTTTTGCAAATCGGTGCCACCGAGTTCAGGTAATTGCATAGGTCAGCGAAATCAGACTTACCGAGATTTATATATATTTCTCACTAAAACACCAATATTTGTCACATTTTGCACTAGTCGGTGCAACCGAGTTTTTACTTTGGTCTCACCGAATTGGGCAATACTGTTGTAATGGTTAGATTTTTGGAGATGCCTATATATACCCCCTCCACCCTCCTCTCACTCATAGAGGAAGCACTCAGAACAAACCAACACTTGCCTCATCTATTTTCTGGAAGAGAACCACCTACTCATATGTTGAGATCAGGATATTCCACTCTAACCATATGGATCTTGATTTCTAGCCTCCACAAGTTGCTTTCCGCCCAATCAATCTCTTCCACCCAAGCCAAATTTGTGAGTGAGTTATTGAGTGTTGAGGAGACTATCTTTGTAGCACGAGAGTAAGGAATTCATCATACTTACCACATCTATTACTTTTGGAGAGTGGTGTCTCCTAGATTGGGTAGGTGTTGCTTGGCAGTCTCCAACTTCATGTGTAGTTGAACCAAGAATTTCGTAAGGGCAAGGAGATCGCCTATTTCGTGAAGATCTACCCCGAGTGAGGCTAGTCCTTCGTGGACGTAAGCCATGGTGGAATAAAAAAGGTTGCTTCTTTTTGGACCCCTAGTGGGCGGAGCCCTCCAAGGACTCGCGCAGCCGCTACCCTCCATGGGTTGAAGTCTCCATCAACATGGACATACGATAGCATCACCTATCATAACCATGCCAAAAATCTCTATGTCATCTTCGTGTTTGATCTTCCTGCCTCTAATCCTTACGTTCATGTGCATTTGTTTACTTTTTGCTGCTATGCTCATTGACTTGCATGTGTAGGTGTGCTAGACTTGTTAGAATTGCTAAAATTTGCCAACCATTAGCGTTGGTAAAGGGTTAGGTTTTATTCTACCAAGTAGTCTATTCACCCTCCCTCTAGACATCCATTCAGTGATCCCACAATTGGTATCGGAGCTTTGGTCTCCATAGCTTTGGTTTTATCATCATTGGAGGAATATGGATGTGTCTAGTTTGGGGTGTCTTAGTTGTAGAGTGATTATTCTCAATGGGGAGTACTATAGTCAATGGAAATACAAAATGCTTGATCTAATCGATGAATTCCATTTGAGCAAGTATGTTGAAAATCCCTGTGTGCCTCCCATTGATCCCTTACATATTTCTCATGAGGAAGAAATTGATATGCTTTGTAATCTTAGAACTATTAATCTTATTATTAGAGTATTGCCAAAAAAGTTGTTGGATCAAATGAGAAACTTTGAGTGTGCTTATACATTGCGGAAAGATTTAGAGAAAAGATATCCAAACTACTCCCTCAAAAATCTTGATGTCACTCTCCATAAATCAATTGCCTTTCACAAAATAAAGCTTAACGATCCAAACTTTGATAATCACTTATTTTATATGTGACCTCATGCGTGCTAAAGGATATGGCATTACCATCAATAACATCATTATTGAAGCCATTTGCATTCATAAACTTGAACATTGTTATGATCAAGATTCTAACGAATCTCCTGATTCTTATGACGAGGATATTCCACTTGACGATGATGATGTGGAGCATGGATATTACAATGAAGGAGAGTGGTTTGGCATTGAATATGTGAAGACTATGAAGAGTCTAAGTCTCATGGCAATCTTCGCAGACTCATGGTCGGAGGAAAATACTGGATTCTCGATAGTGGATGCACCGATCACATGACCGGAGATAGAGACCTATTTCAAGAGATCACACCAAAACATGGAGCACGGAGGTATGTGACTTTTGGAGACAACTCCAAGGGTGATGTACTAAGTCTTGGTAAGGTGGTCATATCTCATGATAGTTCTATTCAAAATGCCAGGCTTGTTGAATCCCTTGGCTACAATCTTCTTTCCCTATCTAGACTAGCCGACTTTGGTTTCAATGTGTTATTTACTAAATTAAATTGCCAAATGCTTCATCAATATGATCATAACATGGTGTTTACCGATTTTCGTAGAGGTGATCTGTACATTGTCGATTTCACCAAAAGAGTCAAACCTCGTACTTACCTTATTGCAAAATCATCTAAAGGTTGGACATGGCATAGAAGGCTAGGACATGTTGGTATGTGTAATCTAGATAATCTAATCAAAGGTGATCATATACTTGGTGTTAAAGATGTTATCTTTGACAAAGATAGACTTTGTAGTGCTTGTCAAGCAGGAAAACAAGTGGGTGGAAGTCACCCCGCAAAGAACATCATGACTACTAGGAGACCACTCGAGCTGCTTCACATGGATCTCTTTGGGAACAATGCTTACAAGAGCCTCAGTGGAAATTCTCTTAGTTTACTTACAGTTGATGATTTTTCCAGATTTACATGGGTATTTTTTCTCGACGACAAGTCACACGTACAAAAGATCTTCAAGAATTTCGCTCGCAAAGCCCAAATCCAGTTTGAAGTGATGATCAAGAAGGTTCGGAGTGACAACGGATCAGAGTTCAAGAACACTAATGAGGATACTTTTCTCAACGAAGAAGGTATCGCACATGAGTTCTCGGCTACGTACAGACCTCAACAAAATGGAGTTGATGAGAGGAAGAACGGGACTCTAATAGAGATGGCTAGAACGATGATCGATGAATACAATACGCCAATACACTTTGGGGCAGAATCCATGGACATAGTTTGTCATGCAAAAAACCTACTCTACCTACACAAGCTTCTCGGTAAAACGGCATACGCGCTACTCACCGATAACAAACCCCTAGTTGCATACTTCCGTGTATTTGGCTCAAAGTGCTACATACTTGATAAGCGTCGTCGTTCTAAATTTTCTCATAAATATCATGAAGGTTTCCTACTTGGTTACAGATCAAACTCTCGCACTTACCATGTATACAACAACCTCACTCGGGAAGTTGAAGAGACGGTATATTTGAAGTTTTTATGAGTCTAATGGTTCGTAAGTCGAACAACTGCCAAATGATGTAGGAGATAAGGAACCTTCGAAAGCCATTCAAGACTTGTCTATGAACAAGATACGTCCCAAGGAGGTGAAGCAAAGTACTTCAACACAAGTGGAAGCTCCTAACTCATGCCAAGGCCAACCACAAAACAACATGAAGGCATCCACAAGCGGTATGTGACAAGATGAAGAGGGGGAATAATTACGTCGTGATGATCCACCTCAACCTCCTTCACCACCACCTCAAGGAGATGACACCTTCAACAACAACTAAGAAGAATATGATGATGAGGAAGCTCCACCATCCAACAAGCAAAAGCCACCATGAGTTCAAGAAAGAGTGAACAAGAATCATCTCGTAGAGAAAATTCTCGATGACATACAAAACGGGAGAATCACTCTCTCTAAAACTCGTTTAGCTAACTTTTGTGAGCATCAATCATTTATCTCTAGTGTAAGTGCATCTAGTGCCCCTTAGTGATTTTGGTGGATTGAAGACTTATAGGTTAAGGGACTGATACGTTTGTGAGTGTACACATGCTCTATAAGTCGCTGAGGAGTTTGAGTTATTCGATGAATATCAACCCCTAAAAATGTATGTCTTCGGGTGAAGAGTTTGGTCATTCCTTGAAGACTTTGATCGCAAATATCAATATTCCTCATGAAGACATTGAAGATGAGGAACTCGTTGTGTCCCGAAGAAAGTACTATAAAGACTTTGAAGCTTGAAGATTTACTCTTTCTGTTCCATTTTCTTCATTCTTGAGTCATAGGAACACCGTACTGTCAAAGGGGGTCGAGGTAAAACTATGGAAAGAATTTTCTCATGGTGCTCAACTCAAACCTACACCTACCAGATCCTCTAAGTGAGGAACATGAGAGACATGAGCACTTTCATAGTTGACAGTTCTGACCGTTGTCGCGTCGCGTGCCACCTATCCCCAATCTTATCCACCCAACAGTCATATCATTAAGGGCAATAATGTCATATCATGTCGGTATGCTCCCAGGTTATAAATAGCTACCCCCTACAACCACTAGCTGGTTGGCTGCTCCAAGAGAATCTGACACCTATCATTCAGAGCAACCCAATTCTTCGAGGACTTTGAGCGAAAATCATCAAGTGAGGAAAACCCCAAACACCCAAACCAAAACCCAAAACCCAAAGTGATTGAGAATCACTCAAAGAGATTGTTCCTGTGTGGAACCGACACTTGTTACCTTTGAGGATTGTGCATCCTCCAGACGGTTAGGCGTCATGGTCTACAACATGCAGCACTCAATTGTGGATTGTCGGGTGACCGAGTTTGTAAGGGTTTGGAAGTCTTCCCTGAAGACTTGCCATGAGTGTTGGGCGAGGACTATGTGTCCTTAGCTCAAGGAGAACACAGTAGTGACCGTGCGTCCTTTGGTTTAAATACAAAGCCGTTCCAAACTAGACGTACAACTGCCGCAACTGCTGGAAATGGGTCATCAACCATTGTCTTCATCAAGCTACTAGTTCTATTTCTTCAACTCTTTTCATTTCCTCAATTGCATGTTGAAGACTTTCATCTGTACTATTTGAAGAATTTGACTAAAGACTTTCTCATAATTCCTCACCTCAAATTCTTTACCTGAGTTATTCATCACCTGCTTATCTTGTATACATGACCTATGCAAACCGAACCTATCAATTCACTCTGAGTACTTTGTTGTTGTCACTTTTACACATCTGTCTTAGTACTATTTCTGCTGCACTCAGTTCATGACTGAGGACTTTCCTCGCTAGGAATTTCCTTAGTGATGAATTTATAAAAATCACCTATTCACCCCCTCTAGTCGATATAACGCATTTTCAATTGGTATCAGAGCAAGGTACTCCCTTGTTCTGTGTGATTTTGGTTTAACCGCCTGGAGTTTTTGTTATGTCGACCCCATGTATGACCAAGGTTACTACAGGCTGCCCTACCTTCAAAGGAAAGTAGTTGCCCTACTGGAAGAACAAGATGCAAATGCATCTTCAAGCAATTGATAATGATCCCTCGTACATCGTGGAAAATGGTGTTCCCTCTGTCACTTCAACTTCCACTACCGCTGATGTGAAGAAATTCAAGCAAATCGACTCACAAGCAAAGAATATCATCTGTGGCCATCTGAACAAAGGTCAGTGTGGCAGAGTGAGTGCTTTGGGCTCTGTGAAGCTAATCTGGGGAAGGCTGTCCAAACTCAATGAGGGAGCCTCCACACAGTGTGACTCTCAAGTTGATGTTCTTCGCAATCTCTTCAACCGCTTCAAGAGACTGGATAATGAAAGCTGCTAAGATGCACGGGCGCAAAGAGACCGATATGGCGACTCCCACCTCCCACCTCCCGCACGGGCGACTCCATGACAATCTGGAATTCTAGCCGGCGTGCTCCTCCTTCGCTCGGTGCATCATCTCCAGTACACCGCCACGATCACGTACGTACTTTTTCATGGCTTGCATGGGTGGTTCCACGTTGGATCTGGATTTCTCCCCTGGAACAACTTTTGCGGACAATGTTTTCTGCTCCTATGGCTTCTTGGTACACCCGATGCGTCATCGCTGACCTTTCATCATGGTGGTATTTTGGTCGTCATGCATTTCGCCTAATTGAAGATTCCATAGCTGCGGCGTTGGAGTCTGCCATTGGGGGTTCTGCCATTGTTCTTATGGTGACGAAGATCTCGGACTCGGTTTTCTCTTTCCTAGTTTCTTGCAAGCAAGTTGGTTTTCATAGCTTGGATTTACGTTCTTACAAGTTCCCCAGTATTAAATGTTTCTTTCATTTATGGGGTAATGGTGGCCCGAATTGGAACCAGGAATTTTCTCTATGGAAGAAACAATGTGATACTGAATGGGTTTGGTCAGCCCCTCTAAGCGACGAGCTGCACTAGGTCTGATGGCAATGCATTCTAGGCCAGGAAAATCATGTCTAAACTCTGGATCATCTACACGTAAGAAGCTCTATTTTGCAACCCTCCAACAGTATGAGGTTTGCAAGGATTATCGATGTCCAGTCACGTAGGACGAGTTGTTGACTTTGCAATCTGCTGGCTATTCTGTGCCAACGCAGGAGTGTGTTATCATCAGTGCAACCCCGCCGGCTGAACTCCGGTGGACGACAACGGCACCTCTCATTACTTTTGGTACAGTTTGTCGACCGACGTCATCTCCCGGATTGCACGGCAAACAATTATCCCCGTCTTTGATGGGATTTCTCCCTCCCATTGCGTTGATCGGGTGACTCCCTCACCCTTAAACGGGATTTCAAAATCTTTGGATTTCTCTGGGATGGATAATTTTACCTCCGGGCCTGTCTCTGCTAACCCTAATGGGCCATCGATAAGCTCTCCTTTGATGGGTCCAGAGATTCCTTCTTCGCAGGAAGCCCACCAACAGTTCGATGATCTCATCAACGGCATGGTTCAGGAGATATTTTCCTGCATGATCTGCTCTGAGCGTGGGCACCTAGCTCCCAACTGCACGTCGCCAATATGCTCCTCCTGCGGCTATGTGGGCCATTCCAAATCTAACTGTGCTTCCTTTATGCATGATAATTGTCTTACTTGGAAACGTAAGAGCCCCACCACCTCCCCTGTCGCCGATTTCTCGGGAACCTCTGTTGTTCTTGGGGAAGCCGCACCGCGTGCCGAACAGTTCATGCTTGTCCTATCGCACTCATCGCCTACCTGGACTCCATCAGAGCCACCGCCATTGACGCCTCCTCCACCTGAATCTCTCCCAGACATGGCCAACTTCGAGCTCGACCCCGAGAGGTTTGTGCCTCCAGGCCACAACATCATCGACAGAGGCCCTGACCACCTCCCATGGACGGTCATCACACCGGCGAACCCCATTGCCCGCAGACATGAACAGTACGTCATTGCCGAAGTCATGCCTGCCCCCCTGCTGATCAAGTTGCTCAGGTACGGCAAGAGGTTGTGATCTTCTACACAACCTCGGTTTCCATGTCCGCTCTGCTCAACCATGGATTGAGGGGGTAAGTTTATTTGAGCTTCGGGATGCTGGAGAAAGCTTTGCTGCTGCTAGGATGGTTCCCCAAGCTATGGGAGATGATACTTTTGTCAGATGCATGCGCCACAATGAGGGTGTAGGTTTTGTCAGGGCTACTGGTTTTGTCAGGGTTGTCTGATGTTCTTAGGCGTTCCGTTGGATTATCGCAATACTAATGATCTCAGAGCTGCGGTTAATAATTTGGGGAATTTCATCATTGGGTCAGTGCTAATCCATATCTTGTCCGCTCCATCGTTTTTGCATCCTTCCCCGAAGGTATGCTGGTGCCACGCAGTATCACTTTTTCGGAATATGATGCTTGGGGGCCGAGGGTTTCTTGGTCTGCACCTGTGTACATCTTAGGTGCAGGTTTTGCTAAGCAAATGCTGAGTTATGAGGACCCTATGCCCCTTGATGGCAACCCTCATCCACTGCCAGGCTAGTTGGAGCAGAACAACATGCTATTCGCTCTTCCTCCATACCCAGCGATGGGATGGAATTTTGTGCCACCACCACCACCACCCCCAATGCCTGAGCCGCCGACCCAGCACAATGATGGAGGTTGGGGTTGGCCCCGTGAAGCTGCTCCTATGGAGGAACCTGCCGCTCCAGATCAAGACCAGGAGTCTATGGTTGTTGATTAACCAACTTCTTTTGACTCTGTTCAAGAGATTGTGGTGGTTGATCCTCAACCGGCTGTTGATGCCGCTGCAGAAGATGATGCTGCAGGAGAAGAGGCGGCTGCTGATGATGCTGTCGACGCCCCTGCCCTAATGGGGGCAATGCTGATGATGAGGAGTCTGCCGAAGACTTGGCACCTGAGGAGGACGATGCTGCTGAGGAGGAACATGAGGATTTTAATCCTCTAGAAATTGTTCCCTACCAACAGCCACTGTTCCGATCTGATCAGTTGTTGATCGGAGCAGTTAGGGTGGCCTATGGTCCTCTGCTTCCGCCGGTGGTGTCTTGGACATGCTCTTTTCAAGCACTGATGGGAGTCTTCACTGCCAAGGATGTTCCTCGACACCTCGCAATGCCTACAACCATGCCAATTGTGCTTCCCAAGCGCTCCTGGTCATTGGCTTTTGATGATGAGAGCACTCAACCCCACATCGTCTACCTCGACAACATCCCGGCTCCTACTCCTCAGGTAACGGCGTCGTCTGACAGTGTTTTTGCTCCATCAGGTGAACTGTTCTCCTTTGAGACTCCGGCTGCCCCGAAGCAGGGGCCATGCAAGAAGGCCACGCCCATTGTGGACTCCTCGGTATGTCGTTGTACAAGACGGTCCATCAAGAGGGATGGGTTCAAGCCGGTGCTGCAGGAGCTTCCGATGCATCTTCCCAAGAAGAGGAAACCACGCGGAAAGCCCTTGGACACCCAGGATGTTCAGGCAGCGCCGTCTTCATCTCAGGAGGAGGCTCTCCCACCGGCAACTCCCCTACGGGTTATTCAAGCGGTGGGTCAAAGCCTTGGCATTGCGCCGGAGAAGCTGTCAGAGGATCGTCTTATGGAGGATCCTGATGTTCCCAAGCCTGCACATTCTGATGATTGAACTACGTCTCATGTATCTATGTCCTTGTTACTGTCTCGTTTATTTTTCTACCGCTGGTTGTGATTCTTGGCTGTCAGAACTTTGGATGCGTGGGTTATTATGTAACTCCGCTTTTACTTTTCTTTATACTTTCTATGGATAGTCGATCTACGAGAAGCTGGCGTGTTCTTTGCTGGAATGTGCGTGGTTTAAACTGCGATTCACGACAATAGGCGGTTAGAAACAAAATTGATGAAAGCATGGCTACAGTTGTTTGCCTTCAAGAAACCAAAATGCAACATATATACTTTCAGATTGTCAGGAGGTTTTGCACCAAACAATTTGATCAATTTGCTTACATCCCCTCGCGTGGCGCATCTGGTGGATTGATCACCGTGTGGAACTCATCTGTTTTAACTGGCACTCTGGTTGAAACGTAGAATTTTGGCTTAATTGTGTCATTCATATCCAATCACACATCAGAGGCCTGGACTCTGGTGAATTTATATGGCCCTTGTCAAGGAGAAGCTCGAGACCATTTTGTCAGCTGGTTTATAATCTCCATATTCCTGCCAATGCTGATTGGATGCTGCTTGGAGATTTCAATTTTATTCGATCCCCTTCCAACAGAAATCTCCCAGGTGCTGATGTGAATGACATGTTCATATTTAATGAGATCATTGGCCATCTGGGCCTTCTAGAATTGCCTCTAACAGGTAGGTCTTTCACTTGGTCCAACATGCAAGACTCACCCCTCCTGGAGCAACTGGATTGGTTCTTCACTTCTGCTAACTCGATATCATCCTATCCTCTGACTCAAGTCCTGCCTTTAGCAAAGTATGTATCTGACCATGTTCCATGTGTGGTAACAGTCAATACTTCTATCCCTAAATGTAACCTTTTCAGGTTTGAAAATTATTGGGTGGGGATGGATGGTTTTCTAGGCTGTGTACAATAGTCTTGGCAGACCCCTTCTAGGAAAGGTCACATTTCTGCCATCATCATGGATAAGTTTAAGCAGCTGAGGAAGGCCTTGAAGAGCTGGCAAACTGGTATTTCCAAACTAAAAACACCTATTAATAAGTGCAACTAGGTGGTGCTCTGTCTGGATGACCTTGAAGAGCTCAGACCCCCTTTTAGACCTGAAGCTAATTTCAGGCTGATTGTTAAACTACATCTAGATCATTTGCTGCATTTGCAATTCTTGTATTGGAAGAAGAGAGCTACCATGAGGTTCATCAAGGTGGGAGAGGAAAATACTAATTTTTTTCATGCCATGGCTACTGAAATATACAGAAGAAACTCCAAATCATCTCTTAGGTTGGAAGATGGCTCTACTATCACTAACCATGAGCAGATTGATGGCTGCTTTTGGTCTTCTTTCAAAAGAAGAATGGGTTCTTCTCAAGGAATCAACTTGGCATTTGATCTCCAATCTCTCATTCCAAGAGTAGATGGGCTTGATGTGTTGACACTGCCCTTCACCCATGAAGAAATGGATAGGACTGTCAAAGAAATGCCCATTGATAAGGCACCTGGTCCAGATGGTTTCAATGGTCTTTTTTTCAAGAAATGATGGCATATCATTAGTTCTGATTTCTATCAGCTTGCAGCAGACTTCCATGCAGGGATTGCCAAGTTGGAAAATATGAACTCCTCATACATCACTTTGATAACCAAAACAAGATCCCCTGAACAAGTTGGTGATTTCAGGCCTATCTCCTTGACTGGGATGGGTCTTAAATTCCTCTCCAAGATGATTGCCAATAGACTGCAGTTGCATATCATGAAATGTATCCGTAAAAACCAGTATGGTTTCATCAAGTCCAGAACCATACAAGATTGTGTTGGATGGACCCTGGAATATTTGCACCAATGTCATCAATCCAAACAACCAATTGTCATCCTCAAGCTTGATTTTGAAAAAGCTTTTGACTCTGTGGAGCATGAATTCATATTTCAGATCCTAAAGTACGAAGGTTTCAATTCTAAGTGGATTTTATGGACACAACAGCTGCTCAGTTCTGGTTCCTCCTCTGTTCTTCTTAATGGAGTCCCTGGTAAAAAAATATGTGCAGAAAAGGGGTCAGACAGGGAGATCCCATGCCCCCTCTACTTTTTTCCATTGCTGTTGACTTCCTCCAAACATTGGTCAACTAGTTGTTGCATGATGGCCTCATTCAGCTGCCAATACCCTGTCATGACAAAGATTTCCCAATTGTTCAATATGCAGATGACACCCTTATCATTTTGCCTACTGCTGAGTCTCAGCTACTAGAGTTCAAAAAAATGCTTCTGCTTTTTTCCCAATCCACAGGTCTTCAAGTAAATTATCACAAGTCTGCTTTGCTGCCCATTAACATTGATTAGGGACAGCTTCAAACACTTGCTGACTCTATTGGTTGTAAGGTTGGATCCTTACCTTTCACCTATCTTGGTTTGCCTGTGGGGACAACAAAACCAATAATTATTGATCTAATGCCCTTGGATGACAATATGGAAAGAAAACTTTCTACTAGCTCCTCTTTCTTGGCCCAGGGAGGGAGATTGCAATACCTGAATTCTGCCTTGTCCTCTGTTCCCATTTTTTCCTGTGCAGTTTGGATATAACACCAGGGATTCTTAAACAGATAGAAAGGATACAGAGACAGTGCCTATGGAGGAAAAATGGACAAGATCATGCCCGTCCCCTTGTTGCTTGGAACTTAGTATGCAGGCCAAAGATGAAGGGGGGTTTGGGCATTATGAATCTATCTGTCCAGAATGAAGCCCTGTTGCTTAAACATGCAGACAAATTCTTGAATAAGGTTGATATACCCTGGGTGCACTTAATCTGGAACACATATTCTCATAACACAGTTCCTCAGGTACCACACTCTGTGGCTCCTTTTGGTGGAGGGATATCTGCAAAAAACTGGATAACTACAGAGCTGTCACATAGGGGAGACACCTTTCTCTTTTGGTCTGACTCTCGGGCAATAGATGACTCTACTTTACCTCTAGCTATTCGGTACCAAAGATTGTTCTCATTTGTCATTGACACTTTCTGTACTGCTGAGGAAGTATTCCAGGCTCATAAAGCTGGTACTCTGAACAATTTGTTCCATCTACCTTTATCTGACAGGGCTCATCAGGAGTTGGGTTCAGTCACCACTTTACTTCAAAAACTTGATAACGATCCAACCTGCAAAGATAGCTGGCTGTGGAATAGTGATGGAAAATATTATACTGCCAAAAATATTATATTCATGTGCACCTGCCCATTATTCCCAACCCACTTTGGATGGATATGGAAAAGTTGTTGCACAATGAAAATCAAGATGTTTGCATGGATGCTCATCATGGACAGGCTCAACACTCAGGACATGCTGGAAAGAAGGCACTCGAAGGTGTCTGGGTCAAATATGTGTATTCTTTGTCATGCTAGAATCAAAGAGGACAGAGATCACCTCTTCTTTACCTGTCTCTTCAGCAACAGGGTTTGGAATTATCTCCAGATCTCATGGCAGGGTAACTCTATGTGGACCACTTCACTGGCAGCCAAAAGGGAGTTTCATTATCCTTTCTTCACTGAAGTTGTGTTTACGGCCTGTTGGAATATTTGGACAGTTCGAAATGCCAAGATCTTCAACCATGAGAGACCACGCTTTAGTAAATGGAAATCTGGTTTCCTGCATGATATATCCCTTTTAGCTCACAGGATCAAGGCTAGTTTTAGTGATGACTTACTTAAGTGGATATCTTTCTTACCTCCTTGAGGTTTGTACTCTTCTCACTCCCTCCTCACTTGTACATCCCAACCTCCTCTCATGTACATATAATCTGTTAATGGAATTAAAGAAAAGCTGTGGGGTGTTTCCCTACAGTAGCTTGTCAAAAAAAACTGCCAAGATACCTTTGATCGCCTCACTGACATCTCCAATGAGCTTCAGGCTCTTGGAGCCAGAGACATCACAGACCATGAAGTCGTGAAGAAACTGTTACGATCTCTTGATCCATCATTTGACACACTGGTTCTGATGATCCAAAAATGAAGAGAATACAAGATGCTTGATCCTGCTGATATACTTGAGAGACTCAATACTCATGAATTCCAACTAGAAGAGGAGAGAAATCTTTATGGACCAAGATACTCAAGACCTCGTGCGCTGAAGGCAAAAGCTATTTCCTCATCTAATGAAGAAGAATCTGACTGCAGTCTCGGTGATCCTGAAGAACTTGGTCAAGAACTTGCTATGCTCGTGAGGAAATTCCACAAGTTCACAAAGCGTGGCCAGTTCGGAAATTCTTCAAGAAGAGATATGAGGAAATCAGAATCTTCACATGAGGACTACAAGAAGAGAATCTTCCATAAATGCAAGAAATCTCGTCACTACATCGCTGATTGTCATTGCTGGGTGAAGGAATCAAGGAAGAAGAAGTACAAGGATGAAAGTTCTGAAGACTCGAAGAAAAATAAGAAATCCTCAAAGTCATCGTCTTCGAAGTCCTCATTGCACAAGAAGACCAGTTTCAGAAAGGCTCGGGCACTCATTGGCAAGGAAATGGATTCTGAAGACAAATCTGAGGAATGTGAGGAAGAGGAAGGTTTAGAAGTGGAGTCAGAGTCTGGTGTGGCAAGTCTTGCACTAGCTACCACATTCATCAGCAAGTCCATCTTCAATCTTGAAGAAAATGACAACATCAACAACACTGATGACTGTGATGATGACTTCGCTCCCACGTATTGCTTCATGGCAAAAGGTTCAAAGGTACCAAGCCACACATCCTCTTCGGATTATAGTGAGTGTTTACCTAATGATTATCAAAAACCCAGTTACTATAAACTTGCCAACATTGCCACTAAGCAACAAAGTGCCATTGAAAAGCTTCAGAAACTGCTAGACAAAAGCAATGATGTGTTGAATGATGAAATGAATCATACTCAAATTCTCACTAAAGATGCTCAAAGTCTTCAGTCCAGATTTGATAGTCTTCAAGATTGTTATGTTACACTCTTGTCTTATCATGAGAAGATTTCCTATGAATTTCTTCAAAGGAAGCTTGATCTTGAGAAGTTGAAAATGTCCTATGATGATCTTTGAATGGAAAATGATTCATTGCTTGCTCAACAGATCAGTTCCGCTCAGGAAGAATTCATTCCATCATGCTTGAAATGCATCAAAAGAGAAACTTCTAATTCTTCACCTGAAACTTCAAATGCTTCTATCGCTACAAATTCTTCAACTATTCATGTGGTATCAAATCCTTAACTTGAGGAAACCACAAATGCTACTGACAAAAATTCATGATTGAAGGAATTGTATGTGATAGGCACTGTACAAGAATTCATCCGATTAATCACTTAATGGGCCAGCTAATCGCTACTCATTGGGTGGTCGATTCGAATAACACCTATTCGTCGCGTTAACTTGTCGGGCCGATTAAATGGCTTGTCAAGACGATTAAATGGCATGTTAGACCGACTAATAGGTTGTCAAGCCGATTAATCTTACTTGGCCTACAAACTCGTGGGCCAAAAAGGCCAATTTTTTTGGCATGTAACCTCGCGCGTCATCCTCTAGCTCCTCAATAGCTAGGATTTGATCAAACAGTACCCTATTATGGTATATCTCATAGCTGAGAGGATGAGAGTAGGGTATAATACATAAAAAAACTATAATATGTTCATAGGTTCCTATTTAATCTACCGATTAATCACTGACCGATTAATCCAATTAATAGGATGAATCACCGATTAATCGCTACTCCCAAGTCCACCGAGCAGCTACCAGTTACAGGTTTCCTTAACAATGGTGACAGACATATAGAAAAGTCTCAAAGGGCATCAAACCCTTTGAGATGTGCTCAAAAAGAAGATTCTGAACAGGAACCCAAGGAAAGAAGGCATTGCCTTTGAGAGGAAACTGAACGTTGATGGGTCATATTGGAAACCTGAGCAGTACCCCAAAACCGCAAGGGTTGCGGCAAAAGGACCTCCCATTGATCCATCCACTCTAACAGGCTTTGCATGTGAAATGTCTTATTCCTGTGATGAGTCATTTGACTCCAACTATAAACTGTTCAAAAATCAATCTGGTGAAGTATTTGATCGATATGTTGGAACTAACTGCAGGAATGGACCACCCGTGAGGAAAATCTGGGTTCCCAAAAGCTGCTTGGAAAGCCTTCTGGTGAATGTCCTCATGACACCACGTGTGAAGAACAGGAACCCCAAATCAAATTCCTCAGGTGGACCAAAGTCTTCATGAGGATCAAACTCCTCAAATGGTCAAAATTATGTTCGTACTCGCACTAATGCTTCTAATATGCACGAAAACTACAAGGGACATGAATATGTGCACTATTCCTCAAATCACTATGTTCATAAGTCCTCAAAGAATTTCTCTGCCTATTCATTTGAGTACTCTAACCCCCCTACTGTGAAAAGAAGTGCATTAGCTTCAATGCCTCCATTCTCATATGGTGCTCGCAGGATGATGAACTTTTTACCACCCATTCCGATGTGGGTGGTGAAGAAATCGAACTAATAGCTTCTGCATGTTAGGTCTCCAAATGAAAGTCATCGTCTCAAGAATTTGCTGGAGACGTGAGGAAATTGCTTGATAGGACGCAAGCTAAATCATGATGAAATGATCTATCATTTCACACGTCCTCATTATGTCCTCAAATTTATCTTTGTGATGAAATTCAAGTCTAATGAAATTGATATCATATTCTTGAAATCTGAAGCATATGAGATAGTAAGCAGTACTAATTCATGTGCAAGATCATCAACCCAAGAACATAGAGCGGGTTCCTGACAGTGGATGTACAAATCACATGACTGGTGATAAAAGCTTATTGATGAATATCCCACTCACTCCATCACCACTGAAGCATATCCCTACGCTGACAAAGGTAAACACAAGGTATTGGGACTTGGTAAAGTTCCTATCCCTAAGGATCAGCACATGGACAAATTCATGTTTGTCGAATCCCTTGGGTTTAACCTTATGTCAGTCTCAATGCTTTGTGATCTTGATATGATTGTCATCTTTGGAAAATATAGATGTGTAGTCATCATGGAATCTGACATATCCAAAGTCTTCGAAGGCTTTAGGAGAGGAGACTTGTATATTGTTGACTTCTCTACAGGTCCTCAACCAGCCAAGTGTCTACTAGAAAAAACTTCAGAAGGCTGGCTATGGCATCGATGACTTGGTCATGCAGGCATGAGGAATTTGCACACACTAGCAAAGAAGAAGCATGTCATTGGCATCGAAACCGTAAAATTCCTCAAGGACCATCTCTGTGGTGCTTGTGAGTGTGGAGAAGATGACCAGATCCAAACACCCCTCGAAGACTATCATGACTACTACTCATCTATTTGAATTGCTTCATATGGATCTCTTTGGACCTACTCATTATGACACTCTAACCAATGCAACATCTCTGGCTTTGTCATTGTTGATGATTATTCTTGATATACTTGGGTGCATATCATTCTGTAGAAAACTGAAGTGCAGGAATTCTTCAAACGATTTTCCTCAAGGGCCTCGACGAACTTCGGCGTCAAGATCAAACACATCAGGAGTGATAATGGGACAGAATTCAAGAAAACTAGCCTTGATGGTTATCTTGATCAACTTGGTATTATTCACGAATTGTCTACTCCTTATACTCCTCAACAGAATGGCATCGTTTAGCACAAGAACAAGACTCTGGTTGAAATGGCATGGACTATGCTTGAAGAATTTCATACTCCTCGTTGCTTTTGGCCTGAGGCAATCAACACTGCTTGCCACATCATCAACAGGGTATATCTTCGCAAATTCCTCAAGAAAACTTCATATGAACTCCTCAGTGACAAGAAACCCAATGTAAATTATTTCAAATTCTTCGGTGCAAGATGCTAGATTCAGGCCATGCAAGATGAACTTCTTCAGTTCAAGTTAAATGATGCATGGGAACTCGTCAAAAGACTTGATCCTCGGAAGCACAATATCATCGACGCCAAGTGGATCTACCAAAACAAGCAAGATGAGGATGGTTAGGTTGTGAGGAACAAGGCACGACTTATAGCCCAAGGCTACGTGCAGGTTGAAGGAATTGACTTTGATGAAACTTTTGCACCTACTGCTAGACTTGAAGCTATTAGTATATTGCTTGCTTATGCTAACCATCACAATATAACTCTCTATCAAATGGATGTGAAAGGTGCATTCCTAAATGGTAAGCTTGAGGAAGAAGTATATGTTGCCCAGCCCCTAGGTTTTGAAGACCCGAAGCATCGAGACAAAGTCTTCACACTCAAAAAGGTACTCTATGGCCTCAAGCAAGCCCCTCGGGCGTGGTATGATACATTGAAGGAATTCCTTGTGAAGAAAGGCTTCAAACCTGGTTCACTTGATCCCACTCTTTTCAAAAAATCCTATGATAATGAATTGTTTGTATGCCAAATATATGTGGACGATATTATCTTTGGTTGTACTGACAAACGTTACAGTGATGAATTTTGCCTACATGATGAGTGAACAATATCAAATGTCTATGATGGAGGAGCTGAAATTCTTCCAAGGTATTCAAGTTGGTCAACAACGCAATGACATCTTCATCTCTCAAGAGAAATACCTCAAGGATGTCATGAAGAAATTCAGCATGAATGAATGCAAAGGCGTCAAAATTCCTATGCCTACCAACGGTCACCTCTCCACTGACGAAAATGGTATAGATTTCGATCAGCAGGTACATCGCTCTATGATTGGCTCTTTATTGTACCGATGTGCATCTAGGCTAGACATTATGCTTAGTGTTTGCATGTGTGCATGTTTCCAAGGAAAAAACCGTAGGAATCACACCATAAGGTTGTGAAACATATTCTTTGATATCTAGCTCACACTCCAGCACTTCGATTTTGGTAACCCAAGGGCTCAAATCTTCACCTCGTTGGATATTCTGATTCTGATTATGCTGGTGACCGTGTGGATCGCAAGTCAACATTAGGCACATGTCATTTCCTCGGACGATCTTTAGTCTGCTGGTCCTCAAAGAAGCAGAACCGTGTATCACTCTTCACTTTTGAAGTTGAATACATTGCTGTTGGATCTTGCTATGTTCAACTGTTGTGGATGAACCAAACCCTCAAGGACTACGGCACCAACATGAAGAATATGCCCCTCTACTACAACAATGAGAGTGCAATCAAGATCGCCTAAAACCCAGTACAATACTCGAAGACCAAGCACATCCAGATTCGTCATCATTTTCTTCGTGATGATGTACTCAAGGGCAACATCATCATTGACCATGTGAAGACTGATGGCCAGCTAGCAGATATCTTCACTAAGCCCTTGGATGAGAAAAGGTTTTGCAAGTTTTGGTGTGAGCTAAATATCTTACAATCTTCGAATGTCCTGTAAAAATGCACACATCCTTACACTTATGCAAAATTGATGACTTAGATGCGCAACATACGAAGTAACGTTTTTCTTCAACCAATAAAGAACTTGATTCTCACGGCCCTACGACAATTGTACACGACGCTTAATATCACTATTCTTATACGGTGGGTCACGCCACCACCAAACTTTGAAATTCCTCAAGATTTGAAATTCTTCAAAGTTGAAATTCTTCGAAACTGATACGTTCTGCAAATTCCTCAAAATTTTCAAAGTCTTCAAAATTTTCAATGTCTTCAATTTTTTTGATTGTCTTCATTGACTATATATGAACTTTCAATGTCTTCAACAATATTCACTCATTGCTAAGTTTTCGAGTTGGTTTTTCATCTAAGTGAATGTGATCGGACCCCACTCCCCTCTATGCTAAGCTCAACCCAAACTATTCTCAGTTCTTCATATGTGTTCTAATTGACACCTGTTCAAAGACCTTACTGAGTCCTTGTCAACTAAAGACTTTGCTACAAAATCCTCAAAAATTTCAAACTTAAATTTTTCTGCCGTTATGGCTCTAACTGCACCCACTACTCATGATAGGATAATCACGATCTCCACTATATGCACCGCTTCGAACGTGGATAACTCATGTCATGCGGAGAGGAAAGGGCAGAGGCAGTTCGGTCTGAAAGTTTTGCTTCAGATAGTTTTCACGTGAACTATAAAGAGCCACTTACCCCATCCAATGAAATCTCTTCCTCTCGCTTTCATCTTCCCCCACTCGAGCTCTACCCTAGCGCCGCCGATGGAAATCTTCATCGCTGGTGAGGAAGAGCTTCGCTGCCTCGACTTCGCCATCGCCAGACTCATGCGGACTGCGGTTCATCTCCCTCCGCCGCCGCCGTAGTTGTCTTCAGTCGCCAAGTTAGGGCACTGGAGATCTGAACTGACGAGCTTCAGTTTTTTACTTCTTCGGTTCGTTGTGTTCTTCACGAGATTCCTAAGATCCATTTACATTCCTTGGATGTGTGAAATCTATTATTCCTCAGAAAATCCTTCTGATGAACACACCCATGTCTAGAACACCTGATGAATGTCTCTAAGTTACTAAATTCTTTACGAGATTCCTCAATTGTCTAAATTTCTGAATCTGCTCAACTCTGGAACCCAAGATTAGAATGCTTATTGAAATTCTTCAACACTGCATTGGTCAAATTCCTCACCATGAGTCATTTTACAAATTCCTCAATTTTGAGAACGCTTATGACCTCTCCAAATTCTTCGCACCTATACTCTATTCACAGGTACAAAATGTCAGCTGATGAATCACTAGGTTCTCATCTACTTAACTCATTTGCAGCGTTCCTTGAATAACATATACTTGTATCATCAGATTCCTCCAGAGTTCAAATTGCTTAGAAAAGTCCTCAACTAAAGAAAATGGAGGATGACAAGCAACAAAAGGGTCGCAAGAAGCCAGAAAAGAACATTGCCTTTGAGATTCCCGAGGACAACTATACTGACTATTGCACACCTGATGAAAACATCTATGGGAAAGAAACATTTGAGAAGCGCATGATCAAGCTTCAAAAGATTGGAAGGAGATGGGCTCAGAAGAAAAGTGTGACAGCCCGAGACCGACGCCCAGAGGATTCCCCTCTCTTTCCGTTTTCGTCATGTGGGTATTTTCATCTGTCGCATCATCATCGCATCATTCACATCATCTGGATTGCATCGGCGTCTTCGTTGCCGCTCATTTTCAAAACTTGCATCCGTTAGTAGTTGTCGGTTCTCGTCGTTGTCCGTTCTGAGCCCGACCACACTCGCAGGCGCCCGCGGCATCGTTCAAAACCCTGTTTTTAAAGTGTGCGTAAAACTTTCTCTGATCGGGTTGAGATTTGACGTGCGTTCTTATGTTAATTTAGCTAGGCCGCCTGTCGAATTTCATCATGATCGGAGTCCGTCTTGTACCCGAACGGTCGACCGTAGCGGCACCGTATTAGGTCTACCGTCGGACGTTTGCCGGTGTTTTAAAATTCGTTGCCGCACCGCCCGTTCTCCCTCTCGTCTCCGGTAAACCACCCTACCCGGCCACGTACCCATTCCCGCGTGCGGAATCGTCCAAATCCGACCGCACGGTTGGATCCGGAACGAAATTCCGGGTAACCTAGCCCCCCATATGTCTATATATAGACCCCGTGCTTATTTTAGACAACCCCCTCTCCCGTGCATCGATTTCCGTGCCAAACCCTAGTCTCTCCCGCACCCTCTCTCTCTCCCCGCAGCACCTCCTCCCTCAGCCGCCGCCAGGGCCTGTCGAGCCTAGATCGGGCCCGGTCGAGCCCATCCGCCACCGCCGCGTGGCCCGAGGCCTCCCCTCGAGCCAGCCCCGTCTCCCGCGCATGCCGCCTCCCTCCTGTAGGCCGCCCGTGGCCGCCTCGCCCACCGGAGTTCCTCGCCGGCCGCCAGCCCGCTCCTCCTCGATGGCGCGCAGCCGGATCCCGCAGCCCCAGGCTCTCCCCGCCGGCCGCGCCAGGACGTCGCTGCTGATCTGCCGCTGCACTGGTCTCCAGCTCGCACCGCCGCCTAGGGCGCCTGCTGCCACCACCTCGTCTGCCCGGATGCGCCGTCCCGGCCAAGCCTCGTCGGATCCGTTAGTCGCCGCCCTCACTGGCACCAGCCCCGCGCGAGATCCCTGTGCCGCCGCGCCCCCGTGTAGCGCTCGGGAGCGAGCCGAGCTCGAGGAGGACGACGCGCCAGGCCAGCGCCACCAACTGCCCGAGGCCCAGTCGGCTCCCGCGGCCCATCTCCGCCCCGCTGGCCCTGGTGCCTCCACCGACCAGGCCGAGCTCTCCTCCAACCGGCTCAGTGGCCTCCCCCAAGGTGAGCCTCCCCTTTCCCCCTGCCCTCCTATTCCTCGCCTAGGTGGCATGTAGCTAAGCTGCACCCCCTGTTCGGCCCAGTAGGAATTTAGTTATTTTCTCCGGAGTTAATTAATTTCAGGAAAATAACCGTATATTAAAACGCGTATAACTTTTAATACGTGTGTCGGATCGGAATGTGTAGCATATGGATTTCGTGTAGATTTTTTAGTAGATTACGAATTTACAACTTGCATATTTGTTTGACATAGATTAGCATGCCATATGCATAGATTAACGTGCTGTTTCTATAGGATATGTCTCGTATTTATTTCCCGCGCGAGTTTGAATTGCTCGGATGCCGTAGAATAAATGTCCATGTTTTAGGAATCATTTTTGCATGTATTTAAGAGCGGTCATTTGTATTTTTGCGTGTAGCGATTGCCGGTAGTTTATTTTCCCGTATATATGTTATTTTCCCGCATTTATGTGTGACTTTATTTTGTTGTTGCAACCCCACATATTTTATATGTTTTCGGGGTAGAAAAATCCACTGGATTTTTCTGTGCAATTTGTTTTAGCTTTTGAGTAAGTTAGTTCGCACGATATTTTGCCGTGATGCCCTTTTGTTTATTTTGTAGGATTTATCCGTTCTTCGTTTGACGGAGTTGTCAACTAGGGAGTTGTTCTTGGGTGTTTAGACTAGCCCCTGGTATTTTTGGTTGCAATACAAATGCATGTTTAGGTGTGGTTTGCTTGCTCTCAAGTTGCTAGAAATAGTGCTGATTTGGAGGAGCTGAAATATTTCTATGTTTGGAATCTGTTATATTTTGTTGCTGTCTTGTATTGCTTGTATCTTTTGATCTGTAGCTCTTTTGAGGTAGGTCCAATGGAGTTAGTTGTAGTCATGGTGTTTCTCTAGCATGCTGTAAATTTTCATGCCATGTGGAGTCCTGTAGCTATAGGTTTTGCTGCTGTCAATATTGCTTCAGATCGAAAACTGCACTTTCATGAGGTGTAATTTTCACTAAGTCTGAATAGTGAGTGGGATGCCTTTTTGTGACTTCTTTCCCTAGTGATCCATGATGCCATGCTAGTTGTTGTTAGTTGTTTGTAATAGTGCTTCTTGCCCTCTTCCATGCCATGCCTTGCTTGAGCATATCGGAGTTGTGTAGCCGTAGTTGTGGGGTGTAGAATATGCTATGTGGCTGATTTTGGCAGATTGTAGTGATTTCTTGTTTTGCTCGAATCTTTTGATCCATAGCTCTGATTTGATCGTGTCCTACATGAAACTTGCTTAGAATCCCTTGTAGTTTCATTTTTTCTTGCTGGTTGTATGTTTTGAAGTGCTCGTGACCGCCGTTGCACACATATTGCATTCATGCCATCATATCTTGCGATGCTTGTAACTTTGGATCCGTAGCTCCGTTGGAGATGTTCTTTATGTGTAGATTGCTTGAAATGACGCGTAGAATCACGTGAACCTATTTGTTTGCTGTTTAACAACTAATTAAATGCATTAGTTCAGATCTGGACAGAATTGTAAATTAACATATGAGGTCGTCTCGGAGGTGCTATATGTCATTTCCGACCTCATTTAAAATGCCTAGATAAGTAGTTTAATTATGCTTCACATCTTGCCATGTTTAACCACATTTAATATTGCCGTGTACCTAATCGGGATGGAACTAAATAATTAACGTGGAGTTTCGTCAATATGCAACTCGTTGCATATTGAACTTCACTTAACGTGTAGTGTTTGATTGTGTGAATTGTCTTGCCGTGTCTTGCATGTATTCAGCTGCTCATGCATCATTGGTGTTGTGCATCGTGTGGTGAATTCGTGTGTTGATGCTTGTTCCGGTTTTCCCCGTCTCGATAGAGTTCCGCAAGCATGTCGGATGTGAGGACCCGTACAACTACATCGGTTCGTCTGCTTCACGGAGCCATTCTTCTTCCAAGCGGGATCTCAGGCAAGATGACCATTTCCCCAGATACCATTACTATCATTGCCATGCTAGTTTTATCGTTGCTACCATTTATGTCTCGTTGCCTACCACATGTTAAATATCAGCCTCTCAACAATGCCATGAAAACCTTCAACCTGTTCAACCTAGCAAACCACTGATTGGCTATGTTACTGCTTGCTTAACCCTGTTGATAGCGTTGCTAGTTGCAGGTGCAGTTGCTTCCATGTGAAAACATGGGTTCCTTGTTATATCCCCATATTAAATGCTATTTAATTTAATGCATCTATACACTTGGTAAAAGGTGGAAGGCTCGGCCCTTTTCTAGCCTGGTGTTTTGTTCCACCTTTGCCCCCTTAGTTTCCGGTTACTGGTGTTTTGTTCCATAAACGAGCGCTCCTAACACGATCGGGGTTGTTATGGGGACCCCCTTGATAATTCGTTTTAGATTAAGGCTGGTCTCGCAAGGCCCAACTTTGGTACTACATTTGCCTAATAACCTAATAATAATGCATAGGGACCCGCCGGCACCCGCGGACTATTTTAATCAACCCCTGGGCCAGTGCTCCTGATGAGTGTTGGTCCCACCTGAGCGATGTCCGGCGCCCCTCTGGTCACCCGGAGGTTTAGCGATCCCGACGTCTAGCTCATCCGTCGTGTCCTGAGAACGAGGTACGCGACTTCTATTGGGATCGTCGACACGTCGGGCGGCCTTGCTGGATTAGTTTTACCTTTGACGAAATATCTTGTGCATCGGGATTCCGGTGATGCTTTGGGTAATCTCAGAGTTGAGGTTTTCCACTAGGGAATCCGACGAGATCACGAGCCTCGTGATTGAGGATTTCTATGCGGCTTGTGGTAATTTGTGATGGACTAGTTGGAGCACCCCTGCAGGGTTAAATCTTTCGGAAAGTCGTGCCCGCGGTTATGTGGCAACGTGGAAGCTTTGTTTAACACTGGTTCTAGATAACTTGAAGTTAACTTAATTAAAACTTGACAACTGTGTGCGTAACTGTGACTATCTCTTTCGTGAGTTCCTTCTCCGATGGAGGACACGGTGGGGTTATGTCTGACGTAGGTAGGTGTTCAGGATCATTCATTTGATCATCAGTAGTTCACGTCCGTTATGCGTAGATCTTCCCCCAATTATTTCTTGTACTCGTAAGTTAGCCACCAAATATATGCTTAATCGCTGCTGCAACCTCACCACTTAACCATGCCTCACCCATTAAGCTTTGCTAGTCTTGATACCTTTGGAAATGAGATTGCTGAGTCCCATGTGGCTCACAAATTACTACAACACCAGTTGCAGGTACAGGTAAAGGTTACTTGACGCGAGCGCGTTGATTGCTCATTTGGAGTTGCTTCTTCTTCTTCTTCTCATCGATATAGGTTGGGTTCTAGGCTGGCAGCCTGGGATAGCAAGGATGGACGTCGTTCTTATTTTTCTCGTTTATTTTCGTCAGTAGTCGGACCCTGCTCTTACTCTTGATGTTTATGTAATGTACTGATGTGACTCTGATGTAGCTTGTGGCGAGTGTAAGCCAATTCTTTATATATCTCTTCTTTTTAGTACATGTACTTGTAACGATATCCATTCTTGCGACACGACGAGATGCGCTTCTATCCCTAACGCGGCCCTCGTGCCAAATTGAGGATAGGGTCGCATCTTGGGCGTGACAAAAAGATACAAGTATGTCACCCCTAAGTATGCCAGGAAGTTTGCCGTCAAGCCTCCCTGCTCAAGACCCCCTCTGGAATAGCAACAAACTACCCATCCCTCAAGCATGTTAACAATTGAAGACTATCCTGATGAGAAGGCCAAGTATTTGGCAAAACTGAGGAAAACTGACAAGGAAGCAGCAAACAAGCTCACTGAGGATTCTGCTGCTGCAGCTGCTAATGCCTCCTCCTCTGTTGCCGAGGCTTCTGTCACAGAACAACCTCCCAAGAAGGAATTGGTGAAGAAATATGGTGTCAAACCAAAGTCATCAACAACGCTGTCCAAACAACAAATTCCTCATGCAGAATCAACTTTGGCCACAAAGTCCTCAACTGCAACAAAGTCTTCACCTTCTCTGCAGCCCAGTCCAGTCAGCAACCAATAGGGACCTCAATTCCCCCAAAACCATCAGCCTCAAGTACTGCCCCTAAATCCTCAAGCCTCGTGGTTTTGTCACGACAGATGTCCTTGTGAAAGGACTTAGTGGTGAAGGCATCGCAACTATGTGGCGGCTCAAAGGGGTTGATCGGGAAGGAGAGACGAGTTTACCCAGGTTCGGACCCTCCAATGGAGGTAAAAGCCTACGTCCTGCTTTGTGTGTATTGATGATGAAATCAATTACAAGGGTGTAGTTTCGCCTAACCTAGCTCTCGGTTGATTGTAACTTAAGTCTACTAGCCCCAGAGACTCGCCTTTATATACAGGTCGAGGCCCTAGGTTTACAAGAGTCGGGTCACGTTATGGTTCGTGACCTGGTACGTCTCTAACTCGCCTTGCTCCTTAAGCAAGGAAACTCCTGGCGATCCTTCTCCCTGGTGGGCTGATACGTCTCCCACGTATCTACTTTTCCAAACTCTTTCCCCTTGTTTTGGACTATAATTTGCATGATTTGAATGGAACTAACCTGGACTGGCGCTGTTTTCAGCAGAATTGCCTTGGTGTATTTTTGTGCAGAAATCAAAGTTCTCCAAACGTCCTGAAAATTTACGGGGAGCAGTTTTGGAAAATATCAAAAATACCTGCACCAGAATCCACCTGAGGGGGTGGGCCAATGGGCCACAAGCCCCTGCTCCGCCACCACCCCCTGGTGGCGGTGGGCGGGCTTGTGGGGGCCCACAGGCCTCTGCCGCCCCCAACTCCAGCTCTATAAGTTGTCTTTCGTCCCAGAAAAAATAAAAAGAGAAGTTTTCGTCGCATTTTTGATACAGAGGCGCCGCCACCACCTGTTCTTCATCTCGAGGGCAGATCTGGAGTCCGTCTTGGGCTCCGGAGAGGGGAAATCGTCGCCATCGTCATCATCAACCTTCTTCCCTCTCCAATTCCATGAAGATCTTCGCCGTTCGTGAGTAATCTATTCGTAGGCTCGCTGGACGGTGATGAGTAGGATGAGATCTATCATGTAATCGAGTTAGTTTTGACGGGGATTGATCCCTAGTATCCACTATGTTCTGAGATTTGATGTTGCTACTACTTTGCCATGCTTAATGCTTGTCACTAGGGCCCGAGTGCCATGATTTCAGATCTGAAATTATTATGTTGTCACCAATATATGTGTGTTTTAGATCCAATCTTGCAAGTTGTAGTTACCTACTATGTGTTATGATCCGGCAACCCCAGAGTGACAATAACCGGAACCACTCCCGGTGATGACCATAGTTTGAGGAGTTCATGTGTTCACCAAGTGCTAATGCGTTGGTCCGGTTCTTTATTAAAAGGAGAACCTTATTATCCCGTAGTTTCCTTTTGGACCCCGCTGCCATGGGAGGGATGGACAATAGATGTCATGCAAGTTCTTTTCCCTAAGCACGTATGACGACACACGGAATGCATGCCTACATCACATTGACGAATGGGAGCTAGCCACATATCTCTCCGTGTTATAGCTGTTTCTTGATGAATTTCATCCAAACAAATCACCGATCCAATGCCTACGAGTTTGTCCTACTGTTCCCACTATCGTTACTTGTCTTGCTCTGCTGCTACTGCCGTTACTTGTCTTGATCTGCTGCTACTACTGTTCCTACTGCCGTTACTTGTCTTACTCTGCTGCTACTACAGTTACTACTGTTGTTACTTGTCTTGCTCTGCTGCTGCTGCTACTGTTGCTACTACTGTCGCTTGCTACTGTTGCCATTTGCTACTGCTGTCACTACTGCTGTTCCTTGCCACTGTTATTGCTCGTTACACTACCGATACCCGCTACTTCGCTGTTACTATTGTGCTTGCAGATACTAATCTTTCAGGTGTGGTTGAATCTGACAAATTCAGCTGCTAATACTTGAGAGTACTCTCACCTCCTGTCTGGCGTACCTACAAATTGGGTCGAATACTCTATCCTCGAAAACTGCTGCGAACCCACGCGCTGGTGGGCCATCAACAACATTCTTCCAGTTTCATTGTCGGGGAATGCTATCAGCATTCTTCTGGTGCCGTTGTAGGAGAAGGTTAGTTGTTTATAAGCATTCGTCTAGCTAACACTAGAGATTGCAGGATCAGCCCTTTTCTGGAGCCATTGCCAGGGAAGCACAACTGACGCCATGGGCCAAGAGTCGCCATCTTCGTGTCTTGGGCCGCAACCTGCTCTCATTGGTAACCACCTCGTGCCTTCTACTTCGTAGGTCAGGGCCCATCTTGAGTATGAATGTTGAGCCGCCATCATTTTGACATGGCCTCTTGGGGAGGGTCATACGGCGGGCTAATATGCCCAACATTAGGCCCCAGATTGACTTGAAATTATGCATGTCAATAGACTTTACTTATAATCTTGGCGGCTCACATGCAACCCAAGCTTTCTATTCCAAGGCAGAAATGCCGGCTTCAAATGTCCTCTTGAGCTTCTGATGTGTTCATGAATGACATCACCCGGCCCAGGATTTTAGGGATCTTAATGACGTCATTCCAACGGCTCTTTTGGCTTATCCATTTAGCCCGAAAATCAAGGCGCCATCAACTCCGAAATTTATTGTGCCTCCTGGATTCCCACGCCTACCATTTCTATTTCAGCTCGGGCCTTTAAATATCGACGAGGGTACCCTTTTTACTTTTACCTTGCTCCCCTCTTCTTCTTCCACCTCAAGCCTGGACCTTCATTGTGTCGTCATTGTGTGACCCATCATCAGGTGATATAATCCAGGAGCTCCATGTTGTGCGAATTCTCCTCCAAACCGCGAGTCTTCTTTGCCACCATCGACGTCGTCAGGTAAGTTCTTTTTCTTTTTCCTATATGAAACTTGCTTATAATCTCGTGTGGTTTCATATTATCTTGCTGGTTGTATGTTTCGAAATGCTTGTGACTGTCGTTGCACACATATTGCATTCATGCCATCATATCTTGCGGTGTTTGTATCTTTTGAACCGTAGCTCCGTTGGAGATGTTCTCTATGTGTAAGTTGATTGGGACGACACGTAGAATCACGTCAACTTACTTATTTTGCTGTTTAACAAAAATTAAAACATGTTAGTTCAGATCTGGACAGAATTATAAATTAACGTATGAGGTCGTCTCGGAGATGCTATATGTCATTTCCGACCTCATTTAAAATGCCTAGATAGGTAGCTTAATTACGCTTCACCTCTTACCATGTTAAACCACATTTAATATTGCCGTGTACCTAATCGGGATAGAATTAAATAATTCGTATGTGGAGTTTTGTCAATATGCAACTCGTTGCATATTGAACTTCACTTAATGTGTAGTGTTTGGTTGTTGTGAATTGTCATGCCATGTCTTGCATATATTCAACTGATCATGCATCATATGTGGATTGCATTTTTGTCGTGCATGTGCCATGGTGAATATCGTGTGTTGATTCTTGTTTCCGGTTAACTTCGTCTCGATAGAGTTCCGCAAGCGTGTCGGAAAGTGAGGACCCGTTCGACTACATCGGCTCGTCTGCTTCACGGAGTCGTTCTTCTTCCAAGCGGGATCTCAGCCAAGATGACCATTTCCCCAGATACCATTACTATCATTGCCATGCTAGTTTTACCACTTATATCGTTATGTCTCGCTGCCTACCACCTATTAAATATCAGCCTCCCTACATTGCCATGAAAACCTTCAACCTGTTCACCACCTAGCAAACCACTGATTGGCTATGTTACCGCTTGCTTTACCATGTGTTAGCGTTGCTAGTTGCATGTGCAGTTGCTTTCATGTGATAACATGGATTCCTTGTTATATCACCTTATTAAATGGTATTTAATTAATGCACCTATATATTTGGTAAAAGGTGGAAGGCTTGGCCTTTCTAGCCTGGTGTTTTGTTCTACCTTTGCCCCCTTAGTTTCGGCTACCGGTCTTATGTTCCATAATTGAGCGCTCCTAATACGATTGGGGTTGTTATGGGGACCCCTTGATAATTTGTTTTAGATTAAATCTGGTTTGGCAAGGCCCAACATTGGTACTACATTTGCCCAACATAATAATACTGTTAATACTGAAAGCTTAGGGCGTCATGAACCCGAGGAGTAATTCTACATAATACAGGGAGGGCCAGTGCTGATGGTGCAGGTCCAAAACAGAGCACTGTACGGGGCCAACCCAGGGCAACTTGTGTGATTTCTATCAGGCCACCGTACGCGTAGCTTATCCGTCGTGTCCTGAGAATGAGATACGGGGCTCCTATTGGGATCGTCAACATGTCGGTTGGCCTTGCTAGATTAGTTTTACCTTTGACGAATGTCTTGTGCATCGGGATTCCGATGATGCTTTGGGTAATCTCAGAGTTGAGGTTTTCCACTAAGGAGTCTGACGAGATCGCTAGCTTTGTGATCGAGGATTTCTATGCGACTTGTGGTAATTTGTGATGGACTAGTTGGAGCACCCCTGCAAGGTTAAATCTTTTCGGAAAGCCGTGCCCGTGGTTATGTGGCAACGTGGAAACTTTGTCTAACACTGGTTCTAGATAACTTGAAGTTAAATTAATTAAAACTTGCCAACTGAGTGCGTGACCGTGACTGTCTCTTTCGCGAGTTCCTTCTCCGATCGAGGACACAGTGGGTTATGTTTGACGTAAGTAGGTGTTCAAGATCATTCATTTGATCATCAGTAGTTCACGTCCGCTATGTGTAGATCATCCCCCTCTTTATTCTTGTACTCGTAAGTTAGCCACCTCATATAATGGTTAGTGGCTTGCTGCAGCCTCACCACTTAACCTTACCTCACCTATTAAGCATTGCTAGTCTTGATACCTTTGGAAATGAGATTGCTGAGTCCCCTGTGGCTCACAGATTACTACAACACCAGTTGCAGGTACAGGTAAAGGTTACTTGATGCGAGCGCGTTGATTGTTCATTTGGAGTTTCTTCTTCTTCTTCATCGATCTAGGATGGGTTCTAGGCCGGCAGCCTGGGATAGCAAGGATGGACATCGTTTTCTTTTCTCGTTTATTTTCGTCCGTAGTCGGACCCTTCTCTTCTTCGTGATGTTTATGTATTGTACTAATGATACTCTGATGTAGCCTGTGGCGAGTGTAAGCCAATTCCATATATCTCATCTTTTCAGTACATGTACTTGTAACGATATCCATTCTTGCAAAACGACAAGATACGCTTCTATCCCTGACGAGGCCTTCGTGCCAAATTGAGGATGGGATCACATCTTGGGCGTTACAAGTTGGTATCAGAGCAATACCGACCTAGGAGCCCCCTTGATTGATCGAACTTGGCTGAGTCGAGTCTAGTAAAAATTGCTTTGAGTCTAGTTATATATCGGTGAGTAGGATTCCTTTTTCTTCTCTTCTATGCTCTGTTGAGGTTCACGACTTAGGAATTTTAATTCTATTCCTCTTCTCACTCAAATATTTTTTAGGATCACGCGGATATTTTTGGAATCTATATGATATCGATGTGACGGAGTTCTGTCTTGGTGCCTCCTGTCTGACTTGATTTCTTCCGGGGAGTTGAGCTCCAGGGGATTCTTGAGCACATCGCTATCATTCAGATTTCTTAGTATCTTGGGACGAAGGATGTTCGAAATTGCTTCAATACTAGTAGTGGCGAGAGGAGTCCAGCTTCCCTAGTACTGGTGCGGAGAGTTCTGGATGTATTTGCCATACTTTGTATCGTTGTGATTACGAGTGTCTGAGATAGATGAGTTTCCGAGATTGTGGTTATGTGTTGACGGATGCGATACACTAGACGGGTTAGTATAGGAGTTGAGTGATATATTACTCCTTGTATCCATGGACCAGATTGCATGACCAGAAATTTCAGGAGTTCTTAGGTGTGAATTCAAGTAGTTACTTATAGGACAATCTTCCAACTAATGCATGATGTTAGGTTGGGGTTCGACATCTAGTGGATTCGTTTGTTCACGGTCGATTTACAGCGGTTCTCGTTGGGTCTTAATAAGTCCTTGTAGCTTGCTACGACTCGGGGACACTTTGTATGTCGTGTGCACTGCCTTGCACAGGATGGCCACTGTAAGGATCCAGCCCGTGCGATCCTGTCCACGAAAATATCGAATGAAATCTCTCTCATGAGTTTGTTCTGGCTAATTTGCAAGCCTCACCCCTTGTTTTGTTGGAATATGGTAATTCGAGTTGCTTCGATGTCAAGTGGTGAATTCATATCTTTTCCAAGAAGTGTTCCCATATTTTATGAGAGTGCTAATTCTTTTGTTCTATCAATTGTCTTATCAATTCTTGTCAACCGGAGTTGTCATATCAATTCTTTTCCACCAGGTGTGCTTCTCTTCAAGTGAATTCTATCCTTTCCAATTCTGCAAGATCAATCTCTCTTTTCTTTCCGGAGTTCATCTCATCTGTCCCAAGTTGTCTTTGTTTTTCCCCGAACTCTCACCCTTTTCTTAAATGTTGCAGCCATCATCCAAGTGCCTTTATATTCAGTGATGCTTCCGCTATCTTTTCTTCCGTGTCGTATCCGGTGATTCATTGTGAAGATTCTCAGGAGTTCGATTTTATCATTCTTCATTCTTGTTCTCTTTTCCGGTGAATTCATTTGTCCATGTTCATCATATCCTTTTCATCCTTTAAATTCTTTCATGTGTTGCAAATTCTTATCAGCCTATCTTGTTTATTCATTCCTCTCTTTTCTATCCAGAGTGTTGAAGATATCTCAGAAGTTCTTGTTTTCAACCCTCTCAATTATTTCGAGTCCCAACCTCATCTAGTTTTCTTATACCGGTGCAATATCTCTCTTCTAAGCAATATTTTCAACGGTGGTTTCTTTTAGTGGGCCCATAACCCACATGTTTTTCCCAGGATCTAATCTGGCTCTTGTAATCCTTCTAGAGTTCTCTTATTCTTTTTAACTATGACGTAAGTATCAATTTCATCAGTCATATTCCTTCTTCAAGATCAATTTGATTTGCTTCTCCTCTTTGTCTCAACCTTTCATTCTTCTTTTTTCCGGAGTGCCTCAGTTATTCTTGGTGGTGTTCTCCTCATCACTTTCAGCTTGGAAGACCGAAGGGGTGTTTCTCTCAAATCTTGGTCCATTCTCTTGGAGATTAATCATTTCAGATTTGTGACATCATCTTGAATTATTCCCAATCATGAGAATCCATTTCTTGCTATCCGGTGCATTTCTGAGTTGTTTTCATTCTTGATCCTCCGAAGGCCATCATTTTAGAAGATTCTTCGTTCTCAGCTTTCAGCTTTCATCCTCAAGTTCCTCTCAATTGTTGTCTCTTCGTTCGTCTCTCAAGTATTCTGGTGCCTCATTCAAGTTTTCTATTAGCTGGCTCATGACCTTCTCATTCTCATGTATCTCCATTCGTTCTGGTTATATCCCCATTCAATCCAATTCTTACCGGTGTCTCCTGCAAGACTTCTTCAAGTTTGTGCTCATATATCTCTCCTCAATCATTTCTAGAAGGATAAGTGGTACGCTAAATCCGTTGCTTGTCATCAATTAAACTTGATGAAGGATAAGCTTAACATAATTCTTATTCTTGTTCTTAGTGATCTGAATTCATCTTCCGGAGTGGCTCATGATATCAGTTCTTCGTTCTCAAGATGTTCTTCAAAGATACTTGTGGTAGTAGTTCTCTTGTTCTTCTTCGTTCTTTCTTCCAAGAGCTAGTTTCTATTCTTTCTAATGGAGGCTTTGTGATGTTGCTTTCTTCAATCTATCATCTTGTTCTATCAAGATCATGTTGTTCCCTTGTTCAATTTAGTTGTTTGTTGTGAATCTTGTCTAGTTCTCCTATCTTATCGAATTTTTGTCCCTTTTCCTACCGAAGTGCTGCGAAATTTTCTGTGAATTCTTTCTTGTTTCTCATATCATTCTTCACCTCTTTGCAACCTTCAAGGATCGTTGGTTTCACTCGTTTGTCAAGGAAGCGACTAAGTTTTACCTCTTGCTTTCTCATCCTCGTCCCCTTTCATTCTTGGATCTCGGGTCGAGATCCTCTTGTAGTGTAGGAGAGTTGTGACAGCTCGGGACCGACGTTCCAGAAGATTCCCCTTTTCTTTCCATTTTCGTCGTGTGTTTATTTTTAATTGTCGCATCATCATCACATCATGCACATCATCTGCATTGCATCCGCATCCTGTTGCCACCAGTTTCAAAGTTGCATCCGTTATTAGTTGCCGGTTCACGTCGTTGCCCCTTCTGAGCCCGACCACACATGCACGCGCCCACGGCATCGTTAAAACCTTGTGTTTTAAAAGTGTGTTTAAAATTTCTCTGATTGGGTTGAAACTTGACGTGCGGTCATATTTAGTTGTAAGTAGGCCGCCTACCAAATTTCGTCGGAATCGGAGTCCGTCTGGTACCCGAACAGTCGACCGTAGCGGCACCGTATTCGGTCTATCGTCGGACGTTTTATCGGTGTTTTAAAATACGTTGTCGGGTGTCGTTTTCCCTGTCATCTCCGGCTAACCTACTCTACACGGCCACTTAGCCCGTCCTGCTTCGATATCGTTCGATTCCGATCACACGGTTGAAACCGGGGCAAAAAACTGCTAAACCTAGCCCCCCCATCCTTATAAATAGACCCCAAAACCCTGCCTAATCTAGCCCCTCTCTCTCACCTCCTCGTTTTCCGCGCCACCCCTCGCAAACCCTAGCAGCTCCCTCTCTCTCCTCTCAGCCAAGGCCCGCCCGAGCCCGCAGCCGGCCCTCCTAGCCCGAATCGCCGTCGCCGCCCGAGCACCTCCCGCAGCCAGCCGCCCCTCGTGCCCGAGCTTCAAATCGGGGAGGAGCCCCAATCCAAAGCCCTCGCCGCGTCAGCCTGCTCGCCAGCTGGTCGCCCACCCTCGCTGGTGACTGGCAGCCGCCATCTCCTAGAGGCCTCAGGTTCCACCGCCACTCGTGGTTCCTTCACCGGAGCCCTCGGGCTAGCCAGCCGTCGCCGCAGCTAGTGCTCGCCGCCGACCTCGTCTTCGGCCAGATCCGGGCAGGCTACGCCCGGATCCGCCGCCCCTCGCGCCCTAGAGATCCCTGACGGCCGGATCCTGTCCGGGAAGACCATCTTCGCCGCCCTAGAGCATGTACTGCGCCGCACCGCCAGAGGCTCCCGCTCGAGAGCGAGCACGACGAGGAACCTGGCTTGCCTCGTGCAGGCCAGCGCCCCGAGGCCCGTGATACGTCTCCAAAGTATCTATAATTTTTGATGGTTCCATGCTATTATCTTGTCAACTTTGGATCTTTTAATATGCATGAATATGCTATTTTATATCTTTTTAGGGACTAACCTATTAACTCAGTGCCAAGTGCCAGTTTTTGTTTTTTTCCGTGTTTTTGACTCTTTTTCACACTGAGTCCAAATGGAATGAAACTTTCGCGATGATTTTTTTGGACCAAAAGAGACCCCCGAAGCTTTGGAAGAAGGCCAGGAGAGCCACGAGGGAGTCACAAGCCCAGAGGCACGCCCCCTAGGTCACACCTACCAGGCTTGTGACCTCCTCGTGGGCCCAACCGACGTAATTCCACCGCCATAAATTCCTACAAATTCAGAAAGCCCCAAAAAGAAACCTAGATCGGGAGTTCCGCCGCCGCAAGCCTCTGTAGCCACCAAAAACCAATCTGGAACCCGTTCCGGCACCCTGCCGGAGGGGGAATCCATCTCCGGTGGCCATCTTCATCATCCCAGCGATCTCCATGACGAAGAGGGAGTAGTTCTCCCTCGGGGCTGAGGGTATGTACCAGTAGCTATGTGTTTGATCTATCTCTCTCGTGTTCTTGAGATGTCATGATCTCGATGTACCACGGGCTTTGCTACCATAGTTGGATCTTATGATGTTCTTCCCCCTCTCCCTTCTTGTAATGAATTGAGTTTTCCCTTTGGAGTTATCTTATCGGATTGAGTCTTTAAGAACACTTGATGTATGTCTTGCACGTGTCTATCTGTGGTGACAATGGGATATTCATGTGAGTACTTGATGTATGTTTTGGTGATCAACTTGTGGGTTTCGTGACCTCGGGAACCTATGCATATGGGTTGGCACACGTTTTGACTCTCCGGTAGAAACTTCGGGGCACTCTTTGAAGTTTTATGTGTTGGTTGAATACATGATTCTGAGATTGTGTGATGCATATCGTATAATCATGCCCACGAATACTTGAGGTGACAATGGAGTATCTAGGTGACATTAGGGTCTTGGTTGATATGTGTCTTAAGGTGTCATTCTAGTACGAACTGTATGATGGATCGAACGGAAAGAATAGCTTCGTGTTATTTTACTACGGACTCTTGAATAGATCGATCAGAAAGAATAACTTTGTGGTGGTCTCGTACCCGACAATAATCTCTTCGTTTGTTCTCCGCTATTAGTGACTTTGGAGTGAATCTTTGTTGCATGTTGAGGGCTAGTTATATGATCCAATTATGTTATCATTGTTGAGAGAACATATACTAGTGAAAGCATGAACCCTAGGCCTTGTTTCCAAGCATTGCAATACTATTCGTGCTCACTTTTACTGTTAGTTACCTTGCTGTTTTTGTAATTTCAGATTACAAAAACCTATATCCACCATCCATATTGCACTTGTATCACCATCTCTTCTCCGAACTAGTGCACCTATACAATTTACCATTGTATTGGGTGTGTTGGGGACACAAGAGACTCTTTGTTATTTGGTTCCAGGGTTGCTTGAGAGAGACCATCTTCATCCTACGCCTCCTACGGATTTATAAACCTTAGGTCACCCACTTGAGGGAAAATTGCTACTGTCCTAGAAACCTATGCACTTGGAGGCCCAACAACGTCTACAAGGAGAAGGTTGCGTAGTAGACATCAAGCTCTTTTCTGGCGCCGTTGCCGAGGAGGCTAGGTAAGAGGCACTCACCTCCCGTCAACGAAGCTCTTTTCTAGCGCCGTTGCCGGGGAGGTTAGCGCTTGAAGGTATATCTTTAGATCTTTTAATCAAATCTTTTACTTTCTTGTTTTATCACTAGTTTAGTCTATAAAAGAAAATTACAAAAAATTGGAATTGAGTTGGCCACATATGCTTCATCTTTATCATGTCTTTCGTGAAAATGATGGAAAGGGAAATTGTGATCAAGTGCTAGAAGAAGAATTACATAGAATGCTTGGCATAAAATATGTGAATGATGAGCATGATTGCAATGTTGTTGGTATGAATACTTTGAATATCCATGATGCCAATCATGATTGCACCATTCATGATGAAAATGTTTCCTATAAGCATGTCGATTTCTGTGGAGTGCCTAGAGTTTGCAAAAGTATACCAAAAAGGGAAAATAGATTTTGCAAGAGGCATAAGTATTTAGAAACTAAATGGTTGCATGAAAGGCTAGCTTATTGTGCTGAATAATTTTATTTTCTTCGCATTGCTTGTGATCTTTGCAATGAAAGAGGCCATTTTAATTTCCAATGCAAATTCTTTCATGATCAAGTGGTGTCCAAAAATTGTGATAACTTCATTACCCTCGAGCATCGTAATGAACTTAGTCTACTTTTGGGGTATGAAGACATGAAACATAAAACTAAGAGCCTTCCAGATTGGGCTATCATGAAAGTGCTTGATTTTGATCTAGAAGAAATCTATTTATATTGTGCGGTGAATTGCATTGAGAATACCTACATTGCCAATTACTTAAAGACAAGGAAACAAAAAGAAGATAAATATAATACTAACGAAGGGGAAGAGGTTTCCCAATACCCTCCTATTATCTCTTATGATGAATCAGGTAACGAGGAGGAGCTTTCTATTCAACCAACCTCTGCAAAAAGAAGCTTGGAAGAATTAAGTAAATCTTCACATGGGGTGAAGAAGAAGAAAAGAAGAAAAAGTAAAGGTAAACAGGTATCTCTCCCAAATAATGTTGCTCCTACTATTGATATGCCAATGAATTAAAAATAAATATGGAGGATGACAATAATTGCTATACTCTTGGTGCTATTCATACTATTAATGATGAGAATGATTATGTCTATGATATGCAAAACCACAAGCTTGGGGATGCTATGTTTGACGAGAATGACATGTTTGAGAATATATTTGCTACAATTAAAGTTTGTCCCAAGCTTGGGGATGCTTCATTAAATGAAGATGATCCTTTTAGTCCCCCCACTTTGAGTGATCAAATTTACTATGAATTTTGCATACCTCCTATCTATGATGATTATTGTGATGATACTTGTGCTATAGAGAAGAATGATGATAAAACTTGTCACAATTATGAGTACCCCTTTGCTAAACCTTGCTTTTTCAATGTGTAAACTATTTGTAGTATCCATGTCTTTTATGGTACTCCCACTACTATTGATGAGAATGAATTTCCTTATGTGGAGAGTAGTAAAATTTCTATGCTTGTAGATCATGGAAGGAATGCTTTAGGTGCTGGTTATATTGTTGAATTCATTCATGATGCTACTGAAAATTATTACGAGAGAGGATCATATGCTTCTACATATTGCAATAATATCAAGCTTCCTCTACATGTGTTGAAACTTTTGAAGTCATGCTTGTTTTCTTCCTATGCTAGTTCATTCTTGCTCCAATAAATTGTTTGATCACAAAATCCCTATGCATAGGAAGTGGGTTAGACTTAAATGTGCTAGTCATATGCTCCATGATGCTTCCATTATGTTTCAACTCTTATCTTCTATGTGAGCATCATTGAAATCATCATGCCTAGCTTGAAAGGCATTAACGAAAAGTGCTTGTTGGGAGACAACCCAATATGTATCCTTACAGTTTTTGTGAGTTCACATGATTAAGCTACTGTATTAATCATGTTTTATTGCCTTAGTTTCAATAAAGTGCCAAGTAAAGCCTTTATGATTAGTTTGGGTGATAGTTGTTTGATCATGCTGAAAAAGACAGAAACTTTGCACTCACGAAATCATTTATAATTTCTATGCAGAGAGTGATTTTACGTTGATTCTTTTTGCTGCTGATTTAGTAAAACTTCCTTAATTTTCATAATTTTTTCAGAATTTTGGAGGTGCAGAAGTATGGTTAGCATTCATATCATTACAGATTGTTCTGTTTTTGACAGATTCTATTTTCAATGCATAGTTTGCTCGTTTTGGTGTTTCCATAGATTATATTGAGTAATATAAATTGTGCAAATGATAAGATATAGTAGGCATTGTGTGAAAATAATTATTAGTCTTGTTTTGACAGTACCCAAGTGATTGATTTGCTCTATATCATAGTAACCCATCTCACGAAGTTCCGTTAAGTTTTGTGTTGTGAAGTTTTCAAGTTTTGGGTAGAGTTTCGATGGACTATGGAACAAGGAGTGGCAAGAGCCTAAGATTGGGGATGACCAAGGCACCCCAAAGCCATATTAAAGGACACCAAAAAGCCTAAGTTTGGGGATGCCCCAGGAAGGCATCCCCTCTTTCGTCTTCAATCCATCGGTAACGTTACTTGGAGCTATATTTTTATTCACCACATGATATGTGTTTTGCTTGGAGCGTCGTGTATTATAGGAGTCTTTTTTTTGCCACAATCATCCTTGCTGCACACCTTTTTGATAGGGACATGCACTGATCGTGAATTTGCTAGAATACACAATGAGCTTCACTTATATCTTTTGAGTTAGGCAATTTAGCTCGCATGTGTTTCAATTATATCTTTTGAGCTAGATAATTTTTCTCTAGTGCTTCACTTAAATCTTTTTAGAGCACGGCGGTGTCATATTTTTTAGAAATAAAAACTCTCGATCTTCACTTATATCATTTTGAGAGTGCTCTCTCTAAATAACTTGGTAATTGGGGTGTGCTATGAAATTAGTCCTAAATATGATAGGCATCCAAAGAGGATATAATAAAAACTTCCATATTCATGTGCATTGATTAGTAAGAGAAGTTTGATTCCTCACAATTAGTTTTAAGATATGGATAGAGTGATATTAGAGTTATGTTAGTAGGGTGTTGTGAATCTATAAATACTTGTGTTGAAGTTAGTGATTCCCGTAGCATACACGTATGGTGAACCGCTATGTTAGAAAGTCGGTGCATAATTGATTTATTGATTGTCATCCTTTGTGTGGCGGTCGGGATTGCGCGATGGTTAACACCTACCAACCCTTCCCCTAGGAGTATGCGTTTAGCACTTTGTTTTGATTACTAATAAAAACTTTCGCAATAAGTATATGAGTTCTTCATGACTAATGTGAGTCCATGCTATAGATGCACTTTCACCTTCCACCATTGCTAGCCTCTCTAGTGCCGCGCAACTTTTGCCGGTGCACAAACCCACCATATACCTTCCTCAAAACAGCCACCATACCTACCTATTATGGCATTTTCATAGCCATTCCGAGATATATTGCCATGCAACTCCCACCGCTCCGTCTCATGACTTGTGCCGTCACTTTCATATTGCCTTTTCATGATCGTGAGATAGCTAGCGAGATGTTTCAACGTCATACGCTAAGCTAGATTGTTGCACATCCCGGTACACTACCGGAGGCATTTCCTATAGAGTCATTATTGTTCTAAGTATTGAGTTATGAGTAAATAAAAGTGCGATGATCATCATTATTAGAGCATTGTCCCATGTGAGGAATAAAAAAAAGAGGCCAAAGATGCCCACCAAAAAAGAGAGGCCAAAGAGCCCAAAAAATGAGAGAAAAACAGAGAAGGGACAATGCTACTATCATTTTCCACACTTGTGCTTCAAAATAGCACCATGTTCTTCATGATAGAGAGTCTCTTGTTTTGAAACTTCCTTATACTAGTGGGAATTTTCATTATATAACTTGGCTTGTATATTCCAATGATGGGCTTCCTCAAAATTGCCCTAGGTCTTCGTGAGCAAGCAAGTTGGGTGCACACCCACTAGTTTTATTTTTGAGCTTCCATACACTTATAGCTCTAGTGCATCCGTTGCATGGCAATCCCTACTCATTCACATTGATATTATTGATGGGAATCTCCATAGCCCATTGATACGCCGAGTCAATGTGACCATCTCCTCCTTTTTGCCTCACAAGCTCCACCACACTCTATTCCACCTATAGTGCTATATCCATGGCTCACGCTCATGTATTGCGTGAGAGTTGAAAAAGTTTGAGAAAGTAAGAGTGCAAAAACAATTACTTGGCCAATACCGGGGTTGTGCATGAGTTAAATTCGTTGTGTGGGGATGATGGAGCATAGCCACACTATATGATTTTGTAGGGATAACTTTCTTTAGCCTTGTTATTTCAAAAGTTCATGATTACTTTGCTAGTATGCTTGAAGTATTATTGTTTTCATGTCAATAGTAAACTATTGTTTTGAATCTTACGGATCTGAACATTCATGCCACAAGAAAAAAATTTACAAAGGACAAATATGTTAGGTAGCATTCCACATCAAAAATTCGGTCTTTATCACTTCCCTACTCGAGGATGAGCAGGAGTTAAGCTTGGGATGCTTGATACGTCTCCAATGTATCTATAATTTTTTATGGTTCCATGCTATTATCTTGTCAACTTTGGATGTTTTATATGCATGAATATGTTATTTTATATCTTTTTTGGGACTAACCTATTAACTCAGTGCCAAGTGCGAGTTTCTGTTTTTTCCGTGTTTTTGACCCTTTTTCAGAGGGAGTCCAAATGGAATAAAACTTTCGCGATGATTTTTTTGGGCCAAAAGAGACCCCCGAAGATTTGGAAGAAGGCCAGAAGAGCCACAAGGGAGTCACAAGCCTAGAAGGCGTGCCCCCCAAGGCCACACTTACCAGGCTTGTGACCTCCTCGTGGGCCCAACCGACGTAATTCCACCGCCATAAATTCCTATAAATTCAGAAACCCCCAAAAAGAAACCTAGATCAGGAGTTCCGCCGCCGCAAGCCTCTGTAGCCACCAAAAACCAATCTGGAGCCCGTTTCGGCACCCTGTCGGAGGGGGAATCCTTCTCGAGTGGCCATCTTCATCATCCCGGCGATCTCCATGACGAGGAGGGAGTAGTTCTCCCTCGGGGCTGAGGGTATGTACCAGTATCTATGTGTTTGATCTCTCTCTCTCGTGTTCTTGAGATGTCATGATCTCGATGTACCGTGGGCTTTGCTACCATAGTTGGGTCTTATGATGTTCTTCCCCCTCTCCCTTCTTGTAATGAATTGAGTTTTCCCTTTGGAGTAATCTTATCGGATTGAGTCTTTAAGAACACTTGATGTATGTCTTGCACGTGTGTATCTATGGTGACAATGGGATATTCATGTGAGTACTTGATGTATGTTTTGGTGATCAACTTGCGGGTTTCGTGACCTCGGAAACCTAAGCATATGGGTTGGCACACGTTTTGACTCTCCGGTAGAATCTTCGGGGCACTCTTTGAAGTTCTGTGTGTTGGTTGAATAGATGATTCTGATATTGTGTGATGCATATCGTATAATCATGCCCACGGATACTTGAGGTGACAATGGAGTATCTAGGTGACAGTAGGGTATTGGTTGATATGTGTCTTAAGGTGTTATTCTAGTACAAACTCTATGATGGATCGAACGGAAAGAATAGCTTCGTGTTATTTTACTACGGACTCTTGAATAGATCGATCAGAAAGAATAACTTTGTGGTGGTTTCATACCCGACAATAATCTCTTCATTTTTTCTCCGCTATTAGTGACTTTGGAGTGACTCTTTGTTGCATGTTGAGGGCTAGTTATGTGATCCAATTATGTTATCATTGTTGAGAGAACTTATACTAATAAAAGTATGAACCCTAGTTCTTGTTTCCAAGCATTGCAATACTGTCCGTGCTCACTTTTACTGTTAGTTACCTTGCTGTTTTTGTAATTTCAGATTACAAAAACCTATATCCACCATCCATATTGCACTTGTATCATCATGACTTCGCCGAACTATTGCACCTACACAATTTACCATTGTATTGGGTGTGTTGGGGACACAAGAGACTCTTTGTTATTTGGTTGCAGGGTTGCTTGAGAGAGACCATCTTCATCCTACCTACGCCTCCCACGGATTGATAAACCTTAGGTTACCCACTTAAGGGAAAATTGCTACTCTCCTACAAACCTCTGCACTTGGAGGCCCAACAACGTCTACAAGGAGAAGGTTGCGTAGTAGACATCAGCCCGATCCCCCTCGGCCCAGCTCCAGCGGACGAGCCGGCCCATCTCGCCATGTGGCGTGGCCAGCCTCACCACGCCTGGGCCAGGCCCAAGCTGAGACCGCCCCGATCCCCGCTATTTTACCCGCGTGCACTATTTAGTTATTTAGCGCATGCCCATATTCGGCCCGTGGGTATTTTTATAATAACCTGCGATTTAATCCGATTTCAGAAAAATGCTATATATTTAAAACGCTTGTTGAATTTAATCTGTATGTCGAATCGGAATGTATTGTATATGAATCTTGTGTAGTTTTTCGCGTAGATTCATAATTTGGAACTTGCATGCATGTTTGGAATAATTTGACTTGCCATATGCCTAGTTTTGCATGCTGTCCTAATAGGGGATTATCCCGTATTAATTTTTGTGCGAGTCCGGATTGCTAAAACCCCGTGGATGAAATGCTCATGTTTTTAGGGACCTTTTTCCATGTATTTTAGAGTAGTTGTTTGTATTTTTGCATGTAGGATTCCGTCGCTAGTTTGCTATATCACGTTTAGGAGATAATTTCGCATATACGTGTGGCGATATTTTTATTTTGCAACCCCTCATATTATATATGTTTTCGGGGTAGAAAAATCCATAGAATTTAACTATGCATTTAGTTTTAGCTTTTGAGCAAGTTAGTGCACGTGATATTTTTCCATGTTGCCCTTTTGTTTATTTTGTGGGATTTAATCCGTGCATGATATGAATTAGTTTTGAACTAGAGATATGCTCTTGGATGTATAGTCTAGCCCATGGTATTTTTGGTTGCCTTAGAAATCCATGTTTAGGTGATATTTGCTTGTTCTAAAAATGCTAGAAAATAGTGCTGATTTGGAAATGCTGAAATATTTCTATGTCTGAAATCTGTTATATTTTGTTGCTGTCTTGTCATGAGTTTATCTGGTGATCTATAGCTCTTTTGAGGTTGATGCAATGGAATTAGTTGTAGACCTTAATATTTTATAGCATGTTGTCAATATTCATGCCATTTGGAGTCATGTCGCTTATAGTTTTGCTGCTGTCAATATGCCTTCAGATCGAAAACTGCACTGTCATGAACTGATATTTTCACTAAGTCTGTAACTGTGTGTGAGATGCCATTTTGTGAGTTCTTTTCCTAGTGATCCATGCTTTCATGCTAGGTGTTATTAGTAGTATGTTGTAGTGCATCTTGCCCTCTATTGCCTCATGCCTTGTTTGAGCATTTTGGATTTGTCTAGCTAGTTGTTCGAGGGTGTAGAAATTGCTATGAGGCTGATTTTGGCAGATTGTAGTGATATCTTCTTTAGCTCGTAGTTGTTGAACTGTTGTTCCGTTTTGATCGTGTCCTATATGAAACTTTCTTATAATCTCGTGTGGTTTCATATTATCTTGCTGGTTGTATGTTTTGAAATGCTTGTGATTGTCGTTGCACACATATTGCATTCATGCCATCATATCTTGTGGTGTTTGTATCTTTTGAACTGTAGCTTCATTGGAGATGTTCTCTATGTGTAAGTTGATTGGAACGACGCGTAGAATCACGTGAACTTATTTATTTTGCTGTGTAAAAAAATTAAAACATGTTAGTTCAGATCTGGACAGAATTATAAATTAACGTATGAGGTCATCTCGGAGATGCTATGTGTCATTTCCGACCTCATTTAAAATGCCTAGATAGGTAGCTTAATTACGCTTCACCTCTTGCCATGTTAAACCACATTTAATATTGCCGTGTACCTAATCGGGATAGAATTAAATAATTCGTATGTGGAGTTTCGTCAATATGCAACTTGCTGCATATTGAACTTCATTTAATGTGTAGTGTTTGGTTGTTGTGAATTGTCATGCCATGTCTTGCATATATTCAAATGATCATGCATCATATGTGGATTGCATTTTGTAGTGCATGTGCCGTGGTGAATATCGTGTGTTGATTCTTGTTTCCGGTTTCCTTCGTCTTGATAGAGTTCCGCAAGCGTGTAGTGAAGTGAGGACCCGTTCGACTACATCGACTCGTCTGCTTCACGGAGTCGTTCTTCTTCCAAGCGGGATCTCAGGCAAGATGACCATTTCCCCAGATACCATTACTATCATTGCCATGCTAGTTTTACCGCTTCTATCGTTATGTCTCGTTGCCTACTACCTGTTAAATATCAGCCTCCCAACATTGCCATGAAAACCTTTAACTTGTTCACCACCTAGTAAACCACTGATTGGCTATGTTACCGCTTGCTTTACCATGGGTTAGCATTGCTAGTTGCATGTGCAGTTGCTTCCATGTGATAACATGGATTCCTTGTTATATCACCCTATTAAATTCTATTTAATTAATGCACCTATATATTTGGTAAAAGGTGGAAGGCTTGGCCTTTCTAGCCTGGTGTTTTGTTCCACCTTTGCCCCCTTAGTTTCGGCTACCGATGCTATGTTCCATAATTGAGCGCTCCTAACACGATCGGGGTTGTTATGGGGACCCCCTTGATAATTCGTTTTAGATTAAAGCTGGTTTGGCAAGGCCCAACATTGGTACTACATTAGCCCAACATAATAATACTTTTAATACTAAAAGCATAGGGCGTCATGAACCCGAGGAGTAATTCTACATAATACAGGGAGGGCGAGTGTTGATGGTGCTGGTCCAAAACAGAGCACTCTCCGGGTCCAACCCAGGGCAACTTGGGTGATTTCTATCAGGCCACCGTACGCGTAGCTTATCCATCGTGTCCTCAGAACGAGATACGCGGCTCCTATTGGGATCGTCGACATGTCGGGTGTCTTGCTGGATTAGTTTTACCTTTGACGAATGTCTTGTGCATTGGGATTCCGGTGATGCTTTGGGTAATCTCAGAGTTCAGGTTTTCAACTAAGGAGTCTGACGAGATCACGAGCTTCGCGATCGAGGATTTCTATGCGGCTTGTGGTAATTTGTGATGGACTAGTTGGAGCACCCCTGCAAGGTTAAATCTTTTCGGAAAGCCGTGCCCGTGGTTATGTGGCAACGTGGAAACTTTGTCTAACACTGGTTCTAGATAACTTGAAGTTAAATTAATTAAAACTTGCCAACTGAGTGCGTGACCGTGACTGTCTCTTTCGCGAGTTCCTTCTCCGATCGAGGACACAGTGGGTTATGTTTGACGTAAGTAGGTGTTCAAGATCATTCATTTGATCATCAGTAGTTCACGTCCGCTATGCGTAGATCATCCCCCTCTTTATTCTTGTACTCGTAAGTTAGCCACCTCGTATAATGCTTAGTCGATTGCTGCAGCCTCACCACTTAACCTTACCTCACCTATTAATCTTTGCTAGTCTTGATACCTTTGGAAATGAGATTGTTGAGTCCCCTGTGGCTCACAGATTACTACAACACCAGTTGCAGGTACGGGTAAAGGTTACTTGACGCGAGCGAGTTGATTGTTCATTTGGAGTTTCTTCTTCTTCTTCATCGATCTAGGATGGGTTCCAAGCCGACAGCCTGGGATAGCAAGGATGGACGTCATTTTCTTTTCTCGTTTGTTTTCGTCCATAGTCAGACCATGCTCTTCTTCGTGATGTTTATGTACTGTACTGATGATACTCTGATGTAGCCTGTGGCGAGTGTAATCCAGTTCCATATATCTCATCTTTTCAGTACATGTACTTGTAACGATATCCATTCTTGCGAAACAACGAGATGCGCTTCTATCCCTGACGAGGCCCTCGTGCCAAATTGAGGATAGGATCGCATCTTGAGTGTTACAGCTAGGGACCCGTATGTCTATGGTGAACTACTCACGCTTCATCAGAAGGGCAATGAAGTTGATGTAGATGTCCTGTGTGATCAATTCCGTCTCCGGCAGATTACCCAAAAAGGCTCCGAGATTGGATCTCTTGGAAATAGAGGCTCTCGACGGTGTAAAAGTATTTTCGTGGCTCTCTTTGGCGATACGAGAATATTTGGGAATTTATAGGCCAAGAATTAGGGCTAGGAGATCTTCACGGGGCCCACAAGCCAGGGGGCTCGACCACCTCCCAAGGCGCGCCGTGCATGCTTGTGGCCTCCCGGCAACGGCCTTGCCCCCTATTCCAAGTTTGTTGCATGTCTTCTCGTCCAAGAAAAATCTTTCTGGAGATTTTATTCCATTTGGACTCCGTTTAATATTCCTTCTCTGCAATATTCAAAAACGTGGAAAAACAGAAATTGGCACTAGGCTCAAGATTAATAGGCTTAGTTCCAAAAATACTATAACATAACATATAAATGCATATAAAATATCCAAAACATATAATATAATAGCATGCAACAATCAAAAATTATAGATACGTTGGAGACGTATCAGCATCCCCAAGCTTAATTCCTGCTCGTCCTCGAGTAAGTAAATGATAAAAATAGAATTTTTTATGTGGAATGCTACCTAACATATTTATCCATGTAATATTCTCTATTGTGGCATGAATATTCAGATCCATAAGACTCAAAACAAAAGTCTAATATTGACATAAAAACAATAATATTTCAAGCATACTAATAAGGCAATTGCTTCCTTTCAAAATAACATGGTCTTAGAAAGTTATCCCTACAAAATCATATGGTTTGGCTATGCTCCATTTTCACCACACAATGTATCTAAATCATGCACAACCGCGATGAAAATCAAGCAATTGGTTCACACTTTTTATGTTCTCAAACCTTTTCAACTCTCACGCAATACATGAGCGTGAGCCATGGGTATAGCACTATAGGTGGAATAGAATGAGGTGGAAGTTGCAAAAGGAAAGGAAGAAGATAGTCTCACATCAACTAGGCATATCAACGGGCTATGGAGATGCCCATCAATAGATATCAATGTGAGTGAGTAGGTATTGCCATGCAACAAATGCACTAGATCTATAAGTGTATGAAAGCTCAAAAAGAAAACTAAGTGGTTGTGTAAAAGATGTAATTCCACTAGTTATATGAAAGTGACAACTTAGGAGACTCTCTATGAAGAACATGGTGCTATTTTGGAGAAAAAGTGTGAAAAAACATAGTAGCATTGTCCCTTCTCTCTTTCTCTCATTTTTTTTCTTTTCCTTTTTCTTTTCTTTCTTTTTTTGAATGGGCTTCTTTCGCCTCTTTTATTTTTTTATGGGCTTCTCTAGCCTCTTTTATTTTTTGTAAAGTCCGGAGACTCATCCCAACTTGTTAGGGAATCATAGCTTCCATCATCCTTTTCTCATACGGGACAATGCTCTAATAATGCAAATCATCACACTTTTATTTACTTACAACTCAAACATTACAACTCGATATCTAGAACAAAGTATGACTCTATAAGCAATATGGAAGTGATGGCGCGTGTCATAAAAACTAGACGGTGGTGTTGCATGGCAATATATCTCGGAATGGCTATGAGAATGCCATAATAGGTAGGTATGGTGGTTGTTTTGAGGAAAATATATGGTGGCTGTTTTGAGGAAGGTGGGTTCAATGTACTGGCGAAAGTTGCGCGATACTAGAGAGGCTAGCAAAGGTGGAAGGGTGAGAGTGCGTATAATCCATGAACTCAACATTAGTCATAAAGAACTCACATACTTATTGCGAAAGCCTATTAGTTATCGCAGCAAAGTATTAGACGCATGCTCCTAGGGGAAGGGCTGGTAGGAGTTAACCATTGCGCGATCCCGACCTCCACACAAAGGTTGACAATCGTTAAACAAATCATGCTCCGACTTCATCACATAACGGTTCACCATACGTACATGCTATGTGCAACACAAGATTCATCACAAGTATTTCTTCTAATTCACAATTACTTACTAGCATGACTCTCATATCACCATCTTCATATCTCAAAAATATATGCAAGAAATCAAACTTCTCATCATATTCAATGCACTTAATAAGAAAGTTGTTATGATATCCCTCTTGGATGTCTATTATATTAGGACTAAATTCATAACCTAAACCAATTACCATGTTGTTTAAAGAACTCACAAAATAATATAAGTGAGGCAAGAGAGTTTAATAATTTCTATAAAACAAAACACCGTCGTCTCTAAAAGATATAAGTGAAGTACTAGAACAACATTGCCTAGCTCAAAAGATATAAGTGAAGCACAAAGAGTATTCTAATAAATTCACGATTCAGCATGCATCTCTCTCAAAAGGTGTGTGCTGCCAGGATGATTGTGGAAAACTAAATAGTAAAGACTCATAACATACAAGACGCTCCAAGCAAAACACATATCATGTGTTGAATAAAATTATGGCCTCAAGTAAATTTACCGATGGATTGAAGACGAAAGAGGGGATGCCTTCCGGGGCATCCCCAAGCTTAGGCTCTTTGGTATCCTTGAATATGGCTTGGGGTTCCTTGGGCATCCCCAATCTTAGGCTCTTTACACTCCTTATTTCGTATTCCATCAAATCTTTACCCAAAACTTGAAAACTTCACAACACAAAACTCAACAGAAAACTCACGAGATCCGTTAGTATAAGAAAAATAAATCAGCACTTAGGTACTGTTGTGAACTAATTATTTATTTCTATTGATGTAATATTTACTATATTCCAACTTATCCATGGTTCATACCCCCCGATACAAACATAGATTCATCAAAATAAGCAAACAACACAAAGAAAACAGAATGTGTAAAAAACAGAACAGTATGTAGAAATCTGTTTACTTCAAATACTTATGTATCTCAAAAACTTTTGCAAAATGAGGACTATCTAGGAAATTTGTAAAATAATCTTGTGTAAAAAATATAGATCAAAAGCACGTTCCGATGAATTTATAAAATTCCTCGATTGAGAGCGAAAGTTTCTGTTTTTCAGCAGAATCAACTTACAAACACCGTGGACCATCCCAAAGGTTTTACTTGGCTCGAACACTAATTAAAACAAGAAAACACAATTTTACAGAAGTAATAATATGTGCAGCACTCAAAAACATAAGCATAATCAAAAACATGAAAATAAAATTGGGTTGCCTCCCAACAAGCGCTATTTTTTTGACATTAACAAGCGCTATTGTTTAACGCCCCTAGCCACACATAAATAATTTTAATGATGCTCTCACGGAAGACAAGAATTGAAGCACAAAGAGAGCATCATATAGCATGTCAAAATCACATTTAAGTATAACATACTTCCTACACATAGGCATTTTATAAGCAAATAAATTATCAAGGTAAGCAAAAACTAGCATATGCAAGGGAGAAGAATAAAGCATTGACAATCTCAACATAACGAGAGGTAAACTAGTAATATGAAAATTTCTAGGAACATATTTTCCTCTCTCATAATAATTGAATGTAATATCACACTCAAATTCAACAATATATATATCATATAAAATTTTCTCTTCATGATCTACACGCATGCAAAGTTGACACTCTTCCAAAATAGTGGGATTATCATCAAATAAAGTCATGACCTCTCCAAACCCACTTTTATCAAACAATTCATAAGATTGAACATTCTCCAACTATGTGGGATCTAAAGTTCACACTCATCCAAACCCACTTTCATTGTTATTTCAAACACTATTATAGAGATCACATTCATCATGAGGCTTAAATAAATTTTCCACATCACAAGAAGAATCACCCCAATCATGATCATTGCAATAAGTAGTGGACATAGCAAAATTAGCATCCCCAAGCTTAGGGTTTTACATATTATTAGCACAATTGACATTAATAGAATTTATAGTAAAATCATTTCAATCATGCTTTTTAATCAAGGAGTTATCACGAATCACTTTATAAATTTCTTGTTTCGACACATCATCAAAATTTTCAGATTGATGATTTTCAAACAAAACTTCATAGAGATAATCAAGTGCACTAAACTCACTAGAAATTGGTTCATCATAATTGGATCTCTTGAAAACATTAGCAAGTGGACGAGGATCAATATCAATAGATTTTTAGCAAGCAAAGATGCAAGCATTTAGAAGGCCCATGGCAACACAAGCAAACAAAAAGAGATCTCGCGAAAAAAGGCGAATAAAACGGCAAATTGGTAAAGTGGGGGAGAGGAAAACGAGAAGAAAATGATGTAAATGCAAGAGATGAGTTTGTGATGGGTACTTAGTAGGCTTGATCTTGCTATGTGTCCTCCCCGACAACGGCGCCAGAAATCCTTCTTGCTACCTCTTGAACTTGCGTTGGTTTTCCCTTGAAGAGGAAACGGTTATGCAACGAAGTAGATAAGTATTTCCGTCAGTTTGTTGATAACCAAGGTATCAATCCATTAGGAGGAACAAGCAAGGCCCCAATAGTAGTACATGCACAAATATCAAACACTTGCACCCAACACTATAAAGGAGTTGTCAATCCCTTCAGAGTTATTTGCAAGGATGAGATCTGATAGAGATAGATATAAAATATTGATAGATCTGAAAGTAAAACTAAAGTAAATAAATTGCAGAAAAGTATTTTTGGTATTTTTGGTTTATAGAACTGAATATACAGGAAAATAGACCCGGGGGCCATAGGTTTTACTAGAGGCTTCTCTCATAAAGGAAAATAATGCGGTGGGTGAACAAATTATTGTCGAGCAATTGATAAAAAAGTGAATAATCATGAAGATGTCTAAGGCAATGATTATGCATATAGGCATCACGTCCATATCAAGTAGACCGAAACGATTTTACATCTACTACTATTACTCCACACATCGACCGACTCGTTCCTACATCTAGAGTATCAAGTTCATGAAGAACAGAGTAATGCATTAAGTAAGATGACATGATGTAGAGGGATAAACTCAAGCAATATGATGAAAACCCCATCAATTTATCCTCGATGGAAACAATACAATACGTGCCTCGCTACCCTTACTGTCACTGGTTGAGGACACCACAAGATTGAACCCAAAACTAAGCAGTTCTCCCATTGCCAGAATTACTAATCTAGTTGGCCAAACCAAACCAATAATTCAAAGAGACTTGCAAATATATGAAATCATGCATATAAGAATTCAAAAGAGACTCAAATAATATTCATAGATAATCTAAACATAAACTCACAATTCATCGGATCTCGACAAACACACCGCAAAAGAGTATTACATTGGATAGATCTCCATGAAGATCATGAAGAACATGGTACTGAAGATCAAAGAGATAGAAGAAGCCATATAGATACTAGCTATGGACCCGTAGGTGTGTGGTGAACTACTCATGCTTCATCGGAGGGGCAATGGAGTTGATGTAGATGGCCTCCGTGATCAATTCCCTCTCCGGCAGATTACCGGAAAAGGCTCCCAGATTGGATCTCTCAGAAACAGAGGCTCCAGGTGGCGTAAAAGTATTTTTGTGGCTCCCTTTGGCGATACGGGAATATTTGGGAATTTATAGGCCAAGAATTACGGTTAGGATACCTGCAGGGGGCCCACAAGCCAGGGGGCGCGGCCACCCCCTCCCCCCTAGGGAGCTCCCTGCAGCCTTATGGCCTCCTGGCAACTACCTTCCAGAGATTTTATTCCGTTTGCAGTCCGTTTAATATTCCTTATCTGCAATATTCAAAAACATGGAAAAAAAGAAACTGACACTAGGCTCTAGATTAATAGGTTAGTCCCAAAAATAATATAAAACAACATATAAGTGCTTATAAAACATCCAGAACATATAATATAATAGCATGGAACAATCAATAATTATAGATACGTTGGAGACGTATCACGCCTTTAAACAGATTGGTACCATTATCAGTGATAATGCTGTGGGGATAATCAAAACGAAAAATCAGCTTTTTCAGGAACTTGACTGTTGTCTTTGCCCCACAGTTGCTGACTGGCTCTGCTTCAACCCACTTGGTAAATTTGTCAACCGCCACCAATAGATGAGTCTTTTTGTCGGAAGACATCTTGAACGTGTCGACCATATCAAGCCCCCAGAGTGCAAAAGGGCATGTGATTGGGATCATGCACAATTCCTGAGCCAGCACGTGTACTTGGCGGCCAAAATTCTGACACCCATCACACTTGTGCACTATATCCTCTACGTCTGCATGAGCCGTCAACCAGTAGAAACCATGTCGAAAAGTCTTCGACACTAAGGATCACGACCCTGCGTGATGCCCATAGTCGCCGACATGTATCTCATTGAGAATATCTCGACCTTCCACCGGGGAAACACATCGTTGAAAAACCCCACACGTGCTCCAATTGTGTAACTCGCCCTTATGGATAACCATGGACTTGGACCGCCGTACGATCTATCTGGCAAAGATTTCGTCAGTTGGCAACTCGCCTCGGGCCATATAATCCATATAAGGAACTGTCCAGTCAGGAACTACCCGGAGAGCCGCCACCAATTGTGATTCTAGGTAAGGAACTGCTATGTCCTCTTCAGAAAGCAACTTCACAGAAGGGTTATGCAAGACATCCAGGAACACATTGGGGGGAACAGGATTGCGTTGGGCTCCAAGGCGTGACAAAGCATCAGCCACCTCGTTCTGATGATGATCAATATTATCAACCTGGTAGCCGTTGAAGTGACCCGACACCTCGGTTACTTCATGCCTATAAGCCGCCATCAATGGATCTTTGGAGTCCCAAGTTGCATATACTTGTTGAGCCACTAAATCTGAATTGCCCAAACATCTGACTAGGCTGAGGTTCATCTCCTTAGCTATCCTGATCCCATGGAGGAGAGCCTCATGCTCAGTCGTGTTGTTGGTGCAAGGAAACATGAGACGCAAAACATAGCAAAATTTGTCGCCTCATGGGGAAGATACACCACGCCAGCTCCTGAGCCTTCCAACTGCCTAGAACCATCAAAGTGAATAGTCTAGTATGTGTTATCAGGCCTATCTTCAGGAATCTGCAACTTGGTCCAATTGTTGATGAAATCCACCAAAGCTTGAGACTTGATGGCCGTGCGAGGCACATATTTCACATGGTGAGGACCAAGCTCGATTGCCCACTTAGCAAGCCGCCCAGTAGCTTCACGATTGTGTATAATGTGCCCAATTGGTGTCGAACTGACCACAGTGATTGGGTGCTCCTGGAAGTAATGCTTCAGCTTCCGGCTTGCCATAAAATCCCCAAAGACCAGCTTCTGCCAGTGTGGGTATCATTGTTTAGACAAAGTCAATACCTCAATAACAAAATGCACCGGCCGCTGAACCGGATATTCTTTGCCTTCTTCCTTGCGTTCAACAACCACCTCCACACTCACTGCTTTAGAGTTAGCAGCAATATAAAGGAGGATTGGTTCCTTATCAGTCGGGGCGGCTAACATAGGCGGCTCAACAAGTTGTTTCTTAAGGGCTTCAAAAGCTTCGTTAGCTGCATCAGTCCAAACAAAATGATCGGTTTTCTTGAGCAACTCGTAAAGGGGGATGGCCATCTCACCGAGGTGACTTATAAAATGGCTCAACGCCGCAATTCAACCAGCCATGCATTGAACCTGGTTGATGTTGGTCGGTTTACCAAGTGAGGTTATAGCCTTGATTTTATCCGGGTTAGCTTTGATGCCCCGCTTTCGCACCAGGAAACCCAACAACTTGCGTGCAGGAACCCCAAAGACACATTTGGTCGGTTTAAGCTTCATCTGGTACACTTGAAGGTTGTCAAACGTCTCCCTGAGATCACCTAAAAGCATCTCCTTATTCTGTGATTTCACCACGATATCATCAACGTAAGCATGAACATTATGCCCGATCTGACTGTGCAAACAGTTCTAAATACAACGTTGATAAGTCGCCCCTACACTCTTAATCCCAAAGGGCATAGAGACATAGAAGAAAGATCCGAAGGGAGTTATGAAAGCCGTCTTCTCCTGATCCTCTTTATCCATCTTGATCTCGTGATAACCAGAGTACGCATCCAGAAAGCACAAACGCTCACAACCCGTTGTAGAGTCAATGATTTGATCCATACGGGGGAGGGCAAAGGGATCCTTTGGGCAAGCTTTGTTGAGATCTATATAATCGATGCACATACAAAAAGTTCGTTCTTCTTGAGAACTAGGACCGGGTTAGCAGACCACTCAGGATGGAAAACTTAGATGATGAACCCGGTGGCCAAGAGCCGGCCGACTTATTCCCCAATCGCTTTACCTCTCTCCTTGTTAAAATGATAGAGGTACTGTCGAACGGGCTTCATCTTGGGATCTACATTAAGATGGTGCTCAGCGAATTCTCTCGGTACTCCTGGCATGTCAGAAGGCTTCCATGCAAAGATGTCCCGATTCTCACAAATGAATTCGATGAGCGCGCTTTCCTATTTGGGATCCAAGCCGGTGCCAATAGTAAACTGCTTAGAAGAGTCACCTAGGGTGAAATCAACTTCTTAAGTATCATCTGTCGGCTTGAACTTGAGGGGCGGCTTAGAAATAATGGTTGGTTTTTTTAGCGGAATCATGTTGGTCGGTTCCACATTGGCCTTGTGCAACTTCAACCCTTCAACAGCGCATGCCGACTCAGCATATGCGGCATATCCTTCTTTGCATTCCTACACTATATTTCGGTCCCCGTTGACTATGATGGTACCTTTAAGACCGGGCATTTTGAGATTGAGGTACACATAGCAAGGCTGAGCCATGAAGTGGGCGTAACTCGGCCGCCCGAACAAAGCGTGGTAAGGACTCTTGATTTTGAACACCTCAAACATCAGAGCCTCGCTCCTATAATTGGATTCATCGCCAAAAGCCACATTCAACTTGATCCGCCCAACTGGATACGCCGACTTGTGCGGGACAATGACGTGAAAGACCGTAGTCGAGGGCATCAAGTCATTCTCAGAAAAATTCATCCACCGGAAGGTATCGTAGTACAAGATGTTGATGCTGCTACCTCCATCCATAAGGACCTTGGAGAAGGTGTATCCCCCAACCTGTGGTACCAACACCAATGCTAAGTCGTTAGGATTATCAACCTGTGGTGGGTGATCAGCTCTACTCCATGTGACGGGCTGTTAAGACCAATTGTTGTATCTGGGAACCACCGGTTCAGCCATGTTGATCGCCCTCTATTTGATTTTCTTATCCCTTTTATAGGTGTTAGTGGTGAAAACATGGTACTGGCCATTGTTCAGTGATGTTTGCTGTGTATCCCTTGCAACGGCGCCAGAAATAGTTGTGTCGACGGCACCAGGAATCCTTCAGCTACGGCTACGCCTTAAGGGACTTCCTAGGCAAGTATGCAAAGGATTTCCCCCGTGGCCTTGGAGCCTTGCGTTGGTGTTCCCTCGAAGCGGAAACGGTGATGTAGCACAGCGACGGTAAGTATTTCCCTCACGTTGAGAACCAAGGTATCAATCCGGCGGAAGAGTATCTCAAGATCCTGCACAAAGACAAAAGCTTGCACCCAGTGCTATGATGGGGTTGTCAATCCCTTATAGATTGTTTGCCAAGTGAGAACTGGAAGCAACAAAGTAACAAAGCAAAGTAAAAGCGGGATTGTAAACGATGGATGTGAATAGACTCGGGGGCCGTAGTGCTTACTAGTGGCTTCTCTCATGAAAGCAAATAGATGGAGGGTGAACAAATTATTGTCGAGCAATTGATAGAACTGTGCAGAGTCGTGACGATATCTATGCAATGATTATTTCTATAGGCATCACGTCCCAAACAAGTAGACCGATACTTTCTGCATCTACTACTATTACTCCACACGTCGATCGCTATCCTGCATGCATCTAGTGTATTAAGTCCATAAGAACAGAGTAATGCCTTAAGCAAGATGACATGATGTAGAGGGATAATCTCAAACCAATGATAAAAACCCCATCTTTTTACCCTTGATGGCAACTGCTTGATGTGTGCCTTGCTGCCCCTACTGTCACTGGGAAAGGTCACCACATGGCAGAACCCAAAACCAAGCACTTCTCCCATTGCAAGAATCATAGATCTAGTTGGCCAAACAAAACCCAAGACTCGGAGAGACTTACAAGGATATCAAATCATGCATATAAGAAATCAGCAAAGACTCAAATATATATCATAGATAATCTGATCAGAAGTCCACAATTCATCGGATCTCGACAAGCACACCGCCAAAGAAGATTACATCGGATAGATCTCCATGAAGATTATGGAGAACTTTGTATTGAAGATCCAAGAGAGAGAAGAAGCCATCTAGATACTAACTACGGACCCGTAGGTCTGAAGTGAACTACTCACGAGTCATTGGAGGGGCGATGATGATGATGAAGAAGCCCTCCAACTCCAAAGTCCCCTCCGGCAGGGTGCCGGGAAGGGTCTCCAGATGAGATCTCGCGGAAACGGTAGCTCGCGGCGGCGGAAAAGTATTGTCGAGGCTCCCCTGATTTTTTGCGGAATATTTGGGAATTTATAGGCCAAAGACCTAGGTCAGGGGGCGCCAGGGAGGCCACAAGCCTGCCCACCGCTGCCTCCCCCCTAGTGGCGGAGTGGGGGCTTGTGGGCTCCCTGGAGACCACCTGGCTTGGCCCAAAAGCCCCCTGGACTTCTTCCGTTCGGGAAAAAATCATTTCGGGGTTTTTCTTCCGTTTAGACTCCATTCCAAAATCAGATCTGAAAAGAGTCAAAAACACGGAAAAAAAGGAACTGGCACATGGCACTGAATTAATAAGTTAGTCCCAAAAAGATATAAAAAGGTACATAAAACATACAAAGAAGGCAAGATAACAGCGTGCAACCATAAAAATTATAGATACATTTGAGACGTATTAAGCAACCCCAAGCTTAACTCCTGCTCGTCCTCGAGTAGGGAAGTGATAAGAATGAATTTTTGATGCTTTCATGCTACCTAGCATAGGTGTCTTTTGTAATTCCTCTTATGTGACGTGAATGTTCAGATCCATTAGATTCAAAACAATAGTTTGCTATTGATGTGGAAACAATAATAATTCAAGCAAACTAGCAAAGTAATCATGAACTTTCAAAATAACAAGGCCAAAAGAAAATTATCCCTACAAAAGCATATAGTCTGACTATGCTCTATCATCATTGCACAACGAATTTAAATCATGCACAACCCCGGTATTGGCCAAGTAATTGTTTCACACCTTTACTTTCTCAAAAATTTTCAACTCTCACGCAATACATGAGTGTAAGCCATGGTTATAGCACTATAGATGGTGTGGAATGTGGTGGGGGTTGCAAGAAAAAAAAGGAGAAGATAGTCACATTAACTAGGCATCTCAATGAGTTGTGGAGATGCTCATAAATAGATATCAATGTGAATGAGTAGGGATTTCCATACAAATGATGCACTAGAGCTACAAGTATGTGAAAGGTCTTAAAGAAAATTAGTGGGTGTGCATCCAACTTGCTTGCTCACGAAGACCTAAGGCAATTTTGAGGAAGCCTATCATTGGAATATACAAGCCAAGTTATATAATGAGAATTTCCCACTAGCTATATGGTGGTGACAAAACGAGAGACTCTCAATCATGAAGATCATGGTGCTCAAAATGCACAAGTGTGGAAAAAGTGGTAGCATTGTCCCTTCTCTCTTTTTCTCTCTTTCTCTTTTTTTGGTGGGCTCTTTGGCCTCTTTTTTGTGGTCTTCCTTGTCCTCTTTTATTTCCTCACATGGGAAAATGCTCCAATAATGATGATCATCACACTTTCGACTCAAAACTTAGAGCAATTAGGACTCTATATGGAATGCCTTCGGTAGTGTACCGTGGCAATGATCTAGCATGGCATAGACATCAATGGAAACATCATGCTAGCTATCTTAAGATCGTGCAAAGGCAATGTAGATGTGGTGGCACATGTCATGGTGGTAGTTGAATGGCAATATATCTCGGAATGACTTTGTAAAAGCCATAGTAGGTAGGTATGGTGGCTGTTTTGAGGGAGGCTAATGGTGGGTTTTGTGCATCGGCGAAAATTGCGCGGCACTAAGAAGATAGTGATGGTGGAAGGTGAAAGTGCATCTAAACCATGGACTCAACATTAGTCATGAAGAACTCATATACTTGTTGCAAAAGTTTTATTAGTAATCGAAACAAATCATTCAACGCATACTCCTAGGGGAAGGGTTGGTAGGTATAAACCATCGCGCGATCCCGACCGCCACGCAAAGGATGACAATCAATATACTAATCATGCTCAGACTTCATCACATAGCGGTTCACCATACATGCATGCTACGGGAATCACTAACTTCAACACAAGTATTTCTAGATCCACAACACCTTACTAGCATGACTTCAATATTACCATAACCACAACTCAAAACTAATTGAGATGAATCAAACTTCTCTAACTATTCAATGCACATGAAGGTGGAAGTTTTCATATCCCTTTGGATAACTACCCCTTTTGAGACTACTTTCAAAGCATAGATCAGCTGCCAAGCCACGCACCACTGCGCTCTAAAAGATATAAGTGAAGCACATAGAGCAAAAGTATCTAGCTCAAAAGATATAAGTGAAGCACATGTGAGCTGAGTTGTCTACCAAAAGATTTAAGTGAAGCTCGACAAAATCACGGTGCGTGCATGTCTCTCTCTCTAGGTGTGCAGCAAGGATGATTGTGACACAACAAAATAAAATACTCCTACGATACAAGACGCTCCAAGCAAAAACACATAACATGTGGTGAATAAAAATATAGCCCCAAGTAACGTTACCGATGGATTGAAGACGAGAGAGGGGATGCCTTCCCGGGGCATCCCCAAGCTTGGGCTTTTACGGCATCCTTGAATCTGTTGGGCTGCCTTGGGCATCCCCAAGCTTGAGATCTTGCCACTCTTTATCTCTTTGTCCATAAGAACTTCACCCAAAACTTGAAAACTTCACAACACGAAACATAAACAGAAACTCGTGATAACATTAGTACAACAAAGATAACCACCACTTCCTTAGGTACTGTAGCACACTTTAAATTCTACTTGTGCTGATGTTGGGTTACTGTACTTTCAATCTTCCATGGCTAATACCCCCCGATACTATCCATATTTTCATCAAAATAAGCAACCAACACAACAAAAACAGAATCTGTTAACAGCAGACCAGTCTGTAGCAATATGTATGTTTCATATACCTCTAGTACTTCACAAATTCTGAAACATTTATACAGTGTGAATAATTTGCATAGCAATCAGCAGAAAAAAGAACCAACTCAAAAGCTCTTACAGAAAAAAAGTGAAAATTCTTTTAGTGAGCAGAAAGTTTCTGTCTTTTCCAGCATGACCAAACGATCATCCCCAAGACTAATCATAACGGTTTTGCTTGGCACAAACGCAAAAAAGAAACAAAAAAACACAATCATAACAGAATTATGAAAGTGTCTAAAACACAAAACAGAAAGAAAAAGGAAAGATTCGTTGGGTTGCCTCCCAACAAGCGCTTTTGTTTAATGCCCTTAGCTAGGCGAAAGTGATGGAATCACGTATAGTCATCTTTGGTACTCAAACCATAAGTAGCCCTCATCATAGATTCATAAGGCAATCTTATTTTATTTCTTGGCAAGTTCTCCATGCCCTTCTTCAAGGGAAATTGAAATCTAATATTCCCTTCCTTCATATCGATGATAGCACCAATAGTCCTTAGGAAAGGTCTACCAAGAATAATGGGACATGAAGGATTGCAATCTATGTCAAGTACAATGAAATCCACGGGTACATAGTTCTTATTTGCAACAATAAGAACATCATCGATCCTCCCCATGGGATTCTTGACGGTGGAATCCGCAAGATGCAAATTAAGAGAACACTCTTCAATCTCATGAAAACCAAGAATGTCACATAAAGACTTTGGAATCGCGGAAACACTAGCACCCAAATCACACAAAGCATTGCACTCATAGTTTTTGATCTTGATTTTGATAGTAGGTTCCCACTCATCATGAAGTTTTCTAGGTATAGAGACTTCTAGTTCGAGCTTCTCTTCAAGAGATTTCATTATAGCATCTACGATATGCGCGGTAAAGGCTTTGCTTTGGCTATAAGCATGTGGAGAGTTTGCAATGGATTGCATCAAATAAATGCATTCAAACAAGGAGAAATTATCATAATTGAATTCCTTGAAATCCAAAGTGGGAGTTTCATTAGTACCCAAAAATTGACTTCTTCTACTCCACTCTCCACACCTTTATCATCAAGATAGGTGGACTCCGAATCATTGGGGCGTTTTTCAACCAAAGTGGATTCATATCCAGCCCCTCCATAAGTAGGTTTGACACGCGAAAACAAAGATTCAAGAGGAGACACACCAAGCACTTTAAGATCTTCGCGATTTGCATCACTAGAACGCACCCTTTTAAACCATTCATGTCTAGCGCGAATTTGGGCGGTTCTTTCTTTGCTCTCATTCATGGAGATACGCATAGCTTTCAAAGTTTCATCAAAGTTGATCTTGGGAGGAGCGCATCTAACTTTCAAAGCATCAATATCACAAGACATCCTATCAACGCTCTTAGCCAAATCGTCTATTTTGAGTAGTTTTTCCTCTATGGACGCATTGAAAATCTTTTGAGAGTTGATGAACTCTTTGATATTACTCTCTAGATCAGAGGGTAATTTGTTATGATTTCCATAAGTGTTGTCGTAGGAATTGCCATAATTGTTAGAGTAGTTACTAGGAAAATGCCTAGGAACATAGTTTCCTCTAAAAGCATTGTTGTTGCCAAAATTGTTCCTACCAACAAAATTCACGTCCAAACTAGCGTTGCTACTCTCAATCAAAGAAGATAGTGGCATGTCATTAGGATCTACGGTAGAGTTTCTACTAGCAACCAAATTCATCAACTCGTCCATCTTAGCACTAAGCGATTTAATCTCTTCTATAGCGTGCACCTTTTTGCTAGCAGGCGACCTTTCAGTGTGCCACTGACAGTAGTTGGTCATGATATTGTCTAGGAGTTTTGTAGCGTCTCCTAACGTGATTTCCATGAACGTTCCACCTGAGGCGGAGTCCAAGATATTGCAAGAAGCGAAATTCAAGCCAGCGTAAAAGATTTGTATAATCATCCACGAACTCAAGCCATGAGCGGGACAATTTCTAATCATAAGCTTCATCCTCTCCCAAGATTGTGCAACGTGTTCATGATCAAGTTGCTTGAAATTCATGATATTGTTACGTAAGGAGATGATCTTAGCCGGCGGAAAATACTTGGATATGTAAGCATCTTTGCACCTATCCCAAGAATCGATACTATTTTTAGGCAAAGAAGAAAACCAAGTTTTTGCGCGATCTCGCAACGAGAAAGGAAAAAGTTTCAACTTAATCACGTCATTATCCACATCTCTTTTCTTTTGCATATCACAAAGCTCAATGAAGGTATTGAGATGGGATGCGGCATCTTCACTAGGAAGGCCAGAGAATTGCTCTTTCATAACAAGATCCAGCAAAGCTGCGTTGATTTCATACAATTCCGCACTAGTGGCGGGAGCAATCGGAGTACTAATAAAATCATTATTATTAGTGCTCGAGAAGTCGCAAAGTTTCGTGTTTTCAGACATGATGACTTCAACAACCAAACAAGCACACAAGCAAGAAAGAAAACCGGCAAAGGCAAAAGAAAACGGCGAAGGCGAAAGGCGAATGAAAACGGCAAATGTGAAGTGGGGGAGAGGAAAACGAGAGGCAACTGGCAACAAAAGTAAATGCAAGACAAGATTTTGTGAGACCTACTTGGATAGATCTTAATTTCTCCTCCCCGGCAACGGCGCCAGAAATACTTCTCATGTTTGTTGTGTATCCCTTGCAACGGCGCCAGAAATAGTTGTGTCGACGACACCAGGAATCCTTCAGCTACGGCTACGCCTTAAGGGACTTCCTAGGCAAGTATGCAAAAGATTTCCCCCGTGGCCTTGGAGCCTTGCGTTGGTGTTCCCTCGAAGCGGAAAGGGTAATGTATCATAGCGACGGTAAGTATTTACCTCAGTTTGAGAACCAACGTATCAATCCGGCGGAAGAGTATCTCAAGATCCTGCACAAACACAAAAGCTTGCACCCAACGCTATGAAGGGGTTGTCAATCCCTTATAGATTGTTTGCCAAGTGAGAACTGAAAGCAACAAAGTAACAAAGTAACAAAGCAAAGTAAAAGCGGAGTTGTAAACGATGGATGTGAATAGACACGGGGGCCGTAGTGTTTACTAGTGGCTTCTCTCATGAAAGCAAATAGACGGAGGGTGAACAAATTACTATCGAGCAATTGATAGAACTGTGCAGAGTCGTGACGATATCTATGCAATGATTATTTCTATAGGCATCACGTCCGAAACAAGTAGACCGATACTTTCTGCATCTACTACTATTACTCCACACGTCGACCGCTATCCTGCATGCATCTAGTGTATTAAGTCCATAAGAACAAAGTAACGCCTTAAGCAAGATGACATGATGTAGAGGGATAATCTCAAACCAATGATAAAAACCCCATCTTTTTACCCTTGATGGCAACTGCTTGATGTGTGCCTTGCTGCCCCTACTGTCACTGGGAAAGGTCACCACATGGCAGAACCCAAAACCAAGCACTTCTCCCATTGCAAGAATCATAGAACTAGTTGGCCAAACAAAACCCAAGACTCGGAGAGACTTACAAGGATATCAAATCATGCATATAAGAAATCAGCAAAGACTCAAATATATATCATAGATAATCTGATCACAAGTCCACAATTCATCGGATCTCGACAAACACACCGCCAAAGAAGATTTCATCGGATAGATCTCCATGAAGATCATGGAGAACTTTGTATTGAAGGGCCAAGAGAGAGAAGAAGCCATCTAGCTACTAACTACGGACCCGTAGGTCTGAAGTGAACTACTCATGAGTCATTGGATGGGCGATGATGATGATGATGAACCCTCCAACTCCAAAGTCCCCTCCGACAGGGTGCCGGGAAGGGTCTCGAGATGAGATCTCGCGGAAACGGAAGCTTGCGGCGGCGGAAAAGTATTTTCGAGGCTCCCCTGATTTTTTGCGCAATATTTGGGAATTTATAGGCCAAATACCTAGGTCAAGGGGCGGCCAGGGAGGCCACAAGCCTGCCCACCGCCGCCTCCCCCCTGGTGGCGGAGTGGGGGCTTGTGGGCTCCCTAGATCCCACCTGGCTTGGCCCAAAAGCCCCCTGGACTTCTTCCGTTCGGGAAAAAAACATTTCGGGGTTTTTCTTCCGTTTGGACTCCGTTCCAAAATCAGATCTGAAAAGAGTCAAAAACACAGAAAAAACAGGAACTCGCACTTGGCACTGAATTAATAAGTTAGTCCCAAAAAGATATAAAAAGGTACATAAAACATACAAAGAAAGCAAGATAACAGTGTGAAACCATCAAAAATTATAGATACGTTTGAGACGTATCATTCAGCTGCTTAGGGTTGCTCTGAAAACAGCCCTGGTTATTGGCTGCTGAAACCCGCCCTGGTTGTTTTGCTGCTGAAAGCCACCGTGGATATGGTACTGCTGGTTACCCTGGCCAGACTGTTGTCCGCCATTATTACTCGAGCCGCCTTGCCCCTGAGGGCCCGAACTAGGGAACCCACTGAACGAGCTCCCTTGGGATCTGCCAGAACCAAACTGACCCAAATGTCCACAACCATTTCCCCCTTGGTGATCTCTCGAAGCTTGAAGATGAAGTTCGTGCATCACGAAGCAGTTTTCCCAAGAATGGTTATATGGGGCATCCAGGGTACTATGCTTAGGACAAGGCCCCTTGAGCAGCTCCTCATAATTACGTGGTTTTTTCCCACTAAAGCCCCGATTTTGTCTAGTGTTCCGACGCTGGTTTCTTGCCCGGTGCTGGTGTTGGCAACAAAATCAGACGTGTCGTCTTGGTGCCTTCTCCTTCCTTAACCTCCCTGGTTGCCATTACGTCCTTGAGCTTGGAGGTGACTCTTGCTCCCGTCTCTTTCTTGACTTCACTGGCTTTATCATTGTTGGAAATATGCCCTAGAGGCAACAATAAAATGGTTATTATCATATTTCCTTGTTCATGATAGTCGTCTATTGTTCATGCTATAATTGTATTAACAGGAAACAGTAATACATGTGTGAATAAATAGATCACAATGTGTCCCTAGCAAGCCTCTAGTTAACTAGCTCGTTAGTCAATAGATGATCATGGTTTCCTGATCATGGGCATTAGATGTCATTGATAACGGGATCACATCATTGGGAGAATGATGTGATGGACAAGACCCAATCCTAAGCATAGCACTAGATCGTATTGTTCGTATGCTAAAGCTTTTCTAATGTCAAGTGTATTTTCCTTCGACCGTGAGATTGTGCAACTCTCGGATACCGTAGGAGTGCTTTGGGTGTATCAAACGTCACAACGTAACTGGGTGACTATAAAGGTGCACTACGGGTACCTCCGAAAATGTCTGTTGGGTTGGTACGAGTCAAGATCGGGATTTGTCACTCCGTGTGACGGAGAGGTATCTGTGGGCCCACTCGGTAGAACATCATCATGAGCTCAATGTTACTAAGGAGTTAGTCACACGATGACGTGCTACGGAACGAGTAAAGAGACTTACCGGTAACGAGATTGAACAAGGTATAGGTATACCGACGATCGAATCTCGGGCAAGTTCTATACCGACAGACAAAGGGAATCGTATACGGGATTGATTAAATCCTTGACATCGTGGTTCATCCGATGAGATCATCGTGGAGCTAGTGGGAGCCACCATGGGTATCCAGACCCCGCTGATGGTTATTGGCCAGAGAGGTGTCTCGGTCATGTCTGCCTGTCTCCCGAACCCGTAGGGTCTACACACTTAAGGTTCGTTGACGCTAGGGTTATAGGGAATTGTCATACGAGGTTACCGAAAGTTGTTCGGAGTCCCGGATGAGATCCCGGACGTCACGAGGAGCTCCGGAATGGTACGGAGGTAAAGATTGATATATAGGATGGATGGTTTCGGACACCGGAAGTGTTTCGGGCGTCACCGGTAACGTACCGGGACCACCGGAGGTGGCCTCGGGGGACCACCGAAGGGGGGCAACGACCCCGGGAGATAAGGTGGGCCAAGTGGGGGTGGGAACCAGCCCCTAGATGGGCTGGTGCGCCTCCCCACTCAGCCCAATGCGCAGGGGAGAGAAAAGGGGGGCAAACCCTAAGCCAGGTGGGCCTAAGGCCCACCAGTTGGTGCGCCACCCCCCTCCTTCCCCTCTGGCCGCCGCATCTCCCATCTGGGGGGGGCTGCCGCACCCCCTAGGGTGGGAACCCTAGGGGTGGCACCCCTCTCCCCGCCCCCTATATATATTGGGCACTTTTGGCCATTGAGACACACGGTTTTTCCTCTCTCTCGGCGCAGCCCCGCTCCTCTCCCTCCTCCTCTCTGCCGGTGCTTGGCGAAGCCCTGCCGGGAGACCTCGTCTCTCCATCGACACCACGCCGTCGTGTTGCTGGAGTTCTTCCCCAACCTCTCCCTCCTCCTTGCTGTATCAAGGTGCGGGAGACGTCACCGGGCTGCACGTGTGTTGAACGCGGAGGTGCCGTAGTTCGGCACTAGATCGGAATCGCTGCGAGTACGACTCCATCAACCGCGTTCTAGCAACGCTTCCGCTTAGCGATCTTCAAAGTTATGAAGATGCTCTTACCCCTCTCTCGTTGCTGGTCTCTCCATAGGAAGATCTGAATATGCGTAGGAAAATTTTGAATTTATGCTACGTTACCCAACAATCATCATCGGAGCGAGCATCTTTCGTGTTGTCTGACTCGGCATACCTGCTGAGGGTGTCCATCAACTCGCCCATATCCTGCACCTTCCACTTAAGACGATCGAGCTTCAGTACCAGAGGTTCAAAGTGGCAATACTTCTCCAAGATCATCATGGCTTGAGTCGCTGTGATGCCATCCAATGAGTGGATAATCTCCGCAACCCGCCGTGTCCAATGGTGGGCCGACTCATCCGTCCGATGAACGCAATGTTGTAGATCTACAATCGTCATTGTCTGTTTGCAAGTTCCACGAAAGTTATTAATGAATCGCTCCTTCCATTCCACCTAGGTGTTGATGGAGTTGGGTGGTAAATTTTTGAACCACGTGCGAGCTAGCTCCTCGAACATCATAGTGAAGTACTTAACGCATACTGCATCACTTCATCAAGCATATCCATAGCACGCTCGTAACTCTCAATCCACGCACCTGGCTCAAGATCGGGTGTGTAATTGGGCACCTTATGAGGGCCTTTGAAATATCTGGGCATGCGCTCATTGCGGAGAGCAAATGACAAGCACGGGATGCCTATGTTCCTTCCTCCTGATTCACTGTACGCACACATCGGTTGGGCATAAGTCGGAACTACCTGACCCGCCATTGCCGTCGTCGCCTCTGCCTCTGCCTTTCGGGCGGCTCATGTCGCGTTCACAAGTGCATGAGCGTTCGACATTGGCAGCTCGGGCGGGTTGGCTTGAGGCTATTGTCGACGTCTGCTGCTCGAAACGGCCGGAGGATCCTCATGTTGGCTCTTGGTGTGACTAGCATGAGGCGTGGAGTGCAGTCGATCATGACTGTAAGAAAATTGCGCCTGCTGAACCACCGCTGTCTTCAGCATCTCAATGGCATTCATTGCTTCCACCTCAAATAGGGTGTTTCCACGAATAGGGAGAGACTCCAAGTGGCGGGTAGCAGCCAACACGTCGTGTACGGGGTTAGAGAAGTGGCCCTATGGTGTTTGGAAACGCTGAGCCGGCGGCTGGGTCGACGAAGGCTGAGCGGGCTGTTGAACCAGCTCAACCCATTGATTAGTCTGACGAGGCGGGTTATGCTCCGCACCAGGCGTGTGAGGGCTATCAAATAAACGAGTGGGGTTAAAATTGGTCGAAATACGACTCTGATGCCTCCCCTGGTGCACCGCATCGAAGGCGACTCGCTGATGCTCGAGCCGCCATGCCTCAGCCTTCAGGCGCTCCACCTCTTCGTTGATTTGAACCTGTTGATCCGCCATCTGGGTGTTCTCAGCGTCAATATCACGATGTATCTTGGCCATCTCCTCATGCAGTTTTGCCAGCTCAGCATTGATTTCCTCCTGATTGTCAGCTGTCATGGCGACTGCCACGAGTTTTGACATCTCGACCATCAGATCCGTGATGGCTTGTGCCGGCGTTTTTCCAGACTCCCTGGCTCCATTAGCAGTCGCCGCATCTGGCTGATTCTAAGCCGTCACTGCTCCCGCCATGTAGATGGCGACTTGGCGAGGTAGTTCTTGCGGACCTTCATAAATAGCCGCCTCAAGGAAGCCCAGAAGCCTTCCCTTATAGAGAGGGCATATTGAATTTGTGTCCCCCATGGATGATTTGTCGTCTGAGTTGACGAGGGTGTCTCCATTAGTCGTCGTCTCATCTGGGAGGCTGGCCCCCTGTGTAAAGCCAAAAAAGACGCGGCCGCCCGATCTGGCGCTTGGTGGATTGGGCGAACCGAGCCGGCTCGACGATGTCGGTGTAGATGTCCGGCTCGGGAACGGGCACTCCGCTTTGCCGATGAATACGTCAACCTTGCCGAAGGGGACCCGGTAACCTGATTCGATTGAACCGGCCTCGGGACCCCAACTCGAATTGTCGATGTAGCACTTTCTATGATGGCTTTTCATCATGAGACCAACCGCGTAGCTCCCGAACCCTCGAAGGGCTGCCTTTGAGAACTCAACTCCACCATGCCGATGCCCCATGGTGGGCGCCAACTGTCGTGGTTTTGTCACGACAGATGTCCTCATGAAAGGACTTAGTGGTGAAGTCATCGCAACTATGTGGCGACTCAAAGGGGTTGATCGGGAACGAGAGACGATTTTACCCAAGTTCGGCCCCTCCGATGGAGGTAAAATCCTACGTCATGCTTTGTGTGTATTGATGATGAAATCAATTACAAGGGTGCAGTTTCGCCTCACCTAGCTCTCTACTGATTGTAACTTAAGTCTACCAGCCCTAGAGACTCTCCTTTATATACAGGTCGAGGCCCTAGGTTTACAAGAGTCCAGGTCACGTTATGATTCGTGACCTGGTATGTCTCTAACTCGCCTTCCTCCTTAAGCAAGGAAACTTCTGGCGATTTCTCCCTAGTGGGCCAAGAGTCGCCATCTTCGTGTCTTGGGCCGCAATCGGCTCTCGTTGGTAACCGCCTCGTGCCTTCTGCTTTGTAGGTCAGGGCCCATCTCGAGTATGAACGTTGAGACGGCATCACTCGGCCTCTTGGGGCGGGTTATACGGCAAGATAATATCCCCAAGAGCCCCTAAATCGTCAAGTGGCATATTGAAGACAAAGACAACTGCTCAGCGAGGAATTAGGCCCATTCCTAACAGAGTTGTCCTCAAGGTTCCCTATGCATCACAAGAAAGTGATGAATATGATGAGGAAACCCTTCAAGCTATCATCAGGAACAGGCAAGAAAGGGTTCCACCATTCCTCTAGCACTGGATCCGAAGGTGATACTGGATTTCATCGATCTGTGGTACAAAGATCTCAACACACCCATTGATTACTTACACCTTCCACCTGGGCCCAGTCACATGGTGACTTCATTCATCAACGAAAAAAAGTGGAAGGCTTAGCAAGCCAAACAAGCTCAGGGAGCAAAGGATCAAAATGAGAAGTTTTTGCAACAAAATCTTCTAACCTTGACGCCAAAGCAACTTGTCTCCACTCAAGCTGAGCTGAAAACCCTCACTGAAAAATACACAAGTCTTCAAGCTGAAAGTAAAGGCATCAAAGTGAGGTTTGTCAAGGCTGCTACTGAAGCCATTGATGAGTACAACAAAAGGGTTGCAGTCCCAGCGCAACCATCAATTCCTCAGGCCAGATACACTGTAGACATGGCTGATGAAGATGAAGAACGTGCAACTAATGAACCTGCTCCTGATATACCCGTTGTTGATGCAACCGCTGCTGATGAAACTGCAGGTGATGAAACTGTTGAAGAATCTTTCACACATGCATCTGCCTATGCAATGCCTCAGGAAAATGCACCTTCACCAAAGTCTTCAAATGTGAAGAAAGTCCCACTTCCTTCTGCATCATAAGTGAAGAAAACCAAAGTAGCTGAGAAAGAAGCTAAGAAGAGAAAGGCATCAACACCTTCAAAGTCTTTAGAGCCAAAATGCGTGAAGACTCTGCCAGCTTCTTCATTTGCTCCAATTAATGCAAGTGCTCTCAATGTTGCACCGTCATACATGATTGTACCATTTGGTCAAGAACAAGTCATTCAAGAAAGGGATGAGGAAATGGATGAAAACCGGTCTGCAGCATCCACACCCATAGATGAGGAATTCCAAGATGATGACATTCCTCAAGCCTCAACTCCTCCTCCTCTGAACCCTGAAATGATTGCTGAAGAAAAGGAGGACGATGTGGACATTGGCTGCAACACACCAGTGATCCATGATGACTTTTGGGAAGAGACCAATCCAAACTCACCATTGGCCCCTCCAATTCCTCAAATTCCTGAATCTCCTACTACCACTGAAGTTTTGACTCGCTCTGAAGAAAAGAGCACTCCAGCCAAGTCTACACCTGCTATGGACTTAGCTGCATCAGCTGATGAAAATGAAAATGTCGAAGGAACTAATGTGCCCGGAACTGATACACTCACTCAGCACATTCCTCCCACTGAAGAACATGTCCCTGAAGACTCTGCTCCGGCACAAAATGAAGAATTTGTTGATGAACCACACGTTGCAAATCTTGAGACAACAGTTGTGGTGGCTTCAATTCCCGAAGCACGCAATCCACAAAGACTTGGGAGCCACTTCAAGCCAAATGTTCAGCCGAAAGGAATCAAACCCTACAAGGGAAAAAAGGCCAAAGTTTGACAGGGCTCAATTCTTTGATGAACATCATTACTTTGTTGGCCCCTGGTCCATATGAATCTCCTCAGTACTGATGCGGCAGATTTTGGACTCAAAGTCAGATGAACTACTACAATGTTGTGCTCTTTGACAGAGAAAGGGTCTTTCCTCACATGCATATTCCTCATCCAGATATGGAGGAAATTCCCTCATATGAACAAGTCCTAAGAGTTCTTCATGATTCTGGCCTGCTGCAATTCTGCATAGAAATCTTTGATCGGAATGAAGAAATAATTTTTCCGTTCTATTCTACAGTCCACCTGTCAGGAGATCCTCAAGATGTCAACACATGGGTTATGGACTAGATGACACAGGACACTCACTTCAAAGCCCCTGCAACTGAATTGCTTCAGGCCCTTCCTGTGCTAATACCCACGGATGGTGCCACATGCGTATACGATGAACCTGAACTCGGAGATCACTATATGCAAGTCCTAATGAAGCCATTGGCACCTGGTCAGCCACCAAGAACCAAATTCCTCACAAAGGAATTAATCTATGTGTCGAGGACAGCCTATTGAATTCTAGCCAAGACTTCATGTCCTATCAAGGGTCATGATTCAAATGATGAAGAAATAGTGGGTATCATGAAGAATTTTCTCTTTAACATCATACATGGAATCCCCATAAATCTTCATGACTTCTTCCTGAGGACACTGTCCCACTGTGCTCTCTCACCACTGGATTTGGAGCCTTACGCTCCCTGGATCATGAAATTCATCAGAAAGAGGTCGGGTATACCATACAAAGCTGACATTCTGAATCATCAAACTTATCTGCCTCCAGTTGAATTCGTCAAGAGCTCATTTGATGAAATTTAAGGCAAAGGAAAATCAGTAATAGATGAAGGCACAAGGACCCTTGATGGACAATTTAGCAAACCAACATCATATTCCACCAATGATGACACTCTATCTCAAGAACCACCAAGCCCAACTGCACCGCGCGTGATGACAGACCGTGAGCTACTGCTAAGTCTTCATCGCAAGGTTCATCGCAACCACAAATGGGTCAAGCGCCATGTTAGAGAAATTTTGAAAGACCTCAATGCAACCAGGAATGTAGTGAAGAAAAATCACTACTACCTCCATGAGATTTTTAATCGCACAAGGGCTATTCTGTCTCATCACAAGACTCGTGAGGAACTTGTAGAGATGGAGTTACAGCAAGACTTTGACTGGTCGTGGCCTGCGAATAAGAAGTTCAAGAAGATCCATGTTCCTCAACTGATGGCCAGCTCATTTTCTTCAACCCACACAACCAATGAAGTTGAAGACGTTGATGACACTGCTACAACTGCCGACCCTAATGCACCTCCTTCGACTCAGAAGTGAAATTCTTCAAGGGTGTTAGTCCTTAGTTTGTATCCCTTTTCATCACTTGATGACAAAGGGGGGAAATCTAAGTTAGTATTCAAGCGGGTCTACTTATGGGCTATTATAAACTTTATTAAGTTACAAACTGTCGTTCTTCTAAAGTTTTTTTTGTTGTAATGAGATGTAACTTAAGCCCGGTGGTGGTCTGACGCTTTTAAACATTTTTCCTCACGTGCTTATTCCTCAAGTTGATTAAACGCATACATGCTGAAATTCGTCACACACCATTTTTCATCATGAATTTCAAATTCCTCATACTATATGTTTAATGCATGCATGAATTACAAGATATATGGGGAGATCTCCATGATATAAATCATCAATGTGCATTTGCAGTTCAAAGCAAATTCCTCAAATATGCGCATCTTCAGGGGGAGTTTCTCTATATATTCCAATCAAATTCCTCAAACTCTATATTTACACTTCATATTTTTATCCCCATTGAAAACTTAACCAAATTGTCATCAACCACCAAAAAGGGGCAGATTGTAAGTGCATCTAGTGCCCCTCAGTGATTTTGGTGGATTGAAGACTTATAGGTTAAGAGACTGATATGTTTGTGAGTGTACACAGGCTCTGTAAGTCGCTAAGAAGTTTGAGTTATTCGATGAATATCGATCCCTAAAAAATGTATGTCTTCGGGTGAAGACTTTGGTCATTCCTTGAAGACATTGATCGCGAAGAAATCACGAAGAAATTGATGTTCCTCATGAAGACATTGAAGATGAGGAATTCGGTGTGTCCCGAAGAAAATACTCTGGAGACTTTAAAGCTTGAAGATTTACTCTTTCTGTTTCATTTTATTCATTCTTGAGTCAAAGGAACACTATATTGTCAAAGGGGGTCAAGGTAAAACTATGGAAAGAACTTCCTCATGATGCTCAACTCAAACCTACACCTACCAGATCCTCCAAGTGAGGAGGATGAGAGACATGAGGACTTTCATAGTTGAAAGTTCTGACCGTTGTCGTTCCGCATGCCACATGTCCCCAATCTTATCCACCCAACGGTCATATCATAAAGGGTAATGATGTCATATCATGCCGGGACGCTCCCAGGCTATAAATAGCCACCCCCTACAACCACTAGTTGGTTGGCTGCTCGGAGAGAATCTGACACCTGTCATTTAGAGCAACCCAATTCCTCGAGGACTTTGAGTGAAAACTATCAAGTGAGGAAAAACCCCAAACACCCAAACCAAAACCCAAAACCCAAAGTGATTGAGCATCACTGAATAGATTGTTCTTGTGTGGAACCGACGCTTGTTACCTTTGAGGACTGTGCATCCTTGCTGCGGCAACAAAAGTCCTTCCTTGGCGCTTAGGAATTCTTCTTGTTACTTCTCTAGTTTGCATCGATTTTTCCCTTGAAGAGGAAAGGGTGATGCAGCACAGGAGCAGTAAGTATTTCCCTCAGTTTGAGAACCAAGGTATCGATCCAGAAGGAGGGCCTCGTCAAGTCCAGAGTACGTGCGCAAACACAAACAAGCTTGCACCCAATGCTTCAAAGGGGTTGTCAATCCTGAAAGGACGTGGATGTCGCCTAGAGGGGGGTGAATAGGCGCTTTAAAATAATTAAGGTTTAGGCTTGAACAAATGCGGAATAACACTAACGTTTAATATGTCAAGCACAAAATCTCAAACAACTAGGCTCACCTATGTGCACCAACAACTTATGCTAAGCAAGATAAACAACTAAGTGATAGCAAGATATATGACAAGAGACAATATGGCTATCACAAAGTAAAGTGCATAAGTAAAGGGTTCGGGTAAGAGATAACCGAGGCACGCGGAGACGATGATGTATCCCGAAGTTCACACCCTTGCGGATGCTAATCTCCGTTGGAGCGGTGTGGAGGCACAATGCTCCCCAAGATGCCACTAAGGCCACCGTAATCTCCTCACGCCCTCGCACAATGCAAGATGTCGTGATTCCACTAAGGGACCCTTGAGCACGGTCACCGAACCCGTACAAATGGCAAACCTTGGGGGCGGTCAGCGAACCCGTACACGTGGCAACCCTTGGGGGCGGTTACCGGTACCCGTACAAATTGCTTGGGGCAATCTCCACAACCTAATTGGAGACCCTGACGCTTGCCCAGAGCTTCACACCACAATGATTGAGCTCCGAGACACCACCAAGCTTCTAGGACGCCAAAGCATCCATGAAGAACAATATCTAGGGTACTAAGTACCACAGGTAGTACGCTTCTCAACTTCTCACTTCCACGAATCACCGTGGAGAACTCAAATCGATGCAACTCATGCAATGACAAGAACACACGAAGTGGTCAAGTCCCTCACACTCAAATCCCTCCACAACAATGAAAGCTATGGAGAAATATGAGAGGAAGAACAAGGAGCTCACAAAGAACTCCAAGATCTAGATCCAAGGGGTTCCCCTCACATAGAGGAGAAAGTGATTGGTGGAGATGTGGATCTAGATCTCCTCTCTCTTTTCCCTCAAGAACAAGCAAGAATCATTAGAGGGATTGAGAGTTAGCAAGCTCTAAGAATGTCAACAATGGAGGTAGAACAAGAGCTCAACGGATGGATCGGACCAAGGGGGAAGAAGACCCCCTTTATATAGTGGGGGAAGGAATCAGACCGTTACCCCCACTTACAGCCCGAGTCCAGCGGTACTACCGCTGGCTCCAGCGGTACTAGCGCTGGCTGCAGCGGTACTACCGCTGAGCCCATGGTAGCGCAAAGATACTACCGGGCCAACCACCGCCAAGAAAGTCTTCGCAAAAAGGTCCGACGAAGTACAGCCGCTAGGAAGGCGGTACTAAGCTCCTGGAGCGGTACTACCGCTGACCAGGGGTGGTACTACCACCAGCACAGCGGTACTATCGCCAGCTCTAGCGGTACTACCGCTAGGGCCAACGGTACTACCGCCAGCTCTAGCGGTACTACCGCTAGGTCCAGCGGTACTACCGCTCGCCACTGAAACAGCCTTAACTTTTGCATACGAGCTCTGAATCGAGCAAACCCAAGCTTGTTGGATTCAGGACGACAAGGGCTATCCAAACAGAGAAAACTCTAGAGATGTGAGACCTCTATGAATGAAGAACCGGCAAAAACTCCAACATCGAAAACATCATAGTAGTTGCATATGGACTCCGTTTTCGATGAACTCGAGCTTGTCATGAAGATGACCATAAGCTCTAAAACTCACAAAGAGAAACACCAAATAAGAACCAAGAAGTATGATGCAAGGATGCAAATGGTTTGAGCTCTCAACGAACGATACGATCAAGCTAATCACTTGAGAGCCCCCTTGACAGTACATCATTCTATCCTAAACAGAAAACCTATCAAGGGCAAACCTATACCTTGCACCTCGACCTCTTGAGCTAGATGATGATGATCTTGGCTTCCTCAAGATGGACCACCTTTCTTGATTACGTTGGCTTGATGAAGACTAGTTGATTGCTCCCCCATACTCACTATGGATGAGCCACTCTTCAGCATACCTTCACAAGTCCATTGCCACCACAATGGATGGCAAGCTTCAAGCATGATATCTTCGTGCTGATCCACTTGAACTTGCACACCGCAATCTTGATGACGATCACAACTTGACGTCATACTTCATGGGTTGTATGAGATCTTCCCTTTGACGCAAGCCCATGGAAACACACCTAACCCCCACATAGTACTCTCACGAAGACCATGGGTTAGTACACAAACACGTAATGGACAATGCTTACCATACCATGGGATCACTTGATCCCTCTCGGTACATCTTGTACGCTTTGTGTGTTGATCGACGATCTTGATCAACCTTGTGTCTCTATGACCATTCTTTAGATAATACCTTGAATACCACCTTGGTCATCATATAAACTCCTTGAACCCAACAGATGGACTTCAAGAAGTGCCTATGGACAAATCCTATAAATGTAACTTAAGGCAACCATTAGTCCATAGGAATTGTCATCAATTACCAAAACCACATATGGAGATATATGCTCTAACAAATCCCTTCAAGATTGTTTGCAAAGTGAGATCTGACGGCGGAAAGTGCAACAAAGTAAAAAGTGTAAGGCTGAAAATATGGTGTGGAGTAGACCCTGGGGGCCATAGTGTTCACTAGAGGCTTCTCTCATAATAGCAAATATCACGGTGGGTGAACAAATTATTGTCGAGCAATTGATAGAACCACACAAAGTCATGACGATATGTAAGGCAATGATCATACATATAGGCATCATGCCCGAGACAAGTAGACCGATACTTTCTGCATCTACTACTATTACTCCACACATCGACCGCTATCCAGCATGCATCTAGTCTATTGAGTTCATGACGAACAGAGTAACGCCTTAAGCAAGATGACATGATGTAGAGGGATAATCTCAAACCAATCATGAAAACCCAATCTTTTTACCCTTGATGGCAACAACACGATGCGTGCCTCGCTACCCCTTCTGTCACTGGGTGAGGTCACCGCACGGTATGAACCTAAAACCAAGCACTTCTCCCATTGCAAGAATCATAGATCTAGTTGGCCAGACAAAACCCACAACTCGAAGAGAATTACAAGGATAGGAAATCATGCATAAGAGAGATCAAAAGAAACTCAAATAAGATTCATAGATAATCTGATCATAAATCCACAATTCATCGGATCTCGACAAACACACTGCAAAAGAAGATTACATCGGATAGATATCCATGAAGATCATGGAGAACTTTGTATTGAAGATCGAAGAGAGAGAAGAAGCCATATAGTTACTAGCTACGGAACCGTAGGTCTATGGTGAACTACTCACGCATCATCGGAGAGATCATGGTGTTGATGAAGAAGCCCTCCATGTCCGAATCCCCCCTCCGGCAGGGCACCAAGACGTGCCCCAGATGGGATCTTGCGGAGACAGAAGCTTGCGGCGGCGGAAAAGTACTTTCGATGATCTCCAGATTTTTTTGGGATTTTTAGGGAATTTATAGGCGCAACCCCTAGGTTAGGGGGCGCTCAGGGGGGCCACAAGCCTGGATGGCGCGGCCTCCCCCCTGGTCGCGGGGTGGGGGCTTGTGGGGCCCCTGATGCTCCCATGCCTTCGCTCCGAAGCTTCTCGATCTTCTTCCATTCCAGAAAAATCTTTTTGGGGATTTTCTTCCGTTTGGACTCCGTTTCAAAATCTCCTCTGAAAGGGGTCAAAAACATGGAAAAAACAGGAACTAGCACTTGGCACTGAGTTAATAAGTTAGTCCCAAAAAATATATAAAAGGCATGCAAAACATCCAAAGTTTGACAAGATAATAGCATGAAACCATCAAAAATTATAGATAGTTGGAGACGTATCAAGCATCCCCAAGCTTAACTTCTGCTCGTCCTCGAGTAGGGAAGTGATAAAGAATGAATTTTTGATGTGGAATGCTACCTAGCATAGTTGTCCTTTTGCAACTTCTTTCACGTGGCATGAATGTTCAGATCCGTAAGATTCAAAAAAATAGTTTGCTATTGACATGAAAACAGTAATACTTGAAGCAAACTAGCAAAGTAATCATGAACTTTCAAAATAACAAGGCCAAAGAAAGTTATCCCTACAAAATCATATAGTCTGGCTATGCTCCATCATCCTCACACAACTAATGTAAATCATGCACAACGAAAGTTTTTATTAGTAATTGAAACAAAGTGCTAAACGCATACTCCTAGGGGAAGGGTTGGTAGGTGTTAACCATCGCGCGATCCCGACCTCAACACAAAGGATGACAATCAATACATCAATTATGCTCCGACTTCCTAACATAGCGGTTCACCATATGTGCATGCTACGGGAATCACTAACTTCAACACAAGTACTTCTAGATTCACAACACCCTACTAACACAACTTTTAATATTACCAAATCCATGTCTCAAAACTATTTGAGAGGAATCAAAACTTCTCTTTCTACTCAATGCACATGAAGATGGAGGTTTTTGCATCCTCTTTGGGTATCTATCACTTTTGGGACTACTTTCATAGCATAAGACAACTACCAAATCACGCACCGCCGTGCTCTAAAATATATAAGTGAAGCACATAGAGGAAAAGTATCTAGCTCAAAAGATATAAGTGAAGCACTATGAGCATTCTAGCAAGAATCACGATGAGTGCATGTCTCTCTCTCTCAAAAAGGTGTGAAGCAAGGATGATTGTGACACCACAAAAGGAAAAGACTCCTATGATACAAGACGCTCCAAGCAAAAATACATATCATGTGGTGAATAAAAAATATAGCTCCAAGTAATGTTATGGATGGATTGAAGACGAAAGAGGGGATGCCTTCCCGGGGCATCCCCCAGCTTAGGCTTTTTGGTGTCTTTGAATATGGCTTGGGATGCCTTGGGCATCCCCAAGCTTGAGCTCTTTCCACTCCTTATCTCTTTGTCCATGAGAACATCACCCAAAACTTGAAAACTTCACAACACAAAACTTAAACAGAAACTTGTGATAACATTAGTACAAGAAAGAAACTACCACTTCTTTTGGTACTATAGAAAACTTGAATTCTATCTATATTGATGATGGGATACTGTATTCTCACTTTTCCATGGCGAGTACCCCCCGATACTAACCATAGTTTCATCAAAACAAGCAACCAACTCAACAAAAACAGAATCTGTCAAAAACAGACCAGTCTGTAGCAATCTGTATACTTCGTATACTTCTTGTACCGCAAAAAATCTGAAACATTATGACGGCTTGGTAAAAAAGCATATAAATCAGCAGCAAAAATAATCAACTCAAAATCTCTTTCTGAATAAAAATGAAAAATCATCTCGTGAGCGAAAAGTTTCTGTCTTTTTCCAGCAGGATCAAACAACCATTACCAAGACTAGTCATAAAGGCTTTGCTTGGCTCAAACACAAAAAGAAACACAAAAAACACAATCACAACAGAATTATGAAAGTGTGGACGCAACAAAACAGAAAGAAAAAGATAAATTCATTGGGTTTCCTGCCAACAAGCGCTATTGTTTAACGCCCTTAGCTAGGCATAGAGGTGCTAGAATCACGTATCGTCGTCTTTGGTGCTCAAACCATAAGTGGCGTGATCACTTATCATCTTAAGGTGTTCATATTTCTTGTTGGATGATTCACCACTACTTTTAGGAACAAAGACAGACTTGGTGATTTTATTGTGGGCAAAATTTGGAGTATTCTGCACAGCGACAAAAGCGGAACCCAAGTTGGTTATAACATCCTCTAGTTTGCCAATCCTAGCGGAATCATGACCTAGCTTTTCGTTAATTGTGGGTTCCTTCTCCTTTAAATTTTACAAAACCATTCCCACCTTGGACCCGTACTGAGTGATTTGATTGTGGGTCTTTTTATCCAAATTCTCAATGAGTTCAATCGTAGCAACTTTATTTTCAATAACGTCCAGCCTACGCATCACATGTTCCAGAGTTAAGGTAGTTCCATTAACCAAGAGTGGGGGTCAGCCTACAAAATTTATCACAGCTCCATAAGAATCAACGGTATGGCTACCCAAGAAATTTCCACCTACGATGGTGTCAAGAATATACCTATTCCAAGGAGAAACACCCACATAAAAACCGCGAAGCAAGACGGTAGTGCATTGCTTATGACTAGATCTACTCTGAGCGTTGTAAATCCTATACCAAGCGTCCTTTAAGTTTTCTTCCTCAATTTGTTTGAAATTGAGGACTTCGCTCTCGGGAGTATCATTTGAAGTGGTGCATCTAGCCATCAGGATAGACTATCCCACACAGACGAGCAGAAAGCAAGCGAGAGCAAAGGGCAAACGAAAAAGGCAAATTGGTGAAGTGGCGGAGAGGAAAACGAGAGGCAACTGGCAAACAAAGTAAATGCAAGAGATGAGTTTGCGACACCTACTTGGATGATTTCTTGACTTGATCTTCCTCCCCGGCAACGGCGCTAGAAATTCTTCTGCTGCGGCAACAAAAGTCCTTCCTTGGCGCTTAGGAATTCTTCTTGTTACTTCTCTGGTTTGTGTCGGTTTTTCCCTTGAAGAGGAAAGGGTGATGCAGCACAGGAGCAGTAAGTATTTCCCTCAGTTTGAGATCCAAGGTATCGATCCAGAAGGAGGGCCTCATCAAGTCCAAAGTACCTGCGCAAACACAAACAAGCTTGCACCCAACGCTTCAAAGGGGTTGTCAATCCCTTCAAGATTGTTTGCAAAGTGACATCTGACGGCGGAAAGTGCAACGAAGTAAAAAGTGTAAGGCTGAAAATATGGTGTGGAGTAGTCCCTGGGGTCCATAGTGTTCACTAGAGGCTTCTCTGATAATAGAAAATATCACGGTGGGTGAACAAATTATTGTCGAGCAATTGATAGAACCGCACAAAGTCATGACAATATCTAAGGCAATGATCATACATATAGGCATCCCGTCCGAGACAAGTAGACCGATACTTTCTGCATCTACTACTATTACTTCACACATCGACCGCTATCCAGCATGCATCTAGTGTATTGAGTTCATGACGAATAGAGTAACGCCTTAAGCAAGATGACATGATGTAGAGGGATAATCTCAAACCAATGATGAAAACCCCATCTTTTTACCCTTGATGGCAACAACACGATGCGTGCCTCGCTACCCCTTCTGTCACTGGGTGAGGTCACCGCACGGTATGAACCCAAAACCAAGCACTTCCCCCATTGCAAGAATCATAGATCTAGTTGGCCATACAAAACCCACAACTCGAAGAGAATTACAAGGATATGAAATCATGCATAAGAGAGATCAGAAGAAACTCAAATAAGATTCATAGATAATCTGATCGTAAATCCACAATTCATTGGATCTCTACAAACACACCGCAAAAGAAGATTACATCGGATAGATCTCCATGAAGATCATGGAGAACTTTGTATTGAAGATCCAAGAGAGAGAAGAAGCCATCTAGTTACTAGCTATGGACCCGTAGGTCTATGGTGAACTACTCACGCATCATCGGAGAGGTCATGGTGTTGATGAAGAAGCCCTCTGTGTCCGAATCCCCCCTCCGGCAGGGCACCAGGACGTGCCCCAGATGGGATCTTGCGGAGACAGAAGCTTGCGGTGGCGGAAAAGTACTTTCGATGATCTCCTCATTTTTTTGGGATTTTTAGGGAATTTATAGGCGCAACCCCTAGGTCAGGGGGTGCTCAGGGGGCCCACAAGCCTGGATGGCGCGGCCTCCCCCCTGGCCGCGGGGTGGGGACTTGTGGGGCCCCTGAGGCTCCCCTGCCTTGGCTCCCAAGCTTCCCGATCTCCTTCCGTTCCAGAAAAAATATTTTTGAGGATTTTCTTCTGTTTGAACTCCGTTTCAAAATCTCCTCTGAAAGGGGTCAAAAACATGGAAAAAACAGGAACTGGCACTTGGCACTGAGTTAATAAGTTAGTCCCAAAAATTATATAAAAGGCGTGCAAAACATCCAAAGTTTGACAAGATAATAGCATGAAACCATCAAATACTATAGATACGTTGGAGACGTAACAATCCTCCACACAGTTAGGCGTCATGGTCTAAAGCATCCAGTAGTCAATTCTGGATCGCCGGATGACCGAGTTTGTCAGGGTTTGGAAGTCTACCCTGAAGACTTACCACGAGTGTTGGGCGAGGACTATGTGTCCTTAGCTCAAGGAGAATACGGTAGGGAATTTTTGTCCTGGGACTGTGTGTACTTTGGTTTCAATACCAAGACGCTCCAAACCATACGTACAACTGTCAGACCGGTTGGAACTGGGTCATCAACCATTGTCTTCATCGAGCTACTGGTTCTATCAACTCTTTTCATTTCCTTAATTGCATGTTGAAGACTTCCATCTGTACTGTTTGAAGAATTTGACTGAAGGCTTTCTCCTAATTCCTCACCTCAAATTCTTCACCTGAGTTATTCATCACCTGCTTATCCTCTATACGTGACATGTGCAAACTGAACCTATCAATTAACTCTGAGTACTTTGCTGTTCTCACTTTTCACATATGTCTTAGTACTATTTCCGCTGCACTCAGTTCATGAATGAGGAATTTCCTCACTGATGAATTTGTAAAAATCACCTATTCACCCCCCCTAGTCGATATAACGCACTTCCATCTAGCATTGAGCCTATGAAGGTAGAACAACCACTTGAAGACCTGGATTTTGGTAAATTCCATGCACAAAGAGCTACAAAACTTCGAGAGGAATGAAGTGTGGACACTAGTGGAGAAGCCCAAGGACGAGCACAATATCATTGGTACAAAATGGGTGTTTCGGAACAAGCAAGATGAAGATGGCCAAGTGGTACGCAACAAGGCGATTCTCGTAGCTCAAGGTTACACTCAAGTCGAAGGCATGGACTACGGTGAGACTTACGCCCTCGTTGCTAGATTTTAGACATCTGTATACGTCTTGCTTATGCCAATCACCTTGGTATTCCTCTCTACCAAATGGATGTCAAATGTTCTTTTATAACTTGTGAAATTGAGGAGGAAGTTTATGTCAAACAACCTTTCGGCTTTGTGAACCCTAGGAAACCTAATCATGTTTAAGAACTTCGTAAAGCTCTATATGGTCTTAAACAAGCCCCTTGAGCTTTGTACAAATGTATAACAAAGTTTCTTATTGAAAAGGGGTTTGAGATTGGTAAATTGATGCAGCCTTGTTCACTAAAAGAGTTAATTGAGGATTATTTGTGTGGCAAATCTATGTGGATGATATTATCTTAGTATCTACTAACCCACATTTTAGTGAGATATTTGGAAGGTTGATGTCCGAGAAATATGAGATGTCCATGATGTGTGACCTGAAATTTTTCCTTGGTTTGCATATCAAGAAAACAAGAGAAGGTACGTGTATATCTCAAACCAAGTATACCAAGGACTTGATCAAGAAGTTCAACATGCAAGAATGCAATGGTATGAAAACTCACATGCCTACAAGTGGACATGTTGATCTCACTAAGGAGGACAAACCGGTTGATCAAAAGGTCTATCAATCAATGAGCGGTTCATTGCTATGTCTATGTTCCTCCTATCCCGATATCATGCTTAGTGTGTGCATGTGTGCCCGAAATCAAGCGGCACCCAAAGAGTGTAATCTTCAGGTTGTGAAAAGAATTGTGACATACTTGATACATACACCAAACTTTGGTGTTTGGTATCCCAAGGGATCTTCTTTTAACCTTGTTGGCTATTCCGACTCGGACTATGTTGGAGACAAGGTTGATAAAAAATCCACCTCGGGTACTTGTCAATTTCTTGGGATATCTCTTGTGTCTTAGTCATCCAAGAAACAAAATTCGGTATCTCTATCTACTACCGAAGAGGAATACATTACCGCCAAATCATTTTGTGCGCAATTGCTATGGATAACACAAACTCTTAAGGATTATGGCATACATGTGAAACATGTTACATTTTTGTGTGACAATGAAATTCTTATAAATATTGCTCATAATCCTGTGCAACATTCTCGAACTAAACATATTCAAGTTCGTCATCATTTCATTCATGATCATGTTGCCAAAGGAGATATTAATCTCAAGCATGTTCGTACTAACAAACAATTGGTCGATATCTTTACTAAGCCACTTGATAAAAAATTGTTTTCTCACTTGAGGAGTGATTTGAACATCATTCATGCTTCAAACTTGAGCTAGCTCACTTGGAGGCATTCAAGGGCATGACATTACTTGACTATTCCATGATGCCATTGATATGACACTACTATATACCTTGGAAATCTATGCTCCCTTGTATTGCATCTAACCTTTTGTAGGTACTTGTATGAACCTTACTCCACAAGATTACCATCAACTCACACCACAAGCAATCTTGTCATGGCCAAGTATAAACAATCCTTCTTTGATGATAGAGTAAGAAGACAACACAAATAATATAATTGACAACTATTTGTTGAACAATTTCACTCTTATCATTTGGACATATCATGATCTTCCTTGCATGACTAACCCATGTAGGTGACAAGTGTACCAAAACAATCATGGATTGCTCCCAACTCAAGATGATCTTCATCAGCATTGAGCATCCACAACAAGTACACCTACATGGTACGTCATCTACATGTTTCAAAGCTATGTACTCATATCCTTGAAAAGATTTACTCCAAGTCATGAGATAAAGCAACTCAAGTGATATGAAGACATTAAAATGCTTAAATGAAAAATGGTAACCCCATTTTGAGCTTATGATGAGTATGACCTATGATCAAGCATTCTTTCTTGGATCATTAAGTTAATATACTGTAATATAGGTGACCTAGTCGCCGACCATCATCTAGATGAAGTTTCTTGTATGGTTCACCTTTTAGTTGAATGCTTTCTTGGAACCATTCAATCTCCATCTAGTTGTGAAAATTCCTTACAAATATTTTTAAAATTCTTTGCAAATATTTTGAAAGTTCTTTGCAAACATTTTGAAGAGTTTCATGTAAAATGTGTCAAGTCTTTCTGAAAATTTTGTTTGACAAAATGGCCAAGAATGTATTTGCCAAGTTTCTGTTTGCAACTCAGACCCTCCAAATCAAGGAAATTAGCTTCAACGAAATAGCAAATATACCGCCAATGTACTTTCCGGTTCTACTGACAAGTTCTGCCTCGAAGTCTCGTACTTCTGATATTCCTTGAGTTCTTTGCCACACTTCTAAGATTTTACAACAAAGTGATCAATGACCCTTACTCTCAAGGACCCCTTACCCTCTCACCCTTTTTTGGAAATTAATACCAAAGGGAGAGAAATATCAAATCTTATGCTTACCCAAATGGGGAGAATCATTCAAGGGGGAGAAATATTAACCTCATCCAAAGGGGGAGTAACACTACATTAAGGGGGAGAGAGATCAAATCTACTATTTATTCTTAAGGGAGAGAGACTAAAACACACTTTTTCTTTTACACTACCTAAATGTTACACTTATCTCACCCTACCTACTCCCAATATCTACATGCTAAGATTCACGGGAGAGGAGAAAGTAAAGTTCATATTCAAGGGAGAAAGTTCAAAATGCTCTTAGAGACATATCAAACTTAAGAAATACTATTTCCTATATGTCTTATATACCTTGGTACCTTTGGATTCTTTTGCATTTGGATGAGAAGAATACTCTTGTGTTATCTAACATTTTCCCAAGTGTGTTCCTACTGTTAAAATGCTCAAGAACCTCAAGGTAAGTATATGCATCATATCCTTGGTCAAGATGATATCTTGATTCTTGCACATCTTGTTTGCAAGAGTGAGTCTTTGAACATGGAGACACCTTAGTCACATATATTTTATGCATATAGCCAAGGTAAACATGACTTATCATGTCCCTTCTACTATGTGTGTGTCCATGTATTCCAAACCAATTGTCCTTTAAAAAGGATTGCACACATTTTGGGGGAGCTTGTATTAGTCATGTATCTCTCAAAAGTATCATATAGTTTTGCATGTCTTAAATTGAATCATTAATTGTATGTTGTCCTCAATTCAAAATGGGGAGATTGAAAGCACACATGCTCCCTTGGTGGTTTTGATAATTCATGACAACATACATTTCTTGTGGTTTTGTCACGGCATATGTTCTCGTGAGAGAACTTAGGTGTGAGGCCATCGAAACCATGTGGCGGCTTGAGAGGCGTTGGTCGGAATTGAGAGATGCGAGTTTACCCAGGTTCGGCCCCTCCGATGGAGGTAAAAGCCTACCTCCTGCTTGTGTTTCATTGATGAAGATGATGATCTAGATTACAAGGGTGCAGACTCGCCACCTCTAATCTCATGGGTGTCTAATCTGTCTATCTCTAATTGCTCGGCCTTGTGATGACTCAATCTAACTTGTCTTGTCCCTCTTGGGGCGCCTTGCCCCTCCTTATATAAGTGGAAGGGGTAGTTTTACATGTAGAGTCCTACTAGGAGTAGGAATAGGACTAGTCTCTCTTGAATCCTAATCCGGGTCTTGTTTCCTTTGTGAAGGAGTCTTTCCTCTTCTTGGGCCTTCTCTTGTAAGACGGTCCTCTTGGCCTCTCTATGAGCCGCCTTATACCGGGATGCACGCGGGGCCTTGGGCCTCCAGTCTTGTCATTCGCCTGACCCGCCTGCCGAGTCACCAGTGAGTCGCCAAGCTCAGTCGAGTCACCAATGAGTCGTTAGTGAGTCGCTAAGTCCCAACCGGGTCATACACTAAGTCGGGTTACACCGCGGGGTATATCCCCGACATTAGCCCCCAGGTAAGCTTGAATTTATTCAAGGTAAGATCCTTAATAATAATAATAAATATGTTAAGGGACCAGCTTGCTCCACTGGCCGACTTGATTTACTTAAGTGGCTCCTTGAAAAATCTGGGTTTCTTTGAACTATCTTCAATCATCTTGCAGGTACGTGCCCTCCGCAATAAAATACATATGCCATTGAGTCGGCCTCCAATCCTTTGGCTTGATGTAAATTTGGGGAATAATAAATCCACACAATGTTGAACCGGCTTCTCTTGCTTCGGCGGGTTATGTTTGATAATGGTGAGTCATGTTTGCTGGTAATTCTACGGCAAAGAGCTGAACTTCCAATTGACTTGATCAAATTATAGGGGATAAAGAAATCCATGTGATTTCGAACCGGTCTTTCAATGCTTCAACTAGATAAAAATATGTTGAGCCGCTCTCGCTCACAATTGACATCTTGAAATTGCTCTTCAATTTTTTGATATATCCATAGTACATGTAGCCCCCCAAGCTCCAAGTTTAGCAGCTCATGATGACTTGGAGATTTGCAATAATATCTTTAACCATGTAGCCCCCAAGTGTCTGGTTGTCTTGCCTGCAGCAGCCTGAGACTTGTAATCATCTTATACTTATAAAGCTTCAGCTGGTGTAGCCCCTACGGGCGGCTCATCAGTGTGTGATGGGTCGGGTCCTCAATTTGGACCTCATGATCTGTGAAACAAATCAGTGTTGTAGCCCCCAAGTGTCGGGTTGTCTTGCCTGCAGCAACTTGGGACTTTAGAAATTATGATCTGAATAGTGTAGCCCCAAAGTGACGGGTTGATTGCTTGCGGCGACTCAGGACTTCCACGTTCTTCTCCTTTGAAAATAAAACATCATATGATGTAGCCCCCAAGGGCCGGGTCATTATGCAATAATGAGCAGGGACTTTGTAAATCTGATGACGTAACCTTGAGCAGCAATGTGTAGCCCCCAAGGGTCGGGTCATTATAAAAATGATGAGCCGGTTCTTACTTGAATCCATACTTGAATAAAGAGCAATATGTAACCCTCTAGGGCCGTCTTATCTCCTTGAGGTAGTCGGGTCTGTTGATGATGTGCTGATTTGAAAAGCGGATTGCATTAGCCCCAAGTGTCGTGGTGCATTCTTGCATCGACCTGGGACTTTCATACTTTGATGTAATCTTGATTTGAATAATGTAGCCCCCAAGTGTCGGGTCGTGTGCCTGCAGCGACTCGGGACTATTCCTTCCACTATAGAATAAAATCATATCCACTCTGTGGAGTGATGATCCCTTCGTGATGAAAGAAATCCTTGGTCGTGGTTGTAAAGTAACCCGGGAAATATATCCTTGAGAAATCCATATGTTTGATAAATCCATAAGTGTTGTAGTTTACTACAGAGCACAAGTTGAAAAAATCCAAGAGCTGGTCAATTAGATGACCCGACATTTTATGTGATAGGGCAGCTCTTCGAAAATAATCAATTCTTCCGAGCTGACTTTAAAAAACCCCAATAATTGAACAGTGGTTATGATAAACCATGATGAATATCCAACCATATTGTCTATCAAAAATTTATTTGCTCCTGCAGAAGTTTATGCTTTGACCCGGTTTGAAGACCAGCATGATATGTATGTATGATGCATGATGAAGTGCAATATAATGCATGTATATGATAGAATAATGCTGGCAACACCATAATATGGCATCAAGTTATTTTAAATAAGCCAGCTCAGTGAGTCACGACGGGTAGGACGAGCTCGTAAGGCTGTAGTGGTACCCTAAAGAGTTAAACCGGCTCAGTGAGTCACGACAGGGTAGGACGAGCTTGCAAGGCTCTAGTGCTACCCTAAAGAGGCTTTTGCAACAACCATAGTTGTTTAGACTGGTTGATCAGGCGCAAGTCAAGCTTCAGTGAAGCAGGTTCACTGAACCCATGGTTTTTCTATTTTCCATATGCCGGCTCCCGCAAGCACCCTTCATGTTTTAACCTAGGCGAGTTCAGGGTCCAAACTCGATTGACTCGCCAAGAGTACATGTGACTATAGGGCGAGTCGCCAAACACACAGTCCAGTATAACCATTGTAATGCGTTAATTTTTCGCTAGCCAAGAGGGTATTCAGGCTGAACTCGGTGAGTAGAAGCCCCCAAGTGACCTATGACAAGGGAAAAGTCGAGCATAGGATTGCAGAAGCTTACACTCTTACTACAAAACGACTTGGGGACTAGTAGCCCCCAAGTAAGTCGGCTTAATTCTCAAGATCATAATTGGCGCCCATGTTTGAACCGTGCAACATGGCAACTTTGGTCCTCTTTGTCTTACCAGTACCCATGTTTTAACAAGTGCATCGTGGCGACTTATCCTCTTTGATACTGATAGGGTCCATGCTTGAACGGCTTTTAAATCATCCGTCAATAAGGTCGGGCACCCATGTTTGGGCGGTCGCATCATGGTGACATGTCTTCTTGTGCGGCTTTTAAATCATCCCCCAATAAGGTCGCAACCCCCGGGATCGATTTAATTTTCCTGTAATGACCCGGGGTTCTTGAATTTATTCAGCCCGATCGAATCTGTCGAGTCTATGCATGTGTATCCCCCGAGTCTTAAGTCGACTCAAGGAGGCGGCTTGAGAATCTCCATACTTAATTGTGACATAAACCGACATAGGGTTGATGGTGAATGATGGACTTTTGACCCGTGCTTAATTCTCAGGTAGTCCGGCTCTAGTGGTTCCTCCAGGACCGCTTTCCTTTTCTTTTGCTGTTACTTTGAATTGCCGGCCCAATGATGGCTGGCTCAAATTGTAGCTTCATCAGGGATGTTTCCTTCATGACAAACTCTCGTGTTACTTTTGATATCCTGAAGTAGATAGCATTGGCCAATGTGTCTATCCATTGAGCAACCCGACGCAAGTTAGAGCTGGTCCGTGTTTTGATGATGTTGTGTATGACATGAATGTCATTTTTCCTTTCTCCAATGTTGTTGGGGGAGATGGGCCGCAAAGGAGACTTGCATGCATCTGTTGGGCGGCTCGTATAGGCGAGCACTGAATCGATATGTTTGATGGAGAACAGACGGCGGCTTGCGCGTGTCTGTTGGGCGGCTCATCCAAGCGAGCACTGCACCGATATGTTGATGTCGTCTGGACCGCGAGGGTGGTGTCTTGCATCCGTTTGTTGGGCGGCTTGTACAGGCAAACACTGCATCGGCGGGTTGATGTAAACCAGACTGCGGGGGCGGCGCCTTGCGCGCGTCCATTGGGCGGCTCGCATAAGCAAGCACTGCACCGGCGAGTTGACATAAGCCAGACCGTGAGGACGGCGTCTTGCGTCCGTCTATTGGGCGGCTCGTACAGGCGAGCATTGCACCGGCGGGTTGAGTTGAATGCAAGAGTTGTCTCGCGATTTGACACGGACGCGAGAATCGGTCACGGTGTTGTAAGCTATCTTGGTCGTGCAGACGTGAGAGTTGGCCGCGTCATTGTAAGTCGTCTTGGTCGTGCGGACGGCATGTCGGCCGCGTCATTTGGAAACTGGTGCGAACGGCGAGTCGGCCACATCATTTGTGAGTCGGTGTGGATGGAGAGTTGACTGCAGCGAGTTGATGTAGACCGGACTGTGGAGGCGGCGGCTTGCTCGCGTTCGTTAAAAGATGTGGCATGGATGTTGGTACATGATAATACTAGCGCGAGCTCCATATCTACAATATTATATCGCCTTTGTAGTGAGCACTTGTCCTGTGCAGAAAAATATTACAGACAAAGTAACTGTTCTTAAAAATAAAAATTATACTGATAGAATAAATAAGGTGGATAGCACGTGGTAATTTTTCATGGATGAGCGTCAAAAAACTTTCTGACATATTTGATATAAAAAGGCCGCGGGGGTGGCAGCTCAAGCACGTCCGCTGGGCGGCTCAAGCGAGCAAACGCGACACCGGTGTATTGGTGTAGACTGGACTACGAAGGCGGCAGCTCACGAGCGTCCATTGGACGCCTTGACAGATGTTCGTCCACATCTGTTGATGTGGTGTAGTGCTGAAAGTAGACTCGTTTATCTTGATCCCCATCTTGAAACATCACATGGGAGCCGCCCTATGAACTTGCTCCTTTGACGTGTAGATGGTGGGAGGAGCTGGCGTGGAGTGGCCACACAAAGATTGTTCTTGAGACAGGTTGTTCATGCATGTTCCTATACCTCTTTTTTTAGCTGTGGACCACATGTCCGCCCTATCCATCCATAGAGAAGCAACTCGTGGCATCGTCTTCCAATCTCCGACCTCCTTTCCTTTTCTTTGTATGGACCGGGACCGCCAGAGCCACGTACCACTGTTGCGCACCGTCGTGATGATGTAGCCTGGACCGTTGGATGATGGCTCGAACGCATTTATTGAACGTCTCGAGCGAGCGGGCGTGACCCCGGCGAGTCGAGGCGGATGCGGGGGTCGGACGCGGCGTTGGAAGTCGACACGGCCGTGCGAGTTGTACGTGACGTTGTAAGCCGGTGCGGGTGTGCGAGCCGACCGCGGCACTGTTGATGCGGGCCAGTCTCCGTACGCGCAATATAACATCATCTTTGTACTGAAAAATCATCCTGCATAATATATTGCAGTGTATAATAATTGTCTTTAAATAAATAATATGTATTAAAAATAAATAGGATGAATAGCACCTGATTTACTTGGACGACACAGGATCCATGCGTAATGTCTCAATCAAAAAATGTCAACTAATGCTTTTCGGATGCGTGTGGATGTAGCCATAGAGTAACGCCGACCTCCATGCACGTGAGTTGCAATGTAAATTTGAGTAGCCTCGTTGGACATATCTTGTATGGAGAAGTAGCACCAGGGGTAGACTTTGATTTCTTCTACCATTCATATCCTGCTTCTGCATCTTTTTAAACTGCCACTGCCTCTTGGACTATACACCACAGTCTGTACTGATGCGCTGGGGTCAAATCCTGGAGTCAAATGAGCCATGTCCGGTTTGGCCGAAATCACATCTAGCCGCCCGAAAGGTGGCGCTATGCCTGATTTATTTATTTTGATTGTAGTAGTAGTGGACGCGGAGACGGCAAGAAGTCAAGGCCACAACCGAAGCCACAACGGCTGTCCGGTTCGACTAGCCAGGCGGAGCGAAGCCACAGCGTCAGCGGCAAGAAGTCGAGGCAGCTCGGCGAGGCGTCGAGTCCGTGGTCAACTCCAATCCGCTCCCGAACGTGCACCATTTCTTTATTTCGTAGCGTAGTATCCAACTCGGGAAGCTATTCCTCTTTCTTTCTCTCTTTCTACCTTCACGAAACGTGCACTCACATGACTTCCTCGGATATACAAGTAGTAGTACTACTTGGTTTAACGACCTAACAGATCCTGTGGTTTCCTTCAGGTGACGAGAAGTAGTATAGCACTAGTTAGAGCATCTCCCATGATTGTAACATAGTTGTTGGTAATTTTAACATATAAGATTTTTGATGATGTGTCATGCAATAAATGAAGAAAGAGAGCAAGGTTGTATGTAAATTAACCAACACCCTTGCACAAGCTTCAATGTAGAATGAGAGAGCACCTTATTTATTACCTCACATCTTATTGGGTAAACTAGATACAACCCATTGGAGTAGTTGTATGTTAAGGTGTTGGCTGATGACATGACATATTTTATCGACAAGCTAACCAACAAACTGTTGGAGATGCCCTTACCGGTGAAGTTTCTTGTGACTCCTGCAGCCTCTGAACGTCTCGGGGCTTGAATCAAGTATGTGCTGCAACGGTTGCTCGGTGGATTCGACATGTATGGTGCTGCGGGTTCGCAGATGTTGCCTTGTTTTTCGGGAGCAATGGCGGCCAGAATAATTTAGTCTCGAATATAGCGGGAATCGACTCGATCTCAGATACACGCGAATCTTTAAACTTCAATCTGGATCTGATCGACTGCTCGCGTAAAAAACTCCTATTGGCGATTTGGGCAAAAATCTGCGTTCAGCCTACTCGCTCAGATGATGCAGCCTGCTCGCTGAGATGATGTAGATTCTTCCGTGCCGGTTCTTATGGATCTGAAGGGTCATAAGATTCTTAATCCCTAAAAGGAGTTCCTTAAAGAACACAATTTCACCGTACGATCAGCCCCACGATGGGCGTCAAATGTCGTGGTTTTGTCACGGCATATATTCTCGTGAGAGAACTTAGGTGTGAGGCCATCGCAACCATGTGGCGACTTGAGAGTGGTTGGTCGGAATGGAGAGATGCGAGTTTACCCAGGTTCGGCCCCTCCGATGAAGGTAAAAACCTACGTCTTGCTTGTGTTTCGTTGATGAAGATGATGACCTCGATTACAAGGATGCAGACTCGCCACCTTTAATCTCATGGGTGTCTAATCTGTCTATCTCTAATTGCTCGGCCTTGTCATGGCTCAATCTAACTTGTCTTGTCGCTCTTTGGACGCCTTACCCTTCCTTATATAAGTGAAAGGGTAGGTTTACATGTAGAGTCCTACTAGAAATAAGAATGGGGCTAGTCTCTCTTGAATCCTGATTTGGGTCTTGTTTCCTTTGTGAATGAGTCTTTCCTCTTCTTGGGCCTTCTCTTGTAAGTTGACCCTCTTGGCCTCTCTATGAGCCGCCTTATACCGGGATGCACGCCGGGCCTTGGACCTCCAGTCTTGTCATTCGCCTGACCCGCCTACCGAGTCACCAGTGAGTCGCCAAGCTTAGCCGGGGCGCCAATGGGTCATCAGTGAGTCGTCAAGTCCCAATCGGGTCATACATCAAGCCGGGTTACACCGGGGGTATATCCCCGACACATTGTCTTTTGGACTAGTAGTTTTATCTAGTTTATTTAGAAAGAAGTCCACAGATAGAATTGGCCGGATTGTGAGGAGAAACCCCAAGGAATGATAAGAATAGGATTGGGCAAGCTTCAAGCTTCAAGACTCTACATTGGGCATTTTGTCAGAAATCACATTTGAGTCCATAGGAAAGCCAATACTATTAAAAGGGGATGAGGTATCTATGATGGTCTGGTTGCTCAAGTGCTTAGAGTTAGCCACCAAAAACCCTCATGAAACTCTCCCACAAAATATTATGTCCAAACAGTAATACTCAAATTCGGTGCCGCCGATATTTCCAAATCGTCCTTACCAAGTTCTACCCTAGATAAAACCAGAGCCAACCCAACCATTTCGGTGCCACCAAGTTTGATTTCGATGCAATCGAAAAATAGTGAAGCACTCAGAACAAACCAACACTTTCCCCAACTATTTTCTAAGAGAGAACCACGTACGTATGTGTTGAGATCAAAATATTCCACTCCAACCATATGGATCTTGATTTCTAGCCTCCACAAGTTGCTTTCCACCCAAGCAACCTCTTCCACCCAAGCCAAATTTGTGAGAGAGTGATTGAGTGTTGAGGAGACTATCTTTGAAGCACAAGAGCAAGGATTTCATCATACTTACCACATGTATTATCTTTTGGAGAGTGGTGTCTCCTAGATTGGTTAGGCGTCATTTGGGAGCCTCCGACTTTATGTGGAGTTGAAACAAGAAGTTTGTAAGAGCAAGGAGATTGCCTACTTCGTGAAGATATACCTCCACTGAGGCTAGTCCTTCGTTGATGTAGGCCATGGTGGAATAGACAAGGTTTCTTCTTCATGTACCCCGTGTGGATAGAGTCCTCCATAGACTCGCTAGCAGTTATCCTTTATGGGTTGAAGTTTTCATCAACGTGGAAATACAATAGCACCCCATATCGGAACCACGCCAAAAATCTTTGTGTCATCTTCGTGTTTGATCTTCCTACGTATACTCCTTAATTTCATGTGCATGTCTTTACTTTCCGCTGCTATACTCGTTGACTTGCATGTGTAGGGTGTGTTTGACTTATTAAAATTGTTAAAATGTGCTAAACATTAAAATTGGGAAAATGTTAGGTTTTATTTTGGTAAGTTGTCTCTTCACCCCCCCCCCAACCCCTAGACGCCCCTCCGATGACCCATACATGGGTTTAACCCACCTTGGTAGCATGCATGTGCGCTGACGGATATAACACACGCACAATAGTTGATTTGGCCCTCTTGTGTTGACCTATGTACAAGTTATGTCTTGACCTTTTTTTACAAGGCAAAATAACAGCTGCGGCATCCGTTTCTTTTCTTTGGAACTTTGAATTGAACATGGTCTGTATGTGGCCCTGCTTCTCCGGGTGATTTGAGGACTAGCAGTTAAATTTGATAGCCAAATCACGATCCAACTCGAAGTGCTCCTTTCCTTCTTTTTTTCTGATCCAACTCGTACTGGCAATTGGTAGCTTCGTTGGGTGGTCATAGCAATTGATGAATTTGCAGATTGTTTGTCATCTCGTGACGTAGTTAACATTGGATGTACTACTTGATAACCGCTTCGATTTGATTTGTTCTTCGTGCCAAAAAAATAGCAGCCGCACATCATTGTCTGCCTTGTTACTTAAGGCCTGTTTGGTTCATGACTAATTTTGTCACAACTAATCTTAGACAAAGTGTGGCTGTCATAAAAAATGTGGCTAACAAAATGAGCACCACAAGTGTGGCAAGATTTGGTAAAAAAAATGAATGTATGACATGTGAACCATATAACTAGAAAAATGTGGCAAGCCACAAGTGTGGCAATGAACCAAACACATGCCTAAGATAGTGTGGCATGACTAAGGTTGGGCATGGCAACCTTAGGCTAGAAACCAAACAGCCTCTTAATCCAGCAACACATTATGCATTTATGCGTGGAATACAAATATGCAGTATAGCGGACAAACGCGTGTCGTGCTGCCTACGCACTAGAGGGCAGCGAGCAGATGGCTTCGACGGATGATGCTTTATCACGGGAAGTAGAAGCAGTAGTGATAAGATCAAATCAGCTCGGGTCTTGTCTCTGTATACCTTGGTCGATCGGTGCTGCATGTTCCGATCAGAACACGAGCCGCAGGGTATGGGTTGAATCTGCAATGGAAACTCCCATCGTCTCCGCGATATCGTGTGTGACAGCATGTGGCACACATGCAACCCCAATTTCTCTCTCCATCTCAATCGTGTATCTACCACCTCCAAATTTAATTAAGATTTTGATCACCATACAATAAATTTGCCGGCTCTGCCCATAATTTTATCCTGCCTGGTTGTTCCATGTCGGCTGTTCTTCGCCCGACTTATCACGAGCTTCTTGATCCATGAAGAGTTTCCTTTAAGAACACAACATCTCCGTGCGTCAATCACATGGTGGTCGCCAATTGTCATGGTTTTATCATGGGAAGATGTCCTCGTAAGAGAACTAAGTTGTGAGGCCATCGCAACTAGGTGGTCGGCTGGTGGCTTGCGGGGTTGGTCGGAATCGAGAGACGCGGATTTACCCAGGTTCGGCCCCTCGCGGTGGAGGTAAAAGCCTACATCCCGTCTGATGGCTACTCATGATGATCATGATCTTGACTACAAAGGTGCTATTTTGTTATCTCTAGTATCGAGAGCTTCTAGTTTGATCTTTGTCTAAGAATTGTCTATCTGTCCTGACTTGAACTCTTGGGGTGCGTTGCCCCTCCTTATATAAGTTGAAGGGACAGGCTTACATGTAGAGTCCTAGTAGGACTACAACTAGTCTCTTTTGTATTACAAGACGGGTACTAGTCCGGGTCTTGCTTCCCTCAATCAGAGTCCTACTATAAATCTTGTAGGTCTTTTTTGTCTTCCAAGTGAAGAATCCATCTTGAGTATTATCCATGAGACTGTTGGAAATATGCCCTAGAGGCAATGATAAATGGTTATTATTATATTTCTTGTTTAAAGATAATCGTTTATTATCCACGCTATAATTGTATTGAATAAAAACATAGATACATGTGTGGATACATAGACAAAACAATGTCCCTAGCAAGCCTCTAGTTGGCTAGCCAGTTGATCAAGGATAGTCAATGTTTTCTGACTATGTGCAAAGTGTTGTTGCTTGATAACTGGATCACATCATTAGAAGAATCATGTGATGGACTAGACCCAAACTATGAACGTAGCATATTGATCGTGTCGTTTTATTGCTATTGTTTTCTACGTGTCAAGTATTTATTCCTATGACCATGAGATCATATAACTCACTGGCATCGGAGGAATACCTTGTGTGCATCAAAAGTCACAACGTAACTGGGTGACTATAAACGTGTTCTACACGTATCTCCGAAGGTGTCCGTTGAGTTAGTATGGATCAAGACTGGGATTTGTCACTCCGTGTGACGGAAGGTATCTCGAGGCCCACTCGGTAATACAACATGACACACAAGCCTTGCAAGCAATGTGACTAAGTGTAAGTCACGGGATCTTGTATTACGGAACTAGTAAAGAGACTTGTCGGTAACGAGATTGAAATAGGTATGCAGATACCGACGATCAAATCTCGGGCAAGTAACATACCGAAGGACAAAGGGAATGACATACGGGATTATATGAATCCTTGACACTGAGGTTCAACCGATAAGATCTTTGGAGAATATGTAGGATCCAATATGGGCATCCAGGTACCTCTATTGGATATTGATCGAGGAGTGCCTCGGAGCATGTCTACATAGTTCTCGAACCCGCAGGGTCTGTGATACGTCTCCAACGTATCTATAATTTTTGATGGTTCCATGCTATTATCTTGTCAACTTTGGATGTTTTCTATGCATTTTATATATTTTTTGGGACTAACCTATTAACTCAGTGTCAAGTGCCAGTTTCTATTTTTTCCGTGTTTTTGATCCTTTTCAAAGAAGAATATTAAACGGAGTCCAAACGGAATAAAATCTTCGAAATGATTTTTTCCGTAACAGAAGATACGCAGGGAACTTGAGAACCAAGGCAAAGGATCCCGGGGAAGGCCACAAGCCCCCTAGCCGCGGCCTCGGGGCGCGCCTACCAAGCTTGTGGGCCACCCGTGGCTCCTTTGCCCTACTTCTTCCGCCTATAAATTCCCTAAAAATCCAAAACTGCCAGAGAGAGCCACGAAAATACTTTTCCGCCGTCGCAAGCTTCTGTCTCCGCAAGATCCCATCTGGGGACCGTTCTCGTGCCCTGCCGGAGGGGGGGTTCTTACATGGAGGGCTTCTTCATCAACACCATTGCCTCTCCGATGATGCGTGAGTAGTTCACCACATACCTTCGGGTCCATAGCTAGTACCTAGATGGCTGCTTCTCTCTCTTGGATCTTCAATACAAAGTTCTCCATGATCTTCATGGAGATCTATCCGATGTAATCTTCTTTTGCGGTGTGTTCGTCGAGATCTGATGAATTGTGGATTTATGATCAAATTATCTATGATTATTATTTGAGTTTCCTCTGATCTCTTATATGCATGATTTCGTATCCTTGTAATTCTCTTCGAGTTGTGGGTTTCGTTTGGCCAACTTGATCTATAATTCTTGCAATGGGGGAAGTGCTTGGTTTTCGGTTCATACCGTGCGGTGTCCTCACCTAGTGACAGAAGGGGTAGCGAGGCATGCATCGTGTTGTTGCCATCAAGGGTAAAAAGATGGGGTTTATATCTATTGCATGAATTTATCCCTCTACATCGTGTCATCTTGCTTAAGGCGTTACTCTGTTTGTTATGAACTTAATACACTAGATGCATGCTGGATAGGGGTCGATGTGTGGAGTAATAGTAGTAGATGCAGAAAGTATCGGTCTACTTGTTTCAGACGTGATGCCTATATGTATGATCATTGCCTTAGATATCATCAAGACTTTGCGCGATTCTGTCAATTGCTCGACAGTAATTCGTTCACCCACCGTAATACTTGCTGTCATGAGAGTAGCCTCTAGTGAACACTATGGCCCCCGGGTCTACTTCACATCATATTTTCAGCTCTACACTTTTACTTTGTTGCACTTTCCACCTTCAGATCTCACACTGCAATTAATCGTGAAGGGATTGACAACCCCTTTATAGTGTTGGGTGCAAGTTTCTTTGTTTTTACGCAAGTACATTGGTGACTTGCCTTGATACTCCTACTGAATTGATACCTTGGTTCTCAAACTGAGGGAAATACTTACTGCTACTGTGCTGCATCACCCTTTCCTCTTCAAGGGAAAAACCAATGCAAGCTCAAGAGGTAGCGGTGTGCACACTTAAAGTTCGACGATGTTTTAGTATAGTTGAGTTATATGTCTGGTTACCGAATGTTGTTAGGAGTCCCGGATGAGATCACAGACGTCACGAGGGTTTCCGGAATGGTCCGGAAATGAAGATTGATATATAGGATGGTTTCATTTCGTTACCGGAAAGTTTCGGGCAATTCCGGTAGTGTACCGGGAGTGACGAATGGGTTCCGGGAGTTCACCGGGAGGGGCCCACCCACCCGGGAGTGAGCCCAAGGCCATAAGGTGGCGAGACAAGTCCCTAGTGGGTTGTTGGAATCAGCCCAAGGGGCCCATGGTGCCACATAAGAAAATACCAAATAAAAGAAAAAGGAAAAGGAAAAGGGGAGGTGGGAAGGAAGGAGTGGACTCCTTCCCCAACCGAATTGGGGTGGGAGTCCACCTCCCCCTTGGACGGCGCACCCTTGAGGGATTGGCCCTCAAGGCAAGCCTCCTCCCCCTCCCTCCTATATATAGTTGTCTTTTAGGGTTGATTTGAGACGACTTTTGCCACGTGCAACTCAACCCTAAACCACATAGTTCCACCTCTAGATCGGATTTCTGCTGAGCTCGGGCGGAGCCCTGCAGGAGTAGATCATCACCACCACCAAAGCGTCGGCACGCTGCCGGAGAACTCATCTACTTCTCAGTCTTGCTTGTTGGATCAAGAAGGCCGAGATCATCGTCGAGTTGTACGTGTGCTGAACGCGGAGGTGTCATTCGTTCGGCACTAGATCGGAATGGATCGTGGGATGGATCGCGGGACGGTTCGTGGGACGGTTCGTGGGGCGGATCGAGGGACGTGAGGACGTTCCACTACAGCAACCGCATTTCTTAACGCTTCCTGTTGTGCGATCTACAAGGGTACTTAGATCCAAATCTCCTCTCGTAGATGGACATCACCATGATAGGTCTTTGTGTGCGTAGGAAAATTTTTGTTTCCCATGCAACGTTCCCCAACAGTGGCATCATGAGCTAGGTTCATGCGCAGATGTTATCTCGAGTAGAACATAAAGGGTTTTTTGGACGGTGATGTTCGATTTTCTGCCCTCCTTAGTCTTTCCTCGATTTGGCGGTATTGTTGGATTGAAGCGGCCCGGACCGACATTATTCGTACGCTTACGAAAGACTGGTTTCATCGATTGACATGCAACCTCGTTGCATAAAGATGACTGGCGGGTGTCGGTTTCTTCAACTTTAGTTTAGTTGGTTTTGACCGAGGCGGTCCTTGGAGAGGTTAAATAGCAATTTGCACATCTCCGTTGTCGTTTTTGCGTAAGTAAGATGCGATCATACTAGATACCCATAGCAGCCACGTAAAACATGCAACAACAAATTAGAGGACGTCTAACTTGTTTTTGCAGGGTATGTTTGTGATATGATATGGCCAATGATGTGATGTGATATATTGGATGTATGAGATGATCACGTTTTAATAGTTAATATCGACTTGCACGTCGATGGTACGGCAAACGACAGGAACCATAGGGTTGTCTTTAAACTAACGTTTGTGTTTGCAGATGCGTTTACTATATTGCTAGGACGTAGCTTTAGTACTAATATCATAAGTAGCACGACAACCTCGATGGCGACACGTTGATGGAGATCATGATGATGGAGATCATGGTGTGACGCCGGTGATAAGAAGATCGTGCCGGTGCTTTGGTGATGAAGATCAAGAAGCACAAGATGATGGTCGTATCATGTCACTTAAGAATTGCATGTGATGTTAATCCTTTTATGCACCTTATTTTTCTTAGAACGACGGTAGTATTATAAGGTGATCTCTCACTAAAATTTCAAGACGAAATTGTGTTATCCCCGACTGTGCACCGTTGCTACAATTCGTCGTTTCGAGACACCACGTGATGATCAGGTGTGATAGACTCAACGTTCACATACAACGGGTGCAAAACAGTTGCACACGGGGAACACTCGGGTTAAGCTTGACGAGCCTAGCATGTGCAGACATGGCCTCAGAACACATGAGACCAAAAGGTCGAGCATGAATCGTATAGTTGATATGATTAGCATAGAGATGCTTACCACTGAAACTATTCTCAACTCATGTGATGATCGGACTTGAGTTAGTGAATTTGGATCATGTACCACTCAAATGACTAGAGAGATGTACTTTTTGAGTGGGAGTTTAGCAAGTAATTTGATTAGTTAAACTCTAATTATCTTGAACATAGTCTAAGTCCACTTTGAAATATTTGTGTTGTAGATCAATGGCTCACGCGAGAGTCACCCTGAATTTTAATACGTTCCTAGAGAAAGCTAAGTTGAAAGATGATGGAAGCAACTTTGTAGACTGGGCTCGTAATCTTAAGTTGCTCCTGCAAGCTGGGAAGAAGGATTATGTCCTTAATGCTGCGCTAGGAGATGAACCACCCGCTATGGCTGACCAAGATGTTAACAACGCTTGGTTAACACGTAAGGAGGACTACTCAGTAGTTCAATGTGCAGTCTAGTATGGCTTAGAGCCAGGACTTCAACGTCGCTTTGAGCGTCATGTAGCATTTGAGATGTTCCAGGAGTTGAAGTTTATCTTTGAGAAGAACACCCGGATCGAGAGGTATGAGACCTCTGATAAATTCTATGCTTGCAAGATGGAGGAGAATTCGTCTATCAGTGAACATGTGCTCAAAATGTCTGGGTACTCAAACTGTGTAGCTGAGCTGGGGATTGAACTCCCGCAAGAGGCTATCACTGACATAATTCTTCAATCACTGCCACCAAGCTACAAGAGCTTTGTGTTGAACTATAACATGCAAGGGATGAACAAGTCACCCGGTGAGTTATTCGCGATGCTGAAAGTCGTAGAGTCAGAACTCCGTAAAGAGCATCAAGTGTTGATTGTGAATAAGACCACTAGTTTCAAGAGAAACGACAAAGGAAAGAAGGGTAATTCCAAGAAGAGTGGCAAGCCTGTTGCCAATCCGATGAAGAAACCCAAAGCTGGACCTAAGCCTGAAGCGGAGTGTTATTATTGCAAGGGTATGGGTCACTGGAAGCGCAATTGTCCCAAGTATTTGGCTGATAAGAAGGCGGCCAAGGAAAAATCAGGTATATTCGATATACATGTTATTGATGTGTACTTAACCAGCTCTCATAGTAGTGGTTGGGTATTCGATACTGGTTTTGTTGCTCATATTTGCAACTCGAAACAGGAACTGTGGAATAAGCGAAGGCTGGCGAAGGATGAAGTGACGATGCGTGCGGGAAATGGTTCCAAGGTTGATGCAATCGCCCTCGACACAGTTTCACTTAAGTTACCATCAGGATTAGTTATGAACTTAAATAATTGTTATTTAGTGCCTGAGTTAAGCATGAACATTATATCTAGATCTTGTTTATTGCGAGACGTTTACTCGTTTAAGTCAGAGAATAATGGTTGTTCTATTTCTATGAGTAATATCTTTTATGGTCATGCACCCAATGTGAGAGGATTGTTCATATTGAATCTTGATAGCGATAATACACATATACATAACATTGAGACCAAAAGAGTTAGAGTTAACAATGATAGCGCCATGTTTTTGTGGCACTGTCTCTTAGGTCATATTGGTGTAAAGCGCATGACGAAACTCCATTCCGATGGACTTTTGGATTCACTTGACTTTTATTCACTTGACACGTGCGAACCATGCCTCATGGGCAAGATGACTAAGACTCCGTTCTCTGGAACAATGGAGCGTGCAAGTGACATGTTGGAAATCATACATACCGATGTATGCGGTCCGATGAGTGTGGAGGCGTGCGGCGGATATTGTTATTTTCTCACCTTCACTGACGATTTGAGTAGATATGAAACACAAGTCTGGAACGTTTGAGAAGTTCAAGCAATTTCAGAGTGAAGTTGAAAACCATCGTAACAAGAAGATAAAGTTCCTATGGTCTGATCGTGTGGGTGAATATCTGAGTTTCGAGTTTGGTGCTCACTTGAGACAATGTGGAATTGTTTCACAGTTGACACCGCCTGGAACACCACAGCGTAATGGTGTGTCTGAACGTCGTAATCGTACTTTATTAGAGATGGTGCGGTCTATGATGTCTCTTACCAATTTGTCGTTATCATTTTGGGGTTATGCATTAGAGACAGCTGCATTCACTTTAAATAGGGCACCATCAAAATCCATTGAGACGATACCATATGAACTATGGTATGGCAAAAGACCAAAATTGTCGTTTCTTAAAGTTTGAGGATGTGATGATTATGTCAAAAAGCTTCAGCCTGAAAAGCTGGAACCCAAAGCGGAAAAGTGCGTCTTCATAGGTTACCCAAAAGATACATTTGAGTATACCTTCTTTCTCAAATCTGAGGGCAAAGTCTTTGTTGCTAAAAATGGAGCTTTTCTTGAGAAGGAGTTTCTCTCGAAAGAATTGAGTGGGAGGAAGATAGAACTTGATGAGGTTGTCGAACCTCTAATCCCTCTAGATGGTGGCGCAGGGCAAGGGGAAACCCCTGTTGTTACGACGCCGGTTGAAGAGGAAGTTGATGATGAGGATCATGAAACTTCGGATCAAGTTCCTATCAGACCTTGCAGGTCAACAAGATCACGTACTACTCCTGAGTGGTACGGTAATCCCGTCTTATCAATTATGTTGTTAGACAACAACGAACCTGCGAATTATGAAGAAGCAATGGTGGGCCCGGATTCCAACAAATGGCTGGAGGCCATGAAGTCCGAGATAGGATCCATGTACGAGAACAAAGTGTGGACTTTGGAAGTGCTACCTGAAGGCCGCAAGGCTATTCAGAACAAATGGATCTCTAAGAAGAAGACGCACGCAGACGGTAATGTGACTGTTTATAAAGCTCGACTTGTGGCAAAGGGTTTTTCACAAGTTCAAGGAGTTGACTACGATGAGACATTCTCACCGGTAGCGATGCTTAAGTCCGTCCGAATCCTGTTAGCAATAGCTGCCTTTTACGATTATGAAATATGGCAGATGGATGTCGAAACGGCGTTCCTTAACGGTTTTCTTAAGGAAGAGTTGTATATGATGCAACCCGAAGGTTTTGTCGATCCAAAGAATGCTAACAAAGTGTGCAAGCTCCAGCGATCCATTTATGGACTGGTGCAAGCATCTCGGAGTTGGAATAAGCGCTTTGATGAGGTGATCAAAGCATTTGGGTTTATACAAGTGGTTGGAGAATCTTGTATTTACAATAAATTGAGTGGGAGCTCTGTGGTGTTTCTAATATTATATGTGGATGACATATTGCTGACTGGAAACAACGTGGAGTTTTTGGAGAGCATAAAGGATTACTTGAATAAAAGTTTCTCTATGAAGGACCTAGGAGAAGTTGCTTACATTCTAGGCATTAAGATCTATAGAGATAGATCGAGACGCCTGATAGGACTTTCACAAAGCACATACCTTGATAAAGTTTTGAAGAAGTTCAAAATGGATCAGTCCAAGAAAGGGTTCTTGCCAGTATTACAAGGTATAAAATTGAGTAAGACTCGGTGCTAGAAACTGCGGAAGATAGAGAACAAATGAATTCCGTCCCCTACGCTTTAGCCATAGGTTCTATCATGTATGCAATGTTGTGCACTAGACCAGACGTCAGCTTGGCCATAAGTATGGCACGCAGGTTTCAGAGTAATCCAGGAGTGGATCACTGGACGGCGGTCAAGAATATTTTGAAGTACCTCAAAAGGACTAAGGAAATGTTTCTCATTTATGGAGGTGACAAAGAGCTCGTCGTAAAAGGTTACATCGACGCAAGTTTTAACACCGATCCGGATGACTCTAAGTCGCAAACCGGGTACGTATTTTTTCTTAATGGGGGTGCAGTAAGCTGGTGCAGTTCCAAGCAGAGCGTCGTAGCAGATTCTACATGTGTAGCGGAGTACATGGCTGCCTCGGAGGAAGCAAAGGAGGATGTCTCGATGAAGCAGTTCATGACAAATCTTGGAGTTGTGCCGAGCGCACTAAATCCATTAAATCTGTTATGTGACAACACTGGTGCCATTGCCTTAGCAAAGGAACCAAGGTTTCACAAGAAGACCAGACACATAAAACGACGCTTGAACCTCATCCGCGACTACGTCGAAGGAGAGGACGTAAATATTTGCAAAGTGCACACGGATCTAAATGTAGCAGACCCGCTGACTAAACCTCTTCCACGGACAAAACATGATCAACACCAGAACTGTATGGGCGTTCGATTTATTACAATGTAAATCGCAAGGCGATGTGAGGACTAGATTATTGACTCTAGTGCAAGTGGGAGACTGTTGGAAACATGCCCTAGAGGCAATGATAAATAGTTATTATTATATTTTCTGTTTAAAGATAATCGTTTATTATCCATGTTGTAATTGTATTGAATGAAAACATAGATACATGTGTGGATACATAGACAAAACAATGTCCCTAGCAAGCCTCTAGTTGGCTAGCCAGTTGATCAAGGATAGTCAAGGTTTTCTAACTATGTGCAAAGTGTTGTTGCTTGATAACTGGATCACATCATTAGGAGAATCATGTGATGGACTAGACCCAAACTATGAACATAGCATATTGATCGTGTTGTTTTATTGCTATTGTTTTCTGGGTGTCAAGTATTTACTTCTATGACCATGAGATCATATAACTCACTCGCACCGCAGGAATACCTTGTGCGCATGAAACGTCACAAGGTAACTGGGTGACTATAAAGGTGTTCTACAGGTATCTCCGAAGGTGTCCGTTGAGTTAGTATGGATCAAGACTGGGATTTGTCACTCCGTGTGACGGAGAGGTATCTCAGGGCCCACTCGGTAATACAACATCACACACAAGCCTTGCAAGCAATGTGACTAAGTGTAAGTCACGGGATCTTGTATTACGGAATGAGTAAAGATACTTGTCGGTAACAAGATTGAAATAGGTATGGGGATACTGACGATCAAATCTCGAGCAAGTAACATACCGAAGGACAAAGGGAATGACATACGGGACTATATGAATCCTTGACACTGAGGATCAACCGATAAGATCTTCGAAGAATATGTAGGATCCAGTATGGAAGTCCAGGTCCCTCTATTGGATATTGACCGAGGAGTGCCTCGGGGCATGTCTACATAGTTCTCGAACCCGCAGGGTCTGCAAACTTAAAGTTCGGGGATGTTTAGTATAGTTGAGTTATATGTGTGGTTACCGAATGTTGTTCGGAGTCCCGGATGAGATCACGGACGTCACGAGGGTTTATGAAATGGTCCAGAAATGAAGATTTATATATAGGATGGTTTCATTTGGTTACCAGAAAGTTTCGGGCAATTCCGGCAGTGTACCGGGAGTGACGAATGGGTTCCGGGAGTTCATCAGGAGGGGCCCACTCACTCGGGAGTGAGCCCAAGGCCATAGGGTGGCGCCACAAGTCCCTAGTGGGCTGGTGGAGTCAGCCCAAGGGGCCCATGGTGCCACATAAGAAAATACCAAATAAAAGAAAAAGGAAAAAGGGAAAAGGGGAGGTGGGAAGCAAGGAGTGGACTCCTTCCCCCAAACCGAATTGGAGTGGGAGTCCACCTCCCCCTTGGCCGGCGCACCCTTGAGGGCTTGGCCCTCAAGGCAAGCCTCCTCCCCCTCCCTCCTATATATAGTGGTCTTTTAGGGCTGATTAGAGACAACTTTTTCTACGTGCAAATCAACCCTAAACCAGATAGTTCCACCTCTAGATAGGATTTCTGCGGAGCTCGGGCGGAGCCGTGCAGGAGTAGATCATCACCACCATCGGAGCGCCATCACGCTGCCGGAGAACTCATCTACTTCTCTGTCTTGCTTGTTGGATCAATAAGGCCGAGATCATGGTCGAGGTGTACGTGTGCTGAACGTGGAGGCGACGTCCGTTCGGCACTAGATCGGAACGGATCGTGGGACGGATCGCGGGACGGTTCATGGGATGGTTCGTGGGGCGGATCGAGGGACGTGAGGACGTTCCACTACATCAACCGCATTTCTTAACGCTTCCTGATGTGCGATCTACAAGGGTACGTAGATCCAAATATTGTCTCGTAGATGGACATCACCACGATAGGTCTTCGTGTGTGTAGGAAAATTTTTGTTTCCCATGCAACGTTCCCCAACAGAGATGGCCCTTCGGGTTCCTCCATGAGCCGACCTTCGGACAGGTCTCATTCTAGGCCTTTGGGCCCTTCTCTACGAGCCAGCATATTGGTCTCCTGTCAAGACGGCCTCCTGCCGGGTCTCATCACTGAGTCCTGGATTCCTCCTTGACATCTTATCTTAACCTGGAAAACAGGGCGACCCGTTGAGATTTCAAGCTCTCAGCCGGGTTATAACTATGGGGAATATTCCCAACACTCATAGTAGTACCCGCGATACACACACAAAAGTACCACACTAGTGGTACTACCATGTGTATCAGTGGTACTACCGCTTGGTAAAAAGAATTAATGCTAGAACACAACAGACCAATCAGGTAAGGCCAAAATCGTCATAAGTTCTGCAAACAAATTCCAAAATTAGCAAACTCAAGCATGTAGGATATGTTAGTAACTAGCAAGATAAGGAAGAGAACCTTCCCCAAATATGAACCGGCAAAATCCCCAACACCGAGAACACAAATATGATGCATACGAACTCCATTTTTGACAAGCTTGGATTTGACAAGAAAACGAACACAAACTGTAAAACCTCTCATAGAGAAAAAAACCAATAAAGATGATGACAATGATGCAATGGTTTGAGATCCCTACAGACGATACGATCAAGCTACTCACTAGAGAGCCCCCTGATAGTACAACAGTAAATCATATAACCCAGTCTACCAACTAATACCATGAGACCGGTAAAACATAAATCCTATCAAGGTCAAAGCTTAGCCTTGCGCATAGTCCACTTGGGCTAGATGATGACGATTTTGACGTCCTCAACTTGGACCAGCTTTCTTGATTGTGCTGACTTGATGTGGACTAGTAAATTTCTCCCCCGTACTCCACTATGGGTAAGCCTCTCTTAAGCACATATTCACATGTCCATTATCGCGAGAATGGAGGGCAAGCTTCAAGCATGATCTCTTCGTGATGCTCCACTTGAACTTGCATACCGCAACATTGATGACGATCACCACTTGACATCATCCTCCATGGGTTATATGAGATTTTATTTTGGTGCAAACCCATGGAAAGATACCTAACCCCACATAGAGACTTCGCATATACCATGGGTTAGTACACAAAGTCTAATGGACGATCCTTATCATACAATGGGATCACTTGATCCCACTCGGTACATCTTCTACGCTTTTTGTGTTGATCAACTTGAATCACTCTTTGACTTAGTCTTGATCAACCATGTATCCTATCTTCTCACTTCATAAATATGATGTCTTGAAGGTAAACATGAATTTTCACACAATCTTCTTCTTCAAGACATGCTTACAATAAGCTCAACTCTCACATGATCGAACTTTGCATAACTCCTTGAATACCACTTTGGACAACACATGAACTCCTACTTTTAACCTTGAAACCAACATATGGTATTCAATAAATGCATATGTACAAACCTTAAGGTACAATTCAAAGCAACCATCGGTCCATAGGGATTGTCGTCAATTACCAAAGCCAAACATGGAGGCACCATGAGATTTCATATTTGAAATCCCCAAGCCATGAATCAGGGTTTAACTCTTGCAGCTACTCAGAGAATAGCCAAAGCCCTTAATTCTCTTCTTCACCTCAAGCTAAATATTTCCCCGACTCCTCAATTTGGTTGGCAAATTCTATTGTTCCTAAATCTGGCTTTTGATCTTCCATTCTTAAAGTAAAAGCCCATTCTTTTTATCAACTTACTTAGGGGAATATTTATGTTTGGAGCACTCCATGGTGTTAACCTTTGACTGAAGTGTACAACCACCTAATTATACAACAGTCTCCTTTCATTTATCATGTCACTGACAATGATTTTGTCTCCGCAAACAAAACAGTGGAATCAAACTCTTGTCAATCAGATTTTTCTTCAACCCACAGCCTCAACTATTCTTAAGACTCATATCATACTATATGATGGAACAGATATTTTTTTGTGGGGTCTAACACCTAATGGGAAATGCAATGCCAAAAGCTCTTACAAGTTGTGGTTGTAGGACTTACAGTTGTTGCCAAATAATCAACCAAGACAAACTCCTCAATAGGTTAAAGACATTCTCAACCAGGTGTGGAAGCTATTCTCGCATCAATACTTTTGCTTGGAGATTTCTAAGAGCACTCCCCACTGGACTGTGAGTTGAAAGGTATTCCTCCCACATATCTCAAAATTGTTATGGATGTGATTCTCGTGAAGATGAGAAGTCCGTGTTCTTCGTTTGCCCTTTTTCTAAAGTAGTTTGGTTATCTCACCCATGGTACTTATGGTCTGATATGTTAACTACAAACATTGAATTTAATCATGGCATTATCCATCACATTCTTTCTATGAGCCATCCTCATGCTTCTATCTCGAATTTATTCACTTTCTTATGGTGTCTATGGAAAGTTAGAAATGACTTTTTGTTTCAGACGAAGGAATCCCTGGCTCGTAAGGTTCACATCATAGAGATAGCTCTAAATGTGTCTATGTGCAATGATAGTGGAAGATATATTCATACTTCCTGCTAAGCAAAAGGATTATGTGTCTCGTAGTACTCTAGTGTCATCCTGGGGATCCACTATTTCGTCTGAGCTTTTGATTGTAGATACAAAGATATTATATGATGCTTCATCAATAAACTCAAAATATCCATGGAGATTTAATGTGCAGGGAACCGAAATTGGTATCTACATTCAAGTTTTGGAGGGATAAGAAATTGTATCATTGTGATCCAAGATCCATGGATCTTGCTTCCCCTCCCTTGGTAGCTAAAGTTGGTGCTCTCCATCTAGATGCTAATGTGGGCTTCAAGCTATGGATCTCAAGTGCCCCTTTCTTCACGTATAATCTTAGCTTGATGGAATCTACGGCTGGAAAACATTGCACGGCCTTTGGTTTGTTGGGATATCACATTGCATCTTGCGGGATTCTTGTGCACCTCCAAGAAGATTAGTGCTAATATCAATCACATCTCTAGAAGCCTTAATGGAGTTTCCCATGATTGTGCTTATCAGGCTCTCAATTCTAATCCATAACCTATATTTGCATGTGGCAAATTAGCTCACTCTCAGTCCGGGTGTCCTTTATTAATAAACTAACTACTCTTTGCTCAACTTGAAATATGGATACAATATGTAAAAAGTTTGTGTCTTCGAAGAAGTTTGACCAGTAAGTATTCTGGTCATCTCTCTTAGGAACTCTCAAATCGCATATAAGACTTGCTTTAAATACCAGGAAATTGTCACATTGGATCTCCTCAATGTGTTATAACTCACTCTGAACCTCCGGTATGACCTACAACATGAAGGAACATTTCTACTTGCTCTTCCACGAAGGCATCGATGCTATCTTTTAGAAACTACCTCTCGCTAAACGTCTCGCTAAATGTCTCGACAAAGTGGGCTCTTCTTATTCGAAGCTTGTTCATAATCTCTACATCATTACGATTACAAGATGTAGTTTAGATTCTCCATCATCTCCTTATCTAAGAGAAACACTCGAGTAAACAGGTATGAGTGTTGATGCCTGAATTGTAATCTTCATCCATTTGTCCTAGTAAAATAATGGTTGCGGTAAGTAACAATGAAATCAACCATACACCATAGCTAACAACTTAAAAGTGGAGGGATGGAGTGTGGTTGTATGGATACTTACCGTCAATGGGAGACAAGGACGATGCATATCGATGTTGGATACAAGGTAGACACGACATGACGGGGACAAAGGGGTCAAGACAGACCATACTAGGATATGCTTTCAGTAACCAAGCACACCCATGACATAGCTCGTAGTCTAGCGTGAGCCAGTGGGGTTATCGAGTCGACGCCTTCCTACGCTTCAGCTTCACTCGAGCGTGATTCTATGAGTGTTATTACCTGATCAATAAATCTCAACCTTATTTCTTGACAAATATGCATAGTAGAAGTATATTTATGGTGTATGTAATAAAACTAAGTTAGGCCTCGTTGGGTTCACTACCTTATCCCCAAGGGAAGAAATCGTGGGCCGAGTTGACACGGGGTATCCCACGACTCCATTTGGTAGCACACGATGTGGCGCGACCCCCGTCCATTCCATGGCCCTTCCCCGAGAGTGAATCATTAGGTCTTATGAGGACATCGATACCATTGTTATACCTGCTATACCTACTGGACCAGTTACTAGAGCTCGCACATGCCAATTGAATTACTAGGTACTTTCGTTTCTTGGAAATTCTTCTAATGTTCGTGAACATATGATGTTGCCTAAATTAGATACTTATGTTTTTATTATGAATGAAGGACCTAGCATGGACAAGGAGGATGTCCATTGGAGCGGGATCAAGCATGGAGGGGAGGGTGCACACGCGGGTGATTTTCGAACTTTGAAGCCACCATAAGAAAAGCATGAAGGCTTGGCCGAAATATACAAGATGTCACCTCATAAATTTCGTTCATAGGCTATTATAGGTGATGTGTCACCTTATTTTTGGGCCAGGACCATATAATTTCGAAATACTACCACATAGGTTGTTTTTAGAGTCCGTATGTGTGGGGAAACCGAGTTTAGGGTCATTTTCGGACCCCTCCTCCAAGGTTTACGAAAAATGCTCTCTATTCCCTCATATATACAGCCCTTAGGGCACCGTTTAGACTTGGGATTTGTTTAGTTAAAAGTTAGCCATTGCAACTTCGTGTACTTCGTTTGTGTCCAATGACGAGACCAAGACCGCTTTTGGATCCCCACCCTTATCAATACTTCATATATATCTGCAGTATTCAGATTGCTTTTATCATATTCTTGATTGTTCTTTGATTGCTTGCAGGAAGAGACATCCGTGGTCAGGTTGATCGTGCTCCGGCATGGTCAATAACCTCTTGGAGTTTGTTTAGCGATTACTAAGGCATAATGTCGTGCATGATTGTAGTCGTATCGTCAAAGTTATCTCCACCAAATCGATAGTCACCATCTCATGGAAAGATCGGGACCCTCGCCTCTATCAAGGGGTATCAAATTTCTAGGTTGCTCGGTGAGATTTTACTAGTTTTCGTAGTTTATATCGCATATGTTCTTCATACCTATAGTCCACGCCAAAAAAGCCAAAAAAAATAGGGTTAGTTCATCCTATCCGAACCAATCTTAGCCTTTTGAAATTTTGTGTTCGGTATTTTGCTTTGTTGAACTTGCGGTTGCATCATCGTGTCGAGTTGCTGGTCTTAGAGTCTAGTCCTTTAGAGTTTCGAGTTCTATTCACAAATTGTCACGCCGTCGCCTCCCCATCTTCGATCTCGGTGCCACCCACCACTATCATCACCGCTGCCATATAGCATTACCCATTATTATCGTCATCATTACCATCTATCCCACCACATATCCGCCATCAATCCGATTCCTTTACATATTAGGTGTCGTTTCGAGATTCATTTTTTCGGTTCCGCATTTCCTTGCTTAAGTAGGTTTCGAGAAAAAAAAGAGTGTGGCACATTTTTCAGAGTAGTCTTTAGGACAAAAATTCAGCGAGTGGAAATATTTTTCCCTATCTTTTTTTTAGGTTGTCCATAGCGTTTTGAGACACTCGCCATCATAGCGATTTTTTATCGCATTTTTTGGTCGTCGTAGCCCCGAATCACTCCCAAAAAAATAGTCAAATTTTTTGTGCCTATCCTGTTTTTAGTCCTCCCGAAGAGTTTTGAGACACTCGCCATTATAGTGATTTTCTGGGGGGGGGGGGGAATCAGAGTGGCTCTTCCCTTGATTACGTGTAGCGTCATGATTTTGTTGGTGTTCTAGGCTCACGTCCTCTAGTATGGTCTAGCCTAGGACCAGCACGGTACCGCTGTTGAGCGTCCTTTCAACTTTGCATCTGTGAACTGATTATTGCTGACCCATTTTAATACCATATTATAAGCCTTCCCAACTCCACATACATCTACATCATGTGTTTGACACCACCTGGTAATCGCTCTATCCAAGTTTTGAGAGTTTTGACTACACCGGTTGCCGATCACCACGTGCTGCTGGGTAAGAACTGGTAAGAATTTGAGATTTGCTTGACGGATTTGTGACACATCACCACCACCACCACCACTTCCTAGTAGTCTATAGGTTCATATTCTTCTGTGTTCCTATTGCTGCTAACCATGCTAGGATCACGAGCCGACAAGATCGACTGGGAGAGACTGACCAACCAAGAGCTCCATGATAAATTTCAGGAAATGATGGTTGACCAGGTACAAGACTTCGTGACCAGCCTTGGAGAGGCCATGGAGAAGCTAGATGGTTTGGAGAAGACATTGGACACCAAGATGGACGCCAAGTTCAATGAGGTGCTTGCCCGTCTACCACCACCAGTTGCAGCTTTCGTCCCTCTCCAACAACAACAACGACGACGACGACAACGACGACAACAGCAACGAGGCCCAGATTTTGTGGGGTGAGCACGACGTGTGCCTTCCGGCCAAGCATAGAATTCTGGTGTTGTTACTCCTACAGCTACTACTGGGGTTTCTGTGGCTGAGCAGAATGAGGATTATGATGGTGATAACGATGATGAGGGAGAGGTTGCTCCAAATCAGCACCTAGGACAGCAACCACCACCACAAGCATCGGGTCCTCCACATGGATACAATCGCAATGGTAGGGTTGTACCACCCCCTCAGGTACGGGATCATGACCATCTCCCTAAACTTAAATTGAATATTCCTATATTTGATGGTAGATATGTTCCCGATATATCTCTTACTTGGGAGTTAGAAATAGAGCAACGTTTTACATGCTTACAATTTCCTGAGGATAGACGGGTTGTTGATGTTGTTTGTTCATTCACTAGCTTTGCTTGTGTTTGGTGGTCTCAACATTGTAGAATACATCATGCTCATATTCCAACTACTTGGGCTGCTTTGAAAACTGCTATGCGTACTCGCTGGGTTCCACCCTATTATCAACGTGAATTACTTCAAAAATTGCAGCGTTTAAGACAAGGAAAAAAATTATGTAGAAGAATATTATCAGGAATTAAAAACTGGCATGATTAGATGTGGTATTATTGAGGACAATGAAGCTATGCTTGCATGTTTTCCGCGTGGATTAAATAGAGATATTCAGACTATTTTAGAGTATAAGGAGTATAACACTATCACTCATTTATTCCATCTTGCTTGCAAAGCTGAACGTGAAGTGCAGAATCGACAGGCGTTGGCCAGAACTAATTTTTCTATAGGTCACACTTCATCATGGACACCACGAACCTCATCTGCTTCCACACGTCCTACTGCGGCACCTCCTATTTCAGCCACTAACTCCGGCCGAGATAGCAGGAAACAGGCACCTGCCTACCTTCCGCCAAGAGCACACCTTCCGGGCCTGCACAGAGCGTGTCTCCATCTGTTACATCCATGAGGCAAACACATGAGGTTATATGTTGTTGCTGCCAGGGTGGAGATCACTATGCGGGAGACTGTCCATCCAAGCGTGTGATGATTGCTACTAAGGATGGTGGCTGCTAGTGCTGATGATGAGGAGACTTTGGCTCTTCTTGCCAGTGACGAACAGGGTGTCGACGATAATGAACAGGTGAAAGGACGTGGATGTCGCCTAGAGGGGGGTGAATAGGCTCTTTAAATTAATTATGGTTTATGCTTGAACAAATGCATAATAAAACTAACGTTTAATTTGTCAAGCACAAAACCTAAAACAACTAGGCTCACCTATGTGCACCAACAACTTATGCTAAGCAAGATAAACAACTAAGTGATAGCAAGATATATGACAAGAAACAATATGGCTATCACAAAGTAAAGTGCATAAATAAAGGGTTCGAGTAAGAGATAACCGAGGCACGCAGAGACGATGATGTATCCCGAAGTTCACACCCTTGCGGATGCTAATATCCATTTGGAGCGGTGTGGAGGCACAATGCTCCCCAAGATGCCACTAAGGCCACTATAATCTCCTCACGCCCTCGCACGATGCAAGATGCCGTGATTCCACTAAGGGACCCTTGAGGGCAGTCACCGAACCCGTACAAACAAGGTTGGGGCAATCTCCATAACTTAATTGGAGGCTCCCAACAACACCATGAAGCTTCACCACAATGGCATATGCCTTCGAGGTGACCACAAATGCTCGGGGCAATCTCCACAACTTAATTGGAGACCCCGACGCTTGTCCGGAGCTTTACACCACAAAGATTGAGCTTTGAGGCACCACCAAGCTTCTAGGGGTACCAAGTAACAAAGGGTAATAAGCTTCTCAACTTCTCACTTCCACATATCACCGTGGAGAACTCAAACCGATGCAACTAATGCAATGGCAAGAACACACGAAGTGTTCAAGTCCCTCACACTCAAATCCCTCCACAACAACAAAAGCAATGGAGAAATATGAGAGGAAGAACAAGGAGCTCACTGACGGGGATACAGCCCTAGGGTAGGGTCATAGGCCTAACCTATATGTCCTACCCAAGGGCACCTCATTATTAGGACTACAAGGGAAATTCTGGCTGGATCGCGACAACATCTAATCCACTCGGTATGGATCCACTCGGACAAGTACACACTATCCGCTCGGACGACGGTAAACCACTCGGCCATATGTCTCACTCGGATATGCGAAGACCAACAGGGTAGTCGAAGCATCATACTCATAGTGGAGGTTTCATAGTGGGTTGTCACCATGGCACTAATGCTCCATCTTGTAACATAGGAGGTGAGGGGGTGACGCACTCTATATATAAGCCACCCCCACCACATAGCTTAGGAGACAGTTTTCTTCTCCCCCGGCGGGCTCATTCTTTCCCTCGAGCTCTGGCTCTCTCTCTATACCATGTAACTCATGTCCATGACAAATAAAACAAAGCCTCTCCGGAGCACGAGACGTAGGGTTGTTATCTCCACTGTGAGAGGCCTGAACTCGCTAAAACCACCGTGTCACCCATGTGCATCTTGATAGATCATGCTCCGTTATCCTACCCCCTTTCTATTGTCGGAATCGTTACCACGACATTTGGCGCCCACCGTGGGGCATCGCGTCTATCGAGCCATGATGCAAATGGTATTTTCTTCAATCTTGACTAACCCAAGCTGTTCTGGGATGATCTCCCGGAGATCAAACAATCATCATCGAATATTAGACTATGGGAGTCCCGACCATCACACAATCTACGGATGAATAAAATGCTAAGTATCAGGGAGTTCCTCTTCTCATCTTGTCTTTTTACATTAAATTATCTAACAATGAGTTGATCTTTACTCATGTAAGAGCATCGGCGTGGTCCGCCCGTCGTCTCCGACTTCTTCTGCAGCGCCGACGCCACACTTCCACGCATCAGCGTTGACGCCGACCGCCTGTGGTCGTCTCCGGTCACGACGCTGTCGTCAAACCCTCATGCACGCCGGCCTCTTCATCCGGTCAGCTGCGTTGCGGCGTCCTCGACGTTAAAGGTGCATATCCGTCGACGCGTACATGCCGAGGGCAGGCTGCAGCCCACGCACACGGCTCCGGCGACCACAACCCGACCGGAATGCCATAGTCAGGTTCATCGTGCTTGGTGACAGCGTTGTGTCCGTCGATGAGCTGCTCCCGCAGCCGAGCACGCCCTCGATCTATCCGTCGAGCCCACCGGTGTCGTCGTGTCTGCCAGCATGCTGCTCCGGCGTCCGCAGCTCGACCTCGAGCTGTTAGTGCACGACGACGCCATCATGTCCGTCGACACGCTGCTCCGGCAGCCGCTGGCCGACCGCGACGTCGGCAACGTCCACACCAAGCTCCCGAGCTGTTCTTCGGTGTCTTCGATGGCTCGTCCCCAGCGAGTTCGACGGCCACAAGATTGAGTCCAGCAAGACACGCGGCGCATCAATAAACATCATGCAGTGAATGCGTCGTGGAAAATGGAAACGCCCGTAGCATGCAAGACCTATCTTAACTCTTGCTTAATTACCGCTAATTCATATCTCTTGCATGCAGATCGTGTGTCAGACGTGAGTAACTCCTCCATCAATGCATAGTAATGTCTTCTCCATCAACCAAGCGGAGTCCTTCAAACTAGCTGGCGACCCGGCACCCCGGAGCAACGAAGCGTAGCAGCCGGCAGTGCTACTCCTTCCATCGGGGTGTATTGCCGAGCATGACGCACTCGACGACTTCTCCCTCCAGACACACAACATCTCTTTTGCCCATCCAACTGCTCGACGGTAGCCTCTGCGACATGCTGGACATGCCCCCACATGCAGTGGCTCTTTCAATAAGCAGCACGATGGCGTTCCCCCATCGGCGACGATTGCTGGGCAGATGGAGCGGTTCTTTGGTTCAGCGACCGATTCAGATGGACTGGGACTTCTACATTCACTCGGACAATTCACATGGCGAATTTTCACTTGGGCCAACTTTGGCATGGAGACACTCAGTTAAAACACACATCTACATCATGTGACATCCACTCGGACAATCCGCACGCACTCGATCACCGACACGTCATCTTCACTGCTCGTTCGGATGTCCATGACTTCATCAAAATGTCTTCTCGGTTGCCCCGCGCCGCCGTTACTCAGCTATGAGGCACGTCTTGGACACTTGGCTGTCCCGCGCGCCGTCACTCTGCATCGTCATCACTCGGCAGTTCCGCACATCGCTACCCAGCGAGACTCGTCTACCTCACTCGGATGCCCCACGCATCGCCACTCCGTGTGGCACGTCTTCATCACTCGGACGCCCCGCGCGCCACCGCTCGGCTTAGCTGCGATTCTGTATCGCCTAAGTTAAAACAACTCCGAGTACGGACACGCTCCACACTCAGGGGCTTAGCTGCGACTCCGTATCGCCTAAGTAAAAACTACTCCGAGTACGGACACACTCCACACTCGGGGGCTTAGCTGCGACTCTGTATCGCCTAAGTAAAAACTACTCTGAGTGCGGATATGCTCCACACTCGGGGACTTAGCTGCGACTCCGTATCGCCTAAGTTAAAAACTACTCCGGGTACGGATATGCTCCACACTCGGGGACTTAGCTGCGACTCTGTATCGCCTAAGTTAAAAACTACTCCGGGTACGGACACGCTCCACACTCGGGAACTTAGCTGCGACTCCGTATCGCCTAAGTTAAAACTACTCCGAGTGCGGATATGCTCCACACTCGGGGACTTAGCTGCGACTCCGTATCGCCTAAATTAAAAACTACTCCGGGTACGGACACGCTCCACACTCGGGAACTTAGCTGCGACTCCGTATCGCCTAAGTTAAAACTACTTCGGGTACGGACACGCTCCACACTCGGGAACTTAGATGCGACTCCGTATCGCCTAAGTTAAAACTACTTTGGGTACGGACACGCTCCACACTCGGGAACTTAGTTGCGACTCCGTATCACCTAAGTTAAAACTACTACGAGTACGGACACACTCCACACTCGGGAACTTAGCTATGACTCCATGTCGCCTAAGTTAAAATTACTCCGAGTACGGACACGCTCCACACTCAGGAACTTAGCTGCGATTCCGTATCGCCTAAGTTAAAACAACTCCGAGTACGGGCACGCTCCACACTCGTGGGCTTAGCTGCGACTCCGTATCGCTTAAGTTAAAAACTACTCCGAGTACCGACACGCTCCACACTCGGGGGGCTTAGCTGCGACTCTGTATCGCCTAAGTTAAAACAACTCCGAGTACGGACAGCTCCACACTCGGGGGGTTTAGCTGCGACTCTGTATTGCTTAAGTTACAAACTACTCCGAGTACGGACACGCTCCACACTCGGGGGCTTAGCTGCGACTCCATATCGCCTAAGTTAAAACAACTCCGAGTACGGACACGCCCCACACTCGGGGGCTTAGCTGCGACTCCGTATCGCTTAAGTTAAAAACTACTCCGAGTACGGACACGCTCCACACTCGGGGGCTTAGCTACGACTCAGTATCGCCTAAGTGAAAACTACTCCGAGTGGGGATATGCTCCACACTCGGGGACTTAGTTGCGACTCCGTATCGCCTAAGTTAAAAACTACTCCGGGTACAAATACACTCCACACTAAGGAACTTAGCTGCGACCCCGTATCGCCTAAGTTAAAAAATACACTCGGAGACTTGACTTTGATCCAGGAATCATATAATGCAGATTCAACAAACATTCAACATGACAAGCACTGGAAGTCTTAAACCCTCTGCTAGACTCATCTAGTCCGACAGAGGCTCGGGGACTACACCCAGTGGGTGCACTGAGCGTGCCCCCACAGGAAGAATACAAAAAAAAACATTCTGCTTGGTCAGGTACAGCAACAACATTCAAGTTCAACAGATTCAACAGACTCCAACCGACTACCAACAATCAGTTAGAGTCTCAAGATCATGTTGGTCACTCGGATCTCTTCAATTCTCAAGTTCACTCGAACATACTACTTAGCAGAATCGATCAGGGCGAATGATGGATACTTCAATCGACGCACAGTTCTGTAAAGCCCTGAAGCACGTTCAAGTTCGGTCTGCTGCTACAAGATTTACATTGACACCTTCACCACTCGGACCCTGATCCATTCGGGGGCTAATGACGGGGATACAGCCCTAGGGTAGGGTCATAGGCCTGACCTATATGTCCTACCCAAGGGCACCTCATTATTAGGACTACAAGGGAAATTCTGGCTGGATCGCGACAACATCTAATCCACTCGGTATGGATCCACTCGGACAAGTACACACGATCCACTTGGACGACGGTAAACCACTCAGCCATATGTCTCACTCGGATATGCGAAGACCAACAGGGTAGTCGAAGCATCATACTCATAGTGGAGGTTTCATAGTGGGTTGTCATCATGGCACTAATGCTCCATCTTGTAACATAGGAGGTGAGGGGGTGACGCACTCTATATAAGCCACCCCCACCACATAGCTTAGGAGACAGTTTTCTTCTCCCCCGACGGGCTCATTCTTTCCCTCGAGCTCTGGCTCTCTCTCTATACCATGTAACTCATGTCCATGATAGATAAAACAAAGCCTCTCCGGAGCACGAGACGTAGGGTTGTTATCTCCACTGTGAGAGGCCTGAACTCGCTAAAACCACCATGTCACCCATGTGCATCTTGATAGATCATGCTCTGTTATCCTACCCCCTTTCTATTGTCGGAATCGTTACCACGACACTCACAAAGAAATCCAAGATCAATATTCAAGGGGTTCCCCTCACATAGAGGAGAAAGTGATTGGTGGAGATGTGGATCTAAATCTCCTCTCTCTTTTCCCTCAAGAACTAGCAAGAATCATTGGAGGGATTGAGAGTTAGCAAGCTCTAAGAAGGTCAACAATGGGGAAGAACACGAGCTCAACAAATGGATGAAAACCAATGGGGAAGAATACCCCCTTTATATAGTGGGGGAAAGAATCTGACCGTTACCCCCACTCACAGCCCGAGCGGAGCGGTACTACCGCTGCTAGGAGCGGTACTACCGCACGGTAGGTTCACCAACCACGATAGTAAAAAGTTACTACCGTGCCTACCACTTCAGAGGCAAAAGGATGCGCAAAAAGTCCGACGGAGCGGTAGTAAAAAACTACTACCGCCTCGAGAGTGGTACTACCACCCACAGAGCAGTAGTAAAAAACTACTACCACTCCAAGAGCGGTACTACCGCTGGCCACTGAAACTACTATAACTTTCGCATACAAACTCTAAATCGGGCAAACTCAAGCTTGTTGGAAATCTTAAGATTATGCAGTTATAGAAATGCCAATGATATAGATATGTGAGACCTCTATGAATGAAGAACCGGTAAAAACTTCCAACATCGAAAACATCATAGAAGATGCATATGGACTCCGTTTTCGATGAACTTGAGCTTGTCATGAAGATGACCATAAGGTCTAAAACTCACAAAGATAAACACCAAACAAGAACCAAGAAATATGATGCAACGATGCAAATGGTTTGAGCTCTCAACGAACGATACTATCAAGCTACTCACTTGAGAGCCCCCCTTGAGAGTACGGCAATCTGTCCTAAAATAGAAAACCTATCAAGGGCAAACCTATACCTTGCATCTAGTCCTCTTGAGCTAGATGATGATGATCTTGGCTTCCTCAAGATGGACCACCTTTCTTGATTGCGTTGGTTTGATGAAGACCAGTCGATTGCTCCACCATACTCACTATGGGTGAGCCACTCTTCAGCACATCTTCAAAAGTCCATTACCACCACAATGGACGACAAGCTTCAAGCATGATATCTTCGTGATGCTCCACTTGAACTTGCACACTGCAATCTTGACGAAGATCACTGCTACTTCTCAAACAACAGCGCCAGAAATTGACACATTGACGGAGACTGGGCTTTGATGCAGCACACGAGGAGTAAGTATTTCCCTCAGTTTGAGAACCAAGGTATTGATCCAGAAGGAGGGTCTCGTCAAGTCCAGAGTACCTGCGCAAACACAAACAAGCTTGCACCCAACGCTTCAAAGGGGTTGTCAATCCCTTCAAGATTGCTTGCAAAGTGAGATCTGAAGGCGGAAAGTGCAACGAAGTAAAAAGTGTAAGGCTGAAAATATGGTGTGGAGTAGACCCTGGGGCCATAGAGTTCACTAGAGGCTTCTCTAAAAATAGCAAATATCACGGTGGGTGAACAAATTAATGTCGAGCAATTGATAGAACCGCACAAAGTCATGACGATATCTAAGGCAATGATCATACATATAGGCATCACGTCCGAGACAAGTAGACCGATACTTTATGCATCTACTACTATTACTCCACACATCGACCGCTATCCAGCATGCATCTAGTGTATTGAGTTCATGACGAACAAAGTAACGCCTTAAGCAAGATGACATGATGTAGAGGGATAATCTCAAACCAATGATGAAAACCCCCATCTTTTTACCCTTGATGGCAACAACACGATGCGTGCCTCGCTACCCCTTCTGTCACTGGGTGAGGTCACCGCATGGTATGAACCCAAAACCAAGCACTTCTCCCATTGCAAGAATCATAGATCTAGTTGGCCAGACAAAACCCACAACTCGAAGAGAATTACAAGGATATGAAATCATGCATAAGAGAGATCAGAAGAAACTAAAATAAGATTCATAGATAATCTGATCATAAATCCACAATTCATCGGATCTCGACAAACACACCGCAAAAGAAGATTACATCGGATAGATCTCCATGAAGATCATGGAGAACTTTGTATTGAAGATCTAAGAGAGAGAAGAATCATCTAGTTACTAGCTATGGACCCGTAGGTCTATGGTGAACTACTCACGCATCATCGAAGAGGTCATGGTGTTGATGAAGAAGCCCTCCGTGTCTGAATCCCCCCTCCGGCAAGGCACCAGAACGTGCCCCAGATGAGATCTTGCGGAGAGAGAAGCTTGCGGCGGTGGAAAAGTACTTTCGATGATCTCCTGATTTTTTTGGGATTTTTAGGGAATATATAGGTGCAACCCCTAGGGTAGAGGGCGTCCAGGGGGCCACAAGCCTGTGGGCCGCGGCCTCCCCCCCGGCTGTGGGGTGAGGGCTTGTGGGGCCCCTGGGGTCCCCCTGCCTTGGCTCTCAAGTCTCCTGATCTTCTTCCTTTACGAAAAAATTCTTTTCGGGGATTTTATTCCGTTTGGACTCCGTTTCAAAATGTCCTCTGAAAGGGGTCAAAAACATGGAAAAAACAGGAACTGGCACTTGGCACTGAGTTAATAAGTTAGTCCCAAAAAATGTATAAAAGGCATGCAAAACATCCAAAGTTTGACAAGATAATAGCATGAAAACATCAAACATTATAGATACGTTGGAGACGTATCAATCACCACTTGATGTCATTCTTCATAGGTTTAATGAGATCTTCCTCTTGACGCAAACCCATGGAGACACACCTAACCCCACAAAGAACTCTAACGAAGACCATGGGTTAGTACACAAAAGCGTTATGGACAATGCTTACCATACCATGGGATCACTTGATCCCTCTCAGTACATCTTGTACACTTTGTGTGTTGATCATCTTGATTTACTCTTTGCTTAGTCTTGATCAACCTTGTGTCTTTATGAACAATCTTTGGATAATACTTCGAATACCATCTTGGTCATCATATAAACTCCTTGAAACCAACAGATGGACTTCAAGAAGTGCCTATGGACAAATCCTTTGAATATAACTCAATGCAACCATTAGTCCATAGGGATTGTCATTAATTACCACATACAGAGAAATATGCTCTAACAACAGGAAACACAATACATGGCCGCTGACTACGCTGATAGGTATGAAAGTTTAGTTGCTCAACGTGTTTTGAGTGCGCATGTAACATAGGTTGAGAAAAATCAAGAGCACAACTTGTTCCATACAAAGGGAGTTGTCAAGGAATGTTTCGTTCGCGTCATCATGAATGGAGGGAGTTGAAACAACTTGGATAGCATGTAGATGGTGGAGAAGTTGCTCTCACTAACAGACCACATCCTCGTCCTTATTAAATCTAATGGTTCAACAACAATGGCAAGGTAAGGTAGCACGTACTATTCATGTGCATTTTAGCATTGCTGCATATTTAGATTATGTTGATTGTGATGTGGTACCCATGCAAGCATGCTCTGTTTTACTTGGTAGACCATGGCAATTTGATAAAAATTATGTACACCATGGTAGGACAAATCAATATACTCTTGTTCATAAGGATCACGATATAACCTTGCTTCATATGTCTCCTGAACATGTTATGGAAGATGATGTTGATAGAGCTAGTAAAGCAAAACTGGAGCTAAATAAGAGTGAAAATCATATTGTGGCAAAGGAATTTGAGCAAAACAATAAACCTAATGAACCATCATCTAGCGTTGCGTCTGAAATAAAATTAAAGAGTGGATGTTTACTTCCTACTAAATCCGATATTACTGATCTGGATTTTACAACATTTGTTTGCTATGCTTTTGTGTGCAAAGAGGTATTATTTTCTTTCGAGGATGTGCCTCCCTCTTTGCCTCCTGCTGTCACTAACATTTTGCAGGAGTTCGTTGACATCTTTCCCTAAGACGTGCCAATGGGATTACCACCTATTAGAGGGATTGAGCATGAGATTGACTTAATTCCCAGTGCATCGCTACCCAACCGTGCTCCATACCGTACCAATCCAGAGGAGACGAAGGAGATTATGCGTCAAGTACAGGAGCTACTCGACAAAGGATATATATGTGAATACCTTAGTCATTGTGTTGTTCCTATTATTCTAGTGCCAAAAAAGGATGGTACATCGCGAATGTGTGTTGATTGTAGAGGCATAAATAATATTACTATTCGTTATCGCCATCCTATTCCTATGTTAGATGATATGCTTGATGAATTAAGTGGCTCTACCATTTTCTCCAAAGTTGATTTGCGTAGTGGATACCATCAAATTCGTATGAAATTGGGAGATGAATAGAAAACAACATTTAAAACTAAGTTTGGATTATATGAGTGGTTAGTCATGCCTTTTGGGTTAACTATTGCACCTAGAACTTTCATGAGATTAATGAACGAGGTTTTACGTGCTTTCATTGGACGATTTGTGGTAGTCTATTTTCATGATATACTCATTTATCGTAGATCTTTGGAGGAACATTTGGAACATTTGTGTGCTATTTTTCTTGCTCTGCGTGAAGCATGTTTGTTTGCTAACCTTGGGAAGTGCACCTTTTTGCATCGACCGAGTATCTTTTCTTGGCTATGTTGTTACTCCACACAGAATTGAAGTTGATAAAGCCAAGATTGAAGCTACTGAGAGTTGGTCGCAGCCCAAAACGGTCACACAAGTGAGGAGTTTTCTTGGCCTCACTGGTTTTTATATGCATTTTGTGAGAGATTTCAGCACCATTGCTGCAACTCTCAATGAGCTTACAAAGAAAGATGTCCCTTTTGCTTGGGGTACCGCACATTAAGAAGCCTTCACGGTATTGAAAGATAAGCTCCTTTACTCCAACTTCCTAATTTTAATAAGACTTTCGAGCTTGAATGTGATGCTAGTGGAAATGGATTAGGAGGTGTGTTATTACAAGATGGTAAACCTGTTGCATACTTTTTTGAAAAATTGAGTGGGCTTGGTCTGAATTATTCTACTTATGATGAGGAATTATATGCTCTTGTTCGTACTTTGGAAACATGGAAACATTATTTATGGCCCAAAGAATCTATTGTACATTCTAATCATGAATCTTTGAAACATATTAAAAGTCAAGCAAAACTGAACCGTCGACATGCTAAATGGGTTGAATTCATTGAAACTTTCCCTTGTGTCCTTAAACACGAGAAGGGTAAATAAAATGTTATTGCCGATGCATTATCTCGTCGTTATACTATGTTTCACAACTTGACTTTGAAATATTTGGTTTGGAGACCATCAAAGATCAATATGTGCATCATGCTGAATTTAAAGATGTGTTGCAGAATTGTAAAGAAGGGAGAACATGGAACAAGTATGTCATTAGTGACGGATTTGAGTTCCATGCTAACAAGTTATGCATTCCAGCTAGCTATGTTCGTCTTTTGTTGTTGCGGGAGGAGCATGGAGGAGGATTGATGGGACACTTTGGCATGAAGAATACATAGGACGTACTTGCTACAAATTTCTTTTGGCCAAAGAAGAGACGGGATGTTGAGCATTTTGTTGCTCGCTACTGAAATGGATCGAGATGGACTTAGAGGGGAGTGAATAGGTACAATTACAAATTTTAATCATTACTTAGCAATTTTAGGCAATATTGTGGAATATGAAAGTGAGCCTAACAATTGAAAGGATGAAGGTTAAGCTATGTGTACCAAGCACGGCAACAAGTAGGAGATAATAAAGCACAAGTAAGTACTCAAACACAAGCAACAAGTAGGGAGTTAGGGTTAGGGATAACTGCAACTCCGAGAGACGAGGATGTATGTTGATGTTCACTTCCTTGGAGAGAAGCTACGTCACCATTTAGATAGGTGGATGTTACCACGAAGGCACACCAACGCCATGAAGGCTCACCCTATTCTCTCCTTGAGACAACACCACGAAGGTGTTTCTCAACCACTAGTGATAAGCCTTTGAGGTGGCCTCCAAACCCTCACAAACTTTTCCGGGGAAATCACAAAGGTTTGATTCCTCTCCGAAGAACTCCTACCGCCTAGGAGTCTCCAACCTCCAAGTGTAACAAGATCAGGGAACTGCTCAAAACTTGCTCAAATCACAAATAGCTTTGGTTGAGAGGAGGAGAGGGAGATGATCTATCTTTTGATTGGAACAACACTCAAAGGAACTCATAAATGCACATGGGATCTAGGATTTGGTGTAAACAAATGGGAGTGCGAGAGAAATGTGTTCTTGGAATCTTTTGACTGTGTTGGACAACCCCCACACGATGTGGGAGAAGACTATATATAGTGGTGATTGAAAAATGGTCGTTGGAGCCACTTATGTTGTGCAGTTGCCGGACTTCCGGCAGTTCTCGGTCGTCCGGACATCCATGAAGGGTCGGACGTTCGATAGGGGTCGATCATCCGAAGAAATAGGAAGTAGCGGGTTAGCACGACATCTAGTGGAAATAGTGGACACATACGGACGTCCGGAGGACGTCGGCCGTCCGGGGCACGGTCGTCCGAAAGGGGTCGAAAGTCTGACAATTTGGTTCTGGTGAGTGGCTATGGATTACCGACCGTACCCGGGCGTCCGGAGATCGCACGACCGGAGGGACCGGAAATCTGAGGATTTGGATCTGATGGTTGGCTTCGTATTTCCGGACGACGTCGGTCATCTGGCGTCCGGACATCCGAGAACCACCGATCGTCCGGACAAGAGCAGAACAACCATAAGGGAAATAGAGAGAGAGGTATTCCCTATATTTTTGAGCAAGTTTCTTGCGAGACCTAGTGATCCCCTCTTAATAGTGTGGGATCCCTATACTCAAGAATGATAAATAAAATGATAGAACACTTCATCTTGTTTCTTCATTCTTAAGCATCGTGGACATGATAGTCACGATCCACATAACACTCTCTTGGGAACAAAACCTGAGATGCATTTGATGAAGATGATTAGTTTCCTATACGTATGTTGTAAACAACATCGAAATACGATTAAGGGCATGATTGCACTTTCAATCTCTCCCTTTTTGGTAGTTGATGGCAACACACATATAGCACTCAAAAGTAAAGTAGGCTTATGTAACTTAGGAGAGATTTGTTATAGATCTCCCCCTTATTATATGCATAGTAAAATAATTATGGTCGGGAGCTCCCCCTTACTTGATAATGAGTGCATCGAAAATATCATATAGATCAATATGGAATTAGGATGTCTCATGATAACACATCGCTCATATAAGGCATAAAGATTCCTCATCCATAACATCACTCATATAAGGCATAATGATTCATCATCCATAAATAGCATTACATTAAGTATATCATATCATAAAAGGGTCACACGACTAACAAGTCGAATACTACGATAATCTCATGCCCCTTTGACATCAAGTACCGAAAAGGGAAGGACCAGGAAAAGAAACCACGCACTCAGTGATCACTGTCATCATCATCATCACCATGGGTGCCACTGCCACGTGTCTCGTCAAGGAAATCAGCCCACTTGGGGCCACAAGGAAAACCAAAGTCGGACGGAGGAGTGGTAGGAAGACCCTCATCCTCACTCATATCAGTTGCTTCAGAGTCTCTCAGACGGGCCTTTAGAGCATTCTTAGAACAGATCATGCGAGTGATGACATCGTGGTTTTGTGAGCACTGAAAATTGAAAGCCTTCATCATGGAAGAATGGGCTTTCCCAAGAAAACGAGCAAAGCGACCGAAAGAGGCAGAGCCGGATGAGATAGAACGAGACCGAGGAGCATCCCGTCGAGAGGAGCGGATGAGGATTTCTTGGGAGCCCAATCATCCGCCATGTAAGGGGGAATGACCCATTTGTGATGCACAAGAGTTCAAGCAATGGAAAAGGGGGGCACATGCTCAATGAGAGCCTGAATAAAAGGAGCATGAGGAAAGGCTCGCTTGTATTGAAAACTAGCGAGGCGGATCTCATGCCATAAAAAGTGAGGAACATTGATTTTCCCTTTAGGATGTTCAGTAAGGTGAGTCATGAGATTGATGCAATATCCGCTACAAGTTCCCTTGTAACCCATCTTGGGATAGATGGTGCGAATGACGCACTGAAAAATAATGAAGAAAGGAGACCTCTAAATAGAAACTTGATTGAGATCCTTGCCCTTTTCCACTTCATCAAGATCATCAATGCCTTTTAAAAGATAGCCACACGCTTCAATGGCTCTAGGTGCATGATTTGGATCACTCTTATGGATTTTAAAACTGGTGTCAGGAAAGCCAAGAGCAGCGACAAACTGAGCATAAGAAGCTGAGAGCTCGGTGTCGGAAGTTATCCAAGTGATGGTCTTATCTAGACCAAAGAAACAAGTGGCATAGAACTGATGAATGGCAGCATGATTGAAGTCATGTTTAAAAGCAAATTGTGCACCAAGACAAGAAGACTCAATGATATTAATGGCACCTGGATATTTTGTTGGGTGAGTGCGAATATGCTCTGAGTCAATATAGTGATGAACAGACAGACCTTTGGGAACAATGACAGTGGAGAAAATGTCTACCTAAACATTTGTGCAAAAACGAGAGTCCGTGGAATTACGGAAAACAGAGTATTGATCAGTGTCGCGACGAAACTTAAGATAGGAAGATTGAGGAACTTTGGTGAAATCCTTCATCACGTGACCAAGAGAGGGAGGAGGATCAAGAGAGATGCGGCGAGCATCACCTTGGGGATAATCGGGAGGCGGAGGAGGCATGTATGACGTCCTCAGAGTACCGGGCTTAGGAAAATTTCTGCGAATCCCAACAAATTCAGCTTGTTCTTCATACTCCATCTCTTCTTCATAGTCGGAAGCCTGTGAGGATGAAACGGTTCCATGAACCGGACGCTTGGCGGGGCACTTGGGAGGACGAGCCCGTTCTTGGGAGTTCTCAGACCCCGCACCATGGGAGGCACGAGAGGACGAAACCACAGGGTTCTTGCGTGCGGAGTGCTTGATCTTCGGCATAGCAAATACCCTACAACCACGTTTGAGAAACACCTAAGATATTAAATATGATGCATTTTGAGCACCCAGAGCAAAATCATGAGGAAGGAGACAGTGGAAAAGAGAGGGAAGGAGGAGGTTTACCTCGGGATGCAAGAAGGGAGGAGCTCCGGCCGGAGAAGCATCCGGAGAGAGCCCAGCGGTGGCCTGGCAGTGCAAGGGAGGAGACTGAAAAGGGGAGACGGCACAGGGAGTTAGGTCAACTTCCCAGACCCGCGGGCCTCCATATTTTATATGGGGGCCGAAACATCGGGCGACCAAGACACGTCGTACGTCCGGGCATCAACGAGAGGTCGGACAACCGAGGAACATCGTACGTCCGAGAGGGACAAACAGGAGACACAGGCAATCAGGGAGAATGTTTAGTTTTCGGTGACACGAATGACAGTGAGATGATGGAGGATAGCCTAACACATGTAACACCCAAGATTGTGTCAAATAGCGATGACTCTAGCTAAACTGCTCTAACGATGTTCATGAAAGGGGTCGTGGTTTAATCCACCATGTTTGAGTAAACGTGGGATGGCACTGCGAAGATATGAACTTGAGCCCATAACCACAACTCCATCATTTAAAGCACCAAGTCACCAAAGCAAACAAAGTAACTTTGAGAGTGTTGGGTTGATTTATGCATCATATATAGGGTGATAGAACTCATGAATTGAATTTCTCCCCCTAAATGCATGCCTACACCTAGACAAGACATGAAGTAAGTGTATGAAGGTGTACAAGATTTCACATAATGTTATCAAGCTCCAAGATACCAAGTTCACGCCTAAGTTGACAAAACCTTAATTCATCCAATGGTTTGGTGAAGATGTCTGCCAGTTGCATATCTGTACCAACATGAGCAATATCAATGTCACCCTTTTGCACAAGATTTCTCAAGAAGTGATACCTAATATCGATGTGTTTTGTGCGAGGGTGGTCAATAGGGTTATCAGCAATCTTGATTGCACTTTCATTATCGCATAAAAGAGGCACATGTCTATAGGTCATACCATAATCCTTCAAAGTTTGCCTCATCCATAGCAATTGAGTTGCACAACTTGCGGTTGCAATGTATTCTGCTTCGGCAGTGGAGAGGGAGACAAATTCTGCTTCTTTGAGGACCAACTTACCAAGGAGCGTCGAAGAAACTGACATGCACCGGAAGTAGACTTCCTTCCCACTATGTCACCGGCCCAATCCGCATATCTGTACCCAATGAGGTCAAACTTTGCATCCTTGGGGTACCACAAACCCAACTTTGGGGTGTGAACACGGTATCTAAGAATAGGCTTAACCGCCTTACGATGACTTTCCCTAGGGGAAGCTTGAAATCTTGCGCATATGCCTACACTTAACATGATGTCTGGTCTAGATGCACAAAGATAAATCAATGAACCAATCATAGAGCAGTAAATATATGGGTCAAAAGGAATACCGTTGGTGTCTTCAGTGACAACAAGTTTTGTGGGCATGGGTGTCTTACATGGTTTAGCATTTGTCATGTCAAACTTCTCTAGAATATCCTTGGGGTAAATTGTTTGAGACAATAAAATTCCTTCTTGAAATTGTTGTATTTGCAATACAAGAAAGAACTTCAAGTCCGCATTGAGTTACATTTCAAAGGTCTTGGTCATGGAGGTCGCAAACTTCTTGCACAAATGAATGTTAGGAGAACCAAAAATGATGGCATACACATAGATTTGGCATAAGATCAAATCACCTTTATCCCTCTTAGTAAAAAGAGTAGGATCGATAACCCCTCTCACAAAACCATCATCGAGTAGAAACTTCTTAAGATGATCATACCAAGCACGCGGTGCTTGTTTGAGGTCATACAAAGCCTTTTGAAGTTTATACACATAGTCTTTGTGATTGGGGTCAACAAACCCAGGTGGTTGTGATACATATACTTCTTCTTGTAGAGGACCGTTAACAAAAGCACTCTTCACATCCATTTGATGTAACATAAAACCATTGAAAGCAGCATAAGACAGTAAGATGTGAATAGACTCAATACGGTCAATGGGAGCAAAGGTCTCAACAAAGTCCAAACCTTCAACTTGGGAGTACCCTTGTGCCACTAACCTTGCCTTGTTGTGGATGATTGTGCCATCCCCATCTTGTTTGTTCTTAAAAATTCATTTTGTTCCAATGACATTGTGTTCCTTAGTAGGTCTTTTGACTAATGACCATACTTTGTTGCATTTAAAAATGTTCAACTCTTCTTGCATAGAAACGAGCCAATCATTGTCCCTCAATGCATCTTGTACCTTGAGTGGCTCAACACTAGAGACAAACGAAAAGTGATCACAAAAGTTTGTCAATTGTTTACGAGTGACTCTACCTTTTGATATGCCGTTAAGAATTTGATCAACATCGACACGACCGGTCACTCGTGGAATGATGGAGGTCAGGGTTTCATGAGGTTCAACTTCATTTCCATCATCTACATCCTCAACATATGGATCATTAATGTGTGGTGGAAGATCTTCTTCTTCATGTTGCATTTGTTGAGGTCCATCATCAATGATTGAATTTTCTTGTTCTTGCTCTTGGTGATGATCTTGTTCTTGAGTGTGATCATGGTGAGGGACGTGTTCTCCTTCTTGATCCTCAACAACGGGCATAGTTTGAGCACTAGGATCTTGTGGAGGTATGGGTGTTGAAGTGACTTGAGGATGAGAGAAACTTACATCTTCTTCATCATCATCATGAGGTTCTTGTTCCATTGGAAGAAGAGCACCAACACCCATGGTCAAAATATCTTGAGAGGGATCTTCTTCACCTACATCACTTAGATCAACTTGCTCCCCATTGGAGCCATTAAATTCATCAAACATCACGTCACAAGTTTCTACAACACATCCATTGGATTTGTTGTAGACTCTATAGGCGTGAGAGTTTGATCCATAACCAACAAATATCCCGCCAATTGTTTTGGATTGAAATTTTCCTAATCGTTCCCTCTTGTTGAGGATGAAACACTTGCACCCGAATACACGAAAGTACTTGACATTTGGCTTGTTCTCGGTTAAGAGCTCATATGGAGTCTTCTCCAATATTGTGCGGAGGAAGAGCCGATTTGATGAATGGCATGCTATTTTCACAGCCTCAGCCCAAAAACTATGTGGTGACTTGTATTCATCTAACATGGACCTTGCCATTTCCACATGTGTACGGTTCTTCCTCTCGGCTACACCATTTTGTTGAGGAGTGTAGGGTGCGGAATATTGATGCTCAATCCCCTCATCACTAAGAAATTCTTCCAAGGTGTAGTTCTTGAACTCTGAGCCATTATCACTTATTATTGCCAAGATTTCTTTGTCAAACTTGTGTTGGGCTTGCTTGGCAAAATCAATGAAGGTGATCTTCGTCTCGTCCTTGGACTTGAGGAAAAACACCCATGTATATATTGAGTAATCATCAACAATGACAAGTTCGTACTTTTTCCCACCAAGACTATCCCATGACGGAGGCCCAAAAAGATCCACATGAATGATCTCTAAAGGCCTTGAAGTAGATACAATATTCTTGGGCGGGTGCTTTGATTGATGTTGCCTCCGGCTATGCATGCACTACACACACACAATTTTTCTCAAACGAGACATTGGTTAGTCCAAGGATGTGATTACCCTTTAAGAGATTTTGAAGATTTCTCATGCCGACATGGGCTAGCCGGCGATGCCATAGCCACCCCTTGTCGGCCTTGGCCATTAGACAAGTTGCATGTAATGTGCTCTCTTTCGAGAAATCAACCGTGTAAAGGTTGTCGTCCAACTCTCCAACAAAAGCCACTTTGAGAGTATCTCTCTTAAATACTTCACATCCGTTAGTCCAAATAGTGTATCATAACCAACGGAAGCCAATTGGCAAACAGAAAGCAAATGGTATTTAAGGGATTGGACAAGCAGGACATTTGCAAGAGACATGTCATTTGTGATAGCCACCTTGCCCAACCCGAGTACATGTCCTTTTGATCCTCCACCGAACACAATGCTCATAAATGGTTGAATAGCTTCCATGAAATCAAAAAGCAATTTGCTATCTCCGGTCATATGGTTGGTGCATCCACTATCGATCACCCATTTGACTCCACCAGAAAAAGCAACCTACACACAATTTATGACTTCGTTAGAGGCGCCCATTTTGCAATGGTACCTCTCAAGTTAGTCACAAGGGTCTTAGGGACCCAAATAGCATAGAACCAGAATGCATTACGAGGACCAAAAAAATTAGCATAAACCTCTCCATCTTTGTTTTACGAAGTACATAGGATGGAGGCATGAACTCTTCTGGCTTATTGAGAGTGAGCATGCCCCTAGTGGCCTACCCACTCGCAACCTTACCTTTCTCCTTGTTCCCTTCTCGTACAAATGTTTCTTTGAGAGGGGTGGTGCACTTGTGAGAAGACGTCTTCTTCTTGCTTGTGCTTGGGTCAAACCCGAGCCCTTCCTTGGCAAACACCTCATTGTGTTTTCTTAGTACCTCATTAAGGTTATTTTTTCCTTGAGCACATGTAATGAATCCTCTCTCGAGTTGTGCCTTTAGAAAATGGTTTTCCTCAAGAATAGATGCTAGGTCACCACTGCAGTTAGTAGTACAAGCATCAACATTGATAATAGGTGAAGAGTAAATCTTGGCTAGAGTTTCAAGATAAGTATGTTTGAGCGTCTCAAAGCTCTTTGTAAGAAGAGTGAGATCCTCTTCCTTAGTCTTGAGGGACATGGATAGAAGCTCACAATCCATAGAGAGATAAGCATGAGATTCCACAAGCTTACTTTTATCATTTATCAACTCCTTGCACGAGTTCTTGGCCTTTTTCAAGGAGGCAAGATTTTTAGCATGACCATCAATGTTTGCACCAATTTTTAAGCATAGTTCATCATTTCGTGCTTCCTCATATTGGAATTTCCGCTCAAGGATTTCGTACTTTTCCTTTTCCTTGGTGACGAGGGTTTCGAGTTCCTTAATGGTATTGGTGTGCTTACTCACCATCTCCATAAGCATATGAAACATAGTGGGCTTCTTTCCTTTAAGGGAGCACATGAACTTATTCAGTTTAGCAAGCATAGGATCATTTATATCGTCATCATCATACTTATCCTCCGCATCAAGATACTCATCACAAGGAGTAGACGATAAAAGAGGTGGATTTGAGCGTGGGGTTACCTTGACCTTGTCACAAGAGTTTTGGTCCTCTCCATCTTCTATGATGGCCTTTGCCATGAAGCACTTGTGAGCGTTTCCCTTATAGTCTTTCATATAGTTGTAGGTGACAACATCACCACTCTTGTTGACTAACCTCAAGGTGTTTTGTGAATCTTGAGCTACTCCGGCAACCCCACCAACATCATCTCGATCGGATTCTTCATGAGCAACCATTGCTTTCCCATCTCTCCTCTTGAGCTTGGATTTCATAGGATGTGGTAACTTCTTATTTGAAAAGATCTTGGGAAACCTTGGTTTATCTTCTCTCTTCTCATAAGGGAAATCGTTGGAGAAGTGGTTGATTTCCTCACAGCATTTTCTCACTTTCTTCTTCTCGAATCTTCCCTTGAATATTCCCGCGCTAAACTTCTTGACAAAGAGGGCAATGTATTCATATGAAGGGTTCTCATTGGAGTCAATCTCACCACCATCTTCTTCTTCTTCACTTTTCTCTTCCTCACATACATGCTTGGCCTTCAAAGCAAGATTGATCTTTGATGTTGAGGTACCATGCATGGCAAGATGTTTTGTAGCATTTGCCTTTGACTCTTCGAATAGTTCGAAAGTGGATATGATGTCATCCAGAGTCATTTCCTTGAACCCATGGTGTTGTCTTATGTCCCACACCATTTGGTGATGATATGGAGCAAGAGCATGAAGTAGATTGTCCACGATAAATCTCTTAGTCAAGTTGAATCCATCTTGTGTCTTGTCACAATCACATGACTCAATGTCGGCGGTGAGATTCATGGGACACTCTAGGAGATTCTTGGGGGATTCACCTTTTTCCATACAAAAGCTTTGCAATTGGCCTTTGGCAATTTCATACTGAGAAAGCCGGAGGGTGGAGGTACGAGTCTTGGTCCTTACAATGATTTACCATGATTCCTTGGCACTTGTGATGTGTATGTAAGGTCTCCATTGATTATCATTCATTCCTTTTCTTATGCACCTGATTGTGGTGTCTTGAAATGCTTGTCATAAGTTTCTTTTGGAGTGAGATTATTTGGGTCGACAGGGTGGTAGCCATGCTCCAGAATGTCCAACATTTCATCATTGGCGTACCTAAGATGATCCTCCATATCAACTCTCCACAAAGCAAAGTCAGAAATGTCATCAAGCAAGGGAGGTTTTCCTCCAGGATTGTACTTAGGTTTCTCAACTTGAGGTCTAGCATAAAGCCATGGAACACTAGTTTGATCATTGCTAAGAGGTTATTGGCCAAGTAAAGGAATAGGCACATTTGGCCTTGAGGCCGCACCACCTAGAGGTGATGCCATCATCGTGGATAATGTGGTTAATCTCATTTGGACCAAGGCCTCAAGAGAAGCATCATGTTCTTCCTTTTCCTTAGCAAGAGACCGTTCCAGAACCTCGGAAGTGAAGGACTTGACTTCCATGGAAGCCGCGCCCTTATCCTTCAGATCCGCAACAAGGGGAGTCCCATCGGGGTTCATCTCGCTCTAGGGCGGTTAAGCCACAAGAATAGAGCACGAGGTTCTGATACCAATTGAAAGGGGTTGAGATGGACCTAGAGGGGGTGAATAGGTACAATTACAAATTTAATCGTTACTTAGCAATTTTAGGCAATATTGCGAAATACGAAAGTGAGCCTAACAATTGCAAGGATGAAGGTTAAGCTATGTGTACCAAGCACGGCAACAAGTATGAGATAATAAAGCATAATTAAGTACTCAAAGACAAGTAACAAGTAGGGAGTTAGGGTTAGGGATAACCGCAACTCCGAGAGACGAGGATGTATGTCGATGTACACTTCCTTGGAGGGAAGCTACGTCACCATTTAGAGAGGTGGATTTTACCACGAAGGCACACCAACGCCACGAAGGCCCACCCTATTCACTCCTTGAGACAACACCACTAATGTGTTTCTCAACCACTAGTGGTAAGCCTTTGAGGTGGCCTCCAAACCCTCACAAACTTTTACGAGGGAAATCACAAAGGTTTGATTCCTCTCTGAAGAACTCCTACCACCTAGGAGTATCTAGCCTCCAAGAGTAACAAGATCACGGGAACTGCTCAAAACTTTCTCAAATCACAAATAGCTTTGGTTGAGATGAGGAGAGGGAGACGATCTATCTTTTGATTGGAACAACACTCAAAGGAACTCACATATGCACTTGGGATCTAGGATTTGGTGTATACAAATGGGTGTGAGAGAGAAAGGTGTTCTTGGAATCTTTTGACTGTGTTGGACAACCCCCACACGAGGTGGGAGAAGACTATATATAATGGTGATAGAAAAATGGTCGTTGGAGCCACTTATGATGTGAAGTTGTCGGACGTCCGGCAGCTCTCGGTCGTCGGAACAGCCACGAGGGTTCGGACGTCCGACACGGGTCGGTCGTCCGAAGAAACGGGAAGGAGCAGGTCAGCACAGCATCTGGTGGAAATAGTGAAGAGCATACGGACGTCCGAAGGACGTCGGCCGTCTGGGGCACGGTCGTCCGAAAGGGGTCGGTAGTCCGACAATTTGGTTCTGGTGAGTGGCTACGGATTACCGACCATACCCGGACGTCCGGATCTCGGACGACCGAAGGGACCGGAAATCCGAGGATTTGGATCTGATGGCTGGCTTTGGATTTCCGGAGGATGTCGGTCATCCGGCTCCAGACATCCGAGAACCACCGATGGTCCGGACAAGAGCAAAACAACCATAAGGGAAATAGATAGAGAGGTATTCCCTAGATTTTTGAGCAAGTTTCTTGCGAGACCAAGTGATCCCCTCTTAATAGTGCGGGGTCCCTATACTCAAGAATGATAAATAAAATGATAGAACACTTCGTCCTATTTCTTCGTTCTTAAGCATCCTGGAGATGATAGTCACGATCCACACAACACTCTCTCGGGAACAAAACCTGAGATACACTTGATGAAGTTGATTGGTGTCCTATATGTATGTTGTCAACAACATCAAAATATGATTAAGGTCATGATTAAACTTTCAGTTGCGCTACATGTCAAAAAGCTAAGTCACGACTCAATCCTCATGGTTTATATATGCCTTTGCCAGTACCTAGTGTTCCTTGGGAGGATATATCTATGGACTTTGTTTTAGGTTTACCTCGAACAAAGAAGGGGAGGGATAGCATATTTGTTTTTGTGGATAGTTTTTGCAAAAATGGCACACTTCATTCCATGTCATAAAAGTGACGATGTTGCTAATGTTGCTGATTTGTTCTTTCGTGAAATTATTCGCTTGCATGGTGTGCCAAATACAATTGTTTCAGATCATGATGTTAAATTTCTTAGCCACTTCTGGAGATGTTTATGGGCTAAGTTGGGGACTAAATTACTTTTTAGTACTACATGTCACCCCCAAACTGATGGACAAACTGAAGTGGTAAATAGATAATTGTCTACTATGCTTAGGGCTGTCTTGAAGAATAACTTGAAAATGTGCGAAGAATTCTTGCCTCATGTTGAATTTGCTTACAATCGTGCATTGCATTATACTACTAAGATGTGCCCTTTTAAAATTATGTATGGTTTCATACCTCGTGCACCTATTGATTTGTTGCCTCTTCCATCTTTAGAGAAGGTTAATTTTGATGCTAAACAACGTGATGAATTAATATTAAAATGCATAAGGTAACTAAGGAAAATATTGAGTGTATGAATTCTAAATACAAACTTGTAGGGGATAAGGGTAGAAAACATGTTTTCTTTGCACGTGGAGATTTTGTTTGGTTGCATTTGCGTCAGGATAGATTTCCTGATTTGCGCAAGCCAAAGCTAATGCCACGTGCTGATGGTTCTTTTAAGGTGTTAGAGAAAATAAATGATAATGCATATAAACTTGAGTTGCTTGCATAGTTTGTGGTTAGTCCCACTTTTAATGTTGCAGATCTGAAGTAATATTTGGGTGAGGAAGATGAGCTTCTGTCGAGGATGACTTCAATTCAAGAAGGGGAGGATGATGAGGACATCGATACCATTGTTACAATTGCTATACCTACTTTCGTTTCTTGGAAATCCTTCTAATGTTCATGAACATATGATGCTGCCTAAATTAGATACTTTTGTTTTGCTTATGAATGAAGGACCTAGCATGGACAAGGAGGATGGCCATTGGAGCGGGATCAAGCACGAAGGGAAAGGTGCACATGCGGGAAAGAACAAGGAAGCTTCTACTGGTGATTTTCGAACTTTGAAGCCACCATAAGGAAAGCATGAAGGCTTGGACGAAATATATAGGATGCCACTTCATAAATTTCGTCCATAGGTTATTATAGGTGTTGTGTCACCTTATTTTTGGACCACACCCATGTAATTTCGAAATGCTACCACATAGGCTGTTTTTAGAGTCCGTATGTGTGGAGAAACCGAATTTAGGGTCATTTTCGGACCCCTCCTCCAAGGGTCACGAAAATCCCTCTCTATTCCCTCATATATACAACCCTTAGGGAACTGTTTAGACTTGGGATTTGTTTAGTTAAAAGTTAGCCACTGCAACTTCGTGTACTTCATTTGTGTCCAACGAACAAACCAAGACTGCTTTCGGATCCCCACCCTTATCAATACTTCATATATATTCGCAATATTCAGATTGTTTTTATCATATTCTTGCTTGTTCTTCGATTGCTTGCAGGAAGGGACCTTCGTGGTCAGGGTTATCATGCTACGGCGTGGTCAATAACCTCTTGGAGTTGGTTTAGCGGTTGCTAAGGTGCAACGTCGTGCACGTTTGAAGTTGGATCATCAAAGTCGTTTCCACCAAATTGATAGCCACCATCTCATCAAAAGATCTGGACCCTCGCCTTTATCAAGGTCGTGGAGAAAACACTCGAGGCGATGATAGTGAACTGGTGTTGGTGCGATGCCTCCACCCGCCCGAGCTTCTCACTTTGGTGACGCTCCCTCTTGCCAGGAGTTTCTCCCTCTGGCGACGCCTACCTCCGGCCAAGATCATCTGCTCATCTAGTGATGGCAAGAGCCCGATATATGATTTGTACCCCCCCCCCAATGTCGACTAACCCTCGTGGCTCATGTCTCTTCAGACGAACAGTGGTGACCCAGGAGTCGTCTTCCTCCCTCTTTGACCCAGGTTAGCTCTCTCCACTACTACCAATTTGTTATTTCCTCTAGTTTATGCCTCGGTTAGCATTGTTGACTTGTTGCTTCAGATCCACGGACGTGAGCATCTCTTCCTCCTCTTGTAGCTATTCGAAATCTTGGATCTCTCCCACCATTGTAAAATTAGTATTGAGCATAGCTTCTTTCTTCTCCTCCCCCTTAGATCTGCATCAAAATCTCCTAATTCCCCTAGATCTGCATCAAAATCCCCTAATTTTGCACAATGTATGAATTTCCTAATGTGTGGCAATTTGTCTGCTGAAGTTGGATTATTGGGTGCAAACATTAGAATTTAGGTGCAATTCTAAAGAATTTGGCAGATTTGATTGCAGATGGTGGATCTTGAGGTCCATGAGATGAACAAAGTTGGTGTAATATGTGGTGTTCCTTGACTTCCTTAATTCCTGGGATACAACATAATGAATATAGTTCTTTCTAGTACACTAGGGGCATGTTTGGTTGCTCGCATTTGGCCCAACCAGGCCTGCACAAGACAAAAATTAGTTGTTTGTTTGCCTGGGCTGCATCCATATCTCAGCCCACATGGAATTTAAAGCAGTCCCGGGTCAGGCCCGCGAACTAGTGCCGAATTGGCAGTTTCTCCACAGTGAGGCTCAACACTGCTACGTGGTTGTGTGATGCACACCTCGGTGAGCGTTGGAGACGGACGGGATGTCTCATAACTCCCCCTCTCTCATGTCACCGCCCACTCACTTTCACAGCATGCTTCCTCACTCTCCTCATCGTCCATTGCTCTCCTATCGTCTTCTCTCCTCTGATGACTCACACGTCATTGCGTCGTCCACTCACCACATCAGAGTCGGCATCAACCGCATCCAAGAGTGGTGGGTTGTCGGTCTCGCGAACTCCGAGGTCGATCTGATGAGGGCTCCTCGCGCGTCATTGCATTTCTGCACCAGGCTGCCTCGTTCGGCCAATGAGGTGTCGGTCGCTCCAGCTCTCCCACCATATCCATACCTCTTGGTCCTGGGTTCGGTAGCACCACCGAAGGGGGAGGTAACCGAACCGCTCCTCGGATTCCCTCTAGGTGGAGGATTATCCCCATTCAAGGGTTTTCTTCGGGCAGCACAGCACGCCCATGGACGATGGTGCCCTCCTCCTCGACCACACGCATGGCCACGAGCATTGCTGGCTCCTCCTCCTCATCACCCGACATCTCCTTCCCGCCAAGGTTTTCTCCCGGCTGGCATACGCTCCAACTCCACCTGCTCTGGCAAGTTACAAATCTTCCCTTTCCTCATAGATGTAGATTAGGGTTTTGAGCATTACACATGCCAAGGAATCGATTAGATTCAATTCGATTTGATTCCAATTGAATGGATTCGAACCGATTTGAATCCAATAGATTCCTTCTTGTGTGTTACTGTTGTTGTTCATAGGAAGGGTAGTGTCCATTCTTAGATTCGATCAGTGCATGTTCTAGCTTAGTGTTCATGATGTTCATAGGCAAGGTAGATAGGTCATTGCATGATATGTAGGTAAAATGTGTTCATGCTTAGTTCTCATGCTTAGTGTTCAGGGTGTTCATAGGCAGGGTTTGTGTTTGATGTTAAAGTTAGATTAGTGCTGAAATGGGCACGATATGTTGCATGATTTTGTTATGTGCATGGTGTTCATGGTAGGTAGTACCATTGTGTTTACTCCTTTAGGTACTAGTACCAATGTAGAATGTTGCCAATGTGGAAGTGATTACAACTTGCATTGATCAGTGGTTGCTGCCCTCTACAAATTTTCATGATGGCACAAAGCATCATAAAGAGCAAGACTTGCCTCCCATCAACACACACTTGATGGGGATCAAATGATTTTATGATGGGTGAATAAGGAGAGTGTTTTTAAAGAGAATAGGATAGCTCCCCCAAGGGACGTGCATTATATAGAATTTGCATTTGAATACAAAACGCACACGATGGGATCATCACTTTCTCTATATCTATAACCACACTAGACATGTTAAAAATAGATTCATAAGAGGCAAGAAAGACAAATGAAACACAAAATCCAATGTAAAGATGATTATCAATTCCAATCATATGATGGGAATACCAATTGTCAAGGACAAGAAGTATTTTTGAAATGATGCTCATTGGTAGATCACAAATATATCCAAGATCATCTTTACCCATACAACGCAAGCAAATGACACTTGTAGAGCTAACATGCCACCTAGGAACAGGATAATTTACAATATCAACACTAAGTGGCAACACCTCAGATGTACACATTTTCTAGGTTTGTAATATGCACATAGCATATTACTCCCCCATAATGTGATAAACCAACAATATTAACAAGTGGCAAATTAAAACCAACAAGAGATACTTAATGGACCATATAGAATTTGAATTTCTCATGAGTAACACATACCACATAGACACTAGATAATCTTGAAGCATCAAAACTAAGTGGTATTCCCCATGTATACACATTTATAGGATTGTGAGGTGTGCAAAGCACATCACTCCCCCACAATGAGATAGTCCATTATTCTCTCACAAGAGCCAACAGAAATACAGACAAGATGCAAATAGGCTCAATACAGGACTCACATGTACATGATGTGCAAAACAACATACACATACTCGATTACTCAAGATAAGCAAGTTGGAAGCACAACATATACAAACGCATGCAAGGTACAAAACCACAACATGCAAAGGGGCAAGCACCTAACAATGTAAACAGTTTAAGTATAAGTTACCGTAAAGGAGGCACATTGGATATAAGGTAGGAACTCGATAATCCAAATGACTTGGCTTGAGATAATATGAATGATGAAGACCCCTTAATTCTTCATTATGTATCCAAGTCTCTAATGTCCTCCATGGTCACCTATTGATCAAGTTTGAGCTTGTTGGTCCCCAACTACGTTGGGTCCTAAGAGGTTAATCACAATAGGCTTGGCAACCCAAATGGTTCTTTTCTTGACACCATTTTGAGTACCAACAAACTTGGCAAACACATTGCCAACCTTATCCTTCCCAAGGGAATATGTATTATCAATAGTGATTGGGTTGGATAAGTTACCTTTCGTGCAAGACGAAGTGCCGTGACCCTTCTCACGACATAAGTAGCAACATATACCCTTTGTTTTCTTCCCAGTTGATTTCCCACCTTGGGGAGTGTTGGCTTGGGTCTGGTTGGGAAGAGGCCTTCCTTCAACTTGTAGTTGAATGTGTGATTGAGTTTGTGGCCGCTTCCCTTGTTGCTTGTGACTTTGAGACTTCGTCTTCAGAGGGCAAGATCTAACATGGTGCTCTTTAACTTTGCACTTGAAGCAAATGATTTTGGCCGAATTCTTGACTTGTTCTAGGCCCCTCTTGTTTTTGTTTGAGTTTACTCCAAACTCATTTTTTTCATTCGGAGATGTTTGCTCACACAGGACGTTGTTGAGTGTGGGCATCCCTTCATGACACTGTTCCAAGTCTTTCTTCAAAGAAGTGACTTGGGCCTTGAGCTCTTTGATTTCCTCTGCACGGTTAGTATCAATGCAAGTACTAGAGGAAGTGTAGGCTTCAATGTTAGAGCAACAAGGCAAGGAGAGTAATTCATCACATGAGGTAGCAACATTATGAGTAGACGAATTACGAGGACTAGCACATGGAAATATAGTACTTTGACCAGAAGTAGTGCCATTGTCCACATGAGGCTCGCTTGATGTTACCTTGGTGATGATAGCCTCATGAGCTAACTTTTGCACATTATAGGATGTTAGAAGATCGGCATGAGAGCTCGTGAGCATTACATGGTTTTCTTCCAACTTCCCATAATTGCTAGTTAGTAAATCAAGTTGAGCACGTAGCTCAACATTCTCCTTCAATGTTGATACTTCAAAAGAGGTAGAGTTAGATGTACAAGTATCATCAACAATATGAGAGGAGTAAGTAGCAAATAGAGACTTCTCATGAGTAGATTGAAGCTCCTCATAGATCTTAGAGGTTTTGATGAGCTCTCCCTTGACATTATTGCATTCAAGGAGAAGGACCTCAAAATCCCTTTAAGTTTATCATGAGCAACTTCAATCTCTCCTTTTGAAGATCTTAAGTCTCTACATGCTTGATGACTCTTCTCAAGTTCAAGTTCAAGTTGTTCACTTTTAGCTTGTTCATGATTAAGTGAATCATTACAGTTTTCAAAGTAAGCAAGAACATCTTGGAACCTTTGAAGAGAGTTATTTTTAGCTTTATGAAGAATTTTACTGATCACATAGATATTTTCAGTCAAGTCATCATCATCATCCTCATCGCAAATTTCATCGTTATTGCACAGGGAAGATGATACCTCATTATTACCTCTTGCCATGAGGCACATGTGAACTGGAGGAGTTGATGATGATTCTTTTGGTGAATCAGATTCTTCATTAGTCAAAAGTACTTCATATTTCTTGATTTCCCTTAAATGGTTAGTCATAGAGCAATTAGGGAGGAGCAAGATATTTTGATCAAGAGGACACGAGGAAGCAGGCATATCACCACAGACATTTGTCAAGGAATCTTTAGGTGAAATGCATGACCTATCAGCACAATAATTTACACTATGTGTGGTGCTAGATATGCTCGTGTCCATAGAGGCTATGCCATTTTCATCAACATATATTTCTTTACTCACCATGTCATTACCTTGTGAGATTGAAGATGCTGAGGTGTGCAAGCAATCGGATATGGGAGTAGTGGTGGACTCTTTAAGATCGAAAAGAGTGAAGAGCTCATGCACCAACTCCTTCATCATAATAGCGTCTTCATCAAGATTGGACCCACCATATATATCTTCAAGTTTAGTCCAAACTTCATGAGCTGACTTGCAAGTCGAGATAGACTTGAGCACTTCAGGACTAATGGTTCGATGAATGGCAAGAAAGGCCTCACAATCAAGATACATTTCATTAGTAGATGAAGATGCATCATCCTTTTTGTCGGCAATCCCTACAAGAACAATTCGTAAAGTATTTGGGCCCATGGCCCGAAAGTGATGAAGCATACGAATTCTCCATAGGGTATAATTTGTGTCATCAAAGTCAAAGATGCCATTGTGCACTAATCCAATAGTCGACATCGATACTCTCTAGGTCGTGAAACCTAATTAAAGAGAGACCTAGCTCCGATGCCAATTGAAAAGACCTCGATGACGCCTAGAGGGGGGTGAATAGGCTATTTAAAAACTTCTTCAGATTTGGCTTGAACCTAATGCGGAAATAAACTAAGAGGGTACTTGTCAAGCACAAATCCTAAATGCACTAGGCACTGCAACGTGTATCAACAACACGATCTACCAAGATGGACACAATACAGTTACTAACAAGCACAAGTAAGTTACACAAACTTACTTGAGCTATATCACATGACAAGTAGGTGAACAACACAAGATACTAGATCACGCTATATCTACACGATATATCAAGGGCTGCAAGTATGAATGTGTGGATATAGAGGGTATGCTTGAATGATTAATCTTGTACAAGAAATGGCCAACACAATATAATGAGCACAAGCAATATGCAATGTATGTATGCTCAAATAACACAAGTAAACCACAAGTAAGGAGTTAGGGTTAAGGATAACCAAGGTCACTGAGACGAAGATGTATCCCGATGTTCACTTCCTTGGAGGGAAGCTAGTCACCGTTAGAGAGGTGGATGTTACCACGAAGGCACACCAACGCCACGAAGGCTCACCCTATTCTCCCTTTGAGATAACACCACGAAGGCGTTTCTCAACCAGTAGTGGTAAGCCTTTGAGGTGGCTTCCAAACCCTCACAAACTTTTCCGGGGGAAATCACACGGATTGATTCCTCTCCGAAGAACTCCTACCGCCTAGGAGTCTCCAACCTCCAAGAGTAACAAGATCACGGGGAATGCTCAAAACTTGCTCAAATCACAAATAGCTTGGGTTGAGAGAAGGAGAGGGAGAAGATCTATCTTTTGATTGGAACAACTCTCAAAGGGGCTCACAAATGCTCTTAGGATCTAAGATTTGGAGTGAGCAAATGTGTGTGAGGTGGAAATGTGTTCTTATGAGGATAAGGCTGTGTTGGGCAACCCTCTCACGAAGTGGGAGGGGGGTATTTATAGTGGGGAGAGAAAAAGAGCCGTTGGGGACACTTTAAGTCACACGGGGTCCGGACGTCCGACAGTTGTCGGAAGTCCGGGCGTCCGCGAGGGGTCGGACGTCCGACAGGGGTCGATCGTCCGAGGCCTGTAGATACGACTGAAACTATTTTGAATTAAACAGCGACCGGACGTCCGACAGGGGTCGGTCGTCCGAGGCCTGTAGATATGACTAAACATATTTGAATTCATCAGTATACGGACGTCCGGAGTGGCCCGGAAGTCCATGTTATACAGCACAAGTTCTACTGGTGGTGGCTTCCGGATTTCCGATGGTGTCGGACATCCGGTGCTCGGGCATCCGGAGGAAGCCGGATTTCCGAGATATAGTGCACACATTCTACTGGTGTTGACCTCCGGATTTCCGGAGCTTGACCGGACGTCTGGCCCTCGGACGTCCGGAGGTAGCCGGATTTCCGAGATATAGAACTCAACTTCTACTCGTGCAGGCTTTCGGATTTCCGGGACTTGGCCGGACATCCGGGCCTCGGACGTCCGGAGGTAGCCGGACGTCCGAGTTAAATGGCTCTGATTTCTCTGGTATAGGATGCCGGATTTCCGAGGTAGTCGGTCGTCCGGCCCTCGGACGTCCGGAGGAAGCCGGATGTCCGAGGCACTGGTTTTGTTCACAGATAATCAGCAAAACAGTGGAGATGTGGTCTGAGCAGAAAGTGAAGTTGTAGTTTGAGCAAGTTCATCGCAAAACCTGTGATCCCCTCTTAATAGTGCGGGATCCCTAAGGACTCAAGAATCATAAATGAGTACTGATGATCCATACTTGAGTGTATACTTTTATTCGCTGATCATCACTCCGCACCACTAACGTCAAAGGAACTGATACCTTTGAGTTAGCCCTTTCACCTGAGCTTGATGTTGTTGTTCCTTCTTGGCTCAAGTTGAAAGCAGGACATGATGAAGTATTCAAGTAGCTTTCCCATACACAATGTGGAAAGCCTAGCTTATGTATTTATCTTCATTTGTCCATCATGTGAATATCCACAAGAATCAAGCATGTAGTGCTCAAGAATGCTTATCTTGATCTTGTCCTGTCCACCATGTGAAGATCCACAAGAATCAAGCATGTAGTGCTCAGGAATGCTTATCTTGATCTTGTCCTTGTTAGCACATGAGATTGTCCTTATCAACACATGATCATTGACAATAGTTTCAATGATATATTCGTGCTGATCCACTTGAACTTGCACACCGCAATCTTGATGACGATCACCACTTGACGTCATCCTTCATGGGTTGTATGAGATCTTCCTTTTGACGCAAGCCCAATGGAAACACACCTAACCCCCACATAGGAGTCTCACAAAGACCATGGGTTAGTACACAAACATGTAATGGACAATGCTTACCGTACCATGAGATCACTTGCTCCCTCTCGGCACATCTTATACGATTTGTGTGTTGATCATCTTGATTTACTCTTTGTGTGAGATCTTGATCAACCTAGTGTTTCTATGACCATTCTTTGGACAATAGCTTGAATAACATCTTGGTCAACATATAAACTCCTTGAACCCAACAGATGGACTTCAAGAAGTGCCTATGGACAAATCCCATAAATATAACTTAAGGCAACCATTAGTCCATAAGAATTGTCATCAATTACCAAAACCACATATGGAGATATATTATGCTCTAACAATAGCACCCCATGGTGAACCAGGGGGCATGGGATGCCCCTGCTATTTTAAATCTTATGTGTGTTAGCAATATGATGTTTACCTACTTATTTATTTGTTGTTAGTTGTCGTTTACTTGCTTGTTTACGTGTTGTTTGCTGCTTAGTTAGTGCTATGTTTGTTGTTGTGCCTAATGTGGTGGTAAGGCCATCACATTTGAATGGGGTGAGCAAAACACGAACGTGTATGCAGCCAAACAACTGTGGTTTGCATGTGCTCACCCCTTAGCACTAATGCAAGCAACCAGACAGTCAGCCCTAAAGTGGCCATTGATGCGATGCAAGCAACCAAACAACATATAGATGTTGGTTTGTTGCATATTTTTGCTCAGCCAAGCTGGCTCGAGACCCCTAGATACTCCTAATACAATTATTATGCTACTTGTAATGTTACTTTATGTTAAGACCATAATATGTTGACTGATTCTTGTTTTGGTATGTGCAGATGGACGGCGTCTGGTTTGTTCTTTTAACTCTTGAATCATGTACTGCTCGATCTTGCATCTGTTTTTTGCTAGTAGAGTATAAAATCCAAATTCGTATGACCCGAACTATGAATGATTGTTTTAATGTTGCTTTGTCTTGATACCAGAAGAGAATTATTTATCACTGTATCTGTTGTTATGATTGTCTAATCTCAAAAATAGTAATCATTATTTTTCTTGCTTTAGTATGGAATTTGTTTCAATGGCATTGTAATTTAAGCTCAAACTATACATGATGTACATAATTTATTTTCCATTGAAAAATATGGAATATTGTCCAGATTAAAAATAACATACCTCGATAATGATTTTTGATTTGTTTGATTATGATAAGTGACAATATGTCATTCTTCGTGTGTTGCGAGATGGTCTTATCTTTGCAAAGAAACAAACTGCTTCTAGACTATGTAATCCTGTTTGGGGAGTGAAGATATTGTCCCTCACTACGGTTAGGACGACGAAGCCTTTAGTTCCAAACAAATTAGGGTAGGCTAGAGGAAAAACCCATCAGATCTCGCGGTCAACTCATGGTTTTGGCACCTCTAATCATGACTAGTTCTTTGGTGGTACTCCAGTCATTCACATCTCTCTTTACGGACTCCTCTCACGTCAAATTCGGTCTACCCGACCTCTTTTGACATTATCAGCAAGCTTTAGTCATCCGCTATGCACTCGGGCTTCTAGAGGCATGCGCTAAATATACCCAAACCATCTTAGACGATGTTGGACAACCTTCTCTTCAATCAGTGCTAGCCCAACTCTATCTCGTATATCATCAGTCCAAACTCGATCCTTTTTTGTATGGTCACATATCCATCTCAACATGTGCATCCCGTCATACCTAACTGTTGTATATGTTGCCTTTTAGTCGACCAACACTCAGCGTCATATATTATTATTTATCAATTTGCAAGTTCATTATTTCCTCTGATTATTTCCAAATTCTGAAATTATTTGTAGTGTCCTGGACATTCCTATGTATTTTGCAGAATTATTTTGTGCTTTTTGTTTAGACGTTTTTGGGAATTGCGTGTGGAATTAGCCTGTTTTTTAATGTTTATTAATAAAAAATATCTGCTATGTGATTCAACGCTGAACATTCATGTGGATTTGAAGAACATTCATGTGGATTTGAAGGGAATTGTAAGGGATTAAGAGATTAAATCCCCTATAGGCCAAAATCTCCTCCAATACTCTTCAATCCCCGTGAGAGGAGGATCAACCGAACAAGGCCCAAGGGAAATCCCCCGATTGGGGATTTTCTGCCCTGGGTTTGCTCCCGTTGCAACCAAATGAGGCCTTAGTGTTGTAGGTGTTACATATATCTTTCTATGGGCTTGTTCAAAATAAAAGAAGTTTGATTTAGGACAAAACTAGAAATTTTACTGATTTAGTAACACATTATTGGTACAACGACAAACCAGGGAAGCAAAAGAGATCCTTTCTATCTATCTTTTTCCATTGAATCAGACATGGAGCACAACCTGTTTAGAGTTCTGGAAAAGCCCAGCACAAAAGTACAAAAAAATAATAAAATGGGCACAGCAAGAAAAGGAGTACTACAAGTTAATGGCTCTAAGTAGGTAAAGCTATCTCCCTTCCCTTTCTGCTTCTATATACTAGAATCTCGACTACCACTGAATAGTGATGGTATCATCATCAGTGATGGTATGAGCCCTAAATGACGACCTATGTCCCCTGCCTGTCAGTCAGCTATAAACTTCCCTACAATGTACAGAGCACAATCACCAGTCATACTTGGACCCTTTGTCTCGTTACTCGGCCACCAGTCACTGCCTGAGCGCCGAACTCCAGCACTCTCGGCCCGCCAGTCCAGTCATCATCATCAGTGTCATCGTCATCATCACCACCACGACCACGACCACGACCACCACCACCACCACCACCACCACCACCACCACCACCACGTCCTCTTGTAACAGCCACCGGCCTTCTAACTTTCGACGCACTTCTTGGAGTTGGACGCTTCTTCTGGACCGTGGCAGAAGTATACAGTACGTAGTCCATGGAATCTTCTCGCAGCAATGTCTTGAAATCCTGTGCATCACAAGTCCCATCAGATGTTAAAGAGTTGTAGGATCATCAAGCCCAGGCCCAATGCAATTACATTTTCAGAAATGCTACCTGGTACACAAGCGCTACATCCTGCAGGCAGCTCGGCAAACTGATGTTAGTGTTGTTAATGTTAAGCGGGATATTCTGCTTGGAGATTGCTTCACCAGGTTTTGGTGGATCCTTCACAGAAAATGCCTGTATTGAAATAGGGAATAAATCTTGCTGTCATGCAACATTTCTTCGGAGGACTAATTTCCAAACAAGGGAAAACACACACCTGACAACGAGCATCAGTTAAACTGTAGACAATTTTCAAATGTCTCTTCAGTTTGAGAAGGAGCTGCAGAGCTATCGCATCATGGCAATCTTCCTGAAAACAAAGGCCTATTTAGTGGAAGAAGATGAGATGCAACCATCTCTGCATCAGTTATATTCTACCAAAATCCCTCAACCCAAAACATATCAAGCTCACCTTAAGTTTGGCCATGTCAATATCCGACGTGCTGCAAGGATTGTTAAGCAAATTTTGAGGAATATCTGCCAGATTCTGGTCAGGATATCCCCCAGGTTCATGCATAGCATTATCCATCATATCTGGTTGACCCACCACATCTTGCTGAACCACCATATCTTGCTGAACCACCACATCTTGCTGAACCACCACATCTTGCTGAACCACCACATCTTGCTGACCCACCATATCTTGCTGAACCACCACATCTTGCTGACCCACCACATCTTGTTGCTGATCCATGGAAGTCCAATTCTTCAAATTAGCCTCGATAGCTCCGGCTCTAATTTGAATAACTCGATTTATATCATAGACCAAGTAAAGTGGTTCATCAGGAGATGTGAAAGGGAGAGATGCAAGAACTTCAACACAGTATCTGCAATATTCACACAACTTGGAGAGTCAGATACCAAATATAAGAATAATAGGATCAACAGGCACATAATTAAATACTTACACAAGAAAACCAATTGTGGGGTAACTTCGGCTGTCAGATATAAATTTGCGAACTATTGAGTGTACAAATTTGTTTCTTGAATTTCGATTTGCACGGATAAGACGATATATTCTAGATATGCCAGGTTTAACAAATGCAATCGGATTTGATTTCATGTTGGTTGCCACCACGTTATGGTTGCTGACTATGGTCTCGAAGAATCTAAACGACATTTGTAGGCCATCACCTAAGCGGCTTTCAAAAAATGAAGGATACCTGCAAAAGAACGCCAATAGGTCAGATCATTTTATCCAATAAAGAAATGAAGAAATGAAGAAATGAGAAGTTGAATCATCATACTTTTCATTCATATTCATCAGCAAATGATGAGCCAACTTTGAGTTCCCCTCCACAGGGTCAGTTTCAAGTGCTATAAGGTGTGGAACACAAGTAATTGGGTGAACTAAACCCTGGCGAAGAACAATTTCAACAATCTGCAAAACAAAAACAAAAAAACAATCACTACTTGCTACTCTAAAATGAAAAGAGAGAAGTGTAGAAATCAGTTGAACTAATTCACCTTTAGTGCAGCATGGCGAACTTGATCGTTCATATCCAAGGACCTTTCAAGAATAGAATTCCAATACAACTGGATAATACCACCACATATATTGGTGTCCCCCGCTCCAGCAGCAACAGGCACTTCACTCCCACCATTAGTTGCATAGGGTACAGTAGGCTTGCCAGTACTGTCAGCCGTGAGTTGGCTTTCCGCATCACGGAGATACTCATAAAGGTTTTGCAATCCTTGAATCTGGACAGATAGGTCCAATTATATATAGAAAAAGCTATGCGGAGCAGAACCCATTATAGGAAGAATGTCTATACCTTTAACCTATAATCGACATGAGAAGATAGTGATGCCTCTATCAGATTCAAAATATCTTTCTGCAGCATAAAATCCGGCTTTGCAATAAGTATGTATCCCAAAGCCTGCACGCACACATGAAAATTTTCATTTAATAAGGAAAATATCATATAAAAAATATCCAAGCACCCTAAACAACTAAAGCAACAGTCAAATAGACAGGTGGTTTGAATGTGTCATATGCATGTTAAGTTACTTGAGTCATTGCAGCTAGCTACCAGTATCATTATGTTAAATATTGAGTGTAATAATGCTGAGCACACACACCTGCATAGCTCGAATCTTCAAGCTGAAATCCTCCTTGAGGAGATACCTTTTCTTGAGCAAATCAAGAATCTTTGGAAAATCAAGTTGGTTTTCCGATGCCGCCAACAGTTTATAACCATATCTAAGGAGCAGGCCGAGACAGAATAATGATCGACCCAACACCTGAGTTTCAACAAGGCAAACGGTCAGTTCATCATAACTAAGCTACATGGTAATTCTAGGACCCTCTTAGCTGGCGAACATTTGCTGGAAGGGGGTGGCATTTTGAACGATTTCGCTGGCAGTTTTAGTTGTGAGGGAATGGCAACTTCTTCAAAACATGGTGGTTTCTTCGGAAGAAGGCATTTTTTTAAAGCTGCCACCGTTTGATCTCGTGAAGCAACTAAAACTGCCAGGAAAAAGCGTTCGCCATCCCCCTCCCAGCTGACGTTTGCCAGATAACATTATCGTAATTCTAAGAAAGCACTAACCTACATGATATTGCAAGTAAAAGAAAGTAGGTAAAAACAACCAATGATGCACATATGCAAATGTACTCAATGTATCACATGTTCATCAAATTACTGCCACATAACACCATACAACTATGCCAATTGCTCTAAAGTCTAAACTAGTACTTCCAAAAGAATGTCCTAAACTATATTTCTAGAAGCTCCCACACCAGGTGGGGTCTGGGGAGGATTATACGAGGCAAAGCCTTACCCCTACACAGTGCAGTGCAGAGAGGCTGGGCCGAACCCAGGACCTCTTGGCACAAGTGAGTATTTCACCACTTCACCATTGAGTCGAACCCATCCTAAACTATGCTTGAATAAAATATTTTATGCAATTCACCAACAATGGAAATTAAAAAAAAAATAGAGTTCTCATAAAGAGAAGCTTATAAGGTGTTACATGTTATGATGTGAATCTGTTTTGACTTAAAGGAGACTAGAAAGGATGTAAATGAAGAGAACAACATAATATTCAAATGTAGCATGCATCATACATTTCAGATTGCAGTTCACTCAATCAATCAGGTAATCGTACAATACCTGACCATCAGAATTAGGACCAGACAGAAGCCTGTAGAAAAGGCTAACGAGGGACTCCAACAAGCTCGGACCTCTGCCTGCTGCATTGCTAAGGGCAGAAAGACACCTGTCCGTGAAAATCAGCAATAGGTAAACAACATGTTCCACAGAAAAGCAAGCAAGCTCAACCATTCATGCAAGAATCAAATGAGATTTGCAGTATTGCATCTAATGTCAGATTTGCATTAGATAATACCCAAGATGCAGATTGTGATGATGCATGCATGGAAAAGGTATGGATTACTTCACTTCTACTCCCTCCGTCCCAAAATAAGTGTCTCAACTCAAGTACAGCTTTGTACTAAAGTTAGTACAAATTTGAGACATTTATTTTGGAACAGAGAGAGTAGATGTTATGGGTGTAATTATTCATGCTTGAAAAGGGTATAGATTACTGCATTTTATGAGTGCTTAACCATGACAAGGGAGATAAGTACGTGTTATTAACCTCAGTTGATTCGCAACAGTGTAACTTGAATAGGTTAAGGGTCTGAAGACGGGAGAGAGGCGACGGGCCAAACAAGGCTTGCCCACGGAAGACAGGCTCTGAGGCTTAGTTTAATTTCTAAAATTGCCATTGCCTGATCAAAGAACTACACAGTAGACCTTCATATTTAGGACAACTGACTTGCTCCGCAGGACCCAATCGCTATCTGTAATTTCCTAACAAAGCTTATACCTGTCTTTAAATCGATAACTAAACAAATATCTTTCCTACCGGATAGCATTCTAACTTCATTTGATTGTACCTAGTTTCCTACTTACTAATCCAATTGCCATTTTACAGCTACTGCCTGGCTGTAGGGCCCATTTGTACCTAGTTAGATCTGCATCTTCATTCGCTTTTTATATATTCATACAAGTTTAGCTAAACACCATATCTAATTTTTCATGGCTATAAAACAATAACCCAATTTTGTTGTTGTTGTTGTTAGATATTTAAAAATGATGAATTTTTGGAGTAATGATGTGGCAATTGCAAGATGAGCTGATAAAAAAATTAAAAGCAATGGAATGAATCAAATTACTTGATACAGGCATGTACAACAGTCAAAAAAGAGTGGCGAACTATCATCTGCTTCAGGTCCTGCTCGAGTTCCTCAACCACAGTCTGTGGTGGCTTCCGTATGAGTGGAATAACAGCATCAATCACAAAAATTATACTTTCAAGTAACTGGGCAGTTGATTTACTGTCAACCTGCAGATACAGAAGAGGCAGACTGTAATATATTCACAATTTCACATGGCCATGAACACCTTTACATTCACTTCCAGGAAAAATATATCTCAGAGTTTCATCACACATAAGAAAATGTAAGGAAAAAACTTGAGAATCTTCTTGTTTCTAGCAGGAAAAGACATTCACACTCGCAGTGCATAATTTTTTACTTGCTCGCATGAGCAACAATATCATTTTTAAGAAGCATAATCAAACCACAGGCTCTACCATGTTGTATGGCGCTTAGTGTTGGCCGACTAAAAGGCAACATGTTCAACAGTTACGTGTTGTGGAGATGCGCATTGTGTTGCCACACAAGAAAGGATCAGGTCCGGAATGATGATATATGGGACAGAGTTGGGATGGCACCGATTGAAGAGAAGCTTGTCCAACATCATCTGAGATGGTTTGGGCATATTCAGCGCAGGCCTCAAAAAGCTCCGGTGCATAGCGGACGGCCAAAGCATGCTGATAATGTGAAGAGAGGTCGGGATAGACCAAACTTGACATGGGAGGAGTCCGTAATGAGAGATCTGAAGGACTGGACTATCACCAAAGAACTAGCCATGGACAGGGGTGCGTGGAAGTTAGCTATCCACGTGCCAGAACCATAGTTAGTTTCAAGATCTTATGGGTTTCAGCTCTAGCCTACCCCAACTTGTTTGGGACAAAAGGCTTTGTTGTTGTTGTTGTATGTACCTATTACACGTGACATTACAATTTGCCAACATAGACATTTATGCTCTACTGCTAATGTCTGCAGCACAACTAGTAGGGGAACATGAAACAAGAATACAATTCGGAAGGCATGTGCACTTGTGCAGCAACAGAGCATGGGTGAACCCTGGCCATCAGAAAGAACAAGCATGAATCACAATAGCATGCGAGGAGCTAAAATATAGGGTGTGTTTCCTTTGAGCCCAAGGCAACCCCAACAAAAACTGGCTAGCAATGTTTTGGGTGCCCCTGTTTTGGCCGATTTGGGCAACAAAAAAGATGAACTACCATTGTTAAACTGGGATCATGGTTTTCAGGTCCAAAGCTACGGTAAGAAATATCGATGGCTTTCAGGTCCAAAGCTATGGTCAGAAATATCGATGGTTTTTAGTATAGTCCATCAAAGGGCAAATAATAAGCAGATACAAGCGGATCAGAAGACGCAAATCATAAAACCTCATGCTCATGTGCATGCCTGATCCCCATGCAAGTGACATGAGTGGGCTGCAACAGACTGGAATAAGAATAGTTTGGTCATGATATTTCATCATCTGTAAGTTAGCTGGTTATTTAGATCAGATTCCTCCATTCTTATTAGAGATGAACTGTTAGAGGTTAACATCCATAAAAGAAGAGACGTAAGCTACCAATAGTATCAAGAAAAAACAACGAATTGTTCTTTCTCCCATCTACATTTCAGCATCTCAGTCTATAATGCATAAGCCCATCTTTCTAATAAAACTTATCCCACTTCAGATATCACTACTCGGCCCTCCTTTGTGAGGACACGACAAACATAGCCAGAAATCTCAACCTTTTTTTCTTAATGCTACCTGAAATGTGTTATAAGTTCAAGGGAAGGAAACTCATGCTCACCTTATTCTTAAGGTACGGTTGAAGTGTCACAACAAACTGAGAAGGATCGGTAACTGGAGTGCAGAGGGTGGGATCCACGATACAAAATGCTTGCAAGACAAGAACATAAGGAAGTGTGTGGATTTTTGTCTCATTATCAGCTCCCTCCTCAACCTTGACAACAAACATGATTAAGAACAAAACTCAATTATGCAAGATCTAGCTAGTGCAAAATTTTGGTCAGAAAAATACCTGCAATATCCTTTCCAATAGGCGCTTGCATATCAATTCACATCGTTTCCGGAGCGATGTCATCATGGATGAATTAATGCCTGCAGCCTTACTTGACTGCGGGAGGAACTCGAGAGTCAAACTGCGTTTTATAATGGTAATAAGGGGTTGATGATTAGGCATCTTTCTCAACATGTCAACAATTTGCTCAGTCTTTGTTGCGATCTCCATAGGAACTGAACTACCATCAGCAACTAAGTGTTTATGACTCCCAGATGGTTCATCGAACCACAGTTCATAAAATGTTTTGCATACAAGATCCTACAGAAAAAAATGAAGATATGTTCAAAATTGACTAACATGGACAGTGAAAAGCAACTCAAAGCTTGCAGATCCAAAGATGTTGCATAGCAGTTTATTTGTCACATGCTTAACCTCTAATATCAGATTTACTTTTAAAGGCATCACTATTAAGGACACAATAAGAGTCATTTTGCACGAGAGATTTCGTGTGTAAAGAATTCCGATCATTTACTTTATGTAATAAATATACAATTCGCCTGATAAGGATAATTTCGATTTTGCAAATGTAAGGGAATTTCACATGTAAGAGGTACTAGCTAACTGCCACTACTTTCTTTAGGCATACAGAAGACTGGTTGTTTCAGCTCATGCACCAACATACACCGCACTGAAGTAGAAAAACAACAATAAATGGAACATCTCTAGTACAATATCAAGTCTGGTATCATAATGTGCTACCATGACTCAGGAGCACCGGACAATGCTTTTATACATAAACTTACCTGTACACTTGATTCCTCGTCGTTAACACGCGAAATAATCTCCACAAACGCATGACTTGTATCCGCATTCGGATTTGAAGCACAAAGATCACGGATAATTTTGATCGCACGTTTGCGAACACTTACTCCAGTGTCCTTTATCCGTTCAGCGACTTTTTCAATATACTGTGATGGAAAGATAAAAGGTTAGTTGCAGAGAAACAATAACAGCACCCAAGAACAGGTCATAACTCATAAGATAAGTTCATAAGTCCACCAACCTTAAGACCCACATCAGGGTGTGAGGCAATATGCCTTCCAACAAGCTCAAGTGCAGCTTCACGAACAGAAATAGCTGAATCACAAAACCTTCCTTCAACAGCGGATTGGACACGTTTGTCACCCAATACCTCAGGATCAGCTTCAACTATACTGCTGACCTACACAGAATTAAGGCTAACTAGTGATGTCCAATGTCCAAATGAGAATGATATACATCATATATAGTTTTCAAAGTTAGCGCATACTCACCGCTCGTAAGGCCTTTGCTCTTATCACAGGAGAATTTTCTCTCAAGCTAGCCTGATAAAACATTGGGTATTAACGCCGCAATATCTAATTAAAATCAAACATCGAGAAGCAATGACCTACCAAAAGGAGGGAAAGAATTTTGTCAAAACCCCGAGAGAACGAGTTCTTCTGGCCAAGTGCCAAGCAAATTTTCTTAGCCCAGTCTCTGGATAAGGCCAAGCCACTTCCAGAATCCCGCAGAATCTCCTTAGATTTCAATCTGGCAAGATAGTAGATAATCTTCTCCTGAGAAGATATGTCTTCTTTGTACCACATGCAGAGATACAACCTGCATACAAAATGGAAATCAATTTCCAATGACATTTGGACAACAAAAACAAAGATATCACACTACATACCATCTAGAAAACAGGTTCCCATCATCTTGTGGGCCAGCTTCCTGGAGATAATTCAGAAGTATTTGTTGAACAGTATCCACTGCTGTCACCTCATCAGGTATAGCAGTTTTTTTCTTATGTGCGGTAGATGCTCTTTTGCCCTTTTCTTTATTTTGTAGCTCATAGTATGACTGTAACACACTGAGCTGTTGCTTGCAAAAGCATAAGGGGCAAACAGAACCACGCTGTAAATTTTCCTGACTGCCAGCCCCCATACAATCTGAATGGAAACTTCTCCCACATACATCACATGCCATATTTATACCTCTTGCACCAAGACAAACACAACATTTATTTTTCAAGATTTTTGAGCTATCATTATCTGCATCAGTGAGCTCTTGCAGTATCCAAAGCTTCTCCTTGCTACAGATGACAGAATCACGCTTCAATCTTGATGCAATACCACCAAGAAGATCAATAGCAAAGCAGCGGGCAGAAGTGTCCTTTGATTTCAATCCAGCATTTTGAAGCAGCAACACACAGAGAACCTATACATAAGAATAGTACTTGTAGGCATTATGAAATTGACTACTTGAACTAGAATATTCCAATTGTGAAATTTTACTGCAAAAATGAATTAATGCTAAAGCAGCCCATAAACAACATTTACTATCTCAACAATAGCACTGTCAGTGCATAGCTTACCTCAAGTATAGGGGCAGCAGCTGGATACTCGGGCAAGTTTAGTACTGTTAGCAAGTCTTGAACAAGATTTTCTATAATCCCTTTGGCTTCCAACACATCTTGAGATTTAGCAGCAGCGAAACGTTCAAGCACATTGGTCCAAAAAAGGCAACAAGCCTCCGTTGCTGCTTCATAGCAGTTAATTGGATACCTAGCATCGACTGAGGCATCAATGATAGTGCTCCAATTTACTGTTCCCTTTAAGCTATCAGGAACATTTGCACTGAATTGAACCAAGTGAACTAGGAGGGCTGTTATCATCTGGATTTGCTTTTGTTCTTCATCAGCTACATGGTAAGTTCTAATAGCATTTTTTGAGAACTGTAACTTGCGGACAAGATTAAGTGTTTCATCAACCAAGTAACTCCTGTGTTGTGTGTATGATGAAAAAACCTGTGCAAGAGTTGAAAGGTAAGGAAGGAAATTATTTGGACAACTGAAAGGGTGGGAAATTGTGAGTCAATAAGCAAAGAGCTACCATGCAAATAACACCAATCGCCTTCAATTGTAAAAGCTGCATATTGTCCACCAAGAATGTAGTAAAGCAGGTTTTCGCTAACTGCAGGATACAACTATCTGATAAGCGCACCGTTGTGAGGAGTTCTTTAAGGAAGCCCAATATCAAGCATAGTTTCTGCACAGCAGAATATATAGAAGCAGAAACTCTGACAAAGAAAAAGACAACCGAACTGTATTAGTTCCCCACAAACACTTCATAAAAAACTAGAGAAGGTAAAAATCAAGCATAGATTAATCACATACTTGTTTGCAGAAGATTTCCTCGCACTTAAATTAGAAGCAGTGCGCCTCTTTTTGCTAGCTGGTCCATTTTCCATGTCGTCTTCATCTTCATCTCCTAGATTTTACCAAAAGAGAATTTATTAAATGCTACAAATTGTGATGTACACACATAAGTTAATCATGACAGGTAAGTTTAGTAACCATCAAATGGTCACCACAACTAAAGCACTAAATTAGTACATACAGGTATTAAATACTAATCTGTGGTGTACACACATAATTTAATCATGGCAAGCTTCCATTTTCTAAGAAAAAGATAAGTTTAGTAACCACCAACTGGTCACCACGAAGCACTAAATTAGTACATACAGATAAGCAGGGCTAATAATTTTTTGGCAAAATTAAACAGTCTTGTTTTGAAGGAAATGACAAGGTACGATATATGCCCCGAGTCCCCAAGAATATGAATGTATATATCCAGCTTAGAAAGAGAAACGTGAGTGCAGAACATTAAAGAGAAAGATAGTACTTGTAGAATTCCACAAGTGCATGTAGAACGTATTTTTCAATGTTCAAGAGATGGTACAACAACTACCATCATTAGTGACATTTCCAGCTGGCTTGTAGAGAGCTCGGAAGGTTGGGTTACTTGCAGCCATACAATCCATTATCTGATGTCTTGAGAAATCAATAATTCTCTCAATAAGCTGATACAGCCAAAGTTACTATAGTAAGAAACCTCAACAATATGATTCATAACAAGATAGGAAGGAATCTGAGTGTGCGAACCTCTTCTCGATACAGCTGCTTTGGCATATCAGGGTTGGTCATGATTGCTAACGCCGCATGAATGGACTCCAAAGCAGAGAAGACTGAGTGTTCAGCATCTGCAGCATCAGGCTGAAATCACCCAAGCACTAGTCAGACTACAATATGGAGCATCTTTTATTTGAAGGATACAGGGGGAAGGGATATAATGAATAACTCACATTTTCTTTCACGTCTATTGATAATCCTTGAGAACACCGGATCTGCCGGTCTATCACATGTAAGAGATTAGTAAGCGTATCCATGGGAATCTCATGCAACATCCCCTTTGATCGAACATATGTAATTTCATTTACAAGAACCTTCACATCATTCAGTGCAATTGATAGCCAATCATCACCATCTGCATTATCAGGGATTTCTGCTTTTCCACAGAAGTCCTCCACCAGCTCACGGAAGTTGGCAATGACTTCTAGAATACATAATCCAAACTCGAATCAGCTGAATGTTTGAAGTAAAATAGGACGAAGATGGGACATACATGGACTAAAAGAATAAACCTTGACTGCTAGGAATGCTGGGACCAGAACTTGAAGTAGAATTATCTTTCTTCCTCACTTTCGGTTTCCTTGAAGCAACTGAATCTGGTGATAGTTCATTCTGCAACAGAAAGCATGTTAGCACAAAGACAAAGTGGTCACAAGGAACTGAACATTGGTAGTAAGACGCAAAACCATTGGTATCTAACATACATGAAGATCCTCCCGGTGTGAGTTGATGTCATCTGGAGGAAATGCATGATCCTTCCGTGCTTTAGTCAGATTAGGTGTGAGGTACTCAAATTGCCTCTCGCGTTCTCGATTTTGATATTCCTGACCATCAAACAGACCTGAAAAACTTGACCAACGTAACATGAAATTACATAGTGAAACAAGAAAGCTTAATATAGAAAGAATATGCAGCGCATTAAAACTCTATATGCGAGCTACATTGTTTTGTTAGGACAACAAATTGTGGGCTTGAATGTTAGGTTGAATAGAAGTTGCACCAGGGAAGAACAAGCAGATAGTCTATACATTAGCACTGCGCTAAATATGTTTTTGAGTTGACATGACAATACTGAGGGCCAAAACTAGCAAATTAGTACTCCTATAATATTGTCAGTATAAGAAGAAACAAAATAGAAAAATTGAAATTTTCTACTTCACAGTTCGCATGCGATACACCAGGAACAGATCGCCCAAAAATATCTTACAACAATAGCACACCATCCAATCTATCAACTTCTATAGAGCCATGTACCATCCATGTTATTAACAGAAAGCAAGCTTCCAAAAAGAATCAACCATTTACTTTAAAAAGAGCTTATTCCCCCAACTGCTCAGGAAACGAACCTTGGTCAGGAGCCACACCCTAGCTCATTACCACCAACGTAATTCTCGGGTTCAACTCAGGATAATAATTAGCTTTCTTTTTTCTTTTCTACAAAATCGAGAGTCTGAATATGTTGCGTGTTTTCCAAAGACAAGTATTACCCAAGAGGACCAAAAAGGGCAGACCGGTGCACGTAGCTCCCGCTGGAGTAGGGTCCAGGGAAGGGTCCGACCACTTTGGATCTTTTGTACGCAGCCTTTCTCTACATTTCTGCAGGAGACTGTTTCCAGGACTCGAACTCGTGACCTCATGGTCACAGGGCAACAGCTTTACCGCTTCGCCAAGGCTCAAGGGGACTGCTGAATAAAAGAGCATAAATATTTTTAGTGCACCTACTAGCCTGTAACGAATTGGCTCCATATAGACATACCGCTGTTGCCACGTGGAATTTGCCATGCTCAAGCATTTATCTGACACATTGCAGCAAACGCTCGCCAAGGCAAAGTAGTAACTTTAGAATCTAGATGGTTCTTGGTATGGTATTTTATATCTGCTGATACAGTAATAGAAGGACAAGAATTATTTTGAGGATAGGATAAATAAACCATAAATGGCACATTAAGCCGTAAAGGTCCGTTTGGTCGTGCTACTTGATTGTAGCTCGAGGCGGTAACTCTATTTGCAAATGGTCAACTATTTGGGATCACCATTGACAGGACGTTGACATAGAAGGCCAAAATGCTGATGATGCATTCCCATTTTGAGAAGCAAACAAATATGCTGAAATAGATTTAAAGAGGCACTGCAACGTTACCATATTAATCTAGAAAATAAGGCCCTCCTTTTACGCCTATTTGGTATGGATACAACTTACCTCTATTGCATAGGGCATATATATGTTACACAAGCCTTGGGGTACAAGGAAGGAAATATAGACTAACACGAACTCCTAGACCAATACTAATACTCCTTAACACTATTATTTATCAAAAGCTCATAGAGTCTGAATTAATAACCAATAGTTTTAACAAGTTACCGCGACCTAGTATCAACGGAAAATAGGTGACTACCCCCGGGCAACAACTGGAAAAACTCACGAAAAAGGAGACGATGATTAGTCGAAAACTGGTGATGGCCACTGGCTAGAGCTTCTGCACAAAGAGATATAGTAGAAATGGAGCCAACGGATAATGGAGCATGGAGCTGTGTGGTGGTGCCGTGGTCAGATGACAGAAGCCGTGAAGTATGGTGTTTGCGCATAAATGTTTGAGGAAGGCAAGAGTAAAGCGGGCATCAAATGGTTGGGCTAAAATTGATCTTTCCACTTGTGCTACCATTAGACCACCGAGGCCTAATATGGGGACTTTAGTTACTATCCAAGCCATCAAAACATCATTTAAACAAGTCCAAAGAGCTAGGTACCAAATGTGCCAATGCCGACCATTAATTGAAATATATATAGTCAAACTATTCATCACTCAGGGTGAAGAGTAACTTTTTATGTCCTGTAAATTTTGTCTTACGTTGGAAGTGAAAAAAGAAGGTAAGAAAAGGTATGTCAGTCAATAAGTATATTTTATGTGACGTAAAATTACGAATGTAAAATATAGTATAAAATATACATGTAAGTGTAAATTTTGTTAGAGCTATGGAGACAAACCTTGGAATCGAAAGGTTTTAGACTTAGTAGAACTAAAACCGAGTATATGATGTGTGGTTTCAGTACTACTAGGCACGGGGAGGAGGAGGAGGTTAGCCTTGATGGGTAGGTGGTGCCTCAGAAGGACACCTTTCGATATTTGGGGTCAATGATGAAGAAGGATGGGGATATCGGTGAGGATATGAACTATCGAATTAAAGCCAGATGGATGAAGTGGCACCAAGCTTCTGGCATTCTCCGTGACAAGAGAGTGCCACAAAAGCTAAAAGGCAAGTTCTATAGGACGGCGGTTCAACCCGCGATGTTGTATGGCGTTGAGTGTTGGCCGACAGACTAAAAGGGGACATATGCAGCAGTTAGGAGTGGCGGAGATGCGCATGTTGAGATGGATGTGTGGCCACACAAGGAAGGACCGAGTCCGGAATGATGGCATACGAGATGGAGTTGGGGTAGCACCGATTGATGAGAAGCGTGTTCAACATCGTCTGAGATGGTTTGGGCATATTCAGCGCAGGCATCCAGAAGCTCTAGTGCATAGCGGACAGCTAAAGCATGCTGATAATGTCAGAAGAGGTCGTGGTAAACCGAATCTGACATGGGAGAAGTCCGTAAAGAGATATTTGAAGGACTAGAATATCACCAGAGAACTAGCCATGGACAGGGGTGCGTGGAAGCTTGCTATCCATGTGCCAAAACCATAAGTTGGTCGCGAGATCTTATGTGTTTCACCTCTAGCCTACCCCAACTTATTTGGGACTAAAGTCTTTGTTGTTGTTGTTGTTATTGTTGTTGTTGTACCGATTTTTGTGTAGTGAATCAATATATTTGTATACCACATGTAATGACGTAAGTAAACCTTGGGTGTAAAGTAACTTATTCGGCACCCTGGATGATGAATAGCATTACTATATGTGTGTGTGTGTGTGTGTGTGTGTGTGTGTGTGTAAAATATAGCGTAAATTAGTATTCATTCCACCTGTCTCTGTATATTTCCAGCATGCTGCCTTCTATACGGTTCAAAAACTGTTAGAAAGAAACAGACATATTTTATGTGTGTTATAGCAGTGGTGCTAGATATAGGTCATATATATGCATAAAAATAACAAAAATTAAAGGTTCTAAGCAATAATACTTACCTAGATATGCACTAAGTTACATAAATGAACAGGGAAGTCTGTGAATTAGTTCTGTTCGGGACGTAGAACCACTGCATACTGAATAAAGTGAGCAATGCCAACACATGAGTGTGTAAAGCCGGCTGAGTGCAACAGTGGAGTGGTTGACCTACCACTAATACTTAAGCTAGCACTTGAACGGCTTGATTTATCGCGAAGAGACCTATTTATATTAGATGGGCCACTGCCAAAAAAATATGACCCACTGGATACTATTTCGCCAAGCCCTGCAAATCAGTCACCATAGCCCGCATTTGAATCAAGTACCCTGTAATGTTCAGGCAATATTAGATCAAAGCCCTGTCTATCGTGCCAGTTAATTCATGGAACTATAAGTATTTGAGGTACTGCTACACAGACATGTCCAATCAAAAAGATGAGGAAGCAGCAAATTATGTACTGCATCACCTTATTAACGACCATACATCATCAAGGGGCTAAACAGAAGCTCAGCACCGGTGACATTCAGAAATCCTGTCCCCGACAGGGAACCACTGACATTTCAAACTCCTAGTGTTACACAAAATGGCTTCCAACTAAATTCTGTTCAGTACGGCCTCGAAAGCCACTAAATTCTGTTCTGTTTAACTGCATTAAATACCAAAAGCAAAGTGATACACCACACCAGGTTTACCAAATAGTGGAATGCCGTGGCACAGCAGTTTTTTTTTTTCAACCAAATTCCATGGCACGAATCTGAGCTTGCTCAAAGAAATTTGACATCCACCAGTGCAGCAACTCCAACACGAGCAACCACGATGCTACCTACCATGAAAATTCACACCAGCACCCGGGCACCATGATAGAGATACAGCAGCATATAAGTCCAGTCCAAGTAAAGCAATATCAAAGTACTGTTCATGCAGGAGTTCGAGAGTTGAAGCTGGTAAGCTAGTACAGTAGCTATCAAGTCAACCACAGAAGCTAGTAACCTGAAGAGTCCAGATAAGTACCGTGTCCATTTGAATGGGCGGAAACGTAACAAGCATTGTGTTACATGGGTAGCTAGCTAACTGGAGCGGCCTAAGGAAGGCTGCGTTTACCTTGCGTAGGAGGAGGTTGGGGAGTGCGGGGCTTGAACTTGAAGGCGTCGGGGTTGTGCTTGAGCACCTCCCTCCAGAGCAAGGAGCACTCGCTGGGATCCACGGCGACGTGATCCGCTTCCGTGAAGCCCCTGCGTTGTTTCCATGAAAATGGAAGTCAGTGGGGCGAAATTCCGGGCGGGAGCAGCGAGCGAGAGGGGAAGGGAAGCGAAGGGTGACTAACAGGTGGGAGATGTCGGTGTTGGCGAGTATGCGGGCGATAGCGGCCGCCTGCATGATCATGTCGGGGCGGTCGGGCTCGGCGAGGGGCTCGTCGTGGTCGTTGAGGTCCGCGCCGAGCGTAGCGGGGAGGGTGGGGAGCGGCAGAGCGGCGGCGATCTCGGAGTGGACGGTGTTGGGCAGGCGGCAGGCGCGCTCGAAGCCGGCCCTCCCGGGCTCCCTCCCGTCGCCGGCGCCGGCCGGGAGGTCCATGGCCGGCGGGCAGGCGGGCGAAACCCTAGATCGATTTCGAACGGGAGAGACTCTCAGCGAGCAAGGAAGGACTTGGAGGGCGCGTCGCCTACTCGATGGAAAGGGGATTTTGTGTAGTTGCTTAGCTAAGCGTTTAGTAGTTGTGCGGTGGTGCAAATTAGGAAGTTACGGTGGGGTGGCAGGACCGGAGAGAGGCCTGCTCTCTGCTCCGACGACCAATCTTGTGGGGGAAGGATGGAAGCACACAGTCATTCAAGTCACGACGACAGTAACTTACTACTACTCTACATGTGATGCGCTGGTGGGCACAGTAAAGTAAATAAACGCGTTGATGGGTTGGGTTGGGTTGGGTTGGATTTGGTGGGCTCAAACAAATTCAAAAGATTTTCTGTCACGGGTTTCGAGATGTTTTTATTAGTAGTGTCGAAATCTCAAAAAATAAAATAGTGGTATCTCACTAGGCTCATGGCCATGGCCTTCCATCATGTGTAAACTACCGCGAACTAATATGTTCTTGGATGGTTAAAGGAACGGTGAGTTTTCTAATTCATCATGGTTTAAATCCTGATGCTTGCGTCGTGGATTTATTTTAAAATTTTCGACGATGCGCGTTTAGTTGAAGGAGACGTTTCCGTCGACGAAGAGACGCCTACGATGACTTCGTAAATCATCAAGATGATATGTTGGCTCAATTTGTTGGAGCTGTTCATAGGGATAGGGCATACGTATGTGCGTTTATTGGGATGACTGTGTGTGCGTATATGTGAGCGATTGCATATGTATTGTCTTCAAAAAATGTATGAACTCCCCTTCGAAAAAGGGTTTTCCCAGCTTTATATTATAATAATAAAACAACCAACACCGAACACATAGCAACTGTCGGGGCAAGCATCACATCAAGCTCAAAAGAAAAGAGAAAGAAAGAAAAACAAATGCCAACAACTGCAGCTCGACAAAGTATAAATGATGTGCCACCGTTGCGCCCTCGGGAGTCATCCCACCACAATCCAAGGCTCCGAACCTTCACGTACCAAGCAGCACCTTCAAGAAGGAATAGAGCACCTTTGTGTATCATGTGTGTACTTTGACGAGTTCTAAAAGAAAAAATGAACTCCGGCCATAAGAAGGGCAGCTACGGCGACGTAGCCGATGGTGCATCACGAGTTCCCGACATCTCTTGTGATATCGAACGTACAAGTATATGTGTAACATTCAGTTTACATTATGGGGGCACCTCCAAATCCAACATTGACCCGCAAATTTGCTCCGGCATTCGTCGGCGGACTTCTATATGCAGGAGCTCTCCACTCCGACAACATGTCTTCTCCATGTTCGGAAGCCCATTCCTCGTACTGTTGGGAGCCCTAAGATTATATGCTTCACTGAGAAGGGAAAAGTAGCCTCCGTCTTCTCTTTCTTCGACAGCACCGCTCATCGGAATGGCACCGGAGGGATATGGTTCAGTCAGGCGGGAAGGGCGGGCTCCGCTTTCGTGAAGCATAAATAAGGGTTGGTTTTTGGGTCGGACGGCGGTGGCCTACGAGCAGGCAAGATACCTCTTATGCACGTAGGCGGAGCGTTAATGATGGCCTTCCTCAGACCCAAGCGGCGGCACCTTCCCATGTTCTACTTTTCCTTGATGTTGGCACAGGGCGTCGACGTGCTAGCACCGCCTCATCGATCTCCGAAGCCGACATCTTTCTTGTCTGGTAGGGCGTTGTTCCGCATACGTTGACGGCGGATAGCGTGGTCACAAGCACGGGAGGAGCAGGCCTCGTCCATGGTAGCAACTCGCCACTCCTTCGCAGGCTGGCTTGGAGCAGCGAGTTGTTGGAGGACACGCGATCTTGGAGCCTCGCTCATGGTATCGAAGGCCTGGAGTGGCGAGGAGGTGGACCAAAGAGTTGCCTCGATGGGCCATCGAGTCACCCTTTATGCAAGATAACTCCTCTTGTTTCTTGTGGGGTGCCATGCGGAGTTCGGAGAAAATGGTGCAAGGAGGAGATGGGGAGCGGAGCTGTGGTGCGATTCTTCACCTCGCACTTGGCCTCATTTAATTAGCGAGCGTAAGCGAGGAGTGAATCGACGTTGTGTTTAATGTCGGACATCTAGCAAGCGGACATGTGGCCGAAGTAGATTTCTCGGCACACGTGCGGGTTTAATGGAGGAAGGCGGGCATTCTGCAGTAGTTTGAATGCGGCGAGGAGGCGTGTTTGGCCACACGGCAGTGGGCGACGCTCTCTCGGTTGGCGCGCCACTTCAATCCTGACAGTGAGAGGTCACATCCACTGTGGGACACCGTCAATGTGGGGCGACCGCTCTACACCGACATGAATGCGATCAATTGTCAATGAACGGGAACTCACACGTGTTAGGGAGGAGGGTTTTGGGTGGGCCATGGTTGCCATAGTCGAACGTGGCAGCGGTCCGGACGCCCGCAAACCGATGAGTAATATTTTTACACTCATTTACCCTTTGTTTAAACCGAGATATTTCATTAAAACCAATATATTCGCTTTGATATGGCTACTAATAACTAATGAATGCAAAGGATTTCACAGTTCCTATCTTTATTGTGTTTCTATAGGAAATGGGCAGAGTATGGATGAAATCAAGTGGGAATATGGAAAGTAGTAAAAGAGGAGATGGAAGAAATTAGGAAGAGGTGCATTAGAAGAAACAACACGAAAGACGACATTCCATGCGACCGCGAGGGCTCGCATGAGCGGTTGTTTTGCATGAAAAGCGGGGCCACTCATCAACCTGAACAACTTTTATAAAGGGGTCGAGACCGAAATGTCAACACAACATCCACGAGCGAAGCCATAACAGAGTCATATTCATCCCTCTTCACCAACCATAGCCGCCGTCATTTTCCATCTCCATAACCGCCATCACCACCATAGTTCATCCTCCATCAAATCACGCCTGTAATCGTGCAACGCACTAATACATCTCCAACGTATATATTTTTTTTTTATTATTTCGTGCTATTATTTTATCAATATTGTATGCTTTATACATCATTTTATCTCATTTTTCTGAACTAACCTATTAAACCAATGCCAAGTGCAAGTTGTTGTCTTCTGCTTGTTTATGAATTTTTCGAAAATCTGTACCAAACGGAGTCCAAATGCGATAATACTTTTCTTCTATAATATATAAAAAATATTGGCGAAAGAAGTAATCAGAGGAGACCCACCAGGACTCCACGAGCCTCGGGGTGCGCCCACCCCATAGGGCGTGTTCCTTAAGCTCGTGGGCCCCTCGAGCCTCCAGTTTCCCTAGCTCCAACTCTATAAGTACCATTCCGCATAGGAAAAATAGAGAGGAAATTTCATCGTGTACGAGAAGGTGTTGTTGTCATCTCCTGTTCTTCCGCGGGAGGGCTGATCCGGAGTTCGTTTGGAGCTCTGGATAGGGGATTCATCGTTGTCATCATCATCAACCATTCTCCATCAACAATGACATGATGCTCACCATCGGGAGTGAGTGATTCCTTCATGAGCTTGTTGGACGGTGATGGGATTGGATGAGATTTGTCATGTAACTAAGTTAATTTGACACGGATTGATCCCGATTATCCACTATGTTCTGAGATTGATGTTGATATGAATTTATTATCCTTAATGCTTGTCACTCAGGTCCAAGTGCCATGATTTAAGATATGAACTTATTTTGTTTCTATGAATATGAGACTGTTTTAGATCTGATCTTGCAAGTTATATGCACCTAGCATTTATTATCTGTTATGATCCATAGACCCCAAAGTGACAATAATTGGGATCATCTCCGGGGACGACCGTGGATTGAGGAGTTCATGTATTCACCATGTGTTCATGCTTTGTTCGAGTTCTCTATGGAAGCATGCCTTAATATCCCTCAGTTTCCCTTTGGACCTTGCTTCCAAGGGAGGGTGGGACAAAAGGTCTCATGCAAGTTCTTACTATAAGCACATATAACTATATACAGAATACATACCTACATTACATTGATGAATTTGTGCTAGTTATGTGTCGCTCTAGATTATAATCGTTGCATGATGAATATCATCCAACATATTTATCCATCGCTGATCCAATGCCTAGGCTATTCTCATATTCTTTGCTATGTTACTACTATTGTTGTTGCTCTTACAAAACATCACAAATTGTTACTACTCCTGTTACTATTGTTACTATACTACTAAACATTTTGCTATAGAAAGATATTGCAGGTGTGGTTGAATTGACAACTCAACTTCTAATACTCATAAATATTCTTTGTCTCTCCTTGTGTCGAATCAATAAATTTGGGTGAAATACTACCCTCGAAGACTGTTGCGATCCTCTATACTTCTGGGTTATCAAGACATTTTTGTGGCGCTGTTGTCGGGGAGCATATCTCTATTTATTGAGTTCACTTGGGGTTTACATTTGTTTACTATGAATAAACTGAAATACTCCAGAACAAGGATCGTACCCTCTAAGACGAGGGGAGGTAAGGAACTGTCATCTAGCTCTGCACTTGATTCACCTTCTGTTTTAAGTAAGCTTGTGACACCACCACCTGCTATTCAATCTTATATGTCACAAGAAATTGATGATACTACTTATGTTATTGATGAAACTCATGATGCTGCTACTACTATGCTATATGAAACTGAAATGGTGTCGCTAAGTGAATTTCTTGATGCTCGTATTGCTAGATCTAAAGAAACCAAAAATGCTCAAACTGATGAAAACTATGATTCACCTATTATGCCTAGCTTCCCTACTAGAGTTGATATGCCTAAAATACCTCATGGTTATGTTATTGATGGGGAGATAACTAGAGACTTTCTTGCATGTAATGATAGAGATGGTCTTGAGAAACTACTGAGTAAGCTAAAAGAAAAAAAAAATGTGACGAAGAAAATGAAATATGATCCTAAGTTTGCTAGTTCTCATGTATGTGTTACTGATAAGGACTATGAATTCTCTATTGATCCTGAACTAATTACCTTGGCAGAATCTGATCATTTACATGGTTATGAAACTGAAAGTGTTGTCGCACACCTTACCAAACTAAATGATATTGCCACCCAATTTGCTCATGAGGAAAAAGTTCGCTACTTTCGTGATCTAAACGCTCTTATATTATTTTACGGAGGGAGTAATATATACTCTTGCTCTAGGTTGTGTGCGTATTCTCCAGGATATGATATATTACTTTTCCAAAAAAAACATTTTCATGCTCATAAGAAACAAGCTGCTACACATGAAATATTTAACTTTGTGCAAACTAAAGAATAGAATCCCCCTCAAGCTTGGGGAAGGTTTCTCCAATTACTTAAAGCTTTGCCTAATCATACTCTAACGAAAAATGAAATACTTGTTATCTTTTATAATGGACTGATCGATGCTTCTAGGGATTACCTAGATAGTTGTGATGGTTGTGTTTTCAGGGAAAAAACCATTGGATAGGTTGAATAACTATTGAATAATATTTTAAAGAAACGTTGATGATTGTACACTTCCTGAACCACCCCCAAGACCAATTCAAAAGAAGAGAGGTATTTTATTCCTCAGTCCATAAGATATGCAAGAAGCTAAGAAATCCATGAAATAAAAAGGTATTAAATTTGAGAGATGTTAATAATCTACCACCTATTGAAGAAATACATGCACTCGATATCCTTGCACAAATAATAGAGGCAAGTTATTTTCGTAGATTTGATGAGGTTGATATACCTTATAACAAAACTGCTAGTCAATGCATTGACGAATTTGATAATTACATTGTTAATGCAAGAACATTTTAATATGTATGTTAAAGATCAATTTAAAGAAATGGCGTGATGATTGATCATTTGAGTTACTTGATGTTTAGAATTGCTAATGACGTTAAAGGTTTGGGTAAACATGCATCTATGGTTCATACTAAATTAGACCAAGTTGCCAAGTCACAAGATGATTTGCTTGCTAAAATGAATAATGAATTGAATGATAATGTTGTTAGGGTTATGACTAGAGGAGGTAGGATGACTCAATAACCTCTATTTCCTGAAGGTCACCCTAAAAGAATTGAACAAGATTCGCAGATGATTAATAATGATGTACCAATTTCATCCAAGAAGAAGAAAAAAAGGAAAAAACACATGGTTGGACTTTGCGTGCTTCTAATGAACCTCTTATAAAAAAAACTCCTCAGAATCATAATGATGTTTCTATTTTTGATGCTGAGACACAATCTGGTATCGAACACCCACCTAGTGATATTGACAATGATAATTATAAGGGTGATGTTAATGTTGATGCTCAACCGGATAATAATAAATAAAACTATAACGATGCAGAAATAGAACATGTTGTTGATCTTGATAACCTACCTCTTAAGAACAAACGTTATGATAAGAGTGATTTCGTTGCTAGAAAACATGGTAAAGAAAGAGAGTCATGTGTTCAAAACCCCATACCATTTCCTCATAAACCTTCGAAAAATAAGGATGGGGAGGACTTTGAGCGCTTTGTTGAAATGCTTAGATCCGTCTTTCTGCCAACACGCTTGATGGATATTTTGAAAATCCTCTTTATTCCAAGTATACGAAAGATTTTATCACTAATGGAAGATTTAATTTTCATGCTAGGAGTATTCCACGCACCGTAACTTTCAACCTATATGATGTAGAAACATAAATGACACTTGAGGATTTCTCACGAGTTTGCATGCTTCCTAACGAGTGCACCCATCTAGATCCACGACCTAGAGACGTTGAAGATTTTATATTTGTTGTAACTCTAGGGGAGATGAGAGGAGTTTGAAATGCTAGGGTTGCTAGTTTACATTTTCCCATCCAGCATTATTATGCATTACTCGCAAGGAGGTGTTTAACTGGTAGGTGGGAAAGTGGAATGCTTAGCTCGCCTGATCTTGCTATTTTACAACATTCTCTTTATGGTAATAGATCTTTTAGCTTGGCAGCCATTGTTGCTCGACGGTTACACATAAACCAACCGAAGGGTGCTATTCATGGTGGCATTTATGCCTCTCTCCTCGATAGACATTTTGGGATTCCTATTAGATGTGGGGAGGATGAGATTTTAGCTAATAAATATCTTGATTATGCTAGCATGGTTGGGGACAACCATTGACTATGGTGATATAAAATTTTGGTACAACCTGGTATTCAGTCAGGATTCTCATGAGAGAATTATTTTGCCTGCTCCTTCTTTGTTTGATCTTTCCAGTGGCACGTACACCATTATGCATGTGGATATTTGCACATATTGGGGCATAACACCACTAGCTGCACCAGAACCAGAGTCATCGCGGGAGTATGCATATTAGTGGGAGCCCCACGAGATTTTCTACGAGTGGGAACCGCAGGAACCCGCTTACCAGTGGGATCCTTGGGAGCTGCAATACCCACATGGATTTCATTATTACCAGCCATGGCCATAAACCAAGTTAGGCCAAAAGCCTAAGCTTGGGGGAGTATGTATTTCTCACCGGCATTACATTCATGTATCACACATTCATTCCACTCGTCGGTGTTCGTCCTTTTTCACTATTTATACAAGTTTAGTTTTATTTTCGCATTCTTTTGTGTGTTTGAAAAAAAATCAAAAACACAAAAGTAATTATTGCTCCTTTTCAGTTTTTCTTTCTTGCTTTCCTTCCTAGTGAGGGAGTCTTGGACTAATGGGTCCTCGGGCCGTCAGTGTATCTCTTGTGTGTCGGAATGGCTGGCCGCTTTGTGACTATCACTTGAAGGCCGAGCCATAAGGCGAATCCGTGTTCACGAAGGAATTCTTTGGCACCTTGGTGTATCCTCCAAGCCAAGATGATAGAATCAACATGTTTATTTCATGATGGCAATCGACCATGTGTAACCCTAGGCAGGGCCGGCTCAGGCCCTAGGCGAACATGGGCGACGCCCAAGGGCCCATGTTCCGGAGGGGCCCATCACCGCATATGTGTAAGTATACTTTTGTTGTTATATGGGTTGATAAAAAGTATTTGATCGGGACTTCGGAAGAGGAGAAGGCATCGATCAATCCCTGCTTGTTCGTTCGTCGCCTTGCCTCGGCCGCCTGCTTGCATCGCTGCGCATGCGCATGCGCGGTTGCACCTCCGACACTCTGGTAGGCACGTCCGACCCCGACGGAGAAAGAGGGGACTGGTATATACGTATCTGCAGTTTGTATATACTTTCTGTAGTGGAGATCAGGCCTGGGGAAGAACTGGAGATCACCCAGCACTGCAGCACGTGATCAGGCCTGGTGATTATAAAATAACAACGTCCTGATCCATGCATCCATTCACTCGATATAATTTAAATACTACGTTTCTGCGTATATATTTGCCCACTGTCCTAATCCTTTTAGATCAGTTGATCTCAGGCCCTGATTGGTCTGATTACATTATTATCGATGAATTCATAAGAAACTTGGTTCTTATTTGAGGTAATCAAACTAGCAGAGAATATTATTTGTTATATTTTTCTACTTTTTTTTCTTTTGTCGTGATATGACATAACTTAAGCGATTATTAATTATTTATAGACGTCTCTAAATAAAAATGTATGATTAGATCTAAAATTCAATATTTTACGTCTGTATATCTATAAATGCATATATATTTATTATTCGTAAGGGGCCTATTTTTAAACTTCGCTCTAGGGCCCCCAAAAATATAGAGCCGGCCCTGACCCTAGGTACCTCGGTGTCTATATAAACCGGATTGTTTAGCTCGTAGAGGGAGAGAATCATTATACTACTCATCTAGTGTTTAGTTCATATGATCTCGTGGTATATCGACTCACTAATCATCATACAAACATCAATAATATCAAGTAGGACGTAGGGTTTTACCTCTTTGAGAGGTCCCAAACCTGGGTAAATATTGTCCCTGTGTTTCCTGTTCCCCAATGATCCAAGATCCATAGCTCAGGACCCCCTACCCGAGATCCATCGGTTTTAACACCGACATTGGCGCTTCCGTTGAGAGTTTCGATGTGGGGTCTCCAAAGAATCAATGGCTTGCTTAGTCATCAATGATAGCATCCACACTGGGGATGTCTTCATCCCCGGACAGCTCTTCGCGTTCGACATCATCGTTCTACATACCGATGCGGCCGGTCACCTTGACTAGATCATCAGCTTCCCTCCAGAGCAGAAGTTCATGTTCGGCAACCTAGAGTACATCGCCAACGCCTGAGGCGAACTGGTCCTTACGGAGCTCTCGGCCTCGCCCAATGAGCATGGAAATCCCAAAGCTTTAACTTCGGGCCTCTTGCCCGACCCCTTCTGTGGGTCGATGCTTACCACGGATCCGGCTTCGAGCTCGGATCCGATCATAGCATCCGGAGACCAGGGGTCAGCCTTGCCCAAGAACACTCTTTGTGCCGACGCGTCGGAGGTCAACTCTGAAAGAGTCGGGAAGACCAGTCCGGCCAACATATTGCTGTTGAACAAGACGCGGGCCCAGATCTAGACAATGAACATTACGGATGACCCGTCCTCGACCTATACTTGAATCGGTCTTGAGGCGAGACATGGGGAATTTTACGTCACACCCACCAGGCCACCACCCACTTGGTAGCTGATAACCCACAAGTATAGGGGATCGTGACAGCCTTCACAGATAGTATTTCACCCTAACTTATTGATTCAACACAAGGGGAGCCAAAGAATATTTTTTGGCCTTGACAATTGAGTTGTCAATTCAACCGCACCTAGGACATTGCTCTACAGCAAAGGCTCAGTAGCATGATAAATGATAGTAGTAGCGGTAATAGTGATAGCAACAATTTTGGGAACAACGGTAATAGTACAGATTGAGTAACAAGTGTGAAAGTAACAGGAGCAATAGCAACTTAGCAAGATTCAGTATATGTAAAGTGTAGGCACATGGATCAGTGATACGTCTCCAACGTATCTATAATTTATGAAGTATTCATGCCATGTTTACAATAATTATATATGATTTTGGTATGATTTTATTAGAACTAACCTGGACTGGCGTTGTTTTTAGCACAGCTACTGTGGTGTTGTTTTGTACAGAAATAAAAGTTCTCGGAATGGGCTGAAAATTTACAGAGAATATTTTTAAAAAAATATGAAAAATAATGGAGCAAAAAGATTCCGGAGAGGAGTCCCGAGGCAGCCATAAGCCACCAGGGCGCCCCTAGCTTGTGGGCCCCTCGAGCACTCCCTAACGTGATCCCAACGCCAAATATTCTTATAAATGCAGAAACCCCCGAAAAGAAACCTAGATCGGGGGTTCTACTACCGCAAGACTCCAGAGCCACGAAAAAACAATCTTGGCTCTCTCCGGCACCCTGTTGGAGGGGGTCACCATCACCGGAGACCATGGAGGAGGAGGCACAAGGGGGAGACCCTCTCCCCCTCTCTCCCGGTGGTGCCGAAGTGCCACCAGGGGAACTGTCGCCGCGGTGATCGTCTTCATCAACATCACCTTCTTCATCACCATCTCTTCGCCGAACTAGTGCACCTATACAATTTACCATTGTATTGGGTGTGTTGGGGACACAAGAGACTTTTGTTATTTGATTGCAGTGTTGCTTGAGAGAGACCATTTTCATCCTACGCCTCCCATATAATGATAAACCTTAGATCACCCACTTGAGGGAAACTTGCTATTGTCCTACAAAACTCTGTGCTTGGAGGCCCAACACGAGTTTACAAGAAGAAGGTTATGTAGTAGACATCAAGCTCTTTTCTAACGCCGTTGCCGGGGAGGTGAGTGCTTGAAGGTATATATTTAGATCTTGCAATTAAATCTTTTAGTTTCTTGTTTTTCACTAGTTTGGTTTTGTAAAAGAAAACTACAAAAAATGGAATTGAGGTTGCCTCGCATGCTTCATCTTTTTAATGTCTTTCGTGAAAATGGTGGAAAGGAAAATTGTGCTCAAGTGTTGGAAGGAGAAGTTATTAAAATGTTTGGCACTAAATCTTTGAGTGATGAGCATGATAGCAATATTCTTAGTATGAATTCTCTGAATATTCGTGATACTAGTGATATGCAAAGCCACAAGCTTGGGGATGCTATGCTGGATGAATATGATATTATTAGTCCCCCAAGTTTTGATGAGAAAAACTATTATGATGATAGCATGCCTCCTATGTATGATGATTATTGCGATGACATGTATGCTATAAAGAGTGATAGTAACCATGAAACTTGTTATCATGATTTTAATATTCAAAGTGGTTATGTCAATCAAGTACCTCATGGTAGTTATTTCGTTGAGTTTGCTCCCACTATTATGAATGAGAAGAAGTTTGTTTGTGTGGAGAGTGATACATTTTCTATGCTTGTAGATCATGAAAAGAATGATGTATGTGATAGTTATATTATTGAATTCCTTCATGATGCTACTGAAAATTATTATGAGGGAGGAACATATGCTTGTAGGAATTGCAATAATATCAAGTTTCCTCTCTATGTGTTCAAAGTTTTGAAGTTATGTGTGTTTTTCCTTCCTATGCTAGTTGATTCTTGCTCCCATAAATTATTTTTTCACAAAATCACTATGCATAGGAAGTGGGTTAGATTTAAATGTGCTTGTCATGAGATTCATGATTCTCTTTTGAATGTTATAATTATTATTTCTATGTGAGCATCATTGAAATCATCATGCCTGGCTAAAAGGCTTTAAAGAAAAGCGCTTGTTGGGAGACAACCCAACACCTTTACTTTATGTTGTTTGGTGTTAACATGATTAAGCTACTGTAGTAATAATGTTTTATGCCTTTTATTTCAATAAAGTGCCAACTAAAGCCTTTGGGATAGTGTGGATGATAGTTGACTTGATTCTGTACAAAAACAAAAACATTTTCTCTCAGTCGAGGAATTTCGTAAATTCACAGGAACGTTCTTCTGATATAAATTTTTACAAATGATTGATATACAAATTTCTTGGATTGTCCTAAACTTTTCAGAATTGTTAGAGACAGGGAAGTATGGTTACACTACAGATCTTCACAAACTGTTCTGTTTTTGACAGATTTTGTTTTGCATGCATAGGTTGCTTGTTTTAGTGTTCCCATAGCCTATATTCAGTGATATAAATTATGGGAATAGTAGAATACAATAGGTATCATGTGGGAACAATTATGAATCGTGTCTTGACAATACCTAAGTGAATGATCATTATTTATCATACTAACCCATCTCACGAAGTTCCGTTAAGTTTTGTGTGATTGAACTTTTCAAGTTTTGGGTGAGACACCAATATGGGGAGAATAAGGAGCGACAAGAACCTAAGCTTGGGGATGCCCAAGGCACCCCCAAGATAATATCCAAGGAACACTGATACGTCCATTTTGCATCATGCTTTCATGTTGATATCTATCGCTTTATGGGCTGTTATTACACTTCACGGTACAATACTTATGTTTTTTCTCTCTTATTTTGCAAGGTTTACATGAAGAGGGAGAATGCCGACAGCTGGAATTCTGGCTTGAAAAAGGAGCAAGTTTGAGATACCTATTATGCGCAACTCCAAAAGCCGTGAAAATCAACAAGGAATTATTTTGGAATTTATAAAAAATATTGGGCCGAAGAAGTACCAGAGGGGAGCCAGCAGGAGGCCACAAGCCTGCTAGGCGCGGCCTACCCCCTGGCCGCGCCTAGGGGGCTTGTGGGCTCCCTGCTGGCCCTCTGGCCCCCTCTTTTGCTATAAGGAGGGTTTCGTTCGAGAAAAAAATCAAGAGGAGGCTTTCGGGAGGAATCGCCGCCGCCACGAGGCGGAACTTGAGCAGAACCAATCTAGAGCTCCGGCAGGGTCGTCCTGCCGGGGAAACTTCCCTCCTGGAGGGGGAAATAGTCACCATCGTCATCACCAACACTCCTCTCGTTGGAGGGGACTCGTCACCATCAACATCTTCATCAGCACCATCTCATCTCCAAACCCTAGTTCATCTCTTGTAACCAATCTCCGTCTCGCGACTCCGATTGGTACTTGTAAGGTTGCTAGTAGTGTTAATTACTCTTTGTAGTTGATGCTAGTTGGATTACTTGGTGGAAGATTATATGTTCAGATCCTTGATGCTACTCATTACCTCTCTAGTCATGAATATGATTATGCTTTGTGAGTAGTTTGTTTTGTTCCTAAGGACATGGGATAAGTCATGCTATAAGTAGTCATGTGAATTTGGTATTCGTTCGACATTTTGATGTGTTGTATGTTGTCTCTCCTCTAGTGGTGTTATGTGAACGTCGACTACATAACACTTCACCATTATTGGGCCTAGAGGAAGGCATTGGGAAGTAGTAAGTAGATGATGGGTTGCTAGAGTGACAGAAGCTTAAACCCTAGTTTATGCGTTGCTTCGTAAGGGGCTGATTTGGATCCACTAGTTTAATGCTATGGTTAGACTTTGTCTTAATTCTTCTTTCATAGTTGCGGATGCTTGCGAGAGGGGTTAATTATAAGTGGGATGATTGTCCAAGTAAGGGCAGTACCCAAGCGCCGGTCCACCCACATATCAAACTATCAAAGTAGCGAACGCGAATCATATGAACATGATGAAAACTAGCTTGACAGAAATTCTCATGTGTCCTCGGGAGCGCTTTACCTCCTTTAATACTTTGTACAAGTCAAGGATCTACTTCGCACGGAGAAGATGAAGAACCGCAAGGTGAAGAAGGAAGGAGCACCCGAAGGACCACCTGGCTTCGATTTTCGAGGAGGAATACCACCGCTTCAGGCTACTCCTCTTCAGATTCGTCGCCTGACCGCAGGAGAATACACCAAACTCTTCGCTACCTTGCCAACCAAGAGACGCCGTGATGGTCCGCTTCCTTCTCCTACTCCATCAAAGAAGGGAGGCACTAATGAAGATGAAGAATAAGATGAAGACGAAGATCCCGCAGAACCCTCCTATGAGACCGCACAGTCTGCCGCTTACTATTAGTGACGTAGGAAATTAGGAGATACTCCCCGAGCATAGGAGTTCATATATCGGTTCAGTGAACCATGAGTGTTGTGTAAGCATGTTGGATGCAAGTCGCATTCTGCCTTAGGCAGCTTGTGAGCGACTACATCGCTTGTTTTAATCTAATGCATTAGCTCCTTCAAAACCGTTGGCTTAAAAAATTCGCACTAGCACATCACCAGACCCCCTCTTTACTAGAGTATAATCCCTTATGATTTCAGCCAGTTCGGCAAATTGACCTGTCTACTCCCTTGACAGGATGGTGAATGCAACTCGCAACAGCACCTTCGGCAACCTCGGCTTTGCCTCCTTAGGATAGCAGCAGGGAACCGAAGGGGAAGTTCAAGCTGGAGATCAGCACGAGCAGCAAGACGATGTTCCACTGCCACCGCCTCCTCCCGAAAGCTTGACTATGGCTCAATTCCTTCAAGCTCTTCGAGAGGAACGTCAAGCCAAAAATGCCGCTATTCAGCAGCTGGCTCAAGCCTTGGTGAACAACCCGCCGCAGAACGGGAATGTCAGTGGTCGCTCTACTCTTTCTGAGTTCATGCGAACTATGCCACCCATATTCACGGAGACGACTGAACCATTGGATGCCAATGTCACATCCCTGGATCCCTAACTAGGGTTTAGTATTTGTGCTCATGTCTTCTTCCATTGCATTCAAGAAGTTGAAACAAAATCAAAGGAAGTGGTGAAACTCAAACCAAAAACCCTAGTCACTTCTTATTCAAAGGAAATTCAAATCTTGCCAAAATCAATGAACCCAAAATGGCCTTCTTAAAAGTTCACCTTTTCTGATAAATATTGAAAATAAGTTATCAGGGGTGAAATATATTTTCAAATCACTTTTGGCATTTTATTTAAAATCAGAAAGCCCCTGAATTCAACCTTATATTTGAATTCAAAAATATTCAAGTTTTTAAAAATGTCGCAAGCCTCAGGAGTAGTTGGAAATATTCCAACTAACACTCAGGGCTATTCAAACTAATTTTTGAATTGCTTTTTGAAGCCAAAATAAATAGCTAATAATATCAGCAAATAAAATAGAAAACAGAAACAACAGAAAAAGGAAAAAAAACTATCCTACGCTTACCTGCAAGGCCCAGCCCACCAAGGGCAGGGTCGTCTTCTTCCTGTGCCTTCTGGCAGAGGAGAGATCGACCACGGCGACCCCCTCCACCTCCTGCTTCGCCGTGGCGCTCCCCGGTGCCCCCAGGACAGCGCGACAACGGGGATGAGTTCCCCGAGCGCTCCCTTATCCTCTCTCGCTCTCCATTCTTCCCCCTCCTCTCGGTTTTCTTCTCTTCTCTCCCTGCCGCCATTAGCAGGAGCTTGAGCTCGAGGAGCCCGAGCTCTCTGGCCATAGAGAAGCCTCCCCGAGTGCTCCATCCTCTCCGCCTCATCGAGCTCGACGCGCACGCCAAAGGAATTGGCCTCCCTGAGCTCTGCAACGCCCCATTGCCGTCATCTTCAACCTCCGGCCGCCGGCAAATCGACGTTGGATCGCCGGCTACAGCACCTCCCCGAGCCGTCTGAGCCTTCCATTGTCTCCACCGTGAGCTCACGAGCCTTTCCCCCTGTTTCCCCTCTCTCTCCTGCACTTTAGCAACGAGACCGACGAGCCCGAGCTCCGGCAGCCGCCTCGGCTCGTCGCCGGCATCCTCCGGCCACCCTCAACCCCTCCTGATGCCTGTAGTGCATGAGACCGAGCCTGGGGATCATTCCAGTGCTCTCGACACTCGATTCCGAGCACCACAACAAGCTCTGGTGCATCTCCGGCGAAGATCCGCCGTGGATCTGGTCGCCGTCGGTCAGTCTTCGGCAGGGGACGACGTGGCCGGCCTAATCCCTGTTGTTTAGCACTAATTAGTCACTGACAGTGGGCCCTAGCAGTGGGTCAAACCCACTTAGGGGCTGGTCAGCGCGGGATTATCTCCCGTGTCGCTGACTAGTGGCCCCGCCTGTCAGATTTGACCTGACCAGGTCGGCTGACCTGCTGACGCAGTGCTGACGTAGTTATGACGCAATAAAGAGAATTCCCATTTTAAAAGAATTCCAGAAAATGCCCAAAACTTCTAAAAATCATAGAAAATCATCTGTAACTCCACTGAAAATAATTTATATATGAAAAAGGATCAGAAAAATCCAAGGAATCTGATTTTGATATTTTCAAACATGTTTGAAAATGTTAACATCACCAAACATATAAAATGATGAATAGGATAACCTTATTAAATAATTTGGAGTTGGAATTTGAAATCCATTTGAATTCCGCTTCAAATATTATGACCAAACCATGATCAAGCACAACCAGCAACCCAACATACCATCATCATGCATGCTAAAACAAGATTACCTGAGCATCAGGTCGAATCAATTAAAAGGGTATTAGAAAATACCTTGTTTGAAGTGATATTTGAATCTTGATTCAAATCAACTTCAACTTAAGAAATGGTAGCTACATTAGCCTACCACCTTTCATTTTCATGCCATGCTCATGCATCATCTTGTTGCATATGATTGTTATTGATTGATATTGTTTTACCGGTAGGCCCCGCTCCTCCGGATTCCACCGAATATCCGACTGACGGATATTGTCCCTCTACTCAGCAACAAGGCAAGCAACCATTTTGATCATCCCGATAAATCCCATGTTCTCGCTCCTGCTCTTACTTATTGCATTAGGTCAAAATGCTTTCACTGCTTTTATCACGTTAGTTGAACCCACTTCCTTTGCATGACCTGTCCTTGTCACAGTAAATAGCAGAACCTTGCAACCTAGCATACCTGGTAGATGCTTGAGACATGATGTGCCCTATCCTGCTATGCATGCTATGCTTAGAGTTGTGTATGGTCTGTCATCTGGGTGATGAACAGAATTGTGAGAATGTGTTCAGTAAGTAAAGGTTGAGTGGTTGAACCTGATTTGGTAAAGGTACCAGTGAAAGGCTATGTAGGAGTACATGGCGGGTTGTTTCATTGGAGCCGTCCTTAGGAACTGAGTTCTGTGTATGTAATCCAAGACTAGATACTACCACACGTTGGGATACTTAATTGACCCTCTCGACTTATTAATCGCTTAGTACTCGGTCCAGGAGTTGCAAGTAGTTTCTGGTGTTTATAGTCATGCTGGAGGCCGTGCGTATCGCTGACCTTAGAGGTGGGCTATGATGCGGTAGGCAGTGGCACGATGTACCAAGTGACACCCGGATGGTGGATTTGGGAACCGTGCGCACATCGTTTGGGGCCGTGGCGGAAACCTCGGCCGGACTTCCGTGCGGGTTACCCTCGGATAGGCGATAGACCTGGACTAAGTATTAGCGTGGTTAACAGTCGTGGCCGACTCCCTCGCTGGGCTTCCGCTTGAAGGTTGCCGAGGTGCATGACGTGCACATGGCGATAAGTGGAGAGAGCGTGTGTGAATAAGTACACCCCTGCAGGGTTATGATCTATTCGAATAGCCGCGTCCGCGGATATGGACTACTTGGAAACAGATGTTGTTCATAGATAACAATAATGGCTACTCATAAAATTGTCAAGATAAGCGTGAGTGTCATGGACGGCATTTCCGTATGGAGACGGAATGATTCCATGATGGAGCATTGTTGTGGTGTTAGTGGACTCGTGTGCGAGAAATCAAAGTTGTCAAAACTATTTAAAAATGCAAGTTGTCTAGCCATGAGTCAAATGTTGGCTTTCCGCATGAAACCCCACAATTCCTTATTGATACATTGCATGAGTAGATAGTTTATCCTAAAGTCTTGCTGAGTACTTTTGTACTCACGTTTGCTTAATAAATTGTTGCAGAGGTTGTTAATGACCCTAATGGAGGGTTCTACCTAGACATCAACGATGACGTGTAGCTGGTATCCCAGCTACGATCTGGCCCTAGGATGGGTCTGTAGATAGTCAGGCCATGTGCCTTTATCTTTCCCTGTGTCTGTACTCAGACAGTTTTAAATCTTCCGCTGGCTTGTAAGAATTGTGTGTATGACTTGTGATGATGGGTCGTGAGACCCCTACCTTGTAATATTATGTGTGTGGCTCTTTCGAGCCTTCTAAATAAGGTTGTATGTTTATGGTTATGTTGTGATGCCATCGATGTATCTATACATATCGGTATGCCATGCGTACGTGTGTTGTACTTGATATGTATTGGGTTCGAATACCTAGCCGTAGGCTTTAGTAGCACTGCTTACAGGAAAATGCCCCTTTGTGATTCCAACGAGCCATGGTAGTTCGCTACTGCTCCGGACACATTGGTTGACCGGCATGTGTCCTTCTTAGCTGTTGTGCCTGTCCCCTTTGGGGAAATGTCACGCGATGTAATGGAGTCCTTGTAGCTTGCTATGACCCGTCTACATTTGCTGGTGATCGACACCTGCTTTGCTGGGTCATGTATGCCTGTCCCTGTGTGGAACTGCCGCTTTGGTTTATGACTAGACATGTCGATTCGGGTTCTATGTCATTGGATTGATAGCGACACAATTGCATACGTGAGTCAAAAGGCGCAAACGGTCCCGGCTAAGGTAAGGCTGCAACCGTGGGGATAACCGTGCGTGAGACCGCAAAGAGATGCAATGTGTTACAGGCTGGATTCCTATGGCTTAGGATCGGGGTCCCGACAGCCGATGACTGGATCAGTACTATCGAAGACCTCCTCGCGCTGGTCAAATGCACTGATGATCGTGAGAAAGTCCTCTATGCTTCTCACTGTCTGTGGGGCACAACCAGAGCTTGGTGGGATCGATTTCAGATCATGCGAGTAGGACAAGTCATCACTTGGGCCGTGTTCAAAGATGGATTCCGCACTGCTCACATTCCTCCCGGAATGATGACCATTAAGAAGTGGGAATTCCGAGCATTAAGGCAAGGCAGTGGATCTGTCAAGGAGTATTTGCAGAAGTTCAACCTCGTGTCGAGATACGCACCTGAAGGCGTCAATACTGAGGCCGCCAAAGTGGAACGCTTTATGGAAGGACTGCAGCACTCACTCCAGTATCATCTGGTTGTTTGTGAATGTCGGACCTTCAGCGATGTGGTTAATAAGGCCCTTATGTTGGAGGATAAGCGTCGTGCTATGGATGACACCCGTAAGCGCAAGCTAATGGGTAGTGGAGGACCGAGTAACCCGAAGCCACGCAAATGGCAGTCAGCACCAGCAAGACCCAGCTATCAACAGCAACAGTACAAGACTCCAACATTTCGCCAGAACTACCAGCTTCAGCAGCAAGTCAACACCAAGCCAGCAGTCAATCCACCGAACAACAGTGGAGTCAAGACCAATCTTCCAGCACAAGTTACCTGTTTTGGATGTGGACAAACAGGGCACTATTCCAGGCAGTGTCCCAATAAGCCCGACGCACCGCGCCCCAATGCGCCAAATCAAGGCCAAGGAGCACCATGCAGGAATCAAGCTCCCCGCAATCAGCAGTATCACAGCAGGGGGCGGATTAATCATATCTCCTCAGAAGAGGTACATGAAGATGCGAACTGCATTCTGTACGTTCCTCGTCAACTCCACCCCAGCAACAGTATTGTTTGATTGTGGTGCTTCGCATTCTTTTGTTACACAAAGATTTGCGGAAAAATGTAGTTTAAAACCTACCCTGCTTCGCGGGCAAATGGCAATTCAAACCCCGGGAGAAGTGTTGAGGACCAACCTAGGATGTAGGAAGGTCGAGATAGTTATCAATGGGACGAGCTTCTCAGCGGATCTAATCGTGCTTAAGTCGCAAGCCCTAGAAGTAATTCTCGGCATGGATTGGTTGGCCAAGCATCAAAGCATCTTGGACTGTGCCAACATGGCCATTACCAAGACAAGCGACCAAGGGGTCAAAGTCAAGTATGTCTCTGAGCCAGTACCCGCTCGAGTACCATGGGTTAACAGCCTGTCAGAGGTAGAACTCGATCGAGTACCAATAGACTGTGAGTACCCGGACGTCTTTCCTGATGAGCTACCGGGAATGCCTCCTGACCGATACATCGAGTTCATCATTGAGCTCATGCCCGGATCGAGGCCTATCTATAAGAAGCCTTACAGGATGGGATCCAAAGAGCTAGCAGAGTTGAAGAAGCAATTGGATGAGCAACTCAGGAAAGGGTTTATTCGTCCGAGTGTGTCACCTTGGGGATCGCCTGTTCTCTTCGTGTCCAAGAAGGATGGGACTATCAGACTCTGCGTCGATTACCGTTCTCTCAATGAGGTCACGATTAAGAACAAGTATCCACTCCCCAAGATTGAAGACTTGTTTGATCAGTTAAATGGAGCCAAGGTATTCTCCAAGATCGACCTCCGATCTGGATATTACCAATTGAAGATCTGACCCGAGGACATACCCAAGACTGCGTTCGTGACCCGGTATGGTCTGTACGAATGCACTGTCATGTCTTTCGGATTAACTAATGCCCCAGCATACTTCATGTACCTCATGAACAAGGTCTTCATGGAATACCTGGACAAGTTTGTCGTCGTATTCATTGATGACATATTAATCTTTTCCAAGTCCAAAGAAGAGCATGAGCAATACTTGAGGTTAGTGTTGGAAAAGCTTCAAGAGCACCAACTTTATGCCAAGTTCAGCAAGTGCTAATTCTGGCTGAACGAAGTTGGATTCTTGGGTCATACCATGACAACAAGTGGATTGGCAGTTGATCCCTCCAAGATTACTATGGTAACCAACTGGGAATCGCCAATTGATGTGAAGGAAGTCAGGAGCTTCCTCGGACTCGTTGGATATTACCGCAAGTTTGTAGAAGGATTCTCCCGCATCGCTCGACCTATGACTCAACTCTTGAAGAAAGGCAAGAAGTTCAAATGGACGTCGGAGTGTGAAGCAAGCTTCCAAGAATTGAAGAAGAGATTAACTACCGCCCCGGTATTGGCCACTCCAGATATCAACAAGGAGTTTGTGATATATTGTGATGCCTCCAGGACCGGACTCGGTGGGGTTCTAATGCAGGACGACAGAGTTGTGACGTATCTGTCACGACAACTGCGCCCGCATGAGGATAATTATGCCACCCATGATCTCGAATTGGCAGCAGTAGTGCATGCCCTAAAGACATGGCGACATTACCTTCTGGAGAAACTATATGAAATATACACTAACCACAAAAGTCTGAAGTATATCTTCACCCAAAGGGAATTGAATACGAGGCAACGAAGATGTTTGGAGTTAATCAAAGACTACGTCCTCAGCATTCAATATCACCCCGGTAAGGCCAATGTAGTGGCTGATGCCTTAAGTCGGAAGACCAGCACCTTGAACGTCATGCTCAAGGAAAGGCAACCTGCCTTGTATGAAGAATTGGAGAACTTCGGATTGGAGCTAGAGAATCAGGATTCCTAGATAACCTCGAAGTCAAACCAACACTGGTTGATGATATCAAGGAGGCCCAGAAGGGTCATAAGAGCATTGAAGGCATCAAGAAGAAGATTCAAGAAGGCAAGGCCCCAGGATTCTCGGTGGATGAACAAGGAGTAGTGTGGTTTGGGAAACGCTTATGCGTACCCAACAAGGCTGAACTCAAGGACTTGATCCTACAGGAAGCACATGATACACCCTACTCTATTCACCCTGGTGGTACCAAGATGTATCAAGATCTCCAAGAAAGATTCTGGTGGCATGGCATGAAGAGGGATATAGCGTCTTATGTTGCCAAGTGCGACGTATGCGAGCGAGTCAAGGCTTAGCATCAGCAACCTGCTGGACTGCTACAACCTCTCCAAGTGCCAGAATGGAAGTGGGACTAGCAAAGGCCATGACTCTTTATGGGTCATTGTCGACCATCTGACCAAAGTGGCCCATTTCATTCCAGTCAACACCACTTATGATGGGAACAAGTTGGCTAGTCTCTATATTGAGCGAATTGTAAGCCTTCATGGAGTTCCCAAGGAGATTGTATCTGACAGAGGCATGCAGTTCACCACAAGATTTTGGAAGAAGTTCCAAGAATACCTCGGAACAAAGCTCTCTTTCAGCACTGCTTTCCACCCGCAAACGGGTGGACAAACGGAAAGAGTGAATCAGATACTCGAAGATATGCTCCGCGCTTGCGTCTTGGCACATGGTGTGTGACGCCTTCAACTTAATCGTATGCTAATCATACAGGCAAATGCGTACGATCAAACTCAAGGACTCACGGGAAGATATCACAACAAAACTCTAGACACAAATAAAATAATACAAGCTTCATATTACAAGCCACGGGCCTCGAGGGCTAGAATACAGAAGCTCGATAAGCACACGAGTCAGCGGAAGCAACAATATCTGAGTACAGATATAAAACATGAGGAGCCTTAGAGAAGGCTAGCACAAAAGAAACACGATCGAACGAGGCGAGGCGTCCTGCCTGGGAACCTCCTAACCACTCCTATCTTCGGCGGCCTCCACGAAGAAGACACCATTGGGGCGGCAGGAAACTCCATCTCCTGGGCTCCATCATCTGGTCGCGGCAACAGATCAAGGGGACAAAGGGGGAGCAAAGCAACGATGAGTACTCATCCAAAGTACTCGCAAGTCTTACATCATAACTATGCTAAGTATGCTTCAGTATCAAAGAAGGGGGGTTATATGTGGACTGACTGTAGCAATGCAAGAATAGAGAGAGAAGGCCTAGTCCTATCAAAGACTAGCATCTTCACGGTCTTGCAACAATAGACGAGAGTAGAGCAAGATATCACAATTAATAGTCATATTGTTGCAGCAATATTAATATGAGGGCACGCCCAGAGATCCTCCCTCGACTCCATGCGAGGAAGCAATCCCGGGGCAACTAAATCCAGTTAAGTAACAATTTTAGTTGTATAAGGTCAGGGCACAACTCTAAGTCGTCCTATAACCGTGGACACGACTATCCGAATAGTTAATATTCATCCCTGCAGGGGTGCACCAAGTTTCCCGTCAAGCTCGATAACACTCTGGTCGGATACACTTTTCCGGGTCCTGCCCAGCCTCGGAATATCGACACGTCGCAGCCCTACCTAAGACTCAACAGAGAGGCCAACCCGCCGGTCTAACTCCTAAGCAGAAAGGGTTCATGGGCCCACTTGCCCTCCACGCTCCTGCACGATGCGTGGGCGGCCGAGGTCAGTCCTAGCGCCCCTTAATCACAAGCGTGATGCATCTCGGGACCACTCGGGCGTGCGCCGCTCTATTGCTGACATCTGAAAAGCTTCGGCTGATACCACGACGTCGGTTACCCATAATTCTTCCCGCGTAGCCGGTTAGTGCGAAAAGGTCTCCAACAAACCTAGATCAAATACCCAAATCCATTATCATTTTAATTAGGCCATCGACACAAACACGCGGGAATCCACCCGCCTAACAACTAATCACCAATGATCCCAGTAACATGGTCGAGTAACTGTGTGGTTGTAACATCGAGGGGAATCCGAGGTATTGCCCTCGTTGGATTCCGAATGATGTAACCGTCAAGGTGGACTTAGAGGAATCACCCTAGAGAGTCCCACACTTGAGGGGCTGCACGACAGAGGCATCGTCGGGAATGGTGAAGAGGAATCACCCTCGATAACCACGACCGACTAGATGTACTACAAAGATATCATCAGGAGTACTTAGCAAGGTGTCACCCTCGGTACCCGATATTATCTCTGTAGCGTCGCACAACTAAGGGGGTGTAAGTGTTGTGCTCGGTCTGGATCGTCGATCAGGGATCGAGACTTAACATTAAAGCGGGGCAACTGGACTAAGGGGGTCAGAGGAGATGACCGCTCCACCTATACTAAATAGTTTAAAGGTACAATACTGAAAGTAGCAGTTCATCAGAAATAGGCTATGCATCAGATATAGGAGCTAACTACAACAGTAGCAAAATTCTAATGCAAGCAGGAGGAGGAAAGACATTGGCGGTATAGGGATGATCAAGGGGGTTTGCTTGCCTTGTTGCTCTGCGGCAAAGGGATGGTAGGCAGGGTCGTAGGTGTACCCGGCAGCGAGCGTCAGTCTCGGGGTCTACGGTAAGAAGAGGGGGAGAAACAATAAATAATAGCAACAGGTGCAACACTAAGCATGGCATGTCAATATGCAGACTAGGCATGAGCTAACGCACAAACATCCGTCATAGACGGGTCGGAAGAATATCTGATGATATTTTCCGGGTCTCGGGCTACTACCGGTCACATGAAAAACGATGAAAAAGTTCCACGTTTGCTATGCTAGGGACGCGTGACACACGAAAGGACCGTGTATCCGGGTTCGTCTCGTTCTGCTGATCAACTTTCATGTTGACAATATTTTGATCTGACTTAGGGTTTATTTAATATTAATTTTTTAAGTTTTATTCAATATTTAGGAAATAAAAACAGATTTGATTAACTTGATTAAATGCAATTATGACATCAGCATGATGTCACACTAACATCAGTAGTTGACTCGTCAACTGACCAGTGGGTCCCGTGCATCATAGACTCGGTTTTTAATTAGGTTTAATATTAATTAATCAGATTAATTTAGTGGGGGGCCCACATGTCATACTCTAGTAGGATAATTTAATTATCCTAATTAACAGATTAGCTAAATATCTATATAATTAATTAACTAATTACTTAAATAGTATATCTATTTATTTATTTATTTGTTTTATTAATAAAAACACATTTATATTTTTATATTTTAACAGTGCGTGTGGGGCCTCCCTGTCAGTGGGAGTGGGGGTATTGGCCTCACCGGTAAGTGGCATTAGCCACATACACCCAAAACACACATACACATATTCATACACAAACATAACGTATTTTCTTTCTTCTACATATATGCATACATACCTAATACATACATACATCACACAAAATACATACATGCATATAATACATTCATTTTTTTCTTTTCTTTCTAACTATCATCTCCAATCTCCTCGACATCTCTCTCCTAACACGAACCTAAACACAAAGAGAGAGGAGGCAAGGTCCACCTCCACCTCCACAAGCCCAACGGTGCCGGAACATGGCGGCGATCGCCGGAATGGAACCGGGAGAGGGAGGAGGAGAGGATGGCCGGGGCCCGGAGCTCACCGGCGTTGACGGGAATGCCCGGTGTAGCCGGAGTTCCCGGGGACGGGTGGAGGAGGCGGCGTCGGATCCGGTGAAGAGGCCGATGTGGTGGTGGTGGTGGCCGGTGATACGTCTCCAACGTATCTATAATTTTTGATGGTTTCATGCTATTATCTTGTCAAACTTTGGATGTTTTGCATGCATTTTATTTATTTTTTGGGACTAACTTATTAATCCAGTGCCAAGTGCCACTTCCTGTTTTTCCATGTTTTTGACCCCTTTGAGAGGAGATTTTGAAACGGAGTTCAAACGGAAGAAAATCTCCGAAAAGATTTTTCCTGGAACGGAAGAAGATCGGAGAGCTTGGGGGCCAAGCCAGAAGGGCCCGAGGGGCCCCACCCCGCGGCTAGGGGGGGGCGCGCCATGCATGCTTGTGGGGCCCCTGGAGGTCCCCTAACCTAGATATTGTGCCTATAAATTCCCAAATATTCCCAAAAAAATTAGGGGAGCATCGTAATCACTTTCCGGCGCCGCAAGCTTCTGTCTCCGCAAGATCCCATCTGGGGCACGTCCTGGTGCCCTGCCGGAGGGGGGATTTGGACACGGAAGGCTTCTCCATCAACACCATGACCTCTCCGATGATGCGTGAGTAGTTCACCATAGACCTACGGGTCCATAGCTAGTAACTAGATGGCTTCTTCTCTCTCTTGGATGTTCAATACAAAGTTCTCCATGATCTTCATGGAGAACTATCCGATGTAATCTTCTTTTGCGGTGTGTTTGTCGAGATCCGATGAATTGTGGATTTATGATCAGATTATCTATGAATCTTATTTGAGTTTCTTCTGATATCTCTTATGCATGATTTCATATCCTTGTAATTCTCTTCGAGTTGTGGATTTTTTCTGGCCAACTAGATCTATGATTCTTGCCATGGGAGAAGTGCTTGGTTTTGGGTTCATACCGTGCGGTGACCTCACCCAGTGACAGAAGGGGTAGCGAGGCACGTATCGTGTTGTTGCCATCAAGGGTAAAAAGATGGGGTTCTCATCATTGGTTTGAGATTATCCCTCTAAATCATGTCATCTTGCTTAAAGCGTTACTCTGTTCGTCATGAACTCAATACACTAGATGCATGTTGGATAGTGGTCGATGTGTGGAGTAATAGTAGTAGATGCAGAAAGTATCGGTCTACTTGTCTCGGACGTGATGCCTATATGTATGATCATTGCCTTAGATATCGTCATGACTTTGCGCGGTTCTATCAATTGCTCGACAGTAATTTGTTCACCCACCATAATACTTGCTATTTTGAGAGAAGCCTCTAGTGAACACTATGGCCCCCAAGGTCTACTCCACACCATATTTTCAGCCTTACACTTTTTACTTCGTTGCACTTTCCGCCTTCAGATCTCACTTTGCAAACAATCTTGAAGGGATTGACAACCCCTTTGAAGCGTTGGGTGCAAGCTTGTTTGTGTTTGCGCAGGTACTCTGGACTTGACGAGAACCTCCTTCTGGATCGATACCTTGGTTCTCAAACTGAGGGAAATACTTACTGCTCCTGTGCTGCATCACCCTTTCCTCTTCAAGGGAAAAACCAACGCAATCCCAATCTCCATCAACGTGTCAATTTCTGGTGCTATTATTTGAGAAGTAGCAGAAGGATTTCTGGCGCCGTTGCCGGGGAGGATCAAGTCAAGAACTCATCCAAGTAAGTGTCGCAAACTCATCTCTTGCATTTACTTTGTTTGCTAGTTGCCTCTCGTTTTCCTCTCCCCCACTTCACCAATTTGCCTTTTTTCTTTTGCCTTTTCGTTCGCCCTTTTCTCTCGCTTGCTTTCTGTTCGCTTGTGTGCCATGTGCCTTCAATATGCTTGCATCTTCGCTTGCTGAAAATCTAGTGATATGGATCCTCACCCACTTGCTAATCTCTTTAAGAGATCCAATTATGCGGAACCAATTGCTAGTGAGTTGAGTGCACTTGACTATCTTTATGGAGTTTTGCTTGAGATGCGTGAATCTGGAAATCATGATGAAGAAATTTATGAAGTGATTCACGAGGGCTCCTTGAATGAAAAGCATGATTGCAATGGTTTCACTATAAATTCTATTAGTGACAATCATGCTAAAAATATGCAAAACCCTAAGCTTGGGGATGCTAGTTTTGCTATGTCCTCTACTTGTTGCAATGATCATGAATGTGGTGATGATTTTTCTTATGATCTTGAAAATTTGTTTAAACCTCATGATGAATATGATTTTTGCAATAATATTTTAAGTGGGTTTGGAGAAGTCATGACTTTTGTTGATGATAATCCCACTATTTTTGAAGAGCGTCAACTTTGCATGCATGTGGATCATGAAAAGAATATCCTTTGTGATAGCTATATTGTTGAATTTGATTATGATCCCACATGTAATAGCTATGAGAGAGGAAAATAGTGTGGTAGAAACTTCCATGTTACCAAATTACCTCTCGTTATGTTGAGATTTGTATTGTCTCTTTCTTCTTACTTGCATTTGGTAACTATTGGTTGTCTTGCCAATTTGTTTTCCTATAAAATGCCTATGCATAGGAAGTATGTTAGACTTAGATGTGATTTTCACATGCTTTATGATGCTCTCATTGTGCTTCAATTCTTGTCTTTTTGTGAGCATCATTGATGCCTAGCTAAGGGCGTTAAACAATCACGCTTGTTGGGAGACAACCCAATGAATTTATCTTTTTCTTTATGTTTTGTTGCGTCCACACTTTCATAATTCTGTTGTGATTGTGTTTTTGTGTTTCTTTTTGTGTTTGAGCCAAGCAAAGCCTTTATGATTAGTCTTGGTAATGGTTGTTTGATCCTGCTGGAAAAAGACAGAAACTTTTCGCTCACGAGATGATTTTTCATTTTTATTCAGAAAGAGCTTTTGAGTTGATTCCTTTTGCTGCTGATTTATATGCTTTTTCCCAAGACCTTCGTAATTTTTCAGATTTTGTGAAGTACGAGAAATATACGAAGTATACAGATTGCTACAGACTGGTCTGTTTTTGACAGATTCTATTTTTGTTGGCTTGGTTGCTTGTTTTGATGAAACTATGGTTAGTATCGGGGGGTACTAGCCATGGGAAAGTGAGAATACAGTAGCCCATCATCAATATAGATAGAATTCAAGTTTTCTATAGTACCAAAAGGAGCGGTAGTTTGTTTTCTTGTACTAATGTTATCACAAGTTTCTGTTTAAGTTTTGTGTTGTGAAGTTTTCAAGTTTTGGGTGATGTTCTCATGGACAAAGAGATAAGGAGTGGAAAGAGCTCAAGCTTGGGGATGCCCAAGGCACCCCAAGACAAATTCAAGGACACCAAAAAGCCTAAGCTTGGGGATGCCCCGGGAAGGCATCCCCTCTTTCGTCTTCAATCCATCGGTAACATTACTTGGGGCTATATTTTTATTCACCACATGATATGTGTTTTGCTTGGAGCATCTTGTATCTTAGGAGTCTTTTCTTTTTGTTGTGTCACAATCATCCTTGCTGCACACCTTTTTGAGAGAGGGAGACATGCACTCATCGTGATTTTGCTAGAATGCTCATAGTGCTTCACTTATATCTTTTGAGCTAGATACTTTTTGATCATAGTGCTTCACTTATATCTTTTGAGCTAGATACTTTTGCTCTTGTGCTTCACTTATATCTTTAGAGCACGGCGGTGTGTGATTTGGTAGTTGGCTCATGATATGAAAGTAGTCCCATGTGCTAGGTACCCAAAGAGGATGCAAAAACCTCCATCTTCATGTGCATTGAGTAGAAAGAAAAGTTTCGATTCCTCTCAATTAGTTTTGAGACATGGATTCGGGAATATTAAAAGCTATGTTAGTAGGGAGTTGTGAATCTAGAAATACTTGTGTTGAAGTTAGTGATTCCCGTAGCATGCACGTATGGTGAACCGCTATGTTAGGAAGTCGGAGCATAATTGATCTATTGATTGTCATCCTTTGTGTTGAGGTCGGGATCGCGCGATGGTTTACACCTACCAACCCTTCCCCTCGGAGTATGCGTTTAGCACTTTGTTTCGATTACTAATAAAAACTTTCGCAACAAGTATGTGAGTTCTTTATGACTAATGTTGAGTCCATGGTATAGATGCACTTTCACCTTCCACCATTGCTAGCCTCTTTAGTGCCGCGCAATTCTCGCCGATGCACAAACCCACCAAATTCCTTCCTCAAAACAGCCACCATACCTACCTACTATGGCATTTTCATAGCCATTCCGAGATATATTGCCATGCAACTACCACCGTTCCGTCTCATGACTTGTGCCGTCACTCTCATATTGCCATTGCATGATCATACTAGATCGTTGCACATCCCGGTACACTGCGTGAGGCATTTACTATGGAGTCATCATCATTGTGATCTTTGAGCTTTGAGTAACTAAAAGTGTGATGATCATCATTATTAGAGCATTGTCCCATGCGAGGAAATAAAAAAAGAGGCCAAAGAGCCCAAAACAAAAAAAAGAGAAAAGAAAAAAAGAGGCCTAAGAGCCCAAATAAAAAAAAGAGAAATGAGAGAAAAAGAGAGAAGGGACAATGCTACTATCTTTTTCCACACTTGGGCTTCATGTTAGCACCATATTCTTCACGATTGAGAGCTTCTTGCTTTGTCACTACCATATGCTAGTGGGAATCTTTTATATAACTTGGCTTGTATATTCCAATGATGGGCTTCCTCAAAATTGCCCTAGGTCTTCGTGAGCAAGCAAGTTGGATGCACACCCACTAGTTTTCCTTTTTGAGCTTTCACATACTTATAGCTCTAGTGCATATCTTGTATGGCAATCCCTACTCATTCACATTGATATCTATTAATGGGCATCTCCATAGCCTATTGATACGCCGAGTCAATGTGACCATCTCCTCCTTTTTGGTCTCACAACCACCACCACATTCTATTCCACCTATAGTGCTATATCCATGGCTCGCGCTCATGTATTGCGTGATAGTTATAAAAGGTTTGAGAAAGTAAGAGTGCAAAAGCAATTACTTGGCCAATTCCGGGGTTGTACATGATTTACATTAGTTGTGTGAGGATGATGGAGCATAGCCAGACTATGATTTTGTAGGGATAAATTTCTTAGGCCTTGTTATTTTGAAAGTTCATGATTACTTTGCTAGTTTGCTTGAAGTATTACTGTTTTCATGTCAATTGCAAACTATTGTTTTGGATCGTATGGATCTGAACATTCATGCCACGTGAAAGAAGTTGCAAAGGACAACTATGCTAGGTAGCATTCCACATCAAAAATTCATTCTTTATCACTTCCCTACTCGAGGACGAGCTGGAGTTAAGCTTGGGGATGCTTGATACGTCTCCAACGTATCTATAATTTTTTATGGTTTCATGCTATTATCTTGTCGAACTTTGGATGTTTTGCATGCCTTTTATTTATTTTTGGGACTAACTTGTTAATCCACTGCCAAGTGCCAGTTCCTGTTTTTCCATGTTTTTGACCCCTTTCACAGGAGATTTTGAAACGGAGTCCAAACGGAAGAAAATCCCCGAAAAGATTTTTTCTGGAACGGAAGAAGATCGGAGAGCTTGGGGTCTAAGCCAGAAGAGCCCCAGGGGCCCCACAAGCCCCCACCCCGCGGACAGGGAGGGCCGTGCCATGCAGGCTTGTGGCCCCCGTGGAGGTCTCCTGACCTAGATCTTGTGCCTATAAATTCCCAAATATTCCCAAAAAAATTAGGGGAGCATCGTAATCACTTTTTCGCCGCCGCAAGCTTATGTCTCCACAAGATCCCATCTGGGGCACGTCCTGGTGCCCTGCCGGAGGGGGGATTCGGACACGGAAGGCTTCTCCATCAACACCATGACCTCTCCGATGATGCGTGAGTAGTTCACCATAGACCTACGGGTCCATAGCTAGTAACTAGATGGCTTCTTCTCTCTCTTGGATCTTCAATACAAAGTTCTCCATGATCTTCATGGGGATCTATCCGATGTAATCTTCTTTTGCGGTGTGTTTGCCGAGATCCGATGAATTGTGGATTTATGATCAGATTATCTATGAATCTTATCTGAGTTTCTTCTGATCTCTCTTATGCATGATTTCATATCCTTGTAATTCTCTTCTAGTTGTGGGTTTTGTCTGGCCAACTAGATATATGATTCTTGCCATGGGAGAAGTGCTTGGTTTTGGGTTCATACCGTGCGGTGACCTCACCCAGTGACAGAAGGGGTAGCGAGGCACGTATCGTGTTGTTGCCATCAAGGGTAAAAAGATGGGGTTTTCATCATTGGTTTGAGATTATCCCTCTACATCATGTCATCTTGCTTAAAGCGTTACTCTGTTTGTCATGAACTCAATACACTAGATGCATGCTGGATAGCGGTCAATGTGTGGAGTAATAGTAGTAGATGCAGAAAGTATCGGTCTACTTGTCTCGGACGTGATGCCTATATGTATGATCATTGCCTTAGATATCATCATGACTTTGCTCGGTTCTATCAATTGCTCGACAGTAATTTGTTCACCCACCGTAATACTTGCTATTTTGAGAGAAGCCTCTAGTGAACACTATGGCCCCCAGGGTCTACTCCACACCATATTTTGAGCCTTACAACGTTTACTTCGTTGCACTTTTCGCCTGCAGATCTCACTTTGCAAACAATCTTGAAGGGATTGACAACCCCTTTGAAGCGTTGGGTGCAAGCTTGTTTGTGTTTGCACAGGTACTCTGGACTTGACGAGACCCTCCTTCTGGATTGATACCTTGGTTCTCAAACTAAGGGAAATACTTACTGCTCCTATGCTGCATCACCCTTTCCTATTCAAGGGAAAAACCAACGCAAGCCCAATCTCCGTCAACGTGTCAATTTCTGGCGCTATTATTTGAGAAGTAGCAGCCGGCGGGAAGCTCCGGTGATGCGGGGCGGTGTCGATGTCAAGGTGGAGAAGGTGGGCCCGATGAGGTGTAGGGTTCGGTTGACGTCGGTGGCCGCTTGAGACCGGGACGGGGGGGGGGGGGGGCGTGGGGATGACGGAATCGAGGCGGTGGTGGCGCGATGTGGGCGGCACCGTGGGAGACAGTGGGAAGGAGAGGCCTTGGAGGGTGACGAGGGGAGAGCAACGGGGGAAGCGAGGGAGCAGGGGTGATGACGAGGTGGGGGCTCGCGCCAGGGGTGGCGCTGAGCGGGGTAGGCTGGAGGGGCGTTGGGGAGAGGGCCGACGTGACCCAGGGGCGGGAGGCGCGGTCGCTGCAGGGTGAGGGAGAGCGAGGGAGTTGGTGGGGAGGGGGCGCTCGCGAGGGGTATCCCCTCGTGGGTTCCCTCGCGGCGGGGGCAGGGAAACGGGGCGTGGGGTGGGGAGCGCTTAGGGTTTGCCCCTCGTGGGGGGGGGGCTTTATACCCCCACCCAATAGGTGGGCCGAATGGTGGTGGCCAGCTGGGCCACTTGGCCGAGTTGGCCAGGTTTTTTTAATTACTTTCTTTTAATTTTATTTTATATATATATAGCTCATGTTTTAATTATATAGGGATTGTAATAACTTTAAAATGCCCGATTCACTTTTATAACTGATTAGGAAATTTTTAATAACTTCCCCGACATATTTTATTTTAAACATTATAATTTTTTTCCCATTTGATTTATTTTTAAACTTCGAACTTTGACTCGGTTTCAATTAACACGAGATCAATGATATAATTTATGATGATGTGGCATTCATTGCATAGATTTACTGTAGCTTAATTACATCCAACAGTGTAGCAAAAGGTGAGGCTGTCACAACTCTCCCCTACAAACAAGAACTCTCGTCCCGAGAATTAAGAGGTAGAAGGAGAGAGCTCGGGTTATTCATCACGAAGATGATCCTCGCGTTCCCAAGTGGCTTCATCTTCAGAATGATTTGACCACTACACTTTAAGGAACTTGGTGAATTTGCGACGAGTCTTACGTTCAGCTTGGTCGAGAATGCGGACCAGATGCTCTTTATAAGAGAGGTCTTGTTGTAGCTCAAGCATATCATGATCCGCTGCTCGAATAGGATCCTTGAAGCAGCGGCAGAGCTGAGAAACATGGAAGACATCGTGAACCTAAGAAAGGTTCGCCGACAGTTCCAATTGATAAGTGCTACTGCAAAAAAAGACCTTCCAACGGCGCCAGAAATACTTCCGATTTCACTTGTGCTTCCCCGGCAACGGTGCCAGAAATAGGCACGTCGACGGGAGAATACTTGGCTTGATCTTTCTGCCGCGGCTACGCCTTAAGGGACTTCCTAGGCAAGTGTGCAAAGGATTTCCCCCGTGGCCTTGGAGCCTTGCGTTGGTGTTCCCTCGAAGCGGTAAGAGTGATGTAGCGTAGCGGTGGTAAGTATTTCCCTCAGTTTGAGAACCAAGATATCAATCCAGTGGAGGAGTATCTCAAGATCCTGCACAAACACAAAAACTTGCTCCCAACGCTATGAAGGGGTTGTCAATCCCTTATAGATTGTTTGCCAAGTGAGAACTGAAAGCAACAAAGTAACAAAGCAAAGTAAAAGCGGAGATGTAAGCAATGGATGTGAATAGACCCGGGGGCCGTAGTGTTTACTAGTGGCTTCTCTCATGAAAGCAAGTAGACGGTGGGTGAACAAATTACTTTCGAGCAATTGATAGAACCGCGCAAAGTCGTGACGATATCTATGCAATGATTATTTCTATAGGCATCACGTCCAAAACAAGTAGACCGATACTGTCTGCATCTACTACTATTACTCCACACGTCGACCGCTATCCAGCATGCATCTAGTGTATTAAGTCCA